>NC_062561.1:227170125-228590125 GCF_022837055.1 Prionailurus viverrinus | reverse complement strand
ACACCTGGAGGTGCATCTAGAGCGATCCCTGGAGGGGGCATGGAAGTTCCGTCCTTTCTTATAATAAACTGATAATCTAGTAAGCAAAATGTTTCTCTGAGTTCTGTGAGCTCCTCTAGCAGATTAACCAAGCCTGAGAAAGGAGTCTTGGGAACCTTTGGTTTATTAGCCAGTGGGTCAGAAGTATAGGTAACAGCTTGGACTTGAATGGTGTCTGAAGTCCAAAGAGGGAGTTGGGATCTTCGGTTTGTAGCGGGTTGGTCGGAGGGAGAGGTGACAATTTGGGCTTTGCCACTAGAGTTTGAAGTGGGGGATGGGCAGTCGTGGAGCACTGAACCCTTGACCTATGGAATCTGATGCTATATCAGGTAGGGTGTCAGAACTGAGTTGAGCTGTAGGACACAAGCAGCTGGTGTCTGAGAATTCTTTGGATTTGGTACCAGAAATCCCAATTTAGTTTCCCATTCCTGTTCACTCCGCTGACGGGCAATTCTCCCTTCGTTATATTTACTGGGGACTGTTCCTCTCCCTCAGACCACGCCTGAATCCAAGGCCAGAACATTCAGAGATAGGGCGGCAGGCCTCGAGTTCACCTTGATATGCTTAGTTTTTAAGTCAGGAGATTCTTGAAGGCGAGTAGCTCTGTCAATCATGAACATAAGAGTCTTTGTGAAGGTAAAAGCATCCAACAGCTTTTCCTATTTAAGATTCTAAGGCTTCCTCTAGACACCTGGAAAACCCAGAGACTGGTTCCACTCTTCATCAACCTGTAATGTTCCAGTTAACCACCTTCTGAGTTTATAGAAGGGCTCTCAAAATCTCTCATTTCTATGCCGGTCTACCTCTCCCTACTGAGATCTGAGGCCATGCAGGGGCTGGGATGTTAGGAGTGCTTGGAAATTTCTGTTGTCACCTCTGATTCAAATCTTGAGGTAAGAAAGTCCAAACTCAAAACACAATGTCTGTCCAACTTCTTGGGATGACGGAAGACTATCTTTTATTCATTTCTCTAAGTGTTCTGTGTCTATGAGCATAAACCCTAAACTGATCTCTTAATTGATAATCCAGGCACATTGAATTGTCACAAGAACCCTATGACATAATATTATAATGTCCATTAAGGAGGAGGAAATGAAACTTAGTGAGGTTTTAGAAATACACCCAAGATTGTACTGTTAGTGGGGAGTCTCTCTGACTTCATGGGTGTAATACATAAAAACTACGTATTTAGGCATTTAAATTTGATTTGGTAGTCGACTGCAGGTGTTGGCAAGTTTGAGTGCTCTTGTGCAAGTTTACAAAAGAGGTATTTTGAATGTTCTGGAGCACTAAGGACACTAAAGCACTAAAGCACTAAAGCACTCAGCACTAAGCACTAAAGCACTAAGCACTAAGCACTAAAGACAGAGACTTACAAAGAGGCTGGTGTAGCAATGTGCAGTGTTGAGTATGAAAGCTAGAAGATGTCATTGACAATTGACTAATTGATTACTTAGAGGAACAGAAGGGATGAAAGTTGAGAAGAAACAAAGGTGAAGTTAGGTTTAAACATCTGTTCTCCCTATATTCCCAAACATCTCATGGCAATATTTACATTTTCCCTTATATAATTATTACATAAAGGGCTACGTGCAGCCATTAAAATCTAATAATCCTGTCCTCATGTTCCCGGACCAATTTACTTATGGTTACCATTGAATCTGAGCATTAAATCTTTCTGATGAAATTTAAGGTCAATTTGCCAATGGAACAAACACTTTGGAACTTTGATATTGTATTAAATATGTAGAACGCATCAAAAAAATTTTTTTTAATGTTTATTCATTTTTGAGAGAGAAAGAGAGACAGAGCATGAGCCGGGGAGGGACAGAGAGACGGAGACACATATTCCGAAGCAGGCTCCAGGCTCTGAGCTGTCAGCACAGAGCCCGGTGTGGGTTTCAAACCCACGAACTGTGAGATCATGGTATGAGCCAAAGTGGGACGCTTAACCGAATGAGCCACCAGGCGCCCCAGAATGCATTTTTGATGAGTTGGAAAGTTTATATTACTAAGATTATCTGGGTTGGAAAATGATATGTTTTCCTATCTTTTCAATTTTGCTTTTATGACCTTCCATAAAGTTTTTAAAATTCTTTCTTTATATCAAGCTTGCATATTTCTCATAAAGTTAATTTCTACACATCTTATGTGAAATATTAATATAAATGGATTTGTCTTCTTTATATTATCAAACGTATTATTGTGACTATAAAAGAAAGCTATTAATTTGTTATTTTTATCTTATATTAGACACATAATTCTTAATAGGTCTTAGGGGCTCCAACAGTTTTTCATTATTTTTTCTGGCTTTTCTGGATGGATAAATCAAATCATTTGCAAATAATAATTACTTTCCAATAATAATACCTTTTCCCCCTCTGCTTAGTGCACTGGTAGGAAACACAATGTTCAATAATAATGACAGTTAAGAGACTTTTAAACTTTTATAGCAAGTGGTACATGTCTAATGAAACCACACTACTAATGATTTAATAATTCAAATTTTGGTTAGGGATTAGATTTGAATAAAGGGCTATAGTTATATTAATTCAACAAATCATAATTGCACAGCAAATCACTTCTTTAAAAGGAAACTCATCATGAATGGGAAAGGACTGAATTCCACAAGACAATAATGTCCTCATGAGGCAAGATCTTGGTACCTGAAATATCTAATATATGACATATGGCTCAATGGTTCGTTTCCAGAGAATTTTTGGCTGACTCAAACACAGGTCTACTATTTTGAAAATGTCTCCTTTGGGTGAAGGACAAAATGGGGAGTTTGTACTATTGAAAATAGCAGTAAATAACATATAATTTTTAGTTAAAGGGATTTGGGAGTTTATTCACATTAGGTACTTATTTCGAGCATGGGTATATGATGGTTCTCTTTTATTCTTTGCCATGTACTCAAATAAAATGACATCATTAAAGATCATCTGAAAATAATTAGGATTGTGTCACTACTTGGATTCTGAGTGGGAACAAATAGGCACATTGGCAGAGAAAGTAATCAGAGGTAGTACTGGGGTAACACCGAACATTGGAAGAGACAGATCTTTCAATACCTCTGAAGTGGAGTCATGTGCCCAGGGGAAGTTGCTGGAGAAGTGAGGCCAGTGGGGATTACAGACCCTGGCTAGGAAAGTAAGCAGGTGTCCAGAAAAGAAAAGAAAAGAAAAGAAAAGAAAAGAAAAGAAGAAGGAGTTGGCTGTTAGGTTGGGACAGGGATCAAATCCCAAGAGAAGAAGGCATCATAACCACCAAGGTCAATCATCCAAAGCTAATGCAAAATGGGTAATTGGAACAATTTTGCCTGATGTCTTTCATTTATTTTGCCAAGCACATGTTTTGGTGGTGATCCTACAAGGTTATAAACACCTCAGAATGAGCACTCAGGAGTTATTATCTGATTGATTCTAGATCCTTCATTAAATCTTTTCCTTGGTTTTAGATATGAACTTCTCAAGAGAATCATGGCCACTGAGAGCAGAGCTCTGCCTGTGGGTCTACACTGACACAATCTTTTGGCTGAGAAAATGAGGGTTTTTTGGAGAAAAATTGGCCTGAGTTAAAAGGGGTATAAGATCCAACAGAACAAAAAAGAAATGGATTAAGCACATTTGCATAGTAGTTACTCAAGACATAACGAACGCATGAAATTGAATTAATGAAGGCACATGGCATAGAATCCTGCCTTGCTTCACGCTAAATGGGTCTTCTCAAGTCCTTGGAGAGTGTCTGAAATGCGCTGTTTCTGACCTGTAGCATCAAATGTGTACCTCAGTCAAAATTGGTCAATAAAAAGCCTGTGGAGTAAACAGTAGAACATTGCACTCTATGTTCTATATAAAGGTTTCCACTATTTTGGTCCTTGATAAGACATTTACTTGTTGTGTAGTAGCATTTCTTTTTTATCTATCTATTTATCTATCATCTATCTATCTATCTATCTATCATCTATCAACTATCTATCTATCTATCATCTATCTATCAACTATCTATCTCTCTATCTATCATCTATCTATCTATCATCTATCATCTATATATCATCTATCTATCTATCTATCAATCATCTATCATCTATCTATCTATCTATCATCTATCTATCATCTATCTATCATCTATCATCTATCTATAATCTATCAACTATCTATCTATCATCTATCTATCATCTCTCTCTCTCTCTCTCTATCATCTATCTGTCTATCATCTATCTATCTATCTATCTATCATCTATCTATCTATCTATATTTATTTATTTTGGAAGGACTTAATTTTTAATTAATTCCTAAGTCTTTCTAAAAAAAGAGTATTTCTTTAACGGACAATATAATTTTCATGACAAAAGAATATTAATTGTATTTTGATAAAAGTAAAGAAAACTTTTACTTGTCCAGGATATTAAAACTAGAGTCCTCTAGTAAACCAATTATTTGAGGATTATTTGAGGATTATGTATTGACACTGAACAAAAATAACACCATTTACTCAATATCTTAATTCTTTTAAGTTTATTTGTTTATTTTGAGAGAGAGAGAGAGAGAGAGAGAGCACGAGCAGAGTAGGGGCAGAGAGAAAGACCAGATTCAATCTTCATGATATTAAAGGTGTATTATAGAAGAAATTAGCAGTGATTGTACAAGGTTCTCAACACTCTCCACATTCCAATAAACACCAGAACCGAAAGAAAATATGTAATTAATGCCATAGCAGCTGCTAACTACTGCCAAACTCTGCCATCCACAAAAGAAGTCCCAACAGTGCTGCACCATTATTATGTTCTATGCTCTATGCAAATATTTTGTTTTCAATAAAAAGACCCATATGTAGCAAAAAGCTTCCTTTTGAAAGTTCTCTGGCGTGACTCTTCGCAGATGCAGTAAAGGAAACGCCTTAAAATACAAAGCCCCAAAGCCTTTAGAAGAAAATTTTGTGCAGGCAGCTTACGGCGTTCCTGCTATAGTTGGATGGAAAGAAGCCTCATCCTGTCCAGCCTCCTTTCCTTTTTGAGGACCACTCGGTTATTTTAGAGGAATGGCTCACTCCGGCCGGTGATGATACCCTGTCTGCCAAACTACCCCTTTTCTGCTGAAGAAAGAAAGGAGGGCAACAGACGCAAACCTGGCCAGTCTTTCCTTTAGGATTTTCCGATTGTGACGTACAGGAAATTAGCCCTTGCTCCCGGTGGCAGAACGAAGGGGTATGTCCAGGAGCCGCCAGCAGTCTATTGCAGGAGATAATAAAGCCGATGGTCAGTATGAAGCAGAAGCCAGCTGCAGGGGTGACCCACAGTCCCTGATTCCTATCACCTGCAACCCTGCCTGGTCCTTCCCAATGGTGGGAGCCAATCCGCACCCCTTTTTGTCTAAGTTGATTTGAACTGTGTCCTGACATACACCGCCCACCCCCCCCCCCCGCCCCCGTTCAAGAATAGAATGATGGTAGCTTTTCTTTATAGGCCTTGTGACATTTTACCAGTTAACTAATTTCTCTGAACTATTTCCACATCTGTAAAATGAGTAGCACAGGGTTGTTGGAGGATTAAATGAACTACCGGGGATATATTTTGTTTTATTTGTTTTGTCTGTTTCTTCTGCTGGAAGAACAAGGGCAGGTACTGTGGTGATTTTAAAACAGGACCCCAAATTCCTTGACATTTCATCCAATTTAGAAATACACCTTGATCTCATTCCCTTGAATCTGGGTCAGTTTGTGGCTATTTTAACAAATAGAATGCCGTGAGCGTGTGTGTGTGTGTGTGTGTGTGTGTGTAATTTAGGACCAGTAATAAGTTATTCATTTGCTTTTTGATTAAAAATTTTTAATATTTATTTATTTATTTATTTTGAGAGAAAGGGAGGTGGAGGGGAAGGGGCAGAGAGAGGGAGAGAGACAGAATCCCAAGCAGGCCCTGCACTCTCAGTGAGGAGCCCTCTGTGGGGCTCAAACCCGTGAACCATGAGATCACGACCTGGCCTAAACTAGGAGTCAGACGCTCAACCGACTGAGCCACCCAGGTGCTGCTGCTTTTTGATTTTTTTTAACCAAACTTATCACGTTCCTTTAGCTTCCACAGTTCTTTTTAGACTTTCCAAGCTTTTAAACACGCTAATTCATCCGAATGAAAAACAAAGCAGATGAAACCCATTTATTTATTTATTTGTTTATTTATTTATGTATTTATTTATTTAGGTCTTCTTAGCCTGCAAACTTTTATTCATTGTCCTTCAAGTCTCTGTTTGGGTGTCATGTCCTTCATGAAATGTATATATCATTTCATGTACATCTGTCAGAATGTCTATGTGAAAGACACCTTTAAGTATAATTTTAAAGAGGGGTTATGCAATTAAATATTGACTCACTCTGCTATATTGCCCTCACACAACTTTAGATCAAATTACATTCCCATGAAAATTATAGAAGACTCTTTGCACCATTGCCAAAGTGCGCCATTATCAAATTAAAAAATGAATTCCAATTATGAGCAAGAATGATGTCATTGTATTAAGTTCAATTTTTCTGATTTTAGGAAATATTTTGCAAGTGTCTTAATGCATTTATCTGAAGTCTTAAAATGACTTTGGGCAAAAACATCAGCAAGACATATTTCTTACCAACAAACTAATTGCCTATTATTGAAAATATATAAGAACAAATTTAAAAAATGTAATGTGTCCGGATATAAGATCGACATTCAGAATCAATGGTTTTCAATGCATCGGAATGATATTAGCTAAGTAGTAATGTAACTGTTTGCCTTTAATCCAGTTTGCATAATTAATGATAATTATGGTTATAGGCACATAAAAATGAAATATAGGCACTAAACCACACATAGTAGACTTTACATCTGGTGGATTGACTCAGGAAATTTTTACGTAGTATAAACAGTGGCCACAAAAATAAACTTACAATGGCATCAGCTCATATCAATAAAAGAGTTGTTAAGCTATTTGCTTCAGAAAACAAGCTTACCCCAACTTTTAAAGAGAATCTGATTAAAGCTATGAACATTAAATGAGGAAACAAACTCACACACACACAAACACATATGTACACAGTATCATATACATTATCACATAGAGTATCAAAGATGTTCTTGATTAATAATCCTGAGTTGGTGGAAAATATATGCATTGGATTGTTAATTATTCTCATTATATTATTCCACTTGGCATTCTTGAGAAGTGAGTAAGAGACACGATTCTTAAACCCACGTGAATTTGTTACCTCTGTATTAGTTTACCATTGTGTACAGACATTTTATTTATTTTTTTTTTGTTCTTTAAAAAAATTTTTTTAATGTTTATTTATTTTTGAGAGAGGGAGAGACATAGCGCAAGCAGGGTAAGGGCAGAGAGAAGGAGACACAGAATCTGAAGCAGGCTCCAGGCTCTGAGCTGTCAGCACAGAGCCTGATGCAGGGCTCAAACTCATGAACTGTGAGATCATGACCTGAGCCAAAGTAGGACACTTAGCTGACTGAGCCACCCAGGAAAAAATGCATACAATGCTCAACTTGGGACTCCCTAACATATAGATGGCATTGTGAGCAATGAAAGGAAATTACATTACCTATATGGACAAGGTAGATGGACGACGAAATTTCCAGAACAAGGACCTAGGCCGATGCAACATCTCTAGATCTTTCAGAGGAGAAGAACTCATCAAAGGAGACTAAAAGGGAAGACACTTTTCTGGTAGAAGGAAAAGCAGGAAATTAAAGGAGTATGATGTTATGAAGTTAAAGGGAAGCATTCCAGAGGCAAAAGAGTGAGTCCGCTGTGATGAATCGTTGCTGAAACGTTAAGTTACGATGTTAAGATAGCAACGCTAAGATTTTAAGAAATGAAGAGGGACAACCAACCATTGGATCTGGGGCAGTGAGATTATTGATGATCTTGACAAGAGCAATGTCACTGAAGTAGCGAAAATGATAGCTGTATTGCAGTGAATTGAAGAGAGAGTGGGGATGAGGGGTTAGAAGCAGTGACACTGGACACATCTCTTGAGAAGTTTTCTTTAAGAGGGAGCAGAATATTGGTAAGTAGAAATGGAGGTAGTCGGAAAGGCATATGAAGACAAGGAAGGGATCTGGGTTTTAGGTTAGATATACTAGGGTTTGATTGTATACTGATGGGAATTATTCAGGAGCAAGGCAAAGATTGATGGTGCAGACATGAAGTTCTTGGGAAGGTGAGAGATGGTTGGACCCATAGCAGAGGTGGGGGATTGGCCTGGGATAGAAGTGGAGCTCTTCCTTCCACTGTTACAAGAGAGAAGGCAACGAGTAAAGTACATATCATGGAAGATTAGTCCATTTGGAAGGAGAGACGTGGAAGCTTCCGACCGTTGTTTTATAGTTTCTCTGTTAAATATGAGGTATGGTAATCAGCTAAGAGATATGGGTGGGAATAAATGGCACCAGGGGGCTAGAGAGGAAGAAGAAAAGGAGAAATACCCATACTGGAAAGTGAGAAAGTAAGTATCTTGGGCAAAGATGGTAGGAATGATGAGTCATGGCGAACTGCTTCTTGAGATTTGTGGTAATAAATTTAAAGTGAGTCCAGACAGCATAGTTTCGAAGGTTTCGTTAGTTAATACTCAGCTGCTCAGGTTCAGGGAAGGAATCAGCAGCGTTTGGGGTTTTTTTCCAGGCTAGTATGAATGATAGGAGAGGGGTCAGGGGAGTTAAGACTGTGTGCCAGGAGAAGATTATAACGAGGGACCACGGAGTTTAAATTGGGTAAAAAGAGAGGGGAAGGCATGCGGATGAATATGAAAAAGGAAAAGGTTGAATGGTCAATGCGTTTTGTATTTGGTTTAAAGGGATGAAATGATGGAATTAACTAATGAGCTGGAATAACAGAAAGTGGTTATTGCTGAGTAAGAAGCTTGAAACTGAGGATTTCACGATAATGTGGTTATGAGAGATGATGAGGTCAATAGAAGATTGTGAGATCGCTAATGGGAGGTAGAGAATAAGGTCTCTGGAGATGAGGAGCTCATTTATATAGATGTTGAGGCCAAATAAAATGATGAAGTAGGAGTGAAAACAGAGGCAGTGATGCAGGGGCTGAAGGCACCATCAGACAATGAAGGATGTGGTAGATGAGGACCCAAGAGGGGGTTACTGAGTGGCAAACTGGCAGGTTTGCTGGGGGGTATGAACTTCCAGAAATGGGGAGTCTGAAAGAAGGAGAAGGCAGGTGATTTGGGAGCAGCAGTGCAGAGCATGGAGGAAACTTTCCCCAGGCCTTGGAAGACGTGAGCACCCATGGTGAACAGTTTATGTTGGAAGACACAGACAGTCATGGAACCGTATCCACTGAAGAGGGCGAGAAAGAATCGGTATTGTCAGAGGGGCAAGAAAGTGAAGGAAATTTTCGGAGAAGTTGAAGATACATAGCAGTTTGTGGATGGATGCCAGAGACCCAGAGGGCACGATTTCAGAGCCAAAAGTAGAGGAGGTTAGAAAGATGAGTTAGGTTCAGGAAGGCGTAGGGGCCAAGGGTTAAGGGAGGGTGTGGTCAGCTCAGCTCAGGCGTCCTTGACTGATGAGATGCAGGTGGCTTTGTGGGGAGGCAAGCCTTCTATTCAACCTGAAAGGTCTGGGGCCGTAGCTGTAATGACTGCAGGGCAGCCTGGGGATAGAGGCAAGGCTCTGCAGAGCCCTGACCTTAGCCACGAACGTGAGACTGTTGGGGGTCTTTTACCTCCTGCAGAAAAGTGGGGTCACAGATCATGAATTGACCGTCTCACCTGGATAAGTGGCTTTGAAATGGTTTCTACTCTTCTCTCCGTCCGGATGTTTCCAGAACAACAAATGATAAAGGTTATCAACAAATCTTGAGAAGTCTGAACTTCTGGGCAGACAGAGCTTTACTCTTTCCAGATTGCCCTTCCTGGAGCCCTATGCCCAGGTCTCCCTCCTCCAGGGCAAACTGGTCAATCTCACTCCAGAATCCCCTGGATAATATCACTCTCTTAGAGACCCTCTCCCTGAGGAAACATAGGCGTCTTCCGTCAAGTTTATTTAGATCCTAATCTCTTTCAGACAGAGGCTGTGCCTGTTTTGTCTGCTGTAGAGGCGACCACGTTAAATCATTCTTTGCTCACCACCAGCAGGAATCAGTGAGAGAACGCATAAAAAAGTGGAGGCCAAGTCAGCCAGGAAGATATCTCTGGGTGGAGAATTCCTTCCTCTGTCTGGGAGAATTACAGAAATGGTAATGGAAGGGGAAATTACCAAAGCCCAGAAGCTGGTCTTCTCAACTGCAGTAACATTGCTGGAGTTGCTTATGTGCCGTTAATCACGCAGTCTCAGGGCGCGTGGCCAAGTGGCAGAGTTGGGCGAATTTTCTTCTGTATGTTTATTGGAGAGGAAAATCTTATATCATCATGTGTGTCTGAAAAGGCCACACCCCTGAACACTGAGCATAATCCTGAAACTCTGCCCTTGAGTTTCCAGGGCTGCTACTCAAAGGACCCATCTACATTTGTTCAGCATCTCAAGGAGCTTCTCTTTTTAAGGACTCTGACTAGCCCTGCAAGTATTTTCTGAACTCTCATTTACTGAGATGAGAAAGAACGTAAAGTTTCTGGGCTATTTTTTGGCCAGACGAATTCAAGAGTTCGATTTTTGGTGCGTTAAGTTTGAGATGGATATTAGATTTAAAAATGAAGTTATGTGAACAGATTTTTGGATATAAATGAATTAGGTGTACCCCATTCATAGTCCAGTCTTTCTTTTGCTTAACAACACGCCTTAAACTCGGTTGGGTTTGGAATTTGGTTCCGTATAATGCAGCAGAATGTAAATATAATAGTATAGACCTAGACTCACACATTGTTAATAGATTTTTCTGGTCATGTTGGCATCCTTTATGTATTTAAGATTGATCTGTTTTGACACAAATACAATTTTTAATGACACAAACTCCTTGGAGAGAGTCTATACTTTCTAGAAAAGGCTTTCTTCTAGATGAAGCCCTCTTGCATCAAGGGTCCCTTCGGGGAAAAACTGGGAAATCTTTTACTCTGTTGCTCTATATTCAGAGGACGCTCCAGATATACTCACAGAAGGCTGCAGAGTTGACGGTAAAAGGTGTCTACCAAGACTTGCCTTATTCAAGAAACGCGCTTTTTCTGCCACGGAAGGAGCAGGAGGAACCCACGAAGTTGCCATCCTGCAGCATTTTCCTGAAAAAAGCATCCCTTCTCTGTTTCAGGTCGATCCAAAGTGAAATCTCTTCCTCCAAGTAAGAAAAAGAGCTTCCAACGCTTTACTAAGGAGTGACACCTGGTGGGTTATGTCACTCAGAGGACAGAAATGATGATGGTTTCATTTTGCAGCCTTAGCTCCTCTTGGATGTTTCCTCTCAGGAAACCCAGTGGCTACAGCCCCCGTGCAACCTCTCGGGGGAAACAGCTGAGCAAAGGTGCTGCGGGAGCCTGATGAGCTCTGACATGCGACTGGGGAGGAATTCTGGGAAACTGAACACCTCACCTTTGAAACGCGGCATGTTTTCAGGAATAGGACAGGTGTAGCCCGTGGGTTTAGGCAAAACACTTGACAACGTATGAGAGATTTAAAAAAAGAAAGGTTTACAACGCACATTAAAGAAATGTTTTACTTAAAGGCAAATAAGTGCTACCAATATTTAAATAACATATGGCTGCTTTTCTGGAGAGTATCAAATCACATGCTAATATTTACATAGTAAAAGAAGAATCAGGCTCCTGCTTTTGTCAGGATTTTTTTGGTTGTGAGTGAAAGAAACCTGACTCAAAGTGTCTTGACCACGGGAGATGTGTTGGCTCGCAAAACACCAAGTCTAGGGTAGATAATATCGGGCAAGGCCACAGCCAGATGTTAACACATTGATGTCTGGAACTGATCTCTCTCTCTCTCCTGGCTCTGCTTTCTCTGTCTTAGCTTCGTTCTCAGAAAGCCGTTTTCTTCATGGCGGACCACATGAATCCTAGAAGCTATAGGCTTACATTCTATCAGCTAAGCAAATTCAGAGGAGAAATTGTGCCCCTTCGCTCGGAGTTCCAGCATTGCAACCTGAGACTCTCTGATTGGCCTGACTTCGGTTAAATGCTCGACTCTGAACCGATCTCTGAGGCCTGGGGTGAGATTTTATGATTTGGGTAGGTATGGGTTGTTACCTGCCCATAATTTGAATCGCGGAAGTGAGATTAGCATCAGTCCTCCCTGAACCGCTGGGGGCAGAGTTGAGTGTCATCTTAGTCCGCTAGCACTGCTGTAACAAAATACCACATACTGTGTGGCTTAAACAACATAAATCCACTTTCTCACTGTTCTGGATGCTGGAAGTCCAAGATCAAGGTGTTGGCAGGCGTAGTGTCTCCTGAGGCCTCTCTCCTATGCCTGCAGATGGCTGTCTTCTTGCTGTGCTCTCGCTTGGCTTTTTTTCTGGGCATACATTCCTGGTACCTCTTCCTCTTCTAATGAGGTGAATCCCCTGGTGTTTCTGGTAGAAACTGATCATGTGGCAACTTTTCCCAATATACATATGTATCTATTCAGATTATCCATTTTCTTTTTTTTTAATCTTGCAAATGGCACAATTTCATTCTGTCTTATGGCTGAATAATATTCCATTCTCTGTATGTGCATGCACACACACACACGCACAATGCATATATATGTAATATATAATATATAGATAGAGATTATATATAATCTATATATAAAAATCTATATTATATATATTATATGTTACATATAATATATATATTCTATATAATATATATAATCTATATATATTGCATCTTCTTTTTTTTTTAATTTTTTTTCAACGTTTATTTTTTATTTTTGGGACAGAGAGAGACAGAGCATGAACGGGGGAGGGGCAGAGAGAGAGGGAGACACAGAATCGGAAACAGGCTCCAGGCTCTGAGCCATCAGCCCAGAGCCTGACGCCGGGCTCGAACTCACGGACCGCGAGATCGTGACCTGGCTGAAGTCGGACGCTTCACCGACTGCGCCACCCAGGCGCCCCGCATCTTCTTTATCCATTCACCAATTGATGCTCACTTGGGCTCCTTCCATGATTTGGCTATTATAAATAATGATGCTATAAACATCAGAATGCATGTATCCCTTTGAATTAGTGTTCTTACATTCTTTGGGTACTCAGTAGTGTGATTGCTGGATCATAAGGTAGTTCTATTTTTAACTTTTTGAGGAACCTCCATACCATTTTCCACAGTGGCTGCACCGGTTTGCGTTCCCACCAACAGTGCAAGAAGGTTCCTTTTTCTCCATATCCTCACCAACACCTGTAGTTTCTTGTGTCGTTGATATTATCCATTCTGATATGTGTGAGGTGATATCTCACTGTAGCTTTGATTTGCATTTCCCTGATGATGAGTGATCTTTTCATGAGTCTGTTGGCCATCTGTGTGTCTTCTTTGGAAAAAAGGTCTATTCATGTCTTCTTCCCATTTTTAATTGGATTACTTGGGGTTTTGGGGGTGTTGAGTTTTGTAAGTTCTTTTTCTATCTTGGATACTAGTCTTTTAGCTGATACATCCTTTGCAAATATCTTCTCCCATTCTATGGGCTTTTAGGTTTGTTGATTGTTTGCTTCACTATGCAGAAGCTTTTTATTTTGATGTAGTTTCAATAGTTTATTTTGGGTTTTGTTTCCCTTGCCTCATGAGACATACCTAGATAGAAGTTGCTATGGCCAATGCCAGAGAAATTACTGCCTGTATTCTTTTCTAGGATTGTCATGGTTTCAGTACTCATGTTTAAGCATGCCTACCATCTTGAGCCTGTTAATCCTCTTTCTACCGTCTTCTGTGGCAATTCTGGTATTTAGACTTTGCTCAGTGAGGGCCATTGCTTCTTTCCTGCTGCTAAGGGCCATCCTTCCTGCAAGTTTGCCTCATCTCCTACGGCCCTTGCCAGGACCATACGGCATCTCAGGAGAGCATTCCCAGGTCAGTCCTCTCCTGCTTTGTGTCCCAGTTCTCATCATCACATTCAGCACCCTCAGAATCTGGTACCGTACATACTCCCTCTAGTTCTGGCCAATCCCAACCAGCTAAATCTTTCAGCTCCTTTAAATATAGTCAGTTTCTTCTTTACCAGTCTTAGTACATGCACAGCTGAGCTTTCCTATGATTTTTAAAACATTTTTCATGTTTAATTATTCATTTTTTTTTAATTTTTTTTCAACGTGTATTTATTTTTGGGGGGACAGAGAGAGACAGAGCATGAACGGGGGAGGGGCAGAGAGAGAGGGAGACACAGAATCGGAAACAGGCTCCAGGCTCTGAGCCATCAGCCCAGAGCCTGACACGGGGCTCGAACTCATGGACCTCGAGATCGTGACCTGGCTGAAGTCGGATGCTTCACCGACCGCGCCACCCAGGTGCCCCTAATTATTCATTTTTAGAGAGAGGGTGGGGGAAGGGGCAGAGGAAGAGGGAGAGAGAGAATCTCAAGCAGCACCTGTGCTGTCAGTGCAGAGCCCGATGTGGGGCTTGATCCCACTGATCGTGAGATCGTGACCTGAGCACAAATCAAGAGTCAGACGCTTAACCGACAGAGCCATCCAGGTGCCCCTACGCTTTCCTATGATTTAACCTTATGGGCTGAATGGCCAAGATGTGAGGTAGAGGTAAATTCTGAGTGGAAAACCTATTGAAGGGAGAGGTGGTTGTTTTCTTTTCAGCACGAGGTACAAGGCTAAGTCTTCCTAGGGAACCCTGCAGAGTTCATGCATTTTGAGAAGTTTCAGAGAAGTCGAGAGAATCAGCTCTTTGGGAGTGCTCACTAGATGGGTCCAAGCCATGGGTTTCATCACGAGAGCTCCAACCCTGGCTTCTCAGAGGTTACTTAGTTGGGAATGTAAAAACCTTTGAATTTTAGCCACTCGAACTCTTAATTACTGGCCTTGATCCTCTTACATTCTCTACTTTGCTGCTACAGGGGATAAAACTTCTTTGTAAGAGGCCTTCATTGCCTATTATGACCTCTCAGTTTTTGGTCCTATTGGTGTATAGCACCAACACCACGTAACAACAGCCATCTGATCTCAATGTTTTTTTAATCTATATTTTCCATGAATCTGAAAATTCTGACAAGCCTGATGCTTGTGCTGCATCCTCTCGTGCGTTGCCTTCCAAAAGCAAACCATCCCCGTTTACTCCCGCTGAAAGTTCAGCATTCGAACATCCCCTTGTGTCCAGGGCTGTCTGTCCTCCTCCGTGCATCAGTTTAGGACCCTTATGTCCATCCAAACAATGAGTGACTTATGTCCCAAATCTCATCTTATCAACCGCTTTCTAGAACACTGTCAGTATAAAAGCTCCCAGGCTGGGTTCTCTGAAAGTGGATGCTGCAATGCAAAATCTCTAGTGGGATGGGAGCATGTGAAAGGAAGGGAGAAGGACAGAAGAAAAGCTGTGATGTAGGCCAAGAAAACACAGCCCAAAGTGTAGGAATCTCTGGAGTTCATATTGCTCATGTTAGATTTAAGTGACCAAGCCCTCTTACCTCTGCTTTGCTCAGTCATCTGGTATACCAGATGTACCCAAAATGATTTTGGACAAGACAGAGTTTTGTAGGTAAGACGGGCCCTGAAGGAGAGCATAGCTGGAAACTGTATGCCAGCTGTATTCCCTACAGCTGGATTGAAAGACCGTCCCTGAAAGGACATGTTGGCAGTGCATCTTTGTTTATATCATAGACATTGTTTCACAAGTCCTAAGATGCTCTTCCTTTCCTCCAATCTTCTGTGTCCTTCAGATGGCATGATTTCTATTTGTATCTTCAAGTTCATTGACTCTTCTACTATCTCCAGTCTGCTGTTGAGCTCGTCTAGTAGATTTTGAATTTTTATTCCTTTTAATTTTTCTGTTCTAGAATTTCCACTTGGCTCTTCTTCATAATTTCCATTTCTTTGCTGAGATTATTTGTTGACTCATTACAACTGCATTTCTTCCATTCTTTGAGCACGTTTTAATTTTAATTTTAATTTTTTAAAAGCTTATTTATTTATTTTGAGAGAGAGAAAGAGAGCACCAGAGGGGGGAGCAGGGCAGGGAGAGTTAGAATCCCAAGGAGGCTCTGTACTGTCAGCGCAGAGCATGACTCAGGGTTCAACTCCATGAACCGTGAGATCATGACCTGAGCTAAAATAAAGAGTCAGGTGCTTAATTGACTGAAGCACCTGGGCGCCCCTCTTTTAATTTTTAAAACATACTTACAATAGGTGCTTTCAAGTTTTGTCTACTAAGGCCAATATCTGGTCCATTGTTGCCTTTGGTTGCTTTTTTCTTGATTATGACTCATACTTGATGCTTTTTTCTTGATTATGACTCATACTTATCTTCTTTATTTTTTTGCATAATTAGAATTTTTTGTTGTAGACAATGTGGATGGTACATTATAGAACTTCAGAGTCCATTATTGTCCTCTGAAGAACACTGATGTTTGTTCTGTTGGGTGGATGAATCATTTATTGATTAAACTTGAATTTGGATAAGCTTAGCATTATGGTTTATTAAGGAAGATCTATAAAAAGAAAAGTAGTGTTTTCCAAGGCCCTCTAATTTGGCCACTCAAACTTCAAACTCTCTCTATTTGCAAATGGCTTTGGAGCTTGGCTTTCGGCCTTATTATAGTGGGTTTGCTGTTGGCATCCTTCTAGGACGTAGTCCTTAAGGCATATGTAACTAGTTTAAGTAGAATTAGCAATATTCATAATGTTGTGAAAACATCACTACTATATATTTCGAAAACTTTTTTATTGCCCTAAACAGAAACTCTGTAATCATTAAGCATTAACTCTCATTTCTCCTTCTCTTAGTCTCTGGTAATTTTCTGTCTCTATGAATTTGCCTATTCTTGGTACCTCATATAAGAGCTAGCATACAGTATTTATTCTTTTCTATCTGGCTAATTTTGCTCAGCATAATGTTTTCAAAGTCCATGCACACTGTAGAATATACCAGAACTGCATTTTTATGACTGAATAATATTCCACTGTATGCATATACACATTTTATCCATTCAACTGTTGATAGACACTCGGATTGTTTTCACCTTTCAGCTGTTGTGAATAATGCTACAATAAACATTGGTGTACAAGTGTCTGTTTGAGTCCCTCCTTTCAGTGCCTTTGGGTATATACCTTGACATGGGATTGGTAGATTTTATGATAATTCTATGTTTAGCTCTTTGAGGAACCACCAGACTATTTTTTATAGCAGCTATATATCATTGCACATTCCCATGAGCAGTGCACAAAAATTCTAATTTCTCCACATTCTGGCCAACATTTATTGTTTTTGTTTGCTTTATAATAGCCATTCTAATGGGTGTGATGTGGTATCCCATTATGGTTTTCTTTCAGTTCTTTAAATATATCATTTCACTTGTCTTCTGGCTTGTAAGGTAATGTAATTGAGGATTCCTTGTATGTGACCTTTCTCTTATGGTTTTCAAGATGCTGTCTTTATTTTTTGATATTCAACAGTTTTAATTTTTTTTCAACGTTTATTTATTTTTGGGGGGACAGAGAGAGACAGAGCATGAATAGGGGAGGGGCAGAGAGAGAGGGAGACACAGAATCGGAAACAGGCTCCAGGCTCTGAGCCATCAGCCCAGAGCCTGAGGCGGGGCTCGAACTCACGGACTGCGAGATCGTGACCTGGCTGAAGTCGGACGCTTAACCGACTGCGCCACCCAGGCGCCCCTCAACAGTTTTAATATAATGTGTAGGGTGGCAGTTTGGGGGTTTATACTGCTTGAAGTTTGTGGAGCTTCCTTTATGTGTATATCCATGTATATCCTCAAATTTGGGAAGTTTTTAGCCATTATATTTTCAAATAAATTCTCTCTTTTGTTCACTCTTCCTTTGGGACCCTTTCTTCCATAATGTGTATATTGGTTTGCTTGATGGAGTTCCATAAATCCTCCAAGCTCTTTGCATTTTTCATTATTTTTTTCTTTTTACTTCTTAGACTCAATAATTTTAAATTAACTGTCTTTAAGTTCATCGATTCTTTCCTTTGCTTGTTCAAATCTGTTATTGAACTCCTGTACTGAATTTTTCAATTCCTTAATTCCCGTTTGGTTCTTTATGATTTCTATTTCTGTTGATATTCTCGTTTTGTTCATATAACATTTCCTGATTTCCTTTAGTTCTTTGTTTATGTTTTCCTTTAACCCTTTGGGCATATTTAAGGTAGTTGTCTTAAAATCTTTTTTAAGGAGGTCTAATGCATGTGTTTCTTCAGAAATGGTTTTTACAGATTTGTTTTATTTCCTCTAACAGACCATGTTTTCTTCTGTCGCTGTACGCCTTACGACTTTTTTTTTTTTTAATTTTGCCAAAACATCCACCTTTCTCAGTCTTCGCAGACTGTCTCTGTTCAGGGGAAACCTTCACTAATCATTGCGGCACAAACACTTAAGGTTTTCTTAAGATTTTCCACGGTGTGCCTCCTTCCTTGGCTTGTGTGTGTGTGGGTTTTTGTAATTCTACCTTATACATGGTTGCTTTTAAGTGCCTTGATTTCCTTTAGAATTTTACTCCTGCCTATTCTTGGCACCTCAGCTGTTCTATTTAATTTCTCAATCAGAAACCTCTTACCACAGGCGTCTGTGGATTAGTGGTCTTCTTGACGTTTTCACAATCTGTGCCTGATGCTTCCCACAGCTTCCCTTAGTTTGAGACCTCAACTGCTTTTGAGCACCTGGATCAAGATTAGGTAACTCAGAGACTAATACCTCACTCAGGGAGCCTGCAGACTACCGTGTCACAAATTCACTCTGTTCCATTCCCTCCCTTCCATAGAAGGTAATCGGGGAGCAAGCCACTGCTTCTTCTAAACCGTGCTGTATCTTGCCAAGTAGGAGGTAGGACAAAGGCAAGGAAAATTCCACCACTTTGAATGTGTTTTTTTCCTGATTGGGTACCTCTTGATTTCTGTAGGTTTTTAACTGGTTCCCAGAGTGCCTATGAAGTCATTTTAGTCCATTTCTAATCGTTTAATTGATATATCTAGGGGGGAATAAAGGCCCAAAACTTTCTAGTCTACTATCCTGCTGACATTACCCCCACCCACCATCTTTTAAACTATAATGGGAACTTGGACCAAAATATGTGTTATCTGAGAACTGATGTGTGTTTGTGACAGGGTGAAATCTCAGCTGGGCTAGAAATTAGAATGGATGTTCAGTGCGTCAGTAGGACACTGCGATTCCTATTTTGAGTTTCTAACGTGCACTGTGATAGGGAACTCTGAGAATGAGAGGGTAGAGGGAACCAGTTTCAAGACTTTCTTTAGACTACATGTAATCTTGGCAGACGACCTTTCAGGCATTATATTTTCCCAATTAACTTTTATTTCAAACTTCCTGCCAAAGATAGAAAGATTAGACAAAGTTGGCTGCCATTGTAATTGTCCCCCTGACCTTTTTCGGAACACAGGAAGTGGGACCATCAGTTCAGATTTACGTCAATTTACAAACCAGAGTGGATTATCGCCTACTAGGTATATTGCAGAGGAATTAACTTTTAATTGAGGTGACCCAGAAAAGGAAACTGTTTCAGCAGAGACCTTCTGCCCTGAGAAATTGGCTTTTAATGACCAATTTCCTTTCATGTCAAATCACTAGAGGTGGTTAGGTTCAAGAATCTTTTTTTTTTTAAACCCACCTCTGATGCTTTTATCCACCTCTGAGAAAGGATAGACACTAATTAAATTTGCTTTTGTGACAGGGAACTAAGAATGTCATAAGTCTGCAAAAAAATGTCAGGAAAGGAAGACAACATCGTGTGTTGTTAACTAATGGAACATCTAAGCAATTAAGCTCTTGACCTTGAAGTTCCCTTATTAGAGATTAGTTTTGTTTTTTTTTTTCTGCTAGGATTTATAAAATGAATCATTAGATTCATTAGAATGAATGGGCTCATTAGAAATGGTAATCACTAATTACCATTGTTGTTACACATCTTCTGTTTCTGCTGCTTTTGGACAGTTGGTCTTTTCTTCTTGGATTCATGGATTCTGCAAAAACTGATACTTGTAGAGTAGCCCATTTGAAAACTGATGTTAATTCACTGTTTTCGTTTCTGTTTTTATCCTTCCATTTCAGAATGGTCATGATACACTTCTGGAACTACTTGCTGACATGATCTAAGGAAATCTTGCACACTATTTTAGAGTTACCACTCGTGTTATGGGACCATCGTCCAATGACTCATCCTGTTTAGGGAAGAAAAGGAGGGCTTACTGCCTTTGAAACAGGCATGAGATTATTTAAATTCTAATCATGTTCTTATGCTGACTGCCCGTGTGACCTAAAGAAAGTAAAGGGGCACACAGATCGGAATACAAAGAACAACCTGCCAAATGAAACGACTGACAGTTAGAGATACCCCCCTGCAACAAAGACCCTTCGAAAAGGAGTATTGTGAATAAATGTATATGGGGAGAATCTTGCTTTGGCACTCTGATGGAGCTTTTCTTCTCACTAATACTTATTTTCTAGATAAAAAAGGGGTGGACGGAATAAGGGGTAAAAGCAGCACAATGAATAATTTATTGGTAGTGAGTTTTTAAAATAAAAATTTTTAAACATTTCGTATTCGTGGTAGCGAATGATGAATCACAACTAGAGTTTTCCTTGGAACTATTTTTCTTTACTAAATGGATAAAAATAAATATCCTTTTGCACCAGTCATGGCAATAACAATCCAGGATTATAATCAGAAACCCCTTTGTTTGAAAGGAACCCTGAATGCATGCAGATGTTGGCAGATAGAAAGTGTTGGGAGTGTCAGTTTTCAGGACAAACCCTATTAACCTCACCCACCTCTTAAAAAAATGTTTTATTTTGATATACCGAAGAGCAAACCCTTTTCAGTAGTGAGTGCAGCTATCACTGCACTAGCTAAACATGCAGGGAGCACGTCAGAGTGAAAAAATAAATACCAATTTCCTTGCAGAAATCAGTAAGACTGTCTATTTCGTTTTGTAAAGGGAAGTCAGTGACCTCCAGCAGGGAGTGTTTCACTCCTGATTGTAACTGCTTCTTTCTTTCAATCTTATAGTCTAAACTTTCAGGTTTGAAACAAAGCAACATAGGAGAAAATGAATCTGTGCTTCGAAGCGAACTTGTGTCTTGAAACCTGGGGACGTGAGAAGAGCCGGAAGAGGACTGACCACAGTAGCATGGCCAAACAGGCATCGGACTACTGGTATACTCCCCAGGCAGGTTCCTGGGGGTGGGGGATAAGGAAGACGGACCATACTAGTAATCCAAACACGTGTCTGCTTCCCCCAAAGAAGTTTTTATAACGCGACTCTCGAACCCAACTAACTGCCCAAAGTATGTCTGTTGTAGAGAACGTATCTTTAGTTGGTAAACCTTCGTAGTTTTCTACGAATACTCATCCATCGGCCCTAAGACTTTTTCCTGTTTCTTTCTTTGAAGATCAGTGTTTTTTCCCCTCCTATTCAGAGAAGCACTTGTAGGAAACACAATGCTATTTTACAGGTCCCAGGTGAGTTATTTTAAACAAGAAGGTTATGTGCAGGAAACCCCCCGGTGGGGGACTTGACTTGGATGTTTCATGGTCTTTGATCTCTCTCCTCACTGCGGGTATGAGGAGAGGCCGCTCCCAGCTCCTGCTGACCCAATTATGTTCTCAGCCACAGCACTATTTTGATACCTGTGGTTTCCTGGCCTCTGGAGGTGGTGTATTTGGCAATGGGGAAGGTGAAAAAGCAGGCGGCAGATCAAGGAGTTTTGCTTGTGATGTGGGATTGAGATCCCAGAGTGAAATCTGAAAAGTCTAGAAATCTCAGATCCAGCTTTCTGACCTGTTGTCTGGACAACCTAGTGAGCTTCCAATGCTACTAGCTTAGAGCCTGTTTTCAGAAGAAAAAATCAGGACAAGGTAGCAGAGCCCCGCAGCCCAGTGAAGGAGGACGGCGAGGTTAGTAAAATGAAATGTCTTTAAATAGTGATAAGTGATTAAATGCATTTAAACTAAATTCAATCGACCAAGCCTTTCAAAAAATCGCTGAGTGCCCACAGGTTCATCTGTCTATCTAACTATCCACTTGTAAAACTCAAACTTGTCTCAGGACTGTATCATCCAAGTGTAATAGCTAAGTTACCTGAACTCACGCAAAATAGTGTTAGGAAATCGGTTTTTAAATGTTTGTTTATTTTTTGAGAGAGAGATTGACAGAGTGTGAACAGGGGAGTGGCAGAGAGAGAGGGAGATCCAGAATCTGAAGCAGGCTTCGGGCTCCGAGCTGTCAGCACAGAGCAGGAGGCGGGGTTCGAACTCACAAACCGTGAGATCATGACCTGAGCCCAAGTTGGATGCTTAACTGACTGAGCCACCCAGGTGCCCTGAGATAGTTTTTCTTACAGAAAGTCAAGTAACACCTTCAGCTCTTGTTTATAGGTGGTTCACTTGGAGTGAGGTCTCTTCAGTGTTGCAATCTGAGTAAATTAGAAGGGGCCAACTGGAGACAGAAATCTTGCCTAAGGGAAAAGGGGGAGAAGTTTTTATTACTTTCCGTGGATGTCAAGGTGAGATGGTTGCCTCACATTAAGATGAATGGTATCTTGCAAATAGAGAGAAGGTAACTTCTCTTTGCTTTCATTTGTGTGAGTCACATAATATTCCCAGGCTATTCCAAATAGTGTCCTATACCACTGCAGTGATTTCCAGAAACCATAGTTTCAGTTAGCTATCTTTTAAACACATTCACAGCTCTGTTGGTTTTACAACTCTGGAAATTCATCCACACAAGAAAATGTGTGCTAAGGAGAGCTGAGAACCCTCTAGATGGTTAGATAGTATAATACGGAAAGAATGATGCAGGCAAAACTATTTGTTAAACATATATTGTCTAGCTTAAGGAAAGTTGATTGGTAACAAGATTGTATTTATCCAGCTAATTTGAGTTTTTTTCAGGTGTCATATAAAATGCTTAGCTATTCAGGTTCAGTCTTAGAATTTCTAATATCAACTTCATTCTTTTATTTGAACGCAGTTAACACACAATGTTACACTCGCTTCAGGTGCACAACATTCTGATTCCACAAGTTTAAACATTATTCTATGCTCACCACGAAGGTAGCTACCATGTGTCACCATGCAACAACATGATTACAATTTCTTTGACTATACTCCTTATGTTGGGCATTTTATCCCCATGACTTACTCATTTCGTAACTGGAAGCCTGTATCTCCCACTCCCCTTCACCCCTTTTGCCCACCCCCTCTGACATCCATCAGTTTGTTCTGTGTTTACAGGTCTGATTCTGTTTTTTGTTTCTTTATTCAGTTGCTATTGGTTTTTTTTTTTAATAGATTATATTTAATGCCTTACTGCTCTATTCTATTTAGTAGATTTTATTTAAAAAAAAATTTTTTTTTTCAACGTTTATTTATTTTGGGGACAGAGAGAGACAGAGCATGAACGGGGGAGGGGCAGAGAGAGAGGCAGACACAGAATCGGAAACAGGCTCCAGGCTCTGAGCCATCAGCCCAGAGCCCGACGCGGGGCTCGAACTCACGGACCGCGAGATCGTGACCTGGCTGAAGTCGGACGCTTAACCGACTGCGCCACCCAGGCGCCCCTATTTAGTAGATTTTAAATGAGTGAAATCCCATTTTTCAATTTGACTTATTTCACTTAGCATAATACCTTCTAGGTCCAACCATGTTGTGACAAATGACACAATCTCATTCTTTTTTCTGGCTGCATAATACACACACACACACACACACACACACACACACACAACTTCTTCCCTCTTGGTTCATCTATTTATAGACTCTTAGCTTACTTCCATATCTTGGCTACTGTAAATAATGCTGCAATAAATATAAGGGTGCATATATCCTTTTGAATCACTGTTTTTGCGGTTTTTGGGTAAATACTCAGTAGTGAAATTATCGGATCATACGATATACATGGTATTTCTATTTTTAACTTTTTAAGAAGCCCCTATACTGTTTTCCACAGCAGCTGTACCAATTTGCATTCCCACCGACAGTGCGCAAGGGTTCCTTTTCCTCTTTGTTCTTGCCAACACTTGTTATTTCTTGTCCTTTTGATTTTAGGCGTTCTGATAGGTGTAAAGTGATATTTCCTTGTGGTTTTGATTTGCATTTCCCTGACGATTAGTGATATTGAGCATCTTTTCATACGCCTGCTGGCCATCTGTATGTCTTCTTTGGAAAAATGTCTATTTAGGACCTCTGCCTATTGTTTAGTTGGGTTGTTTGTTTGTTTGTTTGATGTTGGATTATATCTTGTATCAATTTTTGAATGGTCTTTGATTCCCTTCAATACTTTGTATACTATGCTCATTCAATTGTTCGTTCATTCATTCATTCATTCATTCATTTGATTTTCATGCATTCATTAAACATGCCCTTGGATAGAATGAAGTCCATCCCTTCCCTGTTGATGAGGAGTCTGCCATCTTGTAAGTCTGTTGATGAATGATTTACTATAATACTATATGAATAACAAAAGATTTGAAATACACTCTTAAGGCCAAAAGAATTAGCATAGCAAATCAGGGAAAAAAATAAAAATGCAGATGAATCCTGAAGTAGGTGCAGCTAGCAATGGAAGATTTTTTGAAGGCAAACCTCTCTTTGCCCCATATTCTTATTTTGAATTCCCCAAAGCAACTGGAGTGTGTTTGCTGGGTAGGCAACTGATGCTTGTTGAATGGACTCCACACAGTAAAATGTTAAAAGGCAATAGACCATAAACTGCTGTCCTGTAGGCTTGTTGTTGGGACATATTGAATTCAGAATGTTTTGACAGAAGGTTAAGCTCTATATGATTCTTCTGTTTCCACCCTCCATCTATTTCCATCTATTTTCAGCTATTTTCATTACATTACCCACGTCTCTCAAGAGTTCAATTCTGTCTGCTTTTGTTTCATTGTTCTAGACAGGTTTTTACATGTTACAAATGCTCAGCAGAGTGTTTTCTTAATTCACTGTTTTTCAAGTAAGATTAATTTTCACATTTCCCACAGGTTCAGCCTTTAATCTTCTCTATTATACGAGTAGAAAAATATAGCAACAATGGGTAAGTGAGGTTTTGAATTTCAAGACTTGGAGATAAGTTGATGGTACAACAGAGGGGAAAAATCTCTCTCTCTCTCTCTCTCTCTCTCTCTCTCTCACAAACACCAACCAGTAATGTAGTTTATGAATATTTTTAAGTAGCCCCACAAATAAAACAAAACCCAAAGTTTGAGCAAGCTAGGGAATCTCTGAATAAGTAAGCAGAGAAAACCAAGCTCTACTGTTCTCAGTGGATTTGTTGAATCTGTGTATTTCCTTCAGTCTTGCGCTCAAATTTCTCTCTACTGTTCCTCACAGAAGGATTTTTTTTTAAATTTTATAAGATAAAGCTGCCTGTTTCCTCAACACTGTTCTGTTTGTGACTTGGCAAAAAAGATCATCTGTAGTTCTTTGGAGAAAGTTGTTGAAATCCATTTCAAAAAGCCACTCAATTGACACATGCTAGAAGGAGCAACTCTTTTTAGAGTACTTAGAGTGGCCTTAGGGATTTGATTGTATTTATTTTATGTGTACAGAGTACATCTCAATCCAAAAGCTTAAATTCAGTTATCTAGACAAGAGAAAATGCTTAAGGGGTTCTTTTCAGTATTTTCTTTTGTTAATGTTAAGTACAGAAAACACCAGGTGGTCAGTCTTTTGGCTGTGGGAAGGTGGAAGGTGAAAGAAAATCATCTAAGTAGGTCAGCAAATTTAGTCAAGTTAAATTAGAGCTGGTCTTCCAGAGGGGAATCCCAAACTCTGAGCTTTGAGGCGTGTTAGAGATGCTTCTCATTCTAAGAAGGCTCTTTTTTTGGCATGACCATTTATATCACTCTGCCACGTTTTCTCCTTGCCTTGATGAGCACGTACCTCATCTATTCCGCCATATTTTATAGCTACTTAACTTCTATTACTGCTCCTTCCTTTCACTCACAGATTTCTCAAAACTGTCTGCTTCCTCGTCCTCTGTTCACCCTCAATCTGTTCTAGTCTAACTTCTGCTTTCACTTTTCTACCAACACATTAATTCTGGGCGGGGGTGGGGGGGGGGACTAACAAAAACCAGAAAGAGGTTTTTAAAAAGTTTGTATTTTATTTCCCTCGAAGATAGATCTTTGTGGCTACATAGTTTTAACTTTTGAACAAATGCCTACCCACTCATGTCATTCAAAGAGAAAATGGCTTTTTAATTTTTTTCTCCCTTTTTTAAGAGGAAGGAAACAGCTTCTGCAAAATGGAGAAAGTAGTTCCAGGCCTTGGACTCCCTCTGTCCCAGAGATTCAGCAGTACTATTGCATAAAAACAACACAACTTTACAGAAGAATCTTAGGCCTTTTTGGCAAAGCGTGGAAGAGAGACAGTGGGAATGATCACATCTAATGGCAGGTTCTGAGACCCCATCTTACTTGGCATTTCTGCATTTTCCTACACTCTTGCCCCTTTTTGTCTGGCACCCTTCTCCCATCCCACCTCACCTCACTGACTTCCTCATGGCAGGGTCTGTGGCTCTCTACCAGCTCCTTCTCAGCTTACCTGGTCTCATCTCACCTTCGGTGATGGAATCCTCCAGAACCTGGTGTCAGGGCTGTCGCTGCCTCAGCACATGTACTCTCATGCCTCAACTACTCCCCATATGCTCTTGTCCCCAGTCACTGTGTCCACACCTGGTCCTTTCTCTGAGCTCAAGACCCACATTTCCGTCTTTCCAACGGAAACCTCAACTTGCTTATCGCTTAGGCACCTTATACTTAAAAGGTTCTAACTAGTCATTTACTACCCTTACACCTTCCCTTCCCAAATGTGTGTTTCCTCATGCATACACTGCCCTGGAGAATGGGATCATGTTGCCATAATGTCTACTTTCATACCCTCATTCTCCACGCTCAATCTTCCCCAAATCCCTTGTCCGGTCTGCTTCCTAAACAGCTTCTTGGTCCGTTTTCTCTTATACTCACGACCACTCACCAACTTTCATGAGGCCATTGAAATGATCTCTTACCTACGCCCCCTCTCTCTAGCTTCATCTCCAGATGTCCTCCAAACTGGTAACAGCCTTATTTTTTCAAATGGAAATGTTCTTACCATCATACTTAAAAATCCGAGTGGCTTACAGTCACCTAAAACCTTATGATAAAGTTAAAAGTTTTAGCCTGTCATACAAGAACTTTCAGTTCTGACTCTAGTCTGCTTGGCCAACTTTGTCTTCTACAAGCTCTTCTTTTGCATCAGGCATCATGCCAAGATTGTTTTTAACTCCTTGCCAATTCTTTTACTTAGAAAGACCTCACTTTTCTCAGGCTGATTAAAGCCTACCTGTCCAAAAACACCCAATGTACCTTGGTGTTGCCTTCTCTCAATCTTCGTTCGTTCCAAAGGTATGGGTACATACCTCTTTAAAACACTATGGAGATGCTGAGGTTATCTCATTTGTAACCACAGGAAGACTGGATTTACAATCAACCGGTCTGGCACAGACTCCTGGCATGACCACTTACCTATTGTGTGACCCTGGATGAGACAAATAACTTATCTTTAAAAGAGATGTAATCACCTTGGGGCGCCTGGGTGGCGCAGTCGGTTGAGCGTCCGACTTCAGCCAGGTCATGATCTCGCGGTCCGTGAGTTCGAGCCCCGCGTCAGGCCCTGGGCTGATGGCTCAGAGTCTGGAGCCTGTTTCCGATTCTGTGTCTCCCTCTCTCTGACCCTCCCCCGTTCATGCTCTGTCTCTGTCCCAAAAATAAATAAACGTTTGAAAAAAAAAAATTAAAGAAAAAAAAAGAGATGTAATCACCTAATAAGTTTGTGAAGAATAAATGTGAGAAAAATGTATGTGAAAGTATTTTGTAGGTCACAGCATTTTATAAATATGCTATTGTTTGCTATTGATAAACAATTTTTCTTTATATGGTCAATTCTCTTTCTAGCCATGAACAGTTACTTTATTTTTGTGGAGTGGTAGAAAAAAATATGTTTATGTCATTTACCATATTTTGCCTTTGTTCCTGTCGTTCGTATACTTGACTCTTCTTGCCTATTCAATTGTATGTTCCTAGGGCTGGAGACATTATTACAGTCATCACCGCAAGCCCTATGCTGCCTGAAATATATCAGAAGCTCCTTTAATAGGTGGTGAATTAGGGGCACTTGGGTAGTTCAGTCTGTTAAGCATCTGCCTTCAGCTCAGGCCGTGATCTCATGGTTTGTGAGTTCGAGCCCCACACCAGGCTCTGAGCTGACGGTGTAGAGCCTGCTTGGGGTTCTCTCTCTCTCTCTCTCTCTCTGCCCCTCCCCTGCTCATTCTCTCTCTCCCAAAATAAATAACTAAACTTAAAAGAAAGGAGTTGGTGAATTGACTATTTAACTCTATATTAAATTATCGCAATTAGTAAATATTACAACTACTGCATTTTTGTACACTTTAAGTCAGTGACTCTCAACCAGGAGTAATATTTGTTCCCGGAGGGACATTTGGTAATATTGGGAAGTATTTTTCATTGCTATATATATATATATATATATATATATATTGCTTAAAGGAGAATCTTTGTCTCTCTCTCTCTCTGAATACCTATTTGGAACAATATAAAGTGTGCTACTACAAATAAGAAGAAATATGAAATTAGGTCCTTAAATAGGTCCAGCATTTCATCAGGAAAACAACTGTGACATCTTAGGGGATTTCTGAAAGCTTTGCTTTGCAAAACTTTCTAAGATTTTTATTTATCCTGGTGTGAATTTTTATTATCCTCATAGCTCATCTCAACTTACAGCATAAATTCAATAGAGTAATATTTCACTTGCTTTAAAAATTTGGTTTAATTTCATAAAAAATGGCAACGAGATCCCAACTTTGGATATATTTTTAAAAAGCGGTGTCAATGTTTTCAATAGCCATGTTTAACTTTCAGAAATATAATCATAGAATAAAATGTTCCCAGGGGTGTACTTAATTTTTTATTATTCAAATATTACTTTGCAGTTGAGGAATTGAATGTAAAGGGCATACTAAGGGGAAAGAAGGAGGGAATAATACTCTTTATTTTTGCTTAAGACCCAAGATATCCATTTACTACTTCATCAATCTTAGGCGAACTACGGTCATGGGAAGAAATGGCAGGATGGTCAGGCTGGGAACCTGGGAAGAAACCATGGCAAGACTCTATTAGACTAGAGAAAGGATTTCCCTCTATTCTCCTTCTTCTCTATCACCTTCCTGCTCAGTGGTTAAGTGTGTGGCTCAGCCTATAAAGCAGCTGGATCCTTCACTTGGACAACAGAGCAATGCAGTCCAGTTCTACTTCAGGACATGTCTGCTGTGAGATTTCCGCCATCTCTCTGCTAAGACATTGTCCTGTTCTGTCTTTTGACACAGATCACACAGGACAGAAGAAGTAGGAATTACTTTCTACACAGGGAGGCGGTTTTTCACCTTCTCTCTCTTAGTTCAACAAAAGGCATTTTTCTAGTTCTCTTTCTTTTAAAACGAATGAAGAAGATAGTCATAAGAACACTTACCCTTCAGGAGCGAAATTACTGGTTTGAGGATCAAATTTGGTTACTTGTGTGGCTTTTTGAAAGCCAACACACCATAAATAAAAGTGATATGAATTATTACATAGAGTCTTCCCTTGAATCTTGAAGAGAAAAAAACACAGCTCTTTAAAATTTCTGGAGGTCTCCTCTTCTTCTAACAATATGGCAGTAAGTGCAAATTTTCTTTCTGGAGGATCCTGGGAGCTGTTGTGTTGAGCCACCGTCCTTGAAGGTAGAGCAAGTTGTTTGCGAGAAAAGTTGATAGAGAATGTGCTAACCCTCCTTTTTTTGAACTTCAAAAATCAGACTCTAATTACAGATATCTTTTCCAGATTTAACCACCACTAATTTAACCAGAAACATATGTGTGTAACAAAAGAACTCATAAAAGGAACATTTGAGGTTTCACATGGATTTCTGCAAAAGACAAACACAGTAAAATCACAGAATTGGCTGATGGACACTCAGCTATACGAAAGCTATAAAGCTTTTATTGAATCCTTGGGACTTGTAATATCCATTCATCCTTTAAGAGAAACTAAAGGTCTTAATCCACAGAGGATCTTTCCACCATTTACCAGAGAAGCAAATCCTTCCACCTTGAATGGCACAGTCTGGGGCCTTCTGGAACCTAGTGTGATTTGCCTTCTGATTTCCATCCAGCCCTCTATCAGATGTGCTATGGAGAGGTGTTAGCTCTGTCACTTAGCATACGACTTGAAACGAGACTGAGCATTTAGAACTGGAGTTATTGCAGTATGTTTCTGAATAGAAAATTGCCCATTTTGCAACACTTATCCTGGAGAGACACCCAATAATGCCAAGAATACTAAATAGACACTTGCCAAATAATATAGTTCAACTGACTCATAATCAAGATGAATGTGCTCAGAACAAGATACCCAGAGACCCCTTATTCACCAAGAGGGCTGACAAATGGAGATGCGGTCCAAAACCCTATGAAAAAATCCCTCAATGTTCTAGAGTGATGTTGAGCAAAATTATTTAATAAATGAAATTCAATAAACACTTTTTTCCCCTTGATGCAGCCTGCTAAACATTCTTATTTCCTTTGTCTCTTCTCAGAAACTGTTCAGAGAAACCTTCGAGAAACTGAACCAACCAGTATTCTAGACCATAGGTCTTAGAGACCATCAGCTAGCTGAGATAGATGGGTAATGTCTGTTTTATTATTACACTTCCTAAGAATGAGGGTTATTGTCATGACAAGTGTCTCCTGGGTGTCTAAATGCTACAATTGAGGGAGAGAGAGAGAGAGAGAAGACAGAGGTAGAGCCATGACTGTAGCTAAAGGGCTAGAACTCTTTTGTGAATTATAGGAGTACGGAAAATGCACATCCTTGGTCTGGGGTAAACTGAGTCTTCTGAACAAATAGAGATGATAGAAACTTCTGGGAGAACATGATCCTCCCCTCCTCTGAATTTCAAGCATTTGGAAGTATTTCTTTCTTCATTTATCCCTCAAATTCTGCTCTTGTGGCGGTAAATGCACTTGTGAGGTACCATCTCCAATGATCACTGAATTATCTGGTGAATACACATGCTGCTTATTTTGTGGGGTGTTAGTACTTCTGGGCTAAATATTTTTAGTAAAAATTAATTCAGAAGAAGTGTATGGGTAAGGTTGACAGAATAATTCAGGATCACAAATATTCTTCTAATGTCTGTAAAAATAAATTTTAAAAAGTTAAAAAAAAACAGCTAAGATTTACTGGTAGCAATCAAACCAGGAAAAATATGTAACTTTATGGTAAACATTCCTAAAAGTGGTAGCTAGGGAAAGAACTAAACATGCTTATTATTTTTTTAAATGCTTATTGAGAGAGAGAGAGAGAGAGAGAGAGAAAAGAGAGAGAGAGAATCCCAAGCAGTCTCCACGCTGTCAGTGCAGATCTCCATGGCTCGATCTCACAAACCCTGAGATCATGACCTGAGCCCAAAACATCAAAAGTCCAATGCTTAGCTGACTAAGCCACCCACGTGTTCCCTAAAAATGGTTCTGCATAGGTTTAAGTGACAGCCAGACCAACAGCCATAAGCAGTACAAAAAAAAAAAAAAAAAGAAAGAAAGAAAGAAAGAAAGAAAAAGAATGAAAGAAAGAAAAGAATGATAATTAACAAGATCTTATGAAATTGTACCATATAGGAATAATTGGTTTCCTTAATTAGAGAACTGAACTAATGGAACGGGTGACACGGTGCGGGGAGAGGGAAGCATACAGAGATGTAATATGGGAAACTTTCCCCTAAATAAACGAAGAAATAAACTGCACATTGAAATGGCGTGTGGTAGACAAAGAAAAACTGATAAATAGGAACTTATATGGAAACCTCCCTCCAAACAAAAGCCAAAGACCTTCAGTTGCCTCCAGGGCTTATATGAGTGTACCATTTACTGATCTTATCTCCTACTGATTTTTAGCAGCAACCTCCCTACACTGGCCGCATTTGCTTCCTTGCTGTCATTGAAAACTCTAGGGTATGCTAATGTCTCAGGATCTTTGTATCCTTTCTCCTTTATGTCAAGGCTACCCAATTTTCCTCCTTGATTTTTCCATAGCAAATACATACTATGTACATATATGTATTACATAGCAAATACATAGCAAAATACATACTATCTTGTAACATATTATATAAATTACTTTTATTTTAGTTTCTCTATGTCCCCCTACTATGTATGTGCCCTGAGGGCAAGGCTTTTTTTTTTTTTACAATATCTATGAAATGAATAATTTTCCCGTATTATTACATGCAAGACACTAAAATGCTGTGTTCCGGAAACAAACAGGAATGCACCAACAGGAAATGAAAGCTTCAGGTACCAGGACTCAGTACGATCAGGGCAGTGCTGTACTGGAATCAGTGTGCACCAGCTCGCAGAGCCAACGTGGGCATCTCTTACCAACTCTGTGCCCGATGACGTCACGTGCTAGCTTGACATCAGCCATGGGAGCATTTACACCACAGATATCCGCAAATGCTACCAATGAGGGGTTTTATCCCCCCTAGAGAGCTGGTAGTTAAACATTTACGAGTACAAAACTTTGTAAGGGACACAAAACTAAATTTGGAAGCAGAGGATTAAATTTGCATCCCCCCTCCACTACTTCCCAGGTCTCTACTTTGGGAAGATCATCTCATTATTCCAAGTCTTCATTTCCTTAACCTTTTTTTTTTTTTTTTTTTTTTTCAACGTTTATTTTATTTTTGGGACAGAGAGAGACAGAGCATGAACGGGGGAGGGGCAGAGAGAGAGGGAGTCACAGAATCGGAAACAGGCTCCAGGCTCTGAGCCATCAGCCCAGAGCCCGACGCGGGGCTCGAACTCACAGACCGCGAGATCGTGACCTGGCTGAAGTCGGACGCTTAACCGACTGCGCCACCCAGGCGCCCCAACATTTCCTTAACCTTAAGAGCGGGTCAACCTATCACAAGATCACAAGGACAGGGGCAGCTTGAGATAAAGCAGATGAATTGACCGCCCTTCCTCAACCCTGCTCGCTAAGCCTCTCTGCTCACACATTCTGCCCAGACGCAGGTGACTGCCTTGGCTGCTTCCCTGCTTGTCTAACCCCTGGCTGGGTCCGAGATTACCGAGGTTTGCTTGTAAATACACGGTCCATAAAGTTTCCAGTACTGTGGTCATAATTTTGACACCCAGTCTGTAATTTTGTAGCGTATGTTTTTCCTATCTAGTTTTGGTGGCAAGGTCATCTAAATCTCGTTTGAATAAGAGGAGGGCTCTCTCATTTCCTGTTCTTTGGAAGAGTTTTGTAAGGTTGGAATTGTTTCCTTGTTGACCGTTGGACAGACCTTGCTTTCCTTCTGGGCCGGGTGGTATTTTGACAGGTGTATTTCTTACTAGCGATTCAATTTCTTTAATGGTCATAAAGCCATTCAGGTTTTCTTTTCCTCTTGGTTCAGGTTTGATAAGTTGTATTTTCCAATTTGGATATTTTCATCCACTATTCAAATATATAAGCCGTGATATATAATATTTTCTATACTTTAAATCCTACTGTATGGTAACTATGTACCACCTTTTATTTGAACTATTTATTTGAACCTTCTGTTTCTTTTGTGAATCTTACCAGAAATTTATTTTATTAGTCTTTGCAGAGGACCCATGGCTTTATTGATTACTCTATACACTTTTATTTACTATTACACAGATTTCTCCTATCTTTATCGCTTCCTTCCTTCCACGTTCCTTGGATTCATTCTACTTCTCAACATCTCCAAGTTAGAAGTGCATAGCTCCTTTCTTTAGTTTTTTTTTTTTAAATGAATATCAGGAATATATATTTTACTTACAGCTTAGCCCTATCCGACAATTTTTTTGTGTGGCATATTTATAGAGTTTTACATATCTTGACATTTCCATTATCATATTTTTCCCTGAGTCACGAGCCACTCAGAATTGCATTTTAAAATTTTCCAAATAGGGAGGTAGCGTTATGTTAATTTTGTGTTTCATATTAATTTCCAGATTAATCTCATCATTGTCTAAGACTGTGATCAGTAAGAAACTTCTTTTCAATAGCACTTGATTTATGGCCAAATGCATGGTCCATTTTCATAAAAGTTCTTCTGTGTGTGCTTGAGCAGTGTGTGCATGCTCTAGTAGGGGCTACCCTTTGGTTCAAGTTTCTTCTTTTCATTGATGTTTCCTTATATTGCTCAATTCTTCTACATCTGTATTCAGTTTTATCTATTAATTACTGAGACATCTGTTTAATTCTCCCATCTTGATGGTGTTATACTGTCCATGTGACTCTCAATTTTTTGTGTATTTGTTGAGCTTAAATAATTAAGTATCTACTATGATATATGTATCTTTATATCATATCTTTGTGGTAAACTCTTCTCACTAATAGTGCTTTGTGGCCTCCAGTCTATATTGCCTGTTACTAATATAGCCATAGTGCCTTTCTTTTCCTTGGTTTTGCCTGATGTATCTTTTTCCTATGACTTGACCTCAACCTACCTGCGTCTTCGTGTATCGTTTGTCTATTATACCTTATGCATTTTGTTTTTCTCTTTTCTTCCCTTTTCTTTTAAAGTGTATTTATTTTGAGAGGAAGAGAAATCATGAGCAGGGGAGGGACAGAGAGAGAGAGAGAAAGAGAGAGAGAGAGAATCCCAAGCAGGCTCTGCACCGAGCCCGACCCAGGACTCGATCGCGTGATAGTGAGATCATGACCTGACCAGCAATCAAGAGTCAGACACTTAGCCAACTGAGACATCCAGCTGCCCCTCTTCCCTTTTCAGTTGATTTACTTCTTAATTCATTTTTTATCTTTATCTTCCTGAAGATGATGCACGGTATTATTGTCTTACGTCATTTTTGTGGTTACCTTAATACATTAACATGAATAATTTTCTCTTCCCACATAATGCAAGGAGCTTAGAACGGTTTTAAGCTAAGCAATTCTTTTTTAAAGTTATTTTTACCCAATGGATTATTTCAGTCTCTTAAAATGTCTAATAGCAAACATTATTACTGTTGTTTGAAACCATCAGCATTTGCTTAGATCTAACTATGTATTTATCATTTTCTTTGCTCTCTTCTCCTCAGTGGGTGTTCACCCTCCCTCCAGAGAGAATTTTACTTGTTCGTTATGTACTTCTTTTACTGTACCATATGCCCTTGTATATTCTCTTGTTTTTGCTTTTCTTCGTTTGAAAATGTCTTTATTTTTGCCTTCATTCTTGAATGATAAATTAGCCGCATGTGAAACTGTCAGCCGACAGTTATTCGCCCGTAGCATTTTGAAGATAGGAGACCACTTTGTTCTAACTTCCCTTGTCACTGTTGAGAAATCAACTGCCTGTCTAATTATTGTTCCTTTGTGATTAATCTCCCTTTTCTCTGTGAGTTTTTTAAATGCTCTTCTCATGATCAGTATATGCTATCACTGCCATAAATGCCTTCCTTTATAACTAGCTTAAGTCTTTTATGTGTTCAAAAGATCATTTTCCTCAGTCTTATTCTTATGAAGATGGTATTATATATGGTTGTTCCCCATTCCTTTATTAATTGTTTCATTTCATTAGCATTTATTGGCTATCCTCCACATGCCTGGAATTGCTCTAGGTACCACCAATGGAGGAGCAAAGAACACAGAGACCCGTATTCGAATACAGCTTAATCTTCTACTTCAGATAATTAGCTTCTGCCTCATTCATTCATCGGCTTTAAAAAATACCGAGATCTTTTGCAGTCTGTCTCATGTGGTTAATTTTCCACCCCTTAACAAGTATTATTTTTCTGCTAAGGCTCCTTGACCTCTGCTTCGCAACCTTGAGTCTGTCGAAGAATGCTGATGATGGTCTGTGCAAGGCTTTCGTCAGGATTTCGGTGATCTCAGATGTAAACGTTCTCTTTAATTTCAGAGATACGGGGAAGCGTCCAGAGTGGGATTCATGACACCAGGAGCCTCAGTCAAGCTCAACAGCAGGGTGACCTTGAACAAATTCCTAAGCCACTCTGGGTTCTCATTTCCTAATTTTAAGGTAAAGTGGTTTCAGTGATTCTCTGGGTTCTTCTAGTTCTACTGCTTTTATTTTTTCAGAGCAGTATAAAGTGGATGCCTTGGTGATGAGTCCTGAAATCCACCCTCTCCTATCTTTTTTTTTTTTCTTTTTTTTCAACGTCTTATTTATTTTGGGGACAGAGAGAGACAGAGCATGAACGGGGGAGGGGCAGAGAGAGAGGGAGACACAGAATCGGAAACAGGCTCCAGGCTCCGAGCCATCAGCCCAGAGCCCGACTCGGGGCTCCAACTCACGGACCGCGAGATCGTGACCTGGCTGAAGTCGGACGCCTAACCGACTGCGCCACCCAGGCGCCCCACGCCCTCTCCTATCTAATTGCAAAGATGAAGAGTACTTCTTGAGTAAGAACATTTGTATCGGGAATGACCTTCTCTGCAAGGACAGAAAACCAACTTGGTGGCTTAAACAGCAGGGGGCTTATCATCTCACACGATGACACATCTTAGATCAATTCGGAGTGGGCGTAGCTGCTTACATGGCACCGAGAGCTGAGGCCCTTTCTACCTTTTGCTTTACCGTCATTGTAAGAAGCATTCGTTTTCACTGTTGTGAGATGGCAGCTGTACCTCAGGGCATTGCGTCTCTAAGGCAAACAGCAAAAGGGGGAAGGAAGAAAAAGATAAAGAGGCAAAATGGGCCATAGCTACTAAGTCTTTTCCTTTTTAAATCCTTCTCGGAAATTCCCTCTGCTGACGTCTATGAACATGCAATAGTCCAGAACTATGTTACATGGTTGTTTCTATAAGTAGCCATGAAGAGTTGAGTATTTTCAGCCTTTCCAGTAGAGAAAACTAACATATTTAAATTCTAAATAGTCATGACCCATCTTGTCCTTATGAAAAAAAATAAAGCCTTGGAGAGAAGGAAACATGGGCTAAGGAAAAACATCCAATCATAATAAAAGCAAACAAGACAAAATTCAATGAGGGCATGTAAAAATTAACTGAAAAGGTGTGTTTTTGAGTGAAATCTCTGTTTCCTTTGCTCTATACTTTAATCATGCCAGATATATCTATATATATCTATCTATATAGATAGATATATATAGATATATATATTCTTACAATGAAGAGAGAACTCAAGATTGATTCAATAAGGGTTCAATGTGGTTACTTTCTGTTCTCAAGTTACAATGCTATTTACTTGACAATCATCACACAGTTTTAATTACATACAATGGAATGTATATTGTCAATTAATAAACTTACACCGTGGACTACTCTTTGTATGGGCAAAAGTAGCTATAAATAAATTCTCCACTATATCTAATGTACTCTAGTGTACTTAGCTCTTAACGCTTAATGTTTAAGATACAATGCTAGTCTCACTGCGTCCTGCTTCAAATGTGGTGTTATGTCACGAAAAGTGTATCAGATTAAGGGCCACAAGATCTGGATTCCAGTGCTTGCTTCTATGAATCTCATCAATGTTATTATCTCTCCAAACAACAAAGGGAACATCACTACCCACACCACATAATTATTGTAAGAATTGATGAGAATAAGTTCACCATAAGACTGCACATACTTACAGAAAATTAACATGCAGCATTCTACCAATCTCATGGAGAAATTGGCAAAGAAATCATCACTTTTTAATGTGATCATCACTAAAATGGAACTGTATACACCCAAGTGAGGGACCAGTTATAAGGAGATCTAAATCTGTGTCAGAAAATACGAGGAGCTGCTCAGAGAATGCAACCCTGAACTGAGACTTTTAAAAACATATAACATCTTCTAGAAGGATAAGATATGTGAGGGAATTTTGAGAAGGGGAACAACCAAGAACTACTGTTAGTTCAGAATTGCCTAACTCAGTATATTAGGACAGGTGTGATGGACGGGTGGACAAGTAAGCAAAGGCCAGATCATAAAGAGCCTTACATGCTTAATTAAGGAGGCACATTTTGTTGTGTAGGATATAAAGAGCGTTGAAAAACTTTGAGGAAGGTAAAGAACAGAAAGCACCAAAAAAGAGAGAAAGTGAATGATCTTATTATATTGTACAGAATGAACTGGAAGAGGTTGAGAAGCCAGCACACAGGCCATTGCAATTGTCCTACAGGGGATGATAGAACCTATCCCATAAATATGTCTGGGGGAGTGGGTGGGTGGGGTGGAAATACATTTAGGAGGAAAATTAACGAAATATTTTGATTAATTCTAAAGAGGAAGAGAAGAAACTGATTGATATTCAGAGTTTTGGCTTAAGATGAGTGGGTGGGGGTTAGTAGCATGCTCTAAGAAAATTGAGGAGACGGTGTCAGAGTTGGAGGAGTCAAGAGTAATGATTGAGACATACTGAGTTGGAAATATAGACAAGGTAGAAGAGGGGACTATGGTTGTTCTAAGTAGAGATGTGTAGATAGCTGTTTCATTCACTCATTAAACACCTATGGACCAGGAACCGTGTTGGGCAGAGGGGATATAAGATGCTAACACATAGTTTCCTCAAGGAATTTATTGCCTCATAAGAAAATTGCCATATAAAAGTTGAATGCAACCATTGTAAATGTTAAGATGAAAGTAAATATAGAACATGGGGGCTAATCAATGAATTCAATTATTGGAGGGAAAGCCTGAAAGAGAAGCCTATTATCTGAGAACGTGAACACGAAAGAGATTGGCAATCCCATGGGCGTCATGGGAATTGCATATGGAACCATGTAAAATGATGAGAGCATTGAAGTGTGAAGCTGGAAATCATCTAGAAGCTTCAGAAAGAGGAGATTATACAGCAGTGCTTAAGAGCATGCTGGGTTGGTTTACTGCAAGAAAGACCAGGATTTGAGTTCCAACTCTGCTTCTGTCAGATGAATGAACCTGTAAAACAGATTCACCGTATTTAAGGACATTTTATCATCAGAAATGTGGGCGTGGCGCAATTGGGTCTGACTCAGAGGGGTATTGAAAGAATTAGGGATATAATATTTGAGGGCTACCAAACGCTTAACATTTTATGTTCAAAAAAAAAAAAGAAAAATGTTTTCAATCTTCAACGAAGTTGGACAATGAGAGTTCCAGGACGAGAATAAAAGCACAGAGACTGTCCTGCTATGGAATCGAGGGAAGAAGAATTTCAAGAGAGAGAGTCAGTAGTCATCAGTGGCGAAGACTGCAGCAAGGCTAATACGTTGAGGAATAAAAACTGTCAGGTCGGGAGATAGGAGGCTGATAGTGATGTGAACGCAAGCAGTTTCCAAGGTCTGCTGGGGCTAGATCGCAGTCATTTGAAAAGTGAATGGTGGATAAAGAATTGCAAAGGACAAGGAACACTTTTTCTTGCAGGATTCTTTTTTCTTGTTTTGCTGTAAAGACAAGGGAAATAGCTTGAGTGAGACAAAGTGTAAAGGATTGTGCTTTACTTTTCCTTTGTGATGGTAAAAACGGTTTTCCATGGGGATGGATAGGAGAGAATCTATGCAGAGGAAAATGGTGAACAAGCAGGAGAGGAGAAATACTTGATGGATAAGAGGTCCAGAAGACCGCTGGGGACACAGGACCAGAGCATGCTAGCTGGATGAGCTTTGAAGAGAACCTACGTCAGCAGGGTGGAGGAATTATCTTGATTAGGTCATCTGTATATGCTGAGTTTCAGTTTTTCACGGAGATGAGTGGTCACTGCCTCCGGGGGTCAGGCAGGTGGTTTACATGAACGAAGCCGGCCTGCCTTGAGCACATCTGCAGTTGTTACATCAGTGGTGGGATTTAGATGGAGTTGGAGCTCTCAGCCTCCTCAGCCCCAGCAGGTTGTACCTTATAGAAATATTGAGGCCAGGATTGTGACACGTTCCAGTTCTTCAAAAGAAGCCAGAAGCTTGGACTTTATGTGAAATATCCTGAATTTTATTTTGGTCTACATTTAAGGGGGGAGAGAAAAGCCAAGCCCAACAAAAACACCATCTGCATGCCAGGATTGGCCCAAGAACCACTAGGCTGCAACCTCTACCGATGAGAGAGGAGAGTAAAGCCCTGGAAATAGTAGAGGTCCTGTAACAGAAAACAGATGTCATGTGAGTTTGGTCAAGGAAGCATCAGTCACTGAACCGGTAAGGCAAACACATAGAAAGGGACACATGGTCAGGGGCCAATAGACTATGAGCTGTCTGACTTAGTTTTCACTGCAAATGAAGACAGGAGCGAAGGTAAGAAGAACGTCAACGTCATCTTTCATCTTCTAAGAGTGCTTCTCTTTTCCATCTCCATCTTGCCCTAGCACGGGCATGCCCAGGCACTCTGGCACATGCTACCCACTCCACACACATCCGGGCATCTTCTCATCTTCCCACCGCTACACTTTGCTCCTCCTCCATTCCTGGGTACCAAAGCTTGAAGTGTAGGATGGACAAAGTAGTGTAGGTACCCAGCTGGGTACCAAAGCTTGAAGTGTAGGATGGACAAATTAGAAAGTAACCAAGAGTGCTCAGTCCAACTTCATCCTTTTTTTCCACTGTACCCCACCCTTAGACTTGATGAAAAGGATGGCAGTTTCCAGTTTCCTATATTACACAAGTAAGTTCCATTCCATTAATGTTATAATCTTCTTGGCCCCATCTTTAGCCTGGCAAGCCTGGAAAACATGGAAAGTTTACATATTGAGTAAAGACTTTTAGATTAGCTCATGTTTTGTTTGGAAAATGCCCGACTCTGCCTGGAGATAGTATAGTAATGCAGTTCCTTTATGGTGTGGGGGGAATATTGTGACATTTCCTAAACATAATTGCCTCCCAGTTTCTTGGGATGGAAAGTGTCTAGAGGAAACCTACAAAGAGTTGTCTTGTAAACTCAACAGAAACTTGAGATATAAATGTCATTTTTGGCTCTAACTGCAATGATTGCTTAAGACAGTACCTCATTGATATTTAAAAAGATCTAACAATAAAGTATTTAATCATCTGCATATCATATTATATCTGCAGCTTTTTAGTAGGAAATGTTCAGTTTTAACATACTTCTGGTATTTTCTTATTGTGGGTAATTATCATTGCCTCTCTATTGTGGTAAACCTCAAGTAGGACTGAAATTTATCAACAGGAAATATATCAACAGGAAAATAATGCCCGGATCATACTACCAAGGATCTCCAAAACCTTTGTGCAGGTGGGATTTCAGGTGTCTGCTCACTGCTTTACCCTTGCTTGACCGATGCTTGACTTATACCGAAGACTCTTAAATTGTTTGTAAAATGAATAAGCGGGAGGTGTGTCTGAGAGACATTAGCTTGCATAGGACCATTTTGTTACTTTTTCAAGTTCGGTTTTGCCTGCATTAGGTTATTTTCATAATGAAGTACTTACCTTTAGACGCACTGACACCACATTGCAGTAACTTCAGTAAATTTCTGTTACGTTGACTTGCTTTTCCACATTGAACTGATTGGTTCTGATTTTTTCCACTTAGCTGCTGAAGTCCCGCAACACTTGTTGCATAGGCATAGCAAGGATATATTTCCTAGAAAATCCAAAAGGGGGCTGTAGTTCCTTCCCATTGTAACTTCCCAAACTCCAGTCTGTGGAGCACTAATATGACTTGAGACGTTAATAGAGATCTGTCAAAAAAAGTTTATGGTGGCCAAGTAAGTTTAGGAAACACAGCGTTGGGAGACCATACATCTAGGAGAATCTCAATGTATATTAGTTTATTAAAAGCTCTGAAAAGTCCTTCATTAAAAGAAATCTGTTCCATGTCCTTTATTCAAGCATTTCCATTTACTTTTGACCATGAGATCTATTTCGAATGGTATTAAGTGTTCCGTACAAATGGCTTAGAAAACACTGCCCTACCCTGTATTTATATAATTGTGCTAATCCTTAATCTATTCTAAATCAAACTGAACAAACATGAAAAAGAAATTTGGATATCTATTTTCTTTCTGCTGCTTGCTAGACTTCTCTTATTTCTTTAAAATATACAATAACCTTTAAAGTATGTGAAAATACATGAGGAGTGTTTAAACGACCTAACAGAGTTTTTGGTTTCTAATGTATATTTTTCTCAGCCAAACTAGATACTTTTGGAGAGGAGGGAAACAGATACAGCTACCCACCTTAGTGGCCACTTTCGTTTTGTCTGTGATAAATTCAAAATTTCTAGGGGTACACTGCACTGTCTTCATGGTGAACTCACTGTACCTTGAACATGAAACGTACAACCCTCTGGTATTGGCAGAAAATTGGGTCTTGACATGCTTACATGCCCCAGAATATGAAACCTTTTGGAGATGAGAGAAAATTTGATATTGTCTGTGTCAACATGGTTTGGACTCTGCTTTATAAGAAACCAAAATCCTGTTTCTGTTAGGTTCACTTGCATTGTTCCACTCTTGGGGAAAGAAATATGTAGAGTAAACATGTGAACAGAGCTGTTGAGAACTGAAGGGCCTCATTTAATTTACTTCAAAATCTAGATGCATACTGTATTCCTAAAGAGTGCAGTGCACCCAAAATTGAAAAGTTAAGCCGCTAACCTGCAAAACAGAATAATATGTATGATTGGGAATTCAATGTCCCATGTTTTATCCATACTTCTCCCTTAGATGTGTTCTGGGAGGTTAGCAAAACTATTTTAGGTCTCAGTTTTGTTACAGAAATAAGAATAACACAGGGCAGGATATGGATGTCTAAGCCTGACTGTGTCTTCTTTAAGAATAAAAAAATACAAAATAATTCAACTGCAGAAGGTCTAGCACTGACCTGTGCAGCTTGACTTTCTAGGCATTGGAGAAACCAAATGCATCGGACCGTGGATTCTGATGTCTATAGACTGATGACTGCATAGACTCTAAGGAAAAGACTGATGACTGCATAGACTCTAAGGAAAAGCATCGAAATGGATCAAAAGACAAGAATAATCAGGCGTTATCATGCTCATAAATTTTCCTGCTCAATCCTGAGAAAAGCACTGAAAGATATAGAACTGCATATGCTGTAGGAACATGAGTGTCCTCTGTCACTATTTTACAAAAAAGCATGAACAACACTAGAAGGGATAGAGTTTCCTGGACTATTTAATGCATTTGGATGATGTCAGAGATGAGTCATTTGTGGGAATGCAGAATCCCCTAGACAATTGTGATTCCAAGGTAGTCATCTGAATTATATGTTATAGCTTCCCCTGGTCAGCAGAAATAGTAGAGATAATTACACACCCGCACACACACTTGCATACACAAAATCTTCAGCAGAAAACCTTTATTGGATGATGAAATTGAAATGACAGGTCTGGATTGCTAAATGCCTCTCAGCTCAGTCTCTGCTTCTCAATACACCCTCCGGCCTTGTAAGTCTTCTCTCCCCCCCCAGTCCTTGTAACTAGGAGCATTTGACGCTTTCAGAGTGACTCTTCAACAGAGAAACACCTCTAAATTAGTAGTCTTACTTGCTGATAGGATCATAAAGTTCCTATTCTTAGATTATTTCTCCAAAACAGATATTTGGTACTTCTGGAATGATCTGTTTGCGTAGAAAGCTTTGTTGCAAAATTTATCTATTAATAGGGGCAGACGTGATGATTTGTGTTTCCCATAACATTGCCTTTTCACATGAATACAGAAAGACATTCCTCCAAATCTCTTAGCGTGGGGTTGGGGCTATGGGCCTGGCCAATGTAATGTGCGTGGGAGTGACGTTTGCTATTTCCAAGTCTGTTGCTTAAAACCATCCTATGAGAGCAGTTCAACTAAATGCATTAGTGAATACTAAGTATACTTGAAATTAAGTATTCTTGCCTGCATTGTACGAGATTTTCATATCCCTGGGGTACAATTCCCAGAACCAACCAACCAGAGCTGCTCAACCTCCACCACACATTGGGTGAATGAGAAATAGACATTTTTGCATCATGTCACAGCTTTGGGGTTTATCTGTTGCAACAGCTAGCATTATTACTCTCACTAATAAACTCAGAAAACAACCAAAGAAGGTGGCAGGCAAGTACTTCTATCAAATTTGGTCCCATTACACAGCTTCGTGCTGGTGGATCTCATTAATAATGGGACAAAATGTTCGCAGAAACTTCGAACATTTACCAATAGTCTAAGAATGTGGTATCACATGGAAACAGGCATTAATAGAACAAACGTGTCAAAAGGCCGGAGGATGCTATTTTTGTTGACCTTAATGGAAGTCTCATGCATAGCAAGATTTTCAGTTCGGTGTGAAATAAATTCTTTTTAGTCTTTGGCCTCAGGGATCTTGCAAATGCACATTACGGTTGATTTCTGGGAATCGTGTCCCAGAGAGATAAATATGGTGTCCAATTCAGGCAATAATATGTAATTGTAAGTATATTTACTGTTCACCGATGAATACTCAGATCTGTCTCATGCTTCCACTTCCGCCAGCCTCTTGTAGAGTTCATCTAGGTGTCGCATTTCTGTTGAGAGATGAAAACATGTAATTGTAATCAGTACAGGTTACCAGAAACATAGACAATCTTCCGGCCAAATAAATAAACGCTCTTGGGCAAAATGGCACTTTTGAATTTGGGAACAGATTGATAGGCCCGTCCAGCTGATGAGGTGAGGGAGGCGGTGGGCCAAGTGGGAGAAGCAAAGGCCTTGGGGCTAGAAACTACTGCCCGGTTCTTTTCGGACAATGGCCGGCTATGACCTTAACATTTAACAGGAATCATTCAGTCTCTGAGAGACTCCGTGTTTTCATTTGTAACATGGAGGTGCTCGTTTGCACCCGGCCTATTTCACATGGCTGTTTTAAGTTATGAATAAGATAATATGCATGAAAGAGCTTTACAAGGTGTTACACCAATGTATTGCTATAATTAACTTAGGGTTCTTAGAGAGTCACGAACGAAAGTCGAAAAGGAAGCACAGATGTGCACGCCCTTCCTTTAGCCGATGTGGAGAGCCTATAGAGGAGCGACAGGAAAGGGGGTTCACCAGAAACTTTCACCCCAGTTCTCATTCCTTAGCGTGAAGAGGTTGGGAATTCTCAGCACTGGTGGTTGACTCTTGTGGGTGTAACCTCAGAGAAGAAAATGGTATTTCTCTTCTGGATTAATTAGTCCTTGAAGATGAGGAAAATAGGCAGACTTTGCTGGGCGGGCTTTCAAAACAGGGAAGAGAAAGCATCCCAGAGACCGACAGAAGTCACGTGATGCGGCTCGTAAAATTTCTCCAGAGCTGGATTTAATTAGAAATTGCTGGAACTATTTGGCATGCAAACAGCTGCTGTCAGGGCTGCACAGCATTTCCCGGCCTTGGAACAGCTGTATGTAGTTTTTCTTTCTCTTTCCAACTAGACCTATGTAGAAAGCCTGTTATGTGCTGGTGAGGGTTTGGAGTTATTCTCATGAGCGAATCACATCAGCTTAGACAACACATGAGAACGACTTGAGTACTTTATAGCTAAACAGTCCTTTATCTTTTGTTGTTGTTGTTGTTGCTGTTGAAATTTCTCCGAATATTTTCAGTGGGAGCTCGTGAAAATTTCTGGAGGGAAAAAATATTTCTAAAGCACTCTGGAGGCTCCAGCCGTGTTGCAGTGGGTTCCGTTACACTTGGAGCGGGCCCAGTTTCGATGCCCTTGGACTCCTATGTGAGCTGGAGGCGCTGTTTACCTCAAGCATTTAGAACGTGTCACTGATTAAAATGAGATAGAGGGATAAGGCGCCTTTGACTTTTGTACTAGAAAATGAGACGTCTAGCGGGACAATGCTTCTCCCTCGGGTCAGCCGCCGTGCAGTGAGTTCTGGTGGTCCCAAGGAGAAGACGGTGGAATGTTCCTGTGTGGCCCATCCCTTCTAACTGGGGAAACCAATTCTAAACACGTATTTCCCTGGTGAACAAGAGTACGGCATAGTCATGCACACAGGAGCGTAGGGTGTGGGTACGTGTACGTGTGTGTGTGAAAGCTGTTCTGAAGAGTCCATCGGGGTGGTTCTGACTGGCGGTGTAAACCCTCTCCCCCAAAGCAGCTTTAGCGCCGTGCAAAATGGTCACAACCAACCGTTCTTCGCACTCTAGAACCTGATCGAAAGCATGCAACAAATTGAGAATGACTCACTCAGGAAAACAACTGCAACTTGATCAAGAACTCTGAGAGTCTCTGGCCTCATCCTCGGGGCGGTTGCTAACTCCCCAGTTCTCCAGCGTGGTAGTGCATCGAAGGCAGGCAGAGCAGCCAGAAACCCACCAACTTCACCGTCCCCGCAGGAAGGGGTTCACCTAATGTGGAATATTGCCAGGTAAAGGGGCAGCTTGGTGGCAAGCCAACAGGCCCACATCGGGCAAGCGATGTTCAGGTAGAGCAGTCAGGGACTTGGAAGGGGTTTTCAGAACAGAAGACAGCCTTGGGAGCTTGCTGAACGCTGCTATACCCCAGGTGGACCGGATGCACGCACAGCATAGATGCAAACAGGCCTTCGCTGCACCGCACAGGCCGGCAGATGGGGGCTGAACACAGGTGCAGAGGAGGCAGAGAGAGCCAGCCATTAGCCACCTCGTCGAAGTTTCTTATACACAACACTAAGTATGGCGGACTAAATCCAGCAGGCAATGAGATGCCGCCTTGATTTTGCAAGAATCGCTCTGCAGCACGTGGAGTCAGAATTTGAACCAGCTCTTCAAACTGTGGTCCCTTGTCCTCTTATGCTAGAACTACATCTAAGGGGACCACGGGAAATGCAGATTTCTAGGTTCCAGCCCAAACTTCCTGAACAGAAGGCCCAAGGAATTGGCCTTCTTGCCAAAATGGCACGTGGTCACCATGCCTTCCAAACTCAAGAACCAGAGGCCGAGGGTTGATCCAGGTGAAACAGAAGTCTGAAATTAGGAAGAGGAAAAGATTTGGAATTTTTTTTTTAATAGAATGGAAAAATCCTGGTAGTTTAATCATTCCAACTGTAAAATATAAAGTAGGCATTTTGTCAATTTAAGCTTCCCTTTTGAATGATAGGATATCACAGCGTATTTGGGTGTAATTATGAAATACGTGTGTATCACACCAATTCCAATCAACAGAACTTGGTCGCTAATTTAAAAAAAAAATCAGAAATTACAATTTCTAATTATTAACTGTGGTCACACAACTCACCAAACAAACAGAGGCACTATGTGAGTACTAGGGGGTGCTAAAATAATTTCTATCACAACTTTTTGAAGTATTTATTTATTGAGCTACCAGTTGATTTTCTTATGTTGGTGGCCATGCTTACAAAACCATTTTTTCAAAATAAATGTAGTCTTGGGCTGGCTGGCTGGCTCAGGGAGTAGAGCATGTGAGTCTTAACTTCCCGGTCATGAATTTGAGGGTCATGTTGGATGTGGAGCCTACTTAAAAAAAAAAAAAGAACTAAAAAAACCCCTCCCAATATATTAAAATATAGAATAACTGCATTAAAATAAGTATACTCTTTACTTCCTATCCCCTGTTTCACACTTCCCCCGCCACCCCCACACTCAACTCCCTTCTGGCAACCATTAATTTGTTCTCTATAGTTCAAATGTCTCTTTCTTGGATTGTCTATTTCTTTTCTTCCCCTGTGTTCTTTACAAAACCAATTTTTAAAATAAAATTATTGAAAGAAAAAAAGTAACCTAGAACCATGTGCATTTTTTAAACATTTTTAAAAATGTTTATTTATTTTTTGAGAGAGAGAGAGAGAGAGAGAGACTGAGCATGAGCAGGAGAGGGGCAGAGAGAGACGAAGACACAGAGTTTGAAGCAGGCTCCAGGCTCTGAGCCATCAGCACAGAGCCCGACGCTGGGCTCAAACCCATGAACTGTGAGATCGTGACCTGAGCTGAAGTTGGACACTGAACTTACTGAGCCACCCAAGTGCCTCCAGAACCATGTGCATTATATTAAAAGGAAATTTTAGGGGCGCCTGGGTGGCGCAGTCGGTTAAGCGTCCGACTTCAGCCAAGTCATGATCTCGCGGTCCGTGGGTTCAAGCCCCGCGTCAGGCTCTGGGCTGATGGCTCAGAGCCTGGAGCCTGTTTCCGATTCTGTGTCTCCCTCTCTCTCTGCCCCTCCCCCGTTCATGCTCTGTCTCTCTCTGTCCCAAAAAAATAAATAAAAAAAAGTTGAAAAAAAAAATTAAAAAAAAAAAAAAGGAAATTTTATATTGGTCATCTGAAGACTTAAAGAAACATGAGTAGTGTAGCCAGTCCTGGAATCCATATTCATCCCTCAATCAGGTTTTTCAGACTTCTCTTTATAATACCATGTTAATGGTATTTTTCTAAAGCATTTTACGTTTCAATACAGTCTTCTTTTTGAATATAATTTACTGTCATTAGGTAACCTACAGTGTATACAGTGTTTTTTCCATAACATTGCTTACCATCTTCTTTACAGCTATATTTTACCATTAATAAATATATAAATCTTGACACATTCAATTGACAGCTTTCTGCAGACCTTAATATTGTTAGTTTAAGGACTCTCTCCTGTCGTGTGTTAAGATACCTGGTAATTCCGGCAAAGTTGTAAAAGTATGAATGATCAATTTTCACTTTTTCCACATGGAAGTCTGTAAGTATTTCAGCCCAAATATTTTCATGAGTATTGTCTTTTCACTTCCATTCATAGGACTTTTACTTGACAGTGTTTTTACAGGACAAAACATGCCTATGTTTTCTCTATGATTCTTTTGAATGTTTTGCTATGTGTAGATGCTGTAAAATCATAGGCCCTCTCAATTTCACGACATGGCAATACAGGATATACATTTTTCTAAAATAAGAACCCCATCAAATATACATTTACCTAAAATAAGAGTTTCATCAAAACATGGAAAATCCAAAATCAAGTTATTCCACAGTTCAACTATAAAATATCAAAAGTAAACCAGTGCATTAGTTTCCTATTGCTGCTATAAAAAATTAACACAAACTTATTCCCTTATAACAACACAAATTTATTATCTCACGGTTCTGAAGATCAGATGTTCAATGCGGATTTATGGGGCTACAATCAGATGTTGGCAGGGCTATGTTCCTTCTGCAGGCTCTAGAGGAGAACCCGTACCTTGTCTTCTCCAGCGTCTGGAGTCTGCGGACTGTTCTCGGCTGGTGACCTCCTTCCGTTTTCAAAGGTAGTAATGACCAATTGAGTCTTTTTCACATGGCATCACTCTGATGCTGATTCTTTCTTGGCTTCCTGGTTCCACCTTTAAGAATCTTTGTGATTACAGTGGACCCGTCTGGATAATCCAGGATAATCTCTCTATTTTAAGGTCATCTTATTAACAATCTTAATTTCTTTTTGCGATGTGATATAACACGCTTGTAGGTTCTGGGGATTAGGATACGCATATCATTGGTGGGCCATTATTTTGCCTGTTATATCCTGAATGCAATATTTGAAAAGGAGGTATTACTTATAGGAAAGGCTTAGCAAAAAGAGTCGGGATATTGGTGGTCGATTTATAGATTTAAACACACATTATAGTGAGAATCGTATTCATTACACATGTGTATCCTGCACTACTAGACGAGATCATAGCAGAAGTTGAAAGTAGGAAGTAGAGAGCTACTAAAAATATTTTGAGATAGACATTTTGGTGTAAATGTCAATGCGAAAATGTAATTAAAATATGAAAACTCAGGGCAAATGTAAGATGTCAGACAATAGGTATGAAGTGGGAATGTAACAGGCAAACCAGACTCTATAATCAACTTGCATATGGGATAGGTTCTATTCTTATTATCTTCATCCCCATTTTATAATGGGACATTAAGCCTTGAGCATGGGTTGGGGGTGAGTGGGTAAGAAACTCAACCAAGTTGAAAAATTCAGTAGAAGAGCTTGTAAGTTTGGTCCTAGAGCTAGTGTTTTAAATCACTGTAGAATTCTGCCTCTCATGTGGAGGACGATTGAGAATATATGGCAGAATGCATTTTCGGAAATGGCTGCAATAATATCACCCATCCGCGTGCTAGGCTTACAATGTGATTTTGAAACTCCTTCCACTGAGCGGTAGGATCTCTGTTCCATCCACTTGAATCTGGGTGGACTTGTGACTGAAAAGTGCCCTCTACGTCAAAAAGGGCAATACCGATTTTTGGATCTTGAGATTCTCTCCCTCAGAATCCAGCCATGTTGTAAGGAAGCACGATGCTGCCTCATAGAGAGGCCCCACCAGCTAGCACCAACTTCCCAGCCAGGTGAGAGAACTATTTTAGGGGTAGTTAGCAACAGCCCCAGGTGAGCCATTCTAGGTGACACCACCTGGAACAGGGTCATATGCAGATTTGGCAGCAAAGTAAGTGATTGTTGTTATTTTCAGCTTCTATTCTTTGAGGTGTTACTTGACACAATAATAGTTAACAGTAATAGGATAACTCCAAGTTTCTAAATTCAAGTAATTGTCTCTCTTATATCTATAAATGATGTTTTCTTTTTTTTTTTTTAATTTTTTTTTCAACGTTTATTTATTTTTGGGACAGAGAGAGACAGAGCATGAACGGGGGAGGGGCAGAGAGAGAGGGAGACACAGAATCAGAAACAGGCTCCAGTCTCCGAGCCATCAGCCCAGAGCCCGACGCGGGGCTCGAACTCACGGAGCGCGAGATCATGACCTGGCTGAAGTCGGACGCTCAACCGACTGCGCCACCCAGGCGCCCCTATAAATGATGTTTTCTGACAACTTGGGGTGGTGGTGAGAAGAAGGACAAGTCTTGTCATCTGATGAAATGGGTTTGGAATATGTGATCTCCCTCCATCAGAGACCTCACTGTAGGGTCGGAGGGTAGAGTTCCTCTCGTTCAGACAGGAGAGACCTGAGTTCAGGGACTTGGCGTTTCACCTTTGGTGCCTCTGAAAGGTTGACGTGGAGACAGACTTAAAGGACATTCATTCACGGCGCTAGAGCAGTGCTTTTCATCTCTGTTGCACATTTGACCCGCCTGAAGGACTTGTAAAAATACTGATAAGTGTGTATGGCTCCTATTTCCCAAATATTCTAGAGACATTCATCTTGGGTGGCACTTGGGTATTACCAGTTTTGAAAGACCGGAACGTCCATCCATGTGTGCAAACCTGTCGATGAGATGGATAGCAGTGTCCAAACATCAATGCTGACTAAAAGGATTACAAAATGAAGAAAAGAGGAAATAAGGATTAACTGATGACAATGAAGGAAAAGTGTCCTGGAGCCTTTGCAGGACTATGGAATCCACTGCACAGGCAAGACGGCAGGGCTGGTTTGAACCTTTGCATGGTTCAAATTGGTTTTCTTAAAGGCACCTATGGTGGTCTTTGGGACAACTCCCCCAAATCTGGTAGTCCTCTCCTTCTGGGCTCATAGATTGAATTTCTGTCCCTATTACACTTTAGCAGGGCCATGGCAATATCCCTGGCCAGTGAGATGTGGACTGGGGCATTATTTACAAATTCAAAATCCTCCAGAATGTTCTTTCTCTCTAGCATAGAAATGAGCAACGTTTGAAATGTGGCTGTTCCATAAGCGTGGATCACTGAGAGGTTGTGCAGAATAGAACACAACAGCCAATCTCTGTTGGATAGGCCTTTTTTTTTTTTTTGCTTTGGGCCACCAAGGGTTTGAACTACTTGTTATTGTAACACACACTATCATATCCTGACTAATTCAATGTCTGAGTAAGCTGAGCATGTGTCTCTGCAGAAGGTTTGGAAACAGAATTCCTATGCTTCTGAAGTCAAATCTTGCCAAGAATTCCCTTAGGGGAAACAAGAGGATGAAAAATAGAATTTTCAGCTCATGCTTCAGGAATTAAAGCAACATGCTTTGACATCAAATCAGACAACGAAATATTGTGTTTTGTTTAGAAACCAGTATTTGGAAAGTTGGCATTCCCCTAAGGGTACATGGACTGTGATGCCAAGTTCACACTCATGGAATTAATTGACTGCTCTACTTTCAACATAGGATATCAAAGCCTTCCACACTAGTGACCCACGTGAAACAAACCTTAGTACATGGACTGTGGTTTTCAAGAAGTCTTCTAATAAATGAATTACTCAATATAAATTTACTGGGGTAGGTAGTGACAGAAAAAAAACACATATACTTAAAACAGCCTTTTTTATGTTTCTTTTTCCTAATTTTATAGGTAAAGCCCCCTTTTAAAGAACTTTTTGGTATTTAGAAGTCAAAATTAGTGACAGAATTTACTTTTAATCACAGACTTCTTCCTAGAGCTGGATCATAGGAAAAGCTCGTTCTTTAAAAAAAATTTTTTTAAACATTTTATTCATTTTTGAGAGACTTAGAGATATAGAGCATGAGCAGGGGAGGGGCAGAGAGAGGTAGACACGGCATGTGAAGCAGGCTCCAGGCTCCAAGCTGTCAGCACAGAGTCAGGACTCGGGGCTCGAACTCACCGACTGAGAGATCATGACTTGAGCTGCAGTCGGACGCTTAACTGACTGAGCCACCCAGGTGCTCCTAGAGAAGCTAGGATTTAAAAAATAGTCTCGGGGCGCCTGGGTGGCGCAGTCGGTTGAGCGTCCGACTTCAGCCAGGTCACGATCTCGCGGTCCATGAGTTCGAGCCCCGCGTCAGGCTCTGGCTGATGGCTCAGAGCCTGGGGCCTGTTTCGGATTCTGTGTCTCCCTCTCTATCTGCCCCTCCCCCGTTCATGTTCTGTCTCTCTCTGTCCCCAAAAAAATAAATAAACGTTGAAAAAAAAAATTTAAAAAAAAAAAAAATAAATAAAAAATAGTCTCAGTCAGTGAAACATCTGACTTTGACTCATGTCAGGATCTCAAGGTTCTTGAGCTCCAGTCTTGCATCGGGTGAGCATGAGCCCCACTTCAGGTGAGCCCTGCTTCTCTCTCTCCCTTCCTGACTCTCTCTCTCTCTCTCTCTCTCTCTTTCTCCCTGGCCATCATGGGATTCTCTCTCTGTGTCCCTCGCTCACTTGCACACCCCCCTTCAAAACAATAGTCTACATGTAAAACTTCCATTGTGCATTTTGATCAGTTTACTGAACTTTTAATGACCTGCTTTGCCACATAAGTCCTTAAGATCACGTTTAGCCACAGCCCACTTCCTTTAAGTCATCATTTTATGTCTCATGGACCCTAAAAATCCATCTTCTGTCCATTTACTGGGGGCTTCTCCTTCCAGGAGTGTCTTCGGAAAAGCTTCACAGTCCTGAAAGCAAATGCACAGCCATAGCAGGATACAATGTTTTATGGTATTAACTTTTGTATTTCTCACCTAGTATTCCCTGCCCCACCCCCCACCCCCCAGCCAACATTAAAGAAGATGAGGCCCATAGACAGGGCTAAGAGCAAGAAAGGCTTATGACCTCTGACATTTAGTGGTTGGGTTAAATAAACACAAGTGGTCTGGTATTCAGACAAAATGACCAAAAGCAGGAAGGAAAGTGGAGTTTCCTTTAAACCTACAAAACTACAAAATGGACCCCGATCGGAGGGAAGAAGAAAGGAGGAATTAGTGAATTAATAGAAAACCTGACGTATGGTAGGACCAATAGATCAAGAGATGACTGTCATTGAAAAGATAGTTTGTTACTCATAGTTCCCAAGGGAAAGGGGCACACTACACCATGGGGTCAGTTGGAAGGCAGAGGGAGTGGGAGAAAAACAGGGTAAGGACCGTTCCTGTGGAAGAACAGGTAAGGCAGGGTGAGCAGGATAAGGATTGGCTAGTTTGAATAATTTTCTTGGGTTCTGGAGTATAGGGACTTCCCCTAGTTGTCTGGTACTGGGCCTCTGGGTGATTAAGGGCCTCAAGTCTTTGCTGGCTTTTCCTTGCCCAGTGGGCTTCTCCATAGAGAAGCTCACAACATGGCAGCTGGCTTCCATGAGAGAGGGTGAACAACACGGAAGCCAGAATTACCTGTACCTTAACATCAGTGATGGCATCCCATCACTTTTGCCGTGTTGTATCTATTCGAAGCATGTTACTAGGTCTACCCTACAGTCGAGAGAGCATGACTATCAATTTGCCTCCCGTATGGACAAGAGCTCAACTTTCTGGCATTGTGTCAGGGAAGCACTCAGACCCTAGAGGAGAAGCTCAGTATCTCTGCATCAAAATACGGGCAGATTGAAGACGATGCCACTCCCCTACCATGGCAGAGGGGTGGCAGAAAGTCTCAGCTCCCAGACCTGATTGCCTACACAATTAAACTACGTCATTTAATGGTCAGACCCCTGTCCCCTCCTCCTACACTGGAGCACGTAAGCCCGTAGCAATGTTGAGGTGGCCTGGGGATTGGGGAGGTGATTTACCAGGGTAACCACACGCGGACAGCCGCACACACTTGAGAGTACCAAGAATTACCCTGGAATAACTAGCATACGCCAGGACTATCCCAGGGAAGCCAGAACACAGACCCACCCGGATTAACCCGAAGGAAGATGCATTTGTTTCCTCCCTTCCTAATGAAGGGAGGTTCAAAATGGCAGCTGAGTTGAGATACAAGAAATAGACTTCGGACTGCAAAGAGACCTGCTATATAAGTCATTTCCCTTGCGAGTGCTTGGGATCCCCCAGGAAAAATATTTGTTGGGAGGAAAGGGAAAAGCCATCAAGGAAAGTTGCAAGTGTGGCAATAATCACAGATGGTCTGTAGTCCTACTCCCTTGCCAGAGACCATCTCCATCCGCATCATGCCTGAATGTGGAGCCCTTGCTCACCCGGCCCCCCGGAAGTATGTTTCTTCTATCTGTACCTGAAGGTGGAGTCAGGACAGGACAGGACCGTGTAGGAGTCCACGGGCAGCACAGTCGTGTGGAACAGGCTTCTGCTCTCCCTGCCTGTCAGTGTTGGTTAGAACCGGATTTGTGCTCCAAAGCCCTTTAAGAGCCTTTGCCTAAAGGAGACAGATTGCAGCACCAGGTGCAAATAATGACTTTTTCACCATGCAGATGATAACAGAATATCTTTTGTTTGCATATGTGTGTTTTGAAGACGTTCAAGGTGTCCAGTCTGTAAGCACAAACAGATGGTGCCTTAAACACGGGCGGATACCGGTGTCTCCTCATCACCAAACGTGGTCGTCACACTTTCATTGGCAAATGTTCTCTGTCGTCACTCCAAGTACATCTCTTTGGGTAGGAAACAAATACGTCGGGTTAGCAATTGCCTGATGTGAGAAAGCACACTTTGCATGGACTTTTATGCTTTAGGTTTATAGGTATGAGGCACCTGTATTTTAGACTTAAAAAGTCTAAGGTATAATATAAAAAAACGAATTGGCTGACAATTGAAAAGACCTTTGGGGGCCTAGATTTTATTTTCACTTTTTTTTCCCTGAAGCAAAACCTGATTAAAATCTCCATTAGTGTTTTTGCACATTTTTTCCCCTAAATCTTTATTTTCTCTAGTAAATTCCCCTGTATCTCCTATTGTTTCCTTTCATAAAGATGATATATTGATAACATTTCCTGGGAGATTTGTGAGCCTCCATTACCGCTGACATTAATAGACCATTTTTTTCAATTATTACTATGCTTTTACAGATATTCCATTTCGCGGCTCCTTGTGGACACAATTTTTGACCAGCACTAAATCTACAGAATTTGCATAATAGAAGCCTTGTGTCTTTCAAACTCTTAACCGTCCTGGGGATTTTCAGTATCAGTTACAAAGATCCCGAAAAGGGAATAACGCCAAGAATTTTTTAATGTAGTTTTTGAATAGTGAGATTTACGGAAGGGTTAGGTGTATTGTTTTTTTTTAAGATATCAATTTTTCCTATCAACGGGATGTTACAAAAGCCGGATAGTCAGTGTGATCGCTCATAAAGCATTATGAACACAAACCAGGTATAACGTTATTTTCTGTATCTGACAGTGTAATTGGTACCAGGAGTAGTTTCAGGAAACGGATCCTCAAAATGTGTTTCTGGGATTCGGTAACCCTTAACATTGGATGAGGGCTTGAATAACCTTGTTGCTGGTGGGGGGGGAGATCGGATGCTGGTAATCTATGGCCTGTGGTAGCATCGTGGTAGTACACGTGGCCAGAGGCAGCATGAGAGAAAGGGCAGGTGGAGGGCAGGACACAGGGAGAGCCAGTGTCTGTGGCCCTTAGTCACTACCGCCACTCTAATAATTACAAAGTTGTAGCCTCCCCTGGTAAGAAAGAATAGACCATCGTTCCATCCCTCTCCCCTAATTTCGCCCTCTGTTTTGTGTTGGTCTAAGCCTATTGATGGTGATGCTATTGGCCAGGAATGCCTGGGGCACTCAGCTGGGCCCTCCACTTCTGGCTGCCCCCACAGACATTTCCCAGATGGGAACCAATGTTGCGGTTAGATCAGCCCTTGTGCTTCTCATTATGTTTGCAAGATGCACCGTAGGTCAACTCTCAGAGAACTTTGAAAAAAAGGAAAAGATCTATTACTCCCAAGTCCTGGAGGGTACGTGACACACCCAAGGGCCATGTCAAGGGGGTGACATACCAAGGGTACGTGACACACATACCCAGGGCCATGCGGGGATGGGGGGGGAGAGGGAGAGAGGGAGCACGACTTTGAATTCTGCCGTTGTTGAGGTCGAGGGTGGGGTGTCTGAGTTTCCACGGGTTCACTCTTTATTGACAAATGAACATTTTTGAAGAGGAGTTAGGGCACAGGAAGGGAAAAGCGGGGTCACTCAAGTGGCTAGTTATTTGGGTTCACTTAGGGCTTTCGAAGAGGGGCGCGTCATGGGGAGCGGGGCAGCCTGGTTTCTTTTGCTGTTTTACTAAAAGCTGTGCCATCCAGCTGGTAAATTGTCTCTGAAGTGAACGCCTTGGCCATCAAAAACTGTCATGTCAGGCACCTACACTATACTGTCCCGTGGGACGGAGGAAATTTCCTGTCTCCCCACCCCTGACTTTGGGCTCGGCCATGTGTCTCGCTTTGGCCCATGGAACGTAAGCAGGTGAGATGTGAACAGAGGTATTACGTAAGTGGTGCGGTGTTTCTCGCTTTTGGTGCTCCTGAGATCCGAGAAGAGCTTAGCTCTACTCATCGCTGATTTGCAGCCTGATTCTCAGCAGGAGATGAGTTGAGTGAGACAGACACGATTCTCATCTGAGGCCAAAGCCGGCTGAACTTAGCTCAAAGCAAAGCCATTTCTGCCATCCCCGGGCCTCTGATCAAGAAGCGTAAACGCTGCGTCATAAGCCACTGCGATGGGGGGGGGGGGGGGGGTAGGTTATTTGGTGGCATCAGCTGACAACCGACTACAACACCTGGCTTCTTCTTAACTGCACTTCATAAGAAAGTATCCACTTAAGAACACGCACAGAGAGCCAGCAGGCTCCAATGACAGCTTTCAGGTTGTCCCTTATCTCCTAAGACTTGGGGCAGATATGGAGAGGCTTAAGCTGTGAGTCTGGTTGTCAGGGTTTCAGAGACGAAGGGCCGTTCAATGCTTCGAACTGCCTCCTTCTGTGAAACAGGACCTCATGTAGAGAAGGGCTCCGAGGGGTAAAGAGGACACTGCGTGCTCTCCGCGGTCGCCTTCGTTCCAGCGGAGACCCAGCACCGGTTGCCTGCTCTGTGTACGTGTCCCTCATCTGTGTCCTAGAAGCTTTCAGCCCTGTGTGTCCTCTGCTTCCCAGGTCTCCTTCACCTTTCATCAGACCCGTTCTCTCCCTTTCCTTGGCCAGGGTTTTGGTTTCAGGAGAGTGAGAGGAGCTATTGAGCCCCAGTTTCCTGCAGTAGGTGAATTTCGCATTAAAAAGCCAAAGCTTTTAAAGGTCCTGTTCTAAGTATAGGAACGACATCTCAACTCATCTCAGTTCCTGGGTCAGTGCCTGCAATTTATGCGAGTCCGATCAGTCAACACTGATTTTTTGTTCCCCATGGGAAGAACCACTTGACGTTTGCAATCTTTTCCGAATGTAGAGTTTAAGAAAGTAACAAAGCCTTTGGGTGTCATTGAAGTCTGGGGAAAAGCCTCTGAAAGGGTTAAATATCTGCCAGGAAATTCTCCAGACTTGATTGAGACCTGGCACTGCTGGATGCCTCCCACCCCCAAGTCCTGAAGCATTTACGTAGATGCTACTCTTCTCCTGCCCTCCGGCTGCCTCAGGGTTTAAAGGAAGGCTCTTTTTTTTTTTCTCACTTCTCATCACTACGTCTGAACTATCGTGGTTCCAGTCTGCCAAACTGTTGACGACTCAATCCGTCTGGAGCAGTGGGAGGCCGACCAGAAAGGTGGGTTGAGTTCAGACTGTGAATGACTCTGGGAGCCAGGCATGGGAATTAGAAATTCACTCTATAGGGAGCTAGCGGCATAACATGGTAAGATCTGCATTTGAGAGGAGTATTTCTGGCTGTGTGTGAAGGCCAAGTTCGATGGGGCTAACGCAGAACAGCGAGCAGTTAGGACGGCGTTAAAACTATCTATGTATTATATTAAGATAAAAGATGACACCAAATCTAGAGAAGACAGACCGATTCAAATGATATTTAGGTGGTTCAACAGCTAGTGCTTGTTGTGTTCTACCCCAAAGGCCCCTTCAATGTTCACCGACAGTCTCTTCTCCCATCCATGGCACTCATGAGGGTCTAGGTAGGGGGAGGTTTCTGCGTGAAAAATCACTTGCTCTGTCAAAATTTGCATTTCTCCCACTTCCACACTCAATTTCACATACCCTCCACTTGACGAACTCTTCCCTCGTGATGAATTCTCTGTCTTACATTATATGACCAAGAGTCACTATTTAATTAAACTTCTTGATTGAACCTTTTTCTCTATGAAATATCAGCTGGCACATAGAAAAAAGAAAGCATGTTTTGTGTGAAATTCACACGAGAGCAAGGGCAAATAATTCTCCCTTAATGAATGAATACGATTCATGTGCGTGGAAGGGAATCTCTCACAAACTGCTTCTTTTAGCTTAAACATTAAATATAATATACTGGTAAAATATATATATATATAGCAGACCCCAAATGGAGTCACTGATGCTGAGTTCCACATCAACAGACCGAGATGTAATACTTAACTTAATGATAGCTTTGGCTTCCCCAGGAATGCAATCTCAAACCAGTCAATCTGGAAATAACTGGTCATCACCACTGAAGTCATCTGCCTTCCCTACCTGAAGGTGATCCTGCCACAACCAGTCGCTCTCTGCTACTATAACTGCCTTGTCTTGCTCCCTTCTGTCTATAAAAGTCTCTTTCTCATCTTGTACAGCTCCTTGGAACACCTTTCTATCTCAAGGGGATGCTGCCCAATTCACGAATCATTTAATAAATCCAGAAAGATCTTTAAAATTAACTCAGTTGAAGGGTGTCTGGGTGGCTCAGTCGGTTGAGTGTCCAACTTCAACTCAGGTCATGATCTCATGGCTCAGGAGTTTGAGCCCGGCATCGGGCTCTGGGCGGACAGCTCAGATCCTGGAGCCTGCTTCAGATTCTGTGTCTCCCTCTCTCTCTGCCCTTCCCCTGCTCTCACTCTGTCTCTCTTTCTCAAAAATAATAAACACTAACAAAATAAAAAAAATAAAATGTACTCAGTTGAATTTTGTTTTGTAATTATACCCAGAAAATAATGTAAAAATAGAAATTTACTTCAGTGACATTGTTTATCTTAAACGTGATCAACCGTGTGGAAATTGCTGTGGTTCATAGATAGTCTCCATATGGTGTCAGATTATTCATCCTGTCTACCAAGCTGCAAATAATTTGCTCATGTGACGCCAAATTTTAAATGTATTAAATATATGAGAAGTTTACCCAAGCACGCTGCATTTGTATACTTTTCTGAGCTAACATTCAGGGCTTGTGTAGAAATTCACATACAGATTCATCTGAAACCGTGTTATAGGTAAAAAATGAACGTTGCTCAACAGAATTGATTATGGTCCTTATTCACATTTTATAGCTCCTTGATGCCATTGTGGTGATAATGAGGAATGTACATATTTAAAACCCTATGCAAGGAACAGGGAAAACTTTTAGTCAGAGAAGGTCATGCTAATAAGTCCTACTGTGGGGCAAAGCTCTTCCCGATGCTAACGAGTGCTGGTGGGAAATTGGGAGAAAACCAAGCTTCTATTTGTATGAATAAAATCTCCATATGGCTTCAAGAGGTGTGTGTGTATGTGTGTTTTTAAAGTAGCTCGCTCTTTCCCACGATAACGGGAAGACGATCATGCTCTAAGAATTTCAATTTACAAGAGCCATGCAGCTGTAGTTTAAAAAAAAAGTCTGTACTTACATTATATATATTTATTTCTTATATATATTTCATATATGATATATATTTCATATATTATATATATATATATATATACATATATATATATGAAGTAAATAATTGAAAGCATTGAAACCCAAAGGTATGTTTTGTAATGACAGAAGTTTGGTGACCTCTCTACAACTTACTTCTAAGACTTCCAAAGAACTTTAATTTGAAAAAATGTCATTTTGTTCTTCCCTGCCATGATCTCCATGCGGATGGGGATGTGCGACACAGAGTCCCCACTCTTTCATGTGTGCTGTTCACTGTTCTACATCGGTCTGTCCTCTCACTCTGCACGACTTGGAAGGGCCAGCCGTGACCCGGTAACGATGAGCTAGAATCCATAAGGGACACACATCTTTGTGATGGGGTTGAGAGTCGGGTAAGTAACACGAAGCACTTGCTTTGGGTGTGGAAGTGGGTGGAGTAGTGGCCTCCCAAAAAGATATGTCCAAGTCTTAGCTCCTGGAACCTGTGAATGTGATCTTATTTGGATAAAGGGTCTTTGTAAATGTAATTAAGAATCTCCAGATGAAATCGTCTTCAGGGTGGACCTTAAATCCGGTGTCTTTATCAAAGAGATTTGAGGCACAGAGGCCATGAGAACACAGAGGTGGAGATTGGAGTGACACCTGCCACAAATCAAAGGACATCTGGAGCTATCTGAAACCAGAGGAAGCAAAGAAGGATTCTCTCCTAGAGGTTTCAGAGGGTGGCCCTGCCACCACCAGATTTTCTGACTTCTGGCCTCCAGACCTACGAGAGAATAAGTTGCTTTGTTGTAAGCTGCCCAGCGTGTGGTAATTTGTTACAGCAGCCCTAGGCAATGAAAGCACTTGCAAGATTTAAAAGGATGCCAGTAGGGGCACCTGGGTGGCTCAGTCGGTTGAGCATCCGACTCTTGGTTTCGGCTCAGGTTGTCGTCTCATGGGTTTGTAGGATCACGCACTGTGTCGGGCTCTGCACCGACAGCGGGGAGCCTGCTTGGGATTCTCTCTCTCCCTCTCTCTCTGCCCCTCCCCTGCTCTCCCTTTCTCTTTCAAAACTAAACATTCAAACAATAAAATAAAATAAAATAAAATAAAAGGATGCCAGAAACCTCAGTAATCAAAACAAACCATATTTTGGCGTCATATTTTTAAAAATCAAAATGACTGCAAAAAAAGAAGAGAACTCATGATGATCAAAATATTAACATTTTAAAGGAAGGTAGTATCTGTGAGGTCATGGCAGAGATGGACACATGAGTACCCTGGGCAGGCTGAACCCAGTAAGTTAATATATTGGTAACCTTTAAACGGAACAAAAAATACATAATAATTAATGCGTATTTGGGACAGAGGCCAAACTGTCTGTGGGAGAACAAGGAAAACTATAGCTGCACCCAATTTCTTTTTTTCTTTTCTTTTTTTTTTTTTTGAATATTTATTTATTTTTGAGACAGAGCGCGAGTGGGGGAGGGGCAGAGAGAGAGGGAGACGCAGAATCTGAAACAGGCTCCAGGCTCTGAGCTGTCAGCACAGAACCCCACTCGGGGCTCGAACCCACCAACCGTGAGATCCTGACCTGAGCTGAAGTCAGATGCTTAACCGGCTGAGCCACCCAGGAGCTCCTAGCTGCACCCAATTTCTTATCTGTGGTCCAGACCAATTCAGCCCTGATCCCTCAGTTATAGGGTTCTCTCAAGTGAACTGGATCTACTCTAGAGATCAGGGACATCTTCTTTCAATCTCAGGTTCCCTGTGACGGGTTGGTTCCAGCAACTGCCCGCCTACTTACTTCCGAGTCTGGCTTTAGTTCCATCCACATTGTGCATCTTATCAATGTCTACTTAAGCTCAGAGCCTGGGAAAGGAACCGAGTCTACATGGAAACCACCTGTTTGGGCTCTTCTCTCAGCTTCTGTTTAGGGTCATGAATCTATCTTCCTGGTCCTCCCATACCACCAAGGGATCTCACTGAGGAATGATGGGTAGCGGCCGGGGGTGGCTACAGTCCAGAAGTGTAGGATGTTCTTACCATCAGCGAGACTCATCATGTCCACTTGTTAAAGGGCAGATCCTTCATATGTAGGGTTCTTACCTCTGTCGGCATGAATAAGGAGAGCTAGTGATCTGGAAGTAAGGTCTTCATGCTCCCCACAAACTCCTGGCTTTGGAAGGAATTGAATAAAGACTCCAAAGAAGTGAAAGTATTGAACTATAACCCCCAAATCCCTATGGGCAGCAGGCATAAAAGAAAGCAGGAGAAAGATCTACACGGGTGGCTCTGGCATGAGACTTGGGTGTCCTTATTTCTCCTCAGGACTCTTTCCACAGCCACACGTTCAACTGCCTTTGGTTATTGAAATCATGCCAAAGATCTTCCCTGGGCTGTTTTCTATATGTGGAGACTACAGATTCTGAACTGCCTCCATGATTTGTATCGATTTGAAGTCAAGTTACAGAAAGGAACCAGGAATGGGGATCTTCCTTTACATTCCACTAACCAATGACTCCAACAACACCTTTTTCTCTAAGATAGCCACGTGGAATGATTTCACGAGAGATTTTATGGCAATTATTTTTTAATGTATGGTGCACACACATTTCAGTTACTGAGGGTGTCATATTAAAACACAGGCAGATAACAGTGGGAAATGCAGTAACTAACCTCAACTTTCCTTCCTGTGAGGTAGAGCTTCTGAGTATTTAGAAATCGCCTTTCCTGGGATGGATGTGACTTGAGCTGAGAAGCGAATGCAGCTCAGATGGTCCAGGTCAAGAAGGGCCGAGGCAGTGAAGCTCTGAGTGAGTGCGGTGGGGCGGTGGGAAGTGTCATGGCGTCCCTGTTTCTGCACAGTGCGGGATTCACTTTCATCTTTCTCCCCAGGCAGGAAGTGACTCTTTCTGCCAAAAGAGTTTAAAACCCGATCCTATCACCACAGCCTGTGGAAGACGGATGATACTATCGAGAGAACACAGCTGCCAGAGAGAGAAAGAGAGAGTGCACTGGTTTCCACAGTGAATGAAACAGCTGACAGACACAGAACCCTGAGATCAGAGAGAAATGCAATGAGGAAACACAGCCAGAGGTAGGATTTTGCATAGACTTTTGGATGAAAGAGAAGCCTTCCATTGAATCAGCTGGCAAAGATTCAGTCCGTAAATGATGTACTTTGACTATATGTTGGATATATTTCCTAAGATTTAGTAGCACATTCTCAAAGCTCGCTATGCCCATCCCACACCATGACACGTGTGACGAGAACACCTCAGGGCACCCTGAGTAGGGTCCAGACTCAACCAACACCATTTGTATCTCTTAGCCCTAATTAAAGTCATATTTTACTGCATCGTGAAGAGGAACTAGGAGTTCAGAAGACTTAAAAATATATTCTGAAGTGTGTATTTCAGATCACAAATTCAGGTTGTTTCTAATTTTTTTTTATTATTTTTTAAAATGAGTTAAATTCTGTTTAGAGCCCCCGTTACATCAGATTGTGGAAATTTAATCTCAGACAATTCAGGTGTATCTCACCACCTCTATTTCTTTTCCCCCAAACACGTGCCTACATACTGAGGGGACTGTGTGGTGTTTTCCGTTAAGACTGGGCGGAAAGAAGAGTTTCCCACTTATCTGGTCACTCTTAAGTATCTGCTCTGCACTATTGTCCTGCCCCGTCCTTGGAGGTCCATCCAAAGGTACTACAAACTCACCTCTCAAGCCCAATTCAAGGTCCCTTAGCATTATCCTTCCCTCTGTTTTTTCAGGGCCATTCTGGGTATGCTACATCACTGGGCATCGTCTGAGGCTACCTCCAGAATCCCCCTCAGGAATTTTTCAGCTGTTCATGCTCCACCCTGGGCCACAGACACCCTGTGTTTATGTAGAGCCTCATCTGTTTAGATGCCTCTGTGGCCACTGTTAGTTACCTCTGCATCTTCTTGCCTGCTCAGATCGTTCTGGGGATGGACGTGGGATCCCCCCCTGCTGCTGACAACTGAGGAGTGAGGAGATAGGTAGAGTCTATGCTCCTCCTTTCAGATCCACAAGCATCTCACTGTTGTTCTTCTGGATCTCTCTTATCCCCAAAGATTCAAAAGATATTTTTCTTAGTTTGTAGTAGGAGGGGAGGGGAGAGCATAGAGTCAAAAGTGTACTTTCTCTCAACAGATATTCTCTGAAATCTACATTTGTATCTTTTCCCTGAACGTAGAGCTTCTCAACCCAGGACAACGTTCTCTGATCTCCCGGTTTCCTGCTGCAGCTCCCTTTCTGTAAGACAATGATGCTGAATGCGTACTCATCTGAATGCAAAGAGGGCTGAGGAGTAGAGGAAATATCAACAATCAACAATAATGTAGTCAATGTTTCAAAATACTAACATGCCTTGGAACTACATTTTAAAAACTGTTGTTTTCATAGAATATGAGTTCGGTCATTTTCAGTGGATCCCATTATTCACTTTCATGAAGTTCTAGTTTGAGGCAAGCTATATGCTATTATCAATATAAATATCCCTGGTCTTGGTGAATTCTGTATATGAAAATCAAGATTCTTGTTACCATAGGAAATGCAAGAATATGAGAACCATCTTTTACAGAGTTCTCTCTTGGGAAGCTATATTTGATATCGGTTCATGGACGCGATCTAAAACATAAAAAGAATTTGCTAAGTGTTTAATATCTAAGCCCACTCAAAGACAGCTTTTGGGAAATCAACTCCAGAGTGCATTACTGAGAAATAATGATCTAACCCAAGAGTTAAACTATAAAGAGACTCTACTATCTGTGTAGTGAAACACATCTTGCTCTTTTAACGTGACCCAACTAAACAATGAATCTGAAAACTCAAAAGCAATATTGAGTCTAGGCATTCTGAGAAATCAATCATTTAGGAACTTTGCAGTGCATTATATATTCCTTGGTAACTATAAGTTCAATGTGGCAACTACAATTTTTAAATTCCAGAAAGTTCCAGGCTTTTAGAAAAATAACCTGATCCTTCTAGCATCGAAAACATTTAACAAGTTGCCTGTATTTAGTTCAAGTCTACCTTGCAGGGTTTTCTCTTTCTTCTTACAAAATCACTTCACAGAGAGTGAAGTATTGGAAATACTTGGAAATAGTGTTAGAAGGGAAGCCAATAGAAACTTCAGTGAAATGAGAGAGCAACAAATGTCAAGGAGAGTTAAGACGTATTGAAACTGTTCACCAAGTCTCAGAGGGTTGACGGGCCCACGATTTGTGTTGATATGGTTCGTGTTCAGTTTCTACCTCCTTAAGGAAAACTGCCAAATAACCCTGTAAACCGTGGGCTTCTTACCAGAGACAGAGGAGAGATTTGCACCTGCAGAATTACACAAACACCCTAGGTCAAAGACAGGAGGCTTAATCTTTTGACAGGTTTTGGCCCCCCAGTTAGGACACTGGCTTGGTGACATGTGACTGTACGAATATTTTACAATGGGATGTACTCAATGTTAGGAAAAAGCAGTTGGTTGCCCATTGTCAAAACTGTCAGTCACCATTAGCCCCACAGGGTGGGGTGCAATTTGCTTTGTGGTACAAGGAGAGTCCGAAAGTTGATTGCACAGGGCCTGACACAGGTAACACCAGTCTCCTAATTATCCTTCCATTTTTGTGCCTTCCACTTTCTGGGAACCCTTAATACGTCTTAACACTTGATTCACAGAGGACCCTTGTGGCTGTGAAAATGGAATCTCAGAGCTCAGGGCCGCAGGGGTTACTTGCTATTCACATTTCATGCCACATTGCCCTGTCCATCCTCTTCCCCAGACCAGTGTCCTAGTCTGGGCTGCCATCACAAAGGCCCACTGACCGGATTGCTTAAACCACAGACACTTCCTTTTCAGTTTTGGAGGCTGGAAGTCCAAGGTTAATGTGCCCACTAATTCTCTTCCTGGTGAGAACATCTTCCTGGCTTACACACAGGCGTCTTCTCGCTGTGTCCTCACATGGTAGAGGGAGGAGGGCTCTGGTCCCTCCACATCTTCTAATATAGTCCAAATTGGGGTTAGGGCTTCCACATATGAATTGGGTGGGGGGACTCATTCGGTCCATAACAACGAGCAACTAATTCTTCCAGGTATGAACTCCTTCAGAAAAGAGTTCTGACTTCCCATTTTGATTTGGGAGCACATCTGTATCTCCCTTTGATGAGACTGCTTATAACAGCGGGTCTGAAAAACAGAGCTCCTGACAGTACTTATCTAGGAGAGCTGGTGTTCACTGTCACCAAAAGAGTATGACAAATTGACATATGGCCAGCAAATCTGGCCCATAATCCTGCCACACCTCTCTCTCTATCTCTCTGTCCTCAGTGACTTTGGAAGCCACCTGTTGAGAATAGCCTGAGTTATAGGACATTTGAATTTTTGCCTGCCATTAAAAGAAAATACATACATAGAAGGTCTATGTCTTTTTACCAAAAGATTATTTTTTTTATGCTTACTTATTTTTGAGAGAGAGAGAAAGCATGGGGGAGGAGCAGAGAGACGGGAACCCAGGATCTGAAGCAGGCTCCATGCTGACAGCAGAGAGTGCAATATGGGGCTCGAACTCATGAACCGAGAGACAAGACCTGAGCCTTAGTTGGATGCTTAGCAGACTGAGCCACTCAGGCGTCCCACCGAAAGATAATTTAAATGTTACTATACCGGATAAATTATTGAAACGGATACAGAAAATATGATGTTACTTATTTTCTTTGATAAAAGTGGAACATTAATATCTCGAGCTTGCTAAATATGCTTTAAGACCTTTTCTTCTGCTTCCATCAACATCACCACTATGGAAAAGATTCCCCCACCATGAGGGTGATTAAAGCAAAACACAAGAACAATTTAGATACACATTCTCCCCTGAGTCGTATTGGATCAACCCAACTTAGATAAAGTGAATTAACCAACCAGATACAAGCTCATTTTATACATTTAAAGCTACATATATTGTTATGAACAGTGTTCAAGGTTTGTATAAAGGTATTTAATAGGGTATCATTGTTTTACTTATAAGCAGGGTAATAGTAATGATCTACATTAATCTCCCATGCATACACTTTCAATAAGCAATGGGTATAATTTGGTGGCTTTTGGTTTCATTGTGCTAAGTTTATTGTCACTTCATCTACTGAAATGTAATTTTGTGAGGGTTGAATCTAATACTAAGAGATCAGGGTTTGTATTTTGCACGTATTTACAAAAATGTTTCCAGTAATTCATTTAAGTTGACAATTTTAAAGTATCAGTCCATGATGGATTAAGGAAAAAAACTAACAAGCAAGCAAGCAAAGCCAGTCCCTCTTCACAGGCAGTTTGAGAAGCACTGATTAGGTTCCATGTGTGGGGCATGTGGTGGGGGAGGCAGATGATTTGTCTCTTTAGTTTATAGGGGACCTGACCGGTCAGTGATGGGTAGAGCTGCGTGGTACCCACAGATCCTGGACACTGAGCTGCATGTAGTGACAGGATGGGATTCTATGTTTTCTCCCAGGGAGGGGGCAGTGAGTATGCTTTATAGGAAGAAGAATGAAATTATTTGTTGACCCAAACTGGAGACTAGTTCAAAGAGAACACTCGCACTATAAGAATTCCACTGATATTGTTTGATAATGTCAGTAGAGAAAAAATAAATCCAGAGGCACATGGGCTGAGAATGTAAGAATAATAACTAATGTTGTTCGAGGTTACTATTTGACAGCTTCTGTCTGAGCCAGGATTTCTCAACCTTGGTGCTGTTGACGTTGGATGGAGTCAGGTGACCGTCATGTGCATTGTAAGATGCTTACACCATGCCTGGGCCTCTATCCACTAAATACCGGTAGCATGCCACATCCCAGTTGGGACAACCAGAAATGTATCCGGACGTTGCCAAAGGACCCCCGCAGAATGTAGAGCCTCTGTTGAGAATCACTGGTCTAAGTGCTCTGAACAGCAAGTCTCGAAGGAGATACTATTATCATCTGCATTGTATAGATGAGGACAATAGGATACAGGGTGGTTAATGAAATAGAAGTAGCCCAAGGTCAGGTGGGAGCTAAGAAGCATTAGAGCTGGGACTTGAACTAGGGCAGTTCGCCGGAAACCAGACCATCTGGTTCAGTCTGCCTGAATTCTACCAGCTTCTATAGCCGAAAGGTGCTAGTTAGGCTTTAGCCCTTTGAATGATACAATGGCTTTAAAGGAGAATATTGTAGCTGCGGTCTTCCTGTTACCCATTTCAGAGTTTTAAAAGAAATGTCAGTTGTTCTGCGATGGAATTTAACATTTCCTTAGAAACTTCCTACTTGTCTCTCTCTCTCTCTCTCTCTCTCTCTCCCTCTTTTTTTTTTTTTTCCTCAGCAAAATGGCACTGGTGATGACACAGTTGCTCTATTCAGAAAGTTTCCTCCTCTTTCTAAAACCTATTACCAAGCTGTGTGCCAAGATCATAAATTCAATTCAGAAATAATTTGAAGGAATAAGCAACCTGTTTTTGTTTCTTACAAGATTATCTTAAGGATATTTCCAAAGATCATTAAATATTCAGCTTCAAAATGACTTCTTAAAATATTTTTATTTATTTCTTTATTTGCGAGAGACAGAGAGCTCGAGTCAGGGGGTAAGGGCAGAGAGAGAGAGAGAGAGAGAGAGAATCTCAAGCAAGCTCCACGCTCAGTGTGGAGCCCAACACGGGGTTTAATGCCAAGTTCCTGGGATCATGTCCTGATCCGCAGTGAAGAGTCAGACGCTTACATGATTGAGCCACCCAGGTGCCCCAAAATGATTTTTAATGACAGTATAGTATCCCATCTTTGGGTTGTAGCCAATCTATTTCATGGTGAGCCTCCGTCTTGGGGCATTGCAAGTTTTTGCTTTAATGTTTCATGCATCGTAACAGTTTTGTATTCGCCTTTCCTGTCCACAGAGTGTCAGCCAGTTTCACCCTCCAGACACTATCCTCTGACATAACATCTTACCAGGGGACTCACTGCACAGTTCCCTGGACACACTCAGACATTTTAAGTGGAAGAGTGACACGATTGATTCGGATTCTAAAAAAATTATTCTGGATATAGATTTGAGGCTGAGATGAGCATAAGTGAAACTAGATTCAGGAAGAATAAGAAAGCAGCTAGATTTGATAAGGCTCTGAGATTAGGCAGTGGCAGTCGGGGGGAAAAGCTTAAGAGACATTAAGAAGTAGGATTTACGCCATCTGGGGACTGATTAGATAGCAGGATTGGGGAAAGAATCTCTAAGATAACTTCTGGATCCACACTTGTTTATCATCCTGATTTTAAAAAGTAACTATGGAGAGATAAACTGGACTACAATTGATTGACAGGCCCAGAAGAAAAATAATTTGAGAACTAGTTTGTCTTTCTGAAATCTAAGCCATTTGAATTCCACTTGGGACCAATTCTGTTATTCATTAGACTGGGAAATATTATCCTTCTAAAAAAAATCTCTCCTTCGCTCACCTTATTTTATATTTGTCAAATACATGTGATCCTTGCATATATATTTGGATAGAGGGAACAACCTTCCTTAATTCTTCCCTGTATAACGAAGGGCAAGAGGGAAAGGAAGGAACATGGAAGTTAACTCTGTATCATTGATGATCTGGTGATCATGGCAGCTCAATTCAAGTAGAAGCCATTTACTGAGTTCCTATCCCAGGCAAGGCTCTGGCTGGGTGCTGGTGGTGCCGTGCCTAGATTAATTAGGGATGGCTGAAAATTCAGGGCCCCATGGTTGCCAGAACAGGCAACCAAATGACTCATCTATGGAATCGCCAAGACCAAGTCAAGAAATGAGTCTGGAAGCCTGGAAACTGACCCAGAGTAAGTAGCAGAAATTATTTGTGTTCTACTTTTTTTGTATGTAAAGTGATTAAACAGTTGTGTGACATTTGATTTTGCACGTCATGTTTGTAAATGCAAGCTCCGATTTGCGCAAGACTGCTTACTTGTTTTCTTGGAAGCATTCTCTGTCCCTTTAGTAAGGAAGACTGGTTTTTTACTCCTGTGAATGGTTGACCAAGCCCAATACCTCTGTTTTACTTCCCGGTGTCTTCAGGTTTGAAGCAAGCAGACAAAAATTTAAAAGTAGTTTCTCCTTAAATGTGAATCAGAAGAGAAACAGAAAGATCATATATCAATAAATATGTTTTCCTAAGTATCTATTTAAGAGAATTACACAAGTCTTTAAACTTACATTTTTATTTTTTAAGGAAATGTAGGTCAAGATACTATGTGAAGCATGACACAAAAGAAATGCTAACAGCAGGTGCAATGTTAGTATCTTCTTTGCCCAAAATAAAATGGTTGTAATAGCATCTTTATTCAACAACGAACCATCATCTCTTATTTATTTATTCAATAATTGGGCATTTATTGCGTACCAGCAACTGGTGTGAGTAATGGGAATACAACAGGAAAGAATGCAGACAAGACCTCTACTCTCAATGTCGGAAACATTTTTTCTGTCACACACAATGCTACTAAGTGTCTTTATGAATACAAGAAGCATGAAGATAGTCTATAACTGATAAATTATTTTTTTAATTATTTCTATGTCTTTAACCTAATTTCCATTATTTGCATGGGATATTATTAAGTTCTGTCGGGTCACATGAAAATAAAGAGAATGTGGTTCTTGCCCTTAATGATGTTACCAAACTAATGAAAGTGATTGATTCCCAGATGATGGAAGAGAAACTAAGAATTAAATGTCAGTCTTGCAGGTGAGGTCTTTATAACACAAATGTTTCAATATTGTATTTCTTCCATCCTATTCTTCCCTGTGTAATTAGCCTGCCTAGAGCTACAAGACGCTAAAATAAAGGAAATGGAGAATATTTTGAGTAGCACCTAGAGTCTCTTTTTTGGAAAATCTCCTTTTAATATGGCAGAAATTAATACTTTCAAGTAAATGTAAAATAAAGTCCTAAGCTATGCTATAAATTCAGTAGGCACTTCAGTTTCTCTGCCGTTAGAGCAAATTCCCTAGGAAATACAAGATTTGGGGTAAATTTGCTGTCAAATTATTTAAGAAGTGGTTGATAAGTGAACATAAAAAAGACTGGATTCTTGAGAGCACGTGAGTTGACTTTTAAGGCTGGGGCCGGGGGGAACAGAGATGAGAAAGTGTTACACCTGTCATGTCATAGAAGGGAGGGACAAAGAGGACAAAACTTATTCCTTATTCTTGCCCAGGCTTTGCATCTGAAATTAAACAGCCATCAAAATGGCCCAAGGTTACAGTGCTCACATTCTAGTACCATTGATATGGAAGCACAAATAGATACTCCATACAACTCAGTTTCACTGCCTGGCACAGAGATGTCCTGAAGAAGGGGCAGACTTTTAGCAGCTATGGAGGGATGAAGTTGGGGAGGCTGTCCCAGAAAGCCTAGCGAGCCAGTGGCATTGTTGTTGGCTAGGACGATGATGGTGTAAGGGTAACTAACAAGGGTGCCAAGTACACAGATACACAGGAAACAGATGGGATTGCAAATACTGACTGATTGCAGCTTGTGAGACACCTGAGAAGTCCACCCAACTGCCTCTCTTGAGTGGGAAAAAGAGTTTAGTGGGTATGGAAGTTCTCAAGGGTAAATCCAAAGCAAAATGATTTTATCATTATCTGATACCTGATTACTTGAAAGAGATAGAGGTAGAGATAGAGATAGAGATAGAGATGATAGAGATAGAGATGATAGAGGGAGAGGGAGAGGTTGAAGGAGAGAGAGAGAGAGAGAGAGAGAGATTTTCTATTAATGTTGTATATGGACAGAGATTCTGATCTTCTTGGGGATGGCTTTTATCTTAAAATGAGGGGTTCCATTTGCCAGATACCATTGCACTCTTCTAAGAGTATATATCCCCTTTTAACTCATTGATGACATACATTTAGGCATTCTATTAGATCCTGGGACAAACCAACTGTAGAGCTACATCTGCGTCTCTGTAAAGCTTGGTCTGGGATTTCATATTGACAGAGATGTTTCTACTACACATTCCTGTCTGATGTCATTGTAGAAAGAAAACAACATTTGTGAAGTAGGATAATAAGGGGCAATTTATACATCAATAAGTAATATTTCCTGCCTTCAGAATGTTGCCTTCAGAACACAATGAATGTATTTTGTATTTTGTTGCCTCTTACTTAAGAAAAAAAAATCCATTACACTGAAAAATAGCTTCCCTAAAACGTTTGGAGCATGTAACTAGAGATAATAAGCTGAAAATAGGAAAGCGGAATAATTAAATAGCTGACTGTAAAAGTTTATTATGCAATTAATTACACGCACACATTTGCTTGCTTTTCATTCTAGACCACGACTATAATTGGAAAAACTTTAAATAGAAGAAAAAAGAACAAAGTTATAAAATATGTAGTTCTGTTTACAACTCAATGATGACTAATTCAGATTATCAGATGGGTAATAAAGTAGAAAGTTTCCCAATAAGACAAACCATTTAACATCAGATAAAGCCTTTTTTATAGAGGTAAAAAACATAAAATTTTACCTATCAATCTTGATTTCACTAACACAGCCTGAAGATACTATGTGACTTGCCCATGTAATTCCAGAATGAATCCCTTAGGAGTTTTAAGTTGGAATAAATATCACATCTTGAATTGGAATTATCAAAGTTAATGTCTACTTAATTTCTGGCTTTAAAACTAACATAAATCATGTTTTCATGATCCATATGGTATCATTTTTCTAAGGCAGAGCATTCAGAATTAATGATTTGAGTTTGGTTTAGGAATGTATTATAAACCAGGCACAAAAATATAGTGCTGATATCATCACAAATCTATATTTGTAAATAAAATAAGGTACTGTAAGGCAGATGGCCCGAGTTCAGCTACATTGTTATTGATGTGGTATTCAATCTCTGTGTGACAAAGTTTTTCTTATTTATATTTTAGATTTTCTGCCTATGCCATTTAGATAAAATTATTTCTAGCTCTAAAATGGTGCCTTTTTATTGCAACATAAAACATAATATGTACAGACATGCATTTACATGCAAAGCATTCATATAAACAAAAGAAATATTATTGTATCATATTATGCAACACTAATTGCTTACATTTATTTCAGGCTCGTTCTATACATACTAAATCTTCTCAACAAAATTAAGAAATTTCATCATAATTAACTCCAATTATAGAGGAGGAAATGAAAGTTTGAAGATGAAGAATATTGCCCAAATTCATCCAGCTAGGATTGATAGCATTGAATTCATATTTGACTATGATCAGTTCATTTGATTTGAAACAATCTGAAAAGAAGTCAATTTTTGACATTTTATTTTCTATTCACGGTCATTGTGTCAGACGCTATATGTTAAAACTCCGTACTGTCCCTGCCTTCCAAGCACCTCTCCATAATGCAGGAGTGGAAAGCCCTAGATTTCCTTGCCACCAGGGTCCCATTTAGTTTCTGTCCTTGAGAGTTCTCAGTGAGATCTGGGATGTAGACAAGAGGAAGCTTCTATAGTGACAAATTGCTGTGGGAGGTTTCCAACAGCTTCTTGGTGACCTCTGAGAATCACTTACTGCAGTGTCATGAGCATCTAAGCTCATCAGTGCCTGTTGTCTGGGATCCCACTCTTTTTTTTTTAAATTAAAAACAAATTTAATGTTTATTTATTTTTTTGAGAGAGAGACAGAGTGTGAGTGGGAGAGGGGCAGAGAGAGAGGGAGACACAGAATCTGAAGAAGGTTTCAGGCTCTGAGCTGTCAGCACAGAGCCTGATGTGGGGCTTGAACCCATGAACCATGAGATCATGACCTGGGCTGAAGTCAGACGTTTAACCCACTGAGCCACCCACGTGCCCCTGGGATCCCAGTACTTTTGATCTTCTCTCGCTAGTAGCAGCTTCCTTGAATTTTGCTCCTCCAGGCTTCCCAATGACGATGCACCCTCTAATGCTTACAATATCAACAGTGGTTTCCAGTTTCCTCCCTGATGCTCTTGGATACAGAATTTGGTACCAAAGTTTGATCATACACGGAACCTCATAGGTGGGAATCTGGGATTGGTTATCTGACTGGATTAGATTTGAAGGCAGTAATGATCTCATTGCCATAGAAAAATGGGTTATTGATAGTTCACAGCACACACAGACAAAATATTTGCTTAAAGTAACCTCTCAAGACACTCACAACTATGTCCATTAAAAGGGAAGACACTGGAAGGTCAAGTGACTATTCCAACAAGATGTTACAGTGGAAATGGTTGTTATACAGACTCTGGAATGCTTTAGCTGCTTTTTATTGCAGTAGAGAGGTTCCAGTCAGGATATGGCAAGTTCATAGTTCAGAGAAGTGGAGAGCTTCTATAACTGCCCTAAAAACATTTCGTAGTTCTTATAGTTATAGGACCAATGCATGCAAAACCCAAACTCAAGGTTGATCCTGTAGGTTGCAGAAATTAAACACCATTTGACTTCACAGTTTCACCAGGTCTCATGTGAAAATTAGGGAGTAGGCAAGAATGGGATCCTGAGAACTGGAATGGTAACGTTTGGAGGGATTCCAATGACTTTGAATATTTTGATCCCCTGGTATCATGGAGCCTGGTATCACCAAAGCAGCAAGCCCTGCTGAGACATTTCCTCCATTGTTCCCCACCCCCCACCTTGTTTGGTGACCCTTCAGTGACTTCACCTGAGACCACTGCATACAAAGAGATGCAGATTCTCCTCACAGCCAGCTCTCAAGGTCTCTTCTTGTCTCTGGTCCATAATTAGAGTCCAGTGGCAGGAATTTAAGTGCAAATTCCGACCAGTCTAAAGGAGAAAGCATGCATGTCAAAGGCACCGTAAGATTTTTGTTCATTTATATCAAGAAAAACTCAGGGGATACACGTAAGAAATGGATTCTAAGCAGCTAAGCCCAGAGAATAAAGAGACTAACATTGAAATAGGTCAAATTTGTCGATATCTTTGCCCACGCCCATTTCTAGATTCAATATGTAGCTCAAGCAGGGGAGAATGACTCTAACAGTTTCATTGTTTGGTCGACTGAAACCTAGATGCAGAGTTGTCTTCCACTAAGTGAGTTTGAGACATCAGAACTTCTTGGACACAATGGAGAAGAAGGAATCCAATGACTTAAGGAGATAGGAATGTTGGAATGAATTTATCATGTGCAATCAATTCATTAGCTTCCTCACCACATGTCCCATGATCCATAGAGTACTTCTTTCCTAAAAGCTTTGAAAACAATATATTGATGAGGAAAACAAAAGCAACCTTGGGGCTTTTTAGTGACTGCTCTCTGTAAGCCAGGGATGATAGTGGGAGGTACCCTCAAGGAAATGGACTCCTACACTTAAAAAAGGAATAAGAACATCCTAGACTGGCAGAAGTCATTTATTGGCTGCATTCAGGCACCAGAAACAAGTGGGGCAGTTACTGAACTGGACCACATAGTTGGGATCATAATCAGAATGGTTTGGTTTGCAGATTTTTGGGGGGCAGTGGCTAATTAAATATGGTGCCTGTAAGGTTGAAAAACACGGGGACCCTGCTAAAATATTACTTAAAATACATAATCCAAAAAAAGTCTAGGTCTGAAATCATTACAACGGATAGTGATGTCCACCCCACTCCACCCCCCATTCAATTCCCAGCCCTGAATCAATTCAAAGACCAGACCAAGAGTGCTTTGACTGAAGGAAGGCCATGTTCCCTTGAGAGAAGGCCCTGTGACACTCCATACATATTTATGGTAAGTCTGAATTCTAGCTTTTCTAACAAAACATTTGGCTTTTTAACATACTGACTGTGCACTGGAGAAATGGAGTTACCTGGGTGTTTGGGGATTTATTGTTTGGGGATTTCATCTCAATTACCTTGAGATGAAATGGGAACCTGAAATTCAAGTCTGTCTCTCTGATTGGAGAGGAAGCTTATGGAGATCAGTGAAGTTTTGGCCCAACTCTGTCTCGCAATTGTCCCAGTGGAACTACAAAACCACAGTTCATTTTCATTGTTCCTGAATGCTTACTTGATTTGGACATAGTAACTGACAGAATCCCCTCAGGTAGACGGGACTCTATGGAAGGAAGTGACAAGTTTAAGCCTCACAGCCACTACCAGAAAGTAAACAAAGGTTAACAACATATCCCTATGGATATTGAGAGATTAATGTCGCCTTCAAAATATTGAAAGGGAGTTGAGTCTTGTTCCATTGCTCATTTAATTCACCTAACTGGCTTATGGAAAAGACAGATGGATCTCAGAAAATGAGCAGATTATTATAAACCAAAGCAGACAGTCACTATAACTGCCATAACTTCTGACACCTAGAATTCAGCTCTTGGTGTAGAAAAAAATTTTTTTATCTTGACTAATTAATAAAGAAAATTAGAGACAATTTGCTTTCACCTTATAAGAACAGAAGATCCGGGAACTATAGGAGCAGTTAAACTGATTTATCTCAGAGCTAGGTCAATTTTCCAGTTTCTAATCAAGGATTAGATCAAGGATTAGATCGTCCCACAAAACATTAGCATTGTCCACTCTCTTGATGATATACATCGTGCTGATAAAAATCTGATGAGCAAGATGTAGATGGCACCTTGGTTGCTTTGCTAAGACACATGTTGAACAGACAATTGGAGAGAACCTCTTAACAATTCAGTTATCTGCCACCTCAGTGAATATTTTAATCGTGTAGTCATCTGGCCTGGTTGAGATATCACATTCATTGTGAAAGCCGAGTTGCTGAACTTTTCACTCCCTACCCCTAAGAAAGAAGTCAATGGTCTGGAAGCTTCGCTTTATTTTGGTGGCAACCTGTACTATATTTGAGTGTGCTGGTCTGCCCTATTTATGGAAGCACTTTTCTTGGAGGAAGTGGCATACTTATAAGGCCAGCCTTAAGTAGACTCTGAAGGCTAATAAATTGAACGAGCAGATGACTCAGATTCTCATGAAACCATTCCTAATGTATTACTACCTCGTCCTCCACACGCACTTTATCCTCACAGGGAACTTCCTCTAACTAGTTGACTGAGGGAGGAAACAACTGCTCTTGGTTTAAGTCAGTTCCGCAAGATATGCGTTGGTTACATTTGGACGGTTGTAGCTTCATATCTCCCTGAGGGGATGCCTTGAGGAGCAGGGAGAGAGAAATACTTTCAGTGGAAAGAACTCTAAGCATCTTGTTTTCTATGGGGTGGAGAAGAAAGTGACCAGAGATAAAGTTCCATATTAATTAATGGTAATATCTAACAATTTGGCCAGATGGGGTTTCAGAAAGAATTATTCTAGAGGGTAGGTGGCAGGAAGGTATTGTAAGAATGGAGCTCTCAGAAGGCACAGAGAGTATATAAATATTTATTTTCCATAAGAGTGCTAGTCGCTAATCAAAGGTTATTGTCTGTGAATGTCAATTAGCATCGTCTTCCAGCCATCTCACTGCTTTCCCTATTGGACCATGAACTAAGTAGCCATGGCAATAGGATTGAACTTATGACTAGGATATGACTAGGACAAAAACTATGGGCCTCCTTTAACCAAGCCTGATCTGGCCATAATCGCTGCTGATTGTCCAACCTGCCAATGACAGAGACTAGCAGTGAACCCCTTACGTGATTTTTCCCATATTTCCAACTCTCCAGAGCAACTCACCTACCATCTGATATCAGGTTCATTACATCAGAACTCTTTTATCATGGAGGGGATAGTGTTGTGTCCTCACTCGAACAGTTATTTTCTCCTGTCATAAATTAGCTTCCCTGCTCTCAGTGCTTCTGCCTGCACTATCATCTATAGATTTAATGATAACTTTATTCACTATTATGGTGATAACGAATTTACCCCTGTGATCACGGGATTCGTTTTACAATAATAAAAGCTAGCCGGATAGCAACACGGAAGAGCCTATGGAAAACTCAGTTTTATGCAGGCTGGGAGACAATAGTATGAAGAAGCCAAACCAAATGCCGATACCTGTGAACATATGATCTTTCTCCTATGATAGGAAATCACAGGTCTGAGAAACAAAGGGTGGAAGTGAGCTTGATTCCTTTTAAGTTTTTCACTTAACGAGCTTCTCTCAAAAGTTATGCTTCCTGTCCCCATAACGCTGGGCTCTGAAGATTCTGATATCTTGGTTCCCAAGAATGGAGAGCTTCTATCAGGGATTACGCTGGACTTGAAGTTCAGAATGTACCCTGGCCATATTGGACTTCCAATGTCATTGAAATGACAACAAAGAAGGAAAATACTGTATGAACCGGGGTGACTAATCTTGATTACCAAGGGGATACCATTAGAGAGGAAGAAGGCAGGCAAAAAATGCAGGCATTGTCTGAGTGTGCCGCTTTTTTTTATGTTTATTTATTTATTTATTTATTTATTTTTGAGAGGCAGAGAGAGAAAGCGAGAGAGAGAGAGAGAGAGAGAGAGAGAGAGAGAGAGAGAATGAGAATCCCAAGCAGGCTCCACACTGTCAGTGCAGAGCCGGACACAGGGCTTGATCCCACAAAAGGTGAGATCACGACCTGAGCCAAAATCAAGATCAGATGCTTAACCGACTGAGCCACCCAGGTGGCCCTGAGTGTGCCACTTAATACTACCAATACTGTTCATGAAACACCATAGCTACCAGATAGAAGCAAGACTACTCATGACTTTGGCCAGTCAGGAATGAAGTTTAGGGTTGTTCTGCCTGACAAAAGGCCACATCCACCTGAGCTGCTGACTACAGGCAAAGTGAATATGGAATGGAGAATAGAAGAAGGAAGTTCTAAACTCTTAGAGCTTTGTGATCTGCTACAGAAAGAAGGACTATAGCGACGAGGCTTATATTCTTTCTTGTTCTATTGTGTGTATATTATATTACCCAATTTTTTTCTCCTTCCTCCTTCTACAAGAAGTATTGGTGCTGGTTAAACTTGTATCTTGGTCTGATTATTACAGGATATCAAATAAGGATTGTGACTGAGCTGAAAAAGAATGAATATCCAGTGATGGGTCCAGTAACATTTGTGTGTTCTTGTCTGGCCTTTGAGGGAGAGGGTGAGCCCATCTTCATTAGACTGACGGAAAGTTGCAACAGTGAAAAGCCTAATATTGTTGCTTGGAATTTTAAAGATATATGTATGGAGAGCCAAACTAGATATTGTATCTTGATATGTAGGACAACGCCTGTTCTTTTGAACTCTATCATGTAACATGGGGCATGACAGTTTGGAAGCTACGTGAACCAGATTTATTGGCCAATAGGGATTTGTTTCATATTCTGCCAATGAAAAGCATTTGTACAGGATCTGGAAGTGGAAGATGTACAGGAACATAATTCTCCAGGAGCAGCTGGAATTCTGCAGATGGCATATATGGGGTTTTGCCAGTGGCTTCTAGCTGTCGTTTACAACGCTGTAAGCAGCATAGATCATCAGTTGATGATCAGTTTATTGGGATTCTCCTACTTTCTGATTGTTTAAGGCCATTTTTACCTTCCTTGGCTTTGCAATAATTGTATAAGACTTTAATGCCCTGTATTATACCTCCCTTGATGCTTAAAATACCCAGCATCATCTCTATTTTTCTGAGCAAGTCCTAACTGATCCATGGACTATATCTTCACTCCTGTATTTGGCCTGGCTACTAGGAAGCCCTTATAAGACTGCAAGATGAATGTTGAAACTATATTCCCATCAAGTATTTCAACATGCACGCCTAAATAAGTGTTCATCTGCAAACCTGTCTAAAAATACAAAGCTAGCCCATAAATAAAGTATTGGTAAATCTACCACATTTTGTAAAATATAGCCCAAGTGGTTCGGCGGCAATAAAAACAGACTAGATTTAACTGGCCTGCTTCAATAGTCAGCCAACTCATATTTGTTCAGTTGGCATCCCAACACATTACACTGCCGAATTTTCTGCCAGTTTAACTTACTGTGACTTTGCCAACATAAGCGGAAATGGAAGAACAGGTTTAGCTGTGTGAAATTCATTGCAGATCCAACCATACGCATTTTGAAAACATTATTATTTTAAATTCATTTCTATCTTACTTGAACTCCATCTTCTTCTGCATTACAAAAGGGGACGACGGTAAGAGTGTCAGCCACTTACAGCAGGGAAGACTGTATTTATTTTTTTCTTTTCGTTAGACAGGCTAACTCTCCTCCGTGGTCTTTAGTCAAGCTGCCTGGAAACATTTTGTGTCTCGAATGGCATGTCAGTGTTCTTCGAGGGACACCACGCAGATGAAAAAGAACGAAAAGGAATTATTTCCAGGATAGGAACCAACGATCTCAAAATGAGGTAGATTCATGGTGGAAAAAACATTTTTAAATAGCATTTTAAAGAAAATATTGGCTAAAGAAACTATTGCTTTATAACCAACTTAGTCTATTTCTAAACAAATTTTTCTAAGAACAGATGTTTGTTTAAAAAAAATAAGGAGAAAAGAAACATCGAGAATTCTCTAAAGACTGTAGAGGATAAAGGCCAAGCTCCTTGGCATTGCCCACACTCTTTAGGCCATTATTCCCTTCCAGTGATGCTGTTCCGCCCTACAGCCTGGTACACACCACTTGTTTCCATGTGGGGGTGTTTGCTTCTCCTGGACATATCAGTACTTTATGTTCCTGCTTGGGCAATCCTTAGATCTGAACTCCCTTCGCAGTTTACAAATGTCTTTAGTTGCTTGTATATATCTCCTCAGTTGGATTGAATTCAGTAAGTATGAAGATCATTTTATTTATCTGTGTATTAATGGTGCTTAGCCAGTGTAGATAGTAGATGCCGACAAATGGTTGATAAAGAAATGAAATAGATAGATGGATGAATAAATCACAGGATTTCTAGATTTGGAAGGAATATTAGGGGTTCTACTCTCTAAATTCTGTGTTTTACGAAAGGAAAATGAGGCTCAGTGAAGCTCTGTTTTGTTCAAATTTACACAGTGAGGTAGCAATACTGTTGGTCCGGGAACACAAGTGTCTCAGCTTTCTGGTCCATTTCCATTTCTACTGCTTCATTCCTGGCAAATTTGGAATTTTGCTTGAAGGGCTTGTGGCTCATTTTCTAAATATTTGCTCTGTAATACTCCTAACATCCTTAGGGACCTCATTCACACTTTAAAAATAATTGAAGAAAAGTACCTTCAGGCATTCAAATAGCTACAGTAGCCTCTAGTTTTTCAGTTGGCTCCTTGCCTGTTAGCATTTCATCACTTTGATGAAACAGCAGCACCATTGTGGCAACTCCTTAAAAAGTACTTTAGAATCTATATTGGGTACAGATCCTGTATTCTGTATCTGTATTTGACTTTTTATGACCGAGTGACAGGAGTTCTTTATAATTTCTGGATACAATTCCTTTGTCAGATAAATGAACAGATGGATAGATAGATAGATAGATAGATAGAGATAGAAACTATTTCCACCCAGAAGGCGTCTTGTCTTTTCATTATCTTCCTAGTATTTCTTGAAGAGTAGAAGCATTCACTTTTGATGGAGTCCGATTTATCCTTTTTTTCCCCATGTTATGAGTCACGCTTTTTGGGTCCCTAAGAAATCTTTGCCTACCCCGAGATCATGAAGATATGTTTTGGTGTTTTCTCTGAGAGATTTTATAGTTTTTGCTTTGAAGGTTAAGCCCATTTTTTATCTTAATTTTTTTGAGGTTGGACTTGACCTTAATTGTTTGTCCATGTATTCATCCACTTGTCCCAACATTATTTATTGAAAAGATTTTCTTTTCCCACTTATTAGATTTAATGTTACTCTTGAAAGTCAATTCATTATATGTATGTGGGTCTATTTCTGGACCTATTCTGCTCTGTCGATCTATTCAACAGCTTGCCAAATTCACTCTTCCTTTAGCTGTAAGGTCAAGTCTTTAAATCAAGTAGACATAAGTCCTACAATTGTGTTCTTCTCTTTTATGATATTTTTGTTTTGTTTTGTTTTACTATTTTAGGTCCTTTTCATTTCCATATAAATTTTAGAATCTGCTTGTTGAATTATACCATGAAGTTTATTGACTCTATAAATCAATTTCAGGACAGTGACATCCGAACAATATTATTTTCCAGTCTATGAACATGGATTTTTCTCTTCATTCATTTATTTCCTTTAGCAATGTTTTGTTATTTTCAGTAAAGATATAATGTATATTTGTGTGAAATTTATTTCTAAGGACAGTAAAATCTTGATTTGTGAGTATAATTTGTTCCAGAAACATGCTTGTAACCCAAAGCACTTGGTTTTTGTTGTTGTTGCTGTTTGTTTTTAAATTTTTTTAATACTTATTCATTTTTGAGAAGCAGAGTATAAGTGGAGGAGTGGCAGAGAGAGAGAGAGGGAGACACAGAATCCAAAGCAGGCTCCAGGCTCTGAGCTGTCAACACAGAGCTTGACGGGGGCTCTAACTCGCCAGCAGTGAGATCATGATCTGAGCCTAAGCAGGACACTTAACCGAATGAGCCACCCCGGTGCCCCATGCACTTGTATCTCAAAGTGAATTTCAAGAACCAATGCCTCAGTTGTGATCATGCGACATTCAGCGTCAGGTACTACTCATGCTTGTTTATGAAGTTAAAATTTATTAGAAAGATTTGCTGGTCTTTCAAAACACTCGTAGAACGAGCTACTTGTAATCCAAGGTTTTCCTGTATTATATTTTTGGTGTTATATTTTTTTTGATGAGGAGGCAAAACCCTACTATCTTATTTCAAGGTTTCTAAAGTCCCACTTGCATTCAAATAAATTGTAGAAAAAGTTTATTTGTTGTATAGCGTTTAAATCTTAGAATGTAATTCCACATTGATGTAATTCTCCATTTTCCACTAACAGAATGGTAGTTCATTGATCCATGCTAGCCCATCAAAAATGAACTGGACAGTATTGGTGAAATTAAGTCATATACACGTAAATGAATCCGTATTAATATTTGAAAAACATCCTCACTCTCCAGCTTAAGTTATCTTTCCAAATTAACCCTCTGATGTTGAACTCTTAAGTACCCTTAATGGTTGAATGTATACCGTCGAACAGGGTGAACACATGAAGGAGAGACTTCCAGCAGGATTGGCGGTAAGTTCAGGGCTTAAGTCTACAGCTACCAGTGTGACTTTTCTGTCCACGTGGAGTAACTGAGGACAGCTATGAAATCTGCAAAGGCAACTGGAGGAAACCAGCAGGAGCAGTTGGAGCCTAGCTAGGGTGAGCTGGTATGCGCCCTCGCATTTCAGCAAGGGTGGGCAGAGCGTAAATTACTCACTGCTTCCCGTTTTTATGACTCAAAACAACATTGCATTTCTATTCCAAAAATCTTGCCAATGGTCACGTTTCATTGCACCTAGGAAATGTAAAGAGTCAGTCTTAATAATGAAGCCATTACATATTCGGAAGAAATATCACACATAACATATTCAGAATATATATGCATCAATACCTATGGGTGGCTTTGTCTTTCCTTTTCTTGAATGTGTAGGTGTTGAGTCTCTGGTAGTTCTTCTTTTACATCAGGTGTGAGCTGTTTGAAAACGATTTCATGGGGGCGCCTGGGTGGCGCAGTCGGTTAAGCGTCCGACCTCAGCCAGGTCACGATCTTGCGGTCTGTGAGTTCGAGCCCCGCGTCCGGCTCTGGGCTGATGGCTCAGAGCCTGGAGCCTGTTTCCGATTCTGTGTCTCCCTCTCTCTCTGCCCCTCGCCCGTTCATGCTCTGTCTCTCTCTGTCCCAAAAATAAATAAACGTTGAAAAAAAAAAAAAGAAAACGATTTCATGATCACTGTTCATTTCAGCTCTTCAACGATTTTCACTACTCGAAACACTGCTGTGTGGCCCCTGGTAATGCATGGTCATCTTAGGAGAGCTAGAGTACCTAAAACCTCTTTCCCTCTTTCACAAAACCTGGAAATTCCTGGAATTCTGATGACGTCTGCTGAAATGGTTTTCCCCATAAAAATTAATGAAGAGAAAATCACAACTGATGCCTAATGCAACTATTTTCTTCCTCATTTTTCTTGGTTTTAAAACTCCTTCTCCATTCTGAGCTCTTGTTTTACGTGTCTACTTATTCCTGTTCTCTTCCACGGATACCATAGGATGCCTTTGAAAATAAACCATCTCGATCTTTGAAAATTGCTTCGGGTATTTTTTCAGATGATGTCAACGGACTCTTCAAGTTGCCTTTGTCAGAACAGCAGTTGTTTGTTGTTTCAGCCGCTATCTTGGCAACATCTTCAGACTCAAACTCGAAGAAAGGCACAGCCTTTGTGATTTCCAGTATTCCAGTCTTTTTTTTTTTTTCTTTTTCCCTTCTGGGTAGTCTGAGTATGATAACAGTGCCAGACTGGGAGCTGGGTTCCAAAAGCCCTCCAAGCATATGACCCATAGAAACTACTCCGGGGGTACATTTTCCTTGCTGGGAGATGTCACCACCTTCCCCTCCAGCCCCACCTGCCCCTTCAGGTTCAGAGACACTAGCATCTTGCTGCACCTGCAAAAAACCTTTTGTGGAATCTATACATCCCACCTAGTGCTCCTGGAAAACCTTTCTGGTGGTCTTTTACATGGCATTTTATTTTATTTATTTATTTTTTAATTTTTTTTAATGTTTTATTTATTTTTGACACAGAGAGAGACAGAGCATGAGCAGGGGAGGGGCAGAGAGAGAGAGGGAGACACAGAATCTGAAACAGGCTCCAGGCTCCCAGCTGTCAGCACAGAGCCCGACGCGGGGCTCGAACTCACGGACCTCGAGATCGTGACCTGAGCCGAAGTCGGCCGCTTAACCGACTGACCCACCCAGGCGCCCCTACATGGCATTTTAAAATTCATTTTCTAATTCTATTTTGCTAGTATAGGGAAACACAACTAACATTTGTCTATTACGTCTTCTATTCTCTGACCTTGCCAGGTTTTATTCCTAGTAGTCAAGTTTTTAGATCCCTTAGGATTTTCACGTAAACCGGAAGGTCGTCTGTGAACAAAAATAAAAAATGATTTTACTTTTTCTTTTCCCATTTCTACCTTTGCTGCTGCGGTTGTTGCTGCCGCTGCTGTTGTTGTTTTGTTGTTGTTACATTGCAGTGGCTTTGTTCTTCATCTTAGGGGTAAAAGTTGAATATTTTACTTTAATTATGATGTTTACTGTAGGTTTCATAGATCTCTTCATCAGGTTGTAAAACTTCGTTTCTACTCCTTACGTTGCTAAGTTTCTACTGCAAGTGGATGTTGCATTCCATCAAGTGCTTCCCTCCTTTCTATTGAGATAATTGCACACTTCTCCATGTTTTGTTTACGCGCAAACAAGTAAAGCTGTCTCTTTGTCGAAGGCCTATCTTTCCTATAAAAAATTCCAACAAAATCTACTAAAAACCATGAGAACTAATATTTGTTTATTGACTGGCTGGGCTATTCTAGTGAGTGCTATTTACTTTGCAGTGGAAGCCTCTGATTTTCCTGCTCAGAAGCACAGCCCTGGGGGCACGCACGCACCCTTGGAGGACAGTGGTTTTAGCCAGGCTCTCGCTGACTCCCTCTTTCCCTGATTGTACCCAGCTGTTAAGCTCTACTAAATTCCAGATGATCGCCCTTTTGTTTTTGCCAATGCCCTGGAGAATACATTTGGCTCCACAGACTGATCCGATTAAATCTGGGATCCTTTGAGGGGATCATTTGTGAGGTCTTTGTCTGACCCTAACAGTGCTCTTCTCAGAGGCCTCCTTTCTTGCTTCTCACTGATAAACTACCTGGCCTATGGTTTGGCTTGTCACTTTCAAGAAGCTACCAGCCTCCTCTTAATTGGTTAGCACCACAATCACCATTGCTTTCCGAGAGCGCTGTTAGGCCTGAACTTTCTCCTGCTCTGTGCTAAAAATGGTCAGTGCGTTTGGGGACATTTTTGGAGCTCTCTGCTCTATGGCTGTTGCTCCTTTCGGGCAAGATTCCTGAACAATGGCTCTGGATCTGAAAGCAGGCATGATTGCTAACATCTCCCACAGTCCTGCATGAAAAGCAAGGTGCTGGGTGAGTGGAGTAGCCTCTGGGTTCCTGGCTTGCCTCTCCAGGCATTGGACCCTCACCCTGCAAGTGAGCCGAGGTGAGAGAATGAGGACCTTGGAGTTCTCAGTATGCTGTGCCTGAGGTTGAGCCTCTGTCTCGTTAGCGGGGTATTGGCATAAGGAGCCCCTCTAAGTTGCACTCACGTGGGATTCAGTTTCTGCAGCATACATGAAGAGGTGATGAGAAAGGCTGGTGACATGTTCATCCTGGAGAGATACTAGTCTTCGTCCATTAGGTCTACTATACAAAACGCCACAGGCTGGGGGGCTATAAAGAGTAGACGTTTATTTCTCACAGTTCTGGAGTCGGGAAGTCTGAGATCAGGGTGCGGGCGTGGTCCGGCGAGGGCCCTCTTCCAGGCTGCAGACTTCTCATTATATCCTCACCTAAATGAAGGCAGCCGCGGATCCCTCCGGAACCTCTTTTTAGGGCACTAATCCCATCTATGAGGGCTCCACCGTCATGACCTAATCACCTCCCAAAGGCCCGATCTCCAGACACCATCACATTGGGGGTTGGATTTCAACATAAGAATTTTGAGGGGACCCAAACGTTCGGTCGATAGCTGAGGGCACAGAAGCAGAATTCTTGTATGTCCCCCTTTTATCTTAAAGCTTACAAATGGATTATTTAATATTTACATGTCTCGTTTTCATCTATCTGTTTCCAATCTGGAGAGCAGAAATTTGCACCATTGCAGCCAATGGACTATCACCAGTAATGTCCTGCCCTACGAAAGAAACCACACGAGCACGAGATAGTGTACAAGGAAACTCCAATAGATGGCGCCATTGAGTCTAAACTTGGCTCATTTCTGTGTAAATCGAGCACTAGGCAAAGCCTGTCTCTTTTTGTGCGCAAGAGGAGGTATCTGAGAGGGACACATATTTCTGAGAATTTTTATAAAATGTAATTGTGATTCAGAAAGTTGGAAATTTGAGAGTAGCCTGACAGTCAAATGATCCAAACAAGTTCTACAATCAAGATTGGGCCATTGGAAGGGGGAAAAGACCCCTAACTATAAGAGAGGAAATCTAATTCAGTATAAACAAAGAGGAGTCAAAATGTGTGGTTGCTACAATGGGGTGAGCTTTATTTATTATTCAGTAGACAAAGAATTTTGGCACTGATGTTCTCCAGACATGCTAAATGCTGGGAAAATGTTATTAGTTATATAACTTACGTGAATTGACTTTAAAAAATTCTCTCACTTGTATGTATGCTAAACACATTGCTGAGAAAAATGTCAAGTTAATATAATCACACTTAATGTTTAGAAAACATTTTAACAGGGGCGCCTGGGTGGCTCAGTCAGTTAAGCGTCCAACTTTGGCTCAGGTCATGATCTCGCGGTTCACAAGTTCGAGCCCCACATCGGGCTCTGTGCTGACAGCTCGGAGCCTGGAGCCTGCTTTGGATTCTATGTCTCCCTCTCTCTCTGCCCCTCCCCTGCTCATGCTCTGTCTCTCTCTCAAAAATAAATAAACATTAAAAAATGTAAGAAAACATTTCAACTTAGGAAGAGGATTGCCCCATACAGACGCTTAATTTGAAATAGAAATGTTAAGACTGCCAAAGTTAATGTACCATTTCAGGAGTATTTTGTCTGTGGCGTCTTTGCAAGTGGTACAGACTAGTTAAAACTCCGTTTTCATTTTGTGAGAGAAGATGGTAATTTTGACTTTTAGTTTCTGCTTTTGGCATCGGATTTCCCACGTGAAAGAGGAATAATGCTGTCATGAATTGAGATCTCCTAATACAATGTTTGACTTTGTGATTCTAAATTTCAACTGGTTAACAAATTCCTTCAGGTGCTCATACTGATGCTGATGTGGGTTGGGTGGGCCTCTGGGTAATGAGATCATACTCCAAGTACCTATAATTTAAGAGCCATGGAAACTTTCCTCCACTACCTATGATGTTTAGAGCATAGAGTATTCTTGAACCACAGACACTATAAATACATGCTAGAAAATTCCATCATGAGAGAATCAATCAACTTCTGCAATTGCTCACATAATAAACCTGATAGTTAGGGGGTTATTTTCCAGATATCCCAAGTACCATTCCATAAATGATTCCAAAAATCATTAAAGGTAAGTGTGTAGATCATATCTTCTTAGATTCCTCAGTAAATGTTGGGAATGCGTAAAAATTAAGTAATTATGTGCTCAGCCCGTGAAAGTGACCAACTGAGAATCAAGCATTTGATCAGTTTTTCTGCATACTTTGCAAATCTGCAGTTAAAAAAAAATTTTTTTTAACATTTATTTATTATTAAGAGACAGAGAGAGACAGAGCACAAGCAGGGGAGGGGCAGAGAGAAGGGGAGACACAGAATCTGAGGCAGGCTCCAGGCTCTGAGCTGTCAGCACAGAGCCCTAGGCAGGGCTCAATCTCACAAACTGCGAGATCATGGCCTGAGCCAAAGTCGGATGCTTAACCGACTGAGCCACCCAGGTGTCCCTGCAAATGTGGAGTTTAAAGTTACTATCCGTCATTTGGCATCCCTTAAGAAGGAATCCATATTTTCTTGAACTTAGTTCCTGGGGAAATGTAGGTGTCTGCAAAACTGTTTGAATTTCTTTCCTCTGTCAATAAGTGGAGGCTAAGTCCATGGGTTTTACTTGATTATCTATTTTATTTGCTTAACTGCATGAATCAGACCTATCAAAGGCCCACAAATGACATGGCTCACATGTAGGTGGTGACATCAGATGGCTGTATGGGTATCACAGGAGGAGAGGTGCACCTAGAAGCAAATTTTGACTAAGTGACTCTTCCCCTGAGTCTTCATTTTCTCATCAGCATTACACAGATAATCATATTGATCCCATGATGTTATTAGAAATTTCAAATAGTCCATGTGAAATATATGAAATAGGAATAAATTTGCTTTTACACTGCAAATATGCAATCCGTGTTGTCCAAGGTGTACTATGAAATGTTGAGGGTTGGTTCCCATTGCTTCCTCTGACCCACGTACCATTTCTTTTCATTACATAGAATCACAGAATTTTAGGCTTGGAAAAGACCTTAGAGTCACCTACCTCTGTGGCCCAATCAATGCAGAGAGTTTTTTAAATGAGAAAATATAAAAGTGTTGGGAATGAGATGTTTTAGTGCTTTAAGTAATCCTATTTTCTATCAGTCCTTGCCCCTACATTGCCATTCATATCTTTCCAGCCAGGACCCTTAGGAAGTCACCATTTCTCTCCACGAGCATCAGTACTAACGGGGTAATGTCTACCACAACCGTAATCTGGAAACCGACCATCACCGTAAATCCTGCCATTCAGCCAGTACAATTTCTAACTGTAAAAAGGAAACATCACAGAGGCCACTGGTTTTAGCTTGTCTGGCTGATGTAACCATAAATGTCATCTCTTCAGAGATACCTCCTCTGGCTACACTGTGAAAGTGATTTCCTCTACGCCATTTTAATTTTGTATAGAATGAAGAAAGCTTCAGGTGTTACAGGGACTATGTCTTTCTTTTGTAATTGATTCATTAACATGCTTATTTTTAATTGATATATAGTTGACATACAATGTTATACTACTTCCAGGTGCACAACACAGTGACTTGACAAGTCTATGCATTCGCAATATTCACCATGATAAATGGTGACCATCTGTCACCATGCAAAATTATTACGATATTATTGACGGCATTTTCTATGCTGTGCTTTACATCCCCATGACTTATTTATTTTGCGATTGGAATTTTATACCTCTTAATTGCCTTCACCTACTTCATCCATTTCTCCACCCTCTGCCCCTCCGGTTCTCTGTATTTATTAGTCTGTTTGTTTGTTTTTTTCATTTGTTTTATTTTTTATATTTCAGATATAAGTAAAATCCTTTGGTATTTATCTTTCTCTCTTTGGCTGATTTCACTTAACATCTATACGTGGATGGATGGATAAAGACGTAGTATGGAAACACAATAGACTATCACCCAGCTATAAAAGAGAATGAATTCTTGCCATACATGACGATAAGGATGGGCCTAGAGGGTATTATGCTAAGGGACTGTGCCTTTCTAATTAACCCTATGTCCTCAGTGCCTAATATAGTGCTTGGCACCCCATAGCTGCTCCTTAAAGATTTGAATTTGTGATCTGTGGTTGAATTTACAACACTAAAGTGGGCCTCAAACCAAAAGGGGACTGTGTATGAGGATCGGGGTTAGAGAGAAGGGATCGATTTTGGGTTGTAGGCTTCAGGCTAACTACACCCACATTTTTTTGTTCTCTCTAGAAGTTTGGCATGTTACCAGAAGGAAGTGAGATAGATGGGTTCATACCTCCTGTAATAGCATTGAATAAAGCACCAAACAACTATCTGAAGGGAGAAAAGAGTAAAGGGTTAATTTATCTGTTGGTACAGGCTTAATACACTCTAGTGTAGAGTAAAAATTTATTTCACAGTTAAGTACCATTTGGGCGAACATTCCAGTAGATGAAATAGTCATTTGTTTTACCCGAGGTAAAATATCTCAACCCTTCATCCAGTCTCTCTGATGAAATCTGCTCTGCGACTAGAAGACAAACCCCATAGAAATCTCTTTTATTAACAATATAGGAGTAAAAACAAATCATTAGGATCATGAGGGAGAGCAAGAGAAATGATATGGAGATCACCTGGCAATACACAAGCAATTTCACATTCCCAAATGAATTTTAAAATAATCACACGTTTCCCACCCAGACAGAGCCAAGCTATATTGACTGTATGAAAAATACAACTTTCCTTAAAAAGTAAACTCTTTGAATTCCAGGTTGTGGCACCATTCCGCGTGTTTCCATAGAAATACTCTTCAGCGTAAAAAGAATCCTGTGAACACCTAGCTACCCAGTCACTTTGAAAGAGTGACTTATCTAAAAAGGAAACAAATAGGGGCGCCTGGGTGGCGCAGTCGGTTAAGCGTCCGACTTCAGCCAGGTCACGATCTCGCGGTCCGTGAGTTCGAGCCCCGCGTCAGGCTCTGGGCTGATGGCTCAGAGCCTGGAGCCTGTTTCCGATTCTGTGTCTCCCTCTCTCTCTGCCCCTCCCCCGTTCATGCTCTGTCTCTCTCTGTCCCAAAAATAAATAAACATTGAAAAAAAAAATTTAAAAAAAAAAAAATAAAATAAAATAAAAAGGAAACAAATAAACAGGAAGCTGGGCTTATAATTGTTCCTGGCAACCCTGAATGTTAAAGATGATAGAACACCATCTACAGAGGATTAGAGGAAGCAGATTGTGACTCCAGAATTTTATACCCATCACTCTTTTATCCAGGTGCAAACACGACCTGTGGAAACCCAACAACGTCTCAAGACTCTTCTGGAGACAACCCCACTGCTCCACAGTGCTTACTCCTACGATGCTGCAGATTTCCCTATGGCTAACCATGAAGATGAAAGTCTTTTTAACCTTGCATTTTAGAAGAGCCAATTTCCCATATAGCTGGGGTCTCATATGGCTTCTTTCCATTTTCCAAGTTTTGCACTGTTTCTTTCTCTTCTTGATTGGCTTCTCTAACTGTGCTTAGATGTAACATCCCAACAGGTTTCAGTACTTGGTTCCTGTCTTTCACAGTGAACAAATATTCTTGTGTATAATTATAGCTCACTATTTCCCATCTTCTAATAGATATCAGCACTTGGTTGTATATCCCACTGTACTTGGATTTTAATATGCCCACTTGAGGATATCATTTTGTGATCAGGACTGAAGCAGTAGTCTTGATCTTGTAGGGTCTTGTCCTGTACTGGCCTCTGGAAAGAATTTCTCTCCATCCTATGAGCTATTTTCCAGTCCTTGATATATTCCTATCTGCTGAGTGAGAATAGTTGTATCAGAATACATTCTTGTTAAAAAATATTTACTCCCCTTCTCACATTCTTATCTTAAGTCTACTTACCTCTTCCATTGATGTTGGGCTTGGCTGTGTGAGTTTTGCTTTAACCTCATATAGGTGGAGTGTGCTTCCCTAAAGCGTGACTTAGAGCTCGGCCATGTGGCTTGCTCCTGGCCAAAAGGAACTCAGCAGCAGAGGCTTGAACTGTACTTGTATGTTTGGGCTTGTCATCTTACATTTACACCATCATTATAAAAACCTGCTCCTTGGGGTGCCTGGGTGGCGCAGTCGGTTAAGCGTCCGACTTCAGCCAGGTCACGATCTCGTGGTCCGTGAGTTCGAGCCCCGCGTCGGGCTCTGGGCTGATGGCTCAGAGCCTGGAGCCTGTTTCCGATTCTGTGTCTCCCTCTCTCTCTGCCCCTCCCCTGTTCATGCTCTGTCTCTCTCTGTCCCAAAAATAAATAAAACGTTGAAAAAAAATTAAAAAAAAAAAAGACCTGCCCTTTATAGCTATTGCCTGATTACAGACTCCATTATAAACAAATATGGAGCAGATCCGAGTCAAATCTACACCGAGAAGTTGAGGAAGTCAAACACACAGACTGAAACAAAGTTGTACCACTGATTTCAGTCTATTTCAACTATCCTTCAGCCACTTATAGACAAGTGAACAAGATAATTAAAATAATAGTTGTTATTTTAAATAATGTTTATTTATTAATTATTATTATTATTTTAATTTATTTAATTTATTATTATTTTAAGCCATTGATGCTTGGGATGGTTTGTTACAAAGAATTATCATGTCAATAGCTGACTGATACAGGTGGACCTCTGTTTGAAGCTAGATCCCTGAGCCTTTCTCGGGGTTTTATTGCATCCTCCTTCACTGGTTATGTGTCTTTCATTAACAAAAGTCTTAGAGTAGAAATAGCTCTAAGGAGGCTTGATTCAGGGCTCAAACAGTGTCGTCAGGTTCCAGTTTCTTTTGCTCCATCCCAGTTTAAGCTCTATTCTCAGGTTTTCTTTCCTCATGGCAAATAGTTGTCTTCATTTATGAAACACATGATCACTGAGCAGGTAATGTGTGACAGTCAACTCTACCTTCCAAATGCAATCCCAATAGGAATAAGCTTCTGTTTTTCTTTTAGAGACCCCAAAAGACGCATTATGAAACCAATCATTTCAATTAGGGGAAGACACTGTTTTGATTGAAGCTACCTAAGTCACATGCCCTACCTTGGGAGCAAAAATGGAGTCAACACCACTTAAGGTGCATTAGCTGGAAGAATTGTTGTTCCCCCAAAGGAAACCTGAGGAACTGTTTTTAAAGGAAAAGGTCATGAGTGCCTGGTGTTCTGCTGAAGGCAAACAACAACAGATCTTCTCTTTTCCAGCTGGTTAGCATTCTTATCTCCGGGCCAACTTTACTCTCAGTCGTGCCCCTTACACCGCTGTTTTCATAAAATACAGGGCTGGTGGTATCATACTCCTGCTCAAAACTTGTATGAGTCACAACTGCAATCAGAACATGAACCACGATCTAAATGCTAAAGTTCAAAGCACTTCATGATTTGTTTCCTAGTAACGTTTCCAGCCTTGTAACCCCGAATACACATGCAAAGCTTCAATCACATTGGTAGTTCTTCCATTGCCCTAATGCCCTGCAGCTCTCCGGGCTCCATGATCACATTTGACATACCATGGATCTTTCAGGACCTTATCCAAATTCCCTCCCTTAAATTGGGCTTCTACCATGGCTTGAATCACAGCCTCACGTTGTGTCAAACTCATGTATGTTCTCCAGATGGTGAACCTCTAGAGGACATAGGTAAAAATTCATCTCTGTTTCCCCCGAGTAACTTACATAGTACTTTTCAAATAGTCAATAAATGTTTGTTGAAATGTTGAGTTGTGGAATTACCTAGCCTCAGGCTCAAGAGCAGAAGTTGGGATTGGCATAGCTCTCAGTATTTTCAACATGTCATCTCTTTAGGCCCCTACAGGTGGCCGAATCCTGACAGGCTGCTGGGCAGGAAAGGTGATTTAAATTACGTATCTAAAGGAAGGTGTAATTTAGCCCATATGCTGGGATAAAATAAGCAGACAGTCAGACACTTCACACAGATAAGAAAGGGGCCCAGAGTTAGCTACAAGGACCCAAACATACTGCCTACCATTTGGGGAGTGTCTTCCTTACTAAAGGAAGGGTTCTTGGGCTGTTTGGAACTCAATTCCCTGAGTAAGGCATTCTGGAGGTTTCCTACGTGGTAAGGATGTCTTTATTTACACAAAGTTCTAACAGCTCAGAGGATACCTCTGGGTATACTGAGAGGGGAGAATGCAATTAACCAGGGAAGTTAATGTCAAGTTATACATACAGTGTTTGTTTTATCTTATACCACTTCCAGGCACAACACAGTACCAGAGAGCCATAACAATTAGTCCAGAATGGTTAGAAAAGGAATATAGCATGATCACAAGGTCATGCACATGCATACATATGGAGAAACATCACTTAAAAATTTTTTTTTCATATTTATTTACTTCTGAGAGAGAGAGAGAGAGAGAGAGAGAGAGAGCAGGGGAAGGGGCAGAGAGAGAGAGAGAGACAGACAGACAGACAGAATCTGAAGCAGGTTCTAGGCTCCATGTTGTCAGCACAGAATCCTGACGTGGGGCCCGAACTCAGGAACTGCAAGATCGTGACCTGAGCCGAAGTCAGATGCTTAGCTGACTGAGCAACCCAGGTGCCCCGAAACATCACTTTTTCAAGCATTAGGAAGAGCACTTAGCTGAGAGTTCTGATATGTGGTCTCTAGTTGGGTACTAGGACTAATTAGCCCTGTGGCCCCAAAAGTATATCTTAAATATTTGGAGCTTGGCAACATAACCTGAGAGACCAGGCCATAGTTCAAGTTATCTTCAATGTCACTCCCGGGGTGCCTGGGTGGCTCAGTTGGTTAAGTGTCCAACTTTGGCTCAGGTCACGATCTAGCAGTTTATGGGTTTGAGCCCCACATCGGGCTCTGTGCTGACATTTCAGAGCCTGGAGCCTCCTTCAGATTCTGTATCTCCCTCTCTCTCTCTGCCCCTCCCTGACTTGCGCTCTGTCTCTCAAAAAAAGTGAATAAATGTTAGAAAAAGTTTTTTTTTAAGTAAAAAAAAAATTAAGTCACTCCCAACGTCCTAAATAAATATATAAATAGATAGTTGCGCCTAACTTTGTTAGGTCATATGATTCTATATTTGATAAGATATTAAAGATAACACACATATAATACCAGACAGGGGATGGGTAAGCGAATCTGACAACAGTCAATAATACTCTTTATCATTCATTGATTTGCTAGCCTTCAGCGCCTGTGTTAAGAGCCTACTGCAGAAGTCCTGGCAACAGAGAACGGTTTTTTAGCCTCGGGCAGGAGGGACATGAAAGGTGACTAGATTTTGAATATGTTTTAGAGATGGAACAAAATAAGTTTTTGAGATGATGAGATATTGGATGATTGAGAAAGAAAAGAGACAGAGTAGTGTGATGGTAGTGTTATTTATCAATATGGGCATTAAAGAGCCCAGGAAGATTTGAGTGGGAGTGGAAATAATGGCTCTTTTTTTTTAATTAAGTTTGAGATATCTTTCATTTATTTTTTAATATTTTTTATTTTTTAGTTTATTTATTTATTTTGTGAGAGGGGAGAGAGAACAGAGGAGGAGCAGAGAGAATGAGAGAGAGAGAGGGGAGAGAGAGAATCCCAAGCAGGCTCCACACTGTCAGCACAGAGCCTGGCACAGAGCTCAGTCTCATGAACTGTAAGATCGTGACCTGAGCCTAAACCAAGAGGCCAGATGCTTAATGGACTGAGCCACCCAGGAGGCCCTGAGATATCTTTTATACGTTCAAGTGAGGAGACTGAGTAACCAACTGAAGATACAAGTCTTGAGCTATGCTTAGAGAAGAATGTATTTCAAGGAGGGAGGGGCTGACAGTGCCTATAACATTGCAGAGATTTAAATATGATGAGTACGGGAAATTTACTGCAATTCCATTTGATAATTGTGCTCACAAATTTGAAGTAATGCAGTAAATGTGATTTTGGGGGTCAATATTTACCTACTCAGATCAGAGGCTAAGAGGACAGTGGCTGTAGATAGGTTGGGGTTCTGCTACCTTAGTGTATTGATGGGAACGAGGGAGAAAAAGAGTTTCTGTAAGGCCATGGTTATACTTTTAGAACATGTTTAATAAGGAAGGAGATAAAACCATCAAGATCCTGATGGCTAATGAGGGGCGCCTGGGTGATTCAGTTGGTTGGCTGACTGACTTTGGCTCAGGTCATGATCTCACAGTTTGTGAGTTCGAGCCCCGCGTTGGGCTCTGTGCTGATTGCTCAGAGCCTGGAGCCGGCTTCGGACTCTACCTTCTTCTACCCCTCCCCTGCTCATGCTCTGTGTCTCTCAATAATAAATAAACGTTAAAAAAAAAGAAGATTCTGATGGGTAATGAAAACGTGAGATTTTTGTGGATTGAAGTGCTCGATAGGTTGAATAATTTTTTATTAACTTTACCAAAGTATGAGTTAGGGATGTTCTTGAGAAGAGCTATTTTAGCAAAGGGCTAGAGAAGAAAGACTGACTGAGTGAAAAGTAAGTGGAGAGAATGAATTCTGCCGAGGTAGAGACAGAAAGCTCAGATAATGTTGAAGCTCTGTTCTGTTAATAATCACATGCAAGTTGGGGAAATGTAATTTGGGCTTATGTCAATTTCAGAGATTTCCCTAGAACTCCTTAATCCCCACTGAATTTAGAAGACTAGTTTGAGGGACACCTGGGTGGCTCAGTCGGTTGAGCATCCAACTGTGGCTCAGGTCATGATCTCACAGTTTGTGGGTTTGAGCCCCACATCGGGCTCTGTGCTGACAGCTCAGAGCCTGGAGCCTGCTTCGGATTCTGTGTCTCCCTCTCTCTCTGCCCCTCCCCTGCTCATGCTCTGTCTCTACCTGTCAAAAGTAAATAAACATTGAAAAAAAATTAAAAAAAAGAAGACGAGTTTGAAAACGGGTACTCCCTCTGTCATTTATGGCCTATAGAAAATAGAAACCACAGAGATTTTCAGGGATGTTGAGGCACTCCATATGAATATATTTCTCACAGCCTTGTTAGAGGGAATCCCCTCTGGACCTCCCAGGTGACACACTTAGGGGATCAACAAACAGGCCTTACGTTATAAATCCATTCTGGTATTCCCTCTCTTCAATATAAAGGTTGTATTTAACAAATTGTCCAATGGGTTGCGGAGTCCTTCTGTTGTCATTTTCTGTTCGCAAAGTAAATTGGAATAGGTGTGGTCCAAAACTGACAAAATTCTCATTTGGGTTCTTTGATCTCTGGAGTGATGACTATTATTGTAGGCAAGGCCAAGGGGAAGCATGTAGAACTTCCTTTATCTAGGTAAATAATAAACCAGAAGAAATAATACATTTCTGGAGACATTGCATAGGTATGTGCCACCATTAAGGACTTGAAAGTTTCAGGGGGGAGGGGTCATTATAACCATAATCTCATTCAGCCCACCCATTTGGCCTGTTCAGAACACAGCTGAATCTTGGAAGATGACAATAGATTATTATAAACTCAACCAGCCACGAATTCCAACTACAGCTCTGTTCCAATTTTACTCAAGATTAGGATTTCTCAAGCATGGCATTGTTGACATTTTAGACCAGATAATACTTTGTTGTGGGTCTTGCCCTGTGCATGACAGCATGTTTAGCAGCATCCTTGTCCTATACCCACCAGTTACTAGTAGCACCCCTCCCTGCAGTTGTGATGACCAAAAATGTCTCCAGACATTGCCACTGTCTTCTGGGTGGCAAACCTCCCCCACATCATTCCATTGATAACCGCTATTCTAAAGCAAATCAACACATCTTCAGGCAACTCGTATGGAGTTTTTGATCTGGCAAATGTTCTTTTTTCCCTATGTCTCTTAGTAAAGATCATCAGAAAGAGTTTTCTTTCACCTGACACAATCAGCAATATACTTACACAGTCCAAGTTCCAACAACATCAACTCTCTGGCCCTATATTGCAGTCACCTTTCAGGACTTCACACTGACCCAGTACCTGGGTGATATCCTGTTAATTGGACCTCAAGAGCAGGAAGAAAACATGGTGCTGGGTAAAATGTATGTTTGCTTGAGGATGGGGAAAAAAGTTCCATAAAAATGTGTAGGTCTGCCAGCCTTGATTTCTAGGAATCCAGAAGTCTGGGAAATATCAAGATAACTCTTCCAAGGTAAATAGCAAGTTGTTGCATCTGGCCCTTCTGGTACTAAGAAGGAAGCAAAAGGACTAGTGGCCCTTCGGATTTTGAGGCTACATACACCTAATTTGGGTATGTGCTGTGTTCCATCGATTGAAGAGCCCAAAAGGCTGCAAGATTTGAGTGGGCCAAAATAGAAGGAGGCCCCGTAATATGCCCATGTTGCCCTAAAAACGTTTCTGTCACTGTGTCTATAATTCATAAGGATGTTGTGTTTCACAAGACCTAGTGATGTCAGCGACGCCGAGGGCAAGGTATTCAAAAATATGAAAGCAATGTCTCCCAACAGGGTCACGTAAAATAGTCATGTCTCCCTCCAGGGCAAAGTTCAGGAAAGTTTGTTTGCATCCCATTATAAAATATTTGGGTTCCCTAACAATATTGGAGTTCCTTTGCTAGGGTATAAATTCAATGCATGTGCAGAGTCTACCTGAGTTGCTTCATGATGCCCGGTGGAACTGAGGGCCAAGAATCATTGATGCAGACGTGAAGCTCAGGCCACTTGCTCTTCTGTGAGTAATAAATGTCCAGGAGTCTCATGTTTTCTGTCAGCACCCATGAAACCATGGCAGGCTAATTTCTTACCTTGCAAGTACAATATAATCTCAGACCCTTCACCGTTTCTGAAGTTTTTGGAGATGGGATACTGACCGAGGCATGGGTTTCTGGAAGAGAAAGAATGAGGGCTTTGTAGGCCGGGTTAGGGAGTATGCAGAGCCTTACTATGATCCAGTAGCAAATGCTCTCAACCAAGTGATAGGAGGGATATGGAATAAGGGTCCTCTAATACGCTACCTATTGACGAATGTTCAGGGGCTGAGCAAAAGAATTAAAACAAGTCTCTTGAATGGTGCTTTTGGGTTTTGCCTGCTCTCTTTTAGGCAGGGAAGGAAGGGGTATTTATCATGACGTTGGGTCAGCAAGTCTGAGACTCCAGACAAAAGGCAATGTGACTATAGTTGCTGAGTTAAGGGGTCTTCAGGGTAGAAGGGATTGGTGTCGGCGATGAGAATAGAGAGCTTTAAGTGGATCAAAAACACCAGCAGTTCATTTGGTTGAGCTATAAGCAGGTTCCACTCTGCACAAAACAGAAAGTAAGTCTGTCTACCTTCCTGGCGAGGAGCTGCTCTCCCTCTGTACTTCCCTCTCCTGATCTTCCCTCTGATCTTCCCTCTCCTCTTTCCAGTCTCAAGTAGTTTAAGAGAACTATTAGAGATAAGGCTGAAGACTCAGTTTCCAAAAGGGACTGAAGACCATTCGCAACCATCCAAATGTACAGGAAAACGTTGGGAAGGGAAAGGATGCTGTGAGTGACCCCTCTTGGGCTCGTTCATCTTGGGCTCTTACATCTTTTTTTAATGTTTATTTATTTTTGAGAGGGAGAGAGAGACAGAGCATGAGTGGGGAGGGGCAGGGAGAGAGGGAGACAGAATCTGAAGCAGGCTCCAGGCTCCGAGCTGTCAGCACAGAGCCTGACGTGGGGCTCGAACACACAGACTGGGGGACCATGACCTGAGCTGAAGTTGGACGCCCAGCCGACTGAGCCTCCCAGGCATCCATCATTCAATATACTCTTGACGGTGTTTCTACATCTCAAGGTATAGTAGCAATTGCTGTGTTGATGCGACCCATAAGTGCTGGAAGGGATTCTGTCAATCATGAAGAGGGACTGTAGAGGAGTGCTAGTGGGACAAAAGCCCGCCCCCCTCTGCCCCACCTTTTCCCACCAATAAGGGGCCAGGATTTAGCGTGAGTGCCTCTAACCTCTGATGTTGGTTGAAAAGCCTCAGTGGCAGCTACCCTGATTCTGGTGTTATTACACCTCAACCGGCTGACGCAGTTCGTAAACCCCAACAAAATCCAGAGTCCTTCTTGCCAAGTTGTTTCTTGGAGGAACTATGTAGACTAATTCACAATGCTCAATCCCTCTGGCCATCAGGGGAAAACTGTTGTACCTTCAGTCTCTCCAGCACCAAAAGGAGGCCCAGCACATTGTTGGATTGTTGAGGTGTTTGGATAATATGTGTCTCACATGGGCATTCTGCTTAGTCCTTTATATCTGCCAACCCCCAAATCAGCGTGCATTGAGTGGCAGCCAAACCAACAGATTACAGAGGAAGTTATCCAGCAAGCTGCGGCATGCTCTTTACCTTTGGGGCCCCTAATGATCCCGGTAAGCTACAAGTCTCTGTGACTGATGATCTTACCACCTGGTAAAGGGAGGCAGCCTCTACTTGGAGACACCTCTTGGGATTTTGGACTCATTGCCTTGACTTAGCTTCCATACATCCCTTTTGAAAAGTAGTTATTAGCTCACGACTAGCCTCTTGTTAAAACCAAACTCTTGATCCATGGAGACCTCGTGACCCTCCAGCCTGAGGGTTGAGCTATAAGCAGGTTCCACTCTGCACAAAACAGAAAGTAAGTCTGTCTGCCTTCCTGGCGAGGAGCTGCTCTCCCTCTGTAGGGGTAGGTTAACTTGGACTTTGTGACTAATGAAGGTGGAAATGGGATGTTCAACATGTAGTTGTCCAGGCCCAGGGGCATCTCTGTTTTACTTGAAACCATGGGAGATGAACTTGTTGGCTTTTCAGTGGATAAAATCTCAGAACCTTCACCATTATTGACAGTAAACAAACATGACCTCTGTTGTGGATAGACACTATCTCTATCTCCCAAGGTTGTTTACTATACAAACATACTTTAAAAGATAGTCTAAAACAAAGGCCATCAAACGCATCTGCTCATAAGATGTACAGAAATGCAAGAGACCCATAGAGAATTGTCTTCTAACAATATGATGTCAGCGGTTGAGTGTAGATGTCTGCAGCATTTTACTTGAAGGACAGTGGTAAAGGAGGATCCTCCCAATAATTGGAACTTTGAACAGTACATATGGTAGGTCAACTTTCCTGGAAGAAGAAGCCAGAGATTCAGGTCTACATTGATTCATGGGTAGTGGTTAATAGTTTGCCTGGATTGTCAAGGACTCAGAAAGAAGATGATTAGCAAAAGGGTGGTAAGGAGGTTTGGAAAAGAGGTATTTGATAGACTTCTCTGAACAAACACAGATTGTAAAGGTATTTGTGCTCCAGGGGAGTACTCAACAGACATGAGTAACATTATGGTAATCAGGAGAACAAGGGAACTTGTTCCGTAGACTTCAGTCAACCTCTTTCCAAGGGCTCCTCTGTCTGCCCCAAAGGGTGCAAAGACAATGTATATGGTAGACGAATGAAAGTTATACATACAATTTGCCGACAGCAACAACGATAACATTAAGTTACTGGTGGCTCCACTCCCCAAGGGCATTAGTCAGGTACCTGATGGCATGTTGATGCCGTTGATCTGCTTCCATTGTGAAAAGGGCAATACTTAGTTCTCATTTGAATACCTACTCTGAATACGGGTTTTTGCCTTCCATGTTTGCAGTGCATTTGCCCAAACCACTATCTATGGGCTCACAGAAGCTTTATTCACCATCATGATATCCTACAGTGTTGAATGTAATAAGGGACTTCTTCTTTTACAACAAATGAAAGGTGGCAATGAACTCAAGTGCATGGAATTCCTACCATGATGAGCACAATTTTGTGCTTCTTTTGGCTATTTATATATATTCTTTTTGGGGCACCTGGGTGACTGAGTCAGTGGAGCATCCAACTTCCACTCAGACCATGATCTCACAGCTTGTGAGTTCAAGCCCCACATGGGACTCTGTGCTGACAGCTCGGAGTTTGGAGCCTGCTTTGGATTCTGTGTCTCCCTCTCTCTCTGCCCCTCCACTGCTCATGCTCTGTCTCTGTCTCTGTCTCTCTCTCTCAAAAATAAAGAAACATTTAAAAAATTATGCATATTCTTTTGTAAAGTGTCTTCAAACCTTTTGCCCCTTTTTAAATAGAGTTGATCATTTTTTTATTATTTATTTATTGGACACATATTAGACCTTTATCAAATGTGTTTTGTGTTTCTCCCAGTCTTAAAAAAGCATTTCTACAAATGAGATTTCCACTCCCTGCCACAAAGTCTTAGTTGAAGATTCCAGTAAAGTGCTTGCTAATACAATATACCTAACTGGGCATTGACATCGATAATAATAATTATTTATTTCAACAATAATAATTAAACTAAACTTTGAAACACGAATACCTTTTGAATCCTAGAGTGCGCTTTATGCCATTTGCACTTGTGTTACGTGAAATAAACTCATGATAAGCCATAAAGCTTCCTAGAGAAGTGTGACAATATGGGAAGATCAGATTTCCGTTTCTAAATAATTCCTCTAATGGCGTATGAAACAATAATGGGTGTTATTCCAAAAATACTTTGGATGGAACACTGCCTTCAATCTGAAGTTGGAATTATATGTGTATTTTACATGAGCTGATTATATGAAGAAAGCCCATACAGGGTGTGTTCGGTGAGGTGTGCCTCAGAGAGGCTAGACAGAGGGCGCGAGTGGTGAGGAGGGAGCCAAGCCCTGCGAGCACACAAGGAACAGAAGCCAACTGTTTCTTTCCATCTCCGCTTTCTCTAACCTCCCAAAGGCAGAAACAGCTTAACTACATCGCTGGAGACATTGAGCTAGAACTCCGTTATCAATTACCTGGGGTTTCAAAAAAAGAACAAATTCAAAGATTTCTTTTCTCCCTTGCTGGTAGGCACCTGAATTGGTAACTCAGAATCAAGCGGCAGAATTGTGCGTAAGGTTATAGCAAATAGTATAGAAAACAATATAGCAAAGAACATTGGGAAGCGGGTGAGAAATGGGACAAGGAGTAGGAATTGCTACTTATTTTATAGCTCCTTCTATGCAGGGGTGGAGTCTATTCCCTTCACCCTCAAACCTGGGTTATACTGGCACTTGCTTTGGCCAATAAAACGCAGCAGAGGTGAGAGTGCACAGGTGTCAGGGTAAAGGCTGCAGGATTTCCGCTTCCTCTATTGTAACCTGAGACCACTATGGGAAGAAGCCCACAGTCCGGTCCCTCCTATGGCTCTGAACCACCCCTGCTCACCACCATGCAGCTCGGTGAAGCCCTCCCAGACCATCCAGGCTCCGCTGGGTGGCCGGCTGACTGCAAACCCAGGACGTGTCCCCGCGGAGATGGGCCAAGCCAGCCCAAATCAGAAGAGTCATTCAGCTGATGCACGGAGTCATTCACTAAACAAATGTTGTTTTAGGCTGTTAGGTTGTGAGGTAGTTCACTACGCTGGCAAAGCTAACTGACCCAAGGCTGTGTTTTTAAAAAACCCTCGTGAATTGTAGACGCCCAAAGCCATGTGTAAGTTGCAGACACACAAACATGGCAACCATGGGGCAAACATAGGAGGCTGATTACCAGGTTTCAGTCCCCTAAAACGTCATGAAAATATTTGAGGTGGGCCATCTGCTCTGTTGATGTGGTTTTTAAGAAATACACAGAAAAATGACATTATAGAACTGAAGAGGATTAGCAAGGCGTATGTCTGCTCGGGTCATTACCTTACCCCAACAGTACAGAAGCACTAGAATTCTCCTTGTTAATCAAATCACAGCAATGGCAATGCTGAATGCTTAAATGTTGTACTTAATACTAAAGATGTATTGTAAATAGCCGCTTGTCCAAGGGAAGTAAAGGTTGAGTCAGGAAAGCATCAAAGATAGTTGTTTTATTTTTTTAAATTACCTTTGTGCTTACAGGAAGAGTAATACTATTTTTTTTTAAACTGAGAATTTTTTCCTTACCTTTTGAGAAGTTGGAAACAACTTCATTAATGGAAATAAAATATCTGTAATCTAGAGGCTACGCTCGTTGGGGTGTTGTTTTGCCCACTGAACTATGTGACCTTCAACTAGTTTCCTTCCATTTCCTCACCTGTGAATTACAGATCATGCTATCTATTTCACAGGATTAAGAGAGGATTAAAAAAAATGTACATTAAAGGGACTAGCGCATTGGGAATATATTTAATAGGTATGTACTGCAACTCTATAATTTAAAAATTCAAAACTTGTTCTTGCATGCCTCTGGATCAAAAAAATAAGGGGGATCAGAGTATCATAGCATTATAAAATGGATGGTTTTTTTCAAAAAAAAAAAGCCAAAAACCTGAACTCAAATGTCTTTTCTTCCCTACTAAGAGTATTCCATTGTAATCAACAAAAGTCCAACATTTTTGCAAAATTCTTTGTGCCACAGCAATGCTTATACCTTTTTATTACTGTCCTTGAGAGATAATGCAAGAGCATAGCACTTTATATTTTTCAAGAGGCTTTTCTGTCCTACGCACTCCTTGACCCTATCTTCAACACCTTGAAATAAGTAGGGCAGGTCTTGTTAACTACATATTCTTATGTGGGAAAGTGGGACCCTATGAAAATAAAAACTCGACCCAAGCTCATTCAACAATCCAATTCAACAATCCAACCTAAGTACTCTTTCTGATCCTATACTCTAGAGCCAATGTCTACTAACAAATCAGCCGGTAGGCGTTTGCAACTGTGGCTGTGGGTGTCATGCTTTGTTAGTTATTTTCAGTTGTGTTCACCTGACACTTTTCTGCTTACTGTGGAGACTAGAATTTGTTTTGCTAACATTTCTTTAGACACAACACGAAGATAACAGGTTTGGGGTTTGGACTCAAAATGGAAACTCGTGTGTGTGTAAAATTTATTTACTCTTGGCAAACCACAGCTTCCTGTTATTTGACCTTTTCTTTAGAATTTTTTTTTTTAAGGAAAGTACTTTTAAGCACATATTTAAAAAACCTTCTTGGACATTAGATAACTATGAAATAAACCAAACTTTACTGATTGAAGCATAAATTAATCAAAAACATGTGGCCAGAATTCTCTTTAAAGCACACGCGGGTTTAAAAACAAAATAAAATTGCTCTGGGCCAAATGCATCTGGAATTTTATTAAATCCCAAACATTTGGAAGGCAGTCTGTGACCTTCAACAAACTGTTACCGTAGCTCAATTCTGAACTCCTTTTTGCACATATTCAGTGAAGCCAAAGTCAAGGGGAGTTACTGTCAAGGTGAGGTTGAGCGTAGGGAACCGGTGAGCACTTGCCCAGGGCCTGAAATTTTATCTCCAGAACACACTCTTTTTTGCTAAAGGGATTTATCTCTTCACAAAACCAGGTCCCTGATTAAATGTGAATAATTTGGGGGAAAGGATAATGAAAATATTAATATTGAAATAGCCCCTTAAAGAGACTCTTAAACACTGAGAATCAACAGGGTTGGTGGGAGGTGGGGTGGAAGGGAAAGTGGATGATGGGCATGGAGGAGGGCACCTGTTGGGATGAGCACTGGGTGTTGCATGGAAACCAAGTTGACAATAAATTTCATAAAAAAAAAAAGAAATAGCCCCATGTAATTAGTAAACATTTCCACACACTGAAGTGCTTCAATGCTAATTTTATAGTTCACACAATATGTGCACATACTGTGAGGCTCAGAGAGGGAAGTGACTTACCAGAGACACACAGTGGTCAAGTCAGGACCACAGCCAAGAACTCTTGTGCCTAATATTTTTCTTTACTACTCACGCTCCCTCTTGGGTAGCAGGCATGTCTCTGCATTTGCCGATCAGTTGAACTGAGGAGGAAAATGACAAAGGAGAAATGGGGACGTTGAGCGGTGGCTACCCTGTCACCAAACTTGTCTGTGAAGGAAGATTAGAGACGGGACGTAGATGGAGGTTTTTTATATGTTGAGATGGAAAAGCCATCAGAAGATAGAGTTTGATGGGTGCCTGGGTGACTTAGTTAAGCATCCGACTTTTGGTTTCAGCTCAGCTCATGATCTTGCGGTTCGTGAATTCCAGACCCACATCGGGCTCTGCACGGGCAGTGCGGAATCTGCTTGGGATTCTCTGTCTCCCTCTCTCTCTGCTCCACTCTCTTTCTCTCTCTCAAAAATAAATAAATAAACAACAACAACAAAAAAAAAGAAGAAGAAGAAGATAGAATTTGGAGATCTTGTAGCGATCAGGGAGAGCTAATGGAATAAAATCCCTGCGGAAGCAGATAGGGATGTGATCCTGCAGGCAGATTGAGGGATGGCTATGCCTCAGCCTAAACAAGGAGAGCAGGAGTATGGACATAGGTGGATACATGAAAATTTCTAAGCTACATGGGGAAGGGGTTGAGGGAGTTACCGGCAAAGAAGGCTCTAGTGTGACAATGGAGCAAGAAGTGAAGCACCTGCTGAGAGTCAGGGTGGGGGAGAAGGGATGAAGGAAAAGAAGGCAACATACAGAAGGTGTTGAAAAGCAAAGGAGAGGTTGGTGACTAAGGACATCTAAAGGGATTTTGAGGTAAAGCTAAAGATCAAGCATGACTTGTCTTTTCACCTAGACAAATGGTTCTTCCAAAGCAGTGTTCAGCAGCTTAGTTGTGGGAATAAAGAGTCTGATATTTGGATTAACCTGAGATTGGGGTTTTATAAGGTATCTGCAGTCAATGGGCTAAGAAATGTATGACTTCAGAGATAAAGTAGTTTTGCATAATGATCCAGTCCAGGACTTTGCCCTGGAAATAATTTGCTAAAGGATAACGTAGTTGCAAGGTTGATCCACTTAGCCGTTGCAGTCACCTGGCATACTGGTGGCTTTGAACATTGAAAGGAAGATGGTGTACCAAGGGCCAAGGACCTCCACTGAAAGTGGGCAACGATAAGAGGGCATGATATGTGTATGCTCATAATGTCGATTAGTAGAGGACATTGGATCTGGGCGTTCTGAGCCAACAATGCTTTTAAATGACGGTAAAACAGTGTAAAAGCAGCTATGAGGATGGAGAAACCACCCACCAGTATCCCGAGATTCAAGGGAAATAGTAGGCACAGGTGCTCAAGACAGCCCAAGGGAAGTAGATGGATGTAAATTCCTCTTGAGAGCAGGCTGAAGCATAGGAACCACAGGGGATATAACAGAGCGTGTTAGGGATATGGCAGCTTGGGTGAAGAGACAGACAAAGGGAGCAGAGTGTAGCACAGACTAACCAAGATACTTATATTTGTAGTGATGTTCAAGGAAGTCTTGGGGCAAAGGGTATGGGGCTCAACTGGATTCACTCCGATTCAGGTTCCACTAATGACAGTCTAGATGGCAGTCTTGAGCCCATACTCAAAGTCCCAGGTGGAATGCAAATGAAGTCTCTCTTTTCCCCTTCATGCAAGTATGGCAACTGGAGGTGCAAAGGTTAAAGAATCTTATAGAATTCTTGTATTTGTTGCTTCAGACTCCTCAACATAGTAGAAACTCAACGAATGCTCAGTTGGAACTGAGAACTGGATGATGAAGATCCAGGCAGTCGTGCTCTGGATGAAATAGTGGCCAAACAACAGAGATTCTAAGCAGGGAGCCTGCTGGACAGGCCTTGTGTGGTTGAGAGAAGGCGGATAGAGACAGAGATGAGATGAAAGATGGGGAAGCAGGTCAATGACGTGGGCCTGGGAAGACACGAGAAAGCACTTGGACGTTACTGTAAATGATGGGAAGCCATTGCGAGATTCAACCATGACTGACAAAATTCGATTTTCACGTTTAAAAGACCACTGTGGCTGCTTGAAGATACATGATGGGTATGAAGGCAAGGGTAGGAGGCAGAACGCTGGTTAGGAGGCTGCTACCGGGGGCCCTAGGGAGTCGTGTGGTGACTTGGGCTAGACTGGTAGGAGAGAGATGGAGGGGACTTGATTCACGACGTACTTTTTTTTTTTTAAGTTTTTTTTTTTCAACGATTTTTATTTATTTTTGGGACAGAGAGAGACAGAGCATGAATGGGGGAGGGGCAGAGAGAGAGGGAGACACAGAATCGGAAACAGGCTCCAGGCTCTGAGCCATCAGCCCAGAGCCTGACGCGGGGCTCGAACTCACGGACCGCGAGATGGTGACCTGGCTGAAGTCGGATGCTTAACCGACTGCGCCACCCAGGCGCCCCACGACGTACTTTTTAAAAAAACATTTGATTGTCATAAAGGATAGATAATGTACCATTTACCATTTTAACTCTTCTTAGATACATAGTTCGATGACATTAAGTACATTCACAGTGTCATACAATCATAACCACTATCTCCAGAACTTTTCACTGTCCCAAACAGAAACTCTGTACCTGTTCTATATCTCATTTTCACCCCACCTCATTGTTAGTAACCCCTATTCTTATTTCCGTATCTATGAATTTGCCTGTTCTTGGTAGCTCATGTAAGTGGAATCATAAAATATTTGTTTTTTTGTCTGGCTTATTTCACTTATTTCACTTAGCCTAACCTTTTCAAGATTCGTGCATGTTATAGCATGTGTCCACATTTCACTTTTTATGACTGAATAATATTCCATTGCATGTATACAAATGCACACACACACACACACGATTTTGTTTACACTTTCCCTTGTTGATATTTACTTGGATCACTTCTACCTCTTGATTACCATTAATATTACTACTATGCACACTGAACATCTGCTTCTAGTTCTTTCATGTATATACCTAAAAGTGGAATTTCTGGATCATATAGTAAATCCATGCTTAACTATTTAAAGAATTGCCGAATTGTTTTCCACAGTGGCTACGCCATTTTATATTCCTACCCACAGTGCACAAGCATACCATTTCTCTATATCTTCACCAATAGTTGTTATTTTCCATATCTGCATTTTCTCTTATAGCCATCCTAATGGGTGTAAAGTGGTCTGTCAGTGTGGTTTCAATTTGCATTTTTCTAGTCGCTAATGATGTTAACATCTTTTCAAGTGCTTATTGTGCATTTGTATATCTGCTTTATTTTTTTAAATTTTTTTTTAACATTTATTTATTTTTGAGACAGAGAGAGACAGAGGATGAACAGGGGAGGGTCAGAGAGAGAGGGAGACACAGAATCCGAAACAGGCTCCAAGCTCTGAGCAGTCAGCACAGAGCCCGATGCAGGGCTTGAACTCATGGACCGCGAGATCATGACCTGAGCTGAAGTCGGACGCTCAACCGACTGAGCCACCCAGGTGCCCCTGTATATCTGCTTTAGAAAAACGTCTACCCAAATCCTTTGACCATTTTGGAATTGTTTTTGTTTTGTTTTGGTTTTGGTTATGGTTATGTTGTAGAGTTCTTCATATGTTCTGGATTTTAGTGCTTTATCACATATATGACATGCAAATATTTTCTCCCGTTTTGTGCCCTCCCTTGAGAGTGTCCTTTGATGCAGGAAGGTGTTACTTTTGATGACAATCCAATTTATCTATTTTTCTTTTGTTACTTGTTTTTGATGTCATAAACATCATTGTTAAATCTGATGTTGAGAGATTTTCTCTATGTCTTCTTCTAAGCGCTTTATAGTTTTAATTCTTAAGTTTGGACTGTTGATCTGTTTTGAGTTAATTTGTGTACATGGAGTAAGAAATGGTTTAATATCATTCTGTTTCATGGGGATATCCAGTTTTCCCAGACTCATTTTTTTGGAAAGACTGTCCTTTCCCTCACTGGATGGTCTCGGCATCCTTGTCAAAAATCTGTTGACCACTTTAGCTCACATTTTATAAAGGGTTCACAGCTTCTAAGAAACATAGAGAAGCCTTACTTTTAAGTATTTACCTGAAAGGCTCAATCCACAGTGTTAGTAGTATTGAACTGGCATGTGTCCAGACAGAGCCTGACTCTATTCTGTGGAATCCAGGTTTGAGAGTAGGGACTGAGGCTTTAATAATTTTTTAAAATATAACTATTTATTAGTCTACTTGGGCTGTCTTAACAAAATACCATATACTGAGTAGCTTAACCAACAGGAATTTATTTCTCACAGTTCTGGAGCCTGGATGTGCAAGATAAAGGTGCCAGCCTGGTTGGCTTCTGATGAGAGCTCTCTCCTTGGGCTGTAGATGACTCCCTTCTTGCTTTGGCCTCACATGGCAGAGAGAGAAAGAAAGAGACAGCTCTAGTGCCTTCTTAAGGGTACTAGTCCTATTAAATCGGGGTCCCAATCTTATGACCTCATTTGACCTTCATCACGTTGTCACAAGTTCTAGTCACTTTGAAGGCTAAGGTTTCAACATATGAATTTGGGAAAGATACAAACATCCGGCCCATAACAGAGTATATGGATCATCTCTTCAGGTCTGCTTGTGTCTCCATGCTGGTATTGTACCAAAGAAGGAAGAGTGGTTTCCTGGTGTTAGGTATTTTAGTTAGCATCATAGAAATGCAGTGGTAGAAAGAACCAATGAGATGATCTAATGCACTCGCCATTGAATTGAGTTAGGAGACTTTACATCCGAAAGCTGAAGTATTTTGCGTAAGTCATACAGGAAGTAAGTCTTAGACACAATTTTGAACCAATTTTTCTAACCTTAACCTTACTGCTCTCTCCAGACTGAAAACATTAAAAATTCCACACCCTCTCTCTTCCACCTTAGAAATCCTGTGACGTTCTCTCTGCTTTAATGGCATGTAACATTTCAAGTGGGAAGAATAAGTCTATTTATTTCATCAACCATGATTTTTTTTTTTTACATAGATATTCTCATAGATAGAACAGTGGCAGCCAGGTCAATTTATCTTCTTCCCCATCAACAAGAGTTTCAGACTCTTGGTTTCTACCTGCATGTGGGCAGGTATCAGAGGTGCCATTGCAATCAAGAAAGAGCCAATGAATGTTACCGATCCAAAGAAATTGTGGGAACCATTTCTATTTCATGAAAACTTAGAACATCATCCTTTAAAAAATGTTGACATGGCACAGTGTTAATTCATTCTTTTAAACAAAAGCACATACCCTACTTATTAGCTGGAAGCCCTGGATTCTGTGAGGAAGGTTTTGTGTCTGGGAACAGCCTGGAAGAAGGCGTGTGACTGTGGTAACACTTCCCGCGTGGTGCACATTTTGGGGGCCTCATACAAAATATCAGGGCTTTCATACAGCTTTGCTGTGGAACTCATTCGACGATGCAAATAAGGGACATATTTTCCAGCGTTTCCTCTTCATGTCTATTGAAACTAATGTAAGCAAAGTCTTCTGGCTAAGATCAGAGATTCTTTAAGACTCTACTTAGTTCAAGGCACATTTGTGAGTCCTCTTTAGCTGGAGTGGATGAGTTCGTCAGTTTTCCCCTGACAGATAACAACCCAACTCTTTCGTTTTGCTGGCCTGCAATGATCCTGAACCTCGGCAGCTCCGGTCTCCAGATGGCTGATGTCATTCCAACACGTGGCTGAAGCCCACTCTGCATACATTATGGAAAACAGCTCGGGTTAGTATTGAAATGCAACTTGTCTCCCTGGCCAAGGGAGACGCAGGGCCTCTAATAAGCCCCATGTGTGGGGGAAACTTGTTGGGAGGTTGGAATTTGCCAGTCTCTGGAGAAGAACGTTCTATGAAAATGCAGTTCTGTCTTTGTCATCATGGCATCACCACGTCACAGTTCAAGTGCATTCTTTGAGGAATGGCTTCTTGTTCCCATTCATGTAGAATTGCGCCGTACTGGAAAAAATGGTGTCCAACTCACCTTGGTTTGCCAAAGACTCCCAGTCTCACAGCCTCTTTGGACCTCAGTTTCTTCACCTGAATCTGGCAGGAAATTTACCAAGCTGGGTTTTATGGTCTGCTGGCTGTAAAAAGTCCTGACTGTTTTGCTCATCTTTATTTTTAAAAATGTCACTTCCTGTTTGTTTACCCTGACGGCCCTGTTTACCTTCAGCTCTAGACAGGATATGCCTTCTCGGCTTTCACTACTTTGTTCCAGAGCTTCTGCCTATCGGTGCAGAAAGCCACCTACCTGGCTGATGGCTCCATTAACACTTCACATCACCTGTTCCCTGAGCCACACTACTCTTTGGCGATACTTGTATTTGTTTGCAATTCACTCTGCAAGGTAATTTCTATGGACCTAACTGTGCAAAGCAGTTTCTACGGACTGAACTGCTTTGCCCTAAATTATCCTGTTGAAACCCTAAGCACTGATGTGACTATATTTGGAGTAGGGAAATAATTAAGGTTCAGTGAGGTCATGGAGGCAGGCCCTACTCTGAAAGAATTAGTGTTATTCAAATAAGAGACGCCGGAAATTGTGGTCTCTCTCTGCCATGTGAGGCCACGGCAAGAAGGTAGTCATGTTTCGCTCAAGGAGAGAGCTCTCATCAGATAGTAACATGGACGGCACCTTGATCTTGCACTTCCAGGCTCTAGCACTGTGAGAAAGAAATCGGTTTAAGCTCCCCAGTTTATGTTATTTTGTTACGGTAGCCTGAGCTGACTAAAACAATAGAAAATTGAATGCAAGATCCATTGCTTAAAACGAACATGTTGGTGTCTGATAATTTACCTGCAGGTAAAGAGCACATTTGGCATCCTGATGCTTAGGACTGAAAAGGAATAATATATATCTAGCAGAAGAGGTCTGTAAGGCCCCCCAAAATTTTTTTAATGTCTATTTATTTATTTTAAGGGAGAGATAACCAGCAGAGGAGGGGTGGAGAGAGAGAGAATCCCAAGCAGGCTCTGTGCTGCCACTGCAGAGCCTGGCATGAGGCCTGAACCCATCAACTGTGAGATTGTGACCCGAGGTGAAATCAAGGGTTGGAGGCTTGGCCGACTGAGCCATCCAGTGCCCCGGTAAGGCCAAAATTTCCTAAATGTCAGGCAGCCAGATAAGGACATTAGTGTGCTGAAGATATAGAATCTGACGATCAACTTTTGATGAATAAATCAGCCATGGGAAGTAGATTTCATCTATTAAATGTCGGGTCAGAGGCACTGGTACATAGAAATGATGTGGCAGTTTGCTAGTTAACCAAAGTTCGGATCAAGGGCAGAGATGGTCATTGGTGATACTCAAAATGTTAACAGCAGGTTAGGACAGTGGCCAATGGGCGTGGATGCCAGATAGCACACACACCAGTGCTTACCAGCAGCTACCCCAAACGTGATCCCGTTAGGACCCCGCACAGAGTCACACACATTGTGGCCAAGTGGTTTTATATGTCCTTGATCGACTTGTGAAGCCCAAACCAAAAACAGGTGTAGGTAGAGAACAGCTCTCATTGCCAGTAGAGCAAGTTAACAATTACCCACCAGCATCACTAACCAGGAAATGATTGCTCGGGCAAAGAAGCCAAATGTTTGGATACTGTGTCATTGCCAGATGCAGGGGGAGCCATTGAGTCCTTGTCAGTTTTTATGAACATACTAGAAAGAAGAGTATTCCTCAAGATGGGTAAATATCTATAAAGTATTATTAGTCAGAGAATTAAGGTTGGGACTTCCAGATGTGTTGTTTAAATTCTTTAAACGTACGGTGCATAATGGGCAAACGTATTAAAGTATAGTCCGGCAGTTTGGGCTCTAAAGGCCTCATAATTTAGCCCTGTGATTGGTACCAGGTTTAAGAAAGGACTTCGGAAGATTAGAAAGTCTAAAGACATGATTAGTGGGGAGCATGTAGTCATTCATAGCAACCCTTTCTTCTCCCCAAACATCTATCTCCAGGGGGGATGTTGGTCGGATGGCATGAGAAATGCAGGGAGTCCATGACTTCTGCATTCTGAAGCCAAGTTTCAGGTCGGAAACAGACACACTCAGCCTAAAAGTTTCTCTTTTTCCAGGTTGAAAACCAAATAGAATGTAAAATCCCTCTTCTTCCCCACCACACATGGGCATCGACCTTATAGAACAGAGGGAGGCACAGAGCTAATATAGGCACAGAGTCTGAAGTGAATTCCAGAAAAGAAAGTGGAGGAGGCATTTTCGCAGAAAGGATACCTTAGAAGAAAGCAAACCTCCTTAGAATTGCAGTGTTTCATTACTTCCCCAGAAAGGAAGGATTTAAGTTAATATTAGCAGCACATATATTGTTTGCTACTTGTTTGAGGTAAATTTATGATTAAGCTAGCTGTTTACTAAGTCTGCCACATGTTGAGATTTATGCATTCCAAATTAGCCTTGCTTTCTTTAAAAATTCTAAATTAGACACTTATTTTTAACGTCAGCTGTCCAATTTTACTGAGCATCTACTATGAGCCAGGCACCATACTAAGGACTTTATATTTCCTAGAAGTGAGGAATGAAGAAGAGGAAGACATAAAGATAAGGCTATTCTCTTAGCTTCTGTCACTGGCCCAGTAGAGTCCACAGGAGCATGAGGCCGTTTTGAGGGGAGATGAATTATGTTTTGCACATGTTGAGATTTAGGTCTTGGTGTGACAGAGGGGTGGAGGCATCTAGAAGATGGTAGTATTTATTATGAGTCTGAAGTTTGAAGAATGGCTAAATATGGAGATCTGGGAGTGATTGGCATATAAACACAAATGAGCTGAAAGTGGGAGTTAGAATAGACCATCCAGAGAAAGCATGCTGGAAGACAAAATGGGGAAAATCTAAGATGGAACCCTGATGACAACAACATTTAAAAGGAGTCCATGATGGTGACAAAGAAAAATGACTGAGAGAGATATGGGCAGAAACAAACAAATATGCTGTCACATATATAAGAGAAAGGAAAGGTGTTGTGCAGTACAAAGTAGTATAGAACCATGCACAAAACCAAATCCACTGGAAGCAAGTGCATCAAGCCACTGGGTGACCCCAGTGAGATAACTTTCAGTAGTGTCATGGAGATGAATGCCATATGACAGGAGGTTTAGGAATAACTGGGAATGATGAAAGGAAAGTAACCAGGGCAGAACAGAACTTAGAGGGGTTTAGATCCAAAGCAAAGTCTAGATGATAACTGGGGAATCAGGAGAAGGGTTTTATTTTGAAGATGAGAGAAACTTCAAGTATTTATGGAGAAAGACAATATTCCACTTGGTGATGACCAGATCTAGGATGAGAGCCTAGGAACAGTGAATGATAGGCTACAGAGTGAACAACCTTTGGAATTAAGGAGACAGGGTTAGGTTTCCAGATGCACTTTCCACATGGCATTGCCATTCAGGAGTAGAAAGAGGTCATCAATTTTTCCCAGATAGTCAACACCGACCTAGCTCTAGCCACAGAACGTGCTGGCTAAGTAGCTCAAGAATTGTCAGAGAAGAAAGTGGATCAAATCTTAAAGTATTCGATGAGTAAATAGAATTGGCCAATAGGTCAATAGATGACAGGACTGACGAAGCATAGAGGCACTTCTAGCTCAATGGCCTGAATTTTGGAGGAACAGGAGCTCTCGATCGAAGGTGTCATGATGATGATTTGGAAGAGACGGTAGGCTGTTAGAGAAATGATAACCTGAGCTGAAACCCCATTCCCATAGCTGGTCCCTTTGTGCTGATCGACTGGTCCCTGTCCAGGAGGAGCACAGACACACTTCACTTATCTATCATTTAATTATTTGGAATTCACTTATGAAGCTTTGCAAGGCCTCCAGAAACAAATCACAAAAATGCAATGTGTTTGTGGATGGCTTAAACTGGAAACACACTACTCTGTAGACCAGAGCAGTACTTTGGACTTCCTAGTCACTCATTCTGAATAAGAAAAACATGAACAATTCTACACTCCTAATGAAGACACTGAGAATTTTGACTCTATATTTTATTCCCTCTGGAACTTTCTGACCAGGGTAAGAGATGTTTGTGGTAATTGCCAGGACAGTATGGATTCAATTTGGTTTGAGGGGACATTTTAAAAACCCAAGCTCAGCGGGCCAAACCCTACCAAATGTTAAAAACTTGAAATAAAGGCACTGGCCTCCAATCATCTCATTAATGCCCGCGGATGCTTTGCACGTGTGCGCACTCCAGGATGAGCCCTATGAAACAACCATAAGCTCCGACCTTAACCTTTGTGCCTGGGTATTGCACTTGCAAGGAAAAACAATAAGAAGCTGCCGGTTTCAGAAAAGTCGGTAAAGCAGGTACATCCAAAGGGAGGACGGGCATCGGAATTGCAGGCGCAGAACCCTTCTCAGAACTGACGCGCCCTGGCACACAGAACAAAACTCGCTCAGGAGAGAGGATTCTCCCAAGGTAATTTTGCATGAATTACATGGCACCCACCCAAAGTGTTCCGTGGGCATAGGGGGGAGAAAAGAATTATTTATGCCTCCTGACCATTTCAGCCTAGGAGAATAAACCAGTACAAAAGAAGGGTCACCAAACCATCCTGTTGGACCTGGAATGATTTCCAGAGTTTTTTGTTTTGTTTTGTTTTCTCCCAAGAGACTCTCTAAAGAGGGTCGAGGGTGGGGAAATTTGCAGTGCACTAATTGGCAAGTGGTTCCAAGAACTAGAATTAGCATACAATCCAAGGAGACTAAGGGTGGGTGGGGAGGTGCTGGGGCAACTGGGGGGGAGAATAGAGGAAAGGGAGAAGGAAGCCAGGACGGAGCAAAAAGGTTCCATTGATTGATTTCCAGGAGCTCTGAAACTGGGAAAGGTTGCATCACCGAGGTAGAAAATCACGTACATGAGAAGAACAAAGAAAGCGTGCAGTTTAAAGCCAAGAGGATCTTTGGGGATAGAGGTGTGGGACCCACTCAGGAATGTCTTCGACATTCAAAGCATTATTATGCCTGGTGGATAAACATGGAGTCTCTTTATTAACTGCTGACTCAACTGTTATTCCAACTGTCACTTTCTGTTTAAGCCTCTTTCACTAATACCTGATGTTCAATAGACTTGTCTGTCAAATAGTGTTATTCAGAGATGACTTATTCTTTGGAGCCATCCATAACTATTTCAGATTTCTAAGTACTGTCTCTTTCAGATTATATTTTGTGTGGTCTCTGAATAACGTTCATGCTGCATATCTCCGGAGAAGGTACGGAAAATAAAGCCTATGAGAATCTATTTTGCTGAAAACCAAATCAGACAGCCTCTGTTTGGAAAACAAATACTCTGTAGAGCAAATTTGAGGAAAAAAAAGAATCTTCAAAGAGATCTGTTAATATTTATGGAACAAAAAGTAAATTAGGTTTAAATGCCTCATGCACATTTTCCGGGAAGATAGGCCATTTTTACTCCTCGTTTGACTTTTGGAAAACAAAATCAAATAAAAAGATGACACCTGCGAATGGCCACCGGCTTGCTTGGTTCCTGTCTCTCCCTCATGAAATATTCCCTCCTGCTTTCCCTCTGCAGCCTAGCTTCTGCATTTAGAGCTTGCTGACTTCTCAGCTCCTCTATGAAGCTGCTCTTTGAAAGCACTGCCTCTGGAGAACATCACTCTCCCAGCATTTATTTTCCTGAATAATCATTTAATGTTCCATCAATAAGTGTTTTGTCTTCATGTCTAGAAAAAGCTCGTTGTGGAAGGAGCTATAAAAGCCTATAAAATAAAGACGATTATTTACCCCTGAGTTCTCCTCTCTGTTTAGCTTTGCAAATTGGTCCTGGGGAGGTAAACTCAATTGGTATTTACTGATTGAATTTCAAAATGTAGTAGTTGGAATTTTAACATAATTTCTGTAACCAGGGACATATACGCCAAAGTTTCTTCTCGGCCAAGATACATGTTTTCTACGTACGTGATGCATTTTATTGCCTGGGGTTTTTCTCGTGTGGAGGTAGCTGAATAGGGGTTTTAGAGAAGCTTTTGACCATACTGTGCCACATGCCTGTCCCCTTTGCTTTTAATATCGGGAAGGTTTCATGGCACCCACATTATTGCAGAAGCACAACTCTGCACTCCGTCCCACCCCGATGAACTGAGTGAGTATAGAGCTGACCAGAGATAACAGCATTTTTCACTTAGCAAATTTCGCTAGCTTGATCACTCATGTGATATGGTAAAGGGTCCTCCTCACCCAAGTACGCAGTTAAAAGATTACATGTAGAAGAAAGATCGTCATAACCAAAAGTATTAACTCAAGTTCTGAGAGCAAGAAATATACTCTCCTATTTCCCCTTTTTCAAAGCCATTCATCCTCCAGTTATGCCAATTTCTCTGTCACTGTTTGCCCTTCTTAGCTGATAGGCTGATCCTGTGCATTGTTTGAAATAAAAATGTAAAAATTAAATCAATCTGAGTGAAAATTTCAACTCCTGTAAAAGATTCAGGATTTCATGAAATCAATGAAAGTGATACTGGAGAAACTATGATTCAATCCCTCTCTCACACCATACAGAAAAATAAATTTTACTGGGATCAGATATCTAAATTAAAAAAAAATTTTTTTTCAACGTTTATTTATTTTTGGGACAAGAGAGACAGAGCATGAATGGGGGAGGGGCAGAGAGAGAGGGAGACACAGAATCGGAAACAGGCTCCAGGCTCTGAGCCATCAGCCCAGAGCCCGACGCGGGGCTCGAACTCACCGACCGCGAGATCGTGACCTGGCTGAAGTCGGACGCTTAACCGACTGCGCCACCCAGGCGCCCCCAGATATCTAAATTTTAAGTTAAGAAATTTAAGATAGGAATAAAAAATAATGTTTAAAACAATTTGAAGGTGGTGAAGATGTCAGAGAGATAGGGAACCCAAAATTTATAAAAACAAATGCTAAGATATTTAATGCCATGAAAGGACAAATGAATTCCACAATGTAGTAAAGGATACAATAAATAAAAAGCAGAAGGCCAGGCTATCAGAGAGGATGAGTTATCGGAGGTTAATTTTATATAATTTTTACTATTTACATGCAGCGTTCATAAGGTTTCCTTGTCTTTCTACAGTCGAGAGTGAAAGGCTCCAAGAGATCCACTTACAAAATACTATAAGATTTATCTGCAAGAAGGGAAACATTTGAATCTTTGGTTGGACGTCTGCTTAGACATTTTCCTTGTGAAGTATCACCTGGGTCACTCCTGCAGGAGAATGTACATTAGTGAGAAGGGGTGTGGAGGTAGGACCAAGTGGAAGGGGGCGGGGCTGTTCTACCACGCCTTGCTCTTCGGAGGCATGAAAGATAGATGCTGAAAATCGTTGGTGGGTACAGAGGTGGAGCTTGAAATGATAGATAGGACTGTGGAGGATGGGAGGTAGTGTGCTACAGCTTTGCTAAGGATGGGGGCAGCCTAAAGTGGAAAGACAAAAAGGACTTAGTGAGGAGGGGCCTGAAGTATGATGCTTCTAGCTAGTGACTAATTAGAGATAGTTGAATCTAACCAGCAACCTCCACTGCGTAAGAGACCTGGCCAACACTTTCCCTCCTTGAGCCATTAGATAATGAGTTTGAGTAGGAGTTAGAATCAGCCAAGGAGAGGCTTGTGGTCTCAGAAGGAATAGACGGATAAGGAGGATCACTTTCCCTTTCTCTCTTCCAGCTCTACAGGGAAGACCAGAGAAAAAGGAAGGGGGGGGGTTGTTTGAAAGAAGACCCCACCCTCTTTCTCTGCTCTGAGTCTCCACACTTAGCAACTTTAAGTGTGAGAGGGAGAGGAAGAACGGTTTTGAGCAAATTATGAGACTGAAATTCCTCAGTAACCAGGCTGAGTCTTAATAACTAGTAATAGACAGACTTCCTGGCAATTCAGAGTTCCCAGAAAGCTATAGCACTGAGCAAATAGGTCTCATAAAGGGGGCCCAGTATTGAGCACCAAAGAGGTGGAGGGAAAGGGGTTTGGGACATCCCCCAAAAGCTAAATCTCCCCATTAAACAGATTTACATGTGTCATAGCTTTTTTTCTCTGAGACAGTTGTTGGGATGTGAACTTAGAATCTCTAAAAGCAGCTCACCCAATGGGCAGGTGCAGGCACTTTAGGATCACTTAGATAGCCTTTCTTAGGTTGGGAGATACACCGCCTAGAGTCACTGGGGGCAACTCCCCTTAAGAGGTGGCGCAGGAAATCAACTGTATGATGGAAGGAGGGTAAAATCAGATCAGGGTTGGGAAACCACAAGCTTCCTGTCCTCTCAGATGGCCCCTAGAAAGAAACATGTTAATGTTGCAGGATTTTTTTCCCACAATACTTGGATTCATTGTCTCGCCACTTGGAAGGATGAATAGGTAGACACAAAATGATCGGCAGGCAAATGTTTATTAGAATATAAAATTATAAAGGAAGAATAGTAGGAAAGCTCTCTTTACAGAGAGGGGACATTCAAAAGTGAATGCCTGAGGACTATAGACAACGGTCTTTGTTTTATAAGGTTCTGGTCAACCCTCCCCCATCCCTTCCCCCCGGGTCCTTCTCAAGTTCTACCCTTATTGGCTTTTGATAGTTCTAGGTGCTGAGTTGTCCATTCCTGATCTGCTGGTTTCCATTGTCTGAGGGTTGGTCTATGGCCATACTAGGTTTTTGTCAAATTCCAGAAGGGAAACCTGAGGGGGAGTAGGTGGGGTCTGTTGGATTCTTAAGAGGAACCTTACGCCTGCTTACGCCTGAGGGGGCTTGCTGTGGTCAGACACTCCCAGCATTGTTCCAAAAGAGGTATTTAATGGTATCTGGGCCGGCAGGGAATCACTGCACCCCAGGCGATTGCAGCCTTGAGATGTTAGCTTGGTGAGCTAATGAGACCCTAGCTGTTTCTTCACTCAGGTCTGGCAATTTAGACGGACTCCCTGCCCACCAGGGACTTGCACACCTGTTTGTGTGAGATGACTCAAAAGGGAATACAGTCTTTCCCACTACCAAGGCTAGTGAGTGTTCAGCCTTTAACTGAACAAAAGACAGGGAAATGTATTTGCAGCCTGACTTGGAAAGCAGTTCATGGAAATTCCATGTCAGAGCCCTAGACCTGGATTTAAGAATCCCGAGGCAGTACACATCTCTACCAAGGTCTAATTAAAATCTCTGGAGGGTAACTCTTTTGAGTTGGAAACAATGGCTATACAATGGAGATTTTTTTAACACTGTGGGAGGTTAAGAAGGAGTAATGCAAAGTCTTCAGAAGATAAAAAGTGATTGGAAATGAGGGATAAACCACTTATTTGAGCTGTTGAAATGCTTTTTCTGTGACCATCAATCCTTTCTGAGAGATAATGAAGAAAAGGAATGCACAAGGAATTATATTTAACACCCTTGTTTTAGACCATCACTCCAAGTCGGGAATGGCTATCAGAAGCCTGGCTAACACGTGAAGACAGGAGATAGGAAAGATCATTTTGTCCGGACGGGGGGGGGGGGGAGGAATGGTGTACCAGATAACTGATGGTGTTTTGAAGCAAAAGAATGTCAATCCCGGGAGAAAAAGGTATTTGAACCTTGGCTGACCCACCCTAACAGAAATCTGTGAGAGTGTCAGTGAGCGAAATGAGAGAAGGCTAGGGTATAATGGAACCCGTCAATGGTTTGCACCAGAGGTCATCAAGTGTCCCTGGACAGGCTGTATCTACATAGCCCCAGCCACCTAATGTGCTGGCTAGGTCTGAGAAGAGGAAAGAAGGCAGAAACCGGTCAAAGGCTTGGCTCTGAACATTTTACAGCAGCTGCCCTCACATCGCAGGGTGCAGATCACTCCTTACGGGACTACTCTCAACGAAAGGCTGTTGTGCCATTTTAGGCAACAAGACAAGCTCCCTGAGCTTCCCAGCGTTGAAAGAACTACTTCAACTATTTTCTGAAATTTGGAAGCCAGCTCACCTGGGACTTAGCAAGGCTAAGCATTGTCCAGTCATGCGCTTGTAAGGTTCTTCAATCCTGAGCAGACCGACTGGTCTGACACCAAAGGGAAGGGTCTCTGAGATGACTCCTGAGGAGGTAGGAAAATGAAAATACCCACCCCGTTGTGCTTCTGAGGAAGACGGTGATTTTCTTGGCGGCTTCCCATAGGAGACTCCACTGCTCATGATAAAAAAGCTAAGGTGAGCCTGAAAGCTTCAGGAAACGGGACAGATTCAAGCAGAGATGCCTTGGGTTTACCAATGATTAGGCTCAGCAATACTGGGAACTTCTTATCACGCAGACAACAGGAAGCTGATCACTGGGTGTGTGTTAGGCAGAATGATGGCCTCCACATCTTCATCTCAGAACCTGTGAATGTTATTATGTACATGACAAAAGGACTTTACAGACATGATCAAGTTAAAGAGCATCAGATGGGGAGATCACGTTGTCAAGTCCAAACCAATCTCAAGGCTCCTTATATAGGGAGGGAGAAGGGCCAGAGTCAGAGGAGATGTGCGACAGAAGCAGGGGTCAGAGTGATGCAGGGCCATGAACCAACGAATAGGGGCAGCCGTCAGAAACTGGAAAAGGCGAGGAAATAGATCCTATTCTACAGTCTCCGGAAGTAACACAGTCCTGCTGACCTATTTCGGACTCCCGACCTTCAGAACTGTAAGTTAATAAACTCATGTTGTGTAGTAATTTGCTAACGGCAGCCAGAAGAGATGCCCATCGTGTGATCGGAGCTTGGCAGTGAGGGAGGATGGCCATGTCCACACCTGTCACCTGTATGCCAGGCCATCTCAAGGCGAACTTCACAGTGAGCCCTGGTGCTACTACCCTGAGCGCGAGAGGGAGTCAGCCCCCTCCCCCCGATGCAGGAGCAAGAGTTGTCCACGCCTGGTGGCTGTTACTGGGTCCATCACGTGCGGGCTAACTCTGGCCCTGATTAAGAAGACAGAGAAGCCAGACGCTCACGCTGGGCACCAACTCCCTCCTCCAGACACAAATACATCCTGATATCGGTTTGTCTAAGCTCAGGGGAGAGATTCCCCATCAGGCTTTGCGTGGTTTATCAAAAACTTTGTCAATATCATGGAACTCCAAAGGGCCCTTCAGAGCGGGAGAAGCTGGAAATGGAGTTGAAAAAAGAGATGGCAGGGAAGAGGCTGCCCGTGAAGAGAGAGGAATAACATGACAGAGTTACCTGGGGAAAGTCCAGCTTGGAAAGGGGGAGCGAGGAGCCTGTGGGAAGGTGTCCTGGGGAAAAAGAGCAGTGGTAAATCAGTTTCAACTTTGCTTCGTGGGGGCACCTGGGTGGATCAGTAGGTGGAGAACCCGACTCTTGGGTTCAGCTGAGGTCTTGATCTCACAGCTCTTGAGTTCGAGCCCTGCGTTGGGCTCTACACTCAGCACAGAGCCTGCTTGGGGTCCTCCCTCTCCCTCTTTCTGTGTCCCTCCCGCATCTCTCTCTCTCTCTCTCCCTCCCTCTCTCTCAAAATAAATAAACTTCAGAAAAAATTAGCTGGGTGATATCTGCTGCCCAGTGAATCTTTAGTAAAACCTACATTCCTCATGAATGGATTTGGGATTTAGGTTCCTCCTCGGGGGTTATAGTAAAATGCTGAGCCTTTGCTGCATCCGGGTTACAGCAATGCTTGCATGCTACAAATATTTAAACCGTGGAGCACCGCTTAAAAAGTTTTTGTTATGCATGATGTAAATGCACACTTATCATCGCCTCTAAAAATAAAGACATGTTGGCACACTTTTTTACTTTCTTAAAAATAATACTGAAATTTCCAAAACTTCATTTACTTAATTTAAATGAATAATTATCGAGCCCTCGCAAGTGCAAAGCGTTGTTTTTCTTCTTTATTTTTTAATCGGTTGATCACAGTCAGGCTGTACGAACACAGCGTGGTTCAGCTGGGCTGTGCATTTCCACAGCTAAGGCCATTCTAAAGCTATGAAGCCGAGATCCGGGTCAAAGTCACTTTGTACCTCCTGTTGATAGCATCATGGATAGCCTCTCGTAAAACAACCTAAAGGTCCAGCCAGACATTTCTCATTTCCTCTTTTCAAATTTCAATGTTAACATATAATTTGGGAGCCTAGGCACACCCACACTAACAACTGACGATGCATTTGCTCTGTAATCCAAGGACCATTAGTATTTGAAATCTCAGGAAGTAGCCACAGGGTATGTAAACTTTGCAACACCCTCCCGAGGCTGTTTTCTCACCACAAAGTAAGTTCCTAGTGCCCAGTATCACCAAACTTGTCTGTGTTTTTATAGTGAATGAAGATGGGCAGAGTACTCCTCAAGGAAAAAGAATAAAGCAATCTCAGAAAAATTCTGAAATACCAATGTGATGGGCTACAATCCAAGAACAGAAAGAAAAAGAAAGGCAGAAAAAAAGAAAGAAAGAAAGAGGGAAAGAAAGAGAGAGAAAGAAAGAAAAAGAGAGAAAGAAAGAAAGGCAGAAAGAAAGAGAAAGGGAAAGAAAGAAAGAAGAGAGAAAGAAAGAAAAAGAGAGAAAGAAAGAAAGGCAGAAAGAAAGAAAGAAAGAAAGAAAAAGGGAAAGAGAAAGAAAGAAAGAAAGAAAGAGAGAGAGAAAGAAAAAGAGAAAGAAAAAAAGAAAGAAAACCGAAACTTTTTTCAGCAATTGACAAAGCTTCAGAATTAAGGAGTAAAACGCCAATATAAAAATAAATATATGTAAAAAGCATGCTGTTACCCCTAAATCCTCAAAGCAATGTAGTCCAACCATGCGTGTAGTCCAAGCATTGGTTCCTGACAGGCAGGGCTCAAGTTTTATAGAATGAAAAATTCAATTGCTAAACGTACTCGCGTGCAAGTCTGAAAATAGAGCGAGAACACACAGGGGCGCTCACCCACAGAATGGGCCAACTGACTTATATAAACTGCCAAGAGCTGCGTTTAAATAAATTATGGTTGGGACCCAGCAGACACAATGCAGGGCATTCCAATTTGTTCTTGGGAGGAGATCTCAAATGATCCACGAAGCCACCCAGGGCAGACAGTAGCATCTTAGCTTATAACCCCCGAGGAGAAAAGCCTCCAAGAATAAAGCTGACGGAAACGGAAAGTGCATAAAAGAGAAATGGAAGACGAGGTTGCTTCCCCTGCACGCTCTATGGCCATCTCCCGCTGGCAGCCCGAGGCAGCCCCGAACCACCTCCGGATGAAAACGTCTGGGCTCAGCCAAAGGGTTTCCAGCCTCCTCTACATGGAAGGGACTTCGGTGGGCACTGGTTGTGGGGAGGGCGGTTATAAACACGCTTGAGACTCGTCCTTACCCTGGAGGAATTTGTAAGACCACAAATGCATGCACGTGAGCACACACCCATGTTTACTACAAAGCAGAGGCCTTTTGGAGCCACAGAGGAGAGAAAACCCGGGGCCCTGGGAGTGCAGTAAGCTGCAGGCTCCCCAGGCAAAAGCAGCTCCAGCCTCTCGTAAATTCCCATAGCACTCTGCCCGTCTTGCAGCTCTTGATTTCCAAGAGGAGTAACAGCACGGGCCTCGTGTAACAGAACGCAAATGTGGGGAGGAAACTGCAAATTGATTCAGAAATAACTGTAATCAATTTTGGCTTCACAACACACATATATGGACTGTCCACGGTCAGGTGCTGCCCCAGGCTCTAGGCACGAGTTGCCTTGTGTACCTCGTGATTCAGCCTTCTAATAAAATGTAACTTAAATGAGTCCCTAGTTAGAGGTGAGAAAATAAGTAGGTGACAGAGAGGACTCATTCTATAAGTTTTTTTAATGTTTATTTTCGAGAGAGGCAAAGCATGAGCTGGGGAGGGGCAGAGAGAGGGGGAGACCAGAATCGGAAGCAGGCTCCAGGCAGGCTCTGGGCTGTCAGCCCAGAACCCCAAGTGGGGCTTGAACTCACTGACCATGAGAGAAAGAAATGACCATGAACTGGGGGGCTTAAAACGACAGAACTTTATTCTCTCATAGTTCTGGAGGCCAGAAGTCTCAAAGGGTGGGCAGGACCACACTCCCTCCAGAGGCTTTAAGGGAGAAACTTTTCTTGCCCTTTCGACTTCCAGCGGCTGTTGGCGTTCCCTGGCTGGGGGCCGCCTCCCTCCAATCTCTGCTTCCACCTTCCAAGGACCCTTTCCCTCTGTGTGTCTCGTCTTCTGTTTCCTATACGGACACTTATTACTGGATTCAGGGCACACCCAGATATTCCGGCACAATCAATCCCATCTTGGGATTGCAATGTAATTACATCTACAAAGACTTTTTTCGAAGTAAGGTCACCTTCATGATTCTGGGGGTTAAAGCGTGAACATCTGTTTTTAAGGACCACCACTCAACCCCCTACAGGAACCAGAGAGCCTTGGATGGGATAACTAGCCCCATGCGAAGGAGGAATTCAGGCCTCTAAATTTGGCCTCCGTACAATGGATCAGAAGTATGGGGTATTTAATGAGAGGGTGGATATTTAAAAAAGCTGGTTAAATGGAATGACTAACAGGCATTTGTGTCGCATCAGGAGGCTAACACTTGGAGCCTGTTGGCTCACAGCTTAGAGACAGATGGAGAGAACCTGTCATAACATCTTTGGAGTCCCAGGGTCTAGCTCAGATTCTGACACATAAAAATGGTAGATGGATAAATTAATGAGTAATCACAACATAGATCCTGAACTCAGCATTACCTTCAGGCAGTGTAGCAACCAGGGTCATTTTAGAGCCACCGGAAAGGAGAACACGAGTGAGTGGGAAATTCCTGAAATCTGCAATTACGCATCACGGGCTTCCTGTAGTCCTCTACGCATGGAGAGTCAGCTTCTGTGTCTAATTTCACAGGAATGTCCCAGTGTGATACGTCATCACTGTTATGTAAGAAGGCAGAGAACACGGCACTGGAAGGCAGCTGACGAGGGATCCAGCTGCACACGTTTCTTCTCATGACCCCTTGGGAAAGCCAGGGCTCTCCCACGCTCCTCACTGGACAATGGACGCCTCTCAGCCCAAGCAAGCTCAGAGCAAGCACACTTGGGACCCGCACGTTCTAGCCCCAGAAGCACAGCACTAGCATTCCTATAGGGATGTCTGATGGTCTTCAGGCCAGAGTCTGTCCTACTTGTAGCCCCATTCTCTATGCTAACCGTGGAGAAGAATGCTGATAGCTCAGTAGACTCCATGCTGACAAGATGTGTCTTACCTACAAAGTTCTCCCAACCCTGGTAGCGGGCAGAACGGTGGGGACATTTGCTCTCTTGCAGTGCCTATGGTGAGGATTGGCATGGCCGGCCTTCAGATGGGGAGCAGAACCCTGTGGTCGACAATGGGTCCCCTCTTCTGTATGAACCTCAAGGCAATACCCTCTTGTAGGGAGCATTTCTTTGTTCAGTTCACATGTACTGCCATGTCCCAACCTGCCAGGTGGGACGAGACATCAGACTTGATGCCACCAACAGATCTAGAACCGCTGCCCTTGACTTTTCCCTGACGATACCACTGGGTGCCACAGAGTTGTCGCGTTAAGTCCTGAGAACGCCAAAGAGTTAGTTGCATGCCTCCCCTCAAGTAATGGGCCGCTCGGTCTGTATACTATTCCAAGCTGGGCTGGCACCTGACGATATGGAATACCGGTTGCTTAAACACTGAAACGCTTCCATGTTGGTTAGTCTATATGGCTTCTGCCTTGTGTTTTCTGAGGGCCCCACCTCTGACTGCTCCAGCCCCTCCTTCTTTGCCTCCAGACCTTCCCATTATTCAGTAGTTGAAATTTAATGACCAGCACAGCAGGTATCCAGAAGTCTGCTCCAAGTGTGTGGCCAATGTCCATTCAACGCCTGGTCAACCCGTGCCACACTAGTTGCTAACCTTTACGATATTACCTCTGTGTCTGTGACTTGTGCGCACTCTCCCCCTGGCTTCCAAGGAGAGCTGGAGCCATTCCCTGTAATCCAATGTGGTTTTCTGGCATCTTCCTTGCTGAATAAGAGAGGAGAAAAAAAAAAAACCCACAAGTCAGATGACTGTTGGAGCCCTGCTATCTCCATTGAAATCATTTATCCACTCCTGATCTCAGATTCTTCATCTGTAAAGTCCAGGAGTTGAACTATGATCTCTAATCGTTGGCCAGCTCTGAAATTCCATGACTCCATCCTATTTCTGGAAAAGATTGTCCTAAAAAATTTAACGAATAACGGATCAACAATCATTCTAAAAGGAAAGCTGGCATTAACAGATTTGTTATCATATAGCTGTAGGATCAGTGAGTGATGGAAATCTGAACCGGTAGGTATAAGACTGATCCAGGGTGTGAATTTGCCATTCTGTGGACTATTCCAAAGTGCGGGAGTAAAGTAGCTGATTAAAGAAATACTTCTTATTTATACCATACCCTGCCATTGAACAAGAGATTGTAAAGTCAGGGCCTGACAGCATCAGTAAGACATGCATTAACTCAAGGAGGGCCCTTGAGTAGCACTGCACAATGGTTACTTGTTTGACTACTTCTAGACTACCTGAGATTTTTATTGTTTTCTTTTATTTGCCCATAGCCCAAGTGACTCGGTCATAATGTGTCTAAGTGACCAATAAAGGGAGGAGAAAGAAAGGAGTTTTTCAACCTGGAAAATTGAATCTGCGTACAACCTGTGACTCTCCTTGCTTCTGTAAAGTTCTGGCTTACATGAAGACCTTCCATATTCTGACTCCAAAACATCAGCCTCTCTTGGATATGGGAACCCACTCTCGTGGCTCATGGTTGCTATTTCCATTTAAAAGGCTCCGACTGGGGCGCCTGGGTGGCGCAGTCGGTTAAGCGTCCGACTTCAGCCAGGTCACGATCTCGCGGTCTGTGAGTTCGAGCCCTGGGCTGATGGCTCAGAGCCTGGAGCCTGTTTCCGATTCTGTGTCTCCCTCTCTCTCTGCCCCTCCCCCGTTCATGCTCTGTCTCTCTCTGTCCCCAAAATAAATAAACGTTGAAAAAAAATTAAAAAATAAAAAAATAAAAAAATAAAAATAAAAGGCTCTGACTGAGATACCAGTGGTCCAGAAATTTCCATTGTTTAACTGATGCCGAATGACCCGGAAAACAAAAAGAAGCAAAACCTTTGGCAGAACCAAGCGCTTCTCCTGCGTGATGCTCTCCTCTTCATTTTGTGGTTTTCTAGCCTGTGCGCAAAATGGGACAGCTGCGAAAGACAATTAAGTGCTTGGCATTTACTGTACAGAGTGTAAGTTGCACACCAAATGTGGGTTGTGGTGATTTTTCACGATGAAAAAAGAAGAACCAGGGAAAGATGTCAGTATCTTGTCGTTGCTAACCGGGGATGCCCGTGTAGCTCTTTCCAAGTTGGACTACGACCGTCAATCAAATCAAGATATTCACAGAACCATATTTGTGTCGGTTTAACGTATGATTAGTAGGCGATGGGCTTGAGTTCTTGACATCACTAATGCAATAAAACACAACCGGATGGACGCCAGGGGATTAGAGGATTGGGGCTGTATCATAAATAAGAGTTCGCTTGAACTGGCTATTTCGTGCGTTCTCAGACAAACTAGCCTGGTTTGCCCGTGCCCTCTGCTGGGTTCTATGGAGCAAGGGTGTTGTCAGACTCACATGATGTAGGACAATGCCGGCAGCTGCCAAAAGCTCAACAGCCATCAAAAGGACAAATAAGATGTTTGTTCATATTTAAAAATGGATGCCAAGTGACACAGACCAGATGAAAGTGGCATTTTACGGAACAATAGCACCACGACATCCGGAATGTTTTCTCCGTTTTTGGTAGGCTCACTCTGAGGTGGAGAAAGCTGAGGCCGAACAAGTCCAGAGAAAAGAACATGGAGTTATTAGAAGTGGTATGTTCCGTACTGTTTTGCTTCAAATCTGTGGCGTTCCGCTCGTAATTCCAGGGTCTCGTGGGGGAATGTGCCCTTTCTCTTTCTCTGTTGGACAATTCTTGGCACCGGATTCCCAAGTGGTAGAGTCACGACACCTTACATTTCAGGCACCCAGTTGTTTGCCTTGTTTTTCCTGTCTAGGAGAGAGCAGGGTTTGACTTGTAAAGGGCTAAACCCATTCATGTTTTCTGGTAGTGATTCTGCAGCAGTGAGCTCAGACCTACGAGGGAGATAGATGTGCCTTCTAGCTTCAGGGCCGAGTACCTAGGACTTCCCACAGAGGATGAGAGAGGGATGTATCATCTTTTGAGCAAGACCTCACGGCCACCAAAAGCCCAAGACAAAAGGACAGGTGAGTTTTGTTTGAGGAGAAAATCTGAGTACAGTTTGGATCCTGGGGCTAGACTGACAGAATGGTCTTCAAAGCTAAGGAATTGAGGATCTGGGGAGCAGAGGATTCTAAAGAACAGAAACAGGCACCTGGAGGCTCTGATGACGTACTTTGTCTCAGGGCTGGTCCACGGAAGTAGACCCCGAGTGGGGTACATTATGACATTCATGGGGCCGTAGCTGTTCTGATTCACAATAAGTGGAATTCTGGTTTCCTGCAGAACTAAGGTGTGTAGAACCAACTAGAAAGAAAGAAGACAGTAAGAAGTAAGCGACAGAGAAGAGGGAAGGAAGCGGGACAGAATGTTGGCTCCCATAGTGTGGCAATGGAGATGGTAAGAACCTGAGGTAGGTGATGCATGGCAGACCGACCCCGTGATGATGAGGGTCGAATGAGGTCGCCCACAAATACACAAGTCAGAGATGATGTTTAAAGGAGCATGAGGCATGTGCAGCCACCTGCCCTTTAATATCGTATTCCTCTTTTTGCATGGGGGCGTTGGAGCAAGGGAAGGGATGGGCAGAAGAAAGTGCTTCCCTTTACTGCACCTGCAGATTCTTTAGGGTAGGTTCCATTGAGAAGCCATAGCATTTCATTCATGGATGGATGGGGCTTGTCTCTAACATATGCTTGAGTATCTGAGCAGCACTGTAGGTTAAGAAACTGAATACCAATTCGCTGTACTAGAGAACGGTGGTCCAGCCAGTAGTTGGAGCTGTCCCAGAACTGTGGTAGGCGAGGATAGGATGTGCGTCAGTGAGGTCAGGTGCCTTGCCCATGATTAGATAGATGGCCAATTAGTGGGGGGATGGGAAGCTAAAATCCGAGTCTCCTAGTTCCAAGTTCAAGGTTCTTTCTTCTCCTCTTCACTCCTTTTCTTTACTTTCCATTTGCTTAAGAGGGTTTCAAGGTCCACAGACGGTGTGAAATGCATCTACTCGTAAGAGTAACCCCGCTAGTGTTTGAAATTTGAGGTAAACTCGTTTTATGCATTTTAGACATAGATATATAGAAGGTAAGCATGATGGCGAGGACTTTGAATGTTTCATCGACTGCCATACCCAATAGGCTGGTTTAGTGCCAGGCATGTGGTGGGTGCCTGAAAAAAATATGACTTGAAGTTGAATGCATACAGGTATTTTTCAAAAGATCGTACTTTCCACAAAACTATGTCGATTACTTGGCCACTCCAAATTTTTAGCCAAGGCAGATCTTGACATTGAGCTAAAGACACTGACAGCTATTGAAATATGCCGAAAGGGGGAGGGGACAAGTGGAAGAAAAAAAGTGATACAATTTTTTTATTCTTCTATGAATTCAAAGTGGCTGCTATAGTTTAGGCCAAATATTCTCCTCCTGTGCTAAACTTAACCCATTAAAAAAAATCACTCTCTCTGGTCTAAAATGAGCAGAAAATATGAACACCAAAGTGTGTGCATTCTTAAAAAACTTCAAGACATCCACTCAGAGTTGAAATTTTTCAGGTTACTAAATTCCTTGATCTATTTTTTAAATTTACTTATTTTTGAGAGAGAGAGAGAGAGAGAGAGAGAGAGAGCGAGTGGGGTAGGGGCAGAGAGAGGGAGACACAGAATGTGAAGCAGGCTTCAGGCTCTGAGCTGTCAGCCCAGAGCCCACTGTGGGACTTGAACCCACGAACCACGAAATCATGACTAGAGCCGAAGTCGGACACTTAACCAACTGAGCCACCCAGGCGCCCCACTAGACTTCCTAATTTAAATCCATAGTTTGCATTTTGTTCTTGTTCTTACTTAGATTTGTTACCTACATAATTTCTTCTCTTTGATGTAACTTTTAGCTTTATCAATATGTTGCCAAAAATCAAAGAAAAGGTTCATTACTTTGGGCAATAGGACACCTTGTCCCTACAGAGGTAAAACAGACATGAAATAGATTGAATTTTACAATTAAAATTGCTTTGTTGGGGGCGCCTGGGTGGCTTGGTCGGTTAAGCATCTGACTTCAGCTCAGGTCATGATCTCATGGTCCGTGAGTTCAAGCCCCGCGTCGGGCTCTGTGCTGACCTCTCAGGGCCTGGAGCCTGCTTCGGATTCTGGGTCTCCTTCTCTCTCTGCTCCTCCCCTGTTCATGCTCTGTCTCTCTCTCTGTCTCAAAAATAAATAAACGTTAAAAAAAATTTTTTTAATTGCTTTGTTGTACATTAATTCACTCAGTCGACTTTTAGTGAGCACCTACTGTGTGCTGTGTAGTATTCCAGGGTTAGGGAAGGAAACGTATGAAAACTGACAAAAAGCCATAATGAAGCTTATATTCCTATAAATTATGTTTCCATAGCTTTATTATAGATAGAAAAATATTCAGTGAGTCTAGTGTTTTCTAGAACAGGGTCACCAAAGTTTTTCTGTAAAGGGCCAGATCATAAATTAAGCTTTGTGGGCTCTTTTGACTCAGCCTGAGGTTAAGTGAGCACTAGAATGCATTCAGAGCAACCCCCGCAAACAGCTTCCCCCAACTCCCCCCAATCAGCCGGCCACAAAGGAAGACATTTCCCACGTGTGGGTCCCCTCGCTCCATGAGCTCATCCTACTCGCCCACACCCTGTTCTTTCTAGACTTGGTGACTCCTCCTCATAAAAGATAAGCTGTTTCTGCCTGACCTGTGAGGCGCTTGGAGATTTTATGGCATTGCAATGGTCCCCTCTCCCTAGAGCACTCATCTTTTTTAATAGTCTCTCCTTACCTGAATCCAAATTCGTTTTGTCTTTGACAGGTTGCTGGCCTTAAGAAGGGAAATGAGAGGACTTGCTTTCTCAACCCCCAGCTTCAGGCTCCTCATTGGACTGACATACGGGCGCAGTCCTCTGACCCGTGCGAGGGAAGAATCTACTCCAGAGAAACTGGGCCAAACTGCAGCTGAGAGCTGAAAATATGCCAAAAGCGACTTTCCCTTCGGCTTCGGATTCTGTGTCTCCCTCTCTCTCTGCCCCTCCCTCACTCACACTCTGTCTCTCTCTCTCAAAAATAAACACTTAAGAAAAAATTTTTTTAAGTAAGACAAAACCATCGTTGATTTTCCCTTCTCCTATTTGGTTGATGTTTTTGTTTTTAATGTTTATTTATCTTTGAGAGAGAGAGATAGAGGGCAAGCGGGGGAAAGGCAGAGAGAGAGAGAATCTGAAGCAGGATCCAGGTTCTGAGCCATCAGCACAGAGCCTGATGCGGGGCTCGAACTCATGAACCGCCGATCATGACCTGAGCTGAAGTAGGATGCTTAACCGACTGAGCCACCACCCAGGTATCTGTGATTTTTTTTTTTTTTTAATATGAGCTCAAAGGAGTTACTCCCTGCATAGACTTCAGGCACCCACTGTCTAGGGTCAGGCACTCATAGCTGAGGATGCTGGCTGTCACCTGCCTGAAGGATCTAATCAAATCTTACCTGTTTCTTCGTTCAGATATATTGCATTGACATTGTGGGGGATTTTGTCTGTTTTTAGTGTTTGAATTATTTTCTTACTTATTGTTTTTACTCTTCTTTTCCCTAATTTTGTCTTTTTGTCTTTCTTCTTTTATTTTTCTCATTTATATTTATTCTTTTTTATCTCTCATTCTTTTCCCTTTCAATATTCATGTGTTTCTTTTTCTTCATGTCTTCCTTTCTCATTTTTTCTTTTCTTCTTTCTTTTCTTTTTAATTCTTTTCTCATTTCTCATGCTTGTTTCATTTCTGTTTTGCTTTTTCTTTTCTCATTTTCTTTATTTTTTTCTCATTTTTATTTTTTTCTTGTTTTTTTCTTTCTTTTTTTATGCGGTTTGGTGACATTGTTTTGGTATTCTTATTTTTGTCTGCCATTGTGTTATGAAGTCTTTACAAGGAGAAGTTCATGAAATGGACTTCCTTTGGAAACGATTCTCTTCTGAGGTGATTTGGAGCAAGCCTCTCACTAGATTTTCCCATGTGAAGTCCACCTTTGGACACACTGACTCCAAGCCCAGCAGTAAGCCCTACGTGCTGTGGGGCCACATCTGCCCAGGAGGGGTCCCTGGAGATTATGGACACAGGTCAACCTTCCAGGTTGAGGTTGGCCCCAAACATCCTGACTGGGTAACAGGTAGACACGAAGATCATTGACTGAGGTAAGAACGATGAAGGCAGTGAATCAGGCCACCATAATCAAGCTCTTTGAGGTGACCAGGACAGAGAGCACTCTATCCCGTGGGAGAGCACGCCAGTGGAGCAGGGGTGCTGAGTACGGGTGTCCCCCTATCTGAAAGTAGTGCGTTCCTGTGCAAACTTTCACAAGCCAAAATGGTAGCACGTGAAGAAACAGTCACCATTAACTTACATGGGAAAGTTCTTGAGCATTCTCAGACCCAAAAATCACCTCCCTTAGATCCTTTCTGATACCTTCAGACACACCTTGCTAATGGATGCACAAAATCCATGGAGACAGAGCCCAGATACAGACGCTGTTCGGAGCTCTGGTGCTGGAGGGTGGTTCCCGGGGAAAGGAGCTGGTCAGGTGAGCCCGGCCTCTGTGAAACTCGCTGCAAAAAAAACCAACGCAGGACACAGGTGCCGCTTTCCCCCTTTATCTGCAAAGGCAAAAATCCTTTTCAGATTTCTGTCGGCAAAAAACAGGTACTGATGTAGGTCTTTCCTAAAAGCAAAGTGGCGTGGTGGGAACTTTCAAGAAGCAGAGGGTGCCTGTACGTAGGGCCTTGAGGAAACACGAAAGGATAAAAGGCTGGAGCCACATTCTACCGCGTAGGGTCTGCTGTGCGGACCTATCCGCAGACCTTCATTTGGGAGAGACTTAAAGGCAGAAACTGTTCTTGGGTGCGAGGTGAACATCAAGATGACAACCTTTGGCTTCAGCAACGAGTCCACCTTTGGCAAAAAGCTGGTTAGCCTCTGTGGCCTACCCCGTTTTGCTGCCCCAGCCCTCACACAGGATAAACTTGGAAGGGCCCGAGGTGCTGAGCCTGGGAGTCCTACTATAGGCACTGGTCAGCGGAGCCTGCCTTTTTTAAAAAAATTATTTTTTAGGGGCGCCTGGGTGGTGCAGTCGGTTAGGCGTCCGACTTCAGCCAGGTCACGATCTCGCGGTCTGGGAGTTCGAGCCCCGCGTCAGGCTCTGGGCTGATGGCTCGGAGCCTGGAGCCTGTTTCTGATTCTGTGTCTCCCTTTCTCTCTGCCCCTCCCCCGTTCATGCTCTGTCTCTCTCTGTCCCAAAAAAAGAAATAAAAAATGTTGAAAAAAAAAATTAAAAAAAAATTATTTTTTAACGTTTATTTATTTTTTACAGCAAAAGAGAGTGAGAGAGACAGAGAGAAAGAAAGAGAAAGAGAATGAGTGGGGGAGGGGCAGAGAGAGAGGGAGACACAGAATCTGAAGCAGGCTCCAGGCTCTGAGCCGCCGGCACAGAGCCCGATAAGGGACTTGAACTCACAGACCCTGAGATCATGACCTGACCTGAAGGTGGACGCTTAACTGACTGAGCCACCCGGGTGCCCCGAGCCTGCCTTCTGATAGACAGAATCTGAAGGAGCTGCTGGGGCAGGTGCTGAGGGCACCATAAAACCTTCCCGAGGAATTTCTTGTTCTCAGTCCCAGCATGTTAGAGCAGATCGTGGAGCGGGTAGATGAATGTGGGTCGTGAAGCTGATGAATAAAACCTTACGTGGACCCTCTCCCTGCCTACAAGGGCCCCCTGTGGACCGTGTTAGTGGTGCCCCTGTGTGATGCACAGAGAGCCAGGATTTGCTGGTGGGTGGGCCACAGAGACCAGATAAGGTCACCTGTCTTCTCCTGGGCTTCAAAAGCTTGAAGCTAGAGGGTGCCATTGTCCCCTCGAAGCCCGTTGGCACCTGGGCTGATCAGTCACCCTTTCCCCTCCTGCCAAGGCCTGCGGGGGCCGGTCAGCCAGCCCCCGGAAGCAGCGCTTCAGGGATCAGACTGCCCCCGCCTTTCCCACCCAGCTTCTGCTTTGAGAAGACCCAAAGTTACTAGAGAAAAGGCCCGGCCCGAGGAGGACCAGAGTCAGGGTGAAGGAGGGTCTAACAGCACCGCCCCCCCCCCCCCCCCCCATTCACGTGGAGAGGAAGATGGCCCTGTCTCCTCCACAAACAGCACACCACCAGAGGTGACCTTCTGGGCTGGAGGCCTAGGCAGGTAGTGGGGGGGGGGGGTCCCTGCAATTCCTCCTTCCCTGGAGCTGGACCTTCTCTTCCACAAGCTGCTGTTGGGCATTTGTACCCTCCTTAGAAGTAGTTCCATCTGCCTCCAGAAGGCAGAAGGAGCAGACCCAGGACCACTGGGAGAGGAAGGGCTACCGGGCAAGGTGGGCAGTCTCCCCGGTGACAGGGACCCCGGGTAGGGCTTTGTCTAAAAGCACCCCTGCTATGCACCCCTGCTTCTCCTCATCAGTCATCGGCACTAATCCGGGCACCTGTGGTGACACCCCCACACCCACCCTGCTGTCTCATCTCTCTGCCTTCCCTTCTCTTCCCGATGCTGCCGCCCCTCCACGGGGTGGGGACGGATGGGGCCAAGTGGCTGCAGCTGGCTCACCTCCGTGGCCTCCGTGGCCGTGTGGAAGTGGGTGACTGTGGGTGCTTGGCTGGGGGCCGCTCTTCACCCCTTCATTTACTACCGTACAGTCTCTTTCCTAAGAAACTGCTGGAGAACGTTGTGCACGGAGGTGGTCCCCATTCTCACCTGGGTTGTGCATTTTTTGGTGAGGCTTTGTTCCTTTATTTTATCCCTTCATTCTTTTCAATCGTGGCGATCCCCTCTGCCCCCCACCCAATTCCCCCTGCCCCACCCACCGTGTGGGCCCAGTCCGGGCTCAGCTGCGAGTCAAACGCTTGGATCCCAGGAAGGAGCCGCCTCTGATCCTCTCTCCCCTCTGACCCCACACTCTTTCACCCTACGAAACAGCCCAGTGCTCCAAGGAGGCCAGGAGGGCTTGGCTGGGCTCCACAGGGTGCGGGGGCCGGGGATCCAGGCAAGGTGCCCCATGCCCCCTCCCCCCCAGCAGGCTTCTGCACTTAGTTTGTCCTCTGGATCAACTGGTAAAGAGAATGTTGCGGGGCGGGGGCAGGGGGGGATCTATTCATGCTGTTCTATGGATTTTAAAAGTGCAAGAGTGTGAATAGCAAAGCCACGTAGGAGCCAGTTACAGTCCAGGGAGAACGAGGTGGCTTGAATTAGAGTATCCGAGAGGCAGAGTCGAGAGGGATCTGGAAAACAGGACCAACGGATCCTGGATGCGGATGGGGAGCAGCGGAGAGGCAAGTGTTCAGATGAACCCTTAGCTATCTCACTTAAACAACCAAGTCGATGAGAGACACCTGGACAAGCACAGATTCGGCAGGGAAAACTAGCATTCCGTTCAGGGCGTGTTGAAACTGAGAAGGTTGTGGATGGCAGCTGAACATTTGGACTTTGTGACATGTATGCCCGAGGAGAGGTCATGCCTGAAGGTCTGGCGATCCCGTTGAAAGTGCCAGCGTGTGACTATCATTTAAAGTCCTGGCAATGAAGGGGATGGCCTCATCAGAGGGTAGGGTGGGCAGAGACAGTCTGGACAGAGTCCTGAGGGATGCCGACACTTGGAGACGAGAAAAGGAACACTAAGGCTGAAAGTGGCCAAGCAGAAAGGCAGGAAGAAGATTCATCGTGTGGTGTCCACAGCCAGGCTGTGAAGGGAGCAGAGGAAGAAGGGCTTGCGGATCAAAAGGGTACGTTCAGGCGAGGTGCCTGTGCAGAAACACGGGAGGTTTGGCCTTTGAAGGGAAGAGAGGGCCTTCATTTGTTTTGCTAAGAAGAAGAGAGGAGATTCAGAGGTCAGTAAGCCTAGAAAAGGCCAGAGAGTAAATATTACAGGCTTTTAGTGCATATGGTCTCTCTCTCGCAACAAGTCAACGCACCGTTAGAGCAGGGAGCGGCCATAGACAATAAGTAAACAATGAGTGTGGCCGTGTTCCAAAAACATTTTATTTATGGACCCCGAAATTTGAGTTCCGTATAATTTTCATACGCCAGGAAATAGGACTCATCTTTTTTTTTTCTTGTTTTCTTTTAAGTTGTTAAAAAAAAAAAAAGTCAAAACATTTGTAAATCGGCGGGCCATACAACAGGCCAAAGACTAGATATGGTGCACAGGACATAGTCTGCCCCGCGCTGGTCTAGATGCTAGAAAGGGAGGTGGAGATGTTTACGCAAAGGCATTCGTGGGGGCGAGCGGGTCCTGCTCACAGAAGTCTGTTCTTGCAGTGAAATACGAAGCAAAGGCTTCAGCCGACATACGGGTTGGTGTGAAGGGTCAGAGGCAGAGAACGCCGGGGGGGAGGAGACGAGGAAGCTGGTCTACAGGAAAAACACGGCAACATGTAGAGCAGGGTGGAAATCCAACAGAGGCGTGACGGCGTTGACCAAGGGGAGGCTTCCTGGAGGCCCTGTGTGGAAGCTGAGTCTGAAAGAAGGATCGGAGACTCTGAATTCATTTCGAAGTGAGAAGCAGAGCCACGGAGAAGCGACAGCATGACACAATGTGACTGTTTTCAAATGACAGTAGTCGCATTCCGTAATTTCCAGTCCCAGCACATTGCCTCTTAATGATACTAAAACATAGACTGACTGCAGCGTAAATGTCCAGACGTTCCCAAACAGACCAATGGGCTCCAAGGCACACACATCTGGTCAGCATCTGGAGCGCACGCAGGACAGAAATCGTCAGACTTGCTCTGCATGTTCCACTCGGGTGGAGCCAGAGAAGTTCAGGCTCATTTCAGGTTCGGGGAAATTTGGTCAATTCGGCAGCAGGGTATATAAGGCCTCAAAAGCAAGTCCCGTTTATAGATTTTGCGGAGCCTAGTGTATGCTTCTGGAGTAGGATCCTACCTCAAAATCAGCTCAGCCTTCGCTCTTTTGCGGGGGGGGGGGGGAGGGGGGGGGCGGCGCCAGAAAAAGAAGTTACATTTTCAATGAACAGAGTTAAAATTGCAGACAGTGATTCATACTACTGGTTTTTTTTTTTTCTTTCTCCTTTCTAAATTAGAAAGGTTTAATCGTGATAAAACACACATAATAGAAAACTTCCGATCTTAACCTTTTTTTTTTTTTAGGCGTTATTTGTTATCATGTTTTTGAGCAGCTTTCAGTGTGCAGCGCAATTAGGAAGGCATAGAGATTTCCCATAAGCCCCTGCAGTCCCCCCACATGCATGGCCTCCCCCCGGCATCGACACCCCCAGCAGAGCGCTGCACACTTCTGGTACAACTGGTGAGCCCCCACTCACACATCACAATCACCCAAAGTCCACGGTTGGCACTAGGGGCTCAGTCCTGGCCTTGGTCCTGCACGTTGTGTGGGTTTGGAGAAATGTACAATGACAAGCACTCACCGTGAAAGCGTCATACAGAGTGTTGTAGAACATTCGCGGATGTTATTGAATCCAATATGTCTAAACTATGATCATTGAACACGTAATTGACGTAGAAGTAGTTTACATTCCTTCTGGACTAGGTCTGTTAAATCTCGTGTATGCTTTACGCTTACAACCCATCCATTTGAACACTAAATTCTCATCGGAAAAAAAATGGGTCTGTATTCAGGTATAACATTCGCCGTGGAACACGATTCGCATATCCTAGCTGTTCCACACACAGTTAAAACAAGGGTTCCAAACACACTTAAAAGTTTTCTTTCTTCTTTTTTTTTAATCTTTATTTACTGTTGAGAGAGAGAGAGAGAGAGAGTGGCAGAGGGTTAGCGGGGGACGGGCAGAGAGGGAGGGAGACACAGAATGTGAAACAGTCTCCAGGCTCTGAGCTGTCAGCACAGGGGCTTGAACCCACGGATTGCAAGATCATGAGCTGAACTGAAGTTGGATGCTTAACCGACTGAGCCGCCCAGGTGCCCCCACACTTAAAAGTCTTCTAACAACTGAGCTAAGTATCAGTTTTTAAAGGAAAATGATACAATTAAAAAGTGACTTCCTCTGTCATGCCAGGCACATTTCAAATGCTCAGTAGCAGCAAGGGGCCAGTGGCTACTGTGTTGGAGAGAGGACGGCTTTAAACATGCTCTTTTCCCGGGGTTACTTTTGACATTCATTTAAGAAAAAGTGTATAAATTCTAGTATTATTTCTCATTTAAAAAAAATGTTTATTTATTTTGGGAGAGACTGAGCGCAAGCGAGGGAGGGGCAGAGAGAGAGGGGGAGAGAGAGAGAGTCCCAAGCAGGCTCCACACTGTCAGCACAGAGCCCAACGCAGGGCTCGGTCTCACGAACCGTGAGACCGTGACCTGAGCCGAACAAAGAGTTGGACACAACCCACTGAGCCACCCAGGCGCCCCTCTAATTCCGAATATAATTACTACTCCTTATTTTTTTCTTGATTGGTCCTAAATTCCTTTATCCTTGCCAATTTTCGTTGGTTCCAAGACATGTCTGTTTTTGTTTTTTGCTTTTTTGTTGTTTGGTTCATCTCGAGTCCTCGTGTCGTTCATGGCTCCAAACCCCGTTAGTGTAAAGCGATTAGTTCGGGACTATAGTCCTCTCTTGAACCTACAGTTTTCTCATATTAGCCAAACCCTGCTTCCCCCTATATTTTTAAGACTGTTTTTAGAGCAGTTTTCGGTTCACAGCAAAATGAAGAGGAAGGTAACAGAGATTTTTCCTGTGCTCTGTCGCCACACATGCACGGCCTCCCTCATTATGATCTCCCACCATAGCGGCACATTTGTTACAAGGGATGAATCTATACTGATACATCACAATCGCCCCCAGCCCACGGTTTACATCAGGGTACATTCCTGGTGTTGTTCGTTCTACGGGGGCTTGATAAATGTATAATGCCAGGTGCCCATCGCTAGAGTATTATGCCAAGTATTTTCAGGCATTCTGCCTATTCATCCTCCCTCGTCCCCTGGTTTTTGCTTATATTTACATTTTTAAATGTCTGTCATTATTTGGGGCTTTTTTGAAAACACTGTCCGATGGGGTTCATTTGAAGTTGTAGAACAATGCGATCAAAACACATCTTTAGGACGAGGCGGAAGTTTTTCAGATGACACGCGTGTTTTGCCATATGAAAAAAAAGGATCATCTAGGGAGAGGTAAGAGTTTAGAATTGTTCTTGCCACGTACCTCTTATCAAAATAAATCTTGGCTTGTGTATTTTCCTTAGCGGAAGATCTATTGTTGCCCCATTAAAAAAAAAATTAATGATTTTATTTTATTCTGAAGAGAAAGAGACAGAGTCTGAGCAGGAGGGGAGCAGAGAGAGAGGGAGACACAGAATCCGAAGCAGGCTCCAGGCTCTGAGCTGTCAGCACGGAGCCTGACGCAGGGCTCCAACCCGTGGATGGAAGGATCGTGACCTGAGCTGAAGTCGAATGCTTAACCGACCCAGTGAGCCACCCGGGCACCCTTATTGCCACATTCTTATCATAAACTGGTTTCAGCCTTCTTTGTTGTCTTTTTCCAATTCTCCACCCCCCTCCTCCTTCTTCTCATCTTCTTCCTTCTCTTCCTCCTCCTCCTCCTCCTTCTTCTTCCTTTTTTTTTAACAGACAACGCTGTTAATTGACTCAGGGTTTGTAGAGTTCCTGCTCCGCGATGTCCGTAATAAATCCATTAAAAAGGTGGTCATAGTCATTCCATCACTGTGACTGTAGACGCCAAGTGATGTTATTGGATGGATGTTCTTGGGATTGCTGGGCACTGGTAACTGGCAACTGGAGTGAGTCTTCAGAGATACATGTGGCTTCATCTTAGACTCCTTTCACTGACCATTCCCACAAAAGAGAGAGAAGGTCTTTCCTCCTGCTCTTTCGACTTTGTTTTAGCTATATTGAATATTAAAACCAATGGAAATAAAGAGACTGCAGTGTCCATGAGTACAGAGGATGAGGTTGAATTCAACGAGTTTCATTTATTGTTCCCAGGCGTCCTCAGAGGGTTGAGGGGTCACGTGGGATAAAAATGGGAATTCCTATTTCCTGAACTGGTCTCAGACCTCCAGACGGACAGCTCCTCAGTGAGCACAAGTGGCAGGATTTCGACAAACGTCTTTGTTTTCCATCTTTTGAGTGCTGGAACATTAGAATAGCTTTGTGCTCCTTTTTATTTCTGGCACAGAGAAACTGGTTTGGCCAAAGAGTTATTTTGGGGGGCATTGGCATGTTCTTAGGTATAGGATTTGCCTTTTAGCCCAAGCTAAATAAAGTCAGGTGATTATGGCTTGGGGGGGGGGGGGGGTTCTCTTCCAGGAGACAAATCGATATATTTTTTTAAAGGCAACATGTAGGCTCTAGTTATTAAAAGATTTGTTCAAGAACATTCATATTCCATAACCTCATGTCAGAAAAATTCAAGCAGTAAGACATCTAAAGAGTGGGGTTTTTTTTTTTTTTGCAGCTTTACTCTTTTCCTTGTTAGCGCGTCATAAAAAGTGACAAACCAAATATCCTTTGGCCCTCTCACATTTACTTCAAACCCTGCTTTATCGTGGTTTTTCTCTTTAGATGAGCTCTCATTTACACTTTCTTCTTCTCTGAATTGAAAAGTATTTGAAATCTACTTTCCTTATCAGATACATTGCGAGTCTTCCCAAATAAAGGGAGATGTGAATGATTTTTCACAGATATAGTTACAAAAGGCCAGAGAGTCACAACCCTTTTCTCGCTTTTCTACACATCACACAAAAACACCGATGCTACGAATTTCTTTGATTTAGCAGCCATAAGGCCAAGAAAACAGTAATTTCCATTTTAAGTGCCAATAAACTCAATTTGGCAGGAAGCAAGGTTTTGTTTTTATAAAAATTCATTGAGAGCAAAGACATAGCTTAAAGCTATGATAAAAATAACTTTTTCCCTTTTTCTTTTCTTTTCTTTTTTTTTTTTTTTTTGGCATTTATGGGTATGAATGGCTGGGATCTAAGGGGGGGGGATGCTAAGACACACTTATGGGTTTTTATTTAAACTTCGAACACTTGAAGTGTATTCCACCAGGACTGAAATAGATAATTTCCTCTAATTTAAAGGTAGAATAATCTGTTTTCACATATAATTGGATACGTTATGGGATTTTCAGTGGTTTGGACCAAATGAGAAATGCAGTTCAACTTTGACTTGGGTGAGGAAGAATTTTGTTTGTGATAAGGGAGAAGGCAAAGGGCACTCGTACCATTTTATTCAAAATAAACCACTTAGAAAATTCTAGGAGGATTAGAACTCCCCCCCCCCCCCACCCCCCCCCCCCCCAGTACACGGATTGCAGGGAAGTCTTTGCTCTTTTCACGCAATTCAAAGCCAATTCCCACCGAGGCAACAATTGCATAAGGAGATGAAATATTTGATACCAAAAGAGAAACACTTTGAATGTTTCCATATTTTGTTACTATAGAATGCTTTTCTCTCTCTTTCTCTCTCTCTTTCTTTTTTTCTTTCTTAAAGCTGATGTTCTTGGTTGTTCAGGCAAACTTCTAACCAGACACACCTAGAGTCAATGGTGAGAAAAATGGTGTTTCCCCCCCCAACTCACCCCCGCCCACACTGAAAGGTGTAGCTGAGCCGAATATCCTGATGTTTGATAAGAGGTCCCAGTAAGGATGGCCGTGTTGCTTTTTACAGATAATTTCCCCCTTGTATGTTTCCACTGGCAGCAGAGTATCACCAGGCCCCGCGGGGGGCTGTGAGGAAAGCGGGGCTCTAGCATTCTTTGGGAGATTCCCTGGTGTTGGGAATTCTTTAGGCAACGATATTACAATCCTGGCTTTTGAACTGTGCATCTGACAGAGGATTGTCCATTCTTTTCTCGCCCAGAGAAGACCACGATAATGGTAGCAACTACAGGAACACCAGAGGGAAGGAAAAAGAATGATGATTTTTAGGACGCCCTGAGCTCTCTTGAAAGCACACGGAAAAATACGGCCCCTCTATCCTTTTTGTTCAAGCTGAAGAATGAAAAGAGTTGCTAACTACTACTGATACCACTGCTCTTAGAAAGCACTCCCTAGAAACAGCTGAAACCTTCTGTAAACAGCCGGAAGCCAAAGTTTGCAATGTGGTTCAAACAAGAAAGACTCTATCTTAACATATTCAGGGAGGATCTAATCAATTTAACATTGATCAAGAAAATACTAAGTAGCAGTTCTGTGACCTTAAGCACTTCATCTATTTTGCATACGGAGGTAACCTGGGCATTTGGAACAGTATCTGACACGTGGAAGGCTTTCAATAAATATTTTGTATATAAACAAACAAATGAATATGGAGATTGGCCTTGCATAAAAGAGGAGAGTCAGAGGTCCCAAACTATTTTTTGTTATTACCTTAGTCTTAGTGTAGCTATAACATTTAACTTGCTATTATTGCTTTATTTGATTCGATAAATGGCTTTTCCTTTCTGCTTTTTTTTTTTTTTTTTTTTTTTTTTTACCATTTTTCTCTTCTGCTTTGATGTTAATTTGAGGATTTTTCCCTCGGCTATGCCAATACTCACATGGACAGGAATCTTTGACTCGCTTAAGCCAATTTCTGGGGTTTTTTTTCGGTTGTGGCATGTGTGTGCACGCGTGTGCATGCCTCTGTGTGTGTGTGTGTGTGTGTGTGTGTGTGTGTGTGTTTTCCTTCTCGTTTCTCATCAAGTAATGACTTTTCTCTGTGAAGGCTGTTTTTCTGAGACATTTTTATGTTTCTCGGTTTGTCCTCTTCTTCATTTTAACTGCTTTCTTCTGATCATTTTATTTTCAACCATTGTTTTCTTCCTTTTCCTCCAACTCTCATCAGTAGGAGTAAATATCGCCCAATATCCAATCTCATTACCTTTGTTTAGGGTAAAAATGAGAATTTCTTCACAAGTAAACGGCACATCATCCTTTTCTCTTTTACCTTAGGTACGTACTAATTTGTTTTGCACACTGCAAACAGCTCAAACTCTTTCCCATCTCCTTTTGCCCCAATTTGCAAATGTGGGTGGTGCTCTCGTGTCTTCTTTGTACAAAAAAAAATGTTTTATTGAAAAATAATTTATATAAAAGAAAGTGAATGAATTAAAACTGTACACTTTGAAGAGTTTGAAATAAAATCAAGACAGTAAACATATCCATCACCCCTAAAAGTTCTCTGACGACCTTCCGCAGTGTCTTTGTCGGGACCCTTACCACCTCCAGTCTGGTCCCCAGGGAACCACTGATCTGCTTTCTGTCATGATAGATTCGTTTGCATTTACTAAGATTTTAAATAAATTGGAATAATACAGTCTAAGGCACCAGTGGGAAATGCTTGTCCTTAAAGTACTTTCTACTCAACACTCACAAACCACAATTCATGACCTTTCCTATCTAAATGTAAGCCTCCTGGGGTGCTTTCTATGTCCATTAATAAAACTCTTTTATTAAAGATCAAGACTCTTCTTTTAAGTTCATTTATTTATTTTGAGAGAAAGACAGAGAGAGAGAGAGAGGAAGCACAAGTCAAGGAGGGGTAGAGAGAGAGGGAGAAAGAAAAAATCTCAAGGAGGCTCCACACTGTCAGTGCAGAGCCAGATGCAGGGCTTGAACCCGCAAACTGTGAGATCATGACCTGAGCTGAAGTCAGACGTTTAAGTGACGGAGCCACCCAGGCGCCCCAAAGATCAAGGCTCTTATTCAAGATCAACACTGGAGTTGTCCTCAAGGTTCCTTTCTCTTTCCTCACGTCTCCACAATTGCCAGCTGTGCATCTGAGATGTTACTTTCCTATCTCTGCACTTCTGTTGCCACTGCTCTGCTCCTGGCTCCCAGAATCCCCTTCCTGGATTAGGGAACAATAGCTCACACCGATACCTCACAACTGTTCTCTCTGCCTCCATCACTTCTCTTTCTCTACAACCAGTCAGCCACGCTACCAACATTTATTGGGTATGTGTTTATGTCCAGACAGTGAAAGGGGTTTGTCTCATTCGTCTCTGTGCCCTTTCTTAGCTCAGGTTCCCTTTTTGTCATGCTATCCATTGCAATTTAGAACTTTTCATTACTTTCGTAACTACGGGGCCTGTTTCTCAGACTGTACTCCGAGCCTGATAAAGTCCTGAATTGTGCCTGTTTGCTATTATCATTGCATCTATCCTCAACCTGTACTGCAACGTCAGTTACATAGCAGGTGCTCAATAAATACGTGTTGAATCAATGTGTGATACGTCACTTCTGTTGTATTTTATTCTTGGATTTTACAGCTTCTTTACCTGTGGTGTAGATTTCATGCCTATTACATATACTGCTTCAGGGAATTAGACTCAACAACCTCTCTCGATTTAATCCTTTCACCCTTCCTATGCACCTGGCCTTTACCCTATGCTGGTTCCCAAATGTACATATTTTGCTGCTGCCATTTTTCTGGAATACATTCCCCTCTTGTGTCGCTGGAAAAGATCTGCTTTTTCCTTCAACCAGTCTCCAGCATTCCAACTTATTCTGAGATCTCCTGGCCCAACCTTGCATGATTAATCACTTTGTCCTCTGTTCTATACAGCTGACCACATTATGCTGTGTCAGTTATTGACTCGCTTAACTGTAACCAAGTGCAAAGCATAACCAAGCTTAGTGTGTTTCACTAGCAAGGATCGAGTCAAATGTCGTGGTTCTTTGAATTGACAGAGCTCAGCAGGGTGGCTCTTCTGCCCCACATGTTACTGGTTGGTTCTGTAGCAATGGGGGAGCTTGGCCAGAGTGAGGCCTGTCCTCCAGCTGCCATATAGGACCACTGGTACCCATAACCGTGGAGCCACCTCCACTTTTTTGCCTTCTTTGATCACTCTTCCTCCTCAAGATCAGACACGTTGTCCTTTGGAATGTTGCAAGCCCTGTTTGCATTGCTATTATCTTATCCCAGGCCATCATCCCTGAACAACTAGCCCAGGAGCTTCTGGATTCTTCTCTATGCCCTACTTTCTCATTTAATCCAAAGGAAATACTCTTTCCCAATACGTCTCTTGGAAAAACAAAGCTCATCAAAGTCTCTCTCCTGTGACACCCCCTTTGATCAGATAATGCCTAAGGCAACTGGTTGCTGCCTAGGAATCTACTAGTGCCTCAGGGCAGCATTTCGCACAGAATCTGCCTCAGTTTCACCTGCCAATGTCAACCTCTACCATACCAGTAACCTCAGACAGGCCTGACTCCTCTCTGATTCTTGGATCCTCTGTGATCATGATGGGCTCAACCCGAGGCTTTTCCCAAGAATTTGATGCAGTGTTTTCTTGGGAAGCTTGCAAGTTTTCTCTGAACACTGGGATATCAATAGATCATTTTAGGTGAAAGATATGGAACTGTGGTCAAATGATTTGGGAAAATATTTGATTAACTAAAATTAAATACTTTTCATGACCGTGGAGATTTTGTTATGCTTATATTCATGGTGTCTCTTCACGGAGGAAATTTAGTGTGCACCATTCTCCAATTTTCTTAGACATAGAAACCCTTTCTGGGGGCGCCTGGGTGGTGCAGTCGGTAGGCGTCCGACTTCAGCCAGGTCACGATCTCGCGGTCCGGGAGTTCGAGCCCCGCGTCTGGCTTTGGGCTGATGGCTCAGAGCCTGGAGCCTGTTTCCGATTCTGTGTCTCCTCTCTCTGCCCCTCCCCTGTTCATGCTCTGTCTCTCTCTGTCCAAAAATAAATAAAACGTTGAAAAAAAAATAAAAAAAAAAAAAAGAAACCCTTTCTGGACGGACACACTGAATCACACATAATCCATAAAACATGCCTGGGAACCTGCTGTTCCACTGTATATTCAGCCCGACTTCTCCTTCATGCTTATAACACTTAGTACCTCTGTGGTTAATTTGGGTACTTATTTATATATCTTTCTTCTTGCATCTTTTTTTTTTTAATCACCTAGCACAGGGCTGTTATACAGAAAGCATAAAATAAATACTTGTTAAATGAGTAAATAAACTTTACCTTTCACTGATGAAAAAAATTGGAAAACTTGGAGACTGGACCCAAATTTCTTGACTCCTACTCTAGTATACCAAAGTATTTTCCAGCCAACTGGCTACCCAGAATTAAAGTTTTTATAACTGACTCCCAACTTTGTGGGCCCGCTGGAATCTGGGCACGCCCTTATCTTTAAAGACCATAAAAGGAGCAGTTCATACAGCAGTCGGAGGCAGATTACTTCGATAATGCCTTCATTTTTCTCGGGAATTTGGGCAATTTCCACCAAGATAGTCTTATTATGTTCTCTAATTTACTCAAAATTGCAAAGCATCGTAGAAACATGGACCTATGAGTGGGTATATTTGCAAAAAGACAGAAAAAGGAAAAGGGGTAACAAGCTTTTTGTGTTTTTCTCAACTACTTAAAAAAAACCCATTTCATCTTTCAAATTGTATTGGTAGCTTTTCTGCTTCATCACATGAATGTGGAATTTAAGAAACAAAACAGACAAGGGGTGCCTGGGTGGCTCCGTCGGGTAAGCGTCTGATTTTGGCTCAGGTCATGATTTCATGGTTGGTGGGTTCGAGCCCCACCTTGGAGCTTACTTCAGATGATCTCGATCTCTCTCTCTCTCTCTCTCTCTCTCTGCCCATCCCCCACTCATGCTCTGCCTCTCTCTCAAATAAACATTTAAACAATTTTTTTTTAAGAAGAAACAAAACAGATGAACATACGGGGGGATGGGGAAAGAGAGAGAGGAAAACAAGCCATGAGACAGAATCTTAAAGATAAGGAAGAAACTGAGAGTTGATAAAGGGAAGTGGGTGGGGGATGGGCGTTAAGGAGGGCACTTGGTATGATAATCACTGGGTGCCGTATGCAAGTGATGAATCACTGAATTCTACTCCTGAAACAAATATTGCCTTGTATGTCAGCTGAGTAGAATTTAAATAAAAACTCAAAAAAAAAAAAAAGAGAAAACAAACGATTAACGGCATATGCTCAAGTAATCTTTATTTAATCAATAAACAACTATTTACTGAGGACTCATTGCCTCCCAGGCTCTGTGGTAAGTGATGCGGTTACCGCCACGAATAAGATAAAGACACCATTGAATGTGTAATCATGATAATAGTCCATGCTACACAGGAAAGGTACAGGTTTCTGAGTGTGCATCCACCAGCAAGGACTTAGCTTCGTTTCAGGGCCATCAAATGCTTCCCCAGGGAAGAGGCTTTAACAATAACACTTTTGAAGGGCAAGTTAAGACTCAGCCATAGAAACATCATGGGAAACCGAGAGAAGGTCCGAATGTGAGAAGGGGACTGCTGGAGTTTGAGAAACTAAAGTAAAGTTGAAAGCGTCGGACGAAAAGGAGGCAACAAGGCCAGCCTACAGGCCAACAAATGATATCAGTAGCTAATCTGATCCTTCCCTTTCCTTTTCTTTCCCTCCTCACTGTCCCAGAGTGAAAGTTTCTATTTTTCTCCTAAACGCCTTTAAGCAGGGTTTTATTGAAAAGCACTGCTGATAAATAGAGTAAATTATTCTGAAGCTTACCGCCAACTTGTTAGAAAACTTGGAGTCCTCCAACAGAAGTTCTGATCTGTGAGATTTACAAAAGTCTCCTTGGTCTTTGAGCGTGATCATCAAGTCAGCCTGGATGCCTGGCCTGGGGCCCGGATGAATGATCCCTGTCTGGTCTAGGGACGATTTCCACACCCCCCCCCAACTGCAGTGAGATGAAAGTGTTAATTTTTTGCCTAAAGTTTTTTTTTTTTCAGCGTTGCTCTGCGTGGCTGAAATGGTGTATGCCCTTGACCCCAGGGTGGAAGCTTGTGAGTGCTGGGTGGAGGCCAGAGGACGCACACATTGCCGGTACTGTGGGATCCACCTCAGCATGATAATGGGAATAAAGTGAGTCATAATAAAAGATGCCAGTGAAAGGAAAATGAAAAAAAATGTTTAGATTAAATGAAGTCCAATTTGAATCTTCTGATAGATGTTCTGGAGGGGAGATTTCTTTTTTTTTTTTTTTAATGTTTTATTTATTATTTGAGACAGTGAGAGACAGAGCATGAGCAGGGGAGGGACAGAGAGAGAGGGAGACACAGAATCTGAAGCGGGCTCCAGGCTCTGAGCTGTCAGCACAGAGCCCGACGCGGGGCTCAAACTCACAAACCGCGAGATCATGACCTGAGCCGAAGTCAGACGCTTAACCGACTGAGCCACCCAGGTGCCCCTGGAGGGGATATTTCTAAAAGATTATCTTAAAAGCATTACCGATGACTTAAATATCTTTAAAAAATATTAGTGATAGAGGGATTAATCAAGGGTCTTACCATTCAATAATTTTCATTTATCCATGATCTTAGAATATGTAAAAATAATAAAGATTAACAGGCGAACTTTGTTTGGAGGGTCCCTGGCATAGAAGAAAGGATGCCAAATTCCTGCCTTCCTTTCCCCTTCATCCTCTCTTCTCTCTTCCTTCCTTTAGATCTACACTGCCTCATTCCAGAAATTACTCATGATGGCTTATAAAGTCACATTTGGTAAAGCACTTACTGAGAAAATGGGAGGAATCGAAGAAAACGAAAGGAGATTCAAGTCAAAGCAGGAACCACATGAGCGCCTCTCCCCACCACACTTCTGCACTGAGCTTGGAGCTTCCGACCGCCCAGAGCAACATCCTTAAGATAAAAATGAACCAAATGCCGATTGGCAAGGCCAAGGCTCAGGGAAGTGTCTCTCCTGTGTGGTTGGTAGGGGTAATGGTGAAAGGCAGCTCATAAAGAAAACATGCATGCTACGGTAAAATGTTCAACATCATTGAAAAGAAATTTTTTAAAATGTTTATTTATTTTTGAGAGAGAGAGAGAGACAGAGCGTGAACAGGGGAGGAGCAGAGAAAGAGGGAGACACAGAATCAGAAGCAGGCTCCAGGCTCTGAGCTGTCAGCATGGAGCCCGATGCGGGGGCTCAAACTCACAAACCGCGAGATCATGACCTGAGCTGAAGTCGCTTAACCAACTGAGCCACCCAGGTGCCTCTCAACATCATTTATGATAGATGCAATCATGAATTTTGTTGGTCTGTGTTGAGTCCGAGTTCCTGATGGTCTCCAGTCAGATTCCTTCAGGTCTGCAGTTTTCCGTCCAGCAAACATAGCCAGGGAACCAAATTTAGTCCCTTTTTTTTTTTTTTTTTTTTGCATTTCAGGGGTAGATAGATGAATGCATGGCTCTCCCATTGCCTTTCTAAAGACTGGAAAGCAACCAGGGAAAAGGAAGTCTTCACAAATAATTAAAACGTAAATGTGAAGGAAAATGAAAATTGAAATAATTAAAAAGCATAAGCATTAAGCATAAGCCAGCCCAGTGTTAGGAGGATGTATCTTACAAATCAGAGAGGATGATGGGGGGCGGGGTGGGTATGGGGAACGATAGACCAGAAGGCAGTCGGCGGTCCATGTCCTTAACATAGTGGTGTCTCTGCCCAGCCGAATCTCGAGCAGCGGGGAGGGGCACACGAGGAGAGTGGTACCGGGGACCTTGCCTAGTGACCTTGGTCAGGTGAACAGCTGTTGCCTTTTAGGGTGCTCCTGGAGGCGGACCCTCCACCCTGATCAAAGAGATGGCCGTGCAGGCAGGGTCCCACCTGCTGACACGGGTAGAAAGGTCTTCCAGTCCTGCCCCCGTTAAACGGCTCTCAAATCTGAGTAAACCAACTGCTCTACAATGTGGTCACTGCCATGCTGATGTTATGGGCAAAGTGCACGAGAAGCACGGGAAGGATTTAATTTGGGGCCGGTTTCTATGTTGGTTCAATAGTTGGAGAAAGTGTTAGGTGTTAATGTTTATTAGAGAATAAAAAAAATACAGATTTGTTTTCAAGTCTAACTAATCCGTGAAAATCTTGTATTGTTTCTGTTTGCTCCATACTTTGAAAAATGACACTGGTGGCCAGCGGGGGGCGGGGAACGTTGGGTGGCTCGGTTGGTTGAGCATCTGACTCTTGATTTTGGCTCAGGCCATGATCCCAGGGTCAGGGGATCCAGCCCTGTTTCAGGCTCCACGCTGAACGCGGAGCCTGCTTAAGATTCTCTCTCTCTCTCTCTCTCTCTCCCTCTGTCCCTCTCCCCTGCTTGCTCTCTAAATAAATAGATAAATAAATAACACTTTGGTCTCACATGTAGTGTGAAGGTCTTGGTATTTTTATAGGTGCCTTGCAGTGGGTCTCTGTGGACAAGTAAGATGTTCACCTGAAAGGTGTGATCAGAAGTGTGTTGATGGGAAATGAGAAATTAGAATAATTTAAGAATTTATATCCTTATGACATACCAGGAATGTGTGATACTTCGTTAAAGAGCCCTTACGTCAGACAGATTGTCACCGACGACCTAGGACATCTGGCCACATGCAGTGTACCTATAGCTGTCACAGAAGCATTGTAAGGACCTGTGATTACTCTCCAAGGTTTCTACGTCACCACAGATTATTTTGGTACAGGAAGCAGGGCACAAAACTGCCACTTAACGGATGACTAGAATCATTGGAGACTGTCATTGGCTGAATGCTTGTGTCCTTCAAAATTCATATGCTAAAACCTAATCCCTAATGTGATAATGTTTGGACGCTGGGACTTTGGGAAATGACTAGGTCACAAAAGCAGAGCCTTCTTGTAGAAGAGACCCCATAGAGTTTCCTCATCACTCTGTCAAGTGAGGACACAATGAGAAGACTACTATCCATGAACCAGGAGGTGGACCCTGCCAGATACTAATTCTGCCTGCACCTTGATCTTGGACTCTAGAACTGTGAGAAGTAAATGCTGTGGTGTATAAGCCGCACACACACCCTCCCCCCCCACCGCCCCGTCTACAGTATTTTTGTTATAGCAACCTGAACAAACTAAGACATAGAATTGTGTTTCTAATATAATAATATGATATTTCTAGTGTTCACTAAGATGTTACAAGGTCTGCTATACCTTGTAACTGTGATGTTGAAAAACCAAATTTTCATCCTGGCATAGAGTTTTTATGAAAACCAAAGAGATTGGAGTTGCGATATCACACGGTTTGCAAGGTTGTTTTTGACCAGAGAAAGGGAAATGTCTTTAAGAAGAAAATCCCACACTTGGAAGCAGGAAAAGACAGCAATGTGACTAACAACCATGGCAATAAGGTTACATTTAATACACTTGACCTTCAACGGATAGAGGACTCTTTGTGTTGCCGATTATTTAGCACCGTGTGCCTGTTCTTCTCTCTGCTTTTACTGGAGGCAATGTCTCCGTGAGAATCAGGCCGTGCTTGTCAGGGACAGAATGTCAGATACATGCGTGTGGACTCATGCTCTGAAGGCTGATTACTCATTTTTCAAAACTCTGCAAAACAAACAGGAGTTAAAGTGAGAACCCAAAATGTTAGCACAGGTGTTCTTTACTACTTTTAACAAACGAGATGCTATAGTAAATGGATCAAGTATAAATTAATAACATAATAAATTTATTAATGTCTTAATTAATGTGTGTATTAATAAGTCTTAGATTTTAACTTGACAATTGATAGGTGAATAATCATCAACAGATCTCTTTGAAGTAGCCACCATGACTTGGGAGTGAGAAGCCACCATGACTTTGGGTTGAGGAGCATAATGGTTTGGAGACGGTAAATAAAAGCATCCAAAGATGCAGTAAAAATTTTGTGCAAATCCTAACCTTGCTGCTAATGAGAAACTGAAGTCATATTTGTACTTTGAGAGCAGTCGATACACTTTTTTTCTGTGGAGAAATCCATCTCAAAAATACATAAAATCAATGAATTGAATTCTATATTTTTTACAAATAAAGCCAAAATCACCTGGAAGGACTTTGAAGTCCTCTGAAGTCACTTAAAGGCTAATGCAACGTTTGGTCACATTACTGGAATAACCGCTGCCCGAGACAGATCATCAGATAGCCAAAATTTAAAACAAGGCGAGCAGAGCTAACCGCTGAGCCGATGACATTTAATTGGTGTCAGAATGAGAAGAAAAATGAAGAGGCGCCCAACATTCCAATACGTAAGTCTTACCTTCTAAAATAGAGTAAAATAATACAGAAAGCATAAACATTTTATCCTTATAACATACAATGAGAGAGAAAATTTGCCATATTGTAAGTGAAGGGTAGGCAATTTTTTTTTTTCTTGTAAAGGCCAGGTAGAAATGTTTTTGGCTTTGCCGGCCATACAGTCTCTGTAACAGCTATTCCATTCTGCCATCGCAGCACAAAAATAGTGATAGACAATACTGAAGTCAATGGCATGGCTGTGTTCCAACACAACTGTTGGATTTTTTTCAAAACCCAACAAAAATTGGCAGCGAGCTGGATTTGGCCTGAGGACCATAATTTACCAACCTCTGTTTTAGATCATGAGAAGCCTTAATTGTTAGCAAGAACAGATCACAAGTCAATGACATGCAAGCCTTTATCTGCAGTGAAGCCACAGGATTTCATAACTATTTGGACCAATGGCAGAAATCTCCAAACGTCTTAGAGTAATAGGAATATGAAATTTTATCACCTAAATGTCAACTGATATCTACTTTGCACAGTATGGTAGCCCCTGGCCACATGTGACTATTTACATTTAAGTACAAGTTAATTAAAATGGAATAAGATTTAATATTGAGTTTCTCAGTCACATCAGACACATTCCAAGGGTTTGATAGATACATGTTGCTTATGGCTGCCATATTGGACAACACAGAACATAGACTATTTCCATCATGGTGGGAGTTTTATTGGACAACACAGATCTAGATTATACAGACAGATTCAACAAACGAACAAATAGAAGTTTAGCAGTGTAGTATCTTGCTATCAAGCAACAGGACTCTTCAGTGGAGGACCAGAATCCGATCTGGGCTCGTCTGCCTCTTGGTGTCTGGTGCGTAACAGGAGATAATCAGCCAACAAAGAAGAAACAAGAAAGCTCTCTGAAAATGCAGTGTATATGGAGCCTGAGCCCAGACTAAAGTAACACCAGCTATAACGTTACCTAAAGACACGACTGACCTACTCACCCCAGGCACCAAAATCTTGGTGAAGGTTGTATGGTTACAAATGTTTCTGTATGAAAACACCTGGAAGAGTTGCTTTTTTGTTTTTGTTTTTGTTTTTTTGATTTGGGGCTTTATAGACAACAGAAAGGTAAATAGAGAGAGTCTGAAAACTCCATGATAAACGAAGATATTTCTTGTTTAGTGAATTTATATATAAAGTCAGGGTTTGTCTAATACTGATGTCAAACACTCACATTGGAAGGAGCAGAGAAACTCCATCCAAGAGAGGGTTCAATAGGATTGCTTCCTCCTTTTTTAACAGGATTGTTTCTGACTTGCTGTAAAAGGGAAGCTGTCTGGTTGGCCTACATTAGTTAGGCTCTGTGGGTCTCTTCGGTCTGCTCCAAGCTGTTGTTCCTCACATCACCCCACCGAGTCTTTTTCTTACCAAAGTGTCTTTATTCTCAGTCTCCACTTGCATGGTTTCTGGAGACTCACCGCTAAGACAACATCTGTAGTCTCCAGAGACGTTGCTTCTGCAAAACACCTACTACCACTAGAAATGGCGTCTAGTGCCTTCTTTTGGATAGCCCTGCATCTTTCAGCCTCAGTAATCAGTTTTCTTTGTATGGACCTCTATATTCTGCTTTCGATCTGAAACTGAGGAGCTCCCTCAATCTTGACTCATTTTGGTAGAACGAGTACCTTTCAAACTGGGCTGGAGCCAAATGGGAGACCATCTGAAACATGGCTCTTTCTAGAGAGAACCGTCTACGCATGGCTGAGATGCTGTTGTTTGACAATTATGTTTTTACTTTACAAGTGAGCATTAGCATGCTGACCTTGAAAAGCCTCTCCTTGCCGAACTATGACCTTCATCCCAACATTTTTCTAGAAAGTACTTGACTTGCCATAAGAGACCAAATGGTATGCTTAATGTTAAACGCAGGTCTTAGGCTCAGGTTCCCTGGAAGAGACATCGAGAGGAAGGTTTCTGTGTAGGAGGCTGCTGGGAGCAGACCCGCAAGAACGCTAGCCTTATGATTTGTGCCCTTATAAAAGAGATCCCATGAAGCTCCCTTGCTCCTTCTGCCATGAGAGGACACAGAGAAAACTCTATGGACCAAGAAATTGGCCCCCATCACACACCTATTCTGACTGCACCTTGATCTTAGACTTCCAGACTCCAGAACAATAAGAAATAAATTTCTGTTGTTTATAAGCCGCTCGGTCTATGATATTTTGCTAGAGCAGTTCGAATAGACTAATGCACTAGTTATAGGGATAAATATGACATCCTTGATTAGTGCCTATAATCTTCGAGGGCTAGAGAAAGCATCTGCCTGATGCTATACTCGATATATAACACTTGAATGAAAATTGAAAATTTGGTGCAACTATATATGTCTAGAATATATGAAACCACAAACACTTGTTCATAGCTGCGACACTAAGTTATTTCATTTTCAGGTGACTTTTTGCTTTCCAGCTACTCGGAATTATATAGAGATGGTCTTTAGATTGCTTTTAAGGGGTATGAAACCAAGCTATATGAATTTTAATTTAGCCTTTTATGACTGGCATTGTATACAGTCACAGATTTATGTCTAATGGATTTTTTTAAAATACAATATATTTCTTCAGGATATTATTTACATAAGGCATGTCAGCCTAGTTTTTAGTACTGCGAAGTATGCAATAGCACAAATAGAAGCAGTTAAAGACACCCAAAGAAATCAAAAGACCCTATCCAGATATGGAACCTTTGTGTACATTTTTACTCTGGCTTAAAAATAACTCATACTAATTAATTTTTTTTCAATGTTTATTTATTTTTGGGACAGAGAGAGACAGAGCATGAATGGGGGAGGGGCAGAGAGAGAGGGAGACACAGAATCGGAAACAGGCTCCAGGCTCTGAGCCATCAGCCCAGAGCCCGACGCGGGGCTCGAACTCCCGGACCGCGAGATCGTGACCTGGCTGAAGTCGGACACTTAACCGACTGCGCCACCCAGGTGACCCTCATACTAATTATTTTAAAATGGATCCCTGAGTTCCTTCAGCTGATAAAAATGGGTCTCCTTCCAAATGAAGAATCTGTCTAAATACATTAAGGCAAACAACTTTTGTCAAAACGTGTTCGGTTGACCTGAAAACAAAGAAACGTATACAAAACTTGCCAACATATAAGTCTTATAGTCTTATATTTTTTAGAACTGCCCTGAACTTCTGAAAGATTATTAAAATGCTGGAGGACCTGAGAGTCTGCAGAAATGTCAGGAAGTCAAAGGGAATACAAACACAATGCACGTCTGAATAAGAGAGCTATCTCTGGGATGGAGACCCTGACCTTGTTTACTACTCAGGCTTGTTCCTCCTCAGAGGTATTATTTTTCCAGAGATCTTACATTTCTCAATTCCTTTCTTGAACTTATTTTTAGAAATTGCCCTCAAAACTTGCTCCACATCATTTTAGTATGCTCACTGTTTGTCTTCGGGTTTAATTTAGGGAATTACCAAAGTAATAAAATCACATTTTGACATAATAGTCTTGATCCAAAGTCAGTTACGATTAATGAGTAATTACCTATTCTCTACAATGGCTCATAGGCTAGTTCATTCATTCACGTATGCAATTTTATCTTATTTATTTTACTTAAATTGAGAAAGGATGGACATACAACATTGTGTCAGCTTAAGGTGTATAATGTGTTGATTTGATACACAGATACAGTGCAATATGATTACTACTGTAGCATTAGTCAACACCTCGATCATATCACAAAATGATTGTTTCCTTTTTGTTGTGAGAACATTCAAGATTTACTCTCTTGGCAACTTTGAAGTATACAGTATAACATTGTAATCTCTCTAATCACTAGGCTGTGCATTAGATCTCCAGAGCTTCATCGTCTTCTGGTTGCAAGTTTGTACACTTTGACCACCATGTAATCACTTGAGACTCTCTCCCTTTCTCTTCTGTGGAAGTGACCCACGTTTAGCCCCCAACAGTGGGCACTCAAGCCCGTCCACCTCACCTTGGGTAGATAAGCTGCAAAGAATGTCGAAGGAGGATTCTCTGACAAGGCACACTGGATTAAAGAGCGCCTGGGGATCCTGTAGCCAAACAAATTAGTTGAGCGTCCAAAATGAGACATAACTCTGGCCAGTTCGTTCCTCAAAGCCCCTATGTCCTTGGTTCAACTTTCCATTTCAGTTGTGGGGTCACAAAGACTATGTGACTCAGAAATAAAGACAATGATGGACAAGAAGGAAGACAAGGAGACAGGTGGGGGAATGCAAAATAGGGTCACTAGAATGTCACAGGAATTAGAATGGAGAAAATACACATTCCAGAAGTCTCCAAAGGATTAATTTTTGACACAATTAATTTTATTTGCTTTGAAAATATGAAGTGGATTTTATCCTCATCTGGATGCAATTGAATCTTCCCAATCCTAGGATAAATAGGCTTTTGTTTGGCTGGTGGGTTTTGGTTTGTTTTTTTGTTTTGGGGTTTGTATCTTTTTGTTTTGTTTTGTTTTGTTTTGGCGGATTTTAATATGCTTCCAGTGCCAAAAGTTTTCTAAGGAAATATATCAGATTTATAAAATTAGCCAACCAAATCAAATTAACCAAACACTGTTGAATGAATGACTCACAACATGTGACATTTTTACTGAATAAATAATTTTACTTTCCACCATATTCAGCTGAGAAAAAAAAAAAAACAAAGAAAAATGTTGGACAGATCCAAACACTTAGTGTTTATTAGGAACATGTGTACGATGTGTATTAGAATTTCACGTACAGTTAGGTGGAGTAAGTGACCAAAGGTCAGCACTCTTTAAATGACTCCCAAAATAATTCTTTTTGTACACTCCAGAATTTTTTTTAAGTTATTCGGAGAGATTCTCTGAAGGTTAAAATGCTGTAGCATTTTGCTTAGAAAACCATTGCATGACTCTTCAGTTAGGCTGTACAAAAAGTCCAGAAAACCGAAAAATACATTTAAGTCTGTAATTTACCAGTCCTTAAAAGGAACTTTTTAAAAAGTCATTCACATTTATCAAGTAAATCAGACCCAGTTTCTTGGGAGGAAGCAAGAAGTGACCGCCGGGGCTGGTGATTACATTTACAACAGAGTAGGAAACACTGTATTAACGGTGATAGCTCAGAGAAGTAAACTTGTGATTTTCGTGTTGCTCAGACTTCAATATCTGCAGCTGTATTCATGTCAAAGTCATAATCTCTTGTTAATACCCACAATGCCTTCCAACTTGAACCGGGTCATGTCTCCTAAAGAAAGCTCTGTGAAGTCCGAAGGAATCACAGAGGTAGGACTGAGGTCCAGGTACAGAGGGCCAAACAGAATGCAGATGTTGTGTTCACAGAACCGAGTAAGGAAGACATTTTTCTCGGTTGTATGGAGAAGACGTTTAGGTGCACCAGAGAGGTACCAACAAGAGCCTAGACAGAACCTTGAACTAGTCCTGCTTCTAGTTTACCGGGGAAGACCCACCACTTTCTTGAAAATCAAAGCTATCAACCGTCAGAGGATATTTCACTAAGGCTCTACAAATGGTCACAGGAGATTCTTTACCATCACAATCTTTTTTAGGGAAATTGCTTGAAATTTTTACTAAGGACACTTCTACATAACCGAAAGTTCAGAGCTAACTGTAAAAAATGTGTATTCTACACCCTGTTTATAGAAGAAGATTGGCGGGGGTGGGGGAGCTCCTGGCTGGCTCAGTCAGTAGAGTGTGTGACCCTTGATGTCGGGGGCGTGAGTTCGAGCCCCATGCTGAAGGTAGAGTGTACCTAAAAAAAAAAAAAAAAAAAAAAAATAGAAGTAGGTGGGATGTATATTGCCCTAACAGGGTAAGAGATACAAACTGCCCTTTTTCCTCCTCAGTTAACTTATTTTTCTAATTGTTGCTACTGTATAAAAATCCATTTTTATATTGATCTTGATAAATTCACTTATTAATTTTACTAATTTATAAATATCTTATTTGCCTAAGCAAAGAGTTTTGTTTCTTGGGAAGATGTGGCCGTCTAGGTAAAGTCCCACCCATATTTTCATTTGCCTTCTCTTTTTTGCCCTAAATCTCTTCCCTTTCTCTTCACCTCAGCATAGGATTTACATAATTTGATAAAGTAACTACACTTTGCTTTGGGCTCTGTTTTCCAAGGAACCCAGGCTAAAACAGTCCTCCAATTTCCTTTCCTGTTTAATGACTCTCAAGGCCCCTTCCAATTTTAATATGCTTGCCCAAGGCCATAATACTAAAATAGATTGTAACTGAGAGCTAAACCGACCTCTCTTGCCATTATCGCCATGTTCCGGCTAGTCAAAATTTGACCCCCTGCATCTGTGCTTGCCCTATCCTAGCTCCATTCCAAGAAGACTCCCCTGTCTCTTCCCCTCGAGCCAAGTTTTAAAAGAAAGGAAAAAAAAAAAAAAACCAATGGCCTTTTCCTCATAAACAGCTGTGGGCAGAATTTGTCTTCTGCTGTTCTACGAATATAAAAAACACTCAGGAGTTCATCTCTAGAACAAATGATCTCACTACAGAATGTTTATTGACAAGCCATTTCCTATGTGGAGTTCTTTCCTCTCCCAGCCTCCATCCTGTCATCTACTTTTTCCTTTGCTAACTTCTCTAACCACACATAACTAATGTCCCCATCTACCCTATCCTCAGGTTTCAGAAGTCACTCTGTGCATTGAATCCTATGCCTACCCACATTCTTGGAAGCTTTCCCCATCTACCCTGTCTCCTCAAGTCTCTTTAAAATGTCCATCCTTGGGGTGCCTGGGAGGCTCAGTCCGACTGTAGCTCAGGTCATGATCTCGCGGTCTGTGAGTTCAAGCCCCGTGTTGGGCCCTGGGCTGACAGCTCAGAGCCTGGGGCCTGCTTCGGATGCTGTGTTTCCCTCTCTCTCTGCCCCTCCCCCACTTGTGCTCTCTCTCACTCTCCCAAAATTAAATAAATATTTTAAAAAATAAAGAAAATGTCCATCCTCATTGAAAGACTATGAAGGCATTTTAGGTCTCATTAGATCAATGTATGCTCAGATTCTGTATCTCACGGCTCTCAGATACTCAGATAATTCTTCCTTCCCAAACTCATGGTTGCCTTGCAAACTGGCCATGGGTCCCTTTGGAGGAAGGATTAGGGAAACACACACCCTGTTTACTTTATTCCACTGATCATGCCTTCCTTTTAATCGTATGGCTCTGAGCTTGTGGTTTAACTTAGCTCTGGAATCAGAGTGAGGAATCTTGATTTTCCATTATAGCTGCTGACATCATCCTTCATTTCCTCAGACTTTGATATTTTTTGATTATACAAATCAAGCAACACGATTAGCTACCTAAGTATTTCTTGGTCTTTTCTGTCTTCTCCAAACACCATCGCTGTGGGTCTTGGTGGATCAAACGTTATGACTCTCTGTCCCTCTGAGATGTCTGCTACCTGTTCCATAATTACACCCACTTTGCCTCAGAGAGTTATGTATTGCCACCTGGTCTGGTCACAAAATGAGGCATTGTAGGCACAGACCATCCGAAAAAGACGAGACACACTGAGAGTCACCTGCTTCAGGTAAGGTCTTTATACAATCTCCAGGCAACAGGAGTTTATCCTCCTCTGCTAAGTGCGGAGGGGACTTCTTTTGCTGACCAGTAGAATTCTGGGGAATTGAGGCATTAAGGTTATTGGACGCATTGAGCTAAAATGCCCTGTTCTCACTCTTTCTATCAGGTGTCAACCTCAGTAGAGAACCTCCCTTTAGTCTCTTTTATAATCCTGCCACGCTGATAATCAGATACCAGGCCTGATCTTTAATATACTCTTGTGTCTGAAGGAAGTGTACTTTCCCTTTAAAGCGACCATAGAGGCCCCCAGGCTTTCAAAGTTAAGTTGGCTGTTTGTTCCCCTAAGCCTATCATTTTCTTCTTACAAGTCCTCCATTGTTAACGAAAGCATCCCCTCGCTACCACAGTCTTTATTATGACCACATCCCTCATACTAATCAAGAGTGGGAGCCGCATTATCTCCCGATGCCTTTCTTTCCAGTCACATGCTATCTCAACTATCGACAGGTGAGAGATTTAGTAACTGTTACTATTACAGGTGGGAAATCAACTTCTGAAATCCTATCCCAAGAGACCGCTTTCTATGGCCAGTTATCCTAGCCCAGATGCCTAGAATTCTGGAGAACAAGGTTCACATCGTGATCTAGTGAAGCCACAAGGAGGGAGAAAGGGAAGGCAGGAAAGGAGAAAACAAATCTGAGTTTGTGGATTACCAAGCTGGCCACAGCTTCACAAGAAAACATAGCTGGTTATGTGGATGTATGAAATAGCTCCAGTGAGGCAATATGGAACTCTTAGCTCTCAGCATAGTCTATATGGAGTGGGGGTCGATGAGCAACGTATCTGCCTGTGTTTTTCCATCCAGTCGTTTAGAGATCACTCCATGGGACATGAGAATCAGCCTGTGTAGACGCTGAAGAAGCCAGTAGGACCCACATGCTAGAGGTCCTGTGTCTCCACTGCCAAAGTTCCTGACCCTTGTTAAAGGCTATTAACATCAGTGGTATTAAGACATGTGATCCTATTACCATGGCGGCTTTGCCATCGAGTGAAACATGAAGTACTCGCTGGCTCCCCATGGACCAGGAGGCAGCATGAGTTGCCAAGCCCTTGGGTGAGCCATATCTGAGCAGATCTGGGGAGGATCCAGTAAAGGAAACTGGGTCCGGTAGTCCTATATGGTATTTCCCTTTTGTAAATTCCAGTAATTTAGAAATGGCTATTTGTGAGATGGGTAGTTCTTCTTTAATATTTCCTTCTGTGGCCTTGGAGCCAATGTCAACATCACTGATCCAGCCTCCGGTTTCTCTGTATCTTCTGATGATTTGTCCTCAGATCATCAGAGAGCAGTGAGAAAAACTAAGTGCCTGGTTTGTAGAAAAGTATTCCAGGGAGACAGTCAGACAGTAAACAGATAGCAACTTACAATATAATGCCATGTTAGGCAGTAAAGAAAGGTTGGTGGACAGAGGGTAAGAACCAGTGGTCAAAAGTGGTCAGGGAAGGTCTCTTTGAGAAATGACACCAGAGCAGAAGTGAGGGCAGTTAAAATGGCACTCTATCAAGAGCATGTATTCAACACATTCTTGTGGGTAGGAAGGAGCCATAAGGCACTGAAATCGGCTTTGACAAGGGTACTCACAGTTTCTGCTGAAGACTTTACAATCCAGGATAGAGTAGAAAAGAAAGGAGAAAAAAATAGATGTACAATTTAAAAATGATTTCAGGGCACCTGGGTGGCTCAGTCTGTCGAGCGTCCAACTTTGGCTCATATCATGGTCTCACTCACGTTTGTGAGTTTGAGCCCCGCGTCGGGCTCACTTCAGTCTGCACGGAGACCACTTCTGATCCTCCACTCCCCCCTCTCTCTGCCCCTCTCCCACTCATGCTTGTTCTCTCTCTCCACCTCTCAGAAATAAACGTTAAAAAACGATTTCAAGGTTTTCTATGACAACCTCGAAAATCTGGTAGATGTGTAAATATCTACCCTTTTTGTGACTGGGTTTTATAAAACCATATAGAAGACTGCATTTCCAGTAACAGTGGTGCTTATGTGCCCAGAGATTGTTGACGTATGATGGACATGAGATGGTCTCCGATGAATAGTCTCAGAGATTTCAGTTTTTCTGTGCTCTTGAACCTTGCTCAGGGGCTGTTACAACAGGCTTTCTTCTCTAATTGTTTCAGCAGGGAATATTTCCTTGAAAATAGTGTTCAATATATTGCAGCAACATTTCCACAGCGTGACCTTGCTTTATGCTGTGTGGTGCCTTAAGTAGTCATAGTTTTGTACCTGGGTACCTGAACTGACTGTACCTTCCCATAAAAAATAGAAATGTATTTAGTGATAAGGACAGCATATAACAAATACGTAGTGCATGGAAAAACCAGCTGTATTTTGGTTTACAAAATGTCTTAATTTATTTTTCAAGTATTTTGGATTAGATGAAACCCAAGTAGGTTTTGCCAAGAACGTTTCCCCCTTAATTTTTGAAATCATGTGCAATTTTGCAGAAATTTACTCCATATGTTTCTGTTCCATTTACACTTAAATCACCAAAATATTGCTTTGTAAGATCTATTTGATGTCCAAGAAGCCATTTGAATTAGTCCAATACTTTTTTAAAAATTGAGATTTAATTCACATACTATAAAATTCATGCTTTTAAAGTACACAATTCAGTATTTTTTTAGTATCTTCTCAAAGATGTGCAACCATTACCACTATCTAATTCCAGAACCCAAGACACGTTTGAAAACACATTGCATTAATACGATATTGAATTTGAACCGTAGGAAACATATGAAGAGCTGCATAGTGGGTTTCACCTTGAGGCTCCTGGTCTGGGACTTGATGTGAATTTTTGTTATAAACAAGGGACTGGTTCCAGCCCTAACACCACAATCATAAACCAGAAAATTCCGTATTTAATGGAGAGTCTTCAGGACTCAAGGATTATTGCAAGGATGAGTTTGTCTGTTGTGAATAATACACCAGTAGGACCCAAGTTGCAAAGTCCGCCGCTTTCCTACTCAGCCCCACTCCTCTACCGATGATACTTTTGCCAGGTTTTTTTGACCTGGAAAGCTCCAGACCATTGAGTACTGATCACACAATTTTGGGCTCCAAAGTTGTCCTAGCTCTCACTTGCAACCCCATCCAGCTAAGTCACTGCCAGAAAAATGAGAGACTACATAAGGCCGACTTTGAAGACAGAATGTTCCCTGAGTGACCTCTGTGTATTGAGTTTGGAACTGTTTGCTTGAAGGAATGAGAAAAGTGAATCATAAAACTTAATTTGTTATCTCAGTGAGGCCCTTCAGATAGAATTACAGACATTGCCCTATCGGCTGCTTCAAGGGTAAAATAGATCCCTTTCAAATACGAATACGCCTCTTTGCCAATTGTAGTTCTCAATTAAGTATATTGGATTTAGAACGCAGACATATATATAGAAGTATATTGGATTTAGAGCATATACATGTATGAAATATATGGAATATATTTAACATGAAATAAGATACATGATAGAATGCATTTAGCCACATTTCCCAGCTTTTTGGGAATCATGATACTTCAAGCTTTGGGACCCTAAAATCCTCACTCTTTTAGGCATAGTAAATGAAAAGAAAAAATTTTTAATATAATTTATTGTCAACAACACCAAGTGCTCATTCCCAGTGCCTTCCTCAATGCCCATCACCCACTTTGCCCTCTCCCCCATCCCCATCAACCCTCAGTGTGTTCTCTGTGTTTAAGAGTCTCTTATGGTTTGGGGCGCCTGGGTGGCTCAGTCAGTTAAGCGTCTGCCTTCGTCTCAGGTCATGATCTCGCAGTTTGTGGGTTCGAGCCCTGCATCAGGCTCTGTGCTGACAGCTCAGAGCCTGGAGCCTGTTTCAGATTCTGGGTCTCCCTCTCTCTCTCTGACCCACCCCTGTTCATGCTCTGTCTCTCTCTGTCTCAAAAATCAATAAACGTTAAAAAAAAAAATTTAAAGAGTCTCATGGTTTGCCTTCTTCCCTCTCTGTCTATAACTCTTTTTTTCCCCTTTCTTCTCCCCCATGGTCTTCTGTTAAGTTTCTCAAGATCCACATATGAGTGAAAACATATGATATCTGTCTTTCTCTGACTTATTTCACTCAGCGTAATACCCTCCAGTTCTATCCACGTTGCTGCAAATGGCGAGATTTCATTCTTTCTCATTGCCAAATAGTATTCCATTGTATACATAAACCACATCTTCTTTATCCATTCATCAGTTGACAGACATTTAGGCTCTTTCCATAATTTGGCTATTGTTGAAAGCACTGCTATAAACATTGGGGTACAAGTGCCCCTATGCATCAGCACTCCTGTATCCCTTGGGTAAATTCCTAGTAGTGCTATTGCTGGGTGATAGGGTAGTTCTATTTTTAATTTTTTGAGGAACCCCCCACACTGTCTTCCAGAGTGGCTGAACCAGTTTGCACTCCCACCAACAGTGCAAGAGGGTTCCCATTTCTCCACATCCTTGCCAGCGTCTGTTGTTTCCTGAGTTGTTCATGTGAGCCACTCTGACCGGTGTGAGGTGGTATCTCAGTGTGGTTTTGATTTGTATTTCCCTGATGATGAGTGACGTTGAGGATTGTTTCGTGTGTCTGTTGGCCATCTGGATGTCTGAAAAGAAAAAATAATTTCAAGCAGTATGTTATTTGTAGACACAATCAACCTGTGGGATTTGGGAGATTTTTCTTCATCTTTAAGACCCAGAGTCTCATTTGTAAAATTGGAAAAGCAATAGCTACTCCACAGAATTAACCTAGAATAAATGAAAGGGTAGCCTGCGTGTGAGAAGTTAGCATCCCAGTGCCTGGAACGCCAAAGGTAAATGATTATTGAATCTGGAAGGAATCTGGGCTAATAAGCTGACTTACAAATATACAACTAGAAATGACTTGTATACTTGTTCTTCCAGAACATAAAGGAGTGTTTTAAGTAGTGACTGTTCTTTTCTGTGAATGCATTGCTTCATTTGTATAATAAACACAATGTCAAATAAACATGGTTTGTGTGTTTTCTATTAAGTGCCTCATAATGGCACTACCATTTATTATGATCATTATGAACCCATAGTAAGAAACTTCTTTCTTTTTTTATGTTTTCAGTGTTTATACATTTTTGAGAGACACAGAGAGACAGGGAGTGGGGGGTGGGGGCGCGCAGACAGAGAGGGAGACACGGAATCCGAAGCAGGCTCCAGGCTCTGAGCTATCAGCACAGAGCCCAACGCGGGGCTCAAACCCATCAACTGCGAGATCATGACCTGAGCTGAAGTCAGTTGCGGAACCAACTGAGCCACTCAGATGTCCGGAAACTTCTTTCAATATAGCCTAAACATTTTTTAAAATTAATTTGACACCGTATCTCATTAATTGTCCTCTTTTCCCATGATGAGCTTAGCAACCATTGTTGAACTCTACAGACCAGACAAGTTTTGCTAGACCCTGTTTTTTTCTCTTATGTCCCTAACTTGGCAGTGTTTTTTGTCCACATGACAACAAAATGCCTGGATGAAAAGTAAAATATTCAATCATCTGCGTGTTTTGTCTACACAATGGTACATGTTTTGATGTTATGTAGACAAAACATCCAGATAATTGGGTCTTTTTCCTTTCATCCAGATGTTCTGGCATTATTTATACATAGCTCATGTCTAGCTTGCTATTCATTGAAACAGGAAGAGAACACATACATAAGAGGTGACTTCCAGTGACAAGAAAAATGTATTGGGCATTAGATCACAGGTAAGCATTTTCCTGCATTGAAATAATTCGTTTCTTATATACCTATGGTATGCACTCTGCATTTTTATACTTCACATATATGAAACTTTACATAGAAAAAGATTGTTACCTATATATAATGTCTAAAATACTGGTTGCAAATGATCTAGAATGGAGAGGGACAAAAGAGGAAAGCTTGGTTTGATGCAATAAACCCTTTGACATCATGGATGTAGGAGACACTGACGATTACCTTTAAAAGCCATTCTGAACGACTTTCTATCTTTCTGCCTCCTAATACCAAAACTGAATATTCGGACACTTCATTTCTTGGCCTCTCGGTCTAGTGACCTACTTTTTCACGATGACATCATACGGGGAAGTGTGCTATGAGATCACTGAGAAATACATCTTGTTTCTTTTTTTTTTTTAATTTTTTTTTTTTCAACGTTTATTTATTTTTGGGACAGAGAGAGACAGAGCATGAACGGGGGAGGGGCAGAGAGAGAGGGAGACACAGAATCGGAAACAGGCTCCAGGCTCTGAGCCATCAGCCCAGAGCCTGACGCGGGGCTCGAACTCACGGACCGTGAGATCGTGACCTGGCTGAAGTCAGACGCTTAACCGACTGTGCCACCCAGGCGCCCCTACATCTTGTTTCTTGATGAAAAGAATAGGTATTCATTCTGCTCCATCCTTAGTCTTCCTTCATTGACTATGGATGTGATACTGGAGCTGCAGCAGCCATTTTGCAACCATAAGACAATAAACATGAGGACGAAAAGCCAGCAAATAGTAGACTCCAATGGAGTACAATCAAAAAGAATGGGCAAAGACACTTAAGTCAGCATACTGAACTCCTCTTACTTGCTACTGATGAGGCATATCAGAGCAGCTTTTGAGGTTTTATAAGTGTTAGGGAATAAGAATCAGAAGTCGATGTTTTGACACTCTATTGCACCACAGTCATCTCTGAATCCCTCAGGGGTTTAGCTCTTGAAGAGATCTGGTGCCAGTGCATCGTGTTGAATGAGGGAAACAACATGGGTTCTAAGAGCCAGACTTGTATTCAATTCTAAACTCTGTACTTGCCAGACTGTGTGACTCGGGGCAGGTGTTTCCCTGAGCATTGCCCTCATCTGTAATATTGTGCTAATCCTATCTACCTCTTCAATCCTTTTGAAGATCAAATGGGATAATACATATACAACACCTACCCCAAAGCATGGCAAATATTTGCAATTTAATAAGTAGTAGCTATTGGGGCACCTGGATGGCTCAGTTGGTTGAGCATCTTGACTCTTGATTTCAGCTCAGGTCGTGATCTCACAGTTCATAAGTTCAAGCCCCACATTGGGCTCTGAGCTGATATAGAACGGAGCCTGCTTGGGATTCTCTGTCTCCCTCTCTCTCTGCTCCTCCCCAACTCATGCTTCCTTTTTCTCTCTCTCTCAAAATAAATAAATAAACTTAAAACAATAAGTAGTAGCTATTGTTATAACAAATGGATTAGGAAAACTATCCGATTCACATGGATATGAATGCCCTGAGCAAAGTCACTGTCCTCTCTTCAAGTGGCCTTCTCAAATATGGCCATGACGATACTATATTTGGAGGGTTGATAGTAGACCCTGGCAAAGATTGTGTGAACGGTCACACGCCAAGATGTATTAGTTCAATGACAGTTGAACTTGACCATGGCCTGTGGCGCTTACATCAGGTAAAATGCTCAGGTCAACATTGGGAATCATCTGATTACTCGGTCTTCTTGTTATATGGAGGATCCAAGTGAGCCAGCAGACTACCTCAATGATAAGTTTTGGTTTTCGTAGATGTACTCAACACAGTGAATAATTCAAGTCCATTCTACGTTTACCAAGCCTCTTGTCAAAGCACCTTAGTGCTTTGTGTCCTGAAAAAGGAAATTAAAGTAAGAGCACTAAGCCAAATGCCCCAGTTGGTCACACACACACACACACACACACACACATCCCAATCTCTAAATTCAAGGAGGCTCTTGTTACAGTAAATTTAGCTTACTGTGTGCTTTCACAAAATAACAACGACCCGAGAAGCTCTTTCTGTCCTGAATTCTCAAATGCAAAATAAAACCTTGGGCTCTTGGCTGAAAGGTGGAACCTGCCATTTGATTCCCAGTGCAGAGAATGTGGCTGCAGTGACAGAACATAAAGTCCAGCTCCACTATGTTTGCATGTTGTATAGACTTCTCTGTCAACCTGGCAGAGGCCCCCCAAAGGGAAGACGGTTGGTTTTAGGGACTGGCCTTGATTTCCTGCTTGAGACAGTGGATATCAGGAATCCATTCTTAATGAAAAGCAAACAGAGAATCACTACTTTTCCCCATACATTCCTTACATATTTATTCTTGAACGTATTCTGCAGAGACAGTTTTTTTTTTCTATGAGTTCTGCATTCAGAGGGTGTGCACAGGAAGGCCTCATCTGGAGGGCTGGGGCTAGAATAACTAACTGGAAGTTAACCCTTGTGTTCCTGAGCCCTCAGAACTGTACATCCTCTCCCTTTTTAGAGGCATCCTGCACAGACACATCTTCAATCAAAGGCCAGTCAAAGCAACTTGATTCCTCAGGAGGTAGAACGTCACACAGTTCTTGGTATTGTCAGCCTGCCCCTAATACGTTGCTGTGTGGTTCTCCATTGGCTTTCATTTTATTCTGCGGGGTATAGTCAGTTCATCCTCTTCTAGAAGTGACTTGGCAAACTTGTGATTTCCTAGATAGACTCGTGATGGAAAAGGTCCCTGAGTCAGTGTCCAAGTCTCAACTCTTACTAGTTATACACCCACATTCCAGCTAGCTTACCTCTGGAAAGTGCCGTTTCCTCACCTCCAAAATGGCAACAATGGCTGCCCCAACGTGTGACAAAGTTCTGGTGAGAGGTACTGTGTGGAAATACCTGGAACCATATCAACTGCATATGAATGGAAGGTATCATCTTATGGTATATACTAAGATATTCTGAAAACAGTTCCAAAACAAGATGACTTTTCACATATTTACGTAAAATTTACTTTTTAATTAAACTTATTGCGAGATGCTTGTAGATGCATATCACGTTGTCAGAAATAACAGGGAGAGACACTGTGTACCCTTACCTAGATTTCCCTGTCTTACTAGACTCCACCCGCCATAACAAAATACACGAGACTCGGTCATTTCAACAACAGAAATTTGTTCCTTGTGGTCTTGGGGGTAGAAGATGCCAGCATGGTGGGATTCTTGTTGACGTTTCTTTTCTTTTAGCCCTTGAGAAACACTGTGCCACTTCTTCTGGACACCATGGTGTCTGGTGGGAGAAATCCACTGTCATTCGTATTATTTTTCCCACAGTGATGAAGTATCACTTCTTTGTTCACTGCTTGATGGATGATTCATTCGTCTTTTGTCTGCAGAAGTTTGTGTATCGCGTTTCTTGGTGTGGATTTAAGTTTATCCCGTTTGGATTTCACTCAACTTCTCAAATCTGCATTTCGCGTCTTTTTCTAAATAGGTGAAGGTTTCAGCCATCATTTCTCTGAACAGTGATCTTTCAGCCCTCTTCCTTGCCTATTTTTATCTATAGCTATATCATCTCTGTCTATAGTGTATCATCTATATCTATATATCTATATTGATGCCGATGGGTGTGGGGAGATAATTTAAGGAAATGTCTCACATAGTTGCAGAGATTTGGCAAGTCCAGAACTGGCAAGGTAGACCAGCAAGCTGGAGATGTAGACAGGGGTTGTGATTCAAGTGTAAATGTTCTTCACTGACTGAGTTCTCTCTTCATGTGGGAAGATAATTCTTTCTTTACTAAAGCCTTCAAATGATTGGATGCAATGCACTCACGTGATGGAGAGCAATAGGCTTTGCTCAAACTCTACTGAGTTAAAAGATACTCTTACTTTAACAATACCTTCACAGAAACATCTAGAATAATTTTTGACAAAACATCCGGAAGCCATGGCCTAGCCAAGTTGCTACATAAAACTAGTCATCACAGTCCCTCATGTCTGTGAGGCTCTGTTCATTTTTTTTTTTCAACGCGTTTCATTCCTGTTGTTGCTCAGATTGAGTAATTTTTATTGTTCTATCATCCTTTGCTCCTTCTTTTCTCTCTTCCTTCCATTCTGCTTTTGATGCCGTCCTCTGAGTTTTTCATTTCAGTGATTGTATTTTTCGTTCTAAAACTTCCATTTAGTTTTTCTTCACATTTTTGCTTTCTTTGCTGAGGAAATTCTATTTTTTATCTGTTTCAAGCATGTTTCTCATTGGTTTTTTGAAGCATTTTTATGATGGTTTCTTTCAATCTTTGAAAGACAATTCTAACATCTCTGTCATCTCAGTGTTGGTATCTATTGAATTATCCGTATTTTTTCCTTCCTCTAGATTGGCATCTTCCTGGCTCTCGGTATGAGTGATTTTCTATTGAAATCTGGCCACTTGGGGTTTTATGTTATGAGATTGAAAATCATTTAGACACCCCGATTTAGCTGCTTTCCCTGGTGCCACTGTGATGGGAGAGATGTAGGGGAGACTTTCTCATTTCCTCCAGTGGGGAGTGCATATCCAGGTTCCCTTTTCAGCCTCTGTGGATACTGAGGGAAGGTGATCTTTGTTATTGTTGGGCAGTTGTGGGGATTCTGACTTTCATACAAGTATCCCAACCTGGCTGGAGGGATAGGAATGCCTCGCTGCTGCTTCCCGCCTGGCCTTCGATGATACTAGGAGGCTGAGAGTGACCTGTAGCTGCTGAGCAGAGAGGGAAAGTTCTGACTCTCCGCTCAGCCTCCTCTGACGTTACTCCAGCTGGGTAGTAGCAGGCCCCTCATTACGGGCGGATGAAATCTCGTCTCCCACTCAGGCTTCTCTGACACTACCTCAGCAAGAGCTTGGGACATCCCATTATGAACTGGGAAGGATGGAAGTCTGGATTCTCCACTCAACACATGCTAGTGAGAGGCCCCACTCTCTGGTCTTTTGGCTACAGAGATGGGATTTTGGTGGGGCTTTTTTTGTTTCCACTCTGGCTACCTTTGTTTCCAGGTTTCTGGCTACCTCACTTCCATTGAGATATAGAAGGCAAGAAGAAAACCCATAGAGTTCACCTCTGTGCTATTCTTTGGATCCTGAGGTCCCAGCCTGGCCACTGCCTTCTCTCCATCTTTCAGAGTTTTCTTATGTTTGTTTTATATCTATTTGCCAGGTTTTTTTAGTTGTACTTAGCAGGAGAAAGAGAAGAAAATACACTCCACATTCCTGGAAGCAGAAACTGTAAAAACATGCTTTTAATAAGGAAAAGTGGAAGAGTAAATGATATCAAATAATAATTTAATATTGTAACTACAAAGGATTATGACTTGCCATTAAGCTGGAAATCATAAAAGCAGCTTCTAACCAAGCTTTCTTACTAGAATTATATTTTTACCTTGGGATTTCACTGAATTCCCATCTCGAGTTTTCTCACTTTAAAATATTTTAAATGTTTTATAGTAGGTGTATCCTTCGTCTATGATGACATTTAAATTTGTACACTTCAAATTGGAGTACTGGATATGGCAAATGCTTAGCACCATATTTCGTATCATCAATTTATACTTTCTCTGGAGGAAAGTGTGCTATTTGCCTTTCCTCCACATTCCTGGCCAGTTCCCAAATCTATCACTCATATTCACAAGCAAAAGAATGTAGGGTCACCTTGACTGTATTTTTTCAATGAAATCACAGCCCATGCTAAGACCCTTTCTTTTGCATTCTTGAATTTTAAAATATTAGTGAAACTTCACATTTTTGTTTGTCCAAACTTAAAGTCTAGGGGCACCTGGGTGACTCAGTTGGTTAAGCATCTGACGCTTGATTTCAGCTCAGGTCATGATGTCACAGTCCATGAGTTGGAGTCCCACATTTGGCTCTGGGCTGACTGTGTGGAATCTGTGTGGGATTCTCTCTCTTCCTCTTTCTCTCTGTCCCTCCCTGACTCATGCTGTTTCTGTCTCTCTCTCTCAAAACAAATACATAAACCTAAAAAAAAATTAAAAAAGCAAACTTAAAGTCTAGAAAAAGCTTTCATTTCCAAACCTTAGAATCCTGGCATAATTTTTGTAGCAACATATATAAACTACATAGAAAATTCTAAGGTCTGAATTTTCTCATTTATAAATCAAAGGTATCAAAGTTAATTAATTATAAAATCCCTTCCAGTAGTGAACTTTCTACAGTTGTAAATGACGCAGCATGTTAGTGACTGAAATGGAATTAGAACTCTCAGGTGTTGTATGGAAACTGATTTGACAATAAATTTCATATTAAAAAAAAAAGAACTCTCAGTATCTTGACTTCTACACATCTGATCATTCTTATGTCCAGCTGCTTCTCCTAGGATCCAATGAGGGAGATGGCTTTGCACCATTTTGGTGGTGAGGAAATAAATTCATTGACCAGCATCACCTGCTAGATGAGTGATTAGATTTCCTAAGATAACATAATTAGTAGTGGGCAGAATCAGAACTCACTCACTTTGAGCATTCTCCTTCCAAATGAAGTATTCATTTGCTTATTTATTTATTTGTTTATTTATTTTACTGAATCAAGTCTCCCTGTCTGGGACTGATGTCACGCTCTGCTTCCTCTCCAAGGATGAACACCAGCAAAGTCCTAGAGAAAGTGTCCACCCTCTCATCCTCTCATTTTGCTTTGACTATGCCATGTTTCTTCTTAAGAGCTTACAGTGATTTATCTCCACATTTGATAAAATCAAAATCCTTACAGCTTTCATCAAAGCTCTTGATGAGGAGGCTTCTGCTTCTTCTCATGATAGAATAATGGTTCTCCCCATAACCACTAGAAAATTGGACAAAACTTATCAAACAACAGTTTTCAGACATTGGACAATAGGCAGTGCAACAGTGTGATTCCTGAGAAAATGAAAACAAATGAGGTGGTCCCTAAGATAGCATCAGCTCAATACCTGGATGCAACTCAAGACTGTAGTGAAGGAAGGAGGAAGCCAAATATGGCCAAGTGGTCTTACTGAGTTAGGAGGACAGAAATAGATAGAATCTATAGGGAAGACTGTCAGAGAGGAGAGAACTCCAAGAAGAAAGGTCTGGATATTTGTGGTATAGTATTAAGTATTCTGCTGAATATTAATCTCCATATGCAGGAGAGAAAAATGTCCACACCTGGAGAGGAAATCACTGAAAAGCTATAGACAGAACAATTCCTAGAGTTCACACAGAGCTGACAACAGCTCATCTTCCCACCAGTTAGGGTAGTTAGGCCTTATAAGAAATGATTCATCAGGTAGAATCCAAGAAATGGTATCACCTTAGTAGTGAGAATAAATTAGCCTTAAACCATAGGGTGCTCTGACCTGCCCCCGACAAAGCATAAAAGCCTGCCTCATAAGAATCATGCTGATTTCAAATAACACTGAGTGTAAATTAGAAATTATTCCAAATTATATAAAGAAAAACAAAATATCTAGCTGCCAAGACCAAATGGTAAGCTTCATGAAGTCTAGCATCCAATCAGACATAAAAGGAAACAGGAAAATGTAGTCTGTGACCATAAGAAAAAAATTCAATCAACACATCCTGATATGACACTGATGATGGAACTAGCCAACAAGGACATTAAAACAGCTATTGTAAATACACTTTAAGTTCAAGAAGATGGAAAAAACATGAATATTATGATAGAAATGAAAGATTAAAGAATCAAAAGGGAACTTATAAAGTTGAACAATATACATCCGGAATGGATATTACAAAGGATAAAATTAGATGAAGTATTAGGCACTACATTAAGACACTAAACTAAAAAAAAATAGTTACTTAGAAGAGAGCAATAGAGGCAACCAAAGTAATGTGCGGAGAGAAAAAAATCAAAAGATAAATACCAGTGAATTAGTGACCGGAGTGATAATATCAAACAGTTCGATAAAGCCTATAGTAGGAGATCCAGAAGAAGAGGAGGAGAAAGAGAAAACGGCCAACGTTTCACAAATTTAATGAAATCTATAAGCCCACAGGTTCAAGAAGTTCAACAAACTCCTTTCAGAAGAAACATAAAGAAAATCATCCCAAGCGATATCACAATCAAACTCCTGGAAATCAGTGAGTAGTAGATAATTTTTAAAGTAGGCAGAGAGAAAAAGATACATTAAGTATAGAGGAACAAAAATCACAATGACAGCATACTTCTTGTCCAAAAACATCCAGCCAGACAACAATGGAACAATGTCTTTTAAGAACTGAAGTCAGGGGGCACCTGGGTGGCTCGGTTGGTTAAACATCTGACGCTTGATTTTGACTCAATTCCTGAAACTAATGTTACGCCATATGTTAACTAACTGGAATCTAAATAAAAACTTGAAAAAAAAAAAAAGAAATGAAGTCAGAAAAATGTCAACTGAAATTCAATACTCAGCAAAAAAAAAAAAAACCTTTTAGATCAGAATTAGAGGAGTTACTGTCAGTAAACTTTTACTGTGAGAACTTTAAGGGAAGTTCTTCAAATAGAAAACGATAAGAGATGGCATCTGGATCTGCAGAAAGAATGAGCAGAGTTGGAGACTGTAAATAAATGGGTAAGCACAAAGTACATTTTTTTCATTTTAGTCTCTTTTGTGTTGTTTAACACAAAAACAAAAGCCATGTCTTATGTGGTTCATAATATACGCAGAGATAAAATGCAAGACAAATATGCACAGAGGATCAGAGAGGGACATGGAAGAAAACCGTTGCCAAGATTTATAAAATAAAGAAAGAGCACTGTAGCAATATTTGAAGGCAGGGTGGGGTACATTAAACACGTGTATTGTAAAACTTCAGGCATCCACAGAACACAAAATAATAAACTGCGCATAAAAAGCCAGTCATGGAGATCAGAGGTAATCATTAAAAGTATATCATTAATCAAAATAATGTGGGAAATGAAGGAAAAACAAAGGAACAGGAAAGGGGATGAAAGAAAATAAATAGTAACAATGGTAGATTTGTTTTTAACTCTACCAATTATTCCATTAAATGTACAGAATCCAAACACTCCAATGAAAAAGGAGAGATTTTCAGATTAGATTTAAAAAAAAAATTTTAACGTTTATTTATGATTGAGAGACAGAGAGACACAGAGCATGAGCAGGGGAGGGGTAGACAGAGGGGAAGACACCGAATCTGAAGTAGGCTCCAGACTCTGAGCTGTCAGCACAGCTCGAGGGCTCGAGCTCACATGGGGCTCGAACTCACAAACTGTGAGGTCATGACCTGAGCCGAAGTCGGATGCTCAACCAACTGAGACACCCAGGCGCCCCTTCAGATTAGATTTTTAAAAATACTACTCTTATATCTAAAGATACAGATGGGCTAAAATTAAGAGGATAGAAAAAGATATATTATGGAAACCCTAATCAACAGAAAGTTGGAGATTTTTTATTAATATCAGAAAAGTAAATTTAAAAACGGGGAATATTATCAGGGATATTGAGAGAGATTTCATAATTAAAAAAAAAAGGATCAATATATCAAGAAGACATAATCTTAACTGGGAATGTACTTTACAACAGAGCTTCCACATACATGAAGCAAAACCTAATGGAATAAAAAGGAAAAAACAGAAAAACCTAAAGTTACAGTTGCAGACTTTAACATTCCTCTCAATAAATAGTAGAACACACAGGCAGAAAGTCAATAAGCATATATATGACTTTAACTTGGCCTAGTTGACATTTACATATATGCTTCACTTTCATATACACACAAAAAAATTCACAAAGATAGACCATATTCTAGCCCATAAAACAAATCACATCAAATTTAAAAGGATTGAAATCATATTAGGTAGGTTCACTGGCCACTGTGAAATTAAATTAGAAATAAATAACAGGGACGCCTGGGTGGCGCAGTCGGTTAAGCGTCCGACTTCAGCCAGGTCACGATCTCGCGGTCCGTGAGTTCGAGCCCCGCATCGGGCTCTGGGCTGATGGCTCAGAGCCTGGAGCCTGTTTCCGATTCTGTGTCTCCCTCTCTCTCTGCCCCTCCCCCGTTCATGCTCTGTCTCTCTCTGTCCCAAAAATAAATAAAACGTTGAAAAAAAATCAAAGAAATCTAAAGCTGTTTTTGTGAAGAACATCAAGGAAATTCATAAAATCCTAGCCAGGTTTATCAAAAAGTGAGGGGGGAAGCCCAATTCCCAATATCAGCAATAAAAGAGGGGCATCACCACAGATCCTACAAACTTGGAGGCCTAAGAAGGTAATATTGTCTACATCCGTAAAAACCAATAAATATGACAATTCTAACAAAATGGACAAATTCTTTAAAAGACACAAACTACTAAAGCTTACTCAAGAAGAAATAATCTGAATGGCCTCAATACAGTAAGTCTTCCCACAAAGAAAAACTCCAGAAGCAGAGGGCTTCACTGGGGAACTCCAGGAAACATTTAAGGAACAAATAAGAGTGATGCTGCATTAAACTCTTCTGGAAAATAGACAACTCATTTTATGAAGTTAGCTTTACAGTGACACCAAAACCAGACAAGAATTACAAGAAAAGAATACAACAAACATCTGTATGAGCACAAATGCAAAAATCCTTAACAAAATGTTAAAAGAATTAATCAAGCAATATGTAAATATTTATATAAACATAAATCATGACTAACTAGGATGTACCCCAAAAATGCAAATTGGTTTAACATTAAGAAATCCTCTCAATAGATGCGGAAAAATTATTTGGAAAAAATCAACATCTGTTCATGATTTTTAAAATGCCAATAAGCTAAGAATAGAAGCAATCTTCTTCATGATAAAGAACAGCTATGAGAAGTTGACAGCTAACATATAAATTGTAAAAGACTGAATGCTTTTCTCTCAAAACTGGGAGCAAGACAATTGTTCGTTCTTCCTAGTCAATGTCATACTGAAGGTTCTGTTCAGTGAAAAGAGGAAAGAGGAGTGCCTGGGTGGCTCATTAGGTTAAGCATCCAACTCTTGATTTTGGCTCAAGGTGGTGATTGCACAGTTGTGAGATCGAGCCCTGAGTTGGTCTCCATGTTGGGTGCAGAGTTGCTTAAAATTCTCTCTACCTCTCTCTCTGCCCCTTCCCCCATGCACACACTCTCTCTCTCAGAAAAAGAAAAATATTTAAGTGTCATTCTAAAAATAATTAAAAACATGAAATACACAGGTAAAAATTTAGCAGAACTTTTGGAACTGTGTACTGAAAACAATAAAACAGTTTGGAGAGAAATTAAATAAGATAAAAATAAAATGAGACATATACAATGTCCCTGACTCAAAAGATTCAATGTTATTAAGATTTCCATTCGCCCATAGGACGCCTGGGTGTCTAAGTGTCCTTGGTTAAGTGTCTGACTCTTGATTTCGCCTCAGTTCATGATCTCCTGGCTCGTGAGTTCAAGCCCCGCACTGGGCTCCAGGTCAACAGTGCGGAGCCTGCTTGGGATTCTCTCTCTCCCCACCCCCGCTTCCCCACTCTCTCTCCCTCTCTCTCTCTGCCTCTCTCTGCATCCCCTGCCTCTTGAGCATGCTGTCTCTCTCAAAGTAAATAAATAAAAATTTTAAAAAATATGTCGTAAAAAAAGATGGCCATTTTCTCCAAATTGAACTGCATTTTTATTTTATTTTTTTTTAATTTTTTTTTCTTTTTTTTAAAAAAATTTTTTTTTCAACGTTTATTTATTTTTGGGACAGAGAGAGACAGAGCATGAACGGGGGAGGGGCAGAGAGAGAGGGAGACACAGAATCGGAAACAGGCTCCAGGCTCTGAGCCATCAGCCCAGAGCCTGATGCGGGGCTCGAACCCACGGACCGCGAGATCGTGACCTGGCTGAAGTCGGACACTTAACCGACTGCGCCACCCAGGCGCCCCTAATTTTTTTTTTCAACGTTTATTTATTTTGGGGACAGAGAGAGACAGAGCATGAACAGGGGAGGGGCAGAGAGAGAGGGGGAGACACAGAATCGGAAACAGGCTCCAGGCTCTGAGCCATCAGCCCAGAGCCTGACGCGGGGCTCAAACTCATGGACCACGAGATCGTGACCTGGCTGAAGTCGGAGGCTTAACCGACTGCGCCACCCAGGCGCCCCTGAACTGCATTTTTAATACACTCCCAGATAAAATTGTCACAGACATGTTGGTTGACACGAAAAATATGTTTTAAATAATGAAAAGCTTGTCTTTATGGAAATTCAATGAACCTAGAAATACCAAAACAATTTTGAAAAAGAAGAATAAATTTGGAGGATTTACACAACCCAAATTCAAGTCTTATTATAAAGCTACAGTAATGAAGCAGTGTGGTATTGGTATAAAACACGCATCTAGAATCGGTGGAACAGAATATAGATTCCAATATAACAAACTGATTTTTTAACAAAGTTGCCAAGGCAATTCAACATGGAAAGGACAATCTTTCCAACGAGTGGTACCGAAAACATCAGCTATCCATATGCAAAAGGAAAGAAAAGAATCTCAAACCTTAACACATACCATATACAACAATTGATTTCAAATGGATCACAAACCTAAATATAGGAGCCAAAACTATTAAAATTTTATAAGAAAACCTATGAAAAAATTTAGAGACCTCAAATTAGGCAAAGATTTTTAAATAGGACAAAAACAGCACAAAGTATGAGAGAACAAAATTTAATTGGACTTTGTTAAAATTAAAAACATTTGCTCTCCAAAAGCACTGTAAAGAAAATCAAATCAAGTCACAGATTTGCAAAACATTTGCCTGGATTTGTAATCCAAATACATAAAGAAGTCTTATAGCCCAATTAAAAATTTAAAAAATTTTTGAATACACTTAAAATGGGTATATACAAATAGTAAACAAGCACATGAAAAGATACTTAACATCTTTAGTATTAGCAGAGTATTCGTGAAAAACTCACGTGTAGTGAGATACCACTACAGACCCACTAGACTAGCTACAATCAAAAAGAATAATGACAAAAAGGCAAGGGCAGCTATAATTAAAAGAATTTAGCATTGGTGTGGGTGTGGAACTCTTACACATTGCTGGAACTCTTACACATGGCTTACCTACTTTGGAAAACAGTTTGGCAATTTCTTCCAGAGTTTGACACACCTTCTATGTGATCCAGCATTTCCATTCTTAGGAATGCATCCTGGGAAATGTGTCTATACAAAGACTTGTACTCGAATATTCTAGCCCCAAACTAGAAAGATCCTTAATCTCCATCAGCTGATGAATGGAAAAACAAATTGTGGTTTAGGTTTATAAAAGTGCACCACTCAGCCAGCTGCAAAGGGGACGAATCACTGACCTCTTTAACACTTCATCCACATAGATGAATCTCAGAAGCACTGCCCTCAGAGGAAGATGCCAGACACAACGTACTGTGTGAGTCCATTCACGTGAAAGTTTAGAAAAGGCAAAACTAGAGCAGATCAGAGGTTGGCAGCGTTCCGGGACAAGAGGATGAAAAGACAGAAGGGCATGGAGAAACCTGATGACGTGATGAGAATGTTCTATACCATCACTGTAGTAGTAGTTAAGGGCTGTATGCATTGGTCAAAACCCTTCAAGTTATATTCCTATACTTGCTGGAAACTTTGTATGTAAGTTACACTTCAGCAAAGCTGATTCCTTTTTAAATAAAAAATGGAAAAAGATATCCCATGCAAACACTAATGCGAGGAAAGTTGGAGTGATTCTATTAATATCAGACAGGGTAGATTTCTAAACAAGGCATATTGTTTGGAATAAAAAGGCACATTTCATAATATTAAAGGGATACATTCATCAAGAGGACACATTAAGGTTTACTTGACTTCCTATCCAGTTATTTTTATGGCTCTTAAAATTAATCTTCCTGGCATAAATTTACTTCCCTTCAGAAAGAAAGGTTCTAAAACTATTTTTTTTTTGTTGTTGATTTAGTGTGGCCTGGAGTGGGGAAGCTTTTCTTTCCCCAAAATGCGTGCCTGAATGTTTTTGGCCAATTTCTCAAGTTCTACTGTAATTACATTGGCTAGTTTTGTTCATCCGCCAGATAGGTTATTAATTGTCTTTCATTCAGAAGTCTGAAACTTACTGGCCTCACTGACAGATTTCCCACTGTCGCTCAGTGAAAAAGTAACTCAATATGTCAGAAAACTTCTTTCACTTTGCCACATATTGAAATATTTAGAAAGATTAACACACTTGAATCACAGTTGACCCAAATAATGGCCAACGCTAGGCTGCGGGTTCAAAATAATTGTTCCATCTTAGCAGTTTTCCCTCCTTCAGGATTTCTCTGCGTGATTATCAGAGAGCCCCCCGCGTGTCTGCCCCCTTTTCCACTGAGGACTTCGCTCCCCACGGTGCAGCCTCACGTCCTGTTACCACCGCAGCGCGAGCACCGGGGTATCACTCACCTGCCATGGCCTCTGCCAGGTTCATGTTCTTGCCAAGCTTCCACCACAGGACCCCCCTCGGCCCGTTTCGACCCCTCTTCTTGCTCAGGTTGCTCAGGCTTCGCGACTCACCTCTGCTTCACGAGGTTTATAAACACACGACTCCTTTAACAGCAGAGGTTGACCTTTTAGAGATGAGTGTAATTCAGATGTCCACTGAGGCCATCCAGTCTCGTAAAATGGAGAAAATGCAAACTGGCTTTAACTCACACATGGTGGGAAGTCCAAAACCTCCCTAAGTTTTGTTACCTCCCAGGGGGCTCATGTTCTCCTGGTCACTTTTGGCTCCTACCAAACTCTTGTTCTCACCTCCCGGTCCTTTCCTTATGTCTCTGCTCCACTCTGAGCGAAATGTGGAACGTGACTCGTTTTCCGTGATCCCTCTCACCCCAATAAAAACGCTCACACCTAGCACTTAAATATGTAGCAGATCCCGTAAAGGGAGAGGCTTCGGGTTACCAATTCACTCACGCCAAACTCCCCTCACTTTCCCCCTTGTCTCCATTTTCCTAGATCCAACCTGTAAGGGACTCCAGGAAGCTCTTCTCCCTTTATGTCACCAAGCAGAGCAGTGCACTCACGACCCCCTCCTCAGCTCAGGCTGTCCTGCGCATCTAGCGTGGAGGCAACTGACACCACCTGAACGGAACTACCCATCTCCCCAACGCACAATTCTGTGATGGATCCACTTCCTTGTCTTTCCCCACCTTGGGTTCAAGAATCAAGATTCCGGAAGAGGAGCGAAGCTCCTCTGATCTGGTTGTAAGACAAGACCCAGAGAAGGCTCTACACAGGATGTCATGAAGTTGACTGAAGATTTCATACTGGTGTTTTGCTGACCTTTGCGAAGGGGGCTTAGAGCCAATGGGTTGAATCCACCAGAGGGAAAGTAAGGGCATCTGTTGACCTTTGAAGATTGTGTATCTACTTGTGTCCCTTACCTTGCGGATGACTGGACTTCCTTCTAGAGTAAAAGCTAGTCATACGTGGGTGACGTTAAAGGATGTGGCAAGGTTTCCAAGGTAAGTCTCAGCCTCCTCATATGAAGGATGAAAGGACAGTCATTCTGGTCTGGTTCCCATTCTCTTCTGGCTGCCTCAAAGCATTTTGGTCCATCAAAGCATGGATTTCATGGAGAGATCTTTTCCTTTTTATTTTTTTTAATGTTTATTTATTTATTTTGAGAGGGGGGTGGGGCCAGGGGCAGAGGGAGGGAGAGAGAGGATCCTAGCAGGCTCCATGCTCAGCACAGAGTCCGACACGGGGCTCCATCCCACGAACCACAAGGTCATGACCTGAGCTGACATCCAGAATCGGACACTGAACCAAATGAGCCACCAAGGTGCCCTGAGATCCTTCCTTTAATTGGGGATCCTTACTTATCACTAATCAGAGATATTTCCTAATCTTTTAGTTCTAACCCCAGATATTGAGATGCAGCCTTTTGCTTCTTTACTCTGAGTTTTTGTGAGTCTCCAATGCCTGTTAGATTTGTCCTTTTGTGAGACAAAGATTCCCTGATCCCTGCCATGACTGTGGTGTGTATGTGTGTAGAAAGAACCCCTTTCTACTAGGTGTCCAGACTTGAATTTGACATACTAATTGTGCATCCCTGTGACAGTTTTTAATGTTACGTTGTTTTTAAAAACAGCACTAAAAGGGGCACTGGGGTGGTTAAGTCTTTTAAGGGTCAGACTTGGGCTCATGTCATGATCTCACGGTTCACGAGTTCAAGCCCTGCGTCCGGCTCTGTGCTGACAGCTCGGAGCCTGGAGCCTGCTTCGGAGTCTGTGTCTCCCTATCTCCCTGCACCGCCTCCCCACTCACTCTCTGTTTCTGTCTGTCAAAAATAAATAAACATTGAAAAAAAATTTTAAACCAAAAATAAACAAACAAGCGAACAAGCGAGGAGATTGGAGTATGGCTTTCATTATTTACATGAGGATCTTATTATTATTTATTAGTAGTAATTTTAGTATTAATTCTGATTTGTTCTTGATAAATCTGCTTTCTGCTTTCTATTTATCTTCAAGTGATAAATTTTTAATAGAACAAATTCTTTGTGTTATTGAAAAAGGCTGCATTTACATAATGCCAAACATAATTTTTCCAAATTGCGTAGTTAAGATAAATAATTTATTGCCATTGATAGCAAAGAGGTTTTTTGTTTAACTCTCACGACCTCAAAATTATTGGTTACTTTATTGAAAAAAAAATACCCACAAGTTGTTCTACTGGTGTGTATTTTTGGTCCCAGAAACTTCTATCTTGAGTCATGATGGCACTAAGAGCCGCGCTCAAGGGCCTAGTGTGTATCCCCCGCGAGGATTCGGACACATGTGGGCTTTCTGATATGTTTTGTGGGGCTGACCACTTTGCACATGAAAGAGCCTCCAGGAAAGAACGTCATCCCGGGGAAAGGTAAGATAAAAGAGTATGAATTTGTCTCTAACAACCGATTAGTGACAGGGGAGAGAGGGCAACTTGACTGTACTGCTCAGACTTTTTTGTGACCAGCAGAAGGTACATGGTTTCGGGGGCCACACGGTGATGACAGAACAAAACACGTAGAGAACTTAGCCCTTGATTCAGTGCATGGGGACACTGGGTGCTAGGGCTTGGAAGGCCAATGCATGGGAAGTAGGGCCATAATGGCCCATGTCCAGAGCCAACCTAGCCCCGTCTGTGCCAGCATGGGTGGTGGGGTCCCTACCAGGGCCTCCACATATATCTGCACGGACTACGCATCTTAGGGCAGGCTGAGTAATGGCCTTCCCCAAAGATGCCTACATCCAGATCTCCTGAACCCATGAATACGTCAGCTCACATGGTAAAAGGGACATTGTGGAAGTGATTAAACAAAGAATCTCAACACCATGGGATTATCCTAGGTCATCTGGATGGGCCCAAAGTCATCACAAAAGTTCTTTTAAGAGGGAGGCTGGGGGATCCGAGTAAGGGTGAGAAGACATAGGGAAGAAAACAGAGACCGGAGAGAAGATGCTGCCCAGCTGGCTTGGGGATGGAGGAAGCAGCCATGGGTCTGGGGAGGCAGGGAGCCCTAAAAGCTGGATAGGACAGGAGGCAGACTCTCCCCCAGAGCCTTCAGAGGGCACACGGGCTTGCACACACCCTTGACTGCAGCCCAGTGAAAACGATTTCACACTTGTGACATACAGAGCTGTAGGATGATAGAATTGTGTTGTGTTAAGCCACGAAATGTGTGATAATGACACAGCGTGTGTAAATCCACATGTCTTCCTCCCCAGAGATGCCATCCTTATGGACACTGATCAGCATGGTGCTCCCTAGAGTCGGGTGATGTGGCTTTGCCTCTGGTCACTGATGGGGAAAAGAGGCCAGGGAAATTGTGTTTGCCCAGCAAGTCAAGGACTCAGGCTGTCTGTTCCCTGGCAGTCTCTTCCTCCTTCCGTGGATTACTTCCCAAGAAAAGGACCTCTCCATCCTCCGCTCTACCCTCCTGAGGCCCTCTTCCCCACCCAGGTGATCAGGAAGCAGGTGGCGGGTCCTTTCCAAGTTCTGGCACACCATTCTTCCCGGCCTTCACACCCATGGACCCACATGGAGGTAACGTGACTGTTTTATTGAACAGCCAGGAGAGCTTCCAGAAATAGCTCCAGATGGAAGGACAAGAACGAGGGACCTCACCCAATGAGCTTGCCTCCTCCCCAGAGGGGAAATGTGTCACACTGTGTCTTCAGTGAGTGTTTCGGGGCCTCCCTCTAACTTCCAGTGTTCCTGTGTCCCCCCAGTCTCCCTCATCCTTCTATGCTTCCTCTTCAAACTCTCTGTCCTACCTAATCTGATGACCCCAATCATTCCCTCAAAACCCCCACCAGACCTACCTACAAAAGAGGCCCTGGACACCCGCCCCAGGGCGGGATTTGTAAACTCCCGTTCCTCAGGTGGCATCGTCATGCTTCCCTCATCCCACTTCTTTGTTGTTACAACAGAATCCAGCATGAGACCCGGGCCTTAAAACAGAAGGGAAAGGAGATGCTTTACGTCCACAGAATGGGGGCAGCTGGCCCCCAGGTGACCTGAGAGAAAACATACCGTGGCTCAAGTTCGTTTTCCTCCTAAAGAGTGTTCAGTCTGAAATCACATGGGGCAGTCTTCCCACTGCCAGAACTTGGACCTCACCCCTCAGGCAAATATCACAAAGGTGTACTGGGGCCAAGGAGCCAGTAACTCCCTGCCGTGACTGCTTTCATTATCAGGAGCCCTAATATTTATCATCATCAGGAGCCAGACACAACCATCCAGGGGGTGTGGCACCCTGTCCATCGATTCCCCAAATTTATCTCTCGATAGGAGGCAGGTGGTGTTTTGGGATTGGCCCGACAAAAGAAGCAACAGACCATAGAGAGTAAGAATTGGTAGGATTAACATTGCTAGAGGAACAATACTGTGTGCTCGTATGAAAAATCCCCAGATAATGACTTTCTGAACTAGTTGGAAGAATTTAAGGGAGGCTGAATTTCTTACAATCCTGTGGGCAAGGCCTGAGTCAGAAAAATACCTCGTGTTGCTGTTATTTCAAAACTGGTTTTCCTCCAGGCTGCTGTAATCTGGAGAAACATATGTTAAATATGTTACCTTTCACGAAGAACTAGTAAATCTAATTGTTTGCAATTTGTTTCATTTTAATTTTTCCCCATATTTTTATTCATGGTAACAACATATTGTAATAACAATAAAAGAAATTAAAAGTGAGGGAAATTCTCCAGGCATCTGCCTATGAATGCAATTCTTTTATTTTCCATGTTTCCTCCCAGGAATTATCTATATGCTGGGAAGGCAGTTCTCTGCGACTTCCCAGAATGAAAGATTTAGAAGAAAGGCAGAACTCTGCGTCTAAAAAGGTAGGGGACATTGGCCACATCACTTAAAATCTTGGGTATCAGCTTCCTCATATTTAAAATGAGACTATTGGACTTGTTGAGTTTTTAATGCATCCTTCCAGTTTAAGAAAATATTTTTATGCTTTTATACTTGCAACGGAATGAGTCTTACTTGGAAGCATCGTATTTGGGGAACTGGAAATGTTTAAAAGCTGAGAGAATGGTGCTGGTGAGTGAAAATGGTGATTAGGAATGCCACAAACAATAGACAGGAGCAGAAACTGAAACTCAACAGTAACTTTCTGATAAACAGACTTTAAAATAGCTGCTTGTTTTGTTCTAATTCTAGAATTTCCCAAACTTGTTTGCGAGGCTTAAAGTTTTTCTAACAACGGCTTAGCCTTCTGTCAAGAAATATATCTACCATTAACCACAGAAATATTACATATTTTTAAAGTTTATTTATTTAGTTTGAGAGAGAGAGAGAGAGAAACTTGAGCGAAGGAGGAACAGAGAGAGGGAGAGAGAGAGAGACTCCCAAGCAGGCTCTGCATTGTTAGCACAGAGCCTGAAGCAGGGCTCGGACTCATGAACTATGAGATCATGACCTGAGCCAAAATCAAGAGTCAGAAGCTTAACTGACTGAGTCACCCAGGCACCCCAACCACCGGCATGTTCTATTAATGTCGTTAAAGATCAACAAAGGATCAAAAAAATATTCTTCCTTTTAAAATTTTATGGTTGCGTGCCATATATACAGTTTGGAATGATGTTTGTCTTAATCCATTCTGGCTGCTAAGATAAAACTACCAGAGACTGGAGGGCTTAAACAACGAGTATTTATTTCTCATAGTTCTGGAGGCTGGAAAGTTCAAGATCAAGGTACTAGCAAATCCTGCTTCTGGTCAGAGTGTCTTCCTGGTCCTCGGAGGATCCCTTTGAGTGTCTTCTTACGAGGGCACTAATCCCGTTCGTGAGGGCTCCACCCTCACACCCACCTCCCAAAGACCCCACCTCTTAATACCATCACTTTAGGGGTCAGGATTTCAGCCTACCAATTGGGGTGAGCCCAAACATTCAGTTATTAACAGTGTTGGATCAAAGGGGCTGTTGTCTCCACCGTGGACTGCTGTTAAAGGTGTACTTATCTTTAGCTTGCTTTCACTACCACTTTGAATCAAGATGTTCTAGCCAGAAGTATGGGACCTTATTTTAACGAGATGAAAATAACAGTGGGTACAAATCTTTCAAGTGCTTTTACAGGCAGCTGGAGGATTTCCTTTCCCCACCAGTTCAATGAGAACTGTTCTCAAATAGGTGGATCACAGACGCAGAGCACAGCTCGGTCTGTAAACCCGCTCCTGAACTTCACATGCAGCAAGGCTCTCCACGTTGAGGCGCAAGGCATGGACGTTCCGGAACCAGGTTATTATTCTGTAATTCTGACCGTTCGTGAGTTGAACTACACACAGGCAGTCCTTCCTTTTGCAGTACTCTGTTAACTGAAATGTATGGCTCGATATTATTGCAGATGGGATCTCAGTTAGCAGAGAATTGTGTAAAGCAAGGACACAGTCCCCCCGTGCACGCATTTTCGATAACATGGCGCCTTGCAAAGGTGAGAGCGTTCTGTATCACAATCTGGACACCCAGCCCCTATTTCAGCCTCAAGAACTTCTGACTGCTACACAAGATTTGGCAGAGTTCTGTTCAGAGTTGTAAGGTCGGCAAAGGGACTGACGGCCACGTGAGCAAGGGTCATCTTAACTTCATTGCCGAGCAGTGCTCTCTTAACACATGAACTCCCGCAATTTTTTTCTTTTTTGGATGTTACAGTGCCTGTGATGTTTCTGATGAATCACTTTGAGGCTGAGTAAATTTGATGATTGTCACGAAGTAAGAAGAGGTATTCAACGACACAGGGCAAGTAAACGCTAACTCAAATGTCAAATTGGAGCACGGTGTTGAGAAGCATTCTGAGGTCCCACGTGGAGTTGACAGGTACGTGTAGAACAGCTTCTCAGTTATGTAGACGGTGGAGAATGTATGCCACATACTTACCACTCTTGCATAAGTACTAGATGGTATTATTACATATCATAGTAATGTTAAACCAGCTTCTATTATAAATGCTACGTATAAAACATACAGAGAGGGATTCCTGGGTGGCTCAGTCTGTTCAATGTCTGACTCTTGATTTTGGCTCAGTTCATGATCTCATGGTCATGAGACAGAGTCCAAGGGTCAGGCCCCATGCTGGGCAGGGAGCCTGCTTGGGATTCTCTCTCTCCCTCTCTCTCTGCCACTCCCTCCACTCACGCTCTCTCTCAAAATAAATAAAGAAACATTAAAAAAACATTTTACAAATAGAGAGTTCTAGTAGGATTCAGACCATATTCATAGGTCTTCAGATACAGCAAACCTTTTCCAGGTTCCAGAAACTGAGAAAGCTGTATCCTGTATGCATTGACAGAGGGGGTGACAAGTAAACCCCAGTTGAACTCAGCCCAGGAACTGTCCAAGAAGTTGTGGTATAGCAATGGTCACTCCAGATATGTTCTATGATCTTTTTCTCACAAGACACATCGCTAAGGCCAATGTGTACTTTTCATATATGTCTCTGAGCCAACATCAATCACCTTGACTGATCTCTGATTTCAGACAAAGGTGCAATGGATATTTTCATTTAAATGAAACTTACAAGGCTTACAAGGGTAAGCTTGTACTGACAATGCCTCACTTCAAACATGCACAGGGCATCTTTTCTCCTCCAAAAGCCTGGCCGTATTTTCTTTGAGGTATCATGTTCTCTTCAATACTGCAGGGACCTGAACGGCCAGCTGGCACATGTATGTAAAAATGGAGTTAAAGTCACGGAGCGAAATCCCTCAGTCAGCAGGGGACTGAAGCCAGTAGAGTAAATGGACATGCGTCCCTCCCTCAGGTGGGCAATTCTGAGATGTATCTTACACATTTCTCCAGAACTACTAGTGGAATGGAGCCCCCATTGCCTACAGTGATGACCTTGATAATGCATCTTTTGTCAAGTTTTCCTCCCTCTCTGTTTTATTCGCCCCTCCCTCTCACTCTTGATTCCTGGGATTGCCTTCCAAATAAAATGCCTGAATATAAGTCTTCATCTCAGGCTCTTCTTTAGAGGAACTTATTATTAAACAGTACTCTTTAAAGTTGCAAGGATCATATAGTTAATGTTGCTGAAAACCACATGATAAATGGATGATCTGAGGCCATATTTCATGAAGAATATTCTGTTTTTCATCAATGGAAATTGCACAAGATCCTACTAAGAAGGAAAAGGTCTGTAGCTTGGGTCAAAATGGCACAACAAATGCCTATGCTTGCTTGCCATTCCCACACAAAATTAGAAATGACAAAAAAAGAGATTCTTTATAACATGCTGGAACCCAAAAGACTGCCATTGATGGATTGAAAATTTGGAGACATCCTTGATTTCTTCTTCCAAAAGGAAGACAAGTTTGATGGCCAATAGCACATGCAGAATAGGACTTCTATAAAAGGTAGAGGCACTTCCACAGAGGCTCTAAGCCCAGAGGTAATAGGGTCAGGAAGCAGGAAGGGGGGGCTAGGGCAATTGCCTGGGTGATTGTTTTGGTAAACCACGGGAACAGCTAAGAAGTCTGGTGTTTCTCCTCCCTACTCCTTCATCCGGCAGTAATTTGTATCTAGTGGCTCATAGATACAGCAGGGCTCTTTAACCCCAAGCTGGAGCAGTGAGTGTGGGCACTGGATCCAGAGAATCAGAGCAGTGCCCAACATCTTTGAGGATACTCGTGACTAACGGGGGGGCTGCACCAAATGGTAAGGTACTTACATTCCCAAGCAGAATTAGAATTTATTCCTCCCATAACAAATGCTAACAGCAGTTCCCAACAATTTCCACAGACAGGGGCACAGAGAATCTCAAACATAAAGCACATAACCAAAATTACCACGCATTTTAGTACATCAATATGATGTCATCGAATTCAGCAAAGAGTAGAACTAACACCCTAAAAAGCAGAGTTAATAGTAAAAAGACGAAGACATAAGGAAATATAATCATATGACAATTTAGCATCTGATGAAAGTGCTATTCAATTTTAGTGACAAGTAGATGGAATAGCCACTAAATAAGAAAATATTATTTAGCTTGCTTCCTCATTTTTTATAATAAAAGTAAATTTCAGGTGAAAGGAGAGTATTAAAAGACAACATGGTTAAATATTTTTCCAGTTTTGGCAGGAGAAAGACCTAAGAAAGGTAAAAAAAAACCTAGAAGGAACTAAAGTTTCAAATAGTTGCATTGAAATAAAATAAAAAACTCGGGGCGCCTGAGTGGCGCAGTCGGTTAAGCGTCCGACTTCAGCCAGGTCACGATCTCGCGGTCCGTGAGTTCGAGCCCCGCGTCAGGCTCTGGGCTGATGGCTCAGAGCCTGGAGCCTGTTTCCGATTCTGTGTCTCCCTCTCTCTCTGCCCCTCCCCCGTTCATGCTCTGTCTCTCTCTGTCCCAAAAATAAATTAAAAAACGTTGAAAAAAAATTAAAAAAAAAAAACAGAGTGAAAAAGTGGGAAAAATTGCAACACCCCCGGCGGAAAAATAGCTTATCACTTTCAAATATAATGTATGGTTTTGTTAAGGTTATGAGGAAGTAAGCATTCATAAATTGCTAATGCAACCTCTTTGGAGGACAATTGGGTAACGTTTGTCAACATTTTATTTATTTTTTATTTTTTTAATAAATTTTTAAAATGTTTTTATTTATTTTTGAGAGAGAGAGAGAGAGAGAGAGAGAGAGAGAGAGGGTGGGGAGGGGCAGAAAGAGAGGGAGACACAGAATCTGAAGCAGGCTTCATTCAGGCCCTGAGCTGTCAGCACAGAGCTGGAGTCAGGGTTCAAACTCATGGACCACGAGATCGTGACCTGAGCTGAAGTCGGATTCTCAACTGACTGAGCCATCCAAGTGTCCCTGTCAAAATTTTAAATGTGTGTACATTTAGACTTGGAAACTCCATTTCTAGGGACTCATTCTATAACATATTCACACTATGTGAAAAAGCTAAATATGCAGACATGTTTACTACAGTATTGTTTGTAATGGCAAAAAAAAAAAAACAGTGATAATCTTAATATTTCACAATAAGACAGTACATAAATAATTTATGGTGATCCATAGAGGAAGTTTTGAGAAAGTATTTTTTAAAGAGATAATTCTGTATGTATGGATATAAAATTACCTCCAAAATTTTATGAGTGAAATAATGGAAAGAAACCCAAAAACAGTCATATTTCAGAAGTATGTTTAACATACCAACTTTTTTGTTTAAAAAACATATAGGCTCACATATAAATATATGCTAAATATGCATAGAAAATTTCTGGAATTCTATACCCACAAAAAAGAAACTGTTGATATAACTTGCTTTCCAGAAGCCTCTGCTGGTTCTAGCTAGGAGGAAGACTTAATTTTTTATTTGTCCACTGAAGCTTTTATTTGGGGGGGAGGTTTGCTTTTATGATAAGCATGCATCATCTTTTCAATGAAAAATTTTTAAAAATTAAAGTGTCATCATTAATCTCAGAAATATAGGGTAGGATAAATCAGGAGTAGGCTGCTATAAAATAACTTATTAGATGTCTTGAAAATGAAAAAATATGATCATTTAAATTTTAAAAATCTAAGGAGATAGAATGGACTAAACAGATTAGCTAATAAAGACTGAATTCAGAAGCTAAAACCTCAAGTTGTGAATGTTCACAGATTAAAACACAAAATAGCGAAGAAATACAAAAAATAAAAGAAAAAATTAAGAGACCTGGAAAACAGATCCAGAAATTCCTTTATCTGTATAATAAGAGTTCTGATGAAAGAGAATAAGTATCAATGGCAAGGAAGAATCACTCACATTAATAGAATATTTTCCATGAATTTTCAGATGGAAAGAACCATGTGAATGTCAAATAATTTGAATAAAATAACATCCACACCTAGACCTACCACAATGGAATTTGAAAAATAAGAATAATGGAGAAAAAACCCTAAGCAAACCTATGTTATTGCAGCGTTATTTACAATAGCCAAGCTGTCGAAACAACCTAAGTGCCTGTCAACAAGCAAATGGACAAAGATGATGTGCTGTGTGTACGCACACACACACACACACACACACACACACAGTGGAATATTATTCATCCATGAGAAAAAAGGAAACTCTGCCATTTACAACTACTTAGATGAAACCAGAGGGCATTATGTTAATGAGATTAGTCAAATAGAGAAAGGCAAATACTATGTGATATCACCTATATTTGGAATCTAAAAAAGCTGAACTTAGAAACAGAGTAGAGTGGTGGTTACCAGGGGCTGGGGAATGGAGGCAATGGGAAGATATGGGACAAAAGGTACAAACTTCCAGTTATAAGATTAACAACTTTCTAGAACTCTAATGTATAGCACGATGATAATAGGTAATACTATTGTATAGGTATGTATACTTCAAAGTTGCTAAGAGAGTAGATCTTAAATGTTCTTACCACAAAAAAGAAATAGTAATTATGCGAGGTGGTAGAGAGTTGGCTAATGCTGTGGTGGTGATCATTTTGCAGTATACACAAGTGTATCAAATCAATGTGTTCTATGTCAACTGAAGCAATTGTATGATAATTATATTTCCAGAAGGCTGGGACAAAAAGAATGTATGAATGCTCATAAACAGCACAGACAGTAGAAGACAATGGAGCAATATATTCACGGTTTAAAAAAGGGAAAATGATCCTCCCATTATTACCCACTCAGCAAAGTGTTGTCAGGGTAAGCACCACACTCACTCAGAGGAGAGGATGCTATAAACAAACTTCCCCAGGAACCTGGACATTTGCTGGGTGAGGCTGGGTGAATATCTTCAGACAATCGATCAGTTTAGTTGAAAGCAAACATTTCGTTCTCTTAGTAAAATATAAACAAAAGAACAAGAACATTTCATCAAGCTCTTCAGGGAATTATCTTTAAGTTAAGAACTTTGATGATTTCAATATATATCTGGTAAAGCTGATTAAAATCCGTTGGGTAGTAAATGTAGCCCAAACATTTCATTTGGCAAAGCACTTACATGCGTGAAAATAAGTATATGCGCACAGAGACACGCACACAGACACATGCAGATTCCACCACCGGTGCTATGAATCATTATAGCCCAAATGGTTTAGCGAACACAATCCTTTATGCTGAAAAGTGGATTGAAGGGTGAAAATCACTGGATAATGTATTCCAACACTTTCCCAAGTCCTCCACCAGTTTTCCCATTTTTTTTTTCTGGTTCTAATTCTTTTTGACAAATTATCTAGATACCTGGGTCAAGAGTATATTTCACCTCGTCTTATAAAACTACCTTTCTTTGTCAATGTAGATGTCATACCTGAGTCCCCTGTGTGGGCAGCCCAAGTACGCAATAGGGAAGTTTTGCCTTACATTAAAAATGTAACAGAAAATAGTTTCTGCGGTAAGTATCGCGGCACCAAATGTTTTGCGCCCCCTTGTCTGTTGAAGTGTTTTACGCCTTCTTTGCTTTCCTGAAATAGCAGAAACATCTGCAACTCCTCCCTCAATCACTATAACACTTTATGAGCCCCAGATATACAAATAGTATCAGCTATGTGCAGTAACCTTATTCTTGGTGTTATTAATTACTTTCTATTATCCTACCGCTCAGCTGTTCGGATTGCAAAACAGATCATCTGTTTTGCAACTGACAATCAACAGTCGTGGATTTCAGTTAGCTATTTGACAAGTAGGTCCCTTTGCAGAGAGTGTCGTGTTAATTATGTCGAGAATCCGTGCCAAGGGAAGCCTTTGCTTGCTCTCCTGTAAGTCATGTTCATTTGCTTCTGTTTGTCTCCTTTTCTCTCCCTCCTCTACACAATTTTTAGACGTCTAATATTTAGACACTCTAGGAAACAATTAAGTTGTTTTAACCTTTTGTGTAGCAAATTCATTCCAAATCTTAGACCAGCCTCTGGTCATAATTCTATGTACACTGTTCTGACATCACATAAAAGATAAATGTAAATGATAAGCATATCGGATCGAAGATATTTTCCCAGATCGTTTGGATTGTGTTTTGCTTGCGTCTCAGTTTCTGGGGAAAATGATGATTAATGAATCACTAAATGCACATGACCAGAAGTTCACATGGGAAAAAGGTAAATTGGGAAACTTTCTATTCAAAGGTTGTGAGCAAATGATGTGTGAAATTGTTGACAAATTGCCTTCATTAAGCTTTTGAAGTGGACATTTTTTTTTCATAAATTTGGCTTCTGTTCAAATAAAGCCATGCAGAGTTTTGAGACATTGTCAAGGTATAATCTGCACTAATGTTTGTCCTTGAAAACTTTTATTTTGGGGAAAATTGGAGAAAGGTTAAAGTAGTGTTCTCCTTGGCAGTACTTACAGGGATAACACTCAAATCGAGAACATGGATTTAAATGCTGTCCCATTGGGGCGCCTGGGTGGTTCAGTCCGTTAAGTGTCCGACTTCGGCTCAGGTCACGATCTCGCAGTCCGTGGGTTCGCGCCCCGCGTCGGGCTCCGGGCTGATGGCTCGGAGCCTGGAGCCTGCTTCCGATTCTGTGTCTCCCTCTCTCTCTGCCCCTCCCCTGTTCATGCTCTGTCTCTCTCTGTCTCAAAAATAAATAAACGATAAAAAAAATTTTTTTAATGCTGTCCCATTATCCCCTAGATGGACAAAGAGAACAGGGATGCAATACAAAGACCGTTTTTTCCAATCGTTGATCTCTCAGAAATGACACCCTCTGACTGGGGGTCCCATATGGACCCTTAAAATTTTGCGCATCCCGTTAATGTTGTCTCTTTTCAGCTCAGTATCATGTAGTGTCATGGACAAAACCATGGTCTCGTAGTCTCTTGGGGGTTTAAACTCCAGTTCTGCTCTTTCCTGGGGGTGGCGTTGCCGACAACCAGCTGAATCTCTCTGTGCCTCGATATTCTCATCAGAAATTGAAAATAATATCTACAAAATAACATTCGGCTGAGAATTTTTTATTAATTTTTAAAGTTTATTTGTTTATATTGAGAGAGAGAGAGCACAAGTGGGGGAAGAGCAGGAGAGAGAGAGACAGACAGACAGACAGACAGAGAGACAGAGAGAGAGGGATAGAATCCCAAATAGGCTCCACACGGTCAGCGCCGAGCCCGCCTCATGAACTGTGAGATCATGACCTGAGCTGAAGTCGGTTGCTTAACCAACTGAGCCCTCCAGGTGCCCCAAGAATTAAATTTTAATTTAAGAATAATATATAAAGTACCTAGCTGCTACTTGGCACACAATAGAGTTAAGAAATACGATAACGTGTACTATTACCCATTTGGATACTCAGCAGAAACTTTGGTCTGAACTTTGGATCTGAAATGCCAAACATTATCCAGTTTTCTGTCAACTTTTATATTTATCTATAAGTCCATTATGCGGGGGTCTTTACTTTTGGTTCCTATAGGACCTGTCCACATTTAAGCCTTCTTTCCTCTGGGAATCGTCTTGGCATCGGATATTTTGATGACATCTTTATATAATAATTCCTGCTTCTCAAAATGCTTTCCTGAAGATCTTCTCCTTTCTTCTTCACACAACTCTCCACTGGGTAAAAAGGCATATCCAGCCAATGCCAGTGTGGAGACTAAGATCCAAAAATCCTGCAGCCCTGTCTCCAGCTGCCCGTAAATGTCGACAAGTATAAGCCGGTGTGGGCTCTTTATCAGGTAGGCTTTTCTGACAGAGTGTGTCCTTTCTAATAGTTTACCATCTGAAAGACATAGAACTTTGTCTCAGATCGTTAAGGAATCGGGTATCATCTCCCAAAAAATGGCTAACATTTTCCAGTCATCAATTTTGCAGACAAATATCCTGCCAGATGCAGGTTCGAGCATAGACTGAATCTGCGAAATACCAATTTGTTTTCAATCCATGGTAAAGAAGAGCTGTTCCATAAATTCCTGTCCAGTTCTTGTTGCTTCAACCGATGCTCAGTCTTCCTTCTTTTTATGTAGTACAGACTCAGCAAGGGTCTTGTGGAGCTTCAGTCTCAAGAGTGAATTTCAGGAGGCACTTGCGTGGCTCAGTCGGTTAAGTGTCTGACTCTTGATTTCAGCTCAGGTCATATCTCACACTTGTGAGACTGAGCCCAGCATCAGGCTGGGGATTCTCTCTCCCTCTCTGTCTGCCCCTCCCCCACTCTCTTGCACGTGCATCCTCTCTCTAGCTCAAAATAAAAAAAATTTTTAAAAAGACTGAATTCAGAGTTTGAACTCGACTGTTTGGCTTCTGGTGTATACTTCAGCCATAAAACTTGCCATTTTTTGGTGGAAGGAATAACAGCAGTGGTTGGAAGGTCAGTAACCTTGTGCCTCAGGTGAGTCACTATTTGACCAACATGACTACAACGATCCTATCAAATGTCTTCTAAATTCAGACATTTGAATGCCACAGTGGACTAAAACGTCCAGATCTACATGTCCCCTCAGCTTGAGAGTCAAGGTCAGGAGAGGATGCTTAAGATATCAGGACGGGGGTGTCTTTGTCCCCTGAGCTTCCTACGACCTGGAGGATTTCAGAGTATTGGTTTGAAAGAAAGGCGGAACTGTGGTGTTTCACGAGGGGCTCCTCATCTCCAGGCAGTCTCGGTGAGAAGCCGATCTACTCCAGGGATAGCTGGAATCAGACAAAGAGTGCCTCAATATGCCCAGTTCTTGATCCATGTTCTAGGGAAACTGAAAGATATAAGCGGTCATTTTCTGTGGATCTGGGTGTCTCCTTCTGTCTCACGTTGCCCTTGGGAGACGTGTGGCTAGAGTGACTCCTAATGTAACAGTTTGGGAAGAGGAATCGTCACCCAGGTGTATATATTTATGAACCGTGTATCCAATTATGTATCTATTCAAGTCATATACGTATAATCAGGACACGAAGACTGCTTAAAATTGCAAAAATCATTGAAAAGTAATGGGACTCTTCCTAACATTTTACTGTCGGAGCCTCGCTGTTAACTTCTGTTAAAGTAACTTGCTGTGACTTTGCAAAAGTCACTCCATAGCTGTAGACCTCAGCTTCCTTTCCTGTGATTTACCTGTAAGAATAACCCCTCTTTGTGTTTAGATTCTGTGATGATTGCTTCTTCCACCAATCCCTACCAGGCTATAAAGCACATTTCTGTCGATCTTGTATTTAATTCTCCTTTTAAGTTGGTTCTTGATGTCATTTTTACTATTTCACTGGTATCAAAGAAGTGCATACACTGGGATTAGTGGGAAATATCAATGCGTCTACCCCACTGAGGGGCAGCATTCTGTACTAAAGTATGGGAAGCAGCTGGTGGGCAACCTCCAGCTATTACCATGAGCTTTAGAAGTTAAAGCTATTGCAAGGCTCACCATCCCTGGGCTACTCGACAGCTTTCGTCATGAAGCAATGAAAATTTCTCTTTAATCCAGAATGCACATGAGGCTAAGAGTTGTTGAGGATTCCTGGAATGTACATTTTGTAAAGTTTTAGACGTAAAATCGGTAAGCATTACAATTTCATAGACGTCATTATTAACTTGCCCATGGGACTCTGCAATTAAGTGAGAGATGGCATAGAGGCAAATCTTCTAGCTGACAGATAAAGGCGATGATGCACAAGAGGGTGACCAGTTATTCTGAGTAGACAGATAAGAAAATGTGCACCTTGTCTCTTGTGAAATATTTACCAGAGGGGTCTCCTGGAAGAGTGGTGGCGTCCCCCTATGCCTTTCTAAAGATCTTTTACTCTAAGAGAGATGATCTCCATTGATGAAAGAGAGATTAGCATGAACAAGACAGAACAATCTTTCCATCTGTTTCTCTTCTGCCTATGTCCTTCTATTGCGTTGTGACTTAAGCTTTGTCTAGCTAACCTGAAACTACTGTCATTTTGAAGGTATGAGCAACCAGCCATTCAGAAAAAAAAAATCAGTCTCGGTTGGCCCTGACTCACAGTTTGAATTAATTTCCAAGGCAACAGAGAAAATACAACTTTATTTAGACACTAAAAGAACTATAGTCTTAGTTTTGACTTTCAATTCTACTTTCGATTTCAAAAATACATCTTGGTTTTCTTTTTGCAGGGTCAAATTCTTTTACTGAGTACCATTCTTTCTCGTTGATCCAAGCGATCTGAAGTTCAAGAACTACCTCCGACTGTGATCATGTTGTGAGTATTTTCATCTTGATGAAACCATTCCACCATTTTGTTTTCTCAAGATAAATCATAACACCCACCTGAGAATGCACAGCCTGCCTATGCTTGGAGAAATGCATCTCTGCCTTCTCCAGTCTTTCGAGGTGTAAGGATTGACATCTGAGGAGGAGTTGGTCCACACACTATCAAGAAAGGACAAACCTGTATGTCAGTGTCATGAGAGCGCTCCGCCTGGCTTGTGCGATGGATTGATTATTTTTCCAAATAGTTCAAAACATCTGCCAGTGCCTAAAATCTCTCATTGATTTCTGGATTGCCTGTTTGGTTATGTAATACTTACACGGAGCACACCAGGCTACTCTCCAGTTTACTTCCAGATATAACTTCGGGGCTGATGTTAATCTGTAAAAGCACATGGGATTTGGATTTTGGCAATCCTGAAGACAGCCTCGCTCTCTACACAGCATCTTAATGGTTGATGTAAGCCAATGGGTCCTGAATTTTACCTCCCGCAAGCTGGCAATTCCTAACTGATTAACTTCAACTCTGGAATTGGCTTCTACCCATTGGGTTGATGAAGCCAACGTCTGCTCTCCTTAAGGTCATGATCCTGAGCATACTGAGATCATTAAAGGCCGGGGGTGCGGGTGGGGGGAGAATGAGATGGTTTTTTTTGTATGTGACGATAGAGATGCCTTACTAAAAACCCCTTTATTTTAACATTATGCAGAGACTGATTTTTTTTTTTTAATTTTTTTTCAACGTTTTTTATTTATTTTTGGGACAGAGAGAGACAGAGCATGAACAGGGGAGGGGCAGAGAGAGAGGGAGACACAGAATCGGAAACAGGCTCCAGGCTCCGAGCCATCAGCCCAGAGCCCGACGCGGGGCGCGAACTCACGGACCGCGAGATCGCGACCTGGCTGAAGTCGGACGCTTAACCGACTGCGCCACCCAGGCGCCCCCAGAGACTGATTTTTAAAAGACAAACCAGTAAGCCAATCGGCAACATAATTCTACTCAGCCTATAAACAAAGGAAAAAAATGATAGCTGCTTTCAGGATTTATTTCAATATAAAAGGAACGACTAGTATCATTAAAACACATGATAGAAATATGATTAATACAGACGATAAAGGTACACTTTCTTTTGGTGCTCCAACTCAGACGAAATTATCATCTGATGAGCTTCTCTTTTGGGTTAAATAGAAACTTCTCTAAAACTATTTTTTTTAAATGGATTCTTTATAACCAAAGCATTTTTTTCTATTTGGGGCTTGATTTAAAATATTTAAGATATTTAAAATCAGTTTCAGTCCTGTACAACTTTAATACAGATCAAGTGTTTTAAAATATTTATGATAGAGAAAATGATTCCATCTGGGCAGGGAATTTATTACTGGAATATCATACCAATTTGAATTGAAGCCACTGTGAGATTAATTTCTTCTCTGCTGCTGGAATATAAATGTGTTCTAACAGCTGCTTTCTGTAACTAAAGTGCATTTATTTGCATACAGTATCTCCTGCTCAATGAAATCCTATATATCCGAGGAAGTTTGAATGGCTTAAACAACAAACAAAGATTGATTATCAAGGCAATGCCAACCGGGGATTTACTATAAATAACAAAGTATCGGCCTGTGCCTGTTTTGAAATCGACACTTGTTGTTTAAAGCTTTCAGAGAGATAATCATGAATTTCAGAAGAACTTGCTGATGTTTAAAAAAAACAAGAATTATACAGAGGGGAAAGATGGCCTTGATCAAACAACATGTTTTTCAGATTTATTAATGATTAACATGTCAGACACTGTCTTTCGGATTACATTCCCTTTCACCAAGGCTAAGAGCTGAAATGATGAACATTTTTACAGTAATAGCATGTCATGAAAGATGTACAATAATTTAGACATTTATGTAATATGGCTGGGGATCTGAGTAGGTACAGTTAGTGCCCATAATTTAGGCACTGAGGATAATAAGGGAGAAGGGTTTCAAAGTAGGAAGCTACATTTGTCGTATTTTTTTTTTTCAGGGACAGTCCCATCTGACCGAGAGGCCATAGACGCAAGCAAAAGGCATGGAAGTCAGTACACCTTTAAGAAAAGTGAAAAGGACCACCTGCCTTTTAGAAGCAAATAGAAATGAACAGACCCATTAAAATGGAGACTAATTGAGAGTCAAACTGATTTGTGAACAAAGTGACACTAAATCAGATTCTCATGTTAGTTCTTAAAAGTCATATTTTCGGGGCGCCTGGGTGGCGCAGTCGGTTAAGCGTCCGACTTCGGCCAGGTCACGATCTCACAGTCCGTGAGTTCGAGCCCCGCGTCGGGCTCTGGGCTGATGGCTCAGAGCCTGGAGCCTGTTTCCGATTCTGTGTCTCCCTCTCTCTCTGCCCCTCCCCCGTTCATGCTCTGTCTCTCTCTGTCCCAAAAATAAATAAACGTTGAAAAAAAAAATTTAAAAAAAAAAAGTCATATTTTCTTGTGTTTTCCTCTTAGGAAGAATTTTGCTGAGTTAGCTGAATGTGACTTTGGCTGGAGAGCTCTCTATTCTAAGTAAATCAGTCACTGACAGACTGCGTCTAAGGCAGCACTGGAGAGAGGACAGACTCAGGAAATCCAAGGTCTATATGTCTGTATCTCTCTGTTTATAATGATCTCAGAAGGAGTCAAAAGGTAGTTTCTGGAAAGAAGGGAATGGAGAAAGTGTAAAGGGGCGGGGGGGGGGTACTCTATGTGCATTCAGGTTGCAAAAAGATTTGAACTCAATTTATTGTAGAAGTCTATATTCCGTGAAAACTACCAAGTTGTTCTCAAACAAAAGATACAATTACCCACTGGATATGTTTATAGTGCACCTCCCCGTAGCAAAATCTCTAATTTTACTCTTCATAGAACATGAGGTCGTTTTATAAACAACTGAAGAAAATGCCGTGAGTAGCAAATGAGGGTGTGAAGTAGGCAAGGGGGCAAGCTAACAAGGTCAGCAAGTTTGTTACTTACATAAAGTCTGGAACCCTGAGAATCCCACTCAACTGTCACATTCCAGAGATGGCCATATCTATGGTCAGCATTTGCTACACAAATGGTGATTTTGAATCATTCTTGGGAGAGGAAAGGAGGAGGTTGTACATTCAACCACTTAGTTCTTGCGTTTCTGTTGGTAGGAATGTAAAGGGAAGTATGAAATTGTGGTCTACATTATTCAGAGGTTTTCTTTTTTTATTAGAAAATCAAATATTCTTGGGCCTTTTACTGAGAGACTGGAAAGGGAAAAAAAAGTAATATTTAAGGCTCATTAGGGAATATTTTTTTCTCCCTTCTTTCTCCCTCTTTTCAACTCCTAAGACCTAATTTTGGGTGCATCAGAGTTGGTCTTGTATATTGTCTTGTATATTGTGCAGCTCACCCAACCCAAAGTAACAGCACTGAGACTCTACCCCAAAAGGGCCGCTGCCTATCTGTTCTGAACACCAGAACCTTGAGTGAAGCTATTGTTTGAGGTTCACCTGAATCCCTTATGAGCCATTACAGTGGCAGAGGGAGGGGGCATTTCTTTACCTTCAGACTCCATAAGGACACAGAAAAGTAGAGAATGCCCGGGCACCCATAATAGGATGAGAAATGCATATAATTTACTACAGAGTTGACATAAATAAAATAGGAATAAACATACCCACCTACAAATGCCAGGTAGTGTTCTGTTAATGAGCACATGGAGATGCAAGAGCCTGGGGTTTACTCAAGCTATGTCATCCCTACCTTATGAGTCTTTCCTTTTATTACTAACAGTTCTCTAATCCATATCTGCCATACCCTCGGATTTTTGGTAAGGAACATCTTGATCTTTCTTTCTCCAACCATATGGACCTTTTTGGAAATGCTCTTTGCAGTGGTTACATTTCGTCTGGCACATTGGAGGACTGTATGGTGATTTCTCTACGACTCCTCGCCTTTATTCTTTTGACATTTAATGGTAGACTCTCTTCTCTGTGCCAATCATGCCTCTTGGTTCTTGCCCTCAAGGAGCTCAAAGTTGACTGGGAGATGGACAAATAAAAAAAGTTTAGGAGGAGGGATTCCTTTCTCCATGACTTGAGAGGATGGATTAAATGGAGAGAAACCTCTGGCCCTAGGAGCAATTTGGGAGACGATGGCACCAACCTCATATTGTCCTTTTAGCAGATAAAATCAAACTGTAGACCAAACACCTGTTCTATCTACACTATGTCTCTCAAGAATGATGAATTTCAGATTTTGATAATTCCGGAAGGAAATTTCACCTTTTGTGAATGGTACATTTGCACCATTTTTATGAAGCTTAGCATCGACACCCTTAATTTCCTGTTTAACATATCATTTTTTTAAAAAAAAATAAAAACTGACTTAAATATAAAATGCTTTTTAAGCTGAAGATAATTTTAAGGGGGACACATCCTATATTAGGGACTATTACTAATGATTTAAATTTGTTATTAATATTTAAATCCTTGTTCAGAATAAAACTTACATTACAGAGCGAAAGGAGACCAACCCATTTCCTCAAGATATATGTTGTTTTCTTCAGAATGCATTAACTAGTATGGGGATTTCCAAAATTGTTGCTAGTTAGGTGTCCTCGGGCAAACTCCTAACTTCTACGGGCATGACTTTTCTTGTTTTCAGAAAGGAAACGATTGAAAAGATAGTCTCTTAGGTGACTTCAAATCCTCAATTGGTTTCTAAGTTTCTCCTAACCGTCCTGTGAGTGAGTTAATAAGAGAGCTGTATGAGCTGATGCAAATTCTTCTCAAGAGCAGCAAGATGTACATACTCGGGGGAGGGAAAGTATTGGGAAAATAGAATTAAGACAAAGGAAGTGCTGTTGGCCTTCCCTTGAGTAACAAAACCAACATTGTGGATTTTTATAGCCTGACTGACAGGAAAAATCCGACAACAACTAGATGACCGAGAGCTTTGGTTTCAAAAGTTGTTAGGACTTGGCAACACTCTAGTGCTTTATGGAGATAATGCCTTTGGGAGAAAAGTCCTGCTGCTGGCCTGCCACTGAGGAAAGGAGACTGGTAGCTCTAAAACATTTCCCCTGATGGCCTAACTGTATTAAAACTGTTACCCATTTTCCATACCTTCCATCCCCAGTGGTAGGGACTGGGCTTAGCCCTAGATTGGTTGCAATTTGCTAGTGTTGGGTGAGTTTCCATCTTGATGGATGTTCTTAACTGAATTTCTGATCAGCTGAATGAGTGAGGTCTATGGGCCTTATAGATGACATTTGAGAGATATCGGCTTCATTTAGTTGCTGCTTGGTGGGAACAAATAAGTCAGGGGCAGCTTGGAGGAGGGGGTTGTGGATGGCGCTTGGAAAATGACAATGTGCACTAAAGCACTGGGAAACCTTGCAGAACAGAGCCCCTTGCAATCTGATGTGCACCCAAGAATATTTTTACCACCCTCTTCTCCACTCAAATCCATTCACATCTCATGGGATTCACCTTGGGGCATGCTTGAATGCAATTTGTTGTGATTAGAAGCAGGGTAGTTCTAGTTATTGGTCAAGTGGTCACTTTAAGATCGTTGCCAGAACCTGAGTCAGTGGGTTTAGAAAGGAATATTTTTCATTCAAAAAGCTGGCAGCCATGTGTATCCTGAGGAGTCAAGAGAGTCATTAAAAAAAAAATTTTTGGGGGGGGGGCACCTGGGTGGCTCAGTCGGTTAAATGTTCAACGCTTGGTTTCAGCTCAGGCCATGATCTCACTGTTCTTGAGTTCGAGCCCCACATGGGGCTCCCTGCTGATAGCATGGAGCCTGCCTGGGATTTTCTCTCTCCCTGTCTCTCTGCCCTTCCTCTGTTCTGTCTCTCAAAATAAATAAACTTTAAAAAAATTTTTTAATTTATTTTTTTAATGTTTATTTATTTGTGAGACCCAGAGAGACAGAGCATGAGTGGGGGAGGGGCAGAGAGAGGAGGCACAGAATCCAAAGCAGGCTCCAGGCTCTGAGCCGTCAGCACAGAGCCCGACGCGGGGCTTGAACTCACAAACCTTGAGATCATGACCTGAGCCGAAGTCGGACACTCAACCAAATGAGCTACCCTGGTGCCCCAAGAGAGTCGTGTTAGATAGAACATAGGATGACTGGGGGAACCAATGGGAGAAGCCCAGGCAAGGCAGATACTGGAGCATCAACTGTCATGTTGAAATTAAAAATATTTCTTTTCATATTTTATCCCTTGATAATGAGAAATTATTTAGAAAGTTTCAAGCTGGGTATGAAGCAGAGATAGTGCTGGGAAGTGTTGGCTCTATTGTTTGTCCAAAGAACCTACATTCATGGTACACATTATTGGATACTGGTCTAGAGTATGCTCTTTGGAAAATGTGGTTCTGTTCAGTGTCTTAATCTCTCCTTCCTAGAACCTAGCAGGGCCCATATACCTCTATACCTCCTAGTGTGCCCTGGGTCCCTTGTGCTGGTCCAACTATTTTCAAGTTGTTCTTCACTGAGCCAGAGACTGGCTTTACCCCTTTTGGATGGACAGGTTTCACGTCTCATCTATGATTGAAAGCCAGCAGCAGAATGCAGCCTGTGACTTGTTGGTCAAGCCAAGGTCTTGACTTTTACCTCTAAGCCCATCCCCTATCCTCCTGAATTGTCATTCTTCTCTTCCTCAAAGACGACAACAGGGGTGTTCTACCACGATAGCTTGCTTCGGGAGCACCTTACCATTTTGTTGGGTCTCCCTTTTGATGTGGACGGCTCCTTTGTCAGTTCCAAATATGGCTTTGCTCACTGAGAATAAGAGAAATGACTCCGTGTATATTCTCTGTTGGCCTGTGGTCACAGTTCCTTTCACTTGCCAGGCAAAAGTTGGGGCCAGAGTGAGAGAAGGTCTTCCCAGGAGGAGGCGGTCATGTTGACGTTATACATTTTGTCCACTGGTCTCTTTACACTCAGGGAAACAAACACTCCCATCTTAAGAGGATAGAGCTAATATAGCATTTTCCATTCACCCCAGAGACAATTGTGTTAGTGTGTCTAGTGTATCTAGATGTTTTTTCTTTCTCTTTTAGCAATTCTATTTCTTTTCCTGTTCATTAGGCAACAACATCGACTTCATTTACTCAGTTTGTCACCAATGTATTCATTTATTAGGTACTGAATATAAGACACTGAGTGTAAAAGAAAAAAAACCATGGTCTCTGCTCTTGAGAATTTCAGAATCCAGAAAACATTTTGTAAGCAGCCAATAAAAATGGCCAGTTAGTATTATATAGAAAATACAGCGTAGATATAAAAAATTAGTGACTGGGTAGGAGAGGAATGGAGGGAGGTTGCTGTCATCCTGGACATGAAGAAATTATTAGATCTGTTCTTTGAAAGGACAGCAGAAATTTTTCAAGTAAAGAAAGGCATGTGAATGTATTTAGGGGATATGAATGAGGCTGGGGGGAAGGAGAGGGAAGGTGGTTCTTTGCTGGTGATCCATACTGTTGACGAAGCTAAGCGTTATTAATAGAGAAAAGTGGAGCCCATAGAAACGAATCTCTCCTAATGTACTGCCTCTTCTTTACCCTCAACGCCCGCTGAAGTGCCCTCTCTTTCTTCTTCATATTATGAGTTTATGAGGCAAGACAGGAGGAAATAAAACAAAATGTGTTTATATCATAGAAAATCGTGTTTCTGTTAAACTAGAAGGACCCTTTTCCCAAAGACAATGCAATTAGTATTTCTATTTAACAGGCTAGTACGTTCATCAGAATTACTCTTATTATTCTAGAGTCTTGCTTCATCAAATGCCCACTGCTGCATCAGAGCCAGGCAACACTGAGACATTTATTGGCACACTCAGATGATGTTGCCAGAATGCAAGTGTTTACGGTATTGGATAGTACAAGATAGCAACAAATATTGGTGTATGGGTAGGGATGGGATGGAAAAGCTTTTTTTTTTTTTAATGTTTATTTATTTCTGAGACAGAGAGAGATGGAGCATGAGTGGGGGAGGGGGCAGAGAGAGAGGGAGACACAGAATCCGAAGCAGGCTCCTGGCTCCGAGCTGTCGGCACAGAGCCCGACTCGGGGCTCGAACTCACAAACCGTGAGATCATGACCTGAGCCGAAGTTGGTCGCTCAAATGACTGAGCCGCCCAGGCGCCCCGGGAAACCTTTAATATTAAGCACAGGGTCTTTGCTCACCCTTCAGGGCTTGTGACAAGAACTATTTAGTCAAACTTGCCTTTTTTTTTTTAATCAGAAATACTTAGCTAAAAATAAAATGTGTGTAGACAAACCGCCAAAGTTTAGGAGCTTCTGCAGAGGGGCCAAATAACGATCATAATGGAACTATGAAGTTCAGTAATTAGCTTTGTAAATTATCACATATATGCTAAGTAACTGATTTGGCAATTGACGAAGGCAGTCCTAGGGATGCACGAGTGATTGGGCAGGACAGTTTAAACCAAGGGCCTGGGAATAAATTTTTGGAGGGCAGGAGGGTGAAGGCAGTTGGAAATCAGTCGGCATCCATTAAACTGTTAACCCTCAGGGATATAGGCACGTCCAGCATCTGCTACAATTGGTAGTGAAGGGAAAAGAGGGAATTATGGTTGGGGCTAGGTGGGTGAAAGGGAATGTTATCTAGAACATACCTGGAAGAGTTAACCTCAGATGGGAGCGTGGAAAGAATAAGAGGCACAGATCCATGGGACTGAGTGGAAATGTGGGCCTAGAAAGTTCTCTTGTTTCTGGTTTCTTAGCAGATTAAAAAATTCAAGTCATCAGCTGAGAATGAGGATTCGTGGTGCTGATGAAGGTTGAGGAGACAGAAGGTATGAAGCAGCCATCTAGGAGAGTGGGGCACTAGATGGCTAGGGCAATGGAGCACGGTGGGCAGGTCCATTTTGGGTTAGGGTACTGGCGTATTTTTCTCAGCCACATTCAGCTGAAGTCCGTACAGTATTTAAGTAGATAGACAGTTGGTCTTCTGGGTTGTGGTTTGGCCAATTAAGTGCAATAACACAGCATGAGGTCGTAGGAGTTGAAAATGATTTTTTTTTTTAATTTATTTTTGGGACAGAGAGAGACAGAGCATGAACGGGGGAGGGGCAGAGAGAGAGGGGGACACAGAATCGGAAACAGGCTCCAGGCTCTGAGCCATCAGCCCAGAGCCCGACGCGGGGCTCGAACTCCCGGACCGCGAGATCATGACCTGGCTGAAGTCGGACGCTTAACCGACTGCGCCACCCAGGCGCCCCGAAAATGATTTTTAATGATGGATAGGAACTAATCTTCTTAAAGAGGGAACTGAGACTTTGGGATGGTGCAAAGTGGGTCAGATCACTGGATAGTGGGTCTGCATGTAGCGAACATTGTCACATTTCAGTAGCGTGAGGTGAGGAAAAAGAACCCAACTAAGTTATGGCAATATGGGACGTGGGCTGGAAAGATGGGAGGCCATTATTGGAAACGTGTACTTGAAGTGGAGTTTATAGTGGTGCCAGTGGGTGAGGTGGGACAGAGAATATACTCATTCAATAAAGGGGCTCTGTGATCCATCAACTCCTGGGGTGTTGGAAGCATCATCTCCCTGTATATTGAAATCGCTGGGAACGTGGACAAGCGATGTCCACATGGGAATGTGGACAAGGGAGTTTGGAGAGTGGAAAATGAAGCAAGCACTGAAATCTTCAAAAGATGAGCCAGAGTCATCTCTGGGGTCTGCGTATAACCACACCCAGGAGGGACAGTTGATGTTATCAGGTGATGATGTTGGGATTCAGAACCGGGGTTTAAGGAGGCTTGGATAAATGACCTGGAAGCTTTGGCAAGATGGATGTCATTGGATTTGGATTCAGTGGAGTGGTTTGGAAAACAGAAACAAAACCAAAACACAATAGGGAGAGAATGGGAAGTGAGAAAGTATGGGCAGTGAGCATAAGCTCTTCAAGGAATTTTGAAATGAAAGGGCAAAGAGAAATCGAGCAGAATGTAGAAGACGTGGGCCAGTTCCTGAGGGAACAGGAACCCTGGAAACTCTCTCGGTGAAGATTCGTGTAGAGGTTTCCCAGGAAGTGTTCTCCGCCATAGTTCTGGTACGGAGTGCTGGGGAGCAGGGCTGGGCAGAGGGAAATGTTGGGCGGCGATGTAGCTACAAGCACAGCCTAAGCAGATGAAGGAGTTTTGAAGCTGAGACAGATCTTCAGAGATTACGGAAGTAATCAGGCCTGCACAACCTACCTCTCCGTTCCTAGATACAACAACTTACTTGCGTGTGATTCCTGTCTAATTGTTCTCTCAAGTTTAATGTGTCCAGAGCACATCTCTGGATACCAAACTGCCCCTCCGGACAACCAGTCTTATGGTGATTTTCCCCCATCTTTCCAACCACCATCCACCCTCTTGTTCCAGCAGAAACCTGGAGGCCACCTTTCATTTTCCTCTTATTTCATGCAAGACGCAGTCTGGTGAGTTTGGCTGGCTCTGCCTCCAAAATACACCTTGAATCTGGCCATTTTTTACTTTCTCCCACTATTGTGCTAATCAAAGTCCCTTTTTTTTTTCCCCCACCTGTTCTAGGGCTGGGGCATCTTAACGGGTCTCTGGGCTTCTAAGAGTCTGTCAGTTCTCCACACTAAAACCTGCCGATCTGAAAAATATGTCAAATCAAATCAGTTCCCTACGGAAAATCACCCTGCTTTGCGTTACAATTAAAAGGGAGTTCAAAATTATTATCATGCTCACAAAACCCTACGTGATCTGACTTGTGCTCCTTTTCCAGCAAACCTGTAAAGTTTCCACTTATTCACAACATTCCGTCCATATTGGCTGCAAGAGATTATTTTTCTTAATTCTTCGGTCTCCTGTCCTGTGACCTTGCAATGCACAAAAGTGAGCCACGCAGCTCCCTCGTGTATTGGATTGAGACTTAGCCATGCGACTCTCTTTTGTTTGTGACGCTTATGAAGTTTAAAGAGTGCTTGCAAAGTTTGGTCTGGTCTTTCTGAGTCCTGTGACCCACTCTGAGGCACTAGATACCTTCACCCCTTCGGCCTGGACTCCAGGGGGACTTGCGGGGGAAAGCTGAACTTGATCTGAATTCTGGCACCAAGCCCAGGTCAGCCACAAGCCTGAATAAAAGCAGCCCCACTTGCTCTACAGTCCTGTGGGCAACAAAGTGAGACATGCATTGGGTTTGGGGATAGTCTGTTACATCACATCATCATAGCAATAGCTGTTTGATACACTGGCCCCCTGTTGGCTTTGGAATACACCAAGCTCATTCTAGTCTTAGGGACTTTACATGTGTTGTTTCCTCTGTCTGGAATACTCTTTTCCCCACATCTGCATATGGCTGCATTCTTTTCATTGTTCGACTCTCAGGACAAATGTCACATCCACAGAAACACACTCTCTGATCACTCCAGCCGTAGTAGCCATTGCCACAAAAAAAATCACCTCCTATACACCTTGCATAAAGCCTTTTCCAATCACACCCTACGTGCCCGATTTCAGCTAGAAATGGGAGGGGGGTAGTTGGCTCAATACTGACAGTTCTTTGAGTTTTGCAGAGAAAGGTGACATATATGTGGAAACTGCTTATATCAGGGAATTGACCTATCACTACCAGAGAACAAAAATGCACACGTTTTTGCCCTTGAAGCAAATTGTAAGTTGTATTAAAACTTCTTTTTCAAGGAAGTCACAATGGGGGTGCCTGGGTGGCTCAGTCGGTTAAGCGTCCGACTTCAGCTCAGGTCACGATCTCGCGGTCTGTGAGTTCGAGCCCCACGTGGGGCTCTGGGCTGATGGCTCAGAGCCTGGAGCCTGCTTCCGATTCTGTGTCTCCCTCTCTCTCTGCCCCTCCCCTGTTCATGCTCTGTCTCTCTCTGTCTCAAAAATAAATAAAACGCTAAAAAAAATTTTAAAAAAGTCACAATGAATTCCAGGAAAGTTTTATATTATTCATAGCTGAGAGAGGAAAATGTGCTGTAATATTCCATTGTTATTTTGCATCTTTCTTACTAGCATGAGATTTTGGTTTTAAGTACAGACTAAGTCTTGATAAAGACATTGAAATACAATTTGTCCATGTGGAGTAAATGTGTATTATTTATATATACAGTAATATATTAGATATGATCGAAAGTGAATAGAGTATCATTTTAACAGGCCAGTATTGTGGGAAGTTTGCTGTTTTGTACACGTATATTTCCACATAATTTAAGTTTCGTGTTTAAGTTTCAATCTATCAACTTTTTTTTAGTGTTTATTTATTTTTGAGAGAGAGAGAGAGAGAAGGAGAGAGAGAGAGCAAGGGACGGGCAGAGAGAGACAGAGACACAGAACCTAAAGCAGGCTCCAGGCCCTGAACCGTCAGCATGAGCCCGACGTGGGCCTCGAACTCACAAACCGTGAGATGGTGACCTGAGCCAAAGTTGGACGCTTAACCAACTGAACCACCCAGGCGCCCCATGAGTATTGATCTATTTTAATACAATTTAACTATTATGAATGGAGATATTGCTATATCGTCTACTTTTTCTTCCTTCTTAAATGAACAAAATACGTATTTCTTAGGTATGCCCTTGGCCTTAAGTAACAGAAAATCTAACAGTGCCCTGAAGACAGTTTTTATCCTTCCATGATAGTTGAGTTTGGAGGTGGGAGGTTGCTGATCTTGTTCCCGTGGCTTTATGTCTTCAGGACTCTAGGTGACCATCATTATAATTCTCTTGGCGTCTCCTTTAAATTCACAGGATGGCTACCAGAGTTTCAAAGAAACAGTGGAGTTGAATGTAGGAAGAAAAGAAAGGAAACAGTGGCAAAGCTATCTCCGAGTTTTACTTCCATAGCCAAATCTATTCCAGGTGCCGCTGGTGAATTTTGCTTACATTTCGTTGGCCAGGATATTGCCATACGGCCGTTCATGACTGCTGGGGATTCTGGGAAAACAAGTATTTACCTTTTGAACTAGAGAGAGGAGAAAGGCAAGGGAGAAGGAAAGGGGAAATGTGTGTTGCGTGAGCCAGCCACCAGTGTTTGAAATATAATAGTTTTATGTATTAATTGTTAAACAGTAAAGTGGTGTTTTGGGGGGTTACTAAAGACTTAAGTTACGTGTATGTTCACCGTTATTACTGCGTTCTCTCTTTCTCTTTCTCTTTCTCTCTCCCTCTCTCCCACAGTGTGGGGTGATTGTTAGGGACATCAGGGCAGCCAGAGACTACATTTCCCAGATTCCTTTGTACCGTTGTAGCCATCTAACTTGTCCTTACCGGTGAGTTGGGAGCAGATGTGATATGATATGACTTTCCTTGTGCCTTCTGCTAGCTGCGTGTGGATGATGTGGTTGGTGAGTCTACAAGATGGAAGAAGCCGGATCCATAAATGAAGAATAATCTCCAGTGGACTAATGACATGTGCTTAGACTGTTTTGTGAGCCAAAAGTAAACTTCTGTTGTATTAAGCCAGGTTACTAAAATGTACATGTTCATTTGTTACAGGTGCTAACATTACCTTATCTAAGGCAAGGACCCGTGTTCACATCACCCCGGGTTTTTCATTTGTTTCTTGTTTCCGTTTTTATTCAGTTTTTCCATGTCCCTGTAGAGACTTCTGTCATCACCCTCTCTATAACTAGCCTTAACTTTGTGCAGTTTGTCAAATACATTGAGCAATACTCCTTCTCATGCCTTGCTTCTAATTTTCTGTGTTGTTTTTAAAAATGTATTTTTTATTTTTATTTTCTTATTTTTAAATTTTTATTTAAATCCAAGTTCGTTCACATATAGTGTAATAATAGTGTCAGGAGTAACATGTAGTGATTCATTACTTACATAAAACACCCAGAGCTCATCCCAACACGCACCCTCCTTAATGCCCATCCCCCATCTAGCCCATCCCCCCACCCAACACCCTTCCAGCAACACTCAGTTTGTTCTCTGTATTTAAGAGTCTTTTCTGGTTTGCTAATTTGCTGTGTTCTAACAAGCCAGATACTTAAGTGTGTTAGGACTCTGAATGCTATAATACTCAGCGAAGCACATGAACTTTGTGATGCCGGATTGGGCTATGGTGGGGTCTTGGGTGGCTTATCCCTGTTATGGGATACTTACTTGATAAATGACCAGTATAAATAAATATGGAATTACCTGTTGCACGCAGAATCAAGGGTGAAGTGCAACTGTTTGGGAGTGTGTGAATATTACGATAGTTTGGATTAGAGCAACTCGCTATTTGGTTTTTCAGGGCTGGAAGGGAAACTTTGGTGAGGAGATGATTTCCAGAGTCCCGTATAAACTATTAAGCCATCTATTTACTTTATTATGATCACAATATATAAATTAAATTTCCGAGATATCCAGCCATTCATCATTGTGGCTATGATGAAGATTCATGTTGCATAACGAATATTGGGTTTGAAATCTAATTAAGTTTCACAGATGTCAGAAGATGTATCTTTCTTTATTAAGTGAAACACATACTATCTCTGTTGAAAGCTGGGCTTTGTCCAAAACTAGGGTGGCACGTGACAGCATGAAATTGGGGGCGGAAAGTGGTGAGACACATCATAGGCTTTGCAAACCGATCTTGGTTCCAGTCTTGCTGTGCACCATTACAGGATTTACTCATTTCTCTGAGCCTCAGTATCCTCATCCATAAAGTGGAGTCTAGAAGCACTGCCTGATTAAGTTGTGAGCATTAAGTGAGACATGCAAACACTTACTTCAAAACAGCACAGTGGCAATAATAAAATACAATTGGTCCACGTTCTTTTTCCTCTCCTCTCATTCTGCAGGTTAATTAATAACATACTCAATGTTGTTGGCAGGGGCGACATGATAAGCAGCTATACCTTTATTTTCTATCTGAAACAAATATTTGCCTTGTGAAGAATCCAGCTTCATATTTCGATAATAAATTGATATTAACTTATAAACAATATTTTCTCTTTCAGATAACATACACTTAAACACAGGTCGACTCGAGAACTAAGTTGCCATCTTCCCATATAACTGCAGTAAGAACATGGAAATCTAACCATATTCTGAAATGTGAAAATAACTAAAGATAAGCAGGTGATTCAGATTTTTGAAGGCAACTCAGCATGCTCAAGAGGAAAAAATAAAGTCACCATAAATGTGAATAAAGTACCGTTTGGCTCATTTTTTCCTCTTACAAGCTAGATTTCTTATGACCATTTGAATATTTCCTAACACGGGTTTCATGAGAAACTTGATTTTGTCTACAGCATTCCCAAGGAAGCATGTGTTTAATGAGTTGCTCCTTTGCACGCCTCTCAGCCTAAGTTGCACTGAAGAAAAGACGTGCTCTGATTGGTTCCTGGCATTTGGGCTCCATTAATATAGTTATAGGCAGCCTGTCCCTCACCAGTGCCAAGGGCAGGAGATTAACCTGAACTTGGGTGGCTCGACCCCCAGAGAAAATGGGGGCCTAAGGTGTTATAAATCCAGCTGCTTTTGAATTCAATATTCTAAAAATATGCTACTAGAAAAGAACATATTCTTGCTACTCAGAGAGTGGATATACTTATTATAGTGGCTGAAAGGTCACTGCTGAAAAATAGAAACAGAGAGGTAAATATCAACTAAAACATAGGTTTTTCTACTCTTATGTTTTTGTTTTTGCAATCAGGTCTACATAGGACAAAGCAAATGGACAATTTAATTTAGCAATTCATCGACAGACTCTGTTAATTCTCATAAACCGAAATTCACGGTTTTGGGTACGGACCATTTTTGGCTTCTTTGCCTAAGTCTAGACTCAGATGTAAATTTGATTAACACTAAGGAATCATTTCTCATTAAGACTTTTGCTCTCCCAGGGGAGCATATGTATATGAAGGGGATGTGGGAGGTGTTGTAAATGGTAGCACAGAAAGAATATGCAGAAATAGTTCTTATGGCAAGAAAAGGGCTTCATTTTTTCAAATTATACTTTTATTTCAAGATAATTGTAGATTGTCTTGCACCTGTAAAAAAAGAATACAAATGGATCCCATTTATCCTTTACCCAACTTCTCCCTATGGTAACATCTTATAACACTAATAGTATAATGTCACGACCCTGATACTGACATGGAAATGGTTGAGATATATTCCTCATCATGAAAAATCTATGTTGCCCTTTCATAATCCTTCACTTCCCTTTTGAACTCACCTTAATCTGTTCAACCACGAAGCTGCTCTCCACTTCTAGGACTTTCATATTTTAAGAATTTGGGAAGGTTTTAGCCATTATTTCTTCAAGTAGATTTTCAGCTCTTCCCTCTTTTTCATCTCCTTCTGAGATGCTGACGATGCTAATGTTAGATCTTTTATCATAATCCCACCTGTCCCTGTGGCTTTGTCCTTTTTTCTTTCTCCTTGTTCTTCAGATTCAGTAATATCCATTGTCCTGTTTTCCAATTCACTGATTCTCTCTTTGGCCTCTTCCATTCTGCTGGTCAGCCCACCCACTGAGCTTTCCCATTTTGGTTCTGAAATTCCTGTTTGGCTCCTTCTTCATATCTTCTGTTCCTTTGCTCAGGCTTTCTGCTTGTTTCATGCATCACAAGTGTTTATGTAATTGTTCATTGAGTACCTTTTTCTACTGCTGCCTTAAAATCTCTGCTTGATAATTCTAACATCTCTATATCTTGGTGCTGGTTTCTGTTGATTGTCTTCTTTCGTTCATTTGAAATCTTCCTCGTACTTGGTATGACAAGTGTTTTCCATTGAAACCTGGTTATTTTCATATGCTACCACGAGACTATGAGTCGTAATATAAAGTTAACATATAATATTAATACATAAAGTTAAAGCCTTCTGTTTTAACTGTGTCCCCTTATCACTGCCAGGTGGAGATAGAAGTTCAGGTTTCCCACTCAACCACTGTTGACACTGGAGGCAAGGGGCTCCTCCTTACTGCTGGGTGGTGTGAGAATTTCTGGCTACCCACATCGTCTGTACTGATGCTGTGGTAGGGTTGCCCTGTGTCTCCTGGATGATGCTAAAAGTCCTGATTCACTGCCAGGACATACTACTCTACTCTAGGTCTAGCAAGGAGGGAGGGAGCACTTGCTTACTCCCCCCTTAGGGACAAGGGCAGGTGGGTAATTGGGGCAGCCTGATCATGGGCTCTCACTTGGCCAAGAAACCAACCATGACTTCCACAACTGACAAGCTCCCACTGGAAGCCCACAGTTGGAATCTTTGTGAAACTGGTTCCCAAAGCACAGGAACTGGTGTTCCCGGAACAAGGTTGGAAGGCACTGGTTGGAGAAAAACAGTAGTTGCCTAGTATTGTCTTTTTGGGGTAATTTAGAATGCTTACTTGTTTTTTGATCTTTTCAGTGGTTGCAGCCTCTTAAAAAAGGCAGAGAGAGAAAGTGGAATAACATTCAAAGTGCTTTATCTCTTTGTTCAACATTCATTTACTCTGCAAGTTTTTACTGAGTAATTACTTTGTGTTAAAAATTTTGCTACATATTAGGAACACAAGGGTGAAAACCACACTATCCTTTTCTCAATAAGCTTACAAATCTCTATGTGTTTGCTAACTGGGTAAAAAGATAGGAATTTTTGGTTAAAATCATTTATTTGTATAATATCTTAATTAAAAAATCAAAATAAATACATGTGAATACATTTTTATTTTTGGCAGGAATTTTCCTTCTTTTTGCTTAACCATGTTTCCATGCAAGCTTTTATAGTAACTATGACAACACGTATTTATATTTCATAACCAGAAGATGTTAAAAATCAAGTGGTTTTTTTTTTCTATTTTGTTTTAAACTGGGGTTTGTTCAACGGGGTCATCTCTGTTCCCCCTCATGGTAGGCAAGAGAGACTTGAATATATGTAAAGACTTTAATTGCAAAGTTGATAAATGTCGTTAGTCACTATAATTTAGTTGTCACTGTTAGCTCTGCTCTGATATTAAAGACCCTGGGCGGTGACCCAACCATAAAGGGGTGACAGTGACCAAGATGAATAATGGCTAGGTTGAGAGAGGCAGTGACCCTCCTCTGTGAGAAGAAGACTTGAGAATCTGAATACATCTATCATTTACCACCTGGGTGACTCCACTTATTTAAAGTTTTGAGCCTCAGTTTCTTCTGCTGTCAGTGTCCTGACTCATAGAGCTCAGAAGAAGGCCTGAGATCATCAAAAAGACGACTGCATGTAAAAAAAAGGTTGTTAGCTCTACTTTTGAGATGAGCTTCCATTGATTCACTACTTTTTGCTGGGTTTGTCTTCAATTACGCCTCCAAAAGGATCAGATTCAGGAAAGTTCCTTAAATAGTGATGGAAAATTACAAAGACCAGGTGAGCGGAAAACCACTTTGGATGAAGGTAATGTGGATTCAGCTCATTTCTGGATTGGGATTGGAGTCTCTGAAAATCCATTTAACTCTTCCCATTTTTTTCTATTAAATATTATTTATTTTGAGAGAGAGAAAGAGAGAGAGAGAGAGAGAGAGAGAGAGAGAGAGAGAGAGAGAGAGATAACACATGCACAAGCAGGGGAGGGGCAGAGAGAGGGAGGGAGGGAGAGAATCCCAAGCAGGCTCCAGGAGGTCAGCACAGAGCCCCATGCAGGGCTCCATCCTGCCAACTGTGAGATCATGGCCTGAGCCGAAATCAAGAATCAGACACTTAAATGACTGAGCCACCCAGATGCCCCTTCCAAATTTTGGACCCCCATACCTCCTATTTAGGGCCTGTGACACAAGATTTTAATTTAACACTAAGGATATGGGAAACACATACTATCACCCAGGCAGTATGCTAGACTCTATATAAAAAGGTGAATTAAAATGGAGTCCTTAATCTCTTCGGACTAGGGAGGTTGAAATGTTACCAGAATGTTACCAAACCTATTTAAACCTGTTACCAGAATGTTACCAAACCTATTTAAACCTGTCCTTGAAATGAGATACATTTATGACATTTTCTTTCGATACATGATTTATCCTGCACACAAAGTCTGGACTTTAGAATATTGAAACACGATGTTTTATCTTATTTTTAAGAAAGACAATTGTGCCAAATTTAAGGAAATTACCCCAATACAACCTCAATTTCTGCAGGTGGTTGAAAGCTCTTGAAGGAATAGGTAACAAAAGCCCTGGTTCTCCATGCAGTTGTATTACACATGCTTCTGTATTTTGCATGTATACGTATCATGACGTGTGATTCACTTAATTTATGTACGCCTGTTTAATTTAATTTCATACATCTAACACCTATAAGGAGAAACTGTGCTGTGTGTTTGCCTCTCCTCAAAGAAATTTGCGCTGTGACGTCCCAGGTCTTTACAAAGATGCAATGTTACAGAATTTTAGATATTTACACGGAAAGGGACTCCATCAAGAGGAACTTGCTTTTTCTGTTTAATGCAGGGAATACCAAAGGGCCCCTTTAAGGCTCTAGAAGTGCCAGATAAGTCTCCAAAAGAGGTTGTGATGTATTAAACAAAGGATATCACCAACCAGGAGGAGGAAAAAAAAAAAAATCATCGAAACGGGGAGAAAAATACACTTCCTGGCTAGGAAGCTCTTAAAAGTTCTGAGCCAGGAAACCTTCCACCGGGGCGGGGAATGTCTTTGGCTCTCCAGTGACTCCCTGCTAAGTTCCCCTCAAGTTTTCCCTCCCTCTCTCCTCCATTCCCCGCCTCAGTCCCCAAACGTGGGAGCCACAGGAGAATGCCCGCAGAGATACCTGACTTTGTCAGACAGAACCAGACTCCGGTGCCTGTTTATTTTAAAGGACCCCGCACCCAAAATAGGCCGTATCGGCAGGCAAACCCGAGGGATTCCAAACGACGCCCGGAAGCTCATCTTACAAGTCGGGGGCCAAGCCTGCAAAAGAACAATAGTAAAACAGAGCCAGGAGCGCGTTCCTCCGTTCAAACTGCTTCCCCGGTGGCGCCCGGGCCTGCGGCGAGGCCGGGGCCGGGAGCCGGAGCCCCGAAAAGGCGCGCTGCCCCTTTAAAAGGCCGCGCATCTCCGGGCCGGCCTTCCTCCCCGGGGCTCCAGCTGTGATTGACGCTGGGCGGCGAGAGGAGGCGCCTGGCGCTAACAAAAGTCCGGCCCGCGGGCGAGCGGCGCCGGGCCGCGAGTCTCCGCTCGCTCGGGGCACCCGCAACAAGTGGCCGCCGCGCCCTCCCCGGGGAAGCCGCGGGCGCGCAGGGGCGCCGGGAGGAGGCGGCCGAGCCGGGGAGCCCCGGCCGCCCGCGCGGCTCAGCGCCCACCGCACAGGGATCGGGGCGGGCGGATGGGGACCCGGCGGCGGCGGCGCGGCGAGCCTCTGGGCGGCCCCGGGGCGCGGGCTCTCCGCGGCGCTGCGCCCGCTGGCCCGGAACGCGGATTCTAAGAGCGGCGGCTGCCCCCGGCCCCACCCGGAGCCATCGGGGGTGCCAGGCGGGGACGCAGCGCCCCCTCCCACCGGAGTGCAAGGGGCCGCCCCCGGCCGGAGCCTGGCCCCGGAGCGTGGGGTATGCGCAGCTAACGGTCCCGTCGGGCGGGCTTTCCTCTGGCGGAGCGCGCAGGCGGTGCGCCCCAGCTATGGAGTGTCCGGGGAGACGGCGGGCATGACGGCGGCAGGATGGGCGCGAACAATGGCAAACAGTACGGCAGTGAGGGTGAGTGGGCCGCCCGTCCTCAGCCTCCCGGATCGCGCCCCCCTCCTCTCTCTCCCCCTCGCCCTCCCGTCTGGGGAGGGAGGTTCTCGCACGCTACCGTGGCGCACCCCTGCTCGGCACCCTGTCGGGGCCGTCACCTTTCCCTTTGGCGCTGAGCGTTCGGGGGCCCCGAGGATGCGTTCCCACCGTGGGGGGCTCTTTAAGCAACTTCCCAGGTTGTCTTTGGGAGGGCTCGAGTTGCATTTCTGCCGTATTTCTGAGCACATGTGCCTCAACTTTCCTTCCCTAAGCATCTGGGGTTTAGGGCGATGGTTTGGCAGATGGCGGAAGACGGTTTTGAAAAATAACGCTGAGAAAACTTTCCCAGGCCTTTGTGCTCCAGTCCCCGGGACCCTCCTGTAAGCAGGAACAACTTCTGGAAGAAGAAGTTAAGTTTCCATTCTCAGCTCAAGGCCCCTGAGCTGACGGTTTCGTGAAACACCACCTATGGGCCTCGCGAGGCGAGGAGTGGCCGGGGGCTTTGTCTGGTCTCTCTCGGGGCTCAGGACGGGCGAAGGACCATCTGTTACGTGGGGCTGGAAATTGCACAGAAATATTGCCTGTCAAGTGGGAAGTTGGAAGTTGGGGAAACTTTAAACTCCACCTACCCCTAAAAGGATGATGGATGTGTGGGTTGGCTTCTCCCTCGCTCCTCCTCCTCTTTGCATAAAACCGTAGTATTGTAACCGAGTTGATTAACAGCTTGCCCCCGATTTGCATCCTGCATAGGCATTTCCCGCGGTTCAAAAGTTGGGAAGGTTTGTCTTTCGCGAACTTGGCTGGAGGGGAGTGGAAGAGACAGGATCGCTTTTATACCGCCCTCCCACCCCCTCCCACCCCCTCCCCAGGACAGGCTGTTATGAACCCGGTCCAGCGCCTGCAGACTGGTAGGAATGCAGAGTGGCTCTTCAGCATGTGGTGTTGGGGAAACTTCTATCATCCTGTTCAAAACTTTGAGGTGTGGTCACAGAACGTGGATGTCTATCCCCGTGTGTGTCTGTGTTCCTTTTCAGCAGCTTTGTGCAATTACAGCAAATTTACCCGCCCTAAAAAAACCATACCCACAAGAACCTTTTGTTTAAATCATTCTTTTCCAGATCACAATGTTTTGAATTGCATATATATAGTCTCCTTATTCTGGGCAGTTTTGTGGGAGAGATTTTTTTTTTTTTTTGATAATTTAATTAAAAACAAAAAAAAGTTTAGCAGTTGTCTGTTTAAATAGCCCATGCGAAAATATGCCAACAAAGATTATTGGAGAATCTTGGCCACTGCCCAGAACTTCTTAATGTTTTAAAAATTTGTGGAATAATGAAAGATTAAGCCTTCTTACTCTGACTATTAAAAAGCTTTCAGGGCATAAAATGTGTGCTTGTCAATTCTGGATGTGCATACATTGTGATCCTTGAACACTGTTGGGCGGTGGGGAGGACGCCCCAAGAGTTAAGTGGAATCAGGGCTCTGTGTTGTTGAATGAAACCACTCCCAACACCCCTGATTCTCTGCAACTTGTTCTTCTATCCCAGCGTTCTCGTATGGTGCAGTGTGTGGTGTATGACGACTTCCTGTCTGAACAGTGGAGTTTTCAACCCTTGGGAGAGAAAAGGAGAGACAGAGAACTAATGATCTCCAGCTGTTATCCGTAAATGCTACCTCTGCATTTTCACTTCGGCTGAAGTGAAATTTTACTGGGATCAGATTTAGATACACTGTGGAACTTTTTATAGGGAAAGCCTCTTGGGCTCAGCTGATTCAGGGGAACCAATAGGAAGCTTCGGGCGGTAACTGAGTTTTGGCTGGAGGGACACATTGTGCTTCGTTTTCATAGACTCTGTTCAAATGCTGGGAGATTCCTCTGTGATCGGTAAGGAAAAAATAAGACAAAGAGAAGTAACGTGAACTTAAAAAAAAACATCTTTCCCCCAGTGACATTAGACCTCTCGTACATAGGGTTATAACATAGGTACAGTAGACCATTGAACAATGTGTGGCTTAGGGGCACCAACTTCCCCTGGAGTCTAAAATCTGAGTATAACTTTTGACGCATCCCAAACCTAACCACAAGAGCCTACTGTTGACCAGAAGCTTTACTGATAGCAGACAGTTGATTTCTACTCATGCATACATATTTTGTATGTTATATGTGTTACATACTGCATTCTTAGAGCTAGAGCAAAGAAAATGTTATTAAGAAAGTCTTAAGGAAGAGAAGATAGATTTGCAATTCCGTACCGTGTTTATAAAAAAAAATTTACATGTAAGTGACTCCACACAGTTCAAACCCGGGTTGTACAAAGGTCAACTGTAATTGGTATTGGTCAGCTTTGTTACAGTGTGTCAACGGGTGGTAACATACATGCAAATAAGCCTGTTGGAATTCAACGTGTCAGTGTCACCTTGTTTTTTAATCTAAGATGTCAAATTTCAAAGAGAGTGGACTCAACCCTTCAACACAGTATCTCCATTAAGGAGACTGAGACTTAAGACAGTTTCAGTAGGTTAAGTACAAGTTAGGTATACTTTGGAGTAAGATTTATTTCAGAGATTTATTTCAAACCATACCTAACTTGAAATGAAAGGGGGGAATTATTAGTGGATGCATATCCATAGAATGCAGTGAGAGACCGCTCCACTCTGAAACATAGGTGTTCGAGTATACTTTAAAAATCTGCACTTTAGGGGCGCTTGGGTGGCTCAGTCAGTTAAGCGTCCGACTTCAACTCAGGTCATGATCTCACGGTCCGTGAGTTCGAGCCCCGCATTGGGCTCTGGGCTGATGGCTCAGAGCCTGGAGCCTGCTTCCGATTCTGTGTTTCCCTTTCTATCTGCCCCTCCTCTGTTCATGCTCTGTCTCTCTCTGTCTCAAAAATAAATCAATGTTAAAAAAAATTAAAGAAAAATCTGCACTTTAAGTATATTTTACGGTTGACACCACCAATGTAAATGCAAGCCACCTTCCTTTTACTGTGAGTGTTCAATTATTGGAATGTTTAAAACTTCAGGATTTCTTATGTAATCTTATTTCTCCTGCTACTGAAAAGCACTCTGTACATTAAAACAACAAAAATGCTTCCCGAGGCTTACCGTAGCAGGTGCACCAGGGCAGACATTTCCAGTTCTGTGTAATTCAAGGATGCGTGTGGCATAAGCATCACCCTGGAGCTTGTGAACAATGCAGAATCTTGGGCTCCTCCTAGAATTGAATCATTTATCACGTACTTGTTAAAACTTGGGGAAGTTCTTGTGTAGGGCGGAGCATTAATTTGGGAGTCTGTAAATTTGAGTCCCGCTTCAATTTAGCTTCTGTGACCTTGCTCAGTTCTCCTGAAATCATGGTTTTCTCTTTTCTTTTCTCTTCTCTTCTTTTCTTTTCTTTTCTTTTCTTTTCTTTTCCTCTTCTCTTTCTTTCTTTCTTTCTTTCTTTCGAGTGAGGAGAGAAATTCCTTATTGGCATTACTTGTCAAGATCTAATTCTTGAGTACATGGTCATTCATTTTATTTTGCTCTCCTAATGCCTTAATGGACCACTTAATGGAGATTAACCTTGGAAGGTGTGTTATAATAGGGAATATCGTAAATACAATATATAGGGAATATCATAATAGGGAAGTTAAGACTGTTAGTTATTGCCATGAAATCCATAAGTGCCCCTCCTCCCTTGTCACCCTCTTTTCCTTCACCTCTGTCTTCTTCACTTGTTCCCCCCACCCCTCACCTCTCCTAATAAATCAGTCCTGGACTCCCTGCTTTTCTTCCTAAATTCAAAATCTGTGTAAATAATGGGTGTTTCCAAAGTGTTTTGTTTTGCTAAATACTCAGTGACTATTCAGGTTAATGGTTTAATTTGTAACCCCATCTCCTTCTCCCCTCCACTGCCAACTTGGATTTTGCTCCAGGAAAAAGTTACCATACCAATCCTGATCTTTAGATTTCTAGAAACATACGTGAATGTCTAAATGATTAGGATGTTCTGATAAATTCTTTCAGGGAAGGCTGTTTTTTTTCCCCCTTTATCTTCTTTCATAAGTTGTCAATTTCAGCCTGTGTGTAGAAATCTGGAGAATGAGTTGGAGTGAAGCTTGTGACCATTAGCTTTGACTCCAGTTAAGTCAAAGAAACAAATCTCCCTGTTCTAGTAGGAAGGGACCGGCTGCTTTCCCTTCCTTTTAAGGTGTCTGAGCCTCACCCTCACTCACTCAGTAGTTTCAGCTTTAATACGCAGTTAACAGCTCCTTTGCAAAATCCTGGGTGTTGTTGAATTGGAGCTGATGAGGACACCGTGATGGGGTTTGACTCTTGGTTTCTCTGCTGCTCTTATCAAGTGCCTTGGGTGCCCTTTCACCATCTCAGACCTGTGCTGTCGGATATCAGGATAGTCAGCTGCCTGAACACATAAATCATCACTAATCCATCACCACCTCGGGAAACAGATCTTGGAATAATGATAATAATGGCAGCTAATGTTTATTGAAAGTTTCCTGTGTCCAAGCATTCTTCTAAGCCATTGACGTACACTGACTCACGTAACCCTCATGACAGTCCTAAAGGCAGGCACTCCTAAGGTCCTCATTTTAGCAATGGGGAAACACAACTGTGGAGAACATGACCTTTCTCCCAGGTCCTACAGCTGGTGTAGGTGGCACTGGGACTCCCGGCCAAGTCTGTCTAAGCCCAGAGTCACTTATTCGTTCGTTCAACTAATGTATGTTGACTTCTTATTTCTTACTATGTGCCAGGAACTCTTCTGGATAGTTGGGATACATCAGTAAACGGAGTAAGATCCTGTACTTGTCAATCTTTTCTTCGTGAGTGTGCGTGTGCGTGTATGTGTTTGTGCGCGTGTGCGTGCGCGCATGCGCGTTGGGAGGGAGGGGAAGTGGAACAATTAACGTGTGCATACCCACCCAGTAATTCAGTCACCCGTGTGATACATCCTAAGGGGCTAATGCCTCTGAATAAAAACAGTCATCAGATTATTTGGAGACTGGGAGGACGAGACTGTTGCAATTTTAGTCAGTCACTGTTGGCCTTTTTGAAAAGTTGACATTTGGACCAGGACTTAAAGGAAGTGAAAGACTGATCCTTGAGGATCCATCCAGGTAGCACATTGACTATAACTTGGAACCACTGTGTTATACCAAGGTGAATATGTTCTATTCTGGGGAGCGTAAGTCATCATCTTACTCAAGTGTAACATCATTAGCTCTCCATAATAGCTACAGTGGAACCAAGTCAGTTTTGGTCACTGGGCATTTTTTTTTTTTTTTTTTTTTTTGGCCTAGAATCTTTGCAAATATCTTTTTATCTAATTAGATTACGTTAGCTGTGTTGTGACTGCTTTTGGGTCGGGGAAGCCTAGGACCAGGGGATATTGCCTGACTTCACTGGATATGTGAAGATAACCCCAAAGATCTCCAAAGTTCTTACAGATAGGTCTTCATCTTTTGCCTCCAGTAAATAATTTCATTCTGATGACGACAATCAAGAGAAACTGTACTGATTCTACTGTTCGGTTTAAATCAAAGCATTAGTGTAGCTCATGGGACCATCTTGGATCTGAGGGTGAGAAGAGATTTTCAGAGATTTGGGGAATCTTTTATGTTTAAAATGAGAAGGAAAAGAGAGGGAGCGTTTGTTTTCCCCTGAGAGTCAACTCACAAAAGCTTTGTCTTGACTCCCTCTGCGCTTTGAGAGAAAACGAATTCTGGATTGGTTTTGAGTAACTAATAACTTTTGCCTTCAGCCTTTATCTACTGGTGTCCCTCTGGAAGCTGTGCAGATTACTCGGCTGTGTAACTGGTGGGGCCGTCTAGATACAGATTTTAAGATGGTGTTAAGGATGTATTAAAATATATGACATAATCTTGAATAAAATCAAGAGTGAGTCAATTCTCTGAATAATGAAGAAGGGAATAAATGAAGTTTAGAAACTTAACTCATTAAAGGGGCGCCTGGGTGGCTCCATGGGTTAGGCTTCCGACTTGAGCTCAGGTCAAGATCTTGAGGTCGGTGAGTTCGAGGCCTGCATCAGGCTGTGTGCTGATAGGGGGTGGGGTGGGGTGGGGTGGGGGTGGGGTGGCTGGAGCCTGCTTTGAATTCTGTCTCCCTCTTTCTCTGCCCCTCCCCCACTCATGCTCTGTCTCTCTGTCTCTCTCTCTCTCTCTCTCTGTCTCAAAAATAAATAAATGTTAAAAAAAAGAAAATTCATTAAAAAATAGCATTTGAAGAACTGTCGTGCTGAAAAAATTAAATCGCAAGATGCCTAGCAACGACCAATTGTATTTGAGTTACTAGAGGGTAGATTTGGCCGCGTCTGAGTAAGACCCCATGATTGGAGCTGACCACCTCTGAGATAGGCTTCCCAGTGAGTGAGTGAGTCATCAGACATGGGAAGGAGGTGATTACAGTAAAGGATGATGTGCTAGAGGTTTCTGCATTGACCAAGGGGTATGTTATAGGACCCTGTGCCCAGTTCCCTTGCAAATATTCGGTCATGTGAAGTTATGTTTGATAAAGGGTTAGTGCTTGATTCTAACTCATTTTACTGCTTCACTGCCCCTCTCCCGAATACAGCTCTATCGTTTTAGGTGTTAAAAAATATTTCCCCACTTTCCCTGGGTCATTCTCTTTCTCTCTTCGTCTCCACCTGTTACATGTTTGTGTTTATCTCTACCTAGATATATTGAGGTGTTAATTCGAAAAATCTACTGATTTTATTGACTTTCCTGCCTTCTGTGAACATAAGCTCCAGCCCCAAAAATTGGGTTTGATAAGTGACTTGTCCGTATTTTCAGTGTAGTAACGGACACTGACTCTACCTATGGTGTTACTTTTCACTTTTATTATTAACCCTGAAACAGGGTGATCTGCTGAACTTGAAGCAAGACCTTTAACTGTGCTCATGTTGAGTGTCTTGAATACATGGTTTACCTTGTACATAAGACTTTTAATTGGCATTACTGGTTAGTGAAATTCGATCAGAAGCTGCAAATTGCCTGGGATCACACAAAGACAGCATCTTCCTAAGAAGCTCTGATATTTTGTTCCGCACGATGTGTACCGTGAGTGAGACGTAGCAACAGATCTTCTGTGTAGTAATGGAGGCCAGATCGGCTGACCTTTGCCAGAATGTAGCTCTTTTTTGTTTTCGTTTTTTTGGTTCTAGTTACAGAAATTTCGAACCCTTCTTCCACCTACTCACGGCATTAAATCTGCAGGGAGAATAGACTTGCTCTAAAAACGTTCAGTCTCTGAGAAGCTAGGCAGGGATGCAGATGCTTTTAGAGCAAGATGAGAAGTCCCGATTCACAGGAGGACCCTGCTTCTCCACGTGTGCTAAGTGTGGAGGTAAGTGGTCAGGGGAAAGTGTGAATAGGGATAGAGTTACTCTCTAAACGAGGACAGCTCTGGATAGTACCCGCGCTTCCCGAAGTATCTAAAGGATGTTTCTGAAACAACAGCAACAAACAGGTGAGTTGGATTGACTGTAGCTTAGACCCTTGGGAGAAGCTAAATGTCTGTTAAGAGACTTTCCCTAGTTGTTCCCTCAAATCCTCATGTGGTTTATTTCATGGAAAGTGATTCCTGCACTTCTGTAAGTGAGGACCTTGAAATGTTTCAGAAAAGGGCAGGACCATCTCACTAGGGTCCCTAGTCAGGGTCCCTCTCAAACATGCACATTGCCACAAAGGAGAATGGCAGCCTTTGGGCAGATGCCCTTAAAATATGCTAGCCGATGGGGTGCCTGGGTGGCTCAGTCAGTTGGGTGTCCGACTTTGGCTCAGGTCATGATCTCGCAATTCGTGGGTTTGAGCCCCATGTTGGGCTCCGTCCTGACAGCTCAGAGCCTGGAGCCTGATTTGGATTCTGTGTCTCCCTCTCTCTCTGCCCCTTCCCGGTTCCTGCTCTGTCTGTCTCTCCCTCCTTCAAAAATAAACAAACATTTAAAAAAATGTGCTAGTTAATACCCCAAAGATGGACAACTTTAAAACGTCTGACATGAATAATCATTAACCAACCATCTCTGAATTTTCCTCGGTAATGAAGTATAAACACATGGTCAACATTTTCCCCATTCCATGGTTGAAGAAGTGTAGACTGTTTCTGGAGCCATAAATCTCTATTAGGCCCTGCATTAGATGTGCTCATTCTATCAATTCCTATTTAAATTTGAAACCAGTAACAAAATGAAAAACAGTTGTTAACACTGCATGAACTCATAATTGTAACGTTAGAAGCCTTGAGCAATGTGTAGAAATGTTATTAAAACATTTTTTGTTTGCTACCCTTTCTGTGGTAAATTCCTTTGCAGCATTTTTCAAGCAGATGCAGCCGTGGAAAGTGCATCAAAATTTCTAGAGAAAAATTTCAGGAATTATTCGTGTACTTGTGGATTGACCTTCTGGCTGCAAGTAACCCACTTCTTGGCAAGGTGGAGAAGTCAGGAAAAGGCTACTTAGACATGTAGTACAACCCGCTGGCCCGGTGAAGTACTCGGGTCAGATCATGGTAGCATCTGGGTTAAGTCCAAGTCAAAGGCCAGGCGTGACGGGTTCTAACTGTCAGACGTGGGTCAGAGCCCAGAAGGAGCAGCAGGTAGGAGACCTCTCGTGCCCTGGAAGAAGGAACGCAAGTTCAAGGAGGGGGGAAAAGAACAAATTCAGAGAGAATGGGAATGAGGGCAATGGTTGTCTCTTAATGTAAAGAACAGGATCAATGTTGCGCTCAACTCTTGCCTTCTTAAAAACATCTCAGCCCGCGCGGCCCCTGGGTGGCTTAGTGGTTTGAGTGCCCGGCTTTGGCTCAGGTCATGATCTCGTGGTTCGTGGGTTCAAGCCCCTTGTTGGGCTGTGGGCTGACAGCTCAGAGCCTGGAGCCTGGAGCCTGCTTTGGATTCTGTCCCCTTTGCCCCTTCCCCGCTCACACACACTCTCTCTCTCCCTCTCTCTCTCTCAAAAATAATAAAATCTGAGCTCACAGATCAAAATGATTATTAATAAATACTAGTATTTCCAAGTTTATTCTATTTGCTGTCAGTTTAGTAACAGTAATTCACATTTATTGAGCACTTACTAGGTGCCGCCTTCCCCCTCTGTGCACTCTACACACGCTTTTCTTGTAGTTCATGGCAGCCGCTCAGGGGGCACTGATGACTCCATTTTACAGGTGCCAACAGGGAAGCCGAGAGGCTCGTCCCTGCCCAGGGCGCACAGCTGGTGAGCGGCCCGTGACAACGGCAGTCCCTGGTGGTGCTGGAGTCTGTGGCCCTTTGTGCTGTGCCCATGACCCCCTCCTGCCTGTCATGGTAGGTGTGCAGCCAAAACTTTTCCCAATCTTTGTTTTGTTTGTGTATCTCAAAGAATTGCAGTGGCTGAGAAGTAGCCCTTAAACAAACAAACAAAAAAAAATGGTGACAGTTTTATGGATTAGGAGATCCAAAATGGCAAACTTTTTTTTTCTTCTAATTTTCTTTAATTTTTTTGAGAGAGGGCACAAGCAGGGGAGGGGCAGAGAGAGAGACAGAGTGTGAGGGAGAGAGAGAATATTAAGCAGGTTCCATGCCCAACACAGAGCCTGAGGCGGGTGCTCGATCCCACAATCCTGGGGCCACTGACCTGAGCCAAAATCAAGAGTCAGCCTGAAGCAGGCTCCAGGCTCTGAGCTGTCAGCACAGAGCCCGACACGGGGCTCGAACCCACGAACTGTGAAATCATGACCTGAGCCAAAGTCAGACGCTTGACGGACGGAGCCACTCAGGCGCCCCGAAGGATGTGTTTTGAAGGAAACTCTCAACTCATTTGACCTGGGTCTCCCAGGGATAGATTACCTGCTCATTAGGCGACAATCTGCCGACAAACTGGCGGGCTAACGAGCATCTATAATGGCATCAGCACGTGAAATAATTAGCATATTCTGTACCGTCTGCCTGAAATGCCATCCTCTGGATTCTCCACAGCATTATGTACTTGTCGCTGGCCTTTGCTCTGGGTAGCCTGGGGACCTGCTCCCAAACAAAAGCTAGCAGAGGACTGAGAAAGGTGCACACGTTTTCTTTCCTCCCTCAATAGTCGATGGGTTCTACCTTCTATTTCCCTCTGGTTGCAGAACCGTGGATTTGAAACAGCTGTTAATAGGGAGAATTATTCCAAGATGTACTGGGGAATTTGGCCTTCTCCTTTGCCAGCTCCTGGGAGACTTCTCCATAAGTATGTCTCTGAAATTGCTTTGGAAACTATAAAGCGTTTCAGACATTAATCTTACTCATCGTCACAGAGACCGTGGAAGGGGCGTCCGTCATTATCCCCAGTTTATAGGTGAGGAAACTGAGGCCTCGACAGAGTAAGTGACTTGCCTTGATTTTACGCTGAAGATTAGGTGAGGTCATTTTGATTCTAAATATACTACACTTTCCATGATACCATCACTCCCCCTTAAGTGCTACAGGAAAACAAGAATATAATCATGCTAGAGGGTTATCACCAGGAATTCTTGGCAGTATTTTATTTATTTATCTATCTGTTTATTTATTTATTTTTAGAGAGAGAGGGTGCAAGTGAGTGAGGGGTTGAGAGAGGGAGAGAGAGAGAAGCAGAGCTCGCCTGAAGCGGGGCCTGAGATCACCCCATGCCGGTCTCAAACTCAGGAACCTTGAGATCATGACCTGAGCCAAAGTCAGATGCGTAACCAGCCGAGCCCCCGGGTGCCTTTGACGGTATTTTAAGTTGCTCTCACCCCAGGATAGAAATGAGGATCTGCAAGCATCCATCCTTTAATCGCTTTTCAGCTCTGCTAGACGCAGAGAAGTCTGCCTTCCGAGTGGTCATACCCAGCCATGGGTGTGCGGGAGCAGCCTCATGGTGATAAGATGATCAGAATGAGAATGCAGAGTAAATTGTTGGAAATATCGGTGACAAGGGAGGGGGGCTTGGTAGTTCAGCCAGTTAAGCATCCAGTTTCGGCTCAGGTCATGATCTCATGGTTTGTGAGTTCAGGCCCTGCATGGGGCTCTCTGCTGTCCCTGCGGAGCCCGCTTTGGATCCTCTGTCCCCTTCTCCCTGCCCCTCCCCAGCTCTCGCTCTCATGCATGTGCGCGCTCTCCCTCTCAAAAATAATAAACATAAAAAACAAAACATGTTCACAGCAAGATGACATTATTGTTTGGAGTGCCCTTGCTAGTTGGCAAAACTCAGGTGGGGCTTGGAGGGGTGTTTCCCTCCCTGACAACGTCTGCTCCGGATGCTTTAGAGAAAGTTATGCCACTGCCCGGGAGATCAGAGAATCACCTCTAAAACTGGGGACTCTGGGCGTGACAGGAATCCTGGTTCTCTTCCATCTTCTCTGTCCTTTGCTGTTGAATGACCACCTTTCCCAGAGGCCTTTGGAAGTGGTGAGGGCCTGGGGCAGGTCTTTTAGGATTAGTTGGTATGAAGTCACTGAGGTTCTATCATTGTGATAGAAATTCGCGTTGTTCATTTAGTCTTTAATTGCTTTACTCTCCAGGCACTGTCTTCTAGCTTAGTCTCATTTGTTTTTCTATTTCTCGGTCCTTTGTATTCATTCATTATTCATCCTACATGTGTTCCCCCAGATGTGACTGCAACCCTGCTCATAGAGTAGGCCTGAAATACACGTTTTTGTTGTTAAATGATGAAATGAACATGAATCTGTGGCCATGGTCTTTGTTGGATCTAAGAAAGTCTCATGAAAACGCTGTAGTAGTTTCTGGGACTGAGTGTTTCTGGGACTCAGACATTTTAACTCTAAAAACATATTTTTCTGGACACGTGTCTTCTTCCAAGGATATTCTAACTTGGACCCTCATTTTTTATCAGGCAGTGCCATCTTCTTATGGATGAAATAGTGTAACTTGTGTATTTAAGGAACAATGAAATGTCTGTTTTTTAGGATTGCTGAAGGCAATTGTTGAAGACTTTGACTTCACTGCCTTACAGTATTTCAACTGTTTTCGTGATTAGTATTGAGTGGGACACTGCTGTGTATATTTTATTGAAAAGTATATTGTTGGGTCACATTTGCCTAAACGGACTTGGAAGTTGGTTTTATGCGACAATTTAAGCAAATCATTAACCTAGAACACATTTATAAAATGTGATCTTTAAATTAATAAACGATTCCTTTGGCCCTGTGTTCTCTGGATTAAACGTTCATAGGGTTCTAAATCCTTTTAAATTTGTATATTGCTCTGCTTCATGCTAAGCGCCTTGGGTCTCCATTTTTATCTTTATTCTTATGCAAAATATAAAAGTTATTATGCGTGTCTGGCATGATTGGAATGGTTTCTAGATCTTATGCCTCTGGCTTCCCACATTACTAAAATCAGAAGTGATTGAGGAAAAAAAACCCATTATTGAGCTGTGTGTGTGGTATATGGATGTGTTCGTGTACTTGAAACCATATTTAAATAACCCTTTTCTATAAATTAAGTGAAATCTATTATTCTTCACACCTATTTTTTTTCCCCTGTGGGTGGAGAGAAATACATATCCTATAAGGAATTTAAGAAATACAACTAAAGTTAAAGTGGCATTTGTTTCTCTAATAATATGGTATGGTAGAGGAATAGCTTCAAACAAAAGGATACCGTAGGAATTGGGCGAAAGAAAAAACAAATAGCCCAACACAGGAGCTTTTTGAGATGGAACTTAGGGTAGAGGTACCGCACTGTATGAACAAGGACTTGAAATAGTTCTATGACCTGAAATCCACTTGAAGCTGTATGGTTGCGTTTGTTTACCCGAATGTGTGTTCTGCTCACATGAATGGATGTAATATCTCATTGGTGGGAATTTTATATTGCATGACACTCAGCCTGGTTGACATTTGCTTTGAAGTGGCAGAATGTACATTCGGAATCATAGGCAACACTGACATGCTCATTTTTGTCTTTTTAAAAAAAATTTTTCAAGATCAATGGCTACTCCATTGGTTGGAAGGATTTACGTCACCCCATTTGGACAGTGTGCATTGCATATACTCGTATGAAAGTAAATTTCAAGACCTGACATTTCTGTCCTGAACATCTTACTCTTGACATTTCATTTTGTATCCCCTCTGCTTATTTAATTATATTTTAATAATTTTCTCTATTTTCCAGCTCTCTTGAAAGACCTCTCCTGTTGATTATCCTATGAGCTTGTTTTGAGACACAGTGTCTCCTTGGGGAGTCTTTCTCTCCTCCTAAAGCCGTAAGAACGTGAACTAAGCAATAAAAAGCCAATTCCCTCCTCTTGGTTGTGCTTCAAATAGTCATTTCTTTGATACGGGCTAATAAAAACAGGAAAAGGATCAGTTTTAAATGCTTTGCTTGGGGTTGCTTTACCTCCAGTAAGGAAAATTGCCTCACAAGGGGGAGCATGGGTAATAAAGATACAGCTAACTGAGTAATTGTAGTCAGTCTAATGTCGAAATCCCCAGGCTGTTGCCTGCAAATCTGATTTCATCTTGGGATTGCTGTGTGTCCACCGTGGTGTGCAGATTTGAATTTGCTGCTACTACTGATTATCTCTTCACCGTCATTGAAGATGAATTTCAGATGCTACTGGAGATTTTTGATATGGGTGGGTTCTTCTTTCCTTAGCCATATTTGTAAGTCTTAAGGTAGTTAACAGAAAACCTTTGGATGTTGACCAAGAATGAAATACAGTCATGGAAATTTTAGTAGTGAAAGTGACCATAGATCACCTTACAAAGAGATTGAGGCACAAAGAAATGACACAACTTTGCCAAGGTCATGCAGAGAGCAAGGCTTTAGGACACTAACATGGATTCTCTTAGTTTCTTTTTAATCTATGTCTTTGTTCGTCACCATGCTTCACACCCTTTTCTTCTTACTTAAGATTCAAGGTGAATGTCATGTCCGCTCCACCTCTCTACCCTGTGGCCTCTGCAGGACCGACCCTCTCAGACCCTCAGCTGCCCAGGGTCTTGGTACTGATAACTCACAGCCCAGTGCCTCTCCAGAAATTATTGTCACCCAAGGCCAGGAGCGGCCCCCATCACATGACTGGTTGAGGCGGAATACCATTTGGGACAATTCAGAAGGGCCCTCTTGGGTCGACGTTCCCCATGGAATTGGCTGGGTCTTGTGTTGCGGAGTCCTTCTGTCCCTGTCCAGTCTGCCTTCTCCCTTGCCTCTTGTAAGTGTGATCCCAAGCCTAATTCCCAATAAACTGCACCTAAAATCTGCACAGAAACTGTTTACCGGGGAAACATAAGACAACAGAGAAGTTAGAATAAGGTGCTACTCTTGGTGGTCAAGGGCAGGCTGGCACTGCTGGGAAAATTATCTTCTTCCTGGGAATCCTGGCTGTCCTTAAAGGGAGTCTTCAGCTGAGAGGTAAGAGACATGGACTGGTTTTCTGCTTGGGGACATAGTCTCATCCTGTCACTGTATAGATTAGGAAAGCAAGCCTCCTACCCTAAAGGGACTTGACCAATAGCGCGTAGCTACTTGGCAAAAGAGCAAAAACGAGCTCGTAATACCTGTCTGCTGCTGTTGGGGCTGATTTTGAAGAGCCATATTGGAATTTGTTCAGAGTCGTTCTGCTGCTATAACTCGGAATTGACTGCAGATGGATCTAGAGACCCTTCATCTGTCTGATCCATTTGTTCAGCTCTGGCACTGAAATCCGACGTCTCAATAATTCCTGCGTGGTCTGATTTTGCCGATTGTCCACTGTTCTTTGAAGAGTGATCGCTGCAGCTCACCACAGTTGGTAGTAGAACAGTGAAGAAGAAAAAGGAAGTAGAAACAGATGGTCATAGTTGTTTTTGCCTGAAATCAGCATTTCGTGTTAACTGGCTATTAAGAGAATTGGGAAATTGGCAAGGCTTATTACATGATAGACCGGTGGCAAGTACACGTTCATTAAACAGATGAAACATGCAGCAGTGGGTTGAAATAGTCGTAAGCAAAATGAAAAATGACTACAAATTAATATGGAGTCTCAGGATCATCCTAAATAGTTTATTAGTCATTTTATTATGCTCAAATAATGTTCCATGGAGATTATCAAACTATTATAAGCGCAGCGTCACTATGATCCTGAGAAATTTGGAAGTAATTGAAAAGCAAATTATTAGTTTGTTATTATTGCTACTACAAGGATTCAGATTTTATATAATTTCCTTGGCATAATTAAGCAGCTCCGCTTCTGGAAAATGTTCTTTGACTCCCATTGTCTGTAAATTAAGTCAAAATTTATTTTATTTGGTACTCAAGGCCCTATGTATGCTGTAGGCAGATTGCCTTCCCAGCTTTCTCTCAGGCTGCTCTTCTGTATGCACTTTGTACCCCAGCCGAACCGGAAACCTCAGAGTGCCCCAAGCGTGTCTTTTATTTTCCGAGATTTGTGTCTTTTGTCACACTGGTCCTTTTTGTCTTGGACCTTTCTTCTCCTGTGCTTACCTATCAATGACATTTTCTTTGATTTCCCTCAGATACATCTTTGTTTCTGAAAAAAAATTTTTTTAACGTTTATTATTTTTAAGAGAGAGCATGAGCTGGGGAGGGGCAGAGGTGGGGGGGGGGGGGAGACACAGAATCCGAAGCAGGCCCCAGGCTCTGAGCTGTCAGCCCAGAGCCTGACGCAGGCCTCGAACCCACGAACCATGAGCCTAAATCCGACACTTAACTGACTGGGCCACCAAAGTACCCCAGATACATCTTTGTTTATGATGCTTAACCCCTTGCTTTGAGGAAACACGTCAGGCATTCCTGACTGGCGTTCCTCTTTCTTCCCTCTGAACCACTATGGAATTTTTTTTTTTCTAAGTTTATTTATTTATTTTTGTGTGAGAGAGCGAAAGAGTGAGTGAGCAGGGGAGGGGTAGAGAGAAAGAGGGACAGAGAGAATCCCACACAGGCTCCGCACCATCAGTACAGAGCCTGACGTGGGGCTCGCACACACGAACTGTAAGATCATGACTTGAGCTGAAGTTAAGAGTCAAACGCTTGACCTCCTGAGCCACACAGGTGCCTCCCCGCCAGCGGTGTTTTATTTCTATGGAAGTTTTATGTCCTACTTTGAATTCAGCTGCCCTCATCTCTCGAATTCATAAATACTTGTAGATATCCCCGTACCAGAATCTGTGCTAGGCGTTGGGAGATTCAAAAATGTGAGAAGCTGATCTTCACCCTAGGGTCTCCAGTCTAGTGAGTGGGATATAACACAGTACAAGAGGAGCCATGTAGGGGGCCACTAAAGCACGTGGTGGAGGGCACAAGCCTGGCTGTGATGACCCTTAGCTGGGGATGTTCATAGGGACTTCTTATCTGAGATGACCTCGAATTGAGTCTAAAAAGTTGAATAAGGGCTTGCCTGGTATGGCTGAGGAGGAGGAGGTAAGCGGAACCACGGAAGGTCAGGCAAAGAGGCAGGAACCGTTGGGTGAGCTACAGGGGAGAAGAGAGTGATCCAAGTGGAACATCACACCTGGAAAGGTAGGCAGGTTTGCGTCGCTGTGAAAGATGATGAAGGCAGACGGCAGGAGGGAGCCAGTGGCAAAGGTTCAGTGACGTCCGCTTTGGACAGATTTACAGAGATCACTGGAGAAGCCTGTGGATGACTCTTCTCCGCTCCTTGTGTTTACTTCCATGTGGACAGAGTGTCATGAATATAACTCCAGGCCTGGAGAATTTACCTGTTGGTAAATTTGGGAGAAATGCAGTCAACATCTGAGCTCCTTTCTGTTTTCCTCTTGAGAGGGAAATGCCCTTGGGGAGCACCTTCTCTGGCAGAAGCTCTTCTTTGAATAGAATTCCATGAGTAGACTGACTAGCTTTGGTCTCATGCCTGCCAGCCCTTGGGTTCATTGCTAGCCACTTAGCTGTAGACCTAAAACCACAACTTCTGAACTAGAGTTTTCAGAAACAAAGGTGTCATTTTTCTATCTGCCACTCCTTAAAAAAATCTTTTTTTTTGAATTTTAGAGAGAGCGAGAGAGAGAAAGCAGGAGAGAGGGAAAGAGAGAGAACCTTAAGCTGAGCATGGAGTCTGACAAGGGGCTTGATCCCAGGACCTTGGGTTCATGACCTGAGTCAAAATCAAGAGTTGGACTGTCAACCAACTGGGGCACCCAGGTGCCCCTGCCACTCCTTTTTAAAATTATTTCCTCAATTTGTTTTGAACCTGGGTGGGAAAAAGTGGTGCTTTTCACTGAGCCGCATCAAGATCCTAATGTAGTATGTGGTGGGAGATAGGAAGAATAGATAAATGTGAGCAGATAAGTATCTGAATTAATGCAGTGGTATAATGATTGAAGAGGCTGGTGTGGGTTTCAGGGATGAAAAGAACTTGGTGACTAGTTGGCTAAGGAGATGAGTGCAATGGGACACTCTAGAAAGACTCTGCCTTCAGGCTTGGGTGGTTGCAGGCCACAATCGTTCACCTACCGTAACTTTCTGATTGAAGTGAGTTACCATTGAGTAACTGTCTCCAGGCCAGGACAGTTAGTCTGGCCTTTCCTTTCTCCTTGGTCATTCCCACCCATCGGACAAGTTTTCAGGGACTGATCCACTTGGGCGTTTGTCCACCCAAGTTGTTCTTTCCTTTATTAATTCATTTAGCTAGCAGATATTTATTGATTTCCTTCCATGTGTCAATACCTATCTTGGCTTGCCCATGACATACAGTGATGAATAAAACATTCACGTGTCCTCTGCAAACTGACTCAGAGGGTCTAGTGGGGGAGCCAGAAAAGCAAGGTGCTGGTCCAACAGCTTTGGAGCCAAACAACCTGAGTTAGAATCTGGATGGACACTGCCACTTGCGAGACAGGTGGCCTCATCAGAACCTTATTTATTGATTGATTGATTTTTCCAGTTTTTAAGAAATGCTTCTTTATTTTTGAGAATGAGAGAGAGAGGGAGGGAGGGAGGGAGGGAGGGAGAGAGAGAGAGAGAGAGAGAGAGAGAGAGAGAGAGAGAGAGAGATCAGGGGAGGGGCAGAGAGCAAGGGGACAGAGGATCCGAAGCAGACTGCACCGACAGCAGCAAGCCCAAGTTGGGGCTTGAACTCACGAACCGTGAGATCGTGACCTGAGCTGAAGTTCGATGCTTAACCAGCTGAGCCACCCCAGCGCCCCATCAGAGCCTTATTTTTAAGGTAGCCAAGTCAGTATCTACCTCAAATGCTACTTTCACACTTTCTAAATTCTTCTGATTTGGCCCAGGAAACTAGTGGATCGACTTTGAGTAAATTCTGCCAGAAACTTAGAAAATTGGAAAAAAAAAATTTGTTTTTGGAATTCATCTTTGAAACAGGAAATTCCTGTCTATAGCTGAAAGAAGTCACAGGAGCGGTGGAGGTTATGCTCTATTTCTCCCTCTTTTGGACAATCCCTTCAGATCGCACTTGATGGAGGGCAGTTAGAATGCAGTTTATTTTTTGGTTAAGTTTTCATTTTTGAGTTATAATTGCATTAGGGATCTGGAAAAGAGTCTGAGCTCTCTTTTCATGATGGCAAATCTAGACCTTCCTGGGAAGTAGAGAAAGAAGGTGTTTGCGAGGTTTGAAGACATACCTTGTATTAATAGGGAAGAACACTCCGATTTGTAGATGTTCGTGCCATTTCATACAATAATGGACTTAAAAAAATTTTTTTTTAAGTTTATTTATTTTGAGAGACAGAGCAGGGGAGGGGCAGAGAGAGAGGGAGAGAGAGAATCCCAGGCAGGCTCCATGCTGTCAGTATGGAGCCCAACATGGGGCTTGAACTCATGAGCCATGAGATCATGACCTGAGCCGAAACCAAGAGTTGGATGCTTAACTGACTGAGCCACCCAGGCGCCCCAGTAATGGACTTTTTAAAGGTTCTAAACTTGGTGGGGGAAAATCCCATTGTTTCAAGAGTCCTTGCTTGATTCAATGTAGAATACTATTCACATAATGCAAATTGTGTGAGTATGTGTGTGTGTGTGTGTGTGTGTGTGTGTGTGTGTGTGTATGTGTATGTGTATGTGTACTTTATTGTTCCTATTTGGGACATAGACCAAATTCTATGCTATGCACCAAATCCTGCCATTATTGTATGAAATGGCACGAGCATCTACAAATCGGAGTGTCGTTCCCTATTAATTGGAGGTCTGTCTTCAAACCTCGCAAACACCTTATTTCTCTGCTTCCTAGGAAGGTCTAGATATGCTGTGATTTCAGTTTGTCCCCCAATGTCCCACACCACGGAAATTGAAAAAGGTAGGTGAATTAGAAGGTGGGACAGAAGTAATGATTCCTAGTGGGTAATACCTGCTTTGTCTGAAATTACTGTTCTTTAAGCAAGAACAAAAATGCCCCAGTTTTGTCCTATAAGTTTTTTTCCCTATGCATGGAAAGAAATAACGGTATCTTGTAAGGAATTTAAGAAATACAATTAAAATTAAAGTATCATTTGTTTCTTTAATAGTATGGTGTCTGTCCTACGGCTGTGATCTGCTTTCATTTATGTCAGAGAACCCTGTGTGTTTTTTAGTTTTTTTAGATTTTTTTAAATGTTCACTTACTTAGAGATGGAGACAGAGCGAGAGCCGGAGAGGGGTAGAGAGAGAGGGAGACACCGAATCCGAAGCAGGCTCCAGGCTCTGAGCTGTCAGCACAGAGCCCGACGCCGGGCTCGAACTCGCGAGCTGTTGAGATCATGACCTGCGCCGACGTTGGACGCTTAACTGAAGGAGCCACCCAGGCGCCCCCAGAGAACCCTATGTTTTCAAGCTGGATGGAACTCGAGGGATAACTTAGTTCCGTGCTCTCCCCTTCGGGGACCAACAGGAAGTTGAGGCACCGAATGCTGGAAAAGCCTTTGGCAATGTCCCCTATGAGGTACAATAGCCAGCACGGTGGCTAAGAGTTGGACTCCCTGGGTTTCAAACTGGCTGTGCCAGTTACCGGTTGCGTGATCTTGTGCAAGTTGCGTAACCTCTCTGCCTCAGTTTGCACATCTGGAATTTGGAGTTAGTAGCAGTTTTTCCCTCTAAGGGTTGTCAGGGAATGGATTAAATGAGTAGGTATAAAGCCGTGGCGTCTGACACAGCAAATGCCGCTATTGGTCTACAATGATCTGCATTTCGTCAAACCTGAGATACCGTGAGGCCACTTCTTCCTTTATTTTTTCCCTCATTGTGAGTTTTTATTTGTTCTTCATCTAGATTCTGGTTGGTTAACGCACGGGGCAGTAGTGGTGTCGGGCGTCGAATTCGGTGACTCCTCACTTACATCCAACAGTGCTGCTCACAACGTGTGCCCCCCTCAGTACCCATCATCGTCTAGACCACCCCCCACTCCGCCTCCCTCCATCAACCCTCGGTTTGTTTGTTCTCCATCCTGAAGAGTCTCTCGTAGTTTTCTTCCCTCTCTTCTCTCCCCCTCCCCCCCCCCCCCCCCCCCCCCCCCCGCCACCTTCCCAAACGTTCATCTGTTTTGCTTCTTCGCCACTGCTTTCTGGATCTCAAAATGCATGACTGGCAGGGTTCACAAAATCATGGTGTGATCTGCCACAATGATTTGAAGGTCCTGTGGATTGTCAGATGGAGGTGAAATGGACAGTGAGAGGGCGGGGCTTGGAATCAATGAAATGGGGTGCTGTTATTATTATTAGTAAGCCAGACTTAAGGTAGAGCTTCAACTAGAAGCTGGGTCTCCTCATCCAGCCCCTCGCCGGTTATTCTGCATTGTCCATCCGGGGTATGTTTTTGTATACAGTACGGTTTCAGACACGTGCACTTTGGGAAACGAAAATTTTAGCTGTTTACTCTGAGCACACGGAGCCTGCCCCTCTTGGGGTGACGTCATTCGACTTGAAGCTGTTGTGACACTTAAGTTTCGTGGCTCCAAGTCCTAAAAGTCAACGAAGGGTGATGCTCCTATCTTATTGCAGAAAGGAGGCTAACGAAATGCCCAGATTTCCCTGAAAGAATGAGGCTGCTCTTTCCACCCATGCTTACAGGCTGAGGGGTAATGAAACTGCATGTTTCTATTTGTTATTGCTTCATATTTGGGTCGGTTAAGCCTTTTTTTTTTTTTTTTTAAATTTTAGCGAGAGCAAGAGTCAGTGAGCGTGTGAGCGGGGAAGAGGGGCAGAAGGAGAGAGATTGAGAATCTCAAGCAGGCTCCATGTTCAGCCCCGACGTGGGGCTCCATCCCATGACCCCGGGATCCTGACCTGAGCCATAATTAAGAGCAGTCAACTGACTGAGCCATCCAGGTGCCCCGTGTTGGTTAAATCTTTAAACAATGATACGTGTCTTTCTACTGAGCAGATATTCAAATTCATCTGAAACTTTTAATCGTAATCAGAAAATGCTGTTTTTATTGCTGGTAAAGTTCATCCAACCATGGAGCCCCAGGGCTTCCATTTTAAGATTCTCATCAACCCACTTAGGGGCCCAAACCATGTACGTTTTATAGGTGTCTATGTGAATCCCCATAGGAGCGCCTAAATGAGGGCTTTTGTGAGTACATTTAAGGCTTTGGGCCGGACTTTTCTGTTTGATTTGTTCCTTCATTAGTATTTTATTGTTTGTACTGCTCTAGATGACCTGTCCTCCCTCCCTGGGGGCTCCCTCCCTCACACGTTCCCCTCTCTCTTGTCCTTATCCTCCCTTCCCTTCCCCCCAACTTACCACTCTCTCTTCGTTCTATGTCTCTGTCTCTCCAAAGTTTATATTTGACTCTTGTCGCTGGGCAGTCTGCCCGGTTTGGTTTATTTGTTTCTCATAATTGTATTTAGAGCCTCAGTTACATGTTTCAGATGGATGTTTCAAATGGCATTTTGTCTCCTTCACAACACAAGTATTTTCCTGGAGTTTTGCAGTGTTTTACAATAAAAATGCAACCTTGACCTCTCCAGAGTGGAGCTTTACAAAATGAGTACCCAAATCGATGAGAAGGTATTCTGAATATCCCTGAATTAACTCTTACTGTCCCAGGTCTCTGAGTTATGGAATAAAAGCAAGTAACTTACTGGTTAGGCTGATTGATCCTAACTGTTTGCATTTATCTCTTCAACAAAAATAATCTGCGTTCAGTTTTATGGAGGGTAAGCACATTGATGATAGTGTGAAAGAATGCCAGGTGTCCTTCATACTGAAATGGGAGCTCATGTCAGCTTTGAACTGAAGGTGCAGCCTGGGGCACCTGGGGGGCCCAGTCGGTTGAGCATTTGACATCCGCTCAAGTCACGATCTCACGGTTTGTGGGTTCGAGCCCCCCGTATTGGGCTCTGTGCTGTGAGCACAGAGCCTGCTTGTGATCCTCTCTCCACTCCCCCCTCTCTTCCTCAAAATAAATAAACGTTTAAAACAATGAAATGGAGGTACAACCCTAAGCACTTCCTCCTTTAGTGTCAGCCCAAAGTCTGTTGCTACTTCGAGAAAACTGTGGTTTGAAGCCTTCTGTTATTCTGTAATGTTCTAGCAAAATCTCTAAGCTTTAAAAAGCAGGTCTTTCTATGATGATAATGGTTCTTTCTGACTGCACATTCACTGTTTTAGATGTTCCAGACACTGTATTGTCCAATCGGGTAGTAACTAGCAACTAGCCACATGCAGCTTTTAAAAGTTCAATTAACTACAATTAAATAAAATGAAAAACTCAGTTATCCAGGCATCGTAGCCACACTTCAAGGACTCAGTCTCCACATGTGACTACTATGTTGGGCAGCGAAGATATGGAGCATTTCCAGCATTGAGAAAATCCTGTTACAGAGGACTTAAGCTGGGGTAAATGGCACTAACTAGTAGATTTCACAGAGTTTATTAGGGGAAAACTAAGCTGCTTTAACAAGAGAGGACAGGGGTGTCTGAGTGGCTCCATCGGTTAAGCGTCTGACTTGGGCTCTGCTCAGGATCTCATGGTTCATGAGTTCAAGCTCTGCATTGGGCTCTGTGCTGCCAAAGCAGAATCCACTTTGGATCCTCTGTCTTCCTCTCTTTCTGTCTCTCCCCTGCTCGTTCTCGTTCTCTTTCTCTCAAAAATAAAGAAACATTAAAAAAAAAAAAAGGGATGACAAAAATACAGTAAATGAAAGGATTTTAAAACCCTTGCCTGTAATAATATCCGGGAGGTGGGCAGTCCAGATTGCACACGGGGCTCTTCTCCGTAAATTATACCTGGATGCGATTCCTTCCATCTTTTTGGCTCAGCCTACCCGCGGCATCTTTGGTGCATATGTGTTCCAGTTTAGAAGGAGAACAGACAGAATGCTAGGGCGAGTGACCTTCTTATATGTTGCACATGACCCAGACATTGATGACATCACTTTTGTTCACATCCTTTGCTCCAAATGGAGCCATTCATCCACCCCCACACTGCAAGTGAATCGAGGGAAGGTGTCCCATAGCTTGGTGGGATGTGTTCAGCTTAAACTATTACTGGAGAAAGAGAATGGATTTGAGGGAACAGTCAGCAGTTTCTACCACATCAGCTCGTGCCCACTGGAGGGATTTGCTATTTAAGGGGACGGTTTATTTGTCATAGTTAATGTGAGTGTTAGGAGAGATGGTATGTGGATTTAATTTAGATATTGCATGGCTCTCAGGTTTTATTTGTTGTCATTTAAGCAAATATAGTCATAAAACTCCAGTAAACTAGACTAGGACATTTTATACACCTCATTTTGTTCTTGCACCGACCGCGTAACCTGAGCGTGTGTGGGGTGGCGTGGTTTAGATTCGCAGGTGGCACCCCAGAGCTGTGACTCCCTGACTGCTTTCAATAGAGATTAGAGTTGGAGCAGAGTTGGGGATTGGAAATATTGACCCTCCTGCTACTCTAAGCAAAAGGCTTGACTAAGGCAATGAAATATACTTCAACGGAAGAATGGATTTTATGGGCCATTCGTGTGCGTAAATGATGCTTCCTTCATGGGAGGCGGCAGGGCTCGTTTCTGTAATGAACCAATAAACCTCTTCTGGAGAAACCCAAGACATTCTTTCCACGTTAGTAGAATTATCTTTTGCTTTCCTTTTTCTTTTTTAGAATCAAAATGGGAACTGTCTTTGTGCATCTGTGTGTGTGTGTGTGTGTGTGTGTGTGTGTGTGTGTGATTTCTCTACTACTTGTTGTTGCTGACCCATCTCTGTCTTAACCGGAACCTGGTAGGATTATAAAGTGTTAGAATGTACTTTGTGGAGTTGGTGTTATTATCTGTTGGTGACAGACCGTAACAGCAACTCATGCAATGAATTGCTGTGGGTCAGTGAATTCTCTTTTTTTCTTACTCACACACTGAATTTTATCTCTTCTCAGAGGGTGTGTTTGGCTGTTTTATCTATTTATCATAGGAGATTCAATTAAAATGTAATTTTCATTTCAGTTTTTAAAAGTTATGTTCAAGGTTTTATCTCCTCTAGCCCAATTTTCTGTAATTACTAACACATTGAATTTAGTCATAGAATATTGAAGTCTAGGGGCGCCTGGGTGGCTCAGTCAGTTAAGCGTCCGACTTCGGCCCAGATCACTATCTCATGGTTCGTGGGTTCGAGCCCCACGTCGGGCTCTGTGCTGACAGCTCGGAGCCCGGAGCCTGCTTTGGATTCTGTGTCTCCTTCTCTCTCTCCTCCTCTCCTACTCACGCTCTGTCTCTCTCTCTCAAAAATAAATAAACATTGAAAAAAATTAAAAAAAAAAAAAGAATATTGAAGTCTACTGTGTATCCAGCACTAAATTAGTCCTTGTATACTGCCTTTTTTCTCTTCCTGCCTTCCCCCACCTTTTCTAGGACGTGAACTATATCAAACGTAATTTATATGTCTCCTCTTCTTGACATTCCTCTACAGCGTGGAGTAATACTCAAAGAAACCCTTTGTTGGGTATTATTGGCTCAGGGTCAAGAGCGTGCAGTCTTTGATCAATTACTAACTCTCTAACCTTTGGGGTCTTCAACTATAACATGGAAGTGCTTTTAATAAGAGTATCTTAGGCCTCTATGACAATGACATGTTTTGTATAAAATGTTAACATATTGCTTGGTAGATGGTGAGTGCTAGATACAAATTATTCCTGGTTGTTATTAAAACTAAACCATGTGTGCCCCAAAACACTTACTGAATAAGTCTGTTCAGCACTGTGTGGTCAAATACATCGTTTTGCAATGTCTGTTCCTAGTCAACGCTAGAAATGAAGAGTTTTAACTTCCTGAACATTCTTAGCATATTAATAGAGTTCCCCGGGTTAATATTAAATGGTACTGCCCTCCGCCATTTAAAAAGTATTTTGAAGTGAGAATGACCGCTTCTTGAATAATCTGGGTTAGTTTGTTAAGAAGCTGCGACCGAACGCTTCTTCCACAGCCGTTCTATTTCCGTATCTAGCACTCGGATAAAAAACACATTTCTAAGATAATTGCTTGAGGACAAATTCTGAGGGACAGACGCTTGAATCAGCCAGGTATTCCCTTGGCTAAGTTGCAAGTTAAAGAATTTGATTAAGGCTCAGTAAAAACCCTCCTTTCGAAAACCTTACCGACCAACTGGGACCTACACTGCCTTGTCAATAGAAATGAAGTTTCCGTGGCCCTCGTCCTCCCTAACGGGCTCCGCTTCCAGCATTGTCCTCCAGCATCTAGTCAGCCTTTGGCTGTACCTTCTAGATCTCTAGCCAGAGAACAAAGAGACTTGGCTCCTGGGCCTTTAGAGGGGGAAAATCAGAGTTCAAGACCAGCTTATTTCACATCGGTGTTACATAATCAGATGCAACCAGAGCCGTGGTTTTAGAGATGAGTTGATTCAAGAGCCACTTAGGGCTTAGCACAGGCAGAATTTTGCTGATTGATTGGGTATTAGAATAAAAGAGTCCCGGGGTGCCAAGGTGGTTCTGTCTCTGCCCCACCCTGCTTGCACGCACGCCTGATCTCATTCTCTCTCTCTCTCTCTCTCTCTCTCTCTCTCTCTCTCTAAATAAAGAAGTAAATAAGTAAGTAAGTAAATAAATAAATACTTAAAAGAATAAATAAGAGTCCGGGCATCTTCTACATTTCCGCTGTGGATGAATGGTCGAATGGGGGATGCAGTTCACCCATGAGAGGGAACGAAGAGGAGCATGATTTGGAGGCGTGATGGTGTGTTCCAGATTGCTGAGTTTGGGGGTGACCGTGGGATGCCCAAATCGGAATGTCCAGTGGACATTCAAGTCTGGAGCTTGAGAAGAAATCTGGGGCAGAGAGATTTTGGAGCAGCACCCTGTCGTTGAAATCGCTAGAGCGCACGATGTTGGCCAAGGAGCACACATCTTAGGGAATTATACTGTGAGCCTGTGCAAGCCACACCTCTGCCTTAGTGCCCCGCATGCTGTGGCTGTTCCATAAACCTTTGGTGAAAACGGCAAAACACTGATTGCCTCACGGAGATCAACTGTTTTCTCATTTTGGCTCCATAGAAATGACAAAACATTTTTACAGGAGGATAAAGAGGATATGGTGTGTGGTTATGAGAGATATTAAGCACTGTTTACATGCAGGGAGCTGAGGGAATTTATGAATGAGTTTCAGAGAGCCCACGGAGGCTTGAAATTATATGCAGAAGGGGGGAAGGAGCCATAACTTTGATCAGATTCTCAAAGAGACATGAAAATTATTGACTAAATGCCTGTGATCCTGGAGGCAAGTGGAGGGAACAAAGATCACATCGGAATAACTCAGAAAACCAGACAAATCACCTAGACAATGAGGGATCCCAGTTCCTGTGGGCTACACTTCGCCCTGTGCCAGTGTTGTATAATATCGGAGGAATTTGGGGGTCAGGAGTTTCATAGTGTGGCTTGGCAGAATCAAAGGCCAAAATATGATGAGTTCTGGATGTGGATAATCTTCGAAGGACAAGGAATATAGGGAGGATTAAGGGTAATTTCCAAAATCTGGCCACTTCCTCCGCCAGAATATTCCCTCTCCTGTTTACTGCAGATAATGAGACGAGGAAGGCACTGTTGAGAATATTTAACAAAACATTCCTAGTTCCTTGACATAGGAGTAACATTTTTGTTTTCCTCTTCGGAATACTTTATTTGTCAGAGAAGTTTGAGGTTCACAGCCAATGGGAGAGGAGGATCTGGCGATTTTTCATTTTCCCCCTGCCCCTGCCCCGCCACCCTCAGAGCCTCCCTTGTTACCCGCATTCCCCACCAGAGTGGCCCAGTTGTTACAGCCGAGGAACGTACATGACGCATCATTATCACCCAGAGGCCAGAGTTCACGCTAAGGTTCACTCTTGGTGTTGTGCATTCTTTGGGTTTGACAAACGCGTTATGACACGGATCCACGATTAAAGTATCAGACAGCATCGTTTCACGGCCCTGAAAATCCTCTGCGCTCCACACGTTCATACCTCCCTCCCTACTCACCCTTGGCGTTGCTGATTTTTTTTTTCTTTTTTACTGTCTCCATATTGCTTTCCAGAGCGTGACATAGTTGGAATCATACAGTATGTAGCCCTTTTAGACTGACTTCTTTGTCTTAGTAGAATGCATTTAAGGTTCCTGCCTGTCCTGTCGCCAGTTGATAGCTCATTGCTCTTTAGCACTGATAATATCCATTTGTCTGGATGGACCACAATGTATTCAGTCACTTAGCTGCTGCAGGACATCTTGGCCGCTTCCACGTTTGGGCAATGAGGAGTAAAGCTGCTGTAGGGGCACCTGGGTGGCTTAGTCGGTTAAGCGTCTGACTCTTGGTTTCAGCTCAGGGCATGAGCTCATGGTTCGTGGGATTGAGCCCCGAGTCAGGCTCTGATGGTGCAGAGCCTGCTTGGGATTCTCTCTCTCTCTCTCTCTCTCTCTCTCTCTCTCTCTCTCTCTGTCTCAAAATAAATAAACATTTTTTTGTAAAGCTGCTATAAACATTCACGTGTAGGTTTTGTGCAGACGTAAGTTTTCAACTCCCTTGGGTCAATACCATGGAATGTGATTCTGGATCACGTGGTAAGAGTACATTTGGTTTTCTAAGAAGCCTCCAAACTGTCTTCCGAGTGACAGTTGCCTTTTGCATTCCCACCAGCAGCGATTGATGGTTCCTGTTGTTCCACACCCTTGCCGGCCTCTCGTGCTGTCAGCGTTCTGCATTTTGGCCATCCTGACAGGTGTGAAGTCGTATCTCGTTTTAATTTTCCTTTCCTTGCTGTCATGTGATGGGGAGCATCTTTCTCCATGCTTGTTTTCCACCTGTGTATCTTCTTGGGAGAGCGGCATTTTTAACGAGAGAGTAAATGGCAAGTTTTCGCTGAGACGTGAAAGCACAGTAGATACAACACAGCAGGGACCCCAGGCCAAATGCAGATCTGTTCGTGGCATTTCAAAAACCAGTTTTGTAGTCCTTGGATTGCTTGCTGCATAGAGGCTAGAAAGGGTTGGATTATTGAAGAGGTAAAGAGATGATAAAAGTGACTGTCTTGAGAGAGAGCTCTTGGTGATGTGAGGGCCCCCTTCCCCGGCCGTAGGGGATGGGAGGGATGCCTGCCCTTCCCCTCAAGGCCACTGACAGGGGTTCATCCTGACTACTGGCGGTGCTCCCTGAAGTGGGAGGAGTGACAGAGCTATGGGTTTTGCTCTTGCCCGAAAAATCTTCCTGGCTGGCTACTTCAGGGCACACAGCAAAGGGAGTTTATAGGGAAGAAAAATGCGTGAGTATTGCCCAAGGACACAAAGTGAGCTAAGGGCCAGATGGTCTTAGATGCCGTTAAATAGGTTCTGCTGGGGTTTGCTAACTGTCAGCAGAGGAAAGCCGGAGGTGGGGGGGGGGATCATTGGACCTCCGGTTGTCGAGGGAGCAAGTGGCCAGCTAGAGAAAAGTGCCTCCTTGATATCAAGGGAACTGCCACGAGAGGGTCTGAGACACGGTGAGGAGGGGTAACCCCTAGACTCCAGAAAAATGCTGTAAATATTAGCCAGACCCAAGTTCTGTGCAGGTCAAGTAAGATTTCTTCTTCTCGTCTTGTTTCTCCTCCCCCTAGGACTCTGTTTGCTGAGTTTTTATCCAGAAGCCGGGGAGGAGTTCCCCCCCTTTGGATATACTCTAATGGGGTAGAGGAGGACTCAAAGAAATTATGCTTTGTGAGTCCTGCTCATTCTTCGTGCCCGTTACGCATTAAAGGGGGGACACAATGAAAAAAACAGTTTGAAGTTTGTAACAATCGGCAGGAAAAAATTCTTGATCCTGTTTATTTCTGAGAACATGCCTTTCTTTTAGAAGGAGCTTATATCGCAAGGAATACTCTACTATTCTTCATCAGCTAATAAACGAGAAGAAATAGCCCCAATTGTGCTTTTCAGTGGGTTTGTTCTGCTCAGAAAACTCAAACGAAGACTGGTGTCTTCAGGGGGTCAACCAAAGATGCCAGAACCCACTCTTGTGTCTTCCGAGGCATAATTACCTTGATGGGGGGGGGGGGGGAGGAAGAATAATTGGTTTGTGCTAAATCATAGGACAGAAATCAACAGATTCAACTTGACGCCGAAAGTCAAGTTTTCAAATTACTGGCATTCACGAGCTCAGAATATTAATGGCAAATGTGCTTAGGGAACCTGATACTCTCTCTTCTATGCGTCCTGGCATAGCCCAGTATTTAAATCTACTTAAATGCATCTACTCTGACTATGAGAGGCCCCACACAGGCCAGTGTGCACTTGGAGGGGCCGGCGGGGAGCAGTGGGTCAGTGACATCGTGTTGGTATGATTCCAGCTAAAATGTGGGGGAAATCATTTTGTTTGCTTCCTTGTGGGTTTACACAAACTCAGAAAGCCTGTTGGGGTAATTCTTCCGTTCAGATGTAGAGACAGCGTCTATTAGAGGAGCCAGTAAAAAAAAAAAAAGTCGATGGAGAAGAAAATGAAAATGTATTCTTATGAGTGGTAGACAGAAGAAAAAATTCTCGAGGATAAACAGAAGGAAAAAGCGCACACACTTTTTATTAGCGTACAGGACTAAAATGATTTGCAGATGTTCGGCTGAGCGTTGCACATAAAACATACTTATATACCTGGGCTTTTTTTCCCCCCTCACTTATTTTAATAGCTGAAGCATCTTTCTCTTGCGAACAGTTTATTCTAATGGCAATAAAAATGCAACAGCCCGACCTCATCATGCCCGATGGCGAAAGGCTTCTGTGGCGCCTTAGCTTGCTTTGTAGGGTTGAGCTCTGGTGGCTGATGACAATCATGTCTCACCAGGCACTTGGATGAATGAGGTTGTAAATAGGGAGCCACAGGAAAATAGCACAGCTTTTCAAATGGGACTCAGCTCTCGAGTTTCTCCTCACCCACCCCCACCCATGAAGTCCAGAGCAAGGATGTCGGGCCATCTTGGATTTCACAGAAGCCTTCCTTAAACTGAGTGATCCCTGCCAGTCTACACAGTGTTTTGCTGTTTCCCGGCTACCTCTTTTTTTTTTTTTTTAATTTTTTTTTCAACGTTTATTTATTTTTGGGACAGAGAGAGACAGAGCATGAACGGGGGAGGGGCAGAGAGAGAGGGAGACACAGAATCGGAAACAGGCTCCAGGCTCTGAGCCATCAGCCCAGAGCCTGACGCGGGGCTCGAACTCCCGGACGGCGAGATCGTGACCTGGCTGAAGTCGGACGCTTAACCCACTGCGCCACCCAGGCGCCCCCGGCTACCTCTTTTTAAGGTGGCTGTGGGTCATCTGTGAGTTTACCACTTGGGCTGCCATATTTTATCTCCGATAATAGCTTCTGTTGATGAGGGAGACAGACGGGGGAGGCTTGGTGCCCTGGAAGAGAGTTCGTTGGACAGTCGGTGATGTTTTATGAGGGTGTGGGCAGATGTTCCCCTGCTGGTTCATCCCCCTATCGTGGTGCCTTCCTGAGAGGAGGTCATCTTTCCAACATATCTCTCCTAGGCTTTCTTTTGCAAGTCAAAGAATGCTATGTAAATAATATTGTGATTACTTTATAAAACACTGGCATTCTGCATGTAACTCAAAGTTATTCTTTTTTGAGTTTTTTTTTTTTTAATAATTAACACGGTTCCTAATGAGGATCCTTCATTATACTCTTTTTAGGAGTTTTCAATAAATACAAACTCGAACTCACAAACTGTGAGATCATGACCTGAGCTGAAAACCAAGAGTCGGACGCTTAATCGACTGAGCCACCTGGGCGCCCCTTTTATCCATTTTTAAAAACGTTTTTTATTTATTTTTGAGAGAGAGTATGAGAGAGAGAATGAGTGGGGGGTGGGGCAGAGAGAGAAAGACACACACACACACACACACACACACACACACACACACACACACACAGAATCCCGAGCAGGCTCCGTGCTGACGGCAGTGAGCCCGGTGTGGGGCTTAAACCCCTGAACCCTGAGATCCTGACCTGAGATGAAGTTAGACTCTCAACTGACTGAGACACCCAGGTACCCCTGATTATCCATTTTCCCCCCAGACTAATATGCAAATAAAGCACCCTGCTGGGTTTAACAGTGGTCACTGGAATAGACTATGGAAGAACCACTTTGGGGGAGATGAAAAGTCTTGAATCGAGCACTTTGCCTTAATTGACAGGAATGATAGCATTAAAGAACTCATGAATCAGGGTCAGAGTGAACTTTCTCTTTTGCCTTCCAAACAAACATTTGTTCAACTGAAGGAACCCTTTTAAAAATAAAATGCCTAAAGTACATTTCACTGATTGGCTCTCTAGTCCTTTTGTAGGGCAATTTGTTCCTGGCAATCAAAATTTTAAATTTGCTTTTAAATCTTTTACAGGGCCTTCTTACTTCTTGGCATCTGACCTTTAGGAAGACTTATTGGTTTGTTTCAACTGTATGGGACTAAGTCCCAATGTTTCCTCCTAGATTAAAAGTAAAACTCTCACCTCCCAAGGGGAAGTCTCCTGCCTACCTCTCTGATCCCGTATTCTTCCACCTGCTTCGAGGGAGACCAGCCAAGCCCTTAGCAGCTCTCCCATGTTCCGGGTATAATGATGTTTAGTGGCAGGAGAAAAAGAATGAAGGTAAAATGTACCTTCCCTAGGGTTCATCGAGTTGTAAGACTTTTCTCTCATTTACTCTCTTTTCTTTCTCCTTGCATGTGTGTATGTGTGTGTTGGAGCCCGTTCGCTCATGTGCCCACGTGAAAATAGGAACCTGCGTATACTGTATATTTTTTTGGCTGAATTTTTTACAAATTCGGTGCAGATATAATGACCCTGCTCTCCCACATGAATCTCTTGGGAATAAAGACATTCTCTTAGATAGTCACAATGCCAGTATCCCATCCAATACTGTTTGTATTCAGATATAGAGGTTTTTTCTTTTCTTTTCCATTTTCTTCTGCATTCAATTGTGTTTTTGGACATAGAACATAGTTACGAGGTTCCAAAGTTAGAACTGTGGGTATAAAAGGTGCAGTCAGGGAAGCGTCGACCCCTTCCCCATCTCCTTATCCCCTCCTCCTGTTCTTACTCATCCCTGTAGGAAGCTATTTTCATTCCTTTCTAGTTTACCTGTCCTCTGTTTCTTGTTGTAGAGGTAAGTTTGTGAGTGTGGATTTCCTTTCTCCTTCTTACTTACACTAAGGACAGCATGCTATGTATACTCTTTGCGATGGAGCTTTCTTTCTCTTGCCTTCTTTTTAATGTTTTGTTTAATAATATATGCTGGCTGTGACTCCCTGTAAGTTCTGAGAATCTTTCTCTCTAAATGAGGACTCCTTCGTTGACAGATAGAACTCTTTAGGAAGTAGGATAATTGATGGGGCACCTTGGGTGGTTCAGTTGGTTAAGTGTCCGACTCCTGGTTTCGGCTCAGGTCGTGATCTCACGGTTCCTGGGATCGAACCCCGCTGGCAGTGCAGGGCCTGCTTGGGATTCTCTCTCTCCTCTCTCTCTGCCCCTCCCCCCACTCCCGCTCCCACTCAAAATTCATAAACAAACTTAAAAAAATTCTATCTTCAGTTAACATATAGCACTATGATTCCTTATGTGTTTTCAAATAATTCTCGTGCAGATTTTTTCATTTGCTTTTCATAAAACTCTATGGCGTCAAGTGTGAGTGCCCGTACATTTTTTTGATGAGCCCATTTTATGTGATTAACACGTGGAGGTCCACAAGGCGTGGGAGACTTTTCTGCCATCACCCATTAGACTTTGCTATGAACATCCTTCGTTAGCCTTGTAATGACAGGTTATTTCTAGTCACAGTTCTAGCACATTCCATAATTTAATATTTTCCCAAAATAATTATTGTAATTATTTACTCGGGGACATATGCTCATGTATTCCCTACACTTAGACCTAGAGTTACCATTTTTTTAGAGTAGTTTCAACATTTGCGAAGAGCCAGAAGTTCCAAACTCCTGATTTTTTATTTCCTAAATCGTCAGTGACCTTTTGTGACAGTGGTAGACATGAAACAGAGATCAACTTCAGAATCTATAAGACCTTGTGCCTATCTTGATGGAGACAAACCTAAAATGTTCCAAATTGCAAATTCCTTTTCTGCTTCTTAACCATGAGATACACTAAAATATGAACAGGGATTACTCTGTTTTATGGTAATGTCCCCATGATTTTTATGCTCCTTTGTGCAAACAGAAATGGTGATTTGCTTTCCGGATACAGAAGAACTGGTCTCCTGAGCTAGAACAGGTTGGGGCCTCAGCATGGTGAGTGGGGTTGATCTACCAGATGCCGGATGCCCTTTTCATGCTGAAGAAAGATTTGAGGTTCCTGAGCAAGAGAAAGTCTAAATATAAGTTTAATGGATGGGGAGTTGGCGGTGGAAGAGAGTCATTTTCTTCCAGTGTTTCCAAAAGGAAATCAGCAACCAACCCCAATTTAGTCCAACAACCGTTTATATGGTTTTTAATATATAACAGGCTTCGAGCTAGGCATTGGGGACAAACTGGTGGATGAAGCACATTCTCTCCTTGTAAGACTAGTCTACCAAGGGCAACATTATTCACTTAGGTCTGTGTCTTCATGAAACTGGAAACATGCAGGGGGAAAGCACTGGTGGGTCAGTGGGCATTTGACCAGCAGGGTCTAGTTATCAGTCCCAGGCACGGAAGGGTAACAAACGAAGCAGGGTTAAGCTCAGCGAGAAGGGCTGTTGTGTAGTGACGACCATTGGACCACTGAGCCGGAGATGGGATATCTGTTTCTTTTAAAGTCTTCCAACTGTTTTGAAATGGTTCTCAAAATCAAATAGGCCCAGGACATAAATGCACTGGGTTGGCCAGATTTGCATTTGCTGTGTCCTCTGTCAGCAATTAGACTGCCCTTGCTTACTCATCCATACTTGCCGTCTATTTTAGTAGGTCAAGGGAATCCCAAATGAGCACTCACCAGAAATACACTTAAGTGGGTCTATGTGACAGTCAGAGTGTCCTTTTAAGAATTAATCATTTCATAAGCCATTTTTGACAATTATTGTTTTTCGTTGTCTGGTTGGATACTGCAGTTGCTTCTAGCATGTCGTTAAGACATCCGATAATGCCAGCTCAGACATTTTTGGGTGTAACATCTGCAACACACACACACACACACACACACACACACACACACACACAGACACCCCATCCCTCCGCACATACCTTAAATGCCACCAAAAAATAGAAAAGAAAGAAAGATACATTCTATTACTTTAAGTTTCGGACCTAGGCTTATGTTTATGATTAATTTCAAAGTAGGATATGGATACATAATTTGCTTGTGGGTAGGGAAATTAAACAGCCCCGCTGGGGGTTATGTCTAGTCTTGGAACATTCCTTGTGTCTCTTTATTGCGTAAGAGCACAGCATAGTGTCCTGTTAATTACTCAGCAGTTTGCCTTCCTATGTGCAGCATGCGAACTTCACCTTCCTGAGCCCTCATTCGTTTTAGCCCATCTTATTTCTCATTTGTTAAATTTTTGGTTCGAGGTGCCAGTATAGATCTCCTTTAGTGTTCCAAGGTAAAGTCTACCAACGCCTGACTCTGAAGGATTATTGAGATTTTCTTTATACAGAGGAGGAAAGAAAAGGATCTTCCCGGAGACACAGCCCCTGCATGCTGGATACCTTTTGTAGGCAGAGATGGGTTGTCCCCACCCTACTGTTTCTGATCCATGGGAATACCTTTAGAACAATGAGGAAAACAAATTTACTCCTCCTTATCCTATCCTCTCCGCTCACACTGCTTCCGTATTTCCTATCACATATGCCATCGTCATCCTGGTGCAGGCACCAATCCTATTACTAGGTCAGTGCACAAACCTTTCTTGAGAGCGGGCCCTGTGCCGGATACTTTACTAGCCCTTCGTTTCCTAACTTAGCATTATCTTATGAGTGATCTAATGCTTTACTAGCAGATATCCGTTCGTAATTTAGAAAGGGGAATTAGGAGCAATGGACCCTGAGACTGGATGCCGAACAAGACCCAACCCAAGCACGAACAAGACCCAAGGCCCCTCCTCGATACCATACTCTAGCAACAAGCCTTGCCCACCAATCAGGTTGGCAAAAGAGCTTCAGCCCAGTGTGCCTTTTTTATTTATGTTACCATCTCTGGTTTTTCTCTGGGGTTATCGCCTCATTCATGGTGAGGGTTGCAGGCTCAGTTTTAATTCACCAGCCTTTGAAAGTTACACACAAATGGCAGATTAAATCGAACAATAGCACTTTGGAAGGGCAACCGTCTATTTTCATGTGGATTGCCATGTTCTTCAACTGAATGTGACTATATTTTTGCTGCTTTCAATTTTTAATGATTCTGATGATTCTACCCTCAATGTTCCCCTTAATTTACTACTGAGATCATTTATTGATTCCTCACCGACATTTAGTACATATTTATTGAATGGTTGCATCTGGTATCATGATAGACACTCTAGGGATGAAATAGATACTGTTCTTAATATGTTTGGGGTCTGGTTGTGAAGGCAGAACTTACGTGTCTTAACAGTCACGAAATACATGGAAAAAAGTGGCCGGCAGGGTGTACTGGTTATCAGTATAATGGCAATTCCAAGAAGGGAAAGACCGTGACGGCTGTGGGAACTGGAGGGATCGTGCAGAGTGGAAAGAGTTGAGCTGATTCGTGGATGTTGGGTAGAGTTTAGACCTGCTGTGTCCACCACTGCCCATCATGGTAGCTACTGGCCAGAATGTGGCTGCAAAGCACTGAGGTATCACTCGTTTGTATCAAGACCTGCTGTAAGCGTGAAATACACACTGGATTTTGGACAATCTGGTGTAAGGAAATTTCAGTATGTCCTCAATATTTTATAGGGATTACCTGTTGACATCATAGAACTGGATATATTGCACGAAATGAACTATGCTCAATCTTTAATTTTACCTTTTTTGACTTTTAAAATGTGGCTTCCAGAATGTTTGTTTGTCTGTTTATTTGTTGGTTTATTTTGAGACGGTGTGTGCATGAGAAGGGGAGGGGCAGAGGGAGAGGGAGAGAGAGAATCCTGAGCAGGCTCCAAGCTGTCAGCACAGAGCCTGTTGTCTAGAGGCTCGTCGAGGGGCTCGATCTCACCAACCATGGGATCATGACCTGAGCCAAAATCAAGAGTAAGGCACTTAATCGACTGAGCCACCCAGGCACCCCTAGAACATTTGGAATTACATATAAGGCTCACAGGTTTGGCCTGCATTGTCTTTCTCTTGGAGCCATGCGTACATTAGATAGTAGGACTCATTGCAAATTGGGTGGGGTGGAAGGGCAGGGAAGGAGGAGGCAGTGGACAGGGTCTTGTGGCCTGATGTGGCCGTGAATCAAGTTGAAAGCCAGAGGAAAGAAGCTTTTTGAACACATTGTAGTTGGCACCCCAAGCTTGTTGGGAGAGTGGGAAATCCAGGTGGACATTCCCCGTGGGCATGCTCTAGCAGAATGGGTGTGCCTTTGACTTGGAGGAGAGGTTTGGATCAGAGATCTGGATTTGAGAGATGTCATTTTGCATTTAAAATTCCAGAAGGTACCCGGGGTTGTCAGATAGCGGAGGTACCTTGATGTGAACCCCGAGGGCTTGGTTTATGAGCTCCTTCCCAGACACCTTGCCTCTGCTATCCTGTGACTCCTGTTGAACTTGTGATGTTTGCACCCGGGAGTTGCATGTGTAAAGAAAACGAAGAAAACAGATTACCCCTTGGGAAATATTCCCCCTTCACGTTAGCCCCTAAAGATTGGCTGGGACTAAGCTGATGTTTGGGGAGGAAGCTGACAGCTTCGCGCAGAGGGTGTGAAGGGCGGAAATCCGTGAGAAATGACTGAAGGACTGGCAGGCTGCAGCAACGTGGGGAGTGTCCATTTGCAGGTGTCTCAGGTGCTTCCCAGGTGAGATCTGAAAGCAGCGCCAGTTCTCAGAGGGCAGGGGGAGACCCAAGAAAGAGGCAGCCGCTCCAGGTTGGTAAGTGGCAGTTTTAATCACCAAAAGCAACTTGCGTATGAGGCTCGTCTTGGGTGGCAGCAAGGAGAATCAATCTCCGCACTTGTCCCCCAAATCTTACAAGTTTATAAAGAGGCCCTAACTGGGCTCAGTCATGTGTACGGAGCAGGTGTTTTCAGTCCCACACACCATCTCAAGGCTGTGTCCTTGGAGCAGCTTCTGGGAGTGAAACAGGCAAGTGGAACCCACCCACATTCCAAGGTCAGCGGAGGAGACGAAGAGCCGCTGAGTGCCTGGGTCCAGCTCACAGATCAGTCGACGGTCATGTCTTTTCGATGACCTTCCCCAGCAGAGGTATGAAATCAGGTCACGTGAGGGGGTTCTCTGTGCTGGGCTGCCTAGAGCTACAGGAGGATGGATGTGGGGTGCTCCCGGCAAGGAAATCAGAGTGACGGACACTGACAAATTGGGAAAGATCCTAGCCTGGCATTTTAGTTTCCTGTTTACCCATGCAAGGGTGGTAGGGCTTCTTTGTGCTAATTCACTCATAGACTGTCTTATGAGGCAGCCTACTATTTCATTCATTGATATATTAGCTTATAATTTAGAAAGGGAGATTAGGAGGAGTAACAGTGTAATGAGACTGAATGCCCCCTGGAGTTAATGAACTTGTTTGAAGGGTAAAACCAGGAACATTTTGAACAATGATGCTTTATTAGAAAGCAGAAAGTCTCCAAAGGTGAACACCTTTGAAAGGCAAAACTCATTTTGATGTTTGTGTTCAGGAATATACATTAAAAATTAATCCTAATTACTTCATTGACTTACCTCGCTAACAAGATTAAAAGTGATAATAGCCAACATTCATCAAACTGGGCTTATAGGTGCTAGTGGGGAAGAGTGCCCTCTGACTGCCTGTGTTGGCACGTAGGTGGGCATTTTGCTTACCTTCTCTGTTCCTCAATCTCCTCACCTATAAAGTGGGTATAAGAACTGTTCCTACCTTGTACAATTTTGTTTTGGTCACTAAATGTTTAAAACATAGGAAACACATAGCACATAGAGTAATTTCAAGGACATAGGAGGAGTTTGACAAGTATAAGTCATTAGTTTGTGGAATGCTTAGAGTTTTCTTCTGGGCCTCTTATAAAGAGGAGAAAATTACGTGTTGGACAAGTGAAGTCAGGAGGTGGCAGGTAAGTCATATAACCAGTATGTAGCCCAAGCTTAGCCCAAATCTCAAGCTTGTGCAAAACCATCTGAATCAGAAAACAACATGGGGGCCAAATCCTGACTGCTGCCTGCCTTTGCAAGGCCCTGGGGCTAACGATGGTTTTTATCGGATGGATTCTGTTGAGTGAAAGATCGAAAATTTGAACTCAAACCAAATTATGCCCACCCTCCCCCAAATATTTCCAAATTCTCATTAGCAGACTTGCGTTCCACCCGACCTGCAAATGCATTGTAAAGACTCCCTTCTGGCCCTTTCCAGAAAGGGTTTGTGTCTGTCTCCGTCTCTGTTAGCCGCTGGGGTGGTCTGTGCGAGAAAGTTCCGAAAACCGAACTGGTCATCACAAATAGGGTGCCGGGGACAGAAGCTGGGTGGCGTAGGAGGGTGAAGGAGGACACTTCCAGAAGCAGGCTGTGAACAGTCACGGGGCTGCTGCATGTAAGGTGCCCACAGAGATTTGGGCAGGACCCTGTGCCCCGTAGGAGCTTTTGGGCAAAGGCCGAGGAGGGAGTGTTTCTGAAGATCGCTTGTCTTAGGGAAGGAACATTGGCGAAATTTGTCGAAATAGAAACATTCTCCCAGATTACACTTTTCTTTCCACCTCTCAGGGGTGCTCTAAATAAAAAATGTCCTCAAAAGATGTAAGCCTAGAAGCTTGGCAAGACTTTTCAAAAGCAACTTGAAGTATTTTTATTTTCCCTTGAAGGAGGCTTGGAAAACTCATTTACATCGCTAAGCCGTCGGGAGATAGCCTGGGATAAAACCCTGTCCCAAATGGCTTCTGGGACGCATTTAATGGGCTCTGGTAGTTGACATGGTGCTGGAGGTGGCACGGAGCCCGTGGCGATCTGGATTTTGCCAAATAAAAACAGACCAAAGAGATGGAACCCTAGAGTGTGCTGTTGAGGCCTGCCAGGAGGTGTGGAGGCTACGTCAGCCTCTTTGCACAGAAGCAAGATGTGACCACAGACCTTGAATAACCTCCTGCCCAAGCTGGTGAGTGGCCGGGACGAGGGCCCGGGGCTTCCTGCAAAGTTCCTTGTTGACTTTGCCGTCAGGCCTCTTGAAACCTTTTTGTTTCTGAAACTTGTGAGCACGTAAAGCAAGTTCGGATCCCTTTGTCGAGACCCGGATTCTCCTCAACTCTTCTTGGAGAATGCCCCGCCCTCCGTCCCGGGGACTGCCCCCAGGTCATGAGACCCCCGTCACCTGTCACCTTCCGCTTCACCTGGATCCTGACTCGAGGGGCGCCCACCCATTTCTGGCCCTCCCCCCTCTGAGCAGCTGAATCAGTTCAAGACTTAAACAGTAGCATACGAGCAAATGTTAAAATTGAAATCTGGGCTTTTGGCCATACAAAACAGGGTGGGAGTTATTATTTTCTGCCAATTTTGAGTAAAATGAACATCCACTTTTTTGGATTGGGAGAATGAGGCAGAAAACCTCTTCCTAGGAAGCCCCGGCCTTTCATCTCCCCGTGTTTGTGTGGTAGTCAGCACTGCCACAGAATTGTCACGTTTCAGCAGGACAAAGGCTTGATTAGAGAAAACACTGCTGGCATAGGCTTTGGCCCATTAGTTTGTGTTCATTTGCATGTCCCTTGCTTTCTCGGAACGTGTGCTTGACCCGGGAGCATCTGTGTTTCCATGGAACCCTTTTCTTTAGCTGTTAGGCACCGACATTTGAATAGCTTCCCTTGCAAGGCAGAAAGCCCCCCGTGCCCTGCGAGCCTCTCCCGACAAAGCAGGGGAACAGAGCCTTGTTTCTGCATAATTATACAACTGGTAGTAACACTAGGGGTCTGTCCTGTATGCTTTATATGGGATATTATCAAGAACAAGAATTTTACTCCCTTGAACTTGGAAGGGGTTTTAGCAAGCGCGAGCGTAGTTAACCGTTGCCCCGAACGGTTAACCGATGGCTCAGTATCATGCTGTGCTGTAGTGACAAGAGGGGAGACTGATGTTCCGGCTGGGCTTTCTCTTGATCGTTCTCCAGTGACTAAAACAATTTTACCTTTTTTTCTTTTTGTTTTTTTGTTTTTGGATATGGGATAAACCTTTGGCAATTAAAACAGGTATCAAGGATGTCTCTGAAGAAATTCGTTTTGTGCCTGTTTGTTACTTTTCTGGATTGGGAGGTGGGGTTGTATTTTTATGTGTGTATGTGTATGTCTGTGTGTGCAAATGCAGCACTTAGAGTATTTTTAGTGTTTATTTAGTTTTGACAGAGAGAGGAAGGAAGGGACAGAGGCAGAAGATCCGAAGCGTGCTCTACGCAGACAGCGGAGAGCCCGGTGTGGGGCTCGAACTCACAAACTGTGAGCTGATGACCAGAGCCGAAGTCGGATGCTTAACCGACTGAGCCACCCAGGCGCCCCTGAATGCGGTACTTTTGACGTCTGCTGCGGCCACAGGCTGGTGCTGGAAGAAGCATGGAAATCAGTTTCACCCCAGGCTTCTCTCTCCAGCGGATGTCCGTGTGTCTTTTGCTCCAAAGACGCTTGTCTCTTCCTGTTTCTTTAGTATTCATTTCATCCCCCTATCGTCTTACCTATTTCAAGGAATCCCTTCTTTTTGAAGGAATTTATAGACATGAAATAACAAAAGGGGAGAAGGGCTCGTTGCTTCCATCTGTTGGAAGCCTTCCACTTGTCAATTACTACAATATATGGATTGTCAGGTTCCATGCTCACAAAAATCCACGAGCTGCTCATAAGGGTAATTACCTTTTTGCGGGGGGGGGGGGGGAGGGCACAGTGCCCCGGGACCTGTGTCATCCTGTAGGTTTCATTTATTTATCCAGTTTAATTCCATCAGTCGTCATGTCATTTGATGGACCTTCTTGGCCGCTTCCTCCTGTCCTGGTAGAAAGACTTTCCTCCTCGGCTCACGGCACAGCAGTCTCCTGGTCTTGCCCCTGTCTCCCCTGTGGCCCATTCCCCCTCTGTGACAGTCACTACCCCCAGCCCACCTCCGGGCCCTCTCCTTTCCCCATGCCATCATCTCTCCCTGGGCAGACTCACGTCTTCCATTAAGAACCACGGGTTAGTTTCATTGACTTGCACATTTGTCTCTCTGGTCCAGACCTTCCCACCAGTTGCCACACTCCTGGGCTCAGTGGACTGCCGAGATGAAATGTCAGTCTCATCTTGGCTGTTTCAAAGACACCTCACTTCAGAACACCCTAAGTCATGCTCAGGATGTTTGCCTCTGTCTCTGGTCCTCTGGCCCGGACCGCTGAAGCAGTCTCCTACCTGCTGCACCCACACCACCCCTGCCCCCGACAGTGCGTCCTCCACTCTGTGGCCAGCGTGTTATTTTCAAAGGCCGATGTGACCTAACATCTCTCTGCTGAAGACCAACCATCCATCTTGGGATAAGTATCTTAGAATAATCATCAAAATACTCACCGTGGTGCCCCCAGCCCCTGGCGTTTGGATCCCAGCCCCTTTTCCAGCTTTATCTGGTTTCAGTTTGCCTTCTCCCTACAGTGCCCCCTGCTACCCCCACTTGGCTGTTTTCGGCCACATTTGCATGCTCCTGCTCTCCCCAGAGTCTAAGCTCTTTGCCTGGAGTCCTTCTCTCTTCACTCCTTGCCTTGTTACTCTCTTAGATTCTCTCTGGCTTCCTCTTAAGCCAGCCTCCCTCGCATATGTTTTCATTGTATGATGTCCTTCCTCTCTTGGAACGCTTACCCCCCTTGGAATTTTATGTTTGTTCTTCTGATCGATTTATCCATTAAAGCTTATGTCTTCTACTCTACTGTAAACTCCACAAAGGGAGGATGGTTTCTGGAATTCCTAACCATTGGTTTCTCCACTACCTAGCTAGTGCTTGGCAAACAATAGACTCTTGATAAATATAGGACAAATGAATACATTTCCAGTTTACAGATGAGGAAACTGAGGGTTGTAGAGGTTAACTGAGAACTTACTCAAGTGTCTTAGGTATGCATTGTTGAGTTGTAAATACCAGAGTTCCCCACAAATTAGGCAAAGCAAAGGGGGCAAAACGATACAAGGTAATTATGCAGAATACAAGTGCAGGGCTTGAGCCGAGAAGAGAGACTTATCAGGCTCTGTCTTTCCCTTAGCACATGGGATTCTCATCCTTGCTCCTCTCTGTTCCTCTTCCCTCTTCAGCCCCCATTATCATCCGCATCCAAGGTCTGGGGCCACTGAACAACAGACTCACAGGGCAAAACAGGGGGATGTCACATTCTCAGGCTCCTGGGGAAGAAGTCAAACTGTCGGGTCTTGCCTCTGAATCATCTCTGCCTGTTAGGTGTCCATCGCAGACCCTCTGTGCTCTGGGTGGGCCAGCGCCACCTGGTCCCATCCTAGGCATAGGTTGGAAGAGAGATGGGTGGGTGCGGGCGCCCCTGCAAAGCATCTTCCACCCCACGGTGGCAGAGTTGAAATGCAGGCTCTACAGCCTTGGGATTGTGCTACTCTGCATGTTCTTCCAACGTAAGCAGATCTCTGTCTGATTCATCTGTGACCTTTTACGTCCTCAGTAACACTTGCGCTTGGATATATATGGTGGTCCTGTCTACTGGTTGTGAGTGCTCCGTGTCTACCAGGCATCTCCAATGCATTTAAAAACTTCCTCTCGGGGCGCCTGGGTGGCGCAGTCGGTTAAGCATCCGACTTCAGCCAGGTCACGATCTCGCGCTCCGTGAGTTCGAGCCCCGCGTCAGGCTCTGGGCTGATGGCTCGGAGCCTGGAGCCTGTTTCCGATTCTGTGTCTCCCTCTCTCTCTGCCCCTCCCCCGTTCATGCTCTGTCTCTCTCTGTCCCAAAAATAAATAAACGTTGAAAAAAAAAATTTTTTAAAAAACTTCCTCTCATTCAACTTCTAACAGCCCAAAGAGGGGGTGGGTACTGTTCATATAACCCTTTTGTTGGGCGAGAAGATGGGTCATAAGACAAGTTAGGTAATTGGATATGAGCCATGGCACTCAAAATCTTGAGCTTGCAAATGGAATCTTATGTGCGCTGCCCTTGGAGAGTATGTGTACTTGAGATGTGCTTGGCGGGCCAGCAGCGTCACCCTCACCCAGAGCTTTGATAGAAATGTGGATGCTCAGACCCCATCCCGGAAGGAGAGGATCCAATTGGCACGTGCCCAGCTGCCCAGCTGATCTGTGGCATATTCAGGTGGAAGGGCACTGGTTTAAAATTCCTGCGACCTGATTTTCATTTTGCTCTGAGTAAGACTTCCGCCATGGGAGGTGGTCGACGTCACATATTTCCCGCTTTGCCCATCTGTAGAACAGTGACATTTCTACAGGGTAGGTCCATGAACAAATACACACGAAAGTATCTGCTGCCTGGTGGGTGTTCTTGAAGGGTGAGTTCCATCAATTAAGTGCTTTTGGCAAAAACAGAAATAAAAACAAAAAACCAAAACAAGACCAGAAAACCAAAAAAAACACAAACAAACAAACAAAAAAACCAGACTCACACTGTGAAATACGTAATCCTCCGTGAAAACAAGTGTCGTTGGCTTGTTTCCGCTAGAATAGATATGCCTCAAGGTGATTGGGCGATGAAGGCATTTTCAAAATACAGTTTCCTCATAGTCTGGCTCGTAAGGGTGCCGTTCCTCGTTTTTTTTCCCATTCGTTCAAATTTACCTTGTAATCAACAGACTTTTTACCGGTTCTTGTTGAAGTTAACACACAGATGCACATACACACACGTGCGTACACCACAAAACATCCGGCGAGAGCGGAAAAGCCAAGTCGTCACTTTTGATACAGAGGGCTCCTGTGTTGCTCAGAAATCAGAGGCTTATGTTGTAGGTCTGGCGATACAGCCCAAGGACAGATCTCGAATGGCGCGGACCACGTGGGAAGCAGAAGTCAAAGCTGGCAGCTGTATCGAGGTTAAGATGTCTTCAACCTAGAGGCACTGGGGGTGGCTCGGTTGGTTAAGCATCCGACTTCAGGTCAGGTCACGATCTCATGGTTCATGGATTTGGGCCCCCCACTGGGCTCTGTGCGGACAGCTCCGAGCCTGGAGCCTGCTTCGGATTCTGTGTCTCCCTCTCTCTCTGCCTCTCCCTGGCTCACGCTCTGTGTCTCAAAAATAAATAAGTGTTCCTTTTTTTTTTTTTTTTAAAGATATCTCCAGCCTCAAGTGACAGTCTAACTCGCGGGGTCTTTATCCCACGGGCACTGATCTGGGGGAGCTTCCCAGCATCCCCAGTTGGGCAGTAGCTGAACTTGGTTTAGCACCCCAGCGACGGCCTGGTTGAGGGTATAGGCCTCTTTGTGATCTTCTGTGTTCTTCCCCGTAGACAGTTGTTGTCACACAATGTTGTGTTCAGGAGGCAGAGCCGGGAAAGGAAATTTCTTCTGGTGCTCTTTTTGGATCGGGGAGAAAATCTTGTTCCCAGAATCGGGCCCCTCCCTGCTTTACGGTTCATTGGTCGGAGGCGGTCACAGCCCTGGGATAAAGGCTCTCTATCGGATACTTGAATCAAATTGGAGATGGGTTAGCAGAGAAGGACAGATGGATGGACCCACGGCCCTTCCCACAGAAAGAGAGATGCCTTTTTTACTAGAGATGAAAATAAGGTATAATCTCCAGGGGTATTAGGGTTCTCCAGAGAAGCAGAGCCAATAAGCTTATATATATGTGCACACAATATATGGAAAATTTTGTTAATATATTTTACCCAAATTTTAAGTATGTGTGTGTGTGTGTGTGTGTGTGTGTATCCTGTTGTTTCTGTGTCTCTGGAAACCCCTAGTGCACCTGGAGATTATGCCTTATTTTTATAATAGGATATGGAGTATAATGAAATTTCTGATGAAGAATTGGCTCACACAATATAGAGGCTGAGAAGTTCCAAGACATGAAGTCAGCAAACTGGAGAACGAAAGGATGTCGGTGTAATTCAGTCTGGGAACCAGGAGAGCCAGGAGTAAAAGTGCCTTTCGGAGGGCAGAAGACTGATGTCCCAGCTTTACCCTTTGGTTCTATGCCGGCCCTCAAATAGTTGCAGGATGAGCACCCCCACTGGGGAGGGCCACCTTCTGTGCTCAGCCTGGCATTCCACTTGCCGATATCTGCTGGAAATGGTCCCACAGACACACCCAGAAATACCATTTAACCAGGTATCTGAACATCCTGTGGCAAGTCAGGTCGACACGTAAAATTAACCCTCACACCAGGATTGGGATGAAGCAAGGATAGTAGAATAAGAAAAATAATAAATCTTACATTTATTTTTTTTTTTGCTACGGCATCCATGTATCAGCATACTTGGACTAAAATAATTTTACATTTCATCCAGTCAGATTTTTAGACTCCTGTTCACTTTCTGCTCTCATGACTGCCTGGTTTGCGAAAAATCCCTGAGAAGTTAGGAGCGAAGCATCCCGGTATCTCTTTTATTGTGGCAAGTCAGAAAGGAAGTGAGGCGTACGTGTGAACCACGTTTTGGAATTTTTCCAGCCTCCGTGATATCAAGGAAGAGCCAGCATCCCTTCTGTTTGGAGCTGGAGCCGCGTGAGACTCGACTCTTTTCACCTTCGAAGCGATGTTTTAAAGCCAGAACCAATAATCAAAATGGGAAGTGGCTAAAGAGGCCAGATCCTTAACTCTGCCTAAAATGCGTCATTTTGTCATTCATGCGCAGGGACTTTTTATTTATTGGGTTTTATTGGCCTGGTTCCTCAGCCCTACAAACTTGTTAAAAGCGGAAATGAGATGATAACATTATAATTAGTAAAGGTTTAATTGTCTTTGAGATGTACCATAGCAACTTCTAATGCAATTCGACTCAGAATTCTGCCAATTACATTTAGTTTTTTAAATGTTTATTTATTTTTGACAGAGAGAGAGAGAGAGCGCGCAGAAGTGGGAGAGGGGCAGAGAGAGAGGGAGACACAGAATCCAAAGCGGGCTCCAGGCTCTGAGCTGTCAGCACAGAGCCCGACGTGGGGCTCGAACTCACGGACCGCGAGATCATGACCTGAGCTGAAGTCGGATGCTTAACCGACCGAGCCACCCGGGCGCCCCATCCGCCTAATTATTATTTTTTTTTTCGCCTAATTATATTTAAAGTGAGCCGTAGGTTATCTTAAATTGATGTACTGGAGGTTTAACACTTGTGAAAGTAAGACAAGTAAGGCATATGAACGTCTTACTTAGAATGACCCTGATTGTACCATTTCATAAAAAACAACTTCATCTTCCTTTATTTTTTTATTATTTTTTTAAATATGAAATTTATTGTCACATTGGTTACCATACAACACCCAGGGCTCATCCCAGCAGGTGCCCTCCTCCGTGCCCATCACGCACTTCCCCTCCCCCCCACCCCCCATCAACCCTCAGTTTATTCTCAGTTTTTAAGGGTCTCTTATGGTTTGCCTCCTTCCCTCTCTAACTTTTTTTCCCCCCCTTCCCCTCCCCCATGGTCTTCTGTTAAGCTGCTCTGTTGGTGCCAAGGACAGAAGGGTTGGGCATGCTCTGTCCAGAGTGGTGTGGCCCACAGGCTGGAGAGGTAATTGATGGAGAAATGCGTGAGAGGCTTTCAGCTTGGTGGAGTAGCCATTTGGGTTTGCTATTCCTGTTGGGTCGCTGGAAATGCAGGGAACTGGGGGGGCACGGCACAAGGTGACCGCTTAGAGACGGGCAGCCGGGTGGCTCTGGGCAGGACCCCAGCTCTCCCTGTGCTCTTGCCAGTGTGTAACCCGGTGGGTAATGCTTGCGGTTAAATTGTGCCAGGAAGAGAGTAACATAAAACCTTAACGTCCTGTGACACAAAGGACAAATGTTGTATAATTCCACTCTCATGAAGTTGCTGGAACAGGTAACTTCAGAGAGACAGAAAATAGGTTAGGGGTGTCTGGGGAGGGGTGAAGGGAGAGATGGGGAGTTTGTGGGCACAGAGCTTCTGTTTGGGGTGACCACAAATACAGAAAATAGTTGCACAACATTGTGAACGTAATTAATGCCACTAGACTGGGCACTTAAAAGTGGTTAAAATGGCAAGTGTTTTTGCCAAGATTTGCTAAAAGTGAAAAAAGAAAAGAAAGGGAGAAAACCTCCCAGTGGGATATTTTGCAGAGTGAACATCTTATTAACAGCACCAGCCTCAGCTGCAACCTTCAGGAGCCAGAAGAGGCTGGGTTGGTTTTTCCTTCTCTTTCCAAGAGGATAAATCTTCACTTCCCTTCAGAACACAGAGCACTGATTCTGGCTCATGCCTTGTTTTTTATTGCTGCCAGGCCAAGGGGAGCTGGCCAAGGGCACCACATAGGTGCCAGGCTGGGTTTGTCTCTAAATGGCATATGTGGTTTCTAAGTACCCAGCTTGCTATGCCCAAGGGATTGAATATGGAAATAGCTTGTTCCCAGAATCTGGATTCCAAAAATAAACTGGAGACTTTAAATTGGACCCAAGCAATAGCACCTCCTTGTAGGTGAGGGCACACCATATGCGACCCTTTGGGTATTTGGATTTAAACCCATGTCGAATGGTGTCCAAGTCAGGTTTATTTCAGAGAGAATTATTTTCTTCTCTCTTCTGAGGCTGCTTTTGTATCCTTTACAGTATCAGACACAAATCAAATGTATGTGTGTGTGCGTAGGAAAGCATCCACAGTTCTGGCATTTATAACAGTGGCTTGGCTTAGGACATACACCCTAGAGCTAGACCATCGAGATTCACATTCCTCCACGCAGGCCATGCCATCTCCACAAGGTACTTAATGCCCCGTGGGTTGTTCTGGGAATTAAATGAGCTAATAGAGGTAAAACATTGAGGACAGTGCCTGGCACTTAATAAATGCTCCCTCCGCATGAGTCATCGTGAGTAGCGGTCGTAGCGGTGGTCTAGTAGATGTATGTTTGCTTGTTCGACACTATATATGAAGCAACATATATGAAGTTGTGTTTGGGGAAGGAGAATGTGTAGGAAGATAAAAGATTCAAGTTAAAGACACATCCAGAAGACATGAAAAGAGAAGGCATATGTCCAAAGCAACTGGAAACCCTTCAACCGGGTGCTGTTCAACTTAATCTAATGCGAGATTGTGAAAGGGCTGAGGTCCTATATTCACGTGACCTTTGGAAGACTGAAGAGTCATGGTGTTGACAATGAAAAATATCACTGTGATAGAAATTACATCTGTACGTGTATCATATATGGGTGTGTGTGCGTGCACTTGTGTTTCATAAGTGTCCCTGGACGTGTAGTCTTAACTTCCTTAATTTGTAACTGAGACAGTGGCATTGGGGAACTTAAGTGACTTGCCCTAAGTAATAGTCACTGAAAGTGGTCCAGAAATCTTTTATAGAAGACCCCTTTCATTGTTCTGTGGGATAGTTTTACACACATCCCTTGAGCAGAGGACAAAAAAGTTATTTTTTGCCGAGTTCCTAATTGTTTAAGATGCATCTAGAATTTGGTGAAGCAAAACGTCAATCAAAAAGAAAAAAGAGAGAGAGATTAGTGGAGTTAGAGCAAAGATTTGCAAGATTTGCAACATAGCTGATACTGCTTTGGCAGTAAAAGACCTGGAGGCATGAATGATTAAGTTGAGGATAAGGAGTAGAACCTACAGTGAATAACGAAAGGCAAGGCAACATTCAGCAATGCACATTGTTTCTTTTCTTGCCCTAAGAATGAACTGCTCACTTCCTCTTGTGACTTCATGCAAAACCCGACAGGCACAGTCCTTTCTGTTTTTTGGGGCATCCTGGACACCTACACATATGCTATGATCATTAAATACATGTCTTAACACTGGCATATGAGCTCGCTGATGACGTTTTCCACGTTTGTACCTTCCCATGTACTTAGCCAATACCTTGCACATTACTGCTACTCCTTAATAGTTTATTTTTTTTTAAGTTTATTTTTGTTTGGTTTTGAGAGAGAAATAGAGAGCAAGCAGGGGAGGGGCGGAGAGAGGGAGAGACAGAATCCCAAGCAGGGCCTCGAACTCATGAACTGGGAGATCATGACCTGAGCCAAAGTCAAGAGTCTAACGGACTAAACCATCCAAGCGCCCCTCAGTATTAGTTTCCGAATAAATACTCAGTGAACATATAGCAGAACAAATTAGTTCATGCAGTTATAGGCAGTTGATTCTTATTTATTTATTAAAATTTGTTTTTAATGTTTATTGATTTTTGAGACAGAAAGAGAGAGCGAGCGAACACAGGGGGCAGAGAGTAAGACACAGAATCCCAAGCAGGTTCCAGGCTCTGTGCTGTCAGCACAGAGCCCGATGCGGGGCTCAAACCCACGAACCATGAGATCGTGACCCGAGCTGAAGTCGGAGGCTTACCCGACTGAGCCCCCCAGGTGCCCTAGCAATTGATTCTTAATAGCACCCACCCAATGACCTTAATAATACCCAGTGAAGTATTTTTTCTGGTTCCTCTACCTCCCAAATTCTGTTGAAGCTGGGTGAGATTTCTTTGTTAAAATACTACTAACAGTTATTTAAGAGGCTTCTCTTCAATGAACTACAGGTTTAAAAATATATAAATCATGTGACCATTGGAGACCAATCCCTTTACCACTATGAAAGGAAGCATTTAGAACCACATGGGATTCTGGGTGGACCAGCCACCTGGGTGCTCCACAGCCCATGCTTGTGCCTCTGTCCCGCTGGATTCTGGATTCTTCTCTCGTCAGGTCTTTCTCACCAGAGAGTAGGCCCAAGTGACTTGCTGTTTTGTATGCATTATGAAATTCATAAGCATGTTCACTACATGTATGAGGTATGGGGACTCATAATAAAGTGTAAACTCACAGTCCAGCTTAAGGAATGCGGTGTTCCAACACGCTTCAACTCCTCCCTGCGCCCTCTGCAATTCTGTCACCCTCTCAAGGTATCTGCATCAGATTTTGTGTGTACCACATCTTTGCTGTTCTCTTTACAGCTCTTCTAGTTACGTACAGATCGTAACATTAGTTTTGCCCATTTGGAATTGAAAGTAAATGGAATCAGCCTGTATGTATTCTTTTCCATCTCGGTTTTTTTGTTTTGTTTTGTTTTTTTCCCCCAGTCAGCATTATAGTCATGAGAATTGCTCCTGTTAAGCTGGTGGTTGTCTTTAGTTCTTTGATTTTCACTGTTTCTAGCAATTTCTTACCTGTCTTCCTCCCTCCATTCTTCTCTACCTCTGTTCTTTCTTTTGCTTCTCTCTCCCTGTATGTATCCCTTCCCCTCTCCTTTCCACATATATTACCAAATTCCTTTCACATGCCAGATGCCATTCTAGGCTGCGCGGACAGAAGTAGTGGTAAATAAAGCGAGATCAAAATCCTTGCTCTCAAAAAAAAAAATTCCTGCCCTCATGGAACTTAAGTTTCAGGTAGAAACACAGATGCTAAACAACACAAATTGTCTTAATGTTCATAGATTAGATGTTAATAATTATTGTGCAGAAAAGTAAGGCATGAGAGAGGCTGGGGACCCGGCTATGCAGGGATGATTTTCAACATTAAAAAGGATAATTAGAGAATATAGCACAAATTATTCACCTATTCTGATTGTTTTGAGGCCACTGTGAACAGTGCTTTCTGTCTTTGGGCACCGAGGTACAGAGGTATTTCCGAGGTATGTATTCCTAGGGGTGGGACTGCTGGAGTTTGTAAAAAAAAAAAAAAAAAAAATGTCAAAGCGTTTTTCATTGATAATGATTTACTCATCTTCTCATCTTCAGAGCCCAGCATGGTGTGTGACACAGAGGTAGGCTAACATTTGCTTGACCAAATAGAACTTCATTGTAGAAACCAGAACAATAGGGACTGATCCTTGAAACCTACTTCGTCCTATAAATTGTGCTCTGCTATTTATGCATCAGACCTTGCATGGAAAGCAGAAAGCAGCCTTCCATTTGTTTTCTGTGCTCAACTATTCTTCAGAGAATGGCTTTGGACATTTGGTGAGTTCGGCACAGTTGCTAAAGCCTCTTTAGCAGTAACGAGCACTGTAAGTCGCTTCTAGCTGTTTATTGCTAGTATTTGTCACTCTCTTGTTTGAAACAACCCTTGAAGAAGCCAAGTTCTCTTTATAGGACATCATCCCCCCTTTCCTCTGTGCTCCTGGCTTCTGAAGCTTGCCTCAAGAGCGTGTTCTCCAGCTCCTGTATGGAATCAGGAGTCTCTACTTGAACTTGCACCTTTGAATATTCCTGTCCGGCTGATGTTTTGGCAGGCAGAACATTACACTTTAAAATTGATCCTTCCTTGCTTGTGGAAAATGAATCTAAGGTACTTGGGGAATTATTTGGGCTTGGGAAGGCTTGATGCCTCATAAAAGGAAGTTCTGGGCCGAAGTACTCTTGGAATATGTCAAGCCCCGGAGTCGTGCCTTTGCTTTCTAAATATTTGATATAAAAATGGGTGGTTACATCCAGTCACTCTGTGTCTGATTGTTTCATCATGTTTGAAATGTCCAGTCTCAGCATTTAAAATAAATAAATTCATTTCTTATAAAGTCTCTTTTAGTGCAGTCATTGGCAACTGTTCATCCCGGTTAGCACATTTAACAGATGAATTGTGAGTGTTTTATTTTTTTTTTTCGGTCCTCATTCTTTCCAGTGTATATTGAACCATTTAGTTACTAACCAACTTTTCTTTATTAAAAGTTGGGATATACTATTCTTCCTAATAAATGGTTCTTGGTATAAATAAGAATTATAAGAAAGACTATAATGTGCATTTTTGTTATATTAATGTAAAACAAGGGAACAGTTGTGGATTGTGTTGTTGTTGTTGGGTTTTGTTTTTTGTTTTTTTTTTTGTTTTGTTTTTTGGGTTTTTTTTGCTATTTCAGTATAAATGGCCGTTCTTTTTTTTTCTTTTTTTTTAAGGGTTATTTATTTATTTAGAGAGGGTGCAGGGGAAGGGCTGAGAGACAGGGTGGGGGGAGAGAGAGAGAATCCCAAGCCGACTCCACACTGTCAGCTCAGAGTCTGATGCAGGGCTCGAACTCACAAACTGTGAGATCATGACCTGAGCTGAAATCAACAGTCAGACGCTTAACCAACTAAGCCACTCAGGCACCCCTAGAAATAGCCATTCTTAAATTCTGACTCTGGTGAGGGAGGCAAACCATAAGAGACTCTTAAATACTTAAATACAGAAAACAAACTGAGGGTTGCTGGAGGGGTGAGTGGGGGGATGGACCAAATGGGTGACAGGCATTAAGGAGGGAACTTTTTGGGATAAGTACTGGGTGTCATATGTAAGAGATGAATCACTGGGTTCTCCTCCTGCAGCCAGGACTATACTGTATGTTAACTAACTTGAATTTAAATTTAAAAAAGGAGAAAAAAATAAGAATAATTTTCAGCCTCCATCTGGTAGACTAGACAGGTATGAGGTCAATAATATCTGTGTGTGTGTGTGTGTGTGTGTGTGTGTGTGCAGACACATGGTATATTTAGTGCACCTCACTAGATTATCTCAAAGAAAATTCTAAAAGTGAATGGAAGTGTTCATAAGATTTATTAAATGCATAAATAATAAATAGATGTCTACTCTCAGCATCAGAACCAGAAATGCAAAATGAATGAGAAAAGTACCTGAAGTACAGTTTAGTAAAGGAAAACATATCTTGTTTGCCATTTCAGTTGACTGGTGAACCACCATGTCACTTTCTTCCTCTCTCCTCTTAGTTTATTTTGTTATTTTGTTTTCCTTTTAAGTGATCTGTATGCCCGCTTGCACTTACAACCCGGAGATCAAGATTTGCATACTCTACCAATGGAGCCTGGCGGGCACCCTTTCTCTCCTCCTACTTTGAATGTGGTCCAAGATCCAGGATTCCAAATGGCTTTCAGAAAGGTTCTGACACTAAACCCACGGAAGTCCGCTTAGTGAGAGTTTTATGGATAAAATGCAACTCGGTGCGCAATATGCCTGAAATACATTCAGATGTCGCAAGGTTTGTTCTTCTGGCTCCCGTAGTGATGAGGCACAGCACTGATATTAAAAAGCCTGGTAACGCTTATGTGGCCTTCATAAAAAAAGAAAACATTTTAAGTCTTTCAAAACATAAGAAAAATGCTATGATGTATGTGTGTGTGGCTTCTTTTTGAAATAAAGATACAACTTTGGAAAAGCAAATAAAACCAAGCATTTATAGATGTTTCCAATATGCTGCTATTAAAATCACGGTAATAAAAATAGTAGGTTTTCCTATTTTAGGGAGAAAAAAAGGCCTATGATCTTTTCCATTAAAGTGAATGGCAGTTGGCTGCATTTTCCTGTCTTTCTGATATGATTTTTCCATGCCATAAAAATATGATTAGCTTGTGCTTAAGAAAAGTTCGTCAAGTTTCCATGACGGAAATGTTTATTGAAGCCTAGACTGTTTCTAACATGACACCACGTTTTTACTGTAAAAATGTGAAGCTGGGTAAAGGTAATATTCAAATGGAAGAAAACCTTCATCTTCATTCAGGGAAACTAGCTTATGGTTTGGTTATAACACTGTAAAAGGAGAAATGGCCGAAACATGGTCATGTGTCTGTATGCCATATTGTATTAGTCAGCATTTCTCAAGAGAAACAGAGCCAGTAGGGTGTGTATATGTGTGTATTGTATATAGCTGTGTGTATATCTAGATATTGGCTTCTACAATTATGGAGGCTGGCGAGTCCCAAGATCTGTAGTTGGGAAGCTGGAGGAGGGCAGTGGTGGGGTTCCAGTGAATACTGGCAGCCTCAAGACTATGTAAGAGTCAGTGTTTCAGTTCAAGTCCAGAGTCAACCAAGAATGGAATCCCAGCCCAAGGAGTCAGGCAGGTGGAGTTTTCTCTCTTACTTGCTAGCCTTTTTGTTCTATTCTGGCCTTCAACTGATGGGATGAGGCCCACCCGCCTTAGAGAGGGTATCTGCTTTATTTAGTCTACCAGTTCAGATGGTAATCTCACCCAAAACACGCTCACTCTCACATCCAGAATAATGTTTGACCAAGTATCGGGGCACCCTGGGATTCAGTCAGACTGACACGTAAAATTAAGCAGTACGCATGCCAAAAAAGATGTTGTTTTTAAAGGATAGGAAGAAGAAAAACATGGAAGACAGGAGAATGAGACATTTACGGCAGTCTGTCCTGGAAAATTCACATCTCTTCTGTTTCTTGTATTGAAAATAGATTGAAGATGATGTAAAATGCTTCAGGATGTAGACGTTTTTATGTTGTAGTGCGGGTGTGGGGTCCAAGTTTACTATTGTATCGAAACAGAGTAGGATGGGTTTGAGACTTACATTGAGCAGGTTTCCAAGAACCTGTGCTCTGGTATGCTTTTTTTTTTTTTTAAAAAAAAACTTGAGCATAAATAGTAAAAAGGAACAACTAACATTTCAATTATAAGTGCAGTTGGCAAAGGGGCATTGGCTTCTTTTGTTTTATTTAGGCAAGCCAACTTAGGAACACCAAACAATAGTTGAGTAATTTTCCCCAAGGATGTCTGTAAACCATTTAATTCAATGTGGTGAACTCAACACACTGAGCTGCACTGAGCGAGGTGTGGCTATAAGGGACGTGACTCAGAGCAAACACTCGGGGAGAGGAAGGACCTTGGCTTTGTAAACGGGAACGTGAATTTTGGGACCAAGATGCTAGTTCCAACCCCACTAATGTTACATTTTGTACAAGAAGCAAGTTTTTGAGAAACCCGTTTTATTGCAAAGGAATAGATATTTCAAGCATTTGAAAAAGCAGAGGACTACTTTTTCTGCAGTCTCTGGAAGAGAATCAAATAGGACAGGTTCCTTGGCACCGGTGTTGTGACATGCACTGTCCAACGTTGTATGTCCTGCCTTTTGTGACCTACCTGTAGTGACTTAACCTTTCTCCCGGAAACGTGTAAATGACTTTTGAGATACATGTTGTATTTATACGTGTAGAAAGGTTGTCAGAGAAGGTTGGTTGCAGAACCATTTTTTTCTCCCCAGGTAGGCATTGAGGCAGACAGGCTCCTTCCAGTGGGGCTGCTGAGAGAACAGTCATTTTGATCCAAATGATGTGTATTTATCCACTGCATACCGTACTGCCGCACCCACGACAGTTTTGAACCTGTAGAGCTGTGAGGGCATCAGCGTGCTCTCTTTCTCTCTCTCTCTTTTTTTTTTTTTTTAACATTTTTAAAATTTATTTTGGCGGGGGAGAGGCAGAAAAAGAGGGGGATGGAGAGTCCAAAGTGGGCTCCAAAGGGGGCTCGAACTCACTAACTGCGAGATTATGACCTGAGCTAAAGGTGGACACTTAACTGAGTGAACCACCCAGGCATCCCTCCAAATAATGTCTTTTAAGTAGAAAAGTAGAAACTGTCAGCGGGCTCCACGCTGACAGCAGAGAGGGGCTTGAACTCACCAACTCTAAGACTGTGACCTGAGCCAAAGCTGGACGCTTAACCAACTGAGCCCCCCAGGCACCCCAGAGGCATCAGCACTCTTCATTTTAATCACGCCAGCAGATCCTGAACATTACTTTTCAGGCTTTTTTTTTTAAACTTGGTTTCTTTCTTCTCTCTCTCTCTCTTTTTAAATCAAGGCTTTATGTTTTAGAGCAATTTCAGGTTCACAGAAGATAGAGCGAAAGGTACAGAGATTTTCCAAATATCACCTGACCCACATATGCACAGGCTGCCCCATCAACATCGCCACCAGAGTGGGACATTGATTGTAATTGATGAACCTGCACTGACACATCATTCTCACCCAGAGGCCATCGCTTACATTAGGAGCCGCATAGGTGCTGGACATCCAGTGAGTTCGGACAAATGCAGAATGACAGGTATCCACATTTGTGGTGCCATACAGAGTAATTTCACTTCCCTAAACATCTCCTGTGCTCCGCCTTTTCATCCTTGCCTGTCTCCAAATTAGGGGACTTTTTTTCTTGTGGATAATTGATGACTGCCATACTCTGAGATCTCTCTTTAGTTCAAGCATTTTATTCATAGAGAAAAAAGGGTTCTTTTTGCTTATGAACTATGAAGTAGAATATTAAAGACTTTGAAATTTAATGTTCCGCTCTGTAATTGGAAGAAAAAAAGAACGCCTGTGTTTGTTTGTTTGCTTGTTTGTTTTATATTGCTGAAGTGTATGAACTTAGTAGAAATCCATACAAGCATAGAACTGGATTGGAAAGAAAGTTAGTGGGTACCGAAGTAAATCCTTCCACCTTATGTACCAGCAAACAGAGGCCAGGAAAAATTGGGTGGTTTGCTCAAATATAAATGAAATAAGTCTAAAAATATCTCCTCGTCTGTAGGAGAAAAAAGTCCCCAAAGTTTACTTTCCTTCCCAGCAAAACTATATTAGTTGAATTGAATTAATTAGAAAATGCGAGTCTGCTTTGCAGATGAACTTCAGTAACTGTGACTTGGGGATCTAGACAGTCTATACTGAGAGCCCCATTCCCTTTCCTGAACCCTGCCTCTGTCTTGTCATTAGAATTGTGCTATTCTGCTCAATTTGGAGTTTGCAGATCCAAGAGAAAAGGACGTGGCCAGCATCTGTGGCTGACCAGCCCTGCTCAAGGCCACGGGCTGTCTACTTCTCACTCCAGGCTGGCCCCGTGCACTTGCTGGCTTTCCAAAAACGACCTTCCAGTGTCAGGTTGGAGGGTGTGTGTTTTCTGCAGCTCTGTGCACCCCTCAGCAGAGACTTGGGAGACTGTTTGCCCCTCATCTGACTATAACTGTGTGGGCTGGTTCCTTTTGAGCTTCTGGGTTATAGCTGTGCTTTAATTTTTGTGAAATGAAACTTTAAAATGTTATTGTTTTAGCAGCTAAACATCTGTTTTCCACAGGCGAATTCAAATCCCAAAATGGAGCTGGAGTCATAAAACCTAACCAACAGTTTGACTGCCATTTAAATCAATGGTGCCTTTTTTCCCCCAAATAATGTCTTTAAAATTTTTTTTTTAGCGTCTATTCATTTGTGAGAGACAGAGAGCGAGAGGGAGAGGGGCAGAGAGAGAAAGGGAGACACAGAATCCGAAGCAGGCTCCAGACTCGGAGCTGTCGGCACAGAGTCAGACAGGGGGCTCGAACTCACGAACTGTGAGATTATGACCTGAGCTAAAGTTGGACGCTTAACTGACTGAACCACCCAGGCGTCCCTCCAAAGAATGTCTTTTAACTAGAAAAGTAGAAACTGAGAATGCCCTAGTTTGGGTGTTCATTCTTTAGAATTATACTAGTGACAATAGAAGTGACTTTGGGAACCTTCCAAGACCTCTAAACCTTGACCTATTCCATAGTCATTGGCAAATGAACAGGCGTAGGACTCCAGGAGATTAAAGTGTCTGCTTTAACATGGGGAGGTGGAAATAGGGCTAGAGACAGCAATTGGAATCCAGTGGCCTTTATTCTCCACAAATATGTAGATCGTTTATAACAGTAAAATGATTCGATCGGGGTATAGACAGACTTTTCCAGAGGATGTATTTTCCATCACTGTTTAGGTACATTATGTGACGTGGTTGAGCAGACGACATTTGGACGAAATTTGTGTGAATGGAATCACGCTGGAGATGACCTAAAGGAGAAGAGTATTCTGAGCGTTTTGGATGAGATGTCCCCTGCCACTTGCCATATGGTTTAGCAGGTGCCCTCAGATGCCAACAGGTCAGGTGAATGCGTAGATCATCTGGAATGGGCTGGTTTAGATGGTAGAGAATTCATTGGTGCTCAAATGCTCTGCCTCCTACCCTGTTACTAGCACATGGAATTAGCCCAGAACTGTTTTAGTTTCCAGATTTCAATTTTTCAAGGGTTCTAGAAATTTGTAGTTTCATATGATATATCCAACTTTTATTTTATAAATGGCTGTGACTCACCAGTTTGTTATTTGGGGTATCAGGGCTTCTGGGTCCATCCACATGTTTTTAACATTACTATTGGAGTCATTTGGGGGTACTAATTTCACCTTTCTGACGCTTCAGTTATGCTTTTTCTTTAATGTTTTTTTTTTTTAAACTTTTGAAGGAGAGAGAGAGAGACAGAGCATGAGCGGGGAGGAGCAGAGAGAGAGAGGGAGACACAGAATCTGAAGCAGGCTCCAGGCTCTGAGCTGTCCACACAGAGCCCGTCGTGGGGCTCGAACCCACGAACCGTGAGATCATGACCTGAGCCGAAGTGGGACGTTCAGCCGACTGACTCACCCAGGCGCCCCTCATTTGTGTTTTTTTGCAGCTGAAGTAATAATGCTTGCTTTAGAAAGTAATGGAGATAAAACCAGAGAGGGGAAAGGGAAGCATTTTGTAATTGCGGAGTTCTTTAGAGGCCTTAAGTGTCGTGTGGAGGGACACAACATGCTACGTTGTGGAGTAGCTTCCGCGGAGCCATCTGTACTGGCCCCAGCTCGTGCCAGCTGCTTCCCAGCTATACTGCACCAGCTAAAAGATGAACTGGGGAAGAGTGGGCAGGCACCAGCCTGGTTCAATATGCACTCCGAAAGCAAATGCCCGAAATCTCCTTTCTTCTTTCATGCCCAAGGCAAAGGAGTGTGAGCCCCATGCCCCCTGATGCACCCTGAAAATACTCCTTATCCTTTTTTTAAAACCCCTTTTCTACCTTTAAGGCCATTTCTTACGACTTAATGGTTTATAGTAACTCATTTAGCCACATAAACATAGTTTTCCTTGTTAGGGAGGGATCAGGAGGTGATGCAGAGAATATGCCTCACCCTGGGTCCTGGAAAAGCCTTTCCAGGTCCAAAATTCATTAGCAAAAATAATCATTTCCCATTCTCTTGCTTGTGTCTCACAGTACCTGTTACTTCACTTATTTGTTTATAGCAGATGTTTGTCTTCTTTAATACATCGTGGAATCTTTGAAGGGAGACCGCTCAAATGTCATCTCTATTTATTTATTTATGTTTATTCATTTTTGAGAGAGAGAGCGCGCAAGCAAAGGAGAAACAGAGAGAGAGGGAGACACAGAATCCGAAGCAGGCTCCAGGCTCTGAGCCGTCGGCACTGAGCTCGATGTGGGACTCGAACCCACAAACTGAGATCGTGACCTGAGCGGAAGTCGGACGCTTAACCGACTGAGCCACCCGGGTGCCCGTTAACTCTTTTTAACTCTAAGGCCCAGTGAGCATTGCAACAGCTCAGTGTTTGCTCCATCGTACTGAAGAACTCTGAGCTGTCATGTCTTTGAGTCTCTGGAGAAAGTATAGTGTTTACAAAAGGACACGCGTTCTCATTTTCTCGAAGTAGAGAGGCAGCAAGCAGTAGGGGGTGACAAAGAATACTACTGCAGAAAGTTTTAAGGAAGGCTTCTCCATCTTGCCAATGAGATGGTCAAGCCAGCTCAGAAAAAGAAAAAGCTTTTACCCTATTTATCAAAAGTCACCGTCGTTTTTGTTTGCTTGGTAGAAAGAGGGAAGAGGTCTTGGCAGAAGAGGGAATCCAATGACAGGCATCCCTCCTCACTGCAAGGGAAGGCAGTATTACTGTTGCACTCTGGAATTTTCTTTGTTTCTCCCAGAAAGCAGATGGTCTGATGCAGGCAGTGGCTCTTGCCAACGTAAATTAGATGGTCTGTTTTGTCAGGAGCTGTCCTGTCCACCTCACTGGTGCCCTGCTTCGGCGGGTCAACACTGATGAATAAAGTCAGTGTGCCTCCCATCCTTGGAGACCGTGGATATAAGTCTGTCCAGTCCGATTGATGGTTTACTGTGTGGTCTTTGATTTACAGCATCATATATGTAGAGAAGCATTAACCAAATTTGTACCATTTCTTCCAACTTCCCACCAAAGGAGAATAATGTAGCTGGGAACTTTTGAGTCCTATGGGTACATCATAAAGTTGATATGTTAGAATTCAGTGCTACCCTTGCATTTGATATCTTGCAGAGACAGAATGAAGCCCATAATTTCTTTACTTCTAGGAAACTCTTTAAGACTTCGGAGTGCAATTTGCTTTCCCAGAAATCGGTTGGTAGCTTTTTATTGTGTATACCTGTCCTTATTATTATTTCAAAAATATTGCAAATATTTGGCAACTCCTGTAGGTGCGATAACTCTATAACATGCATCTTTTGAAACTCAGAAACATTTTATGAATACATAAACTGTGTCATGTCCAGAATGGTTTATTATATAACAGCTTTGCCTTAAAAAATAAACTTTAATGCCTTCCCTGTAAAAGTGCAAAGGGATAAAATATGGCTTAACAACAGAAGTACTTACTGAGCAGGAACTTACCAGGTTCCATAAAATAATTCAGGTTCAAACTAATATTTGCCAGTGCAAGAGAAGGGTGTTTTTTGGGGTGAAATAAATTCAAATCTTAGCAGCCTTTGGATATGTACTTTATTATTTTATGACGAAAAGTATTCTGATGTGGTAGACATAATGTGTTAATATTTCTGGACTAGTGAAATTAGGTTAAGACTAAAAATAAACTATGCAGGGTTGAAGCAGTCCACGAACTTCATTACTCGTGCATGCACTGAACGTTCCTCTATGAAGAAAGTTTTGTTTGCCCTGAGGTAGCGTTTCCCTGCATGTGGGTGTTTCATATTTAATGCTGCAGGGGATGAGAGTTGGTCTTACCGTGGGAGTACTTGTAAGCCGGCACTAATTATTGTGCTGGGGCTTGACTGGAATGTGCTGGTAGCAGCCAACTTTAGGTCATTTGCTTTAAATAAAAGAATAGTGTGTTTTGGTGTGGGGATTGGAACGGTGCAAACTAAAGCAAAGAAAACCACGTACAAATGAAATCAGTCAATCAGGATCAGTGTAGTCAGTAACCTAACAGTTCGTATTTCTTCGTCATCCAGACCCGAGATCTTTGAGTCTACTCCTTCTTGTTACATTTAGCATCTCTAAATCAGAAGAACTCTTGAATCCATTCTCTCTCTCCGGCACACTCTCTCCTACGTATTTTTTTGTTCTTCCCAGCCCCGTGTTGGGATGATTTAGGGGTTATGTTGGTGGGGGCACAAGTGTGAAGCAAATGCTTTCATCAAATGTAAGTCAAACGTAGAGTTGTATCCAAATCAAGTTGCTGTTAGAAACCGCTGGTAAGGCAGGGAGATCAGGGAAGGATGCCTGGAGGAAGTCATGACTTTACTGGGAACTGAGGGGTGGCCAAGGAGTTGAATAGTCCAAACAGGGATACCAAGCTCTTGGCAGATGGAACCGTGCATCCAGTGGCCCTGTGGCGGGAGCAAGAGTGGCAAACGTGTAGGGCTAAACAAAGGCTTTTGTGGCTGGTTGGAGATGTAGTCAGGCCTTCTGAGGAAGTTTTTAAATATTATGAGACCAGGGGCACCTGGGTGGCTCCATCGGTTGAGCCACCCAGTTCTTGATTTGGGCTCAGGTCAGGATCTTGCGGTTCGTGGGATTGAGGCCCCTTGTGGAGCCTGCTTGTGATTCTCCCTCTCCCTCTCCCTCTCTCTGTCCCTACCCCACTCACACTCTTTCTCTCTCTCTCTCAAAATAAATAAATAAACATTAAAAAAAAAAGGTCCATAGGAAGCCATGAAAGAATTTTGAGTAAAGTGGTGACATGGTTAGTTTTGGAATTTGAACTGGTGACTTGGTGGCAGGGAGACAAGAGTGAATTTGGGTCAGTGAGCGGAAACTTTTATGGAGACAGTCAAACAAGGAAGATGGCGTCTTGGGCTAAGGAGGTGCTGACGGAGGGGGAGAGAGCAGGAGGAATCTAAGAGACATACGCAAGGTAGAATCCATAGGACTTGGTGGTAGACCAGGTATGGGGGTGAAAGAGACAGTGTTAAGAATGACATGCAAATCTCTGACCTGTGTAACTGGATGGGATGTGGTACCGTTTCCAGAGGAAGAAAAAGCATAAAGAGCCCTAGGCTTTGTAAGGAATATGATGAGTTCAGTTTTGGACATGGTGAGTTTGAGGTTACTTCAGTGTGTCCAAGGGGAATGGATGTTAAACAGGCAGTTAGGGTTAACAGTCGGAGTGGGGGGTGAGGTCTGGGTGGAGAATTTCCAAACGCGTACGCAGATGATAACTGACTGAACAGACATGACATCACATAGGGAAAACGAATCAGGGTAACAAGACCGCAGGGTCCAGCCCTGACCCTTGAGGGAATCTAGTGTGCCCTGGGTGAGGCCGAAGGGGAGTCTGCCAAGGAGAGTTTCTGTGGGAATGAAGGGAAGCCAGGGCTTTCATTTGGGCTTATTGCCTTAGACGTGACACTCAACTTCACGCCTTTGCCTCTTCCCTTGGACTCTCTATTATTAGAGTTCTAGGAAGGTTAAGTTTTTGAAGTATAGTTTTCCTCTTTTCTCAGAAATAGAGATTCTCCATGTTCTCCAAAGTTTAACACCCTCCAGGGTCTGGTTTTCACCCACTCTATTTTCTTTTACTGCCCTTCTCAGACCTTGTAAATGGAGGGAACTGAACCACTTGTTTTTATGTTTAGCTGTTAAATGCCCTTGATCTTCTATCATGGCGACTCTTCTCTTGTAGCTTCTTCAACTAGAAATGCCATCTCCGCCCACCTTAATGGTCTAGCTCAAAGGTGTTTAAGAACTGCCCAAAAGTTTAGATGCTTATGTAATTGGCCTGGGTGTAAGCCCAGCCTTTGGCAATTTGGCAAAGCTCCTCCAGGTGATTTGAACATATAGCCAGGTTTGAGAATTAGTCTGTATGTCTTAGACTTCAGTGGGTCCCCAAACTCCTGAAAATGGCAGGATCTGGTTCTCTTTTATCTTTGTATCTCAGGCCTTGAATCATGGTAGGTGCCCAGTGCCTATTTATTGAATGAATTGACAGTTTATCCTGTAAAAAATCTGAGGCATTTTGTAAATCGTTCTTCCCGTATTTCTTGGATCTTTTAGTGTCTTGATCATTTTTGATGACCATTAAATATTTTCCCCTCCTTTCCTTTCTGTTGGTTTCTTTTTTTTCCTTTTTCTTTAAAAAAATTTTTTTTAATGTTTATTTTTGAGAGAGAGACAGAGTGTGAGTGGGGGAGGGGCAGAGAGAGAGGGAGACACAGAATCCGAAGCAGGCTCCAGGCTCTGAGCAAGCAGTCAGCCCAGAGCCCGACGCGGGGCTCGAACTCACGGACTGCGAGATCGTGACCTGAGCTGAAGTGAGACGCTTAACCGACTGAGCCACCCAGGCACCCCTAGATCTTTTTAAAAAATGTTTATTTGAGAGAGAGAGAGAGAGAGAGTGATAGAGAGAATATCCAAGAGAGGGGGAGGGAGGAGAGAGAGACAGGGAGAGAGAGAATCCCAAGTAGGCTCCATGCTGTCCACGCAGAGCCTGATGTGGGGCTTGATCTCACGAACCATGAGATCATGACTGAGCTGAAATCAAGAGTCAGACGCTTAACCAGCTGAACCACCCAGGTGCCCCTGGGATAGTAGTTCTCAGTGGGAACAGTTTGGCTCCCAGGTGACATTTGACTCTCTGGAGACATTTTTCGTTGCCACAAATCGGAGGGAGTGCTACTGGCACCCAGTTGGTAGAAGCCAAGGAGGCTGTTAAACATCCAACAGTGCACGGGACAGCCTCTCTAAACAAAGGGTTATCTGGCTTCAATCAAAATGATAGTAGCACCAGGATTGAGAAACCCTGGATTAGCAATAGTGGCTCTAGAAAAAATAATCACATGTTGAGTTTCTCTCAACCTCAGTTACGGAGTATTCCAGGCTTGCCTCTAACTTATTCTGACATACAGATGTGTCTTCATGTAAACTTGCCTCCCTTTGTGTACTTCTTTATGTGCTCTTATCATTCGTGTGTGTTGCTTTGCCTTTCTTTTGAGGTACGAAACAAATCTAGAGTTTGATTCCTGGGTGATCCACACAAGGGGATTGAGAATCCCACGAAGGATGGTTATCCGCTGGTGTTTTCTTGGTTCTTTTCAGTTATACTAGCTTTCTGTTATCAGTGAGCAGAAAAGACACATCCTTTTGTGTTAGAGGCACAAATGCTGGCCTAATTATTTTAGATTAAATGTTCTCTCCGGAGTAAAACTTAGTGATTCATCACATATATAACACCCAGTGCTCATCTGGCTTCGTGTTTTAAGTCTGTGGCAATAAGGGAGTATTGCTTTACTTTAAAATACAGTTTTGGGGGCACCTGGGTGGCTCAGTTGGTTGAGTGTCTGACTCTCGATTTCAACTCAGGTCGTGATCTTGCGGTTCGTGGCTTGGAGCCCTGTGTTGGGCTCTGCACTGAGAACTTGAAGTCTGCCTGGGAATCTCTCTCTCCCTCTCTCTCTGCTTTTCTCTCTCTCTCTCTCTCTCTCAAAATAAGAAAATAAATTTACAAATAAAATAAAATAATAAAATAAAATAAAATAATAAAATAAAATAAAATAAAATAAAATAAAATAAAATAAAATAAAATATAGGTTTTGTTTCCTTGTCCTTAGTATTTGGGCTGCTTAGCAGAACATTTCATTTCCTGTGAACAATGGCTGGTAATCCTGGCCATCCTTTTCTGACATCTTATACTTCAATTATTTTCAAGCTGGCATGCAATAATATAAGTTGAATGAAAGGTAGTTAAGTGTTTGTTGACATCTATTGGGAAATACGGTGTCATCTCTAGTTTATCTATCAATCTATCTATCTATCTATCTACCATCTATCTATCTATTTATTTATTTGGTTCCGTTTTCGCATACGCAATATTCCTGTCTCATTGCACACCTGTCTAGGGAGCAAAGAGCCACAGTTTTCTCCAAAAACACCACAAGAGACCTATAAACCTGGAGCCAAATTATTGGCAACTCTCTTGCCCGGTCTGCAACAATGCATTCTCCCTTTCCTGCTTTGGTCTGCCCTGTAATGTTTTTGTGTTTGATTTATATTTTTAAATGGGGACTGGGCTTAGTGATTCATTAAATAATGTCAAAACTAACGTTTGTCAGAAGCCTTCTTACTATCGCATCTTTTTAAGGCATAAACTGGGTTGATAGCCCACCGCTTTCGTGGCAATGGGAAAGACGATGACTTCTGAGTCGTAAACAGAGTTTCGGAGCCGGCTGATAACATTTAAGTAGTTAGACTTTATAAACGCTCAAGAGGCTATATCTTTGGAATGAAGAATAATATTTATGTTGTCAGTGCTTGGTATGTGGCAAAATTCACCGGGCAAAGAGACTGGTGATGCAGAGCTCTTGCTTAACTTGACAGCTGGTGTGGATCACTGACATTTCAGACACCTTTAAAAAGATTGATTTTTTTTTTTTTTGTCCTTAATAACTCATTGGAACCGTAGCGTTCAGAGGAGGTGGTTGAGTACTTGGGATCTGGGCCGTCAGTGTGAAAAATCATTCCCAAGTGTGTGTACATATCGGTACAGAATCATCATGGTCTTTTTGACACCCTGATTATCTGTTTGTCTCTCTCTGTTTTGTCTTACTTTGCAGCTGTTCTAAGAGCATACCCAACGCAGTGGTGTGAATGTAGCAAACATTAAGCCATTAAAAAATAGCAAAAGTTTCATTGAATAAACAGTATCAGTATTTTTCGCCATAAAGGCTTTATTAAACATAAAGATCCAAAGTTACGAGATGTTATGTAAAATATTTTGAGAAGCAGCCTTGTTGACAGGGCCTCCCAAGAGACTTGCTTCATTTTAATCTGCCCACCGTGAAACTCCTCCTGACAAGCGTGACCCATGCGTTCATTCTTATAGTCCAGCGACCAGGCTCGTCTCATCCCCAGACCATCTCGCTTAACGTGGTTTCCGATGACATCATCTCTCTTGGCATTTATTGTCCACATCACAGTATTTGGGTTCTTCAGAAGACTGTCTTCCATTGTCCTCCGTGGAATGTGTCTGGGAGCTTCCTGTGGGCATTCCTTACTTCCTACAAAAGTCCGGTACTGTGGAGAATGTCTGTTGGATACCTGACAAAAAGTCATTGGTTCTCCCATTAGCTTTGCATCTTCATTGAGTAAGCCTTCTGAAAGAGATAGGTTCTGGGCAATGCCATCATTTTCAAGTAAATTTAAAGTGGTTTCTAGTTTTTGGTTTTGCCCTGATTCCTCTATTGAAACATTATTATTAATATATAAAATGTGTGTGTGTGTGTGTGTGTGTGTGTGTATTTTTCGACTGAAGGATGTGGTAGTTTAAGGGCTCTGTGGTCTGAATGCACCCTTGTTTCCAGATTTGTGTTTTAAATTTGTTAAGAACAAAGAAGATTCAGGTCTGGCTACATATTTTGCAAATACAATCTGTGTATTTGTCAGCCACCAAAAGGAACCCTGCCTTAGGGCTTTAATTTGTGATCATGTGTAGTCCAAACCCTGTACGTTATAAAAATAATTATAGGCTGATTATAGGTGATTATAGGTGATGTCCATATTTCCTGGCTGTAACGATACCCTCATAATCTTGTTTGTTTTGAAGAGACTGTTGCATATTACGGATTTACATGGAGCTGTTTTTCTGCAGCACCTGTGGGTTTTCTCCTTTGGATTCTGATTCCTTGTTTATGGGACGTGTGGTCATGGATGTAATTCAGAAACACAGGCTATGCAGGTGTTTCCCTTGGCTGATAGAAACGCTGTAGTTCTTCCGGAGAAATACAAATGTTAACTGGCCATCACCCATAACATAAAACGCTTCTTTATTATACTGGGAAAGTGCCTAGAGCTATTCTTGTGAGAATAGAAAAATTTCTGGAACTTTCTGCCAAAAAAAAAAAAAAAAGAAAGAGAGAGAAATCCTTACATAAAACAGAGAGGAGAAAAGCATATGGGTTATGTTTTGAAATAACTAATGAATTTCTTAAGACAAGACACAACAATGCATTGAAAAAAAATCCCCTTTGGGCAGTAATTAGGATGCGGTTCCCAGTAGGCAGAGACTTGATCTCAAAGAAAAACAGTGTTGTTACTAACATGATACCAGATATCAAAAGGACATCAGGGAGTTTGACTGGTGAGCCTTTTGGGTGGTTTTGTGTAAGCCCAGGGGATTTGGAACTTCTGTGTCTTAGGCAAAGCCTAAACAATCTAACTCAGATCTATGGCCTCAGATGTAGTTCTGGAAAGTCTGAAGTACACTAAGTGCATCACCAAATATTTTTAGCATTGGACTCCTCATGAGACTGTCACGCTCCCCCCATAATGCTACGAGAGATCCAAAGTACTTTCATGGTTTAAGCAGCAAATAGTACAATCACTATAGGTTTAAAAGAAAAATGGATACATTTCCAATCTAGTATGGAGCAAACATAGGTGTACTAATTCTACAAAACAAGTATGTTCAGCTTCTCTTGTTCTGTTCCATTCCCCTCTATGAAATGTTAAAAAAAAAGGGGGGGGTGGTGCCTGGGTGGTTCAGTCATGAAACGTCCAACTCTTGATTTCGGCCTGGGTTGTGATCTCACGGTTTGTGAATTCAAGCCCCGCACTGGGCTCTGTGCTGACAGTGCAGAGCCTGCTTGAGATTTTCTCTCTGTCTCTCTCTCTGCCCCTCCTGTGCACTCTCTATCTCCCTCAATTAATAAAAACTTTAAAAAATGTAAAAACATTTGGTCATTAAACTAACTTGACATGGAATGTTTCAGAATTGGCTAACTGTTTATATATGCTCTTGTCATGCATAACATAGAACATATTGATGAAAAGTACGGCTTTTTTTTTTTTTTAGCTGTTGTAGGCACTCCCAATTTCCAAGTGAGTCTACATGTTTGTCATGAAACAGATACATGTAGATAGATATTCAGCTGTTGCCAAAGAGTCCATTGCTTTTTGGTAGACATCAATGGACTGGATTGCTGAAACTGAATGGTGTTGTGTTCTTAGGCATTTTTCTCTTTTCAGATTTCTGGGTCTTAATGTCTTTAGGCTTTGAGGTTTCTATCTGCACGTGGGAGGCGGACAGTATAAGAGACAAAAGCAGTGATGTTCCTAACCCTTCGTGAAAACAGATAGGAAGAGGTTTTATACCTCGTTACTTGTGTGTAACCACATTGAAGTTAAGATTTGCTTCCCCAGGCAGTATCTGGCCATAAGCAGTGTGGGAAGTAGCTCTGTTCAGGGGAATTTGAATATATTACTGCTGGGATCTGTGAATAATTGGCATCTTAGAGGGACGTAGGACCCCAGGATGCTGCGTCTCCCACAGGCCATAATTTGTCCATTAGTGTGTGGCTTTAGAATATAACCTATAACTCCTTATCCAGAAAAATACCATGTCTGAAAGGGAAATAATGAAAGTTATAAAACACAGATGCTTTCTTAAGCTCGACAAAATTGCTTTACAAAAGTGCAAGAAATCATCTTTCAGAATAAAGCGATTCTCATCTCTTTATTATTATGTCACAGTGCGTTCTGGTCCTTGTTGCTGTGTAACAAATCACCTTAGAAGTTAGTGGCTTAAAACAACAGCCATCATATTATTCACTCTCTCAGTTTTTGTGGTCAGAAGTTTGGCAAGGCCTAGGTGGAGCGGTTCTGGGGCCAAGCAGTGGCTGGAGCTGGAGCACCGAGGCTGGAGCACTTCCGCCTGGGGCTCGCCTCTCTTTCTCTCTGTCTCTGTCTCTCTGTCTCTACAGGGTCTCAAGGCCTCCCCTTTGATCTCTTCATATGGGCTAGTTTGGGCTTCCTCACAAAATGGCGGTCTCAGGGAAGTCCATCTCTTTATATGGCTGAAAAAGTTTTCAAGAATGGTTTATTCCACTCTTACAATAAAGCATACAAGGTAGAAGCAGTGTTACCTTTATGACTCAGTCTTAGAACTCATGTGGTATCACTTCCTACCCGGAGGGGAATCAGACTCCATCTCCTGATGAGGGCATGGCCGTTCTCAAGGGCATGTGGGATAGGAGATAATGTATGGTAATGTGTCGTCATCTTTGGAAAAATACTATCTACCACACTTGGCCTCACATTTACTTAAAAGAAAGAGTTTTTGTTTGCATTCCTGGATAAGCAAACTGAGAAGCCCTTCTTTCACAGTCATTGAACAAGGCTTGAAATATTTAACTGCTTTCTCTTGTCACAGGAAAGGCCATGCCTACCTGGGGGGAAATACTGAAGGAAATGTGAAATAAACCTCTGGGTCAGGGAGGGTTGGAGGTGCTAGAACAGGAAAGGGAGGGAATGGTCCTGAAGAATCTCACGAACTGCACCTGCTGAGTATGTCTTGAGGCTCCTGGCTGCTCATGGTGTATCTCAATTGTCTCAGTGAGCAGTCACGGGCCTGGAGAAGGTCTTAGCAACACTTAGGGATGCAGCAGGGCATTTTAATGCATGTCTAGGACGATTAAGGGCAGACAGGAGGTTGGAATCCTGCAATGGTCCTGCTTTAAGCTGGCAAGGTGACCCAGTAAAGGCATCTTTCTAGATCCAACATCATGAGTTACGTCAACCACTGATGGTTGAGCAGTTCCGGCATCCAGGGACAGATGCCACTAGGTGACGGGTGGAGGCTGCTTGCCTCCTTACGTACGACCAAGCGCACGCTTCTGTGGGCTGTATATTTGAAAAGTCTTCAAAAATCTTCTGAGAGTCTGGTTCGATTGGTTGATCAATGTAACTGATGCATACTGAGTATGATATCAGGCGTATCAAGTGTCACTAAAGGGGCCTCAGCAGTTCTCCCACTGGCACATTCCCTAGCTGTTCTTTATTGTGTAATTCTTCTAAACTAACTTATTTCAAATTAACCTTTTACGGTAAGCTCGAGGCTACATGAGGGACTGGATTGATAGAGGCATGGCAGGTCTCCAGGGCATGTGGCCTAGGAGATAACTCATGGCGCCCACCCACTGTCTACCCCCCCACCGGCCCCCCTCCCCGCCTCTAGGGCTTGGGAGGAACCATAGGAATGGGGGTAAAAATGTAGCAACTTCTTTTTTAAGTTTATTTATTTATTTTGGGGGAGAGAGAGAGTGTGTGCGCGCGCGCGCACAAGTGGGGGAGGGGCAGAGAGAGAGAAGGAGAGAGAGGATCCCAGGCCGTTTCCGTGCTGTCAGCATGGAACCCGATGTGGCGCTCGAACCCGCAGACCTGTGAGATCATGACCTGAGCTGAAATCAAGAGTCAGACATTTAACCGACTGAGCCTAACCGACCAAGCCTGACCAACTGAGCCACACAGGCACCCCAAAGGTAGCAACTTTTGTCAGCTTTATGCAACCTTCTCTTCTGGCTGTGGACACTTCTCCCAGAGGGAGAACGCTCAGGCCCACTCAAAAAGCTATCCCTTTGTAGCTGGGAGACTCAGAATTTGGTCTTATGGGGTCTTTTTTGTTGGCCTGTCTGTCTGTCTTCCTCCTTCCTTCCCATCGTGTGCTTGTGTGAGCACTTGTGAATGTGGTGCCTTCGTGGATGAGTTTATGGGGTTGGGAGTGCGGGGTGAGGTGGGGAAGCAAGCTCGTTCGTGTCAGATACCCAGCCCTCTCCAAGAAACCCAAATCCCACAGTCCAGGCCTAATCCCTCCGAACACGGGCTTGCTCTCACCTCACTCCTTACCCTACCATATATTCCAGACAGACGAAAGGTTGGAATGTGTAAAAATGAACATTGAGGAGCTACTAGAAGAAGGCAAACATAGTTTTTTCTACTCTGGGTTAGAGAAATCTAATTTCATGGTAGTAGGATATCCTGAAAGCGCATAGGAAATGATGAACAAATTTGATCTCCTGCGTTCTTCTGTGTCGGAGGTGAAGAAAGGGCCATCTCCTACACGTTCATACAAAGATAGCTACGTGGGCATCAACAGCATACAAGTGAAATTGTGCTACACGCACTGTTGTGTAATCTCCGCTCGCTCAACGGTGTCATAGACAACCTTCCATGCCCGTAAACGCATCACCCTTTAATGTAGGGATAATCTTCCTTTGACTGTAAGTGGAAGTTCATTTAGTCAGTTCCATATTGTCCTCACTTTTTCTTTCATATAAGTGATTAGGTGGGAGCACCTGGGTGGCGCAGTCGGTGAAGCCTTCAACTTCGGCTCAGGTCATGATCTCGTGGTTTGTGGGTTCGAGCCCCACGTCAGGCTCTGTGCTGACAGCCCAGAGCCTGGAGCCCGCTTTGGATTCTGTGTCTCCCTCTCTCTTTCTGCCCCTCCCCCACTTGCACACATACTCTCTCTCTCAAATATAAATACACATTAAAAAAATTAAAAAAAATATATAAGTGATGAGGTGAACAAACAGCCCGAGGTATTGAACCTTTCAAACTTGCGCAGTTTCTTTGGTTAAATTCTGAGCAGTCTTGTTGGGTCAAAAAGACTGTGCTCGTTTCAAATTTTCACACGTCCCACTGTGCGGGGTTGGTGAGTCTTTTCAAATCTTGTATAATGTCAGTAATGTGCACATGCAAAATAACCCCCTATTTTGATTTTGATTTTCATTTGTATTATTACAGGGAACGCTTCACATGCTCACTGACCACTTCTCTGTTGCTTTGAGAAATAGTAGCCTAAACCTTGCCAGGACTTGTTTTGATGTTGGGGTTTTATTCTCTAGCATTATGTTACAGTTGTCCTCTGTTCATCCTATGTGTTATTAATATTTTCTGCATAGTTTTTAGCCATCAACTTGCCATAGGGGAGTTTTTGGGTGATTTTATTTTTTTCTCACCCCCTCCCCTTTTTTTTTGCTACATCTAAGTCTCAGTGTATTATTAGGTCACATTTATCCATCATTTCTGATGTGATTTCAGAATCACAGTGTGATTCTAGTAGGATCACGCAGATTTCCCTAATCCAGAGTAGAAAACTTTTATGCGTATGTTTTAGCACCCATTCAGTTTTTCAGTGTGTGCATTTTGATGATTTATTTACCTGATACATATTTTTGGGTAAGGAGTGAGGTCAGATCTAGCCTGATATACATATATTTTTTCTAAACTGCTGACCGGTTGTCCCAAAATACTAATTGGAGCATCTGTCTTCGTTTCTATTGATTTGAAAATGCCACTCTTATGATAGATTACATTTTCAGGCAACCTGAGTTTTATTTTTAAACTCTTGAGGATTTCTCGTTGCTCTTGGGACAAAGATCTCTGTTCTGAACGTGCCTGGTGAGTCTTGTGTGGTCATTCTTCTGTTACACCTCGTTGCTGCCTTCCACGTGCCCCACTACATGAGCCCTGTTTAGCTCTTCAACCCTCACTCCTTCCTGCCTAGGGCCTTTGCACAGGCTGTCTCCCCTGCCTGACACTTTCTGTACCCAGATTTCTGTTTGGCCTTAAGTTTACCTCTTAACTTTCAACGGAAGCCTTCTTTGGTTTTTTGGTCTCAGGTTGGGTTTGTTCTTGTTTTTCAACGTTTTTATTTATTTTTGGGACAGAGAGAGACAGAGCATGAATGGGGGAGGGGCAGAGAGAGAGGGAGACACAGAATCGGAAACAGGCTCCAGGCTCCGAGCCATCAGCCCAGAGCCTGACGCGGGGCTCGAACTCACGGACTGCGAGATCGTGACCTGGCTGAAGTCGGACGCTTAACCGGCTGCGCCACCCAGGCGCCCCGGGTTTGTTCTTGTTTTAATTACACTTTCAAGGAGCCACATTCATGTCCTTTAGAGTAGTTATAAACTATACATTTAAGGGTGTGATAATTTGATTAGCACCTCCTTCCTTCGCAGGCGGGAAACTTCCCCTGGTCAGGGACTCTGCCTGATACTGTTTATTATTGTATCCCCATCACTAGCCGCATGGTTGCATTTCGTAGAGATTTCTTGGTTGCTGAATGAGTAAATGAATGGATGGATGGACATCCTTTTAACTATTCTTGCTTGGGATTTAGATATTATTCCCTGAGTATTTATATAAGACCTAATGAGAGGTGCTTGTTTACCCCAGTTTATCTCTGGGATATCTCTGAAGAAGAGAGTGGTGGTCAGGTTTGTCTGGGTCCTGAATCTCCGTTGATTTTTCAAGCCCGAGTCAGATGCAGGTAATTCCTGCTCTGTTTCTGCCTTTCGAACCAGATGTAATAGTGAGGTTTCATGGGGTTCCTGATGCTCCAGGATTGGCTACACGTGGGGATCACCAGCAGAACCTCATCTAGTCTGCCTGGCCTTGAGGCTCTTGGTCTTGGTCCTCATCCATGGATCCCATGGCAGATTTACTAGTTGCCGATGCTGAACCTTATCTTGAAGTGGTGAACTTCCCGGTCTCTTGGTTTCCGGGTGGGAAAGGGCCGGGAGGAAGAATGGTCATCTACCTCCTAACAGGAGTCTCCCATTATCCAGAAACAAAACTGTGATATTCCAAAACCATTAGATTGGAAGCTCCAGAGGGAAAAGCAGGCCCCTGGGAGCATGATTAATGCCTCTGAGAAAAATAGTGATTTTCCAAGAAGTGATGGGGGGCCTGGTGGCGCAGTCCGTTGAGCATTTGACTCTTGATGTCAGCCCGGGTCATGATCCCAGGGTTATGTGATTGAGCCCCATGTCGGGCTCTGCGCTGAGCATGGGCCTGCTTGGGATTCTTTCTCTCTCTCCCTCTGCCTTTCCCCACTCCCTCTCTTTCTCAGATTAAAAAAAATAATAAAAAAAAAAGAGACAGTCTCATTTGCCTGCACTCCTATGCTATTGTACCAGTTGGTTTTGGGGAGTCATGAATACCCATTGGAATCCCTCTCAGCTACTCTGCTGTAGCACACTAAAACCCCTGGGTGCATTGCTTTAAAACATTCCATGATTTAAAATTAATTGATCAAATTATAATTCCTTCCCCCTCCCCTTAAAATGTGTATCTGTGTTCATTAGTGAGGTTGAGGAGGGGAGGGGTTGCCATATGTGAAAGTTGATAGCCTCAGCCATATACCAGAAGGAAGGGACACATTTGTCATGTGCATTGGCTACAAGAGAAGACTGAAAGGTGTCCTGAGGCCAGACTGTGAACCTGTTTGTACCTCATGGTTACTCACAAGCTTTGCTTGTAGAGGGAGGAGGATGAGACCAATCAAATGAGTGATATTCATGATAAGATCTGGAAATGCTGAAAAGTGGGGTGCCTGGGTGGCTCAGTCAGTTGAGCATCCAACTCTTGATTTTGCCTCAGGTCATGATCTCAGGGTCATGAGATCAAGCCCCATGTCGGGCTCCAAGACAGGCATGGAGCCTACTTGGGATTCTGTCTCTCTCTGTCTCTCTCTCTGTCTCTGTCTCTCTCTCTCTCTCTCTCTCTCTTTTCTGCGTGCTTGCATGTGCACACTCTCTCTTTCAAAAAAAATATAAGAAAAATAAGAAAAGAAAAATGCTGAAAATTAAGAGTGGCCCATGCTACTGTTATTTCCTGCAATGTTTGAGAGCAAAGAGAATAAAATGTTCAAAACTAAAAATTAAATGTCAAAAAATATCATCGTCATTAGCAGACTTACTTTATTACAAATGTGGTCGGATACATTCAGTTGTTAACCTTGTTCTGCCTTTGGGGTGTCGTTAGTGGAGAAGACCAAGGATGGCCTAAAATATGTTGAGAGGAAAAGGGATTTTTCTCACATGGAAGCCTCAGATACCACCAACTATAATGCCATCAAGTTGCCTAAACTGTGCCTGATAAATCCTGATGAGTTGTTAGAACTGATCTCGGTTTATGCCGGAGTCGTATCACGTCAGCTATTTCTTGTCAGACTCATTGGCATGCGTTACGCATGAGCATGTATCTTATTAAATCGAAATCAAATTCTGGTTCAAGGCTGGTCTCACAAATGTGATCTTTTTAATTGTGAAATGCCAATGAATGGCTGTTCCTGGAGGGAGCTTCCCTTTGGCTTCTTTGAAAGCAGATGATGTAAAAAGGATGAAGTTAGGAATCGAGAAAATATGTGTGACTCTACACCCTGGAGCCAGTCTCCTTAGCTAGATCCCAGTAAGTCCTAAAAATATGTGCTGTCATTGCAAAGCTCATTTTTCCAAGCTGGACTCTAACATTTGGCTAAGAACTTTCTTTTCTTTCCATGTTTGCTCTACACGGAATCTGGGGGTGGGGGGGTGCGTGGATGAAGATTGAGGAAGGAATGAGAGCTTGAGTTTTGGGAGCCAGCGTTAACACTTCTGGGCGATGACAAATCATGACTTAGCCACCATCCCCCTTTTATATTTATTCTCTGTTTCTCTCTCTTATTCCCCATCTCTCTCTCCCTCCTCTCATTTCCTTCCTCAGGCACAAAATGATGGGTTGGAATGGAAGCATGGCATCTCATAAGGTGTTCTCTAGTGTAACCTCTGGAAGGAAACCTGAGAACAAAGTGATTGTTTTTGGATACTTTATCAGGAAGCTATGGTGGGGAAGTCTTCCCTTACTGGCCCTTATCAGCACCAAACCTCTAGTTCGTGTTCCAGAAGATAATTTACAGTCCAATCCAGAGGGGAAACAATGAAGAATTGTCTACCACACGATCTAGCACCGTTATGCATCTTGATTTGTATTCGTAAGGAATGGGGTCTTACAGCTGTCATGCTAAACCACATCAAGAAGTTAGCCTGAACTGTCCAATCAGTTCATGGCTGTAAACTATCTTGTGAAAAACACTTTGTTGACTTCACTGGCTCCTGCCTTTCATGAGGAGAGCCATCTGAAGAACTTGAGTTAAACAGGCACTATTTACATTTTCCCCTTAGCCTTTTCTCTGGTCAGTATTTGCATCTGAGAAGAGACTGCCCAGGCAGACATTCTGTGAAGTTTCAGGAGGTGTCTTAAATTCTGTCCATTTCTCTCCACCTTCCCTATCCCTGCCGATACCAAGCAAACATCATTCCCTGCTAAACTGAGTTCATTAGCTTCCGTGCTGTTTTCATTCTGAACCTCTCTGGTCCGTTCCCTATCTGGCAGCTAGAATCATGTTTCAGAACAAAACTCTGTCATTCCCCCATTGGAAAACCATCCAGTGACTTCCTAATCCACTAAAGCTAAATTCTTTATCACCTCTGAGTATGGTACGATTTGCCCCTTCTCTACATTTCCCCAGTTCCTGGAATACACCTGCCTAATTCCAAGGTCACAGTCTTTGAATAGCCAACATCCTTGGCTTGAAATGGACATGTTTCTTTTCTTTGCATGGCTGACTCTTTCCCATCCTTTGGGTTTCAGCTCCAGGTTCCCAACCAGCAGAGCCTTCATGATCCCTCCAGCTAAGTAGCCCCCCACCCCCTTTTATTCAGTAGTGCTCTATACATTTATTCCAGGTCCTTGTGTATTTTGAAGTTCTGTATTTATTTATTTTTGTTTCCTAATTATGTCCTCTGCCTTCCTAAAGGTGGGAATCTGGTTTGCTTTATTCGCTATTGTAAATCTTAGCTTTGACATGGTATCTGGTCACAGAGGACACATGGCTATTATTAAAGTGTCCTCTAAGTTAGGTACAAGTATGCCCCCATTTTATAGATGAAGAAACTGAGGTATAGTGAAGTTAAATATTTTTTTCAGGGTCCCAGATCTATTAAGAGACGATAACACTATTGTTGAATATTAATTGAATGAACGAATGAGTATCGGTCTAACATATGCCGTCTAGAAATAATAGTTTTAGAGATTAAAAAGGAAAACTGTAGAATGGGTCAGCTAAAAAGAAAGGTCATTAAATAGAATGTTTTCCTAGCTAAGGTGAAAGCTCTTCCCAGCTTTCCAGTCTTCCACCCCCAGCTGTTTAGCATATGTTTTTGTTTTTCAAACTTTTTTTTTTTTGTTCCTAAAAACTCTCTGAATTCTGGGATCCTTGACAAAGCCTCACTGTTATGCCAGGTTGAAACTCAGCCACCCATATTTGCTCATTTTGCATCAGATTTACTGTCCAGCAGAGGCAAGACTGAGGTCACGGAGTTAAAACTAGACTTTTTACTTTACAGCGTTATGTCTGGTGTAATGTTGAATTCAGAGATTTATTACTCAGGGTTGGTAGGTTGCAGGGAGACTGTTGTGTGATTTATTTACCATCAGAGCTAAATGGTGAAGTTTTTAAAGTGGATGCTATTATTCCCCAAATAAGTTATCACTTTAAAAATGTCTGAGGCTGATTTTACTACACATTCGAACGTATTGATGTGTAAATTCATGGCTTTGGTCATCACAGGGAACAACCGTGGCACAAAACAGAAGTAATGTTATAATCTTGACTCAGTTACAGTTTATGTGCAACTGGGGTGTGTGTGTGTGTGTGTGTGTGTGTGTGTGTGTGTGTGTGTGTGTGTGACTTTTCCTACCACTGCGTCTATCCATGTTCCATTTCCATGCACATCATGGAGTAATTCCTAAATTACGAGTTTTTGAAGGCCAATGCCATCAGAACTTTGCTTTGTTCCTCCTTTAAAGATTTTAGTCCAATCTCTTTTTCAAAACAAATTCAGTTAAGTCAGGGTGTCTGGGTGGCTCAGTCAGTTAGGTGTCTGACTTTAGCTCAGGTCACCATCTCACGGTTTGTGGGTTTGAGCCCCGCATGGGGATCGGCGCTGACAGCTCAGAACCTAGAGCCTGCTTGGGATTCTGTGTCTCCCTCTCTCTCTGCCCCTCCCCTACTCGTGCTGTGTCTCTCTCCATCTGTCAAAAGTGAATAAATGTTAAAAAAAAAAACCCAGTCATTTTACTCTCTTGATATTGCGAATCTATTTTGTTTCGATTCTTTGATTGGCTGGAAATCAGTGAAACGGTACTGATCACGAAAACCTCTTTCTTGTTGTAACTAATGGAATTACTTAAAAAATACATCCAGTGAGAAAGAAGGATGAATATAGAAGAGGAGGGATAGCAAGAAATCCCATGTTCTTTTTTTTTTTAAATTTTTAATGTTTATTTATTTGAGAGACAGAGAGAGAGTGTGTGTGTGTAAGCAGGGGAGAGGCAGAGAGAGAGGGAGATACAGAGCTCAAAGCAGGCTCCGGGATCTGCACTGTCACCACAGAGCCCGACATGGGGTATGGGATCTGCACTGTCACCACAGACCCCGACATGGGATCTCACAAACTGTGAGATCATGACCTGGGCTGAGGTCGGACACTCAGTGGACTGAGCCACCCAGGCATCCCAAGAAACCCCATGTGTTTGACCCCAGCTCCCTGTAACCTTGGGTGTTAGTGAGCAGCCCATTGGCACCTACATCCCTGTGTGGACGCAGCAGGTGCAGTGAGGGCAGCGTCACGCTGAGTTACTGTGCGTAAAGAGGCTTGATGAACTGCGTTGTTTATTTTGCTATTCTTTAAGTCAGAAGTAACAGCTCTGCACGCTGTCCTTTAAGAAGCCTTCCGGTGGTAGTAGCATCAGGCCAACGTGTGGCCCCAATAGCTGTTTTTGTTTTCTGACCATTCCTGTCGGGTTTCCCAAGCCAGCCTTGGGCTCAGCCAGCGAGGCCTCGATGCCGTCATCAGAGGTGACGACGCACAGATGAGATTCAGGCAGTGGTCGTGGACCGGTCCTCCTCGTGTTTCAGTGGCTTCTCCATCTGCGCTCAGCTAATGAATGCTGCCCTGAAGAATTGGCTAACACTTGATCCTCCGTGTTTAAAAAACCAATGAATTGGTACTTCATTCACCATCCCAAGCCCGTGCCGTGTTTTTTCTTTTCTTTTTTCCTTAAAAGAATGATCTTTTTATAAACCACACCTTCTTTATCCATACAATGGAATACTACTGGGCAATGAGAAAGAATAATCATGCCATTTGCAGCAACGTGGATGGAACTGGAGGGTATTACGGGAAGTGAAATAAGTCAGAGAAAGACAGATACCGTATGTTTTCACTCATATGTGGAATGTGTGTGTGTGTGTGTGTGTTTGTTTGTTTTTACAATGTGTTTTAGGCTATCTTTGACCTTGAGGGTCCACAGTGATGTAAAGATCTGCTTGGAAGCAGCAAGTGGAAGGGAAGGCAGACTTTGGGTCCTACTTGGGCCTGATCGGTAGGGGTAAGAGGGGAAATCAGAGTGCTTGAGAATTTCACAGGCACGGGGAGAGTGTGAAGAGGAAGCTGGGCATGGAAGGTGGGGACTGGAATCTGTTTTCTGGTCGCCTCTGGGTGCAGGCATGATTCAGACCGTGTGGACGGATCTTTGACCACATTGACGACAGCTTGCCCGGTGCCTTCCCTTAGGGTTTCAAAGACTCGAGTCTGGTTTTCCCACGGCTCAGCATCTCGGCAGACCTGAATGATGACAACACCATCTCCTCTTCAGTTGCTCATAGGCGACACACTTGGCAACACTTGCTCCTCTGAGCACGAGAAAAGATCATCTTGGGTGCCATGTGTGACTCTTCTGCCTGCCTCACTCCGACCGTCCAATCACAAATTCCTGGCGTCTCTGCTGGAGCCATGTGTCTCAAACCCATTCATTTCTGTCCACCCACCACTTGTACTTCTAGGAACATCTGTCTAACCAGTCTAACTGCCTCCAGTTTTGCCCTCTCCAGTCCGTTTCCTCCATAGTAGCCTGACCTGGCTTTCTGCAACCTGGGACGCTCGTGTTCTTTTTCCAAGCCCTCTCCAAGGTGCCTGGCGGCTGTCTGCGTATAGTCCATGTTCTCTGCCGGGGTCTGCAAGACTTCAAGTTTCCCGACCGTCTCTCTTCTCTTTTCCTTCTTCCTTCCATCTTCTGCAGCCCCACTAAATTATCCGTGGTTCCTGAATGCTCAGTGCTCTCTTTTGCTTCTGGACCTTTCACTCTGCCTGGGGTGTAAACTCAACCATTGTCTAAATTTCCAGATCACCTTATTCCTCCCAGTTCACCTACAGGGAACTCTGGAGCCCCTGGCCTTTATTCTGGCATTTGCAGAGATGATTATGCATCTCAGGTTAGCCTGATAGTGTCTTGAGAGCAGAGGTGGTATGGCTGTTAGGCTCCTAGCTCCTAATGCCTGGTCACTAAAGCAGAGACCAAATCAATATCTGTCGTATAAATGAATGAGTCAGGTAGCTGTGTTTGGGGAAATCTTTTCTATTAACCTTATAGTGGCAGTATTATTTTACTTCCTGCCTCTTTCCTTTCTCCATTTACAGCAAGAAGAATTCTGTGTAAAGCAGGCACGTTTTTAATTGTGTGGATGAGTCTTTACCACATTGACCACAATTTGCCCCTTTTTTTTTTCAACGTTTATTTATTTTTGGGATAGAGAGAGACAGAGCATGAACGGGGGAGGGGCAGAGAGAGAGGGAGACACAGAATTGGAAACAGGCTCCAGGCTCTGAGCCATCAGCCCAGAGCCTGACGCGGGGCTCGAACTCACGGAGCGCGAGATCGTGACCTGGCTGAAGTCGGACGCTTCACCGACTGCGCCACCCAGGCGCCCCCACAATTTGCCCTTTTTATCCCCTTAGTGGTTCAAAGACTTGAGTCTGGTTTTCCTGGGGCTCAGCATCTCTGTAGCACGGAATGATTGCAACACGATTTTGCCCCTAGATAGTAGCAGGTTATGATAACTCTAAGTTAAGACTGGAGAATTTTACAGGGCATGGGGCAAGGTGTTAAAGTGCAACTTTCACTTTATAAATTGGAAATACATTTGGAAAATTAATTGGGAAGTTGGAAAAAAATTGATCTTGGAACAACAGAGTTTTGAACTGAATGGGTCCACTCACATGCAGACTTTTTACAGAACAGGACTATAAATGTATTTTCTCTCCCTTACAATTTTCTTAATAACATTTTCTTTTTTCTGGCTTACCTTGGTGCAATCATACAGCACATAATACATATAACTTACAAAATATGTGTTCGTCGACTTTTTATGTTATCAGTATGACTTCCGGTTAACAGTAGGCTATGGGTAGTTATGTTTTGGGGGAGTTGAAAGTTATAAATGGATTTTTAACTCTACGGGGCTGGCATTCCTAACCAATGCATTGTTGAAGGTTCAAGTGTAATGTCCTTGTTAAGGGATAGGGCAAAGTGGGGAGGCTTAGGAATAGACCAGGCTTGACTTGGGAAGTGTCAGCTTCCAGTTTTCTCTCTCACTTGGCAGGTCCAAGAGCTTAATGACATCAGTCTTCTTCACCCCAGATCTTGTGATGTGAGTCTTGACATTTATGGCCCCATATTTAGCCCTCTGCCTGGTGTGGTGTAAGGGCCCCTTGAAGGCCACTGCACGGAAGGCATATCAGAGGCTCGTAGAAGGCATATCTTTGGGCTCAACCAGCGTGCATTGAACACCTACTATCTCTGTGCTCTTTGGAGCTCAGAAAACTTAAGTCCTTTAGCTAGAAAATTCTAGAACTTAGCCTGGAATCCGGGTCGTCTTGCTTTTTGTCATCTAGTCCAATTTGATATTCTCTACCTCCAAATTTGGTGGTGACCCACTTCATTTATGCTGGCGCAGGATAATGGAGAAGAGTTTTGGAGTCAGATGGACCCGTTTCTGCTCTGGGATAGAGTCGCACTGGGAACCGGGGCAAAAGCTCAACTTCTGTGCGTGAGATCTAATTCTCTTTCCTTGAATATGGAAATAATGAGGCTCAGTTCGTAAGGTTCTCGTGAAGATCAAATTGGAGTATTATGCAAAGTCCCTAGTTGACTACCTGACATCATCTCAGATAACCTTTCCTCCTCTGTTTGGAATGCCTGAAATCCACACTATTGGTCTATTTAAATTCAGTCTCCACTTAAAATGTGGATACCCCTGAAAGCTTTGTGGTAATGCTGTGTCCTAGGCTGCTGGTGTGTTTTGTGGTACCTCAGTTTCCCTCGCGCCCTATCCACATTTTCAGTTGCCCATGGTCAATGTTGGTCTGGAAGCAGATGATCTTTCTTCTGACGAGTCATCTGAAGGTCAACAGTAGCCTAACTTTACATCACAGTGCCTACGTCATTCAACTCATTTCATCGTATTACAGAGGCATCTTATCATCTCACGTCCTCACAAGAAGGGTAATACCACCAGTAAGATATTTTGAGAGAGGGAGAGAGACAGAGACAGAGAGAGAGAGAAGGAGCACATTTACATAACTTTTATTACAGCTTATTGTTTTAATTGTTCTATTTTATTATGAGTTATTGTTGTTAATCTCTTACTGTGCCTACTTATAAATTAAACTTTATCATAGGTAAGTATATACAGAAAAAAACCACAGTGTGAATATAGGGTTTGGTACTCAGGCATCCACTGGGGACTTGGAACATATTTCCTGCATATAAAGGGGGGACCACTGTAACTGATTTGACTACCCCCATCACCGCAGAGAGGAGAATGTTTGTCTACGCATCTAGTTCAAGCCGTTAGTGTTTGTGTTTTGTTTTCTACATAGATTAAAAACTGAAATTCCACTCCTAACATTTAGCTCTGCTCAGGCCACATAAAGGGAAAAGAAATTTTATTAGTGAGGGATTATTTTCGTTATCTGGAGAAGTTTACAACTGATCCTATGCTCACCTACCTCACATTTTAGCCTAGAGCCAAACTTTTGTTCATATTTTAAAATGAAAAAAAAAAAGGCTGATGAATGACGGATTCTAGGGTAAGTAAAATATGCATATATTCAAACCCAAGGGAAGTGCCATCCAAATAACGCCTCTGCATGATTATGATTTGGTTGGAGGCTAGGAAGTACTTAAGGATGGGAAGTAACACTGTTCTCCTTGTAGAACAGTTGTCCTTGCAAACATTTGAAATTTTAGAGCCTTTAAAATGAAAAGCAGTGGACCGAAGGCCAGTCCACTCACTGCACTGGAATACAGCTGCCTAACATTTGTTTATCATTCTGTTCCCTCGTGTGGCCTTCTCTTTTCTCACCTCCTCCAGATTCTCTGTCACTGGCCTCTTCTTTGGAAGTAAGCAGACCTTAGTCTTCCTCTGCTCAGTATGGAATTCTCATTAAGTTTTCTGGTGCGAAGATATTAGATAAGAAATTAATACGCTGATCTTCCCAAGAGTTTTGTAAGAAGTTAAATAGCATAAGAGATGGAAATAACAATGTGCAGGTTTCGTGGTTATTGTTGTTTATTTGTTTTATTAGTGTAACAAATAATTTCCATCCTTTTTAGTGGAAGTTTGTGGATTGTCTCACTTTATGGTGAATGTTACTTCTCTGCGTTCATTAGTAACTCACGAGAAGGGTTCGGTAGAAGTGAGTATTCCATTGTGGGTACCATCCAATGACATTTTCTTTGTACTTCATATTCATCACCAACCTTAGAGTGCTGTCCCAAATAAGTGTTTGTAATTAGGTTGAACATGTGAAATGGTTGATCTTGACATTTTTTTTACCCACAAAAATGGCAGTTTCTTACGATGTAGCCTAATATAAAAAATCTAGTCTACTCAGTTCTTTCCTTAACGCTACATTATTTTGTCCCAAACTCATATTGTGTTTTATATGCATTAGACACCTCATATTTACCTGTTGAGGGAGTTGATCTTAGCGATACTAATCAGATCGGTTTTACGGCATTTGTGTCCACCTCTACACCACGGGATGAAAGTAAATACCGTGAGGCTGAGGTGGCTGGCAGGGGATTTCATGTCCTGGTTGTCCAGGCTTTTCATTGTAGAGGAAGAAGGGACATGTGGTGGGTCAAAGAGGTCAAGCATTTGGCAAGGCATTTGAAAAGCTAACAGTTGAGAAGGTTAGGAGTGTATCTCTTCTGATCTTGGGCGGTCTAAGCCAGTAAACATAATGGCTCTTTGAAGCGGTGTGTCTATTCCTTACTCGGTGAAGGAGGTAGATTTGGGGGGATGCGCGTTCTCATTGGCCACCCCCCAGACAGGCTAAGTTCCTGATGCCTAAGAGCAGGAGAAGGCGTTGCTATTTCCAGCTCACACAGGGGACGTAGAGGAAAGAGAGCCCGTGGGTTTTGCCTTGGATCAGGAAGCTGAAGATGGGCTTCAGGAACCAGGAAAACTGATTCTAGAGAAGGGGCAGGTCCACAGTAGAGACTCACAGGTGGCCTGGGACGTGTTCCAGAATTCAGGTTCCTAGAAATTTAGGCCGACCTTTCCATAATAAGCTGTACTTGTGGCACGCTGTGTTCCAGGGGCTGCCGAAGAAACTGCCCAAGCCAACTCTCTCGTTTGCATTTGCGTATTATGAAAGTTCTCGATCGCGATGGAAATGCTGTGTTTCTCCCTAAATACTCTGCGTCTGTCCCCATTGCTAACTTTAGCTGCTTTGTTATTCTCCTAGGTGGATCTATGCACACTGTCAAAGAATCTCGTCATTCTTTAGATTGACAAAATATACCTGCGCACGAAAAGAAGTCCACTGAGGATTTGTCATCCCCTGTCCCATTCTGTGGAGCCCTGCTGTCAGCAGTGACCTTCTCTTGAGGGCTCCACGGTGTGACCCTTTTGCTAGCTGTAGTGTATGAGAGGCCGTGATCCCGGGGCACGTAAAAAGTTAGGAATGCCAGTGCAGCGGGGAGATATACATAAAAACAAATCAGTATATTCCCACAACAGCTATAAATGTCAGTTGTGATTATTACAATTGTAAGAGCCAAATGACTGTAAATGACGCTAAAATTCCAAGTGGGGTGGGGTCCCAGAGACCCACAGGAGGCTGTTTGTGGAAGAGTTGACAGTGGATTAGGGTCATATTTAGGAGAGAAAGAGATGTCACTCTAAGCTACCAGAAAAGTTGGAACGGGGCACAAGGCGGCCCTGCATATAGTGAGTTTGGGAAATTACAGGCCAACCGGATTGACCAGCACAGCGATAGAAGAACCAGTGGCAAAGAGAGCCCTGGTCGGAATTCTTTAACCTGATTATTAATCTGGAATAAATTGCTTAGATTACAGGGCTGATCTAGGATCTTAATTTTGAAGTGTCGGACAACTGTATTAATCCACGCTTTCGGCACAGTATTAATAAGGAACACTTACCGAGTGCTTGCTAGGGGCAGGCATCAAACTAGGTGCTTTACGTGTGTTAATTCACAGCACACCCATCACTCTGGGACCCCGCTTTCTAAACCAGGATGCTGCAACAGTTCACTATCTTTCCAAAGTCAAAGAGGTGATAAGTGACAAAAGAATTCAAATCTAAGTGTGCTGGTCCCTGCATTTGGGCTTTTCCCTACAAGGCTCTAATAAAAATTCACATGATGTCATGTGGTGATCAGGGCGTCTAATGCCTGGTGCTTTCCTTTACGAGCTCTGGGAATGTTGCACAGCCTATGCCTTAATTTCCTTGTATGGGCATAAGGGGTGGTAACATAGGTCTTATCTCATGCGGTGGAATAAGAAGATTGTGGAACGTTCTCGATAGGGGTTGGCTGCTGGGAGAGGTCGGAGAACTTCTGAGCCCTCATCTTCTCACCTGACATAAGAAAAAATGGAGGCTCAGGGATTTTATGCGGTTTATTCAAACACACATTTGGGATTAGGATGAAGTGCTCTCGTCTACAAGAGTAAGAACTCTCGTCTCAACAGCGTGCAACGTGCTGCATCAGAATGTCGGGTCATGCCAAAACTGGGCTAAGGCTCGCTCTCGAAATAACTGAGAAAAAAGCATTTGAAAGTAAAGTCTGGTGCATTCAGGTAGGCATATTATGGTAGAGTTTACTTTTGTATGATACGAAGATCTCTGTGGGTATGTGTTTTTGCAGCAGAGAGAGTTTCTTTTGTTTCTAATTATTCAGAAGTAGATGTTAATTCTCCACTTCGGCATCTTAGCATATGTTCTCCCCACACTGAAATGAAGATGAATGGCCACTTTCAAACACTCCCCAATTTGTATACGTTGCTGTTCCTAAAGCACCTTTTGCGTGCTGAATTTCTCTAGTGACATACAAGCAGACTTGATAATTATCCGTGACCTCCTATCCCTTTCCCATGGCGCTGCTTGATTTGAGAGACACCAGGTGAACCAGTCTCTAGGGGTGGTGGCACTCTGGTATCTCCTGGCCTGGTATCCCTTGGCAGGAGAGGGCTGGGCTGGGTGTGAGCCATGCCGGTCAGGCTGTCTGTCTGAATTCTGTTGCAGCCCAGGGGGAAGGAAGAGAGACTGGGTGCCTGTTCTGGATGTCGACTAAGTTCCACGATGAGAAGACACTGCTGGGGGCTGCCTTATAAATGGCCCAGGCTTTGGCATCATGTCTGCTCAGGTGCACCATCTCCAGGACCTACTTTTTGCTTTCCCCAGAGAAGAGGACCCTTCCTCTTAACAGACAGCTCTCTCCCTAATCCACCCCCCAAGTCTCTCCTCCGCTGAGCAGGATCAGATGGGTAGTGCCAGGATGGACCACAATAAGAAATTTCCTTTTCTTCCCCAGCAGTCTGGATACAGAACACCCCCTAGCAGGGCCAGATCCGTGGATTTTCTACCTTTGTGGTCACACAGAGCCCTGTGTTCAAAAGGGTCCCATGCTTATTTGATGCTCTTGAAATCCCTTGAAATTCCTAATCACATTTTAGTAAGGGCTACACAGTTTCATTTTGCTCTGGGGCCCATAAATCATGTAGCCCGTCCTGCCCCTTAAACAACATGGTCAGCTACTTGACCTGCATAGTTTACTTTTAAAGGTTTTTTTTTTTTTAATTTTTTTTTTTTAACATTTATTTATTTTTGAGACAGAGAGAGACAGAACATGAACGGGGGAGGGGCAGAGAGAGAGGGAGACACAGAATCGGAAGCAGGCTCCAGGCTCTGAGCCATCAGCCCAGAGCCCGATGCGGGGCTCGAACTCATGGACCGCGAGATCGTGACCTGAGCAGAAGTTGGACGCTCAACCGACTGAGCCACCCAGGCGCCCCCATAGCTTACTTTTAAAGACAAATTCAAGAATACATTAGGTAAGGAAGTAGCAGGCTCCCGTGTTAATTGAAGGACAAGTGGAATTTCTGGGTTAAAGGGCTTAAACCATATCAAGGCTTTTGATGTGCATGTGGCCGGACGCTTTAAAGTACTTGTATGTATTTTTTCTTGTAGCAGCGCAATGGATATTCCCATGAAAACAAACACTCTGTTTGCTTTGTTTCTATCAGTGCGTTAAACTCCGTTTCACATTCTGTTTTACCATGTGTGTTTTTTTCCTCTGGGGAATCGCCTGGTGTTCTTTCCTGATTTGTGTGTTTGTCTTACTGTTTTTTGAGTGATTCCCATGAGTTCCTTGAACAATAAAGACGTTTGCCCCTTGTGATTTTTTTCCCCCTAACCGACTGTTCGACTTCAATTATATATGTTACTGTTTGTTGATTTTTGACGTGCGGAAGTTCAAAATTTGTCTAAGGTTGAATCTCTTGATAATTTCTTTTGCACTTTCTTACGTTAGCTTTTAGGTTAGTAGGCTTCTGCCTTCTAGAAATTTGATAAATGTTCGCTTGTTTTTATAAAAGTTGATCTATTTTGACTGTTATACTTTATTTTTGAGGAGGACGAGGATATGATTTTTTGAACAATGGATACCTGGCTATCTCAGGGAATTCTTCCCTTCTCCACCGATTTGTTTGTGTTACGTTTCTGCCTTCACCATTTAGAAGTGAATTACCGCGGGGCGCCTGGGTGGCGCAGTTGGTTAAGTGTCCGACTTCAGCCAGGTCACGATCTCGCGGTCCGGGAGTTCGAGCCCTGCGTCAGTCTCTGGGCTGATGGCTCAGAGCCTGGAGCCTGTTTCTGATTCTGTGTCTCCCTCTCTCTCTGCCCCTCCCCCATTCATGCTCTGTCTCTCTCTGTCCCAAAAATAAATAAACATTTAAAAAAAAAAAAAAAAAAAAAAAAAGAAGTGAATTACCTCTGGGCTCCTGTTTTGTTACGTTGGTATTTCTGTCCTGTCTGTATCATCCTGACCTAATGGGTGTACCCTTTGTATGGTATTAATGGGCTAGGGCTGGTCACCAGCATCCTCCTCCTTCACCTCCAACTAATTTATTTATTTATATGTAGAGAGAGGGCGCAAACAAGGGAGGGAGCAGAGCCTTAAGCAGGCTCCGTGCCCAGTGCAGATCCTGATGTGGGGCTCTATCCCATGCCCTTGTGATCACGACCTGAGCTGAAATCAAGAGTCGGACGCTCAAACAATGGAGCCACCCAGGCGCCCAAACAACTAATTTATTTTCTGATCTGTTCTCATTAGTTTATTTTCTCTTAGCCCCTGTTCGATTTCTACTTGGCAATAAACTACTTTAAGCAGTTTTTCTAGGAACTTAAAGAGATGTCAGTGGCCTTTCCTTTCTGTGATCGATATCCAAACTCGTTGTCTGTCTCACATTGATCTACATGAATTTTTTATTTCTCTGTAGGTGAAGATTCTTTGTATTGAAAAAGCTTGTTAATTTTGTAATTTGGATAAATCTAAAAGGGAAAGGCTGTGTTTATAGTAGTATTACCTAGTTCATTCAACAGGTATATATTGAATATCTCCAAGCGCCTGGGACTGTGGATGGCAGTGATCGCAATAGACAGAGACCTCTGGGGATCCTCGGGGTGACTTCTGAGAGGAGGACAGGCAGTGACTATTTATCACACAGAGGCTCGTGGGCCACTGTAGGGAGTTTGGGCTTAAGCCAGAACCCAATAGGAAACTGTTAGGGAGTTTTAAACTGGGCTGACGACATGATCAGATGGTTTGAGGATCAGCGTCTATGTTGGTAACATCTTGAAAAGATGGGGAAGAATCAGTAGTGAGGCCAGGAGGAAAACAGGGCTGAAATATTTAGTTCCATCTCCTCTTTTATAAAGAATCTGTAAATCTCGAGGCAGGCAAGATTATTCTGCCTGTCGCAAATCATGCATCTGAAAACATTTTCCTAGATGGTATCACACGGAGAAAAAAATACCGTCACAAATCCCTGAAATTCTTACTTTTTATTTCAGTGACTTACAGCCCTGTAAATTGCATGCCAACAAAGTCTTCATGAACATACGCATGGCGTAAACATATCCGGAATTCCCGTCTGGGTTTCGCAAAAATGCGCTCATCAAATGTAGCTTGCTTTTTAGGATGAGTGTAAGATTTACAAGAAGGTGAATGAAGGCAGAGTGTAGAGGGAGACATTGATGAATAGACCGAAACCTTAAATCCCTGAGCCTTATTCTCCCTTCAGACTAGATTGGATGGTCAGAATGCCATCACTTCCATGGATGAAACGATGACTTTGTGCTAGACGAGTTTGGGAAAAGAATTCTAGGAAATGTTCCAGCTATCAACCAAGTATCGGCACATCAAGAAAGAGAATGGAGAAACAAGCCACAGCTCTTGGTGGAGTATATCTATTTTGGCCAAAAGGCAAAGTTATTATATTTTTAAAAGAAAGGAGAGATTAGCTCCTAAGTTACTATATTCAAGAACTATTTCAGTTTCAGGCAAGATTTATTTTGCTTAATGTATCTCATTTTATAGAAGCCAGACCTTTCCTTCACTGGCCCCTGCAAGCCTCAAGTTAGGTTATAACCACAATTTATATGATAAAAGGGCCATAAATGCAAAATGTAGGGAGAGTGATTTTTTTTTTTTTGTTAATGCACAACGCTTTGAAAAATACCACATAGATTATAGGTGGAAGCTGAATTAAGGTTGTTAAAAGAAGAAAGACCTACCAAATCATCTGTTCATTGCCCAGAGAAAATTAAACTATTTCCCAGGTCTGGAAAACCTTATCAGATTTTATCATGTGGCTGCATATACTGCTTCCTATTTTACTTGGTTGTGCCTGTTTAAAATCTTACAATTCATCACTGTTAAAATTACTACTGGGTACTTATTCAGCCTTTCATGGAGTCAGTTTCTAAAGCAAGAAAGTGCTGCTTGCACATGGAAAACAAGTGTCTTCGCTTTACGATGCAATGTTTTCCTTTGCAAGTTGTATGTGTAAGCATAACACGTCTGCAGTTTCAATGTTCACCACGAGGTGCAGCACACAGAACTTCTCCTTTGTTCCTCGCTGACTCATGCAACAGAATTCTAGCAGTGGAGCAGGCATCAGGACTGTTTACAATTGGTAATACCTTAGCGATAGGCTTACCTAACTTCCTTCTGTGTTTGTTCTGCTGTGTGTATCTTTACGCCCAGGTGGACTGTCCCTTTCAATGCAGTATGGCTGCGCACAACTCCTGGTCTTCCATCCAGAAAGGGAGAGAGAGCATCTTGTCGCTATTGTTGGAAAGCTTCGGCCATTCAACGGCCCCTCTTTTTCTGCCTAGTTAATCATTGTGCAGTGAGGACAGGTTCATGTTGATTGAGTTAGGACAGGCAGAGCTCCCTGCTGGAGCTAGAAGTGAAGTCACTGTCACAGAACCGTGAGACAGCTACATAAAGTCAAGGGGATGGAATGGATTGAGGGGTGGGGTGATCACGGCGCTCGGGGTACTGGTTTAGCCTCTCCTTCCCTCGAGTCAGGACTTAGAAGGATTTTGGCTGTCTGTGAGACACTCTCTTGTTGCCATTCATACTTTCTTGGAGATGCCCCATGCTCAGAGTTGCCTACTGGCAAGGATAAGCACTTCAACTCCTATGGAATAGGATTGTAGCTTCCCACTGTGGTTCTAAAGAAAACTTGTCCCAACCCAAGGGAAGTGGAAGAGACGTAGGAAGAGAATAACGATACTCTTGGGAGCCTGGCAGGTAATATAATCAAGATTCTCATTTGGGGACTAAGATCACCACACTGGACAGGCAGGCTCAGAGGTCACATACCCAAGAAGACACAGCAGTGAAATAATCCAGCTGTGAGTTGGTGACTTGAACGTATGTGTGTACAAATATATATTTGTATGTATGTGTGTGTGTATAATTATATGTATAATTCTATATAATTTCAATTCAGTAGAAGGAGGAAGTTGGCTAACCACTCTGTCTCTGTCATTCAACTTTTAACTAATTTTTAGGTCTTTTTGTGTCTTGGCTTATGGTTGTAAAGCAGTTTGTAGTTTGCTACACAGTTGGTAACTTTTGGATTCTGGGGAAGTGGAGAAAACGGAGAATGTAGCAAGTGAAAACTAAAAGGGATCTTGAATATGAGCTTCTCCAGTTTTCCTCTCCCCCAATCAGTGGGTCTGGATTGTTACTGAGAAGTCTTGAGTAGTTTACCAAGGGCCTCCTGGCTGGTCAGGGAGTGAATGTGGATCTGAGCTGAGAATTCCAGTTTCGCCATTTAAATGCTTTCCCAACAGTGTTTGGTGCCTGTGTCTCCTGTGGAAGAGAAACTTGTTTGTTATAATCCTGTTTACGAAGTAGGGATGGTTGGATCTTTTTTCGTTCCACTGATACAGAATTTTGATAATAGAATTTTGCCCAGTGTGGAATGGGGAACATATAAGATCCTAAGATTGTTTTATATTAATTAAGATTAAGTTCTGAAATAGATAGCTCGTTTTTCTCTTTCACTGTTGGTTGATTTACTGCTTGTGCATGAAAGGAGAATCGATGCCTTTTAAGAATTTATCATTTAGAACTTCCACCAATTTACGTTGATCATCAGTGATAATTAAGGTAAACACTTATAAATGTGCTTTGTATAAAAATTCTGACATCGGGGGCGCCTGGGTGGCTCGGTCGGTTGAGCGTCCGACTTCAGCTCAGGTGATGATCTCACAGCTCGTGAGTTCGAGCCCCGCGTCGGGCTCTGTGCTGAGACAGCTCAGAGCCTGGAGCCTGCTTTCTGCTTCTGTGTCTCCCTCTCTCTCTGCCCCTAACCCACTCGCATTCTGTCTCTCTCTCTCTCTCTCAAAAATAAATAAACATTAAAAAAAATTTTTTTTTTAATTCTGAAATCAATCAGTGGCCATAGGGTACAAAGGTCTGTTACTAATTTTTGATGGGCTGAGCCACAGAAAGCCACAAAGACTCAGAGGATGTTGCTGCCTGTTCCTTCAGTAGACTCTCCGCTGAAAGGTAAAGTTGGTGTTTTCTCCGCTCTTTCCCTGCTCTCAAGGTCCTCTGCCACCAAGATGCTTGATCATGGAATGGTGTCTAAGACGGGCTCCTGGCACGCGGCATGTTGGATGAATGAATGAGTGAGAGGGTGAATTAGAAGACGCGGTCGTGCATTTGTTGGCACCAGAGGCTCTGGATGGCAGGAAATGATCACGTGGCTGTGCAGCCGCGCCCAGATCACGTGGAAACAGCGCTGAACTTCAGAAGGAGCTCCCCTGTTTCCTCGCGTGTCACGTTCAAGCAGACGCAGTCCGCTCGTGGTCTTTGGACGAAATCACTGGTACAAATTACAGTGATGCTGCCATTAGTAAAAAAAACGTCTTCTGGGCGACTTAGAGCACAATGGAAATTCTGGTGCTGGTGCACGTAGCCTTGAGCCAGGTCCGATCCTCTCGGTACCCTGCTCAGAAGCCCAGCTGTGAGGCCCCATCTGTCAGCGAAGGCGGCATCTGTGTCTCCGTCGGCTGACATCTGCGTTAACTCTCGTGGACTTGCCTGAAGGCCCGTAGGTGGCTGTGAGGCTCAGGGAAGCGGGCTCTGCGGTGGTGCCTTTAGTGAAATATTGCCCGGCCTTTTCAACTGAAAACCCCCCGTGATGGTGTGCTGAGCACTTGCTTTTTCACGAGCTGGGAGACCCTTTCTTTTAGGGCTTCTTGCATTCCAGGATGCATTAAATCGTACTTGCTGATCTTTAAAGTGTATTTACTTTGAGAGAGAGAGAGAGTGTGTGAATGAGTGCAAGTGGAGTGGGGGCAGAGAGAGGGAGAAAGAGAGAAAGAGAGAGAGAGAGAGAGAGAGAGAGAGAGAGAGAGAGAGTCTCAAGCAGGCACCACACTGTCAGGGCAGAGCCTGATGTGGGGCTCGAACTCACGAACCGTGAGATCATGACCTGAGCTGAAGCTGGACACTTGACCCCCTGAGCCACCCAGGCGCCCCGTTTGCTAATCTTTTGCACCCGCAGCAACATTGCCGGGCAATAGGACTTGAGTAAATGCTTGTATGAGAGACTCAGGGCGGGGTTTTCTGCTTTCTGTTCAGTTCTTCAGAAAATGGTGTTGGAAAATCTAGCAGGTTGCAAAGTGGCCCTCCTCTCCCTCCACACACACACACACCCCTCTGCTTCCAGTCCTTCCTGGAGCATCAGAATGGGACCTTATTTGGAAATCGGATCAGTGCAGATGTAAGCAGTTAAGATGAGGGCACACTGGGGTGGGCTGGACCCGTGTAGCTGGTGCCTTGATGACAAGGGGCCCGGAGACACATGGAGGGAAGATGGCCACAGGATGACTGAGGCAGAGATTGGAGTTTTGTCCCGCAAGCTGAGGAGCACCAAGGATTGCTAGCGACTGGCGGAAGCTAGGAGAGAGGCATGGGGCAGGGTCTTCCTCTTGGAGAATTGACCGAATCCCTCGGTTTCAGACCTTCAGCCTCCAAGACTGTGAGGCAGGAAATTTCTGTTACTTTCGGCCACGTGGTTAGCGGCAATTTGTTAACAGCGGCCACAGGAAGCTAGTACAGCTTACTGTGTTCTGTGTCGTCACTGGGAATCTGCATGAGTTTTCCAAGTTCTGTTTTGCACACTCGACACATCGCCATTGTGTAAAGACTCTTCTGGGCCAACATAGATTTGAGTGGCGTCTGTAAGGAAGGGACGGTGCTTACTAGGAAACATTACAGGAACGGGGCCATTCCATTAGAAATAAATTTCCAGGGGCGCCTGGGTGGCTCAGTCGGTTAAGCATCCGACTTTTGATCTCGTCTCAGCTCGTGATCTCATGGTGGTGAGATCCAGCCCTGAGTTGGGCTCTGCCCTGGAGCCTGCTTAAGATTCTCCCTCCCTCTCTCTCTGTCTCTCTCTCCCTGGCTCTCTGCCCCTCCCCCACTGGTACACACACTCGTGCTCTCTCCCATAAAAGGAAAAAGAAAGAAATTTCCAGCGTATTCACTTAGGACCTTCCTCTTATGCCAACTCATTTAACATGTGTACTGCGTGCCCATAATATGCCAAGCACAGGCTTGCTTTAGAGGTTAAGGGATCTACCCACATGGAGCTGAGGATACCGTAGAGAAGACAAATAGGATTGATTTCAATTAATCTACATGTTTATTTAATTTTTAATTTTTTAATTTTTTTTTTAATTTTTGAGAGAGAGAGAGCATGAACAAGGGAGGGATAGAGAGAGAGAGGGAGACACAGAATCTCAAGCAGGCTCCAGGCTCTGTGGCAGGGCTCAAACTCACGAACTGCGAGATCATGACCTGAGCCGGAGCTGGATGCTCAACCGACTTGAGTCGCCCGGGCTCCCGACTCTACATATTTTTAATGTCATTATGTATATGGAAAAAGCAGTCATGCTGAACAGCAGCGAAACTCCGTGAATCAAATAGTATTTGGGGATGTCACTCAATGATCTGATTCAGAAACTTAATATACTGTGTTTATGTTCAGTTCTATTCATGTGCCTGTGGTTTCTCTCCCCAACCCAATACAAAACCGTCCTGCGTTTTCCACAGTCAATCACAGTCCTTTGCGTGCAGTAGCTTTCACATGTCGTTGCTGAGTTAAACTGAGTTATTGATTGAGGATATCGATAGGGAGGATGGTTAATAACAGCTAGCAGGTATTAAGTACCTTTTCTACGTGCATGCCACGATAAGCAATGGCCCTTTGTCATTTTATTCTCACAGCTGCTCCCTGTGAGTTTCTATTTCCCAATGTCCCACTTTAAAGATGGGGTAACTGTGGTGCTCAGACGTCCGGAAAGCTGCCTGAAGCTCCACCGTTCAGCTGGCAGTGAAGCCAAGATTCGGGTTTATTCCAGCAGCCTGCCGCCAGGCTCCACGCCCTCCGGCACCACGCGCTGTGCTTTGGGCCCACACATGGCTGTCTGCCACCTTCCGTGGATTGGAGAGGACTGTGTCACAGTCATGCCCCTTTCTCTTTCTTTATCACAGCCTTCCGCAGGTGTGCGGAAATGGTGGGTTTTAATTGAGATTTTTCTCCGAGTGTGGCTTCTTTCTTCCCCCAAGAAAAAGAAACGACAGGGTGTGCAGCGAACGATTGCTGATCAACTTATATTTCTATCTAATTCTGCCTCTTTTTAGCCCTTGGCGTCCAAGCTAACACCACTTCAGTGATCGGTCTCCTCCGGGGTCATGTGTGGGTAAGCCCTGGGCTTGCATTTCACGTCGTGGTTTCGCTCCTGTGACTTGGGAGTGGGACCCCTCCACCCCCTCCTGCCCTGAATTACTTGAGGCAGAAGCTCTTGCCTTTCCTAGAGAGAGAGTGTAGACAGTCTCCATCTGGGGAGAAGGGGGCGGCCCCCAAGCGTGCAGTCTGAGCCTCGCAGGCCTTCCAAGGGCAGAGCTTCTGCTGCAGGTGTGTGTCTGGATCCCCAAGCCCTTTCTGTGCCTCTCTGTGTCTGCTCTCTTAGCATCTGTGCCGCGCGCTGGTTTTCTGTTCTCGATTCATCGCTACTGGCGGCGGCAGCCATCCAGCCCTGCCTGGAGGTAACATAACACACCCCGTATCCCCGCCTGACGTTCCGTTCCTGGGGGTGCGGCAGGCCTGTCGGGGAGCTGCTGACTCAGCAGCGGGGTTGTCCCGTGTTTCCCTCCTGGAAGAACTCTGTGTACTTTGTTCGCCTGCTCCAGCCACAGCTCTCAGGATCTGATTTCGGCTGGAAACAACATGCACCAGAAGTTCGAGAGTCAAAAGCCACAAGCGGTGGAAGCCAGCACCCTGTCATTGCAGCATTACCCGCAATAGCCCAAGGAAGAGTAGGTAGACAAAAGCCCATCCTCAAGAGAGAATTAGATAAATAGGTAGATACGCGCAATGAAATATTATTCAGCCGTAAAAAGGAATGTCGTGCCGACTCGTGCTAAAACCCGGATGAACCTTGCAAAAGTGAAGTAAGCCAGACACAAAAGGACAAATATTATATTATTCCCCTTAGAGAATGTATCTAGAATAGGCAACCTCACAGGGAGAGAAAGCAGATCAGAGGTTACCGGCAGCTGGGGGAGGGTGGAGTGGGGACTTCCTACTTCCTGGATGCAGGATTTCTGTATCAGGTGATGCACAGTTTTGGAAATAGTAGGTGATGGTTGTACAACATCGTGAGGGTAAATAATGCCGCTACATCGTACACTTAAAGATAGTTACATTTTCTGGCAGATTTTATGTTGTACCTATTTTTCATGGACTTAAAGAATGCCCCCACTCTGAACCAGATCTTGTGTTTGGGTGGACGTTGCCTCTCTTAGCAATTGAGAAAAACGCTGAAAAGCGTCCTTGGCTTCTCTTAGGCTGAATATAAACCCGTAAGAATGGCAGCGTCTCGGCAGGAAGGGACGGGCACACCTCCGGGGTGTGAAGCAGGTGTTCACTTAACTGTCTTGTTTTCCAGCCCTGCCCTGGACCGCCAACACGTTATAGATGCCGGTATCCTGCTCAGTGGCCCTGAGATCAGTTGCTAGGTGCTTTGGGAAAGTGGAGGAAGGAAGATACTAGTTAGGACATTAAATGGCTTGAAATGAAAAGAGAACCGGGACTCACGTTTGCCCTTCTGCTTCCTTTCCTGTCTTCCTCTTACCCTCTTCATCCCCTGTTGCGGTCTTCTCTGGGGGAGAAGCAAATACAGAGGGCACCATCGACTGATTTTTGCTCATAATAAAATAAAGCAGAAAGTTCAGGATCCGATTCCTCCTTTCCCTCTACTTCAAGATTTCTGACTCTGGAGAATTCCTCGGTTAAATCTCTCTCTCCCCTGTGGTCTGAAAGGACTAATACGCTTTCCTGATACGAGTTTCTTTTTCAAACCCTGTATGCACCTGGGCTGGGGACTAAGCCGGATCATTCTTTGAGGTAACTAATACTATTATTCTGCGTGTATAGACCCTTGAACCGTGGATCAAAGAAGATAAGAAATTATCTCACGGTAACAATCAGGAAAATAACAGTGAGTTCAGCATACAAATATGCCCCACCACTCCCGTGACCTAATTCTGAGATATTACAAAGAATTCTCTTTCATTTGGTGTAGACATTTAGTCTTTAAACCGTGCTCTCAGGGTGTGCCAACAGCAGCTTGAAAAGAAGGTACCTGAGAGGAACAGGAAATGTAGCGGGCTAAGACCCCCACGTGGGCCCACATGCTGGTTTGTGGATTTCATATCCGAAGTCCATGGCTGAAACCCACAGGAATGAATTCAATGCATATAATCTGGAAGTTATATAAGGAATCAATTTTGCAGGTAATTTCTTGGACTCTTAAGAATGTTCAAAACCGTAGGAGCCCTTGGTTCATTTTTTTTTGTCATGTATCGATTGATCTGGTCTCTTCTACCCTTTACTTTCTCGTGTTATCAATAACTGACAGTGGCATGTCTGACTGTCTTGTTTTAAATACCTGCATTTACAAAATCAGCCTGGGCACTGGGAAGGAAAAGAGAGAAGAGACTTAGTTTTGCAGGTTTTACACATGGGAACTTTAAGAGATTTAAAATCGTTCTCTATGAGAGGATCCCCATTTAATGAACATGGTCTTTCTCCTCAAACACTGTGGAAAACCTGGCACGCTCTCACAGCATGGCTGGAATAGAGGACCAGCACTTTCTTCTGCTAACATCCCCGGATTAACAGTGTGTCCCAACTGACCGGGGTAATCAATCAGCTGACTAGTTTCGCTACACTGTGATTGAGAATTATATGTATGTATGTTAATCTGGTACAAATAACATCGACCAACATCAGCACACTAGTTAGTTTTCACTTGCTTTGGTGTGTATTTGTATCTGATACCTAGTTGTTGGTTCAACTATCCTCATTTTGGGGCCTTTAGCCCAATTGGGAGGACATTTAATAAAGCGTAACATGGTTCTTTACCAAGTCTAACAGGCGTAGTTCTGATATGCTCATAACCCCTAATGAGGGTTTTGGCCATTGATCAAATACACAGACTTTCATGTAGTTACATAAAGCAGTCAGATAGCAGAATTATCGGCTTTGCTCATACCAGAGGGATTTTCGCCAGCTATATAAAGTATGTATAATTTCATTTACATGCATGTGTAATATTTATTTACTACTATATATCCATGTAATGGTGTAATAATAATTAGTGTTTTAAATTTCATTTCCTGTTTCCTGATACAAATTAGGCTGTAATAAATGGGTCAGTACTAAACAATCACAGGGTGGGCTCTTGACAGCCATGGGCATGATCGAATACTTTACCAGCCGGATCCCGTTTATTCCTCCTAGCAACGTCCCCAAACACTGAAGGGTGGATACAATCCCCCATTTATAGAGGAAACGGGTAGTGTTTTTTTGTTTGCATTTATCCCCACTTTATGGATAAAGACAATGAACGTTAGAGAATTAGAGAGATTTTCTCCTGGACACGTTGCTTGGAAATGGTAGATATGGAATTAAAACTCTTGTGGTCTGACACTGATGGACAGTTTTATGTGTCAACTTGGCCAAGGTGTAGACAGCTGTTATTCAACCAAACATTGTCTGAAGGTAAGAAATGTAGGGTGATCTTTCTAAGGCCATAGCTTGGCTTGCAAGAACATTGTTATACTTCCAATTCCTGTTTTTGACACATACGACCTCGTCCATTCCTTCTTGAGTTCCTCCTGTAACATTTCTGTTATAAGTTTCCCACCCCGAAACATACACCTTTTTCCTGAACTCACTGGGGAGATGGTTATGTTTCCAGAAGCAGGGTAGAAACAAAGAGCATATTAATAGCATCCAAAAATATGAACTTATTCTAAGATTCGTGGAGTATTTCCTAAGTGCTGTTTCTGGGTTATTTTTATTGAATCCTCAGACCAGTAAATTACAGATCCACATATGAGATTTGTCATTTACAGACTATACTCCCTCCGGTCCACATGAAAGCTGCAAAACCATATTTAATACAAGATTATATAAGTTGATGCTCACTATTTGTGAATTCCATAATTTGCAAATTTGTGTATTTGCTGAAATTTATTTGTAACCCCCAAACCAATACATGTTTTTGTGGTCATTTGCGGACATGAACAGAGTGAGGAAAATCTGAGTCTCCCAACGTGCATGTCCCCAGCTGGGGATGAACAAGGTGATGCCTGTCTTCTTGTTTTGGCTCTTCTGCTGTGAGTAAATGTCCTTTTTGCAGCCTTATTGACCACCACGTTTTTCGATTTGTGTGCATTTCTTCGGTGGTTTCACTCTCTAAGGTGGCCTTTAAGCGTCATGCTGAAGAGCTGTCTAACGTTCCTAGGTGTGAGAAGGTTGGGAGGTGTCTCACATGCATTATTAGATAAGGTTCACTTAAGCTTGAGGTATAGCTCTATTGGCCTCAAGTTCAGTGCGAATCAATCAACAGTATAAGGTGTCTTTAAATAGAAACACACATGAAACAAGGGTATGTGTTGACGGGCGGACAAAAATGTTGTGTCCAGCAGCTGGCAGAAAGCTAACCCTGTCTTTCCCCTAGAAGCAATGATCCACTCTTGTCATTGCATGGTTTGGGGTGGCTTTATAGAACATAACTACCATGAATAACAAGAATGGACTGCATTTCTCTATGATCTTGCTTTCCTTAATTAGTTAATTTGTTAAATACTCAGTGTTTTTTACTGTCAACGGACATATATTCTCAAAGGGACAAAAAATGGTTCTTGATGCGGGGGTGGGGGAGAACCCCATTTAATGTAAAAAGCAGAGGTGTATACGCAGTGCATAACATATACAGTATATTGGTGGTATTACAATATCTTTTGGGGTACTTGGGAGAAATGTCTAACAAGGTTCCTTGGGAGGGAGGGCAGTAATGAAAAAGTGATTGCAAAACATAGCCGCAGGGCACAGTCAATATGTGATGAAGAAAGTATTTACTAGGCTACACAGCACAGTATACATAGCTGTTATTATTAATATCATTGATAATATTATTTGTTTTCTTAGCTTCTTCCCATTCTTCATAGACCAACATTTCTCAAATTGGAGTTTGTGGTCCCCTGAGGGGGTCTGCATTCTGTTTTCAGACCTGTCTGAGAATTTCCTCTAGAATTTATTTTGCTTTGGGCTTTCATTTTGATGACAGGCATGAAAATAATAAGTCGTTGTATCCTGGTTCCCCTTTATGGATGAGTCCTGCCACAGGATTTCATTGTCCAAGTTTATGCCTATCTTTTAAGATAGGCGTTCTATTTCAATGCCTAGGGGCCAATAAGGAATAAAAGAGGAGAAGACTTAAAGATCATGAGTAAAACAGACGGAGTGAAGGCCCAGTGACCTGTCTTCCTGCTCTGGGAGGGAGGACTCCCGATTCTGGATGGAGGAAAGTGGTGCTCAGCTGAGCCCTCACACGGGCCAGGGGGAGCACGGACATGCCCTAACCCAGAGAACATTCGCTTTCACAGCCGGTACTGTGTTAACATTTTGAAAGGCAATTTAACCTCTGCAAAATAACATCATCTACGACGTGAAATTAATGCTATAATTTGAATTTTATGGGCTTTCTTGTTTTTGTGTTCAATGTGTTACTTTGTTTTGGTCTCATTGTTGAATCAGGGTTAGAGCGTATGGAGTTTATTTCTAGCTTTCCATTTGTGCATTGCTAAATACCAGTATACTAAAAATAATGTAAGTCTCCATCAGTGGTGGGCAATAATGCTTTTTGCCGTATCAAAGGGAGTGTTGGCATTGCTCGGGTTTAAGAAGCACTGTGAGGGACTCCTAGGATCACAGATTATCCAAGCTGCTGGGAATCAGTCCACCCATCTCTCCTACCACATGTGGACACTGAGCCTCCTGGAGGAGAAATGAGTGGCCAAGGTCAAAAACGAGTAGGGGCTGACTGAGGTCAGAGAGCAGGTCGGCAGGCTTCAAACTACACACCCCACCCAACGTGTCAACCCTGTCCAAAGGTGGACCGTGGCAGATAAATGGCGACCACTTCCAGGCCACAAAATTGGGCTAGACACAAACTCATGGAGAGTTAGTTATGCGTCACCTTGGCTAACTCTGAGCGCGGAAGATGGGAAATGGGCCGGGACAACTGGAATGACAGACTTGTTTCAGAGTCAGGAGTCACAGTGAACAACGGGCAGTGCTGAAAGGAGACAACAGCCTTTTGACTTCCCTGCTCAGGTGATATCACCCATGAACTTGGCTTGTTCCAGTATTCTCAACATTCACAAGCAAATCCCCGAAGCTCCTAAGTTGAAGTGCCTTTGTACTTTCTACTCTGTTTTTAGATGTGACTGCACTCCACGAAACTAGGGCACGTATCACTGCGCAGGGAATGTGTTTCTCAGTTGCATGTAAGGGTTTTGATCCTAACTTGCTAAGCGAGAAGAGCGCATTTGTGATAGAATTGGATGGTCATTATATTAGTTTTCTATCGCCGTGTGACAAGTCACCACAAACTTCAGAGCAGCGGAACACAGGATACATCTATTATCCGACAGTTCCCTGGGGATGGAATTCTGGGCCAGGATCTGCTGGGAGCTTTGTTCAGGATGTCACAGAGATGTAGTCAAGACATTGGCCAGGGCTGTGGCTCCTCTGAGGCTTGGGGTCTCTTCCATGCTCATGCAGGTGTTGGCCGAATTCGTTTCCCTTGCAGCGGTAGAACTCACAGCTGCTTGCTTCTTTGGGGCCAATGGGCAGGGTCTCTTTCCTCTAGACTCTTGGAAAGAGCTTACCTATTTAGGCCAGGCCCACCCAGGATGATCTCCCTTTTGATCAAAGCCAAGTGATTGGGGGATTTAATTGCATCTTCAACACCCCCTCATATTTACCATATTTGTTGCTTAGAGGTTACGGGTTCTACCCACGCTCAAGGGAACAGATTACTAAGGACATGCCATGAGCACCAGCTAACTTAGCCTGTTGAAGTTGCTACAACAAAATACCATAGGGGCGCCTGGGTGGCTCAGTCTATTAAGCTTCCGACTCTTGATTTTGTCTTGGGTCATGATCTCAAGGCTCATGGGTTGGAGCCCTGAGTCTTGATTTCAGCTCAGGTCGTGGTCTCATGGTTGATCAGTTTGAGCCCCGCATCAGACTCCGCACTGACAGTGGGGAGCCTGCTTGGGATTCTCTGCCCCCCTCTCTCTGTCCCTCTCCTGCTTCTGCTGTCTCTCTCTCTCTCTCTCTCAAAATAAATAAATAAATACATAAACAAACAAACACATTTTATTTAAAAAATACCATAGACTAGTGGCTTATAACAACAGAACTTTAGTTCTTACAGTCCTGGTGGCTGAAAAGCCCAAGATCGAAGTGTCTGGTAAGACCCTTCTCCTGGTTCACAGATGCCTGTCTTTCTCCAGTGTCTTCATAACATGGAAAGACCAAGGGAGATGTCTGGCGTCTCTTTTAGTCTCATTCATGAGGGCTCCACCCTCATGATCTAATACCCTTCGAAAGGTCCCATCTCCTAATACCATCCCATTGGGGGTTAGGTTTTAAGATGAATTGGTGGGGGGGGGGGCGGTCGGACACGTTCCGTCTGTAGCAGGTACCACGCGAGTTATCTTAGAATTCTGCTCACTTCCAGTCACTGGCACTTCCTTCATGAGGCCGTGAGCCAGCTTCGTATTTTCAGACTTCCGTGTGACATCTTGAGAATGTTTAGCACTATTAATGTATATGTTTATTTTAAAAGTTAGAAGAATAGGGGCGCCTGGGTGACTCAGTCGGTTAAGCGTCTGACTTCGGCCCAGGTCATGATCTCACAGTTGGTGAGTTCGAGCCCCGCCTCGGGCTCTGTGCTGACAGCTCAGCGCCTGGAGTCTTCTGCAGATTCTGGGTCTCCCTCTCTCTGCCCCTCCCCCCGCTTGTGCTCTGTCTCTCTTGCTCTCAAAAATAAATAAACATAAAAAGGAAAGATGCCACAACTATTTGGAGCTAGCAGGCTCTTACTGTTTGGGTAATGCCTCATTCTTAGATGTGCTTTTGTCCTTTGCTGGGAAATGTATAGTTTATAGTTGCAAATAAAAAATTAATGCCGTGGATGTGTTTCCCACATGTCCTTACTTATTCACGTGCATGCCAAAATGAAATTACGTTATCGTATGTTTTATAATCTTGTCTGAGTTTACAGTCAAGCCATATTATAATGGGGCTTTAGTTCCACTCTTACATGGGTCAGATATTTAATGCATAAGGCAGGAAACCTAATAAACTCCATACTTGGTATTATGGCTCCTTTCTTGGAAACAAGTGATATGGCTTGGTATGGGACAGAGTAGAAGGCATGGTCCGGTTCTGAAATCACAAAACTCAAAAGCTGCTCATTCCTGTTTTCTCCAGGCAAAGGCAGCTCAAGCATCTCATCCGACGTGAGTTCAAGTACAGATCACACGCCGACCCAAGCCCAGAAGAATGTGGCTACCAGTGAAGGTAGGCATCTGGTCTTCATTATCTCTCTCCCTGTGTTCACAGTGCTGGCTATTTTTGGAAGACAAATAAAATGTGTGAGTCTCAGTTCTGTTCTACCGAGTGGGAGCATATGAGATTCTTAAAAATGAGAAGGCGGAGGGTTTCTCGAGTTTGTTTTTTGCTGCTTTGCTGCTGCTGCCCGATAAAGGGGTTTTGATAGGATTTAAGTGTCTCAATTCTAAGACAGTGCTGTTATTTTGTGAATATATAATAGGTTCACTTTGGGCGAGCCTCCGTGACATTATAGATCCTGTTTTTCAGCGTGGAAACCACTAGGATTGTCAAATTCTTTTGCTGTAGTTGAAAGTTCCTGGAAGAGCTTTCAAAATAGGCACACTCAGAATTCAGGATTTTGGCAACGGAAGGTCACGATCATGTGATTTGTAGAATTTGAACTAACCAATATTTGGAAGTAGGAAAAGAGATTTGTTTGATTACGTAAAGAATAAGTGGAAAGTCCTGCCTCTCAGGACAAAGATTCGTTCCACTGATGGTCTTGATACAGAATTTCACTCTATGTAGTAACAGATGTTGGAATTAATTGCTTTGCGTAGTCGGAAGCTTTTGTGTCATTACTTGGGTGTGGAAATGACTGTTTCTGTGGTAGTTAGTTAGTGGCTGGTCGACCCAGTTATGGAATTAGTTGTTTTTATTTTAATGTGAAACACAATTAAGTGAGTTTTTTTTTTTTTTTTCTGAAGAAGAGTTCTTTCTAAATTAATTGTTGAACGCAGGTCCAGTGTAAGACATCTGTGAGGTGTCGGCTGATTTTCATGACAGGGTGTGCAGCCTGCTTCCTTGAAGTGTGCATGCAGGGTGTGTGGGAGTACATTTCCAGGCTTTGTTTGGAGGCTTCATTTAAGCTGCTTGCAATATTGGGAAGCGTACCCTTGACCTGATGTTGGTTGCTCCTGTATGACAGCGTGTGCATGAACGATGATGGCTGGTCTCTGCTGTGCGTGTCTCCTCTTTGGGTATTCTTTGACTTGCTGTGTTTCAAATGGCTGACGTATAAAGAGATTTTATAACGGGTTATATTCCCTGGTGTTTAAATGCCTTAGCGTTGTTTTACCAACATGGTAAGGTGAACAGAGTGGGGTGTTCTTCTCAGAGCAGCGAAGCACCAGGTAGAAATCCAATTTTAATTTTCTGCCTGTTAATTCAAATACGAGCATTAGGTCATTCTTGAAATTCAATTAAGGTAATGGGCAAGTCAAGTAAATTGATTCTAGCCATTTGCTTTTGAGGCCTCTGTTCTTAGGAACCCGAGTGGAAATCACTTCAACATAACTGATTTACGGTCTTCTGTAATCAAAAATGTACGTTTTGTAAGGTGATCACTTCTTTCCATCGTGATTACAGTTAATTTTGTCATAGTCATAGTTTGGCTAATTTGAGTGGCTGTGAAAATAGAAAGTTAAGACTTTACGTTGATAATCCCTGTGTGTTTCTGTCTCCAGATTTAAGTTCTTGTATTACTCTTTTCTCTTTTCAAAAAATGGAAAATACAAAACTGTATGGACATTGGTGAAAGGGTTGGGGGAAGGGACTGTGGGGCTTCCTGCATTAAAAATGTCTGCTTTTTATGCTTCAGAAAAACCCCCGACTCCACAGGGATTTAAAATTTTCATTTTATTCTGCCTTTTCCTTAGGAAGATTCTTTTGATGCAGGCCCAGCCAGTGTTTTATATATTTTTGTCACAATGCATTTTCTACCATTCTGAGAGTAAATTCAGGAGAAAAATGGGAAAATTCAATGTTCAGGTGAAATCATTTTTAGCAATGGCGCTAAATTAATACCACTGTTTTTTCCAGCTCTTAAGTGACTGGACCCCATCCCTATGAGAGATGCTGTCCATTTTTTTTTTTTTTTGCATGTCCGCAAAATTAAGTGTTTTTTAGTATTTCTATGTATGAATCCATTTTGCTACTGTTTTTTAATCAATGAAACAAAAACGTATTTTAAAATGAATTCGGCATGGGTGTGTATCATTTACAATTAAAATGCATCGTAGGGAGGTTTGCTGCAGAACGGTCTCACTATCAGCCTGGTTTTTCAAGACGGGAGCACGACAGTAATGCTAATTTTCTCAAAGCTCGGGTGACAGAATCCTGATCCACCTCTCAGGATTAGGGTGTCACCTTCTGTGACCTCCAGAGTGGATTTCGCCAGTCGTACACATGTTTGCTCCTACTAGAAAGCACCTGGTGACCACGGTGTGCGGTGTGCTGGCAAAGAGACAGAGACTGGACGCCGGTGTCTTCCATGTGCCACAGAGGAGCCAGTTAAAAAATGCTTCTCTGCTTCTCTTCCCACCGTTTCGAGAACTGTGTTTAACCTGTCTTGTTAATATTGGGTGAGTGGTGTAACTGGCTTTCCAGAAGCGGTTTGACTATCGTCATTTTCTCCCACGGTTGATCCTCTTAAGATTGTTTTCCCTCTGGATTTCCCGATATCCTCTTCAAGAAACACAGGCAGGATCATCGGTTTCAAGGTCTGAGTGATAGCGATTTATAAAAATGGGGGATGTGGTGAAGGACCGTATTCAGTTTTCCTGCAGCCTTTGAAAGCCGTGGCCACACCGGTAATAGCTGGGTTGGAAGCCTTTTGGAGCAGAGCTGGACCTTTCCCTGTTGGGCTGGATGGGGAAGGTATCACGTCAATTTCCCGGCCAGCGTGGAGCGTGTGCACGCACAGGCGCCTTTGTGCCCAGCCTCCACCAGACGGCGGACAGCAGAGTCATCGTCTCTCACTGGGAAGCGTGTAGGTAACCCATGCGATGCCTGTTGGCACATGAACTGAGGACATGGGAGCTGAGGAGAGGGAAGGGCACTCACATAACATGCGCTTCCCTGGGGCTGGTGGTAGAGATGGTCACTGACTGTGACAGACACGAGGGACTTACTAGGGAGATGACAGGGTTCTAAAATTGGATCGTGGTGCAAGTTGCACAGCACGGTACATTTCTAAAACTCGCTGAAGCATACACATGACAGGGGAGTTGGGAGTTGTGGCTTCTGCGTGACCTGAAGACTGCCATCTAAATCATCACGAACTATTCTTTGAAAAATGCTGCCTCCCACCTCTGGGAAGAAGTCCGGAACAGGGCTGAGAAGACCCCTTAGGAGCATGGGTCTTGGCCATCCAAAGTGCAGGGCTGCTGGCCGAAAGCTTCTCCTGAGATGCTCTGGCCTTGGGGCCAGAACAGCCCTGAAAGCATCATGAGGAGTCCCTGGACAAGTAGTGTTCACAGCCCAGAGCGTGGTGTCTGGTCAGAGTGGACTCCTCAGAGAACATACTCTCCTGGAAAGTTCTGCAAGACATGAGAGATGATAGACCCACAAGTTTCTCAAAACCTTTTTTTTTTTTTTAAGCTTTTCCTGGAGAGTCTCTAACTTTAGCTTAGATTTATGTTTTGAGCCACCAAGCCTAATGGTTGAGACATCGGTCACATTTACTGACTCTAATCAGTGTAAGGACTTATGTCCTTGCTGTCTATCTGTTGTTCCCACTCATTCACTTTGGGTCATAAGGCTCCTCTCCTATGCATGATGGGCACAGATGGTGATACAATTTGGTTTCAATCCAACAGACAGTGGTATTTTTTACCTAAGTGGTAGCCTTCCGTTCCAAAATCTCTTGCGAAAGCTTCGTGCATTTTAATTTTGTGATTCTAAAGCCACACCCCTATTAAGGAATTGGCAGCCTGCAGTGCTTTCTCCTTGATAAATGGTATAGGCCTTCTTTAAAGCCCATTATATTTCATGTGACAGTTTAAGTTCCTGATTTCCTGACACTGTAGGGGGTTTGGGTTCAAGTGTAGAAAGCTGGAAACGTTCCATTTTTCCCAACAAAATCTGCATTCCAGCTTCGTAAGCCACAGCTTAATTCTTTCCAGTTGTGTTGCTATTCTTTCTCTTATACATTTTTTTCCTCCAGTCTTTCTCATCCACGGGTGTTCTCTTTTGTACTGGAAGCCATGGCCTTGACTTTCAGTTATGAAAGCCACATCCAGCCCATGGCTGGAAAAACACACATGGATGGTGAAGAAGCTTCCTAGGAATAGTAAGCTGAGCTGGGGCTTCTTTCTCAGAACAGGGTTATCACTGTGTGGCTTTAATGGCGGCCTCTCAACAACTCAGACATCTCTTGAGCTGGAGGAAGGTGACACAGTTTAGTTCAAAGGCCAAATGTAATTGGCTGAGGAAGAGCCAGCTTCCTCCAGCTGCTCTCTAAAGATATTCCAGTTCAGATATTGAACTCACTGACAACACAATTTATAGGTGCGATGGCTTATAAATGTCGTGATCAAGCCAGCCAAATGTGGAATCATAGGATTTTTAGAGCTACAAAGCTTTGGCAGTTTTCTGATCTAATACACTTGTTTTACAAAGAAATCCCTGCGGCACAGAGAAATAAAGAGATTTGCTCAATATTACACACCTAATAAATTGTGGAGCAGGAGTTTGACCCAGTATTGTTTTGGTGAGAGATGGTCAAATCAGGAAAAAGCCTAACCTTTAAAGAAGTTGCTGCCTTCTAAGCGTGAAGCTATTCAATTCTGTTTTGTGTGTCTCCTGTCCTCTACCCATCTCGAGCTGGTGGCAGAGCTGAGGCAGGCTGTTCAAAAGAGTTTGAGAAAGATGGAGTTCCACATAGACGGGTACTTCCAGTAGGAGGAGAGGACCTCCTTGAAGGGGCAAAAGGATCTCAAGCTACTTGTGTAGGTTGGCTTCTCACCTGGAGATGGAAACACTACCTTTAAGTTACTTCCTGGTTATAAAATAGCGTTTCAAAAAACATTTACCTAATATCGTTTTGTGAAGTTGCCCGTTTAATTAACTCCCTGGAGGAAATTAATTTTAAAATGTTTCTTTTGAGCTGTGCGAGAAATGAGTCGATATATCGAGGATTTGTGGTGCTCTTCTTTCCACGGTACCTAAAATCACCAGTTTATTTGTACAGTCATGGGTTAACATGTTTTCAGTGCCCAAATTAGACCAGTGCTAAGTGGAGGTAGTTTGAAAATGCCCAGGAATCTGGCTTTGTTTTATTCTCTTTGTCTTCCTTATATCATCTTCTTTCTACTTGAGTGTACTTCTCAAACGAAATTCACCTGAGTCACTGAGAAAGAGAAAGATGATGCTTTTAATTCAAGGTAGATTCCATTTCCCTAAAAGCCTTTTTGCCCATCCAACAAATTCAGCAAACATTGTTGGGACACATATTACTTCATGATGAACAGCTGCCTTCATGCACATCATTATTCAACTGCTCCATTGTCACATCACTCTTGAGAATGGGATACAAAGGTTTTCATTTGGCAGATGACGACAGGGGGACTGGGAAGGGGTCAGTGTGGCCCAGAGTCATGGAAATTTAGTAAAAGACGAAGATGGTTATAAGCACTCGGTTCTGAATAAGATTTATTTTTAACGCTTGTTTTTTAATTGTCATGTAGAATTACCAAGAATTTCATGCTGATCATTTTTATGAATTTATATCAAAATATGCTTTGAAAGTCCTCATGAGACGTACCTTTTGAAATGCGAATCCACGATTGTGTCTAGATTGTCAATATTATACATGGAAACCCTTTTGTGGTCTGTGTGTCGTCTAGACATTTACTTTAAATGCTTGGTTGTTGAAAGCAAGAGTTAATATTCCAAGCTGTCTTTGTATTAAACTGTTGAAGGGTTAATTTGCAGGTTATCGTAACTGTGTCCTTAACGCACTGCATCAGACAGACATAGGGTTTGAAAGTGAGATTTAAATAATTCATGACATAGGATCTGTAGTGCATATAATGTAAAAGTACTGACTAGTCACGTTGCTTCTTGTTACTTTAAAAGTGAGCCATGTATCCCGCCTGGGTGGCTTGGTCGGTTAAGCGTCCGACTTCAGCTCAGGTCATGATCTCGCAGTCTGTGAGTTCGAGCCCCGCGTCGGGCTCTGTTGTGACAGCTCAGAGCCTGGAGCCTGTTTCAGATTCTGTGTCTCCCTCTCTCTCTGCCCCTCCCCTGTTCATGCTCTGTCTCTCTCTGTCTCAAAAATAAATAAATGTTAAAAAAATTAAAAAAAACCTGAGCCATGTAGTCCTTAATTGGAAATATACACAGGTGAAAGATACCAATCTTAGAGCATGTGCCTTGGAAGACTGGAATTATGCCTTGAAGCCGGCATAATCAAATGAAACTCCATCCATGACACAAGAGAAAATAAAGTAAAAACATATAATGCAGGAAGAGGAATAAAGAATAAAGAAGTGGAGAAAGAAAATGGCATAGAAAAAGTCTCTTTCAAAATAGTTCTAAAATGACACGTCTTCAAACTGGGAGGGTGGTTGGGGGACCTTACGGGAGGGAGAGATTCCAAAATGAGAAATGTGGTATTAGTAGCTTTTACTCCATGTATGAAGAAGGTGATGACTCATTATTATGAGGATTTGTTTTGCCTTTAAAAATTAAATTTCAAACCTAACTATTTCTGAAAATTTCAGCATCACTTAGGTACACCTGACAGGGCTTTAGCCGTTGAAGTTTAACATGTTTGGGTAATTAAATTAGCAACTCACTGTTTCATGACCAACTTTCCTCCATTGTTTAATAACTACTGCCTACTCGTAAGGTAGGTGACTTTTGAAAAACTGCACCAATTACACTGGATGATTTGAGCATATTATAGATTCAGTGTGCCCGATTTAATAAAGAAGTCAAATTTGCACTTGAGGATAAGTTTAAGCAGTGGAAAACTCATCAGCTTGGTATCCATCAAATTGTTACGTAAGCCTAAAAATGTACAATGAAATCCTAAATACCATCTCAGACTCAAGAACTAAGTTTAATTTCTTAAGGGAATTATCTTCCAAAATGAATCATCCAGAATGGCAAAAATTTCATTTAATAGTCTCAAAAGGAAATTAGTTTTCTGTGTGTGTGTGTGTGTGTGTGTGTGTGTGTGTGTGTGTTTAAGGACATCTTAAAGTAATACTTAATTGAGACATCCAGAGTCTGCCAGTGCCTTTATGTAGAGTTAGGAGAGGAAACATTAGATCTTTAGCATTCTAATCCCATGTGTAAAATTATTCTGTGTTTTTCTGTCACCTACATTCTGTCATTTGCAAAAAAACCCAAACCAAACAAAACTCAATACATAACCGATATGTTTCAGTCATAGACATTCTGGTTCATCTGAATACAACTAAGTGTATTTGCAATGACGGCTTGGATCGTATCTAAGTTCTCTTATCTGTAATCTCAGTTATTTAGTTCAATGGCAATTTATTAAAGGATGTAATCTAGATTTAAATACATTTGTTTAGGCACTTGGGAGAATTCAAAATGTGTGTCAGTCACAAGTTGGTGGCACAGAGAATGATTCCTACCCTCAGATGTGTTTGTTTCTCCCTGAAGAATTTTCAAAACTAATTTTGGGTTTCATTTAATGGATTCGGGTGGGGCATCTACCCTGCAGCTACTGAATTCCCTTCATTGTCTATTGCCTTAAACAGGCGTCTTCCAAAGTATTGCTGTTACGTCTTTGGCTCCAGGAGGAATTTGATTTCATGGCGAGACCCACTGCTGCCAGAACCTTAGTGATTACTGGTGGGATAAACCCTGTGCATTGGTTCAATCGTAATTGGTGTAGGTGGTGTAGGATTGTGTCCTGAGAAGTGGCCTGAAACGTGCTGTAGTTGGGGAGGAAGGGAGAGAGGCATGGGTTGGAGTAACTGGGAAAGGTGTCATGGCAGCTGGGGATTTGGCTTCTCCTGCGTGGACAAGAAGATAGAAGGGTGGAGAGGAACATATCGCATAGCGTGTAACGCAGTCGGGAGTTGGAAAAAAGCCATCTGGGTTCATGTGGGGAAAAAATAGGGCTTGTTCTAAAGAGCCCTCTCCCTGACAGCATTGAGTATGTTCCCAAAGTGTTTGACCATCCAGTCTTTCACTAAAATAGTTATTTACGGGGTGGCTGCACATTCTTTGTACTAGGTTTTCGATGGATACCGTATAATTGGAAGTGTCAATGACAAATAGGCCACCGTTCTATGACATTTTGTACCCACCACTTTTCTTTGGGCTCTTTGGAGGGTTTTACACTACAAGGCTGATTTCTGGGCTCGTGTAAGGCAAAAAAGGGCATATGGAAGGGGGTGGGGAGCAATGTTTCAGAAAGAATAACCCGACATTGGAAATATTTGCCTTTCGCAGTCCTGGACACAGTCTGACCTTAAAGCTCAGGTTAACACGTCTGTTTATTTCCTCTTTGACTAGGAAATAACTTCCTGAGGATAAACTAACTTCCTCAGGAAGTCCCAGGCTTCCCAAGGCTGTTAGGCTGATTAACAAATAATGAGAGAAAAGCACTTTAGCTGTAAAGTGTGTTCCTTTATATCCTACATATTTATAAAACGTAGAAAATCCCCATTTTGGAGGGAATGATATACAAGTAGCTTAGGTATTGTTCGTGATCATTAAGAGGTGATTGAGGAATTGTTAGAAGGAGTGCAGTGTGTGGGAAGCAGATAGTAATATAATTTATAATTATAAATGTAACTAGGATACTTTTGCTTATCACCACTACCGCCTTCCTAGGTGGGGCGGGCTGCCTGCTATCCCGAAGGACACTTGTTCTTCCAAATAACTGTATGTGTTTGAACATGTGAATTTCCCGATGCGGGCTTCAGAAAACCAGATTTCTCTGCACAGTGGAGAGATTTTGAGCTGCAAAGGAAGGGGACACGGTGGGTATCTGGCAGATCAAAGAGGAGATGGATGGGAAGGAGGGATGGTGGGGCTTTGCCAAACTCACACAGTGCTCGGAGGGAGTGGATTTTCTATAGAAATCAGTGGAGGGCTGAATTGTGAGACTGGCCTTTCTTGGAGTCCCTTGACTTATGCCGATACGGCAAATGCCCACTGATGAAGAATCCATCAGTTAACACACCCTTACTATGATAATTTGTACACATTTAAGCATTCTATTATGCTTATATTCTGTTGTGGATAATGCTATTTTATATAACATATTTACTTACAGAATTGATAATTAACTTTTCTCTTTTAAGTCCGATTATGAGCTCACATTGTTCCAATTATTAATAATTATTACTCTCTGCTTGATGTTTGATTTTTTTTTTATAGCTTCTTCTATGGGAAACCTTGAAGCATCTCCTTTGTCCTTCCAGCACTGTCCTTCAGGCTGTAAGACCACCCTTGCTTTCTGGCCATGAGGAATGGTGCAGGCCCAGTTTTTGGTGTTGTTGTTCTTGCCTGAGATACAGGATCAATCATGACCAATGGGTCTTTTGTTTTTAATGGTGAAAGACACTCAAGATGTAAATCTGGGAGTAAAGCAAAGGGCTCCTCTGCTGTGGGCTCACTTTTAATAAAGTTAGAATTGGAGAACATGTATTTTTAAGCTTCTAGTACACATCGATTTTATCAATTTATAATATTTTATGTTCTAAATTCCTGCACCGTGCTTAGGTCCTCATAGTATGAAATTTCATTTGCCACTAAGACTTTCTACTATTCAGCAGTCAAAGATATGACTTCTATTGGGCCCTCCCCATCAAATCTTCAAATATGCCCAGACCTGCCTGATCCATAGCAGTGACAAGTAATAGGCTATGTACGGCTCAATCAAGATATCCATCGCGTGAGAGTTTTGTGTATGCTTTCAGTTGGTGGCTCTATAGGGTCATTCCTACAATTGCTTGAACTCCTCTGAGGAAGGAATTGAGTTTTATCCCCCTTTGTGTGCTCCGTGGCTACCACAGAGACTTCCATACAATAAGTATTTGAGAAATGTTTATTAAATGAATGAGTGGGTTCTTATGCAGAATCTAAGAAGGAATAGCCCTCTTGATTAGTTTTTCCAACCGTAGTCATAACGACCATGACATCAAAAGCTGGCAAATCCAAGGTAATTTTGAGAGGTACAGTTACTTTTTAGAAAAGAGAATAATGCTATTTTTTAGGAAAACTTGAGGCACATCATAGGAATGTTTACCATCCATTGGCTTTTAGTTGCCTTTTGTGTTCAGGAAACAAACAACTTCTTTAAGCAGAATAGACATTCCAGAAGGAGGATGAAACAGAAGATATTTCTGGTTTCTGTGTTTTCACTTGTTTCAACATTTTTAAACCAACAAACAGGCAAGGTTTGTTGTCTATTGAATATTAGCTCTATAAATAACCAGTTTCTATCAGGAAGTTTTTTTAACATTTTAGTTCACCAAATGGGACAAACATAGAAATACAGAATTCTAGAGCTGTTCAGCCTCTGTACCGCAATTTCAAGGGCAGAGGAAAAATATTCTTTACCCCCTAACCAATTAAATTTTATTAAATCCCTTTTTAATCTTTTTTAACCTTGATACGTTGAATTATTTCAATTCTTCACTCCCCGATTATCTCAAGGTATCAAATTAGAGCCTGTGGTTTTTTAACTGATGAAATTGGAGAAGTAAGTTTCATTTTATTGGCACAGAATATGGCTGAATTGGCCAGTTAATAAATGTGTCCGGGTTTTTTTTGGGTGGGGGTGGGTTCACTGATTTGTTATAAAGAAATGTTAGGAAAAACATTCCTGAGGGAGAAACTAATATTGTTCTTTCCCTTTTTTAAAAGAATTATCCTAGAGCCAACCTTGACCTCAGATTATCTTCTGCAAGCTATATTCTATTTCACAGAAGGTGGGAAACTGTAAAGTTCATGTTTTGTTTAGCTGGGTTGGAACTGGTCAGTACAGAGATTAGGAAATTGTTTCATTCCAATTTCAGAGATTTAGAAAGAGCTAAATTCTGGTAATGGATATATTTGGAAAATGAAGTAGGCGGTTGAACTCTTCATTTAATATGAATGAGAGGGGGGAAAAAGCCGTGAGATAAAAATTTTGTCACTTTTTTTTACTCCCCATTTATGGGTGGCCTAAGTTGCTTAGCCTTAATTTTCTTCTCTGTAAACCAGTAATAATAACGTTCTCTACTTCAGTCTTGGTTATAAAGATGAGATTTAAAAATTATATGCAGTGTGAGTCCATGCGCCTATTAGCTGGTTTAGTGTCATCAGCTTACCCACAACCACTATCTGTGGCTTCCATATCCTACCTTGCTCAGGGACAGGAAGATGTTTGTATGGAAAAATCACGCTTACATAAATTCGGCATAATTCTAAATAAGATTTTCATTTTGAAACGTGACCGAACTGTATTTTCTTTACCTGGAAGAATGCATCCAGCATCTATAAGTACCTGCCATATGTGGACGTTGAATTCAACTCCATTACATGTATATGACAGTATGTATGTTGAATTACTTAGTATGTTGAACTCATTTGTTGAGTGAATACATGTACACATGAGGATATCCAGGAAAATTTTGGAAACGAGTAATGAGAGTAACATTTCCTTCGTGTCATGAAAATATATTAGACATTTACAAACATTTAAGAAGTGTGGTATGGTAGAGCTTGGTGTAATGGAACAGAGAGTTCAGGGTAGACTTGGTTATATATGGGAATTTAAGGTTTGTTAAAGATGGCATTATAAATTAATAAAGGGGATAAGCCTTGTCAGTACATCCTAACAGGAAAATCAGCTTCTCATTTTAAAGAAAAGGAACACGGGCAACCTAATGTGTTCCTGATGCCAAAATAAATTCTGTATGGATGAAAGATTTAAGTGTTCAAATTAAACCTAGATGAATGGTTTTACGATCTCAAGGTAGAAGAACCTTTCAGAGCATGAAAACAGAAGTTGTCATAAAGCTAACGAAGGCCACCAGCGCTTGCGTGGGGTTGTACACGCTCTAGTGGGTAGAGAAAGATCTTTCCATTGTCAAATATGTTTGTCTTTTCATTAAGCAAAGTTCAACACAGGTCTCTTTTTTATTGCCGAACTTCTCGAAGCTGTTGATGTGTTAATGTGTGTTGTTAATTTTCAGGTGGTATATTTTATTTCACAAGCTCACTCTTATCCTTATGACCGGGAAATGCGAATACTTGTCAATCAAGAGCGTTAAAATATGTGTGCACACTTTGATGTAAAAGTTTCACACTAGGAAATCACCTTAAAAGTCTCAATTTTTATTGTAGATATATGCTTCTTAATATTCGTGATGTAAAAATATTGGTAAAGTATTTCATTGAGTCATCTATATGTCAAAGATCTGTTTAGGTATCAAAAACAGCTTCACAAATAGTGTTTCATATGGGAAACTATTTATGAAAAAATGTATATTATAAAGCAGAATTTCCTATAGAATCCCACAAATAAGATTGCATTTGAAGAGGAAAAAAACTGAGGGGACATGTTTCCAGATGTTACGAATGGTTATCACTGAGTGATGGAATTATAGATTATTTTTATTTTGTGTTTTCCAATAGTGTGTAACTTCCCGTGTTGAAGAGGTAATTTTTAGAGAATTCAAGTTGGTTCTTTTTTTTTTCTTTTTTAAGAGCTGAAAATGTCTCTTTCACTAGTTTTTTTTTTGAACTTTGTTGAATGTGATATGACCAACAATTCAATAATTCCAATTTTCTGCAACTGATTAAGATTTATGGATAAAAATTGACCTTGCTGTTTCTTATCACAGATACTCCAATATGCATTCAACACCGTTCTGTGCAGCAATTGCTTGCTTTCATGATGTTCTTTATAATCAATTTTAAGAGACTTTCCCATTCTTAAAACTTTTTTTAGTTGAATGTACTTCCAACACAATTTTTCTCTTCTCTGTACATTTATAGACTATGTTTCCAATACATGGCATATATTCCGATTCATTCTGTATTCATTTACCAGGTGATATTTTCACTCATCAAAAATTACTGAGTGCCAGGTATTGTGCTTGGGGAATGTGGGGACTCCTTGGGGAGCCAGACACCGAGGCTCTCATCTTATGAAGACACAGATATTATAGAAACATAAAAATAAATAACGTTCTAAGAATGCATTATTCAGTACATGCGTAGAAACGAAAATTGAAGCTGAGGTCTGAAGATGAACGGGAATTAGCAAGGTAAATATCTGGGTGAACATTTATATGTCAGGAGGCATGATGGTGGGGAGAGTGGAGTCCTCATCTATTATTGTATAACAAATTACTCGACAACAATGAATTAATTTCCTGTTGCTGCTATAACAAATTACCAGTAATGTAGAAGCTTAATGTAACACAAATCTATTATCTCACAGTTCCGAAGGTCGGAAGCTCTAAAATAAGTCTCGGAGGACTAAATATGCGGTGTTGGCAGGGCCGTGTTTCTTCTGGAGGCTCTAGGGGGAATCCATTCTTTACTTTTTCCGTCTTGGTTCATGGTCTCTTCATCATCAAATCCAAAACCATAACATTTTCAAATCTGTCTCTCTGATCCTTCTGCTTCCCTCTTGTAAGGCTTACTTTGGGCCCACCCAGGTATTTCAGGATCTCAAGATCTTTAACTTCATTCATCTCAAGATCCATCTCAAGATCTTTAATGTAATCCCATCTGCAAAGTGCCTTTTAACCATGGAGTCACAGGTCCAAGTTTCTGGGGGTTAGAACATGGACATCTTTGGGGAAGCCACTTTTCTGCCTTTGATGTTTACTTAAAACAATCACCATTTTATTATATCTCACAATTTTTTTTTTCCAAAGAGAAATTTGGGTAGGGGTTGGCTATAATTCTTCTGCTCCATATGGCGTGGATTGAGGTCAGTGGTGGTATTCTGCTGGTGGAGAGGCTGGTCTAGAAGGTCAACACTGTGTGCCTGCCCCTTGCCAACAAGGGCTGGACTGTCGATTGGAGAGCCTACAGGTGACCTTTTTGGCAGGACAGTTTCAGGGTAACTGGACCCCTTACATGGTTCCTCAGGGTTCTAGAAAGAGGTTTTCAAGAGACCAGAAGTGGAAGCTGCCGGTTTCTTGAGGCTTGGGTGCAGAAATTAGCATGGAATAATGTATTACTGTATTCATCACACCATCGCAGAACCACTCACATTTGAGGTGGGGAGCATGGATGTCACCATTTCACGTGCGAATGTTGGTGTATATGCAGCTATTTGTAATCAATAGGGAAGATGGGTAGTGGGGGAGGATTCCATGGAGAGGGATGAATGTGTGGGAAAGCCCTGGACCTGGAGGGAGCTTAGGGCTTCTCTGAACAAAGGCTTGTGTGTATTTGCATCATAATGACAGAGGAGAGATGATGCAGGTGGGGCCATTAGGCAGGGCAAGTTTTTCTAGGGCCTTCTAGACCACATACATGTTATGGGTTTATCCTAAGAGTAAGGAGGAGCCCCTGAGGACTTCGAGCAGGGACAGATCTGCTGTGGCTCCTGTGTGACCCTGACAGTGGACAGTGAGGGAAGCCCAGGAGAAGTCAGTTGTGCGTAGGGTCAGAAATAACAGTACTTGGGACTCGTAGGGTTCAGGCTCATTTTCTGCCGCACTTTTCTAGTAGCTTATGATAGAGGAGTGATAAAAGGAGGTCAGGGATAGTCTGTGAATTGTGTCTGTCTCACGGTCATGCAGAAATCGAGAGTGATTAAGGTCCTTCCAACAATTTGATGTGCTACAGCATCCAAAGGGGGTGAGCATGGGCTAGTATTTTGTGTGTCTGTTGTTTTTTTTTTTTTTTAACTTTTATTTTTCCCTCCATTTCTGTTGCATTTTAGCATTCGTGTGAGTTGGAAATTTGAAAAAACTGGTCTTTTCCAGCTCATAGATTGAGAAGCACCCTGCCTAGATTTCTAGAACACAGTGTCTCACCTTAGCACGTATTACATCTTCCCTCTGTGCCCCTCTTGGGGGCCCTGGGCTCTCCTCATGGAAGAGAAACACCCACCACCACACGTGCTGGATTTCTTAGGCTGAATGGGAGCAACTGCTTTGCTCTTGTAATCTGCGACTGCTGAGAACCGGGGTAGAGCAATTTTGCAAGAGTCCGCTAAAGGCCCCGATAATGGCTGCTCTCCTGTAACATCTTGTCAGTATTTATTTGTCATCCCTGCATTTTACAATTAAGTGCTCTCTGGTCGCGTTAGCCGTGGAAGACTTCTTGCTCACAGTGACAGGGGCCAATTTGTGGTTGGCAAATGTTAGAAAAAATAGATTCAAACAAGGAATCATTTAAAAATTAATATGTAGGCTGTAAATGTTTTCTTTAACTCAAACCATGTCCATTCGTTTCCGAGTCTTTTGAAGTTCGGTTCAAAACCTTCTGTTTGACTGTTTGGCTACTGATTGGAATCGTGCAGTACAGCCTTTATGATTTTGGGTTCCGTGGCCTTTACGTTTGGTAGAATGAAACATGCTTTGAGTTTCTCAAAAATAAGAGATCTGATAGAAGGAATTGGGAGAAATACAGTAGAAGTCATAGAATCAGAGAGCCACAGATTTTAAGTTAGAAGTGGTGCCTTTTCTTTTTTTTAAACTTTTTTTTTTTCAACGTTTATTTATTTTTGGGACAGAGAGAGACAGAGCATGAACGGGGGAGGGGCAGAGAGAGAGGGAGACACAGAATTGGAAACAGGCTCCAGGCTCTGAGCCATCAGCCCAGAGCCCGACGCGGGGCTCGAACTCACGGACCGCGAGATCGTGACCTGGCTGAAGTCGGACGCTTAACCGACTGCGCCACCCAGGCGCCCCAGAAGTGGTGCGTTTTCATTATGGTTAAAGGAGAAAGAAGCAGAAGTGGTCCATTTTTGCAAGTATTGAATGCATGGATGATGCAGCCTTCTATCTTGGCAGAGAGAAGAGATATATGTGTGAATGCTCTCTCAGCTCCTCAAACGTTCTGATTCTCATTTTGCTAATAAAGGAACATCTGATAAATGTAGGTACTCCTTACTGAAGGTTTTATATTTCAGAAATCAGAAAAAATAACGATGGGAGAGCTTGTAAAATAAAAAAAAAAATTAAAAATGAAACTCGGACTGTGTAATTGACACCGTCTCCCATGAGCAGAAATCGGAACCAGAGTGAAGGGGTCTCTTAGGAGCTCAGATTCCAAAGCCCGTATCAAAGGGATAAAGACGGGCGCAGCAATCAAGGGGAAAGTCGTATCAGATCTTCAGGAGCGGCATCCGTAGGGGGAGCGTTGCAAACGAGCCGGGATGGAGAAAAATGAAAAAGCAGAAAACTGCACAAAGACATGTTATTTAAAGTTATGTAAGAAGGCGAAGCTGGAAGCATGCCAAAGAAAGCATAAGGCCGTGATAGACGACAGTGTCATTTAACAGCTGACCTAGGGAAAGCAGAGCGACAGGAATGCTGGAACCAATTTTTTCAGGAGTAAGGAACACGTCTTCAGAAATACTGAAGGGCATAAACGAGAATAGCGGGTGACCACTCTCAGTGCTTATTGTGTGCCAGGCGTGGTTCTAAGTGCGTTGCATGCTTGAACTCATTTAACTGTGGCACTGATGAGGCAGCTGCTATTATTATTGCCACCGTTTTAGAAGCAGGAGGCTGGGAGCATTCGTAATTGGTTCAGAATGACGCGCCTTTGAAGTGCCTTGAACCGAAGCATCTTTCTCCGGACTCTCTTCTTCTGAGCAGGGCTGTACGATTTGAAATCGCAGCCCGCACACGGTGACGTGTAGTAAAAAGAATCTTTAAAGCGAGTACAGGTCAACGAGACTGAACCATTCACAACACCAAGGACTGAAGGACTGGAGATAAACCAACGCTCTTTGAATATGGAGAACATATTCTCCATAAACGAGGATCCTGCTACCATAGCTCGTTAAGTCGGCTTCATTCATCCAGCTAACCCAGCTTACCACCAGCTCCGCGAAGTCACTGTGCAGAGTGTTAAGGTGTTAAGGATAAGACAACGCAGTAGATCTGCACAAGTCGATCCTTGCCCTCCAGAAGTGCGATCTACGGCATGGACCAACAGATGAAGGCGAACTGTAATTCTGTTTGATGCATCACTTAAAAAGCACAGGGGGCCCAGAGGAAGCATGAGGAAGCAGATCTAGGGGAGGCTTCACAGAGGAACTCATGTTCGATCCAGGCTTTGCATGATGAGGGAGAGTCAGCCAGCGGGAAGTGGAAGGAAGTGTCTACTCAAAGTGGGATCCAGCATCGGCAGCATCGCATCTCCCGGAACTTGTTGGAGATGCAGCATTTCAGCCACCCCCCCCTCCCTGCCCCGGACCTGCCAGATCTGCACTTGAACAAGTTATCTAGGTGATGCACATGTACCCTGAAGTTTAGAAAGCCTTGTTGCGGAGTGAGTGTGTAATTTCAGCGTTGCACGTCCTGAGTCGGTGGTGCGTTCGGGGGGACGCCGTGTTTCCCAAGTCGGGCTGACTTCAGACCGTCCCGAGGGCAATGAGGACCTGTTGCAAAACCCCAGAGGTTTGGCAGGTGGTTTATATACCTGGCCCTTGTAAGTCACCAGTCTGCACATCATAGTTTCCTGTTCATAGTTTCCAGAAACAGCATTTCTACAGTGTTTGTAGAAAGTGATATTCCAACATTTTGTGATACTAGGAAATAGATTTAAAATAAAACAATCTTCAGGGGGCACTGGGTGGCTCAGTCGGTTGAGCATCTGCCTCTTGATTTCTGCTAAGGTCATGATCTCATGGTTCATGGGATTGAGCCCCATGTTGGGCTCTATGCTGACAGTGCAGAGCCTACTCGAGATTCTCTCTCTCCCTCTCTCTTTGCCCCCTCCCCCACTCACATTCTCTCTCTCTCTCTCTCTCTCTCTCTCTCTCTCTCTCTCAATAAATAAATAAATAAATAAATACACTTAAAAAAATCCTCTGGTACTATACTTCACACTTAAAATATAATCAGAGCTGTGCAAACCCGAGTTTGACTTCCATGCCTGGTCTGGATTTCCCTGGCAGAATCGGAAAATGACCTTTCAGTGAGATGTTCTTGGTAAGGAGTGTTATTTTGTGTTTGGATCGTTCAGGATCTCTCATGTCTCGAGAAACATTCTGATGAATAATTTTTGAGGAAAGCTCGTATTGTTTTGTTCTTGGTCATCTCTGGCACTGTGGTTTATTCTTAAATTTCCAAATTGGGGGATTTATTTGGCTCTTTGAGTCCAGAAATGTCTTTAGCACTGAGCTGGGCCTTCAGACTCAGAGAGTCCCGGCCTCAGAATTGGGCTCTATGATTTATTGGACCTGTACATAGCTCTGTCTCTCATTGCAAAACATGAAGGTAAAAATGCTTATCTCGTAAGTTCTTGGAAGCGTCAGAATATAATCTATATAAAGATTGCTAAATCACTGCCTGGAATATGGAAAATGCTTAATGAGCAGTTGCCACTACCCATAATAATTTACAGAATCATGTCTGTCGAAGTAGACCAAGGCTGTAAATAGTCCCATACAGAAGCCGGGAGTGGAGGAAAGACAGTGGTTACTGCATCAGTGAATTCTGATGTTCTTGAAGCCTCTGCCCAGCTCGATAGTGCTTGCTACACCACCTGCCGAGGGCCAGAGAAGCACTGTGTCCTAACTGAGGCCCCGGGACCTTATCCTAGCATATTTAGAAAAAGGCTGATTTTCCTTGAATTGCATCTGATGGCATCATAAGGAACTTTTGTGGCTTAGTGTTTGTGTAGAGTGGTTAGAGAATTGGTGTTGCATCAGTCTATATTCATTTTCTGGGGCTGCCATAACAAAGTACCACCACCTGGGTGGCTGAAAGCAAAAGGCATCCATGCTGTCACAGGCCTGAAGTTTAGAAGTCAGAAATCAAGGTTTCATTCCCTCTGAAACCTCAGGGAAGAATCCTTCCTGGCTCTTTGGTGTTCCTTGGCCACAACCTGCCTCTTCATCACGTTGCCTTCTTCTTGTAGGTCTGTGTCTCTCCTCTTCTGTAAGGATTGGGGGCCCCCACCCCACTTCAGTATGATCTCATCTTAACCACTTACATCTTCAAGGACCCTGTCTCCAAATAAGGCTCGAACTCCCGGACTGCGAGATCGTGACCTGGCTGAAGTCGGACGCTTAACCGACTGCGCCACCCAGGCGCCCCAATGCCTGACTGTCTTTGAGCTGGGGCACCAGTCTCCTCCTGCCTTTGGACAAGGGCTCAGACTTGGGATTTGGAGCATCAGCTTTCCTGGTCCTCGTACTGGAACCACAGCACTGCCCTCCTGGGTCTCCAGCTTGCTGACTGCAGATCTGGGGCTTTCTCAGCCTCTCTAATCATGTGAGCTAATTTTTTTATAATAAATCTGTCTTTATTTATAATCTTGTTGGTTCTGTTTCTCTGGAGAACCCTGACGGTAAGCCATTAGTTACAATAATTGGCACTTTCTATTTTTTTTAAGTTTATTTATTTTTCAGAGAGAGAAAGAGCGAGCCAGCGCACGAATGGGGGAGGGGCAGAGAGAGGAGACAGAGAATCCCAAGCAGGCTCCGCACTGTCAGCGCGTGGAAATATTCACGCATGGATGACTTTTTATGTGTTTCTCAAATACTTTCTGTTTGTTACAAAAAGAAGAAAGAAAATGGCTTCAGTCCACTTTGTACGTGGCTGGGATAGGTAATGCAAGGGTGCCACACACAGCTGTTTTTGGTGCTGATAAGTCTCCAAGAGCCACAGATTTCAGGGCTCATGCACCTGTTCCACTCAAAACTCCAGTAAGAAAGCCTTTCCTTGCACTTGATTTCTGATTCAGAGGACCTTGGAGTGGTTCGCAGGACCGAGGATTTGGGGCTCTTTAGAAAGTAAGAATCGGTCGCCTAAAACCTGCTCTTCCTTCCCTACATTTGAACCCTCAAGTGGTAGGAGAATTAACCGAGCCTTTCAGGGGGTTCTAAATGCAAGGAAATTTGATTTGTTCTCAACCCAATGGATGCCATGGAGCAAACCAGGCTAAACTTCGGACCCCTGGAGCGAGACAGACCTAGACAGGCTTCCGTGTGGCAAGTGGGGAGGAGGCGGAGGAGGAGACTTGGAATCCGTATCCGAATCCTCGGCTGGTACTCATTTAACATGGCTCACTCTCCTAGAGTCGTATATCCCATAACGACCACTTGCCAACCTGTTCAGTTGACTCTGTGATTTCATTTAAGAGAAAGAACCATTGCATCTCGCTTCCATAAATTAACTGCAAAACTCTGAGTACTTTTTGCCTTTCTTCTTAGGACCAGAGTACCGTTTTTACTCATCTAAATTACAATTGGTTTTACAGGTTTCATTTGCTTTTCCCCACTTAATCCACGAATCCTTTTATGTGTTTAACCGTTATTTGTTTAAGAAGGTCTGCAATGAATAATGCAGCGAACAGCCAAATTTTTCACATAATAATTTTTTATGAACCATACAAAGACAGCTTGAGTTTTTATAAATCTAAATGAACTCTCTAGCAGCAAGGGTCCCCATCTTCAGGCTTCCTCACGGAGCTGCTTCCCTTTCTATATGTTTGAATTATTGATGTAGCCAACCTCATCTTTCCCCCTTGCTGCGAAACTTACGAGAAAGGAACCAGCTAAATCTAGCCAGAGATTTGCATGAATTCTGATTTTCAAGAGCCAACAAATTCAGCCAAGAATCACCTCGTCTTCTGCACCCCACTTGTAATTGTAGGTTAGAACCTTAATGCAATGCCTGGAAAAAACTCATCCTGGTTTCCTCACTTGAAAGGCAGATGTGTGGAAAGATTTGGGATGCAGCCGCTGATTTGGGGTAGGACAACATGCAGAAATGCTCATTGTCTTTTCACTTTCTTTACCCCTGGCCTGACGGCCAAGGTGACAAAGGTGGGTGGATGAAGGGCTTAACTTCTTTCAAATATTAAATATGGAACTTTGAACCATGCTTGACTTCTCAGGATCAAGCAAGAATTGGAGGCTGACGTCAGAGAGTTTGAAGGAAGCATTTGTTTTTCCAGTGTAAGGTTGAGGCAGTGGAAGACTGGTTTGGTCAAGGAAGAAGAAATGGTTCTTGCGTGAGCCGTTGGTGTCATGTGCTTTGAGTGTCTGTTGATTGGAAACAGTGATCATCTGTGAGTGGATAATCTGGCTATAGAGGTGACTCCTTGGGTTTGATCTGAGTCCGTGTCAGGATCTAGCAAACAGAGAGAGGAATTTTGCCCAAATTAGTGCTTGGATGTGTGTCCGACTCAGTGTTTTCCTCCATTATAAAACCAAAAGAAGTGAGTTTTGAATTAAACATTGTGGTGACAATTTATACTTGAATTCACTCAAAGGAATGGTGAGTTTGTCAGGCCACAATAAGCTGCCTGGAGTTTTTCTTTTCAAATCCACCCTCATTGATATTTTGCTGTTTATGCTGATGCTTTGGAGCGAGGAGTTAAAGAACAGTCTTATTATTGCCCTGCCCTTACACAGGAAGTGATATAGCATCTATGTCAAATGGTAATGACTCTTATTTCCTTCCATATCGAGAGACAGAGGGAGAGAAGGAGAGAGGGAGAGAGGGAGAGAGAGAGTTTATCTGACACTTTTGCATGCTTGAGTAATGTTTCATTTCTTTCTTTTTAAAATATTTTTTTTAATTTTTTTTCAACGTTTTTATTTATTTTTGGGACAGAGAGAGACAGAGCATGAACAGGGGAGGGGCAGAGAGAGAGAGGGAGACACAGAATCGGAAACAAGCTCCAGGCTCCGAGCCATCAGCCCAGAGCCTGCCGCGGGGCTCGAACTCACGGACCGCGAGATCATGACCTGGCTGAAGTCGGATGCTTAACCGACTGCGCCACCCAGGCGCCCCTTAAAATATTTTTTAATGTTTATGAATTTTTGAGAGAGAGAAAGAGAGAATGTGAGTGGGGAAGGGCAGAGAGAGATGGAGACACAGAATCCGAAGCAGGCTCTAGGCTCTGAGCTGTCAGCACAGAGCCTGACATGGGGCTCGAACCCGCGAACTGTGAGATCATGACCTGAGCCGAAGTCAGATGCTTAACCGCCCCAGTAATGCTTCATTTCTAAGGAAACGCACTGTCAGTCTCAAATGTCAGCTTGACACTTGCTTTCAGAGACTGGATTTCAGCATATCACAGATGTGCAAGAAGGTGAAGCCTTACCGAGACATGCTGCTTTAACGGAATTAATGGCACCTTTGAGATGCTCCGTAGTTGGTGGTTTTTAGATCTAGAGAATCTAGTGTTCTCATGAGGAAATAAATCCCCTTATCAATTTCGCCTGAAAAAGGAGACAAACTGACACCCAGGTATGCTCTGGTTGCATTAATAGAGCATCTGGTCACAGTGCCCTCATCTTTGGATGGATCCAGAACAACGGCAGAGCAAAAGATACTGGAAACCAACAAGCTCAGTGTCAATCTTGGCACATCTGGGATTTTAAATTTGCCTTGTTCCTTTCCCAGCTGGGATGTTGACCCACTCTGATAATCAGCAATTTTCATGGACAAAGTGAAACACAAAACTAATATGAGTCAGACAATTTTACCACAATCTGGACAAGTTTCCTTAGGGGGACATTTGATTTTGGAAAGTAATTTTCCATGTTTGCTCTTGTTGTTGTTTTCATTAAGCCAGCATGTGTATTCATAGTTATACATTTACATCACTGATGCCTTCATTTGGTACTGAGCTCCACGATATGAAAGTTATCTCATGTTTTCTTAGATTTCTTTTTTGCCTCTATCTTTTCTGAATTGAGATATAATTGACATATAATCTTAGTTTCAGGTGTACAACATAGTGATTTGATATTTGTATATATTGTGAAATGTTCACCAGAATAAGTCTAGTTAATGTCTGTCACCATATAGTTACAAAAATCTATTTTTCTTGTGACTGGGAGCTTTTAAGACTTACTCTCTTAGCAGCTTTCAACTATGCAATACTGTCTTATTAACGATAGTCACCATGCTGTACGTTACATCCCCATGACTTATTTTATAACTGGAAGTCTACTTTTTGACCCCCTTCACCCATTTCACCATTGTTAGATTGGCTTTAAAAGTATCTTTATCACTCTTTGTCTTCTTTAGAGCAGGCTTACTTGGGTCAATTCTATATGCAGCTTTACAGATTGAAAGTTCTGTCCAATAACAAAATAACTTGGCTGCATCGTTCACTTGAAAATGACAACATAATTGCTTAGCCTTCCTCTCAAACATGGAATTTTGGCTTGTTTAGAGCTTGTTCTCTGTTCTAACAATCACCCACAGCGATTACTTCATTCATTTGTATTTCTAAGAAACTTTAAAACTCTTGGAGGCATTGAGGTTTAATGGGTGTGGGTAGAGGTGGGAGGAGGAGAAATGTTAGAAACCATGATTAGCCCACTTACTTGTTGGATAATGTTGGAAATTCAACCTCCCAAACATGCAGTCTCTTGGTTTACAAAATGAGGATAATCGTACATGCCTCACATCTTATACAATTGAAGGCAGCAGTCTGGTGCACGCTAAAGGACATGTAAAAAGTTATTTCTTTTTGAGCATTTGCATACCACTTAGCGATAATAATAGTAAATCCTTAGTAACTAGTTTGTGTCTGGAATTATTTTTGTTATTTCCAATTTAATCTTTACAATACGCAACCGAAGTAGCTTTATCATGCCCCCCATTGTACAGATGAAGAAACTGAGACACAGAGGTTAAGGAACTCATCTGAGGTTACACTGCTGGTAAGTGGTCAACTTATGAATTGAACCCAGACAGTCTGGCTCCAGAATGAGGAACTTGAAACAATGCCAGGAAGTGATTTTCACCAAGTTTAGCTGGAACCAGGCTTGAAAACTGTCTAAAATGCTGTTTCTATGGCTATGGCGGGAGCCGAATCGATACTCCTACATTAATGGAAATTAGACATTCTCCTTGGCCGATCTTATCCCTCAAATCATTTTCAGCTGTTTCAGAGCCTTGGAATTGCTGGAAGTGTTTAAGCACCACATTGTCGATTTAACTTATTTTGGTGTTTTGCAATAGCCCCCCACCCCATTTTCTCTCTGTCTGTTAAGGGTGTGTTACCATACGATACTAATGGACAAGTGTTACCCCAACGTGTTGAGACGTTATGGACTACGAGTCGCAGAGATTTAGATTGTGCTACGGTGAGCCCAGATGACAGGCCCCTGGGGAGTATATAACCAAGTGATGTTCCCAGAAAACTCCGGAGCCTGGAATGGCCTGGTTGGTTCTAGAATTTACGGAGGGTTCAGATCATATTTTGTGGAACCGGACTGGCCAGAGATCATGTGTGCCCACTATGTCTGTTGGTTCAGATCCTAAACAACGCCAAATTCACTCTGTGGTCTTCAGGTATTAAGTGTTACCAGCTGGGTGCCAGCTCAGAGTTATGGCAGTCCTATATTACATGGGACTGGACTGACTTCAGGATGGGAGCAAGGTGACCATGTGAAGAAAAGAATTCCAATCCACGTGACCTTATAATGACAAGAATAGTGTCAGTTATTAAAAGTTATTTAGCAGTTATAAAGAAATGCCACAAATAATTGCGTCCGAGCTCCACAAATTCTTCTGGTCTAGATAGACTAAGCCTTATTATCCACATTTCCATTGTGGGAAGTAGGACTCAGAAAAATCAAGACGGTAAGTGCTCCGCTGTGGACTTAACCACAAGACTCAGACTCCAAGCCTTCTTCCTGCCCTACGATGCAGCATCTCATGCCTTGTTATCTCTCAGTACTTAGAGGCAACTGTCAGTGTTCCATGCTGTTGCAAAAATATGTTACCTCCCAAATCCAAGTGGTAGACCACAGCAAAATCTAAACTCCGGAAGGTGGAGAGGCTAAATGGCGAGAAAAAGGGAGTGTTACTAAGGGGCTATTAAAAAGAATCCAGGGTTGAAGGTAGTGAGTGAACATATGCTTATTCCTTCTCAGTGTTATTTAGTCGGCAACAATTAGAGTCCCCCAAAGAAGAACACTTTTCATCAAATATATTTTGTACCAAGGATAGTGGGAGAGGGCGTGGAGGAGCATTGACATTTATCAGAGTATTTTGGCATCCCCTGCATGCTATATTAAGGTTGTGTTTCATCTTGACAGTAGTAGCTCCATTTTGCAGAAGGATAAACTTAGGATCAGAAGTGGGAATGCTTTACCTGAGCTCACACAGCTGGGAGTGTCTGGATCAGAATTTGAAGCCAGAGTGTCTCTAGTTTCTCCTCTCTCAGGCTGCCTCTCTCAAGCCCGGAGGTGAGAGGGAGTGCTGAAAATATGAAAATGCCAGTGGTCAGTAACACTTTATACATGCTTGCCCCCAGCACCCTTTGTAAATGAAAACCTCAATAAAGGAAACACGGACATGAAGTGGATAGAATGAATGGCCACTTTTTGAATGCATATTCAATTCGAATGCATACTCCCGGCCACTGACTTTAGTTTGCCTTGAACTTATCAACTACCGATGTGACTACAATATACATTGAAGTGTGTTTTCACTAATATTGAAGTCATCCAAGAATTGATGTTGCTTTTGTAGGATCTTCTGTTGTTTCTTCTTAAACATAGCGTGTTGTGGGTTGTTTTGTGGGTTTCTCGGTGTTGTTTTGTTTTGTTTCGTTGGTTTGTTTGTTTTTTACGTCTGAATTGGGAGTGAAGGCACCCGCTTGTCACCGAAGTTCACATGTGTAATACAGGTGAAAGGACATGTATAAAATGTTTTAAGATGTGGAGCATAGAGCGATCTCTGACTAGATATATGTGAGACGGCACCAAACTCTGGCTTTAGACTTTCTATAAAGGATTTTCTCCTCCAGTAAAATGGCTATTTCTGCATTTTAAAATCTCTGGAACATTCCTGTGGTGATCATTTTTATCCTGTCTGAACTGAAGTTCATTTCAACTGTTCAGTATTCACAGAGCCAAGTGGATCAAGCCCCAGGATGGCTCGAACCTGGCCAATTGCAGTGGCCACATTCCTGCAAGATAAGGTCTCTGTTACCAACTTCCACATGCATTTGTGTGAAGCTTATTTTTCCATTCGGGTTCTCTTAGCCACAGTAATTTTCCATGTCTCCATCCTTTAGCCGTATGCCCCGTTGAAGACTTCTGTTGAATGATGAACTCCAGCTGAAATGATCTTCCCCCGGAAACCATGGAGAAATGACCACTTGAACTCAGACTCTGTAACTGTTTTATTGTCTCAGATTGTGCTCATCAGAGTCCCAGCCAAGTCAATTTCAACTTTTTTTGGAGCCAGATTTGTTCTTACGCTTTTAGGAAAATGGCCACATTTTTCATTTCCTTTCTTGATACACTTATTTTTTGTTGTTACAGATGACGTTGGAAATCTAACAGGTCTTTATTATTGGTTGCTCAATTAACATATTAGTGGTTCGAGTTACTGATATGGACAGGTTTTGTAGTTATAAAAGCTATGGCTTGAACTAAGGAACAATAGAATAGCTAAAGAAAATTTATATAATTTATGTTATGAGGTCCTGAGAATGAAAAGGAAGAAACGAGGCGGTCACATTTTGGCAAGTTAACTCTAAATTATCTGATTAATCTTGTCTCAGCTCTCCTAAAGGCATTATCATGCTTGGCTTTTTAGATATTTATCTCACAAAGGTATAACTATAATACACTGCTCTCTTAGTCCTTAGCAGGACTAAGTGGAAAAAAAAAAGATGCTGAATTGGTTATTCTAATATCCTGTCAATTTATGGCAGAGACGCTGAGGTCAAGTATTATAGGTCCTACGTGGTCCTTTGTAATCTTCTCTCTGTTGCTTCCACTTTGTGGTTGGGACTGCTTTATTCCTCCCTGTGACATTAGTTTTACTTGGTCTCCAGGGCCAGTCCTGACTTTGGCAGGAGAGATGGAAGAGTTCTCTGGGCCTCTTCAGCAAATGACATCTATTTTTATCCGGTTCTGACCTTGTATCCAGTCATTAGAAATGGGGTGCTACCTGACCCCAAGACTGTAAAGCTATAGGAAACATGACAGTGTGGATTAATGCAAAGACAGACAAATAATAGATCAGTAGAAAAGGACAAAGTCCAGAAATACACTTATAGAATTGATTTTTGACAAATGTGCCAAGCCAATTCAATGGGGGAAAGGATAATCTTTATAGCAAATGGTGCTGGAGCAATTGGATTGCATGTGCAAGAAAAGTATTCCCAATCCATACTTTGCACGATGTACAAAAAAATAACTCAAAATGGATTGGAGACCAAAAATGTAAGAGTTACAACAACAAACAAACAAATAAACAAAACTTCTGCAGGAGAACATAGGAGAAAATCTTAGTGACTTTGGGTTTGCCAGGACTTATTAAATGAGACATAAAAAGTCCAAATACTAAAGAAAAAAATCAATGCATTGAACTTTATTAAACTTAAAACATTTTGCTTTTCAAAAGACACTTTTAAGGAAAAGAGGGGGAAAAAACACAGGCCATTGGCTAGAAAAAGATATTTGCAATGTATCAATATGATTAGAACTTGATTCCAGAATATGTGAAGAATTCTTATAATTCAATAATAAAAAGACCAACAGCCCAATAAAAAATGGGCAAACTATTTGAACAGAGACCTCACGGAAGAAGATATATTAATGTCAAAAAGATACATGAGGAAAGGCTCAAAACCATTAGTCATGGGGGAAATACTAGTAAAAGCCACAATGAGACATTACTACAGACCAACTGGAATGGCTACAATTACAATGATGGAAAATGACTGAACATATGAAGTATAGGTGAGGATGTGGAGCAAGCAGAACTCTCCTTAACTGCTGGCGGGGGGGGGGGGGGGCGGGATGTAAAATGCTGTATACTCAATTAAAAAAATAATTCAGCAGTTTTTAAAAAAGTGAAACTATACCAACTATATGATCCAGTCATACCACTCTTAAATGCTTACCTCAAAGAAACAAAGTGTATGTACCATACAAAGATTTGTACACAGATGGTCATTGTAGCTTTATTTATAATAGCATAGAACTGGAAATAACTCACATGTTTATCAGTAGTTCACTGGGCAAACAAACTGAAATATCCATACCATGGAATACTATTCAGGAATAAATTTTTTTTTTCTGTTGATGCATGCACCAACATAGATGAGTCTCAAAATAATCATGCTGAGAGAAAGAACCCAGAGAAAAGCATACAATATAAAGTTCTGGAGAATGCAAACTAATCCTAGTGACCAAAAGCAGATCATTGATTACCGAGGGACATTGAGGGATAGGGAGAGGAGAGAGAGATTACACAGGGGCACAAGGAAACATCTGGTGGGCGATGGTTATATTCATTTATTTGGCTGTGGAAATGGTTTACCTGGTGTATACCTGTGTTAAATCTTATCACACTATACGTGTTAATATGTGCTTTTTATTGTATATTAGTTATGCCTCAAGAAAGGTAAATAAAAACTCATTTAACCACAAATGAAGTGTTAATGTATCCTACTAATGAAAAATGTGGACGGTGATGTTCTTTCTACCTGGCCTCTTATTTCTAGGAAATATGCTCCCTATGTGCGAGACCCTCTCTCAGCATCCTATCTGGTACCTGAAACTACAGGGCCTGCTTCAGCCTGTCCCCCAGGTTAATGGTCTGATACATTCTCACCCATTTTACTCCTACTGTCTGCTTCTGAGTATTGCCTACCACTGGTTCTCCCTAGCTGAGATTTCTTTCTCCATTGGGCTGCCCAGATATTTCACATCTTGCCCTTGTCAGGTATGACAACACGTCTGCAGAACAGTGTACTTTTGCCTTGCTCTCCAAGTTAACGTTTCCCAGACTGCACATTATTTGGTTGAACCTAATGCTTTCATCACTTGTCCTGCCCCTTCCCCAGACTTGCTCCTCGTCAGTTGCTAAAACTTTACCTGACACTGACCTCTGAAATTTGACTAGTTCCTGTCTATAACGTGACTGTGGGCAAAATTGAAGAACATGTTGCCATAATACATCTTTTGGCCAATTGGTGCTGAAATGCAATGGGTCTTTAAGGAGGGGAAGATTAAAGTGTCTACGACTTAAATTTTCTTTGCTATTTGACACTCCAGACCTAACATAGACCTGGATTTTTATTTTATGATTTATTAGGAATTAAATTTTGTATTTGCTTTATTTCCCTTTGTTGTTTCTAATCTACTTTTGCCTCAGTGTTTCCTCACCTGTGTACATTTGTTCTTTCTCTTCTGTCCATCGGAAATATCTTCTTTTCACATCTGACTTATCTACAAAGCTTTCGTTTGTTTTTACACCTGGCTCTGTCCATCTCAGTACCCATGCCGGTACCTGCATTTCTGTTTTCGCTCGTTCATTTCTTTGTAGTCAGTCTCTTTCCCCTCTCACTTTGGACTTCCTCTGATTTTGTGTATTAGGATAGAAACAACTCTTGCACCAGCAAATGTTTGGGTAGAAAGTGTTAACTCATCCACTTCAGGTGGCATGTTTTTCTTACATGATCTAAATGTAGGACTGTTTCTATGAAGCTGTGGTTGCTTTGAGGGGTAAGGAATTTTGCATCTCTCTGATCAGCATTTTCCCAGTTGCAGATGCAGCCATCCTTGGTGACCTTGGTGACTTCATTCTCTCTTTGGAAGTTTGTGCTATTACCCGCAGGAAAGAAATGCCTTAAGATTTTATTTAATTCCAGCTTATCTGGAATTGCTGATAACCTTGATTCAGACTCAGTTGTTAAAGGACTTGTGGCTGACCTACGGGCCTGATTTTCCTGATAGGAATTATATTCCTGGATGGAAAAGTTATCAAAATTTACCAAGTAACTTTGCCTTTCATCCAGCTGGCACAATGTGTTGTAAGACGACTCAGGTTCTTGACAAATGTTAACATTAAAGAAGATATGCCATAAAAGCTCTCGGCCACTAAAAAGAGCAAGATGAAATGTGAAGGACTTTCAACTTCTCCAAAATGTCACCTGTAATGGAAAAAGTTAATGGAATAAAAAAGGCTTGCTTTATCCATTTGCCCTCGCTGTATTAATCTACAGTGATAACATCATTTCCTTTTGGGGAATTCTGCACAGAAGCTACCAGAAATTACATGTACCTTTAGTTTTCCTGATTGCATGACCAAACTGATTCCAGTTTTCCTCAGTGTGGTATTTATTTACAAAAACTTGCCCATTTATTGAAAACATGAATGACTTTGACTGCAAATCGGAGAACCGATGAACATCATTTAGCAGCAATGAACCTGTCAGCACATGGAAATGAGGTTTATGGTCATGCAAATGTCTTGTACTTAATTTGGGTCAAATACACCAAACAATAAGCTAATTAGCCTTAAGTAAACTGGCTTTCATTTCCACAGACAGTGAAACCAATTACGTCTTAGAGAAAGGTTTATTTTTACTCTAGGGTAAGGGTCTACAACTCCTTGGCATACCCCCGAATGATTCTCCAAATCAGGCCAGATGAAATTGGCAAGTCACAGATGGTTACCTTGATGTATAAATTGTAGGGTCCTTCATTAGGCTTCTTGACATCACTGAGAATGGAGCCTGGGAATCCATTTGTGCAAGGGTGAGATGAAAAGAGGATCATCCGCCACTTAATTCTGTTTATGAGGGAAATTATAAAACAGGAACAACAAAACTGTTCTTTAGCAATCTACTTAACATCCAGCCACAGACCCTCTTACAGTTTGAATGTCTGATACATATTCGGTAGCCATCTCTCGATTTTAATATCCTTGATGTCTATTACTTATGGCTCATTTTTGTCTTGAATTTAATACCTGAAGGATTCAAGGTTATTTAAAGGATTCCAGACCTCTAACGATTCCCCGAAGCTTTAATCTCTGAAACAGAAAACTTCCTGATTAGAAAAACAGACGCCTGCTTTGGCCCCTTGGAACACTGAACTACCAGAGATATTGTCCAAGATTTTTGGTGGTTTTTCTCTGTCTGTATTGGATACATTTTGGAAGAGTAGGCATTAACATTTCATCTGAGATTTAAAAAAAAAATTACGGAATAGGAATCTACCATAAGCCTTACTTTATTTAGATATACACATGTGGGTTCTGTAATTACAAGTCTCTAGAATATAAACTGCATGTTGAAAATTGTATATATTCAGTTTTATGTTTGCATACTATTTACATGCTAGAAAATTTCCCAGAATGTGGTTCAAATGGGTCTTACTATAAACTGGGATATGGCTAATTTGTCATGGTGTATGTAGAGTGCCTTGCTTCAGAAACACTCATGTTCCTGGTGTGGCCATGTTAAGATGGTTACTGATGTCAGCACACATTTTAGTCCAAGTTAAATGTAAACATCCTGCGTCAGCCAGTCCAAGGTGTGGAAATAAGCAGAAGCTGTATTTCTTTCTGTGGTATCAGAACTGAAACCGGAATATAACATTTGGCTAAATTAATCTGCACTTCCATATATGTGGTGGTATAATCAAGCAAAGATCTAGGCTACAGTACAATGTCTTTAGAAACAAACTATGGCTGATCAGTTGGCTTGAAAGTTGTGGTTTCAGTGTGCCTGAAATAGTTACATTTCCGTGGATTCAGACATATCCACCATTTCCCATGGTCGGGGAGCAGGAGTCCGCTTTTGAAACTTGGAGTTTTGGAACATGAAAAGTGAGAGAGACCTTGGCGCCTGTTAGACGAACTCACTCATTTTATAGATGCAGGACCAGGAAGGTAAATGACGTACGAGACCTGGTATCTCCCAGAGCCTTGACTAAACCCTGAAGCATTTGACCTAGTTCAATGCTGCAGCCAGGAGTCCCTCCTGTTGCATCCGGAGTGGCCTACTCTACAAAGCACGTCCCTATCACAGAACTCAGCACCGTTGAGCCCCCAACCTTGATCACTTGTTTGTGTAGGATCAGAATTATTTTTGGAGTAAATTATTTTGTTCAAAATAGTAGGAGCATTTTACAGGAGAAAAAAAACTTCTTTCTGTGCTTCCCCCTTTTGTTGCAGTTACTTGGAAATTTTAGCTTTGGATTTACAGCAGATACTGGAGCTATAGGTTGTATGTAAAGAATGGATAATGTCACAATGTTTGCTAAAGATTTGATTTGTGAACGCATAGGTTCGTGGGAATCAAACTAATTTATGAACATGTCAAATTGCAAAAGAGCACTGGTAAACAGTAAGGAAGCACATGCACGCATAGAGTTATTATTACAGTAAAAACAAGTTAGAACTATAGACTCTAGACAATGAATGACTGTCTAAAAGATGCGTCAGTTGGAAAAATAATAAATCTAGTGCATGAGACCATTTTAATTAGGAAATTGTTTTGTGTCCCATCAGATTCATTTTATATAAAGGCGTTAAATTATCAATGTAGAGCACTCTGGGAGTTACTTACGTGAAGAGTAGACTCTACATATTATACATGGTAGAATCAGATGCAGTTAGGAAAATCGCCTAAATTGACATTATAAAAATGGAAATGAGAAAGATCCCATTCATAATCATGTGGGGAAAAAAAGCCATGAAATACATAGGAATGAATTTAATGAAAAAGATTCTATGAAATGACCTATAAAATTATATTGAAGGAAATAAAACAAAATCCAAATATATGGAAAGAAAGACCACGGTCTGGATAGGACAACTTAATATCATAAAAATGTCACTTCTTTTAAAATTAGCATATAAATTTCCTGCAGTTCCAATCAGAATTCATTTTTTTTTCTCTTTTGAGCCACCTAAGTGATTCTAAAGTGTATATGGAAGAATAAACAAGTAAAACTTGCCAAGGAAATTGTGAAATGGAGCGACAGGAGAGAAGCTTGCCTTCCTAGATAGGAAAACCTAATACAAAGCCACTTTAAACAGTATAGTCCTGGCCTGCAACAAACGATTCTATAGAGCACATAAAGATCACTTAACATGTAATTAAAGATGGCATTAGGAGTCAGCGAGCAAATTGTATTATTCAATTAATGAAATTGGAAGAATTGGCTGTACTTTCGTGAGAGAATAAACTTTTATTCATACTTTATTGTGTAACAACAAATTACAGATGAATGAAAAATAGAAATGCTAAAGAATGAAGACCACAGCAGTCTTGGAAGACAGTCCAAAAGAATATTTGTGTAATCATCATGTGATGATGGTATTTTTTTTTTTAAACCAGAACCGTAAAAATAGAAAGGAAAAAAAAAACACCAAAAGCCTGAAAATAGGGAGGAAAAAATGACATACTTTATCTCATGAAACTTAAAAACATAGGAAAGGCAAGGACTTCATATGATGGACATTTTAAAAGCTTGCTGACTTGCCAACAAGTTTTGAATATCATTCAGACGTTTGGGGAATTACCCTGTTTATAAATTCTGCCGTCCTAAAGTAGAAGCAGAAATCCACTTTCCCAGGCTCCCTTGCAGCTAGCTGGGACGTTAGCCTCATGACCCAGATGCGCCCATTCATTCTAAATTCTGGTTCAGAAGAGTGTGATGTGAAGAAGAAGGTGGCTCATGGAACTAACTACATTGAGAGTGACAGAGAAACACTCAGCTGTTGCAAAAAGCAATAGCAGTGACCTCCTGCGTCCTAGGGGTTGGGAGATAGCAAGGTACCCAGGGCAACAATGTAGCAATTTACTTGGACATTTTCCTTAGCTCTTTGGCTTCAGAGATCAGTTGTTGATTCTTCTCGGAACTTCTGTGATGCATCTAATGCCTTTTAATAAATTCCTTTTCTGCCTAAGCTAGTAGGAGAGGGTTGTGTTTGCCACTAAGAATTCTGACTGAGTCACGCCCATAAAAGGTCCAAAGACAAATGAGAGACTTGAAAAGAATAATTGCAACCCCAGTAAGAAAGGATCAAAACAACCAAAGAGGAAAAAATGCGCAAGTTCTATAAGCAGGCAATCTATTAAGGAAAAAAAATGCAGATAAAAATCTACATAACCACCGGGATAACTAGGGAAGCAATGATAACATCGTATGTTTTAACCGTCATATTTACTAGAACTTAAAATATGGCTAGAATTCAGGGCTTGAACGAATGTTCAATATCTACTTATATACTCTGTTGGTAGGAATGGCTAGGCGTGAAGCCTTGTGACCTGGCAATACTTTATACAATTAAAATCTGGACACTAATTGATCTATTAGTTTCATTCACAGGGATTTAACCAAAAACAAATAAAAACCCTGGATTTTTAAGATAAACACAAACACACATAAATATAAACAAAGAAGTTTATCACCAGTTTCTTTGGAATAGGAAACATCTGGAAACCGTTGGAAGGAGAATGCCTGATATAAAGAGGCTTATATCCATAGTTCAGGATTCCATAGAGCCGTTAAGGCGGGTCTGTCTGCATGCGTTCGGAAGACTGTTCTTGATATTTTGTTAAATGAAAATGTCAGGTTTCAATCTTATCTCAGTGTAAAAGATTATATATATAAATCTACTTTATCTTAAAAATTAATATTATGGAAGATACTCACCATATTGCTAATAGTGCTTATGTTGTGAAGAAGATCCTGGGAGATTTTTTAACTCCCTGAGGAAGGAGCCACATTTCCATCAGCAAGTACCAGGGAATCTCCATCCTGGTCCAAGCTCTGATAGAAACATTTTACTTCTTCCCATCCTCTCGCCCCGGAAGAGTAAATTTCCCATTCCTTCATTTTTGGTTTCCGTGTTTCCTTTTTCACAAAGACACTGACTGATTGCCATTACTGCCAGTCACTGAAGCGGATCAAAGTTCAGTGGAAAGTAGTTGGGCGCTGGGACTTACAGAAGAGAAATTAATTAGGAGGAAAATGGTACTTGCTCAGACGTCTTTGTAGATTTCCTAAGTGAAGTGCGTCCATCCAATTTCTCTCTCCAAACTCCCATTAATTATAAGAAGGTAAACAAACTTACTGTTAATTTAATGCTTATTACTGCCCAGACATTAGCTTGAAATCAAATTGATGACACAGCCAAGTTGTTAAGTGGTACCCGTAACTTGATAGTGTATGAGGGCTCTTCGCGTGATCCTAACTGTGCAGCACACATCTGCCCATTTTATAGAACTTGGAGTCTAACAATTTTTAAATGCTTCTGGTTTCACTTTCTTTTATTTTTGCAGCATTTTCTGTGACATATTATGGCTTTATATCATGGATTGTAAAGTTGAGGATCTTACCTCTCTCACTTCTGATTCCCTTGAAGCAGTTTGCCATTCCAGGGTGGAACAGCTATAGTTTCTTAAAGCTGCTGGGTAATCCATGGAAGTTCTCCGTATGTCTGACTGTTAAGAAGCAATCTCTTATACTGAGAAAATTATCTTGTATTTCTACCTCTTACCTGCTGGTCTTAGGATGACACAAATATAATTTCAAATTCTAAATGTTCATTGCTGGCATATAGAAATTGAGCTGATTTTTATTAATTGGCTTGTATCCTGTGACCTCGCTAATGTTACTTATTTGTACCTTTTTTGTCAGATAAGGGCAGTTTCAGTTCTTTCTGGTTTCTGTGTATTCTATTTGTTTGCCTTGCGTTACTGCATCAGCCAGGACTCCTGTACAATACCGAATAGAAGTGATGACAGCATACATTTTTGTCAATCTTAGGGGGAAAAAACAGTCTTTCACCATTAAGTATATTGTTAGCTGTAGAGCTTTTTTGGTAGACATCCTTTAGCAGGTTGAAGAAGTTTCTTTTTGATCCTAGTTTGCCCAGAGTTTTTATTATCAATAGATGTTTGATTTTGTCCAATGCCTTTTTTTTTTGCCACTATTGATCATCTGTTGAGAGTAAGTGGGGGAGGAGCAGATAGAAAGGGAGAGAGAGAATCCCAAGCAGGCCCCATGCTGTCAGTGCGGAGCCTTATGCGGGGCTCGAACTCTCGAACTGTGAGATCATTACTTAAGAAGAAATCAAGAGTCAGGCACTTAACCAACTGAGCCACTCAGATGCCCCAAAGTAAGCACTTCTTTATTATTGAACCAACTTTCCATCCCAGGGGGAGAAACCACTTGCTCATGATGTATTATCCAGCGTACATATTGCTGGATTTAATTTGCTGTTTTGTTAAGGGTTTTTTTTATCCATGTTCATGAGGGATATTGGTCTATCATTGTTCCTATATTGAAAGAGCTTTGTCTGGTTTTGATTTGAAAGTAATGATGATCTCCTAACATGTGTTAGGAAGTATTCTTTTATCCTATGTTTTCTGGTAGAGCTTGTGTGGAGTTGGCATTATTTCTTTTTTTAAATGTTTGGTGAGTATCGCTTGTGAAGTATCGTGGACCTGCAGTTTTCTTTATGGAAACATCTTTTAACTGTGAATATAGTTTAATGGGTAAATGGCTATTCAGGTTATTTTTTTCTTGAGTGAAATTTGGTAATTCATGTCTCTCGAGGAATTTGTCCATTCCTTTATTTTATCAAAATTATTGGCCCAAAGATTTTCAGAATGTCATCTTATTATTCCCTCAGATCTCTAGGATCTGTAATGATGGTTCCTCTTTCATTCCTGGTATTGATCATTGCTTCATTCTCTCTCTTTTTCTCTCTCTCTCTTTTTCTGTCCCCGTTTCTTCGTAACAGTCTGTCTAAAGGTTATTTTTTTTCATCTTTCCAAAAGACCAGATTTTGTCATTTTTGTTATTATTTTTCCATTTCAAAATGATTTCTGTATTGGCTTCTGCTTCTTTCTTTCTTTCTTTCTTTCTTTCTTTCTTTCTTTCTTTCTTTCTTTCTTCTTCCTTGAAGTCTAATTTGCTTTTCTTTTCCTTGTTAAGCATTTGACAGTATAAACAGCCCTTAATTGCTACTTTCTTTGCATCTCACAAGCTTTGATTTGGGTATTTTCATTTGTCAATTGCAATTTTTTTTATTGCTCGTGACTTCCCATGTGTTATTTCTAAAAAGTTCCGTATTTTTCCTATTTATAAAGATACCGGGATTGTCCACATTCTTTCAGATACTGATTTCTAGTTTAATTCCAATGTCATTAGGAAATTTACTTTGTGTGATTTCAGTCATTTTAAGTTTGTTGAGATTTGTTTTATGAAACAGAGTATGTTCTATGTTGGCAAAAGTTTCATGGGCACGTCAATCTATATTTAGCTTTTATTGGATTGAGTGTTCTTTAATTGCCTATTAGGTCAGTTTGGTAGCTTGTATTCAAATCTTCTGTATCCTTAGTGGTTTCTATGTACTTATTGAGAGCGGAGTGTTGACATCTCTATCTAAACTGTGGATTTCTTTATTTCTCCTTGTAGTTCTATTAGATTTGTTTCATGTATTTTGAACCTCTATTGTTCTGTGCATACACACTCGGGATCATTGCGCCTTGTTAAGGAAATGGCCTTTCATAATTATAAAATACGCCTCTGTATCGTAGTATTCCTTTACCTGAAATCTGCTTTGCCTGGCAATGATCTAGTCATTCAAGCCTTCTTTTCATTACTGTTTGCATCCATTTTCTTTAATCTAGCTATGCCTTTCTACTTAAAGTGGATTTCTTACATGCATTATACAGTTGGATCTTGCTTTTAAAAATCCATCCATGGGGCGCCTGGGTGGCGCAGTCGGTTAAGCGTCCGACTTCAGCCAGGTCACGATCTCGCGGTCCGTGAGTTCGAGCCCCGCGTCGGGCTCTGGGCTGATGGCTCAGAGCCTGGAGCCTGTTTCCGATTCTGTGTCTCCCTCTCTCTCTGCCCCTCCCCCGTTCATGCTCTGTCTCTCTCTGTCCCAAAAATAAATAAACGTTGGAAAAAAAAAAAATTTAAAAATCCATCCATTATCTCTTCAAGCTACCTTTTGCAATTGGAGTGTTCACGCTGCATTTAATGTAATTGTTGATGCGATTGGCTTCATATCTACCATCTCACCAGTTGTTTTCTTCTCATCTTACCTGCTCAGTTTTTCTTTGTTCACCTTTTCCTGCCTTCTTTTCTATTGCTTTGTTGTTATTTTTATGATTCCATCTTATCTTCGCTCTTGTTTCTTCTTGTTTATAATTCTTTATGTGGCAGATTCTTAAGGGTTACATTCTACATCATTAACTTGTTACAGTCTACCTTGAAATAATAATACAGGGTGTTACCTGTAGTGTAAGAACCCTACAATAGTATACATCCATTTTCTCTTCCCAGCCTTTGTACTGCTGTGGCCATGTACGTTACTTCTATGTATAGTATAAACCCTGCAGCCCACTACCCGTTGCCTACATATCCGATCATCTTTAGAAGTGATTAAAAATAAGAAACGTATCTTTAATATTCACCTTCATTTTGATCTTTTCTGGAGTTCACTGTTACTTTGTGGAGATTCAGAGTTTCACCTGGTATCCTACTTTTTTCTGAAGAACCTCTCTTAACATTTTTTATTTTGTGGTTATTACTTTGGGTTTAGGTAATGAATTCTTATAACTTGTGTTTGTGTAATAAAGTGCTTACTGTGATTTCATTTTTGAAAGATGTTTTCATGGGGTAAAGGATTCTGGTTGACCATTTTTTTTTGTTTGTTTTTCTTTAGTACATTAAAGATGTTACCTCCCTGTCTTCTGGGTTGCATGTTATTTTATCTTTATTCCTAAATATGTTAAGGTACATTTCTCCACTCAGCAGTGTAAGGATTATATATATATATATATATATATATATATATATATATATATTTAATGTTTATTTATTTAGTCTTGAGAGAGAGAGAGAGCGCACAAGTCAGGGAGGAGCAGAGAGAGGGAGACACAGAATCCGAAGTAGGCTCCAGGCTCTGAGCTGTCAGCACAGAGCCTGATGTGTGGAGCTTGAACTCATGAACCATGAGATCATGACCTAAGCCAAAGTCGGATGCTTAACCAACTGAGCCACGTAGGCACCCCAGGATTATACTGTTAATAAAAGAAGGATTCAACACAATGGGAGACATTTCATGCCTGCTCCCCACAGCAGTGGATCTTTGCTTACTCACCGGCACCACTGAGAAGAATTCTCACCATTTTCCTCCCCTGCCCCCACTTCTTATGAAGAGCCTGGATATTAATATTGAACTCTCCCTGTCTTTTGGACTTTCAGCCATCGTAAACCGACCCTCGAGTCCAAGTGTGGTCTTTAAGAATCCAATCAACTTTCAGCTGATTTCTTCTTAACTAGTATGAAGGCCACCTCTTCCTCCCATGCTGTGTCAAAGGTTGTCTCCTGTCTCTCCTTGGAATTCAGTTTAGATTGCATTATGAACTCAATTCTTAGGTAAGGATCACAAGGTTCTGGGTTTTTCCCATTGCTGCAATGAGAACAGCATTATCTTGCAACATTTTGCATCATAGTTTGCTATGGTTTTGAGGCTGTTCACCAACCTAGATACTCTTTTATGAATGGGTTACAATTTGTTGGTAGCCCACTTACATTACCCTGAAATAAAGATAATCCTTCAGGTGAACAGAGTAGATTAGGCTGTATCCACAGCTATATACTTATCAGTGTCAGTTCAGTTTTTACTGTGCCTTGCATGTTATTGCGTCATAATGTGTGTATAATGTCAAACTATCTGCCGGGTCTTTTTCATACATCCTGCCATTGCTAAACCATTTCTTCCCAACCCTGCACTTCTAGCTGTCTTTTTGATCCCTGGAGCAAAGTTTTGCAAATTGTCATTTTAAATTATAGTTTGGGGATGAATGTAATCTCTTCAGACTACCTGGATTTGGGGAGTCCTGATCTCCCATGTGACAGAGTTCCTGTTCCTTCAGTAAGTTATTGATGGAACTATCAAATAGGTCACGGCTGAGTCCAAAGAAGGATCTGCCAGAAATCCCTCCTCTCAAATTTAACAGTGATTCATGAATTGGTAGTATTCAGCCTGGTAAAGTCCACTTAAATAATCTTGTTTTCATCTCTTATTGTTCTTGGTCATAAGATTGATTACATGATAGTTCTGAGTTGCTCCTATATATATACGTGTATATATGTATATGTATGTATATGTGTATGTATGTATATATGTATGTATGTGTATGTGTGTATGTATGTATGTGTATGTGTGTGTATATATATATACGCACATATATGTGCGTATATATATATATGTATATGTATGTATACCTATATATACCTATGTATACCTATATATATATGTGTGTATATATATATATATATACCTATGTATACCTATATATATATGTATGTATATGTGTGTGTATATATATACGCACATATATATGTACATACATATATATGTGCATATATATATATATATGTATATGTATGTATACCTTAACAATCCATAGTAATATCTACAGTTTGGAGAGCACCTTGCTTATTTTTTTGAAAAATCATAACTTTTGCCCATTTATTGTTTTATTCTTCTGGCATCATTTCTGTTTGCCGTAATTATTCAAATACCACATTCACTGGTTTTAGGTGCATGTCTGTTGGTCCTCTGGGACATTTTTAACCCAAGGCAGAAAACTGGAACTCACTTGGATCCTGTAGCAGCTATTCTGTATGGTGCTTTATTCTTTTGTGGATTCATATACATTTAACTGTTTTTTCCCCCCATTTTCAAATGGTAGCTTATGTGTATTATCAGGGAAAACAAAAGGTAGGTAGGAGCTCTCTCTTTGTCATTTCTTACTATCTGTTGGCTCCAGGTAGAGTTTCTGGCCCTGCCTTAATCTTAGTTGATCATGTATTAATTCGACCTCAAGATTTCAATTTTAACCTCAGTACTCTTTTATAAGTTTCATTGTGACCTTGTTTGTGGGATGGCTCTGTGTTGCAATGGAAGACCTCCTGTAGTTTGTTCTAATTTCGTAACAAATAAAAGAGAAAGTTGATGGGGATATACCGATGGGCCATTGTGAATTCTAGTCACTGGTTCACAATAATGGAAGCTTAGAAAATCGAAACAGGCGTTTTTTTTCCCATTTGGGGTGTGTTCCTTTCTTCCTTTTTATAGTAAAAATAACTGCCAGAATGTTGATCAGTCAAGCTGAATTTAAAGATATTTGTTTTGGATCAATTTCATCTGATGGAATCAAACAGGTTTAACAGTGTGAGGTGGGTAGACAGTAGCAAGAAAGAAAACCCCGTTAAGTGCTAGTGACCTACCTGCCGGGCACTCATGTGTAAAACGTGAGCCTCTTAGGGGCGCCTGGGTGGCGCAGGGGCGCCTGGGTGGCGCAGTCGGTTAAGCGTCCGACGTCAGCCAGGTCACGATCTCACGGTCCGTGAGTTCGAGCCCCGCGTCAGGCTCTGGGCTGATGGCTCAGAGCCTGGAGCCTGTTTCCGATTCTGTGTCTCCCTCTCTCTTTGCCCCACCCCCGTTCACGCTCTGTCTCTCTCTGTCCCAAAAATAAATAAACGTTGAAAAAAAAAATTAAAAAAAAAAACAAAAACGTGAGCCTCTTATTCCTGGAAAAGAGGACTATACTTGCTAAACCTAAGCAGTTTCCTAGAAGTTAGAGTAAGAACCACGTGTTGAATGCACATTAGCTATTAATGCTGATAATGATAGTTGCTATAAAAATTAGCTTAAAATTATAAAGAAAATTAGCTTAAAATTAGCTTAAAATTATAAAGAAAAGCAACCTGAAGTTATGGCATGAGTAAACTCTGACTTGTGCCAATGATGGGGACTTCTACTTTATCTTTCCTGCCTTTTAGGGAAAGAGAAAGCCATGGTCCTTTATATATATAAAGCCATATATATATATGTGTATATATATATATATATATATATATATGTGTGTGTGTGTGTGTGTGTATACATATATAGCCATATATATATATATATATATATAAACCCATTGTTATATATATATATGTATATACACACACACACACACACACATATATATATATATATATATATATATATATATATATATATATATTAAACTATTGTATAAGTCACAGCTGAGTTCAAAGAGGTATCTGCCAGAAATCCCTCCTCTCAAATTTAACACTGATTCATGAATTGGTAACATTCAACCTGGTAAAGTCCACTTAAATAATCTTGTTTTTATCTCTTATTGTTCTTGGTCATAAGATTGATTACATGATAGTTCTGAGTTGCTCCTATATATATACACATGTATATATGTATGTATATATGTATTATATATATTTATAAAATATATTTATTTTTATAATAGCTCTGTCCAAGAATAGAGTGAAATTTGTTGTACGTAGCCTATCTATCTATCTATCTATCTATCTATCTAGAATACAACAAAAAGGGATATTTTCATGGCATCTTAATATCACTAAATGGATTTCTTCTGGAAATTTTAGCAAGTAATGCCTTAAAACTACTTGAAAGAGATATTATTTTAAAGAGTTTTAACTCTTTAAAATGTTCTTAGAGGTTTAAACACCTTTGGCCAGCATTGCATCTCTTTTTCCTCCTGTTTAAAATTAGATTTATTACCAGTGTTTTCATTTAGTTTCTAAAAATGGTCCTGTTTTTATAGAGAGATTTTATGCTGGAAATAATGTTCTAGGAGGTCTTTTAAAATCTGAAGTTGTAAAATTCAAAAATGATTTCGTAATTTGTTTTCCTAAATTGGAACCTCGTCAGTGTTCTACCCGTTCTTTTTCTTTCTATTTTGGAAAAAATGTATTTGGTTGCTGTTTTCAGACACTTACAAAGGTTCCACCAGCTTTTTGAGATGATTTAGAGTTTGTTTTTTTTTTTTTTTAATTTTTTTTTCAACGTTTATTTATTTTTGGGACAGAAAGAGACAGAGCATGAACGGGGCAGGGGCAGAGAGAGAGGGAGACACAGAATCGGAAACAGCCTCCAGGCTCTGAGCCATCAGCCCAGAGCCTGACGCGGGGCTCGAACTCACGAACCGCAAGATCGTGACCTGGCTGAAGTCGGACGCTTAACCGACTGCGCCACCCAGGCGCCCCGAGATGATTTAGAGTTTGATTTGAGAGATACAGAAAGGATATTGAATGGGGTTTTCTTGGACCCTTAAGAGCCATTGAAGTTAGAGAAAAATGCTAAATAATTAGACTGAAAGTAATACTTATCCTTATCAATGGCTTATAGTACTTTAGAAGTATAGTCATTTATTACTCAGTTACTACAATACAGTGTTGGTATGATTCTTAGTGACTATACTGATGGTGAACATTGATCATCAAATGCAGAAACAAAGTTTTAAGCACAAGTCATGCCTCAGAAGGGATTTTGTCCTTTGGAGTGGCCACATGGTAAGAACGTGCACTTAGTCCAACAGTGTTACCACTGCTTTAACAATTTTGGGTCTCCTTGGAACTGTCTTCAGGGTCTACAAGCCACAGAAGAAAATAAATCTTGTACTTTTAGGTACACCTCATTTTTGACCCCAAATAGTATCCTGAAGCCTGATCATCCATTTTTTTTTAATACGTCTTGGCTCTTTATGATATCTTTTGTAGTATTCAATAAACACATCTTTCAAGAACAGAGGTTTGCTGCCATTTGTGTGTAAATGTTTTAAACACTGAAATTCCAGAAGGAGGAAGTCCAAAAAAATATGTGAATCAATGGCAGCCTACTAGAAAACACATGCAATTCCCTGAGCAAATTATCCTGCAAGTGAGAACATGCATTTGGAAATGAGTCTGGCAAGTTGGGGAAATCCATTACGTTGCACTGTAATGTTATAGAAGGAGAAAAATGCCTATGCAGGCTTTGAAGAGTCCTGGAGATCAGTTCAAAAAGAGCTCGAGTACTGGCTAACTGTGTGCAGGTGTCTTCTGAACTACTATTTCTTCAGCGTTGAAGCAGAATTGAGAGAAGCAACCTTGCAGACTAGAGTAAGAACTAGCAGTAAGCCATTTGCAAGGCCTAGGGTCACTCCAGGCTCAATAATGGTACCATTAATGAGGTTAATGTTATCAGAATATTTGTCCCCAACTCATAGAATGCTTTATTTAGCTTCCTGATAGTATAGTTGTATTACTGCATATCAACTCTTACATTGTAGAAGCAAATAGATACGTGACGAGGGTTCTTGAAAAGTTTTTGAGAAGGACCAGATCCAACTATTAATTGCCTAAGAGTTTGTTGCAAAGGTGTCAAGGTTATGAAAGAAGAACACTGAAAACAATGATCAGGGTGAAAGGAGAGCTTTAGAGATCGTGGAATTGTACATAGTCCGTTCAGAGAGATAGCTCACACACGGAACTGTCTGGTCATTTGAGGAAAGAACTCCAGTCCACAAAGTTCATAAACATAATTCACGCAGTTTGGAATTTCAGTTTACCTTAAGATTTTTTTTGATTTTACACACAAAAATAAGGAGGGGGCAAGTATTAAATTTGAAAGCTATAACAGAACTCCTTCTCTCTTACCATTGGGTTAGAGGTTAGCCCGGTCTCTCTTGACCACAAAAATGCAGTTGACCATTACGTTAGGTAATTTTGATATTTTGCCACGTGTGGGAGATTTTAGTGTTACCCTATGTTATCTGTCTGAAAGAGATAAGTTTTCTTAGTTCACAGGAATACTTCTATTTGTTCTGACAGTCTCACAGCATTTCCTTTACATAGATGATGAAGATTCCAGGACTGACCTCTGGAAGGATTCCTGGAATTCACAGCACGACCTCCATGTCTTTTCAGTCTTTGCTACATAAATGAACCTGCTTCCCCCCAAGACCTCCTTGAACTGCAACAGGCTGGGTCAGATAGACTATCTGCATTTATTTTGGAACACAAAATGAATCCGGAATCTGATGAATAATTCATCAGTTGCAGTGGCTGGCATGGGATGTAAATCCCTAAGAAAAAAAGCAGTTGAGTCAAAATATGCTTTATATTCAAAACGTTAAGTTTTATATGACTCACGCATTAATTGAAAGTATTTCTGCTATCGTTGAACTTTAAAAAGAATTCTTAGGCTATTTGTTTGTAATGTCTTTTAGAAATATTGTATATGCAAGGTTTTCTTCTGGATTTAGACATTATCTCAACTAAGTAATGGAAGCTTACAACTTGTTATCTGGGAAACTTTAACAAATAAAACAATCTCATATCATCTCCATTTTCTGGATATTTTGGATCAAAGTGTTGGCCTTTAAAGCTTGAGAAATCTGTTTAATTGCTTCCATTCATCGTTTCGGTTAGCTTACGTAAGTGCTCCCAAGAAACATCTCTACTTACTGAGCTGAAACGTAAGGTTTTCTTCTGTATGCATTATCCACTGGGAGGAAACATGCAGCAGGAAAGCATTTCCTTTGCTCAGAGTTTTGTGCATGGCGCTCCCGCTTCTCTCAGTGGGTGTGCATTCCTACCGCTCGTGGATTTGCTGGGATAAATACCTACCAGCATTCCCATTCAGTAGGTCCTGAGCAGTCTTCCATCTTACTCAGGGCACTCTTTGAAGGATTTTGAATGCCTTTTGATAGCTTTTAATAGGACCATTGATTTTATCACATGAATGTTCACTCCCTGGCTTGGGTTAGATTTTTTTTTTTGGGGGGCGTCAAACAAAAGTATGTGATCGTATTATTCTTTTATTACTTTCTGTACCTTTTGGGTGATAGTACTTGGCCACTAGAATGGAGTCCAGAATGATAGTGGCATCACAAGACTAAGAACACAAGGGAGGAAACACTAAGACAGGGTTGTAGGAATTTTCACTGCTTCCAGCTGGGGGTTTGGAGTCTTTCCTAAATCCTGTATTCCATATTATTTGTTATCCCTAATTTCTGTTGCTTCCTGGATGTCCCCTTGCTATCTGGAATTAAGTGGCTCCACTTGGGCCTCGTTCTTAAGTCTTACTTCATCTAGTGTTGTTTGCATGCATGTTTGACCCGATTTCTCCTCGGTGATCTTTCTGTCACATACAGTGACTTTTCCCAAACTGTGTTTCATGGATCAGTTATCCGCTATGTAAATATTACTCACGTTTTCCCTCAGCTATAACTCAACAAAGTAAAATCAAAGTTGAGAATGATACTTTTTGCTTGGTATTTGAAACTATAAGTGTAATAGTATGAGTTGTGACCTTTCGGGGGTGTGAGATAGTATTTTCTTTTAACACAGAGCATCTTTTTAGACGGCGATGCTCTGTGACACATTGGGGAATGATGGGCTTTAGGATAAAGCTGTAATTCCTTTGCATGTGATACAAGGCCATCGCCTAGCTTCCGAAATTCACCTTCTACCACTCATCCTTTGTATGATGCATATTATCCATAGCAATCTGCTTCTTTAGGACGCCACCCTGCTGATTGACCACAGGTTCTTCCCATCTTGCTGGATTCTTCTTCTTCCTTCTGACACCCAAGCAAACTCCTATTCATCCCTTAAGACACAACTCAAGGCGTCCCTGCCTTGGAGAAATCTTCCCTGACAACCCCGGACAGCACTCAGCACTCAGCATCTTTGATGCGTGGAATAATCACCCACTGGGCATAAAGGCGGTTTTAAGTCCTGCTCTCCGGCAGGGCCTTACCCTGTGGCTTGGTCATTCTTTGCTTCCAAGGCTCTCTTCCCCGCGTGGTCTTAACTTTTAACGATCTTTGCGTACCTAGGGCACGCCAGAGTGGGCTGCGTAGAGTAGGGAAAAGTGTTCAGTGGCCAACTGCACAGCCCGTGAATGTCTATCATGTGTTGTGCCGTTGTCCTTGAGGTTAAATTATTATACGTTTTAAAAAGCTGTTTGTTTATTTTTGAGAGAGAGAGAGAGACGGCGTGCGAGCTGGGGAGGGGCAGAGAAAGATGGGGACGGAGGATCTGAAGCAGGCTCCATGCTGACAGCAGTGAGCCTGATGTGGGGCCCGAACTCACGAATGGTGAGATCATGACTGGAGTCGAAGTCAGACGCTCGACCGACTGAGCCACCCAGGCTCCCCACATTTTTACACTTTTAACTATGTTTCCCCCCACCAGTATTGCATAGAGGGAAAGCAGGATGTCAGGAGATCGAAGATCTCTCCTTTTTCTAATTAATTTGGAACATGAGTCTAGCTTCATTGAGTCTCAGGCTGCTTATCCATAAAATAAGGCTGAAACGATCTTTGCAGATGTTCTTTGAGTAATGAGTTGATCTCCAACTGAAGTAGAGGAGAGCTGGAGATATTTTTCTTCTTCACGTTTCTGCTCTTATATCTGATTGGTCGAACATCCTTTCTTGACCCCACGTTTTGATCCTTAAAATGCAGCAGGATGTTGATGCCAGGGTTTTCGCTAGGCTTTGTAATTTGAGAAGCAGAAAATATGGTTATATTTTTAGAAACCAACTGCAAAGATGTCTGATTCTGTATTTTTTAAACTCTTACTCAGGCTTTTCAAAACAATCATTTTTCTGGTCCGCTGTGTCTATCTCCGGCAGTTTTACTGAAAATATTTCTGATGGAGATGGAAGAAGCTCCTACCTAGTGCAATCTTTCACCCTCTGTGATTTGCCCTGCAAGATCTCATGTCTGTATTAAGAAGGCTTCTTGCTTAAGGTTCCAATTACAGGAGTCGGACCACAGGTCACCATGCTGCAGGGCACTGCTGTTCACGAGGGGTCAGCCAAAGAAAACACTTGTGTGAGCACGGCAAAGCAAAAACGGAATGAATGCTTTTCAAGCAGGAAGGAGCTCGTGAACTGGCCCCCAAGCAAGTGTTCCACACGATAGCTCCTAACTGCATGCGAAGCAGCTTATCATTATGTTTACTACCTGGGAAATATCCACACCTGCCATTTTATATTCTTTTGTTGCAACGCCACAAATGAAATACGGGCCTCGACTGTAAAGGCAGAATTTGTTAATTTAGGTGTTAAGTTCTTGTGATGGAAATGAAAATACAAAAGACCTCTTTCACGTTGGCTGAACCATTGGCCTTTTCATGACCGGCATCAGCCGGTACGATTCTGGCTCATCAGGGTCGTGCTTTCGTGTTTGAGCTAGAGAAATGATTATGAAACTAGTTGCTGTCCTCAGGAAATTTCTGGAAAGGTCAGAGACTGAATGTATCAGCAGACATTTCAGTAGGTTTGAGCTTTAGTTCTCATCTGTTTCTCTGAAAATTTTTTAGTTTGGGGAGTTGTGTGTGTGTGTGTGTGTGTGTGTGTGTGTTAAGAACACGTAGCATGAGATATACCCTTTTAACAAAAGTTTACATGTACAATAAATACAGTATAATTAACTACAGGTGCTGTGTTATACAGCAGATCTTTAGGACTGAATCATATTGCATAGTCATAACGTTATGCTCTTTGGGTAGCAACTCCCCATTCCCTCTCTCCCCACCCCTGCAACTACCATTCCACTCTCTGCTTCCATGTGTTGGATTGTTCTAGATACCTCATGTAAGTGCAGTCACACAGTGTTTGTCCTTCTGTGACTGGCTTATTTCATTTAGCACAATATCCTCAGGGTTCATTCTGGTTATCACACAGGGCAAGATTTTCTTCTTTTTGCAGGTGGAATAATATTCTGTTCTATGTGCACTCCACATTTTCTTTATCAATTTATCTGAGAAATACAAATTAAAATCATGATGAGATATCACTTCACACCTGTTAGGATGGCTATCATAAAAGAAAACAAAACAAAATCGGAACCCTTGCCTACCGTTTAGGGAAGTGTAAAATTGAAAACAGTGTGGAGGTTCCTCGGAAAATGAAAAATAGAACTACCATATAATCAAGAAAGTCCACTTCCGGGTATTTATCCAAAAGAGTTGAAATCAGAATCTCGAAGAGATATTTATACTCCCATGTTATTTGTGGCGTTATTCACAATGGGCAAGATATGCAAACAGCTTCATTTAGGGAGAATTTTATTTAAAAGTATCAAAGTCAGAAACACGATACTTTCATATAACATCATGCTTGGGGACATATACCTCGGTCTAACAACGTGGGCTCAGTTTCTGAACTACTACTCTGACCAACCTTTTTTGTTTTGCTTTGTTTTATTTATCTATTTTGAGAGAGAGGAGCAAGAGGGAGAGAATGAGTGGGGGAGGGGCACAGAGAGAGGGAGAAGAGAAAATCCCAAGCAGGCTCCACACCGGCAGTGCAGAGCCTGATGTGGGGCTCGATCCCACAAACCATGAGATCATGACCTGAGCCAAAACCAAGAGTCGAATGCTTCACTGACTGAGCCACCCAGATGCTCCCATCTTTTTTATTTACTACCAACACCAGGGGAGAAACAAGGACGGTGGCAAAGCGTGAACTTTTAATCCTCTTCCAGTGTGATTTTGGCCTGGAGATGCCCTTTCTCTTTAGCCCCATGTCCTAAGAAAGGTGATAGTTTGGAGGATGCCCACGCACCTGCGATATTAAGTGTGACAAGCTCTCGGTACTGTTGTGCTAAAAAACACAATCCCTGCACTTTTCCCCTTTTCCAGTCTTCTGCCCCCTGATGGGAGATGAAGCTGTCCTCCTTCCTCCATTGACAGCCTCGCCACGTTGGCCGAGGGAGGCTGAAGGGATATACATCACGTTACAGCCTTCTCACTGCCAAGTTCTAGTTAGTTTCAGCAATGCATGTGAAAACCCCCCAAAGCAAACACAGAGAGTGGAAATCCAAATTAAATTAATCCTCTCCAAGGATAAATAAGACATGGATGCATTGCTCTCGAGCTTACAGGATGGAAACGAGAAAGACTTTGCTTGGGTTTCAGTGATCTCGGTGCTCAGACTCTTGATTCTTCAAGAGCCCAGAAAAGAGGAGAGATACAGACTTAGGGATATTGAGGTTCCTTACTAATGTCTGTATATGTAAGAAAATATGCCTCAGTAGTTAATATTGATAGACCTCTTCAAGATGGTGGATGTGACTGAGCAACAAAATCATCCTTAAAACCAGCCAGCGTGTCTTGAGAAGAGAAGAATCACACTGTTTCTTTGAGCATATTCATGGCAAAGAACGAAAGGACATTTGGGAATCACATGATTTCAGACAGATACAAATGGCTTTGAACTTCTAGTTCTCATCTTTATGAATCGAGAGAATCCGGGTGGGGCAGGGTCCTCTACTTTTCTTCAGACTCTGTGTTACCACACAGCTGCAAATTCTATTGCCCCCTCAGTTTCTTTGACCACGTAAAATGATTTTGACTAAATTCTTCACTCTAGCCCTCTGACCAACATCTGAAAAAAAAAAAATACAACCATCTACTAATCTGCTTACAGACGCAGAGTGATTTTGGATGAAAGGAATTGAAAATTTTGGTTGATTTTTTTCTTTTCATTAATACTTACTGGGTGACAATGCCAAAGGAAAACCTCACTTGTTTTTTTCTTTTTTTTAAAGGTTTTTTTTAATGTTTATCTTAGAGAGAGAGAGAGAGACAGAGACAGAGACAGAGCATGAGTGGGGGAGGGGCAGAGAGAGCGGGAGACACCGAATCCAAAGCAGGCTCCAGGCTCTGAGCTGTCAGCAACAGAGCCCGATGTGGGGCTCGAACCCACAAACTGCTAGATCATGGCCTGAACCAAAGTTGGACACTTAACCAACTGAGCCACCCGGCAGCCCCTCACTTGTTTTTTTTTCTAAATGCTGATAAAACACCCTCTTGAAACCTGACTTAACAGTTGAATGGACTATTATGGATTGTGCTTTAGCTAGCCTACTGCAATGCCTCTTAACACCCCTATTTTAGATGTGGTTATAGTTCTTTTATAATTTTTTTAATGCTTATTTATTTTTGAGAGAGAGAGACAGAGTGCAAGCAGGGGAGGGGCAGAGAGAGAGACAGAGACACAGAATTGGAAGCAGGCCCCAGGCTCTGAGCTGTCAGCATAGAGCCCCACGTGGGGCTCGAACTCATGAGCCCTGAGATCATGACCTGAGCCAAAGTTGGACACTTCAAAGTTGGACTGAGCCACCCAGGCACCCCGATGTGATTAGTTTTTAATTATGGTTTTCCAGTTCAGTTTTTCAGTAGGTTACACGCCATTCTGGTGGCTTTGCTGGGAAACTGTCTACATGTTAATTAAGATTGGAAAATATAAGCTCCCCTAGGATACTGTATTTATTTTACTTTTGTTTTCCAGAATGCTCTCCCTCTCATACTCAAGTACCAAAGTTAAAATGTATTTCATGAATATAGTTGTGGAAAGTTACACTGTTTTTTCTTAAAAAGAACAGTAAATACAAGAGTGCCAGTATCTGTTGGACACCTGAGTGCCGAATGAATTTTTAGATGGTAAAGGCTTTCTGGCTGCCCTGTTTTGGGGGAAGTCTTAGAGGACTATGCACTCACTATTCCATAGAAAGAGAGTTAATTAGCCACATCTAACAATTCAGTCATGAGCAAAAAAAAAGAAATGAAATGACGATAACCCTGAAAATGGAATAAAATGTAGACATTTGTACCAATGAAAGAATTGAGATTAAAAGGAAAAAAAAATGTTATATTTTTGTATACTAAACATATGGCCAAAATGCCTCCATTACATGATTGGAGGAAACAGAGAGGTAGATTATCCAATATGGATTTCTAATAGGTGATATAGACAAGTTGTTTCTTTTTTCTAATTTTTTATTAAAATTTTTTTTTAACATTTACTTATTCTTGAGAGAGAGAGAGAGAGAGAGAGAGAGAGAGAGAGAGCGTGAGCAGGGGAGGGACAGAGAGAGAGAGGGAGACACAGAATCCGAAGCAGGCTCCAGGCTCCGAGCTGTCAATACAGAGCCTGATGCAGGGCTCGGACACACGAACCGCAAGATCATGACCTGAGCCGAAGTCGGATGCTTAACCGACTGAGCCACCCAGGCGCCCCAGACAAGTTTTAATTGAACTTTTGTTTGTGGTACAAGTATCCGCATTCACAATTGAATGCAATTTTGTTTGGTGCTTTAATCACTTCTGCAAACTGCTGAAGCCGCTGAGGACAAAGTGACTGCTATGTGATGGCTTCCTGTGCTTTTGAAAAAGGTAATTCCTCCTGAGACATTTTCTTTCCAATTACTAGAAAATTATTCTGTTAAGTTCATTAGAAAAAGAATTCACTGCCATTTTTTGGGAAAATTGTCTCATAAATACTTATCTCTGGATGTAATGAAGTCATAGTAAAAGGTACCTAGATGTGAATTACAGCCTATTAGATATGTCACCCTTGTGCAATTCACAACCTAAACAACTGCACTACGCAGGTATTTTAGGGGATAAATTACTCCAAGAGTCAGAAATCTATCTAGCTTTATCTTCCTGTTCTATAGTCAAATAGAGAAAAAAGAACCAGGCTCAAATCGGTCACATGGTCTTTTACTGGGTTGTGTTTGGATTTCGGTAGACTTCCAATTAATGTATCCAAAGTAGGGGAAAACAGTTGTAAACATGAGATGTCAGTTAGAAATTACCAGATAAGTTGTGATGAATAAATGCTAGCTGAAGCTCACTGACATCATAATTGTGAACAAGCTTCAATCTATGTCAATGACATTCATCTAAATGTGTAGATTTCTGAAAATGTATTTGATACTCTGTTAGCATATCTTATTTTTTCAAGAGAGAGAGAGTGATAGAGAGCAGGGGAGGGACAGAAAGAGAAGGGGACAGAGGATCTGAAGCAGGCTCTACACTGAGAGCAAAGAGCCCAGTGTGGTTCAAACTCATGAACCATGAGATCATGACCTGAGCCAAAACCAAGAGTGATGCTTAACCAACTGGGCCATCCAGGCATCCCTGTTAGTGTATCATTTTACTGAATTGTATTAATTACTTATCAGGTACTTTGATACTGTGCTGAATGCCGTCTATGTAATATTTTAGTGAGTGGTTGTAACAACTCATTGAGAGCTGTTGTTTTAGTTATTCCTATAATCTAAATGAGGAAATAATGCTTAAAGTAAAGTTAGACACCCTACCCTATGGGGACCCCAAAGTCCATGCCATTAATTAGAATGGAAAGGAAGAGGCAATGATTAATAGTGGTTTTATATGCCACAAAGAATCATCTGGGAGAATGCAATTATTAAAAGATGTGAATAAATAGGTACACATAGCATTTGGGCATAAATCTGTTGAGAGATATAGGAATCAATGTGAAGAACATGATAAACCCAATAGGAACATAAATTGGTACAGCCTTTCTGGAGGATCATTTGGCCGTTTGTGTCAAAAACCTTTCCAGAAAGTCATATTCTCAAATTCATCAATTTCAGCCAGGGGAATTTATTTAAAAAATGCGATTAAAGAGGTGGCAAAGATTTCTCTACAGGTTTATTTACTTTAGCATTGCTTCTGCTAACAACATTTGAAAAAAATACAAATATTCATAGTAGGAGATTTTGTAAACAAAGTATATTCATATGCAACTTTACAAATGATTTTGTGGAAGAAACATTCTAACTTATTGAAAAATATTTAAAGGGATTATTGAAAGTGTATGATTACAAATTTGTAAAATTGAATATGTATTTATACACTCACATGCACACACAGAGAAAAGACCACGATGGTTTGTGCAAACCTGTGAATAGTGGTTACCGATGGAGGGTATGATAATGGTGATTTTTAGTTCTTCCTTTCCATTTTTGTATATGTCTTCTTTTTTCTACAATAAACTGTATTCCTTTTGTAATCAGAGAAAGACTTTTAAAATACGGTTTTAATGTAGTCATTTATCCTGTGATTACATTTGAACCAAGTATAAAGGTGAATTAATATTGGTTTTTGTGCTTATCTTACGTTTGCATTTTCATTTTGCCTTTTTTAGGAAATACAGGAACAAGGAGCGTAAGGGCATAAGGAAAATGAATTTTGTTTCATGTCTTTGATGGTAGAGCATAACTGTGCTGCCCAGGCATGATGATTTCTCTCAAGGAATAAGAAGTCTCTGGTTTGTTTCATTTAGACTAGGTTTATGTAAACACAGCGTACCAATCACTCAGATAATTCAGGTCTGGGTTATTCAGAATATGCTGTTGCAACACGGACACCTAAAATATCAGCGACTTAATATACTAAAAGCTTTTTGCTTAATTACGTCATAGACCAATGTGGTCAGAGGCAGGGGAAGGGGAGGGAATTCAGCTCCATTATGTCATTTAGACATTTGGGAACCCAGGCTTTGTTCATCATGGTCAACGTGTGACTTCCAAAACTGTCACAAAATAAGAAGAAATAGTACTCAGGCTGTGAGGGAGTTTACGGCCAGGTATGATGTGTCCTGTCAGCTGTGTCTCTATTCCACTGGCCAGATTCAATCCCATGAATTTAAGGTTAACACAGAGGAGGGTTGGAAATGTACCTTACTGTGTATTTTGGGAGGGAAACAAAACAAGACAGGTTGAGTGAACGTATGATGTGTATCATTACCACTTATGCCTAACGTACCATTCAAAATTGATCTTTATCTTTAATGGCAGAGAATGGCACTTTAATACTCCATTTTACTTTGGCATATAAGTAAAATATTGCTTTTAAATGATCTTGTAGGGAGCTTGTTCAATACTTTCTTTTTTATAGTCCATTGTTGTAAAACCTTTCTATCCAGCTGAGAAAATCCAATTGTATTTATCAGGGAGTAATTGATGCCCGAGAAGATGATAACATATTTCCTGGACAGATTCCCCAAGTGGCTCTTGGTTAAGAGGAGAGCAATTTAATAACTACATGTTTGTGTAGGCTACAACCTAACTGATGGATACAGTCTGTTACTCCTGCCTGCAGGCTTCAAAAGTGTTTATGTCTGATTGGAAAGTCTTCAGCTTGTATCAGACACTGGAAAAACACTTTACTGCCTGAGATTTTCTATTTGTTGAAGAGGGCAGTAAAAGAAATTTTGAGCATATGGAATCACCTAGTTTCATTTCTCAGATCTGAAGCTTTAGGCAGTGTCTGGTCGTGGCAAGTAAACTGTAGCCCTAATTATCTTTCTTATAATGTTTACAGAGGCCAAGGACAGGTTGTAAATAGAACAGGAGAGCAAAATAAAAGGTGAAGTTGTTATTGCTGATACTGCTTACTCGTTTGAAATGCAGGAAATTTCTCTTTCAAATGTAGAATTAACCACTGATTCAGGAGCACCTAGAAGTAGACTCTGGAGCCCTTAACTTTGTCTTTTATTTTTCTTGAAGCCCACGACTCACAAGTAATGGTTCGTTGTTATTTGTAATTAATCAGCTGAAAGTGTGTGTATGTGTGGTATTGTACTGAGGCACCTTTGGGTCTAGTGGCTTTATACCAGAATTGTACCAGACTTGAACAACTTCAGGGAACCACCTGACCCCTCTAGGGCCTCTGTCACCCTTGGACTCTTCAGGAATTCCCACCCAAGGCTTTCTGTAAAACCACATCTGTCCCCAGGTCCCACGAGAGGGCCCCCCCTTTAAGAAGAAATAAACCACATGCTCTGGAACACCAAAAAGAGGTGTTCCAGAAGGAACTTCTGGATTTCAGAAGGAAAGGAATTTCACAGCAAAGATCCTTCTCAAAGCATATTTATAAAAGGGCAGCCGTAACATGGAACGTACCCCCATAAAAGCGTAGGCAGTGGGAGGCGTGGCTTTTAAGAAAGTTAAGGAGTTTTAGCCCTAGAAAAAATTATCTTTCTCTTTGACAATAATCCAAGTTAGAGAAGAAACTGTAGGCAATAATTTTACCAAAATCCTCACTTCTAATCATTTTCTTCTATAAGTGCAAAGATGGGGGCTTGAAGTGCATGACTTCTTTCCCCTTCCTCCTCCATGTTTGGACCCCTTAACTTCCTTAAACTCCAGTTTCCTTGTATGGAAAACATGCAAGGGCTTCCCCGCAGTGCTTCGGAAGGGCTATATACACAGTACAATTTAAGAATACAAAGCCCCGTTGAAGTTCGAAGTGATGAAAAGTTAAGAATATTTTAATATTTCTCCCACATTGAGATAATTTCGATCATTTTCAATATAGTCTACATCTTTCAGATTGAGATGTAATTGATAGGTAACAGTTTCAGGCATACAACATACTAATTCTCAATATTATGCATATGATACAGTTTAAATCACAACGTGCTACCATTAGTCCATGCTGTCCACCCCCTCACCCTTCCCTCCTTTCTTCCATCTATTCATTGCCCACATAGTTGTTGTTGAGATAGTCCTCATAGATCTGTGTACCGACTTAGGGGGCTGCATGAATGCATGAGCCTAAGAACCTGCTCCCCCTGAATTTACGATCTGGTAAGGGGGGCAAGCCAATGATACTATAATATGATACATCCTATGAGAAAGATATATGCAAAGTAGTATAGAGAAGAGGTAAGCGGTGCATCTACCTGGGTGGGTGTGGGTCAGGTAATGGTGGCTGATCTGGGGGGCAGAGGCTAAGTAGGTCGAGCAGACAGAGAGAGAGATTTTCAGAAACATAATCAACGATGGGCAAACATGCCAGGCAGAATAATGGCCCCAAAGGTGTCCACGTCCAACCTCCCAGAACCCTTGATGTGTTATCTCAGATGGTCAAAGGGACTTAGCAGGTGTGGTTAAGGATCTTGAGATAAAGAGATTATCCTGGATGGTCTGAGTGGGCCTGATACAATCACATGGGTCCTGATAAGAGGGAGACAGCCGGTGACAGAGAAAGAGATTTAACAAAGGAGCAGTCATCAGAGGTAGAGAGAGACTGAAAGGGGCGATGCTGTTGTTTTTTAAGATGGAAGAAGCCAGGAGCCACCGCCTGCCAGTGGCCTCAAGAAGCTGAACGTGTCAAGGAAATGGGTTTTGCTCTAAAGCCTCCACTGAGAACTCGGCCGTGTCAGCGCCTTGATGTTAGCCCTGTAAGACCCACTTTGGACTTCAGACCCCTGGAACTGGGAGATGGTAGTTTGTGTTGTTTTAAGCCCCTGTGTTCCTGGTTATTTGTTACATCAGCAATGGGCAACAAATACATTTGAATGCGAGCTCCGCCTACAGCAAGAACTGACTGTCCCTGGTGTCTCTGGACAGCTGGCACGTCACCGGCATGGGGTTTGTATCGGTCAGGCAAACTGTGTGAATGAGGGAGAGACCTTGGCCCTTTTGGGCAATTGCAGGTGGCTATAGACTAAATGGGGCTGCTCAGCAGGAAACAGAAAAGTAGGCAGAGGCCAGATCACACAAAGGTGTATAGAAAGTATCCGGCAGCTGGAGGGAATCCGTGGAAGGATTGCCAACGAGGAGGGAGTAACATTTCTCTTCCTCAGCATATGAATACGTTTCCGAAGATTTTTTTTTTTTTATTTCATGGAGTGAAGAGAATTGATAATAGGGGTTGAAAGAAATCAGCCAGATGCGGGTTGAAAGAAATCAGACATTGACTGGAAGGAATCTACAGTCCTTGTAGTCCATGTAGATTTCTACATGTGCTAACTAGCTACTTAGCCTCAGGCAAGAAGGTTCCTTTCTCTGGTGCTCAGTGTCCTCATCGTCTAGATAAGGACCCTGCATGGGATGAACTCGGATCCTCCCCAGCCCCAACATCCTGTCCTTTCGTGTCATGCCATGCTGTCTGTGAAAGTCAACTGCATCTGTGTATAGAAGTCACAAAGCTGTAAACTGTGTGGACGTGGCTGTCTTGTTCGCCACAGTATCTGAGGAAATTTGCTCACAGCGTGGCACCTGCAGGAGGGAGGGAGGGAGGGAGAGAGAATGACTTACGTGGTTCATAGACAGTTAAAAAGGAACAAGAAGATCTTTCTTTTCTCAGACACATTACACGGACAACATAATAAATATGTTAAATTTATCATTAGGTTACAATGGGATGTCGACAGATCTGTGATGGTGAAGACAGAAACGGCCACCGCAGTGTTGTTGGAGAGAAAACTGACAAAGTGTTTCCTATTTGTAGGGCCCAATACTTCTCTGAATAGAGATTTTTTTTTCTACTTGTGATACTTTGTAAGATCCTACCTTATTTAACACTTTTCCTGGTAGCAGTATCAATCCAGACAGAGGCATTGCTTCCACAACAAGAAAAAAGCCTTACTCTTGAGTGTGAACAAACAATAAAGATCATGAATGCACTTGGGAAAATCATTTTCAAAATTTTAATTATGTCCATAGTGTGAATATCATAAGCCTGGATGCAGCATTGCACGTGACACGGAGTCCCTAAAACGTGCAAACGCATCTTGCGTATGCTTCCCAGATTCATGTACAGAGAAGGTAAAAGGGTATTTGGAAGCGGCTGGCGTCACTGCAGCCGAATGGTGGTGGTGGAGGAGGAGGGTGGTTCTTAGGATTCGGTTAGGGAGGACAAAATCTTAGATAGCATCTCCACGCACGCAATAAGAACAACTTTACCTTGAAGGCCTGGGGTGAATACCTCAGGGGGAAGGATTGGCATTTAGTGTCGTTCAAATGTCAGGATGAAATGTATGGGGGGGGGGGATAGTAGAATATTCCATTTATTTCTGTAGTGCTGACAAAATGTGGGTTGCATGTTTCGGAAGGCTACTGAACAAATTTCTTTCTTGACTGTCATACTAGGATTCAAATCCCAGCTCTGCTGTTTGCCCTATTTATGACCGTGGCCACTTTTTTCTTACCACTCGGTGCCTCAGTGTCCTCATCTATAAACTGGGGTGACAATGCTGGTGTCTTCTTCCCATGCTGTCACCAAGATTCAATGAAAGAATATGTGTCTAGAGTTTAGCACTATTTCTGGCACATAGGAAACACTCAACAAATGTAGTTATTATCACGGCATATTCTGTATTACACCTTGCTGGGCCTTCTCATGAGCAATCTTAAATCTGAAGTCACCAGCCTGGTATTCAAGTTAGGTAGCTGAGGGCAGAGCAGATGTGCAAATACACAAAACCATACCAGGAAAACAAGGTTTTGTGACAATGGTCCTCTTGGTCTCTTTGCTGGAGAACAGAGACCAGATGGTGTGTGGTTTTTTAGGAATGCCCTTATGAGTGGGTTAGGGACTCAACATAACAAAATAGTGTTAGGCAATAGTTCCAAATGCATCCAGTTAGCTGTCTGAATGGCTTTGTTGACTGGGTCACTCCAAGTACTTTAAAACGTGGTCAATTTCACACAGACTTCTTGTTCTGCACTTGATGTGCAGGTGAGATCAACTCTCCATTGAGGTCCTTCAAGATCATAAAGAAACCAGAGTATCTTGTTATTACGTTGTCTGTTGCACACTCAGATTTAGAAAGCCCCATGTTGGACAGAGCCAACACATTTACATAATGAACTGTTGTTTGATAAATGTGACAGTATTTAAATTAATTTCCAAGCGCACAGTGAAAAGGTTTCAATATCAAACCAAACAAAACCTCCGTGGTCCTTCTACCTAAATCACCCGATCTTGACTGGAAGCTCTATTATCTGAGTCAGGGGCCTTGTTCCTGCTTTGCTTGCGTTCTTTTTCTCTCCCAACCTCTCCCTGTGTAGCAATGAACAAAGTATATTGACCTCTGGGGATATTATTTTAATTCCTGCATTTTATCCAAGACTTAAACATACAGAATTACAAAAGCCTCAATTTATATCATTTCCAGTGTAATTTAGAAGGCGAAATTGACTTTTTTTGGACCTGTATCTTTAGTTACTGGATTTTTAATAGCTTGGAAATGCAGCGATGCTTGAAAATGTAAATTTTTGGAAGGAAAAACTTTCAGAAATTGTGACCTACTTAACTTTTAATGGATTGGACCATCGAGCCAAGAAGCACGGTGACCACCCACTGGGCTTCAGGCATGGTGTCCTGATTGTCAAGCTCAAGGCCAAAGATAGTTCTAATTAAATGAAGACCACCTCTATTTGGGCCGGAGAAATTCTTGAATCATCACATGGATTTAGTAACTATGTAGGGTACCAAGTGAGCCTGCCCTTTCATCTGAACTCAAGGTCTGGCAGGTTGTGGAGCTCACATGTTTGTTGAATGAATTAGAATACCACACTATCTACTTCCATGATAAAATTCTCTCCAGCCCCCATTAAAAGCATACAAGTGAAAGCACGAGACAGAATCACACTCTAAGGCCACCCTGGATTAGGATAGGTGGCTATAATAATACCAAAACCCCTTTAGAGGAAACCCTATCTTTGGAAAATCGTCAGAAATAAATCCACATGGCTGATTAGAATTCAAAAGCCCTGGAATATAACTGCTGCCTTGTGCTCTCCAGACTTCTGAGCTTAACTCCTGCTGGCCTGGTATCAGTCTTAGTGGCTCCAAATTGTGGCAGCAGAAAAAGACATTCAGAGACCGGGGCCAGAGGCTCATTCCCCACTTAGAGTTGCTTCTTACGCTTCTCGCACCTTCAGTCTCCATGAGGGAGGCTCCATGGGTTTGTTTTTACCACGTAGTGCTAATTCTAAATGCATTTAATGCAGTGTGATGGATGATCATTTCATAGAACTGTAGGACATTGTGTGTGTGTGTGTGTGTGTGTGTGAGAGAGAGAGAGAGAGAGAGAGAGAGAGAGAGAGAGATAATGGTATCACTGACCTGGTTTAATGCTTCCTAACTGGTGTGGCACAACTCTCAAGGCACTGTTGGGGTCAAAGTCGTGAACACGCATTTGGTTATCATAATGACTGGAGGGGAGCTCCCGGGATTCCGGTTGAGAAGGACAGGGATGCTAATGACCCCGCAGCACGTGGAAGAGTCGTGCACAACAAAGACAATGAAGAAACGTTTGTGAATTCACTGGACATTCGTGGAGGCTAAAAAATTATTTAATAATGGTTGGCGTCTAGGATCTAACTCCTTTGTCTTTGTAAACGTAAAGCTTTTTGTTTTTTTGTTTTTTTAATTTTTTTTTCAACGTTTATTTATTTTTGGGACAGAGAGAGACAGAGCATGAATGGGGGAGGGGCAGAGACAGAGGGAGACACAGAATCGGAAACAGGCTCCAGGCTCTGAGCCATCAGCCCAGAGCCTGACGTGGGGCTCGAACTCACGGACCGCGAGATCGTGACCTGGCTGAAGTCGGACGCTTAACCGACTGCGCCACCCAGGCGCCCCAAGCTTTTTGTTTTTTGTTTTGTGTGTGTGTGTGTGTGTGTGTGTGTGTGTGTGTGTGCAGAATGAGTATGTATCGTATTTTCCGAGGACGGCATGACCCTTCCCCTTGAGGGACGGCAGGACTCTGAGTCAGAACTTTCCCGTGCAGCTTGAGGCATGACAACTAGCTTCGCATCTTCCCTGGTGGAGCCTGACCGATCGCAAATTTAAAGGCATGGTATTTTATTGCCATTTGCTTCTCTTGTGTTTCTCCTTCGTTACGTATTGAGAGCGTTATATCATTTCTTTGGCAGCTATGTGTGTAGGTTAATACCTGTCCCCTGGCTGGAGGCAGACTGTTGCGAGCAGACCCCGCAAATTTGAATGCCGGCTCCCAGCTGCAAGCACATTCCTGACCCTTTGTCTTCTGTCTGCAAACTGGGACCATACTGCCTAGCACCTATGCTGGCTGGGGATGATTGTAGTACCTTTGTCATAGTACCTGCGACGTGCGGATGGGCACTAGATCAATGGTTGCCATCCACAATGGAACCCAACAATCCTGTAACAAATGTGTGGTTCTGTCCCCTTCACTGTCCTATAAAGTGAGATTCATAGACGGTAGCCTACAGGTATTACCCAAGGGCTGTCCATGTGGATCAGCCAGCATCTGTCTATGAATGTCCTACTAGAGGAAATGTGCACAGTGAACTTGGGGAACAGCGTAGTGGCCTGAGGCTAAAGGTTTCCTGCCATCAGCGAGACCACAACACATGTGGTTTCCATTTCGAGTAACATTCAATGTCAGATGACAGTGGGCTGACTTCGTGACTGAGTATGTTTACGTATGTGAAGCAGTAATGGGGCCGACGAGGCTCAAAAAAGGGGCTATACAGAGATTGGGAGAGGAACTTTTTTTTTTAAAGTTTTTATTCATTTTTGAAGGGGAGAGAGACAGAGCATGAGCGCGGGAAGGGCAGAGAGAGAGGGAGACAGAAGCCGAAGCAGGCTCCAGGCTCCGAGCTGTCAGCACAGAGCTCGCCCAGTGCGGGGTGCGAACCCACGAACCATGAGATCATGACCTGAGCCGGAGCCCGGTGGTTAACCGACTCAGCCACCCAGGTGCCCCTGGGAGAGGAGCATTCTAGAATCCCTTTGGGTAATTGGTCCAGCAAGGAAGGTCCTCTCCATAACTTACTGTCAGGGACAGAGCCAGTGAACTGGGTCTCGTTCCCCATGCCCCTAGAGTAGCAAAGCCATGCACATGGAGAACATCACACCGTTGCTTCCCTGTCCCTGGGCTCCTGGCAGGAACCCCAGGACCGACAGTGGCTGATGCTATTGCCACTTGCTGGGCGGTTTGCTCCACCATGATATCGGGGGGTTCTCTCTCTCTCTCTCTCTCTGTCTCTCTCTCTCTGTACTCTTACTCCTTTCTCTGTTGTCCTACATATTATTCCTGTTGCTTGTCCTCAGGGTGATAGTTCTCAATTATTTTAGTTTTAGAAAAACGCATAAGGCAGTGTTTCCAGTATGATGGGAACAAATGGGAAAAAAAAATACGTGACTCGATGAGTGATTTCTGCCTCCTTTGATCAACGGGTCTTGATGCAGAGATCCTGGGCGATGTCCCTCTTCACTGTCTTTTAAGTGTTTCCTGAAGCATCTGAGATCAGTAGCAATGACACCGCCTCTGATAACCCACCCAGCATTCTCTAGGCCCTGTTCCTCTACCAGCTCTTACCTTGGGCAAAATCCTCATCCCCTTCCTGTCTCAGTTTCTCTCCTGTAAAATAGGGAAATGATGGTACCTCAGAAGGCATGGCATACTGACGAACTGAAAGAAAAACACTGAGAACAGTACCTAACACATAAGAAGTGCTTAAGACTCACAATTTTGAAAATGCGACAGTGTCTCGGAGAATTCAAGTGACTGGACCATGAAGAACCATTCGGCTACGAATGCATGGAATCCAGGTGTATCTACACCACGGGGCTCATCCTTGACACTGCTGACATGTGGGTCTATGTAATTCTTCGCTGTGGGGCCGTTCTGTGCGTTGTAGGATGTTTCGCAGCATCCCCGGTCTCTACCCTCTAGATGCCGGCGACACACCCCACATGTGACGACCCGGAACGCGTCCGGACGTTGCCGGACCTCCCTGGGGAGGGGGATTGTGTGCAGAATTGCCTCTGGCTGAGACCCACTGGCGGGAACCAATACTTTTCTGCCCTTTTCACTATCCTCATCATGGAGGAGAATCATTTTTTTCTAAATATTTTTTTAAACAGATGAGCTAAGTGAGGAGGCATTTCTTTAGAAAAGAACCTTTGCTTTCCAACTTTCAAATTGTGTAATTACTTCAAATAATCAGCTTTGTGGGTGTAATCAAAACCCAATTCAATTAAAATAAATTCAGTAATAACACACAGCTAAGGAACTGTCCCTCTGGTCAGTGATTAGAACAAACATACTTTGTTATTCAGATTGGACCGGTGACACCGTGGGGGGTGATGGCCATCCTGAGGAGGTTCTCCTGGGTCCCTTTAGCTCAGAGGCTATAGGAGCTGGGACGAGTGCCGTAACCATAGGAGGAGAACAGTTGGGAGGAGTGTGGGTTTTCTGTGCATGGAGTGTTAGCGGAGTGTCTGCGGTTATTGGCCCTCTTCTAGAACTGAAGGGAAAGCATGCCTTCTCATCTTCATTTAGAATATTCTGTTTTAATTTTCCCAAGTGGGACATGTTCTGTAGGGGCCATGGCCTCCTCATCCTCCTCCTTACCAGACTTTCCTAGCTGATCACGTCACCCTTTGCCTGAACTGGGTCCCCAGGATGGTGGCAGAGGGGGGTAACTGGCCTCTGTTATTATCTCTTTGGAGTTGCTGGAATGCAGCTCTGTTCTGTTGTAGGGAGCCGATGGCATTCAGTGCCCAAGGGGGTTCTTTGGAGGTTCCTTTGACCCTGAGAAGCACCAGAAGGCCCCAGGTGCAGCTCATTATGCTTCAGCGGTGAAGTTTCCCTCTGCCCACTTCCTTCTTTTGAGCCTATGTAAGCCCCAAGCACTGACGAGGGAAGTGTGAGAAGTCAGTGGTATCTTCAAGGAGGAAGCCAATCCCTCGGGATTCCCCACAGCACTGAGCCCGGGTTACAGAAGCAGCATTCAGTGAAAGATGGGAGGCTTCGTTTCCGGCAAAGAGCTGTGAGCAGATGAGTCTGATGCATGATTGGGCAGGACTTAGGTTCTGGAAGTGTCTGCAGCAGCCCAGGGTGGGTGGGGGGCAGGGGAGGCTTGGGGCAAGAGAATGCAAGGGAGAGCGTGAGCTCTTGCGTTCGGTCACCTGGCTGGGAATCCAGGTTTTCTTCCCCTTCTTAAGTGAAAGGACTAACAGAAGACTTCTCTCTTTACCTCAAGTTTCTACATCTGTAGAGTTTAGACAACACAAGTACTTTCTCCATAGAGATGAGAATTAACTGGGTTACATGGTTCAAGTCCTTAGACTTGGGGCCTGATAATTGTCAATGCTATCCTTTGTTATTAGCAACAAACGTCGAGCCTACGAGGAGTCAATCTCCCCAGTCAAGTTGACTGCCATTCTCCCCGCTTATGTACCAACATCTGCAAAGGACCTCGGCCCAACCTTTATCTCCCCGTGCTATTTTTAGAGAGCCATCCGTTCAATATTTTTCCTTACCTCTCAATGTCTCTTTCCGAGCTCAATATCCTGACGTTGGTAGAACCGTTCTTCTCCACCCATGGGGTTAACTGGGGCCGCTAGTTAATTCTCTGACCCCTCCTTCTTCTGATGGCAGACTTGTACTCCTGGCCATAGTACTGGGGACCTGCTCCGGGCCCGACCAAAAGGACCCCTTTGCTGTAAAGAGAGATGTTCAAGGTCCGTGCACGTGACCTTACGTGGTCGGAGCCCTCTATAGCGGTTGCAGTAGATATAGCGGGCTAAATGCATTTCCTCTTTCTGCTGGAGTTGCTATGCTGGTGGTGGCAACCTCAAAGTTCCTTTCAGTTGGAAGAGCGAGCGAGGCTGAAAGCAGCCTCGAGAAAGGCGGGGGGGGGGGGGTGGATCGTGTGAGCACAGTCCCTTCTGTCACTCACCACCCTTCCTTTGCACAGTCGGTACATTCCCTTCTGCTCAGTCATGTTTGAGCTGCGCTTCGGTCCCCTGAACAAGTTGGAGTGCCAGAACTCAAAAACAAAAACAAAAACCCAAACAGAGAAAAGCTAAGGAGCTCTACGAGGACCAGGGCAGTGACGATGTCTTCCTATCTTTATGACACCTGGGCCTGGCCGAGCACCTGGCCGGGGCAGAGGAACCACCTGGGTCCCTGGGAGAAGCAGAACTCCACATGTCAGAACCAAGACTCCCATTTCGTGGGGCTAACCTTGGTAAATCGTTGGAACCAGGCCAGTGTCTCCTTGTCGCCTGAGAGCAGGGTCTCCTCCGAGATTTTCACCTGGAACGGGAAACAGTGGGTGCCACCAGGTGTGGGGTTCCCTGGCAGCCCGAAGCCATCTGGTCGCTGCTCCCTTGTCTTACTCCCACAGGTACAAATTTCCCTGGTGCCTGGGAGAGTCTTTCCTTTGGGGAGAATTGGTTGGGGTACACATCTCCTCATTCCCAAGCTTCCTTTTAACTTGCTGTTTGAAAACACCCTTCCCCTTGGGGCACCTGGGTGGCTCAGTCAGGTAAGCGTCTGACTCCCGATTTCGGCTGAGGTCATGATCTCGCAGTTCGTGAGATCAAGTCCCACGTTGGGCTCTGTGCTGACGGTATGGAGCCTGCTCGGGATTCTCTGTCTCCCTGTCTCTCTGTCCCTCCCCACCCATGTGCCCGCTCTCTCACTCTTTCTCAAAATAGATAAACAAACATTAAAAAACATACCCCTCCCCTCAGTTATGACTAAGCCTTCTTTTTTAAGTTTATTTATTTTGAGAGATACAGAGCACGAGTGGGAGCAGGGCAGAAAGAGAGAATTCCAAGCAGGTTCTGCCTGGTCAGCTTGCAGAGCCCAAGGGGTTAGAACTCAGAAACCACGACATCATGACCTGAGCTGCAGTCAAGAGTCAGATGCTTAACCCACTGAGCCTCCCAGGCGCCCCTAAGCTTTCTTTGTATTTGCCTTAAGCCTTCACACCTTCCTTTTGTTTTAGCCTTGCCGTAACTAACAACGTAGTGGGACCATTTTTAACCCTCGTGCTAACACAGGTGGGACACTGATGCCCAGAGTCCCTCAGTGGGGTGATCCTGGGTTACATATGCCTGGCCCTGCTTTGTCCCCAGCCTGACGCAGGCACAGAGGTAAGGACAGTGCCGAGGTATGAGTGGCCTAAGAAGACAGCATGCATTTAAATGCCCTGTCTGCTGTATATATTTTACTAGAAAGTGTTTTAATAGTTTAAATAGACTTTATAGGTCAGCTTCCAGGAGCCCAAGAGACTTCTCCCAAATAGCTGCAGCCTGCCCTCGAGGAATAGATCTGGGACAAAGGAGCCTAAGCCAAGGATCCTCTGTCATTTTGACACCTTTATTAACGTACCGTGGTAAGGAATGAAATAATCTATTCATACATGTTGTAGCTAAGCCTGGAATATACATTTCTAAGGCAGAAGGAGGGGAAGGGGTTGAGTGGGAGAAAAAAAAAAACCCAAAAAGCTAAAGGGAACCAAAGGAAAAATCTGGATGGACTTTACAACCATAAATGGTAAAACTAACCCTGTTCGACTGCCAGCTACGAGAACAGCCGAGTAAGGTTTTGATTTACAGGAACAGCTCAGCAAGGGCCTTGTAGAGAGCTTCATGCCTGCTATAAAAATGTGATTAGCTATAAAACAGGGAGATTTAACAAGAGGCTTTAAGCATAGGCAACAGACCTGCTCAAAAATAAACAAAAACAGAAATTGCTGCCTGCGTGTCTAACCCAACTCCACAAAGACCGGGATTAGGAGAATTCTTTTTTAGGCTTGTGATATAATTAATAACTTTTTACTTTTAGAGTCAAAAGCAAGAAAGAGGAAAGATGTCCTTGAACGGTACTTGCGATGACTTCAACCTGCCTTTCATCTGCAGCTCTTCCATTTGATGCTTACATAGTCCTAAAGCACGAACAGGAGTCCTCCCCCAGAGCACCTCCCGTGCAGAGCCCCCCTGACACCCAGGGTGGGAGGAAATAGCAGTCAGTGAGAGTATCCTGGGCCTTGGGAGGGGACAGTGTTTAAAGCCACGAGGACTTTTTGCCCCCTTTCCTGTGCTTTGTGGTAAGTCTGCATTGCTCTGCTGTGAAGGTCTTTGGCCAGAGGTCAAATCAGTTCCCAATGATTTTTTTTTAAAGTTTTTATTTCGAGGAAGACAGAGACAGTGTGAGCAGGGAAGGGGCAGAGAGAAAGAGAGAGAGAGAGAGAGAGAGAATCCCAAGCAGACATTGCAGGGTCAGCACAGAGCCCGATGCAGGGCTTGAACCCAAGAACCCTGAGATCATGACCTGAGCCGAAACCAAGAGTTGGATGCTTAACCACCTGAGCCACCCAGGTGCCCCCCTAATGATGTTTTTTGTTGTTTTGTTTTGTTTTGTTTTGAGAACAAGTGGTCGTCCTAAGTTACTTTGAAGGGGAGAGGAGGGATGGGAATATTTAGTCAAAATACTAGCACATCCAGGTCAGGCACTGGGGTGATTTCTTAGTAATTAAACACAACGGCTGTGATCTATGGATTTCTCACTGTGCGTCAGTCACCGTGCAAAGCACTTTATGTGGATTATCCCCATATCTCCCAAGAAACACTCTGAAGTAGGTTTCATTTATCTCCATTTCACAGATGTGGAAACCATATTCAGAGAGATTATCACACAATATATACAAGTTGGAGCTGGGGTTCAACCCTGGCCTGTCTGAAGCCAGAAATCAAGCTGCTAACCCCTGTTCCAGAAAAGTGATGGTGTTAATGAAGGGCTCTGTTCTGCTGTTTCTGGCTGCAGTTGCTTTCTCTTTCCTGAGAAATACCAGCTCTGCTTCCCTTCTTTGCTGAAGCCTGGGCAAGAGGCATGCAGAAAGTCTCTGGAAGATCTGTTTCGTTGCCAAAAGAAGCATGCCCGCTGAGTCCTCAGGCCACGTGTGGGGTTCCCTGTGCTTCGTTTTTGCCACCCCCTGTCCTCTGTGCCTGTCTTGCTTATCCTTGTACTGAATATGCTTGGCCCCAACCTATTGCCGTCTGGGACCAAAACACTGCGTTACTGGAATGCGTGTGCCGTGCCCTGTGGTTAACTGCATTTTCAGGTTCGTCTGTCATTCCACTAGTACATTTTACTGTCTAATTTAACCTTTTTTTAAATAAGGTAAGCCTAATTTAACATTTTTTTAAATGTTACATGATCATTGTTGTGCATTCAAGTTGTAGTCATCTTTATAGATGTCGATTTTCTCTCCATAGTACTTCTTAAAACTTATTTCTTTAAATTCAAGTTAGTTAACATACAGTGTAGTCTTGGTTTCGGGAGTAGAACCCGGTGATTCACCGCTTACGTGTAACACCCAGTGCTCTTCCCAACAAGCGCCCTCCTTAAATGCCCATCACCCATTTAGCCCATCCCCCCCAACCCACCTCCCCTCCAGCAACCCTCCGTTTGTTCTCTGTATTCAAGAGTCTCTTGTGGTTTGCCTCCCTCTCTGTTTTTATCTTATTTTCTCTCCATAGTATTATACATGGGACTTGAACAAAAGGAAAGGGATTATTTTAAAATTGAAGGGTTTCCAGACACATCCTAGAATTTAAAATAAAAGCACCATGCGACCTGGTTTTGTTTTCAATGACTCCTTAGACAGTAAGCTAGACCCCCACCTGAATTCTCATTAAGACTGTCCTGCGTGGGCCGAGGTATACGAACTACATCTTATCTTATAGTCATACCGTGCAGCTGCCTCCGGCTTCATTAGAGTATTGCTTATTGTAAGTTTTCACCACTATTGACATATTAAAGGGAACCTTCTATTATATGTATGGTCTATCTGCCTTGTTAATATCACTTTATAACTAGAGCAGATTTTTCTCCCCAAAAGGCTTCGGTGCTAATTTCCACCAGAATAAGATCTGGATTAATTATAACTTGGGTATTGAGAACCCATGAAATAATCCCTTCTTCCTGGAAATACATCCTTCTCTCAGGGCTGTTATGGGACAAATGCTAATTTCAGCCTAGGAGTTCCTTCTTTGGAGGGTTTTTGTCACATCCTGTGTGACAAAAGTACCCTACCTAGCCCTTTTCCATAGCACCTCTGTGAGTTTATCATAACAAGGTCACCCCCGTCGTGTAAAGCGTTTAAGTTTTTTTTTTTAAGTATTTTAAAATTAAAAAAAAATTGAATATGGTTAACGCAAATTTAACACTAGTTTTGGGTGTACAACTTAGTGATTTCAAATATCACCATCATTTAGTAGGTGATCAATAAATATTTCTGTTGAGTGAGTGAATGAAAGAATACGCTTTTACAAAAACTCAGGGCAGATAAGAAAAGGTCACTGGTTACCCAGCACCAGGCAGATTATGGGAAGTTCTGTGAGTTGCAGGCACCGTGTTATCAAGGTCTATGTGAATGTGAGATCACATCCTCTTGGGACCAGCGCAATTTGCAGGGGGAGTTTAATATTCTGTTGGGACTTGAGAAGGAGATCTTCTCTGGCCAGGTGCAGATTGACAGAGAAAGAATGCCAGGATGGAGGGACGATAAAATTGCAAGGTCTAGAAAGTCTGAAAGCACAATACAGGCTCAAGGAGAGAATGTGAGTGGAAGTTAGAGGCTCCGATGAGAAGAGTAAGAGAATAATACATTTTGGTGACACATTTTGGAGGGTCTTAAATGTCTGACCAAGGAGTTATACTTAATTTTGAAGGCATTTGGAGAGCAAATGTAGGTCTTTGAGCTAAAGAATGATACGATTGAAAAAGTGCTATGAGATTAATATGACCGTGGTGTGTGTTCTAAGGATGATAGGAAGTTAAATGGGCAGAAAAATCTCCTAACAGTCTATTTTAACATTCTAGGATTGGGGTAAGGAGGCATAAATCGAGACTGGTGGGGTGGAGACAGAATGCTTGAGGTGATAAAGACATTTTTTTCTTAGGAATTGGCAGAGTGTTTGTGCACACAAGACTTCATTAAGTTATCAAAGGAACTCATTTGCTTCTCTCTCTTGTACATTTTAAAGACTTGCCTGAAAAGCAAAATTGTGAAGTTCTGTCTGTTTCTTCTCCCTGTCATGTGTTTAAATACAAGCAAAGAAGCCAGCTCTCAATTTTAAAGCCTATGCTGTTTTGGATTTTACCAAAACCAGCCAGCATCCCAGAGCAAAGAACTAAAGAAATGCTCTTTTTCCAAAATTAATAACGACTTCAGACCTGTTACTAGGGTAACATTATCTTGAGACCTACCTAATCACTTCTGTTTTAGAGGGAGATTTGATGACGAGTCACAACCCTTATAGTCACATGGGAAGTTGTGGTGTGAAAGCTGTTTCTTCCTGATGTTTAATGTGTCTTTCAGAAGTGGAGGCGTGTGGAGTTTGTTCATCTTAACCAAAAGCAATAGGAAGGGAGTGTTTTTAGAAAAATCACCAAAAGACAGGTTATTTGTAATCCTTTAAAAAATAACTCATGGTTACTTTTTTAAAGGGTTATCAAGGATTTGTATGAAGGCATAACAGCTTCTGGAACATGGTAGATCAGTACATATTTTCACCCAATGGCTATCACCTAAATCCAAATTGTGTCTTTAATCTCAGTTACGGAGTTGTATATAGATGCTGCGTATGTACACGTGCTCTTGGAGAGCACATTGACCAAAATTTCATTTGTTTACCCAATGGGTCATGGTGCCTAAAAAAGTTAAGAACTACAGAGCCAGAGTCATGATTGCCAGAGCTAATCTCTTTTATCTTTACCATTCAATAGTGAAATGAGCAAAGTACAGATGGTATGCTATATTTTCTCATAAATACAGAAGACTGTATTTTATTCCTGATTTTTATTTGAAACAGTAGTGATAAATTCTACTTGGCATCTTTTTAAAAGTTTGTTTGGGGGCGCCTGGGTGGCGCAGTCTGTTAAGCGTCAGACTTCAGCCAGGTCACGATCTCGCGGTCCCTGAGTTCGAGCCCCGCGTCAGGCTCTGGGCTGATGGCTCAGAGCCTGGAGCCTGTTTCCAATTCTGTGTCTCCCTCTCTCTCTGCCCCTCCCCCGTTCATGCTCTGTCTCTGTCCCAAAAATAAATAAACGTTGAAAAAAAAATTAAAAAAAAATAAAAGTTTGTTTGTTTGTTTAGAGCAGGGGAAGAGCAAAGAGAGAGAGAGAGAGAGAGAGAGAGAGAGAGAGAGAATCCCAAGCAGGCTCCATGCTTTCAGCATTGAGCTTGATGTGGGGCTCAATCTCATGAACCCTGAGATCACTACCTGAGCCAAAATGAAGAGTTAGATGCTTAACCCACTGAGTCACCCAGGCACCCCCTTTAGTTGGCATCTTAAGTCATCTCCAATTAAGGATTGTCTTTCCTCCCTCTTTCTTTTCTTTTCTTTTCTTTTCTTTTCTTTTCTTTTCTTTTCTCTTCTTTTCTTTTCTTTCCTTCACCACAGAGTTCAAGTGTGTTCGTTATACAGTTACTCACAAATAGCATTACTGAGTTCAGTTACTCCAGCAAGAATTTGGATTTGAACGTACATGATGATTTTCCATAACCATGGTTAAAATCAAAGCATTGCTTGCAAGATGTTCAATTAACTCTAAATTAAATTAATCAGGAAACCCTATTCTTTCAGACAGAGTTTGCAAACTAATTCTAATTTTTGGAGTAGCCTAGACTTCTCTTAAGAAGGCAGATTCTTACAGTTTACTTGCAAGAGACTCTGACACATCAGGTCATAGATGGAACCCAGGAACGTGCCGTTTCTTATTAAGCGCTTCTCAGCTGGTTCTGAGGTAGGTGTTCTCAGAGCATACCTTCATCATCACTAGATGAGAAGGTTAATGTAATAATTCAAGTGAGAGAAAACAAACATCCAGGTCCATGTGCGGTTTGCTAAGGATGTTCTAGTGGAAGGCGGACCATCCTGGTTGAAGGTCTGCTTCTACCGGTTTTTTTCCTCTGAATTTTTTTCCTGTTACCAAATTGGGAGCTATGTTTGTTTCCTGGGGCTGCCAAAACAAAGCACCATCAACTAAGTGGCCTTAAACAACAGCAATTTATTGTCTCACAGTTCTGGAGACTGGAAGTCCAAAATTGAGGTGTTGGTAGGGTGATTTCCCCTCTGAGCGTGGCTAGAATGCTTCTTTGTCTTCTCCTAGCTTATGGTGGTGGCCTTCAATCCTCGCTTGGCGTTACTTGACTTGTAGGGGCAGTCTCTCCCGTCTCTGCTTCTGTCCCCCATGGCGTGCTCCCTGTGTCTCTTTCCTCTTCCTAGAAGAACACCGGCCATATTGGATTAAGAGCTCATTCTACTCCGGTGTGGCCTCAACTTTACTAAGTTAATTACATCTGCGGCAGTTCTATTGCCCAATAATTGGTCATATCCTGAGGTCCTGGAGGTTAGGACTTCAACGTACCGGTTTTGGAAGACGTGATTTAATCCACGCAAGAGGGAGGAAGGGCACGTGGCTAGAATAGGTCTGGGATTCACAAATCAGCGTCATAAATTGGTCCAGCGTGACTGTCTGGTCTCTTAAGAAGCAAGCTAGAATCACAGGTTCCTTTAACCTGAACTCCAGATTCCAGCTCAGTAAGGATGAGATTGTGCCTTAGAACACAATTGTGTTTGCATTGTGTTACTGATCTGTAGGAAAGTCCCACTCTGAGGAACCCCGCCGGAAGCATCCGCTTAATTATGTTTTGCTGAATGTGCTGTGTAAATGATAAATTATGACTATGTAAAACTGAGGTGATAGCCACATGTAACAACTATGTATAATATCTCCACAATGAGCTGCTACCATATGTTTGTCTGTCTCGGCAGGAGCAGGGAAGCAGTGTTCACAGATTATGCTTGTTTAATTGATCGTTCCATGCGTTTAAGGAAAATTATAGCTCCTCCTAAGAGCGATCTTTTATAAAATGAAGCACAGTTTCAATGTTTTTGTTTTTCCACTATTTTAATTATCAACGGGATGATGAAAAATTGGGCCATTGACCCCATTATGACTGCTTTCTTTTCATTAATAATGACAAAGGCTCTTCTTAAAGTGGAACCAAAATGCAGATGTGAGTTCACCCAGCCTCTAAGGACTTAAGGAGACCATGCATTTGATCAAAATGGCATGTTTAACAATCCTCCTTTCAAGATAGAATACAGATAAAATACAGAGACTCTGAGGCCAAAAGTACTCTTTGCCACAGCCGCACTCGATACTACATACGTTGTTAATCCCTGGCCGTTTCAGAGTAATTGCAGGCTTCTTCGTGGAACCAATTTTCTGACTTTGGAGACTAAGATAATTCAAATTGCATGTCCTTAAGTATGATAGCAAGAGGAGTCTGCCAGTGGTTGCTTGTAGGAGCCGATCTTGCTGGAGGAACGAGTTGGACCTTCGTGGGTCTTACAGACTGGAGGTTTGCATTTAGCCCTTTCCTTGGCAAGAGGACTCACGCCACTCTCAGAATTAACAAGCGTGTCTCAGAGTCACGGAACTGCCTGTCGAGTGGAATTTATAATTTTAATGAGGCAGTTTGCTGTTTCACATCGCAGAGTACTAACCACTATACGATCACGGCCCAGTTTGCTGTTTCAAATGGCACGTTTTGAAAAAGCAAATGTGGTTTCTTCTTGAATAATTGGTAGTCGGTTCGTAGTTTCCTTTGCGTATTTTTAGTTACATGTATGTTCCAATGGGACCTCCCCCCCCCCCCCATAGTGCCATTGTTTACCGATTGGCATTTGGTGGCAAAATCCCCTCCATTGTATCTGCCTCCCTGGTAATGTTGGATGTAAAGTGAGGTACACGTTTTTGATGATTCCTTGCATAAATCTGGTATGTAAAATATTTTGCCAAAATTATCACTTCATAGAAAGTGTTATTTAATGTGACTGAGCCAAATGTTTCAATCAGTTTCCATATGCCAGAAGTGGATCGAGATTGAGGGAAGAGTGTGACTGAATGCAGATGATGTCTGTGAACTTTCTCAGGGTCACGTTGGAGACACAAGTAGACAAAGACTATTTCTAGCCGCAATACCTTCTTGGTTTCATCTAGTCTCCGCTGAGACTGAAGCCTTGATTTCCGGATTCTTTTTTTTTTTTTTTTAATTTTTTTTTTCAACATTTATTTATTTTTGGGACAGAGAGAGACAGAGCATGAACGGGGGAGGGGCAGAGAGAGAGGGAGACACAGAATCGGAAACAGGCTCCAGGCTCTGAGCCATCAGCCCAGAGCCCGATGCGGGGCTCGAACCCACGGACCGCGAGATCGTGACCTGGCTGAAGTCGGACGCTCAACCGACTGTGCCACCCAGGCGCCCCATGATTTCTGGATTCTTAGAGAAGGGTTGCATCTTCTTGATGGATCTATTATCTTTGTGTCTCTGGGTCAAAAGTTATCAAAGAGAAGCAGAAAACTCCAAGCTGGAATAACACTCCGAATATTCTGGAGAATATCTATGACATTCCCCATAAATATTCAGACCTTCATCAGAAAACAGTAGCTTTGGGCAAAGAGGGGTGTGTATAGTTCAATGTCAGCATTTAACAGCCGGTCATCGCCATGTCATTGGGCTTTCTTCCCTTTGGCCACAGGGCATCTTCACTGTTATGCTTTAGTTTGTTTTTTTTTTTTCTATCTGCATATTAACTAATTAATTCTTCAGTATTTTTCAAACATTTACTGCTTGCATTCACTTTCACGTAACAACTTAAGAGAAACTCAGTGTAATTGAGAAGATTGATCTCTGGGAAACAGTTTCCAACGTTGGAACGGACGTGGTAAATGATATACTGTAACACAAGAGCAAAATGTGAGAAAAATGCATGGAAGAAGAAGGTAACAAGAAATCTACGGGTAGTAAGATACTCCTGGTGAAATGGACACACTCTTGGCCTTTATGATACTCATTTGCCATATACTTAACTCAGCATTTCTATGTACTGGGCATTGTGCTGATAATGACTAGAACATAGTTTTTTGCCCTCATAGGTGGAGGGGAAGACAGCTAGGTGACAGAACAATCTTGGCTCTACAGAAGTGCAGAGAACCTGATGGTCTGTGGGCCAGGGCAGAGAGGAAAGGGCTCCTGAGAAGGAAATGCTGTTGGGTTCTTTAGTTTCCAAAGACTCAGTCCACCCAAATGGGCTCAAGTAAAGTAGGGTCATTTGAAGACATGAGGGATTCTCACAGAAACAAAAGGCAGGGAGTATCTGCTCTCCAGAGAACCGGGCATCAGGTGAGCACTCTGTATCCATCTGTCTCTGAGAGTCTAAGCGGCCCGGTCTCATTATGCTTCTTTCTATGTGTGTTTTCTCTAATACAGAATCACTGGATTTTTACGGAATGATGTATTTTTTTCAATAGATCATCACCTTCTCCTCCTCCTCCCTCTCCTCCTCCTCCTCCTCCATCTTCGTTTTCAGAAAATTTCCTGCAGTCATCTTCAAGGTTGCATTTTGTGGCTAACAGATTGGCAATCACTGACATTTCCTGTCGACTCTTGTCTGTAGGTGCTTGTAATTGTGAAAAATACTGTTTATAGTTGCTTAGGTGCCTACGAAGTCTGGAGCGAATTCTGCTGGTGAGAGCTTATTTTTAATTCTACCTTTTAATATTTAAACATGTAATTATTTCAGCTCAAATCTGTTCACATTTTATTTATAATGTTAACATCTTATTTTATTTTTTTAAAGTTTATTCATTTATCCAGAGAGAGAGAGAGAGAGAGAGAGAGAGAGAGAGAGCGTACAAGCAGGGGGAGGGGCAGAGGGAGAGGGAGAGAGAATCCCAAGCAGGCCCCACACTGTCAGCACAGCACCCGATGTGCGGCTCAAACCCACAAACCATGAGGTCATGACCTGAGCCAAAACCAAGGGTGGGATGCTTAACCGACTGAGCCCCCCAAGTGCCCCCATAAATTTTAAACTGAGTTTGCAATGGTCACCTGACAATAATGTCAGTTGTTTCACCTCCAAAAGAATGAATTTCCAAAAGTTTGCTTTGACTCTATGAATTGGATGATGAAAGCCAAATTATTGTTGGAATTAACTTTATGGTGCATGCGAAACGTCTACTAATATTGACATAAAATTAGCATCATTCAACTCTGAGGGAGTTCTTCTGCTAACGGAGCCAGTATATCGGGGGTTACTGCTTTATGTTTTGTATACACATAATACAACTTGGAATTGAAAAACAAGCAAAATTAATGTAGCAAAGCGTCAGTTGATCTAAATGGAAAGTGATGGATCATAGACTGACATGTAAATTCACCTTTCATAGCTTTGCATGTTGAATGGTCAATTCTAGGCACAGTCTCCCTAAAATAACTGCTGACTTTTGATAGCAGTTACTGACCCTTCTTCAACAGACCGTGTGTCTTGTGGATTTCACGAGGTCAGAAACGTTTTGGTAAGCGGTGAGGCCAGAATCTCGGTGACAATAAGGAGGTGCTAATTTTGAAAGGTGTGGCCCCGTTGATTCAAAAGTGGAGTATTGGACTTTTATTTTTAACAGTATAATTTTAAAAATATTACAGTGTCCAGTTCAGTCTCCTACATGAAAATGACCTCACTGTCGCTGAAAAAGTGCACAGTGTTAAGAAGACAAAATAACAAATACAATCATATTCCCCCCATGGCGCAAGGATACGCCAGCCTGTAATGTCCAGAACAGACAAACAAGGTCACACGCAGGCACTGGTGGATCCTGGTGTTTGTGCTTCAGCTTGGAGTCACAGGCTGGCACAGCACTAAACCCGACTCCTCCATGATCCCTCTCCAGTGGCCTGGATTCCTGCTCCTTCTGCTGCCCCTGGTGGTTCGGGCAAAATGTGATCTGAGGGCAGTGACAACTAGCCAGAGAGGAACCAGATGAGGAAGACAGCAGCTCGTCCTGGAAAAGTGAAGAGGTCACTCTTCAAGTCACCAAATTTAAATTGTGCCTGTGCTGCTCATCAACATGATGCCTTGGGGAAATCCTTTGGTCTCTCAAGATCTCACTTTTGGGATGAGCACTGGGTGTTGTATGGAAACCAATTTGTCAATAAATTTCATAAAAAAAAAAAAAAAAGATCTCACTTCCTTCATGTATAAAATGAGGAACTGGGACAATGGCCCCTCTAACTTTGATAGTCAAAGACCTGAGGTTCTGTAATTCAAGACAGAATTCTTCCCTTCCCTTCCCTTCCCTTCCCTTCCCTTCCCTTCCCTCCCCTCCCCTCCCCTCCCCTCCCCTCCCCTCCCTTCCACTCTCCTCCTCCCCTCCCCTTCCTCTTTCTTTCTTTCTTTCTTTCTTTCTTTCTTTCTTTCTTTCTTTCTCTTTCTCTCTTCTTTCATGTGTGTTAATTACTGAATGTACAGTCTATTCATTTTGACCTTGGAATATAAGGTAATTCTTTGAGGTAAAAAAAAGGTTTCTCAGGTTTCAGGTAGAATCTTAGCTTTTGACACAGGGCTTCTGAAAGACAATTGTAGAAAAGAACTATGACGCAGAACCCCAAGTGGTGATATCAAATCCAAGAATTGGATTCAAATCCTGTGACTTCTCTAGTTCCTATCTCTAGTGTCCTGGTCAAGACCTACAGTATGTCTTCTGTTTCATCTCTCAGTCGGAGTTAAATTCTCCTGGAGCCTAGGCTGCATGTTTTTATTTATTTTTTAATTCCAGAATGCTCTTTGTCATTTGACGATGCAACATACTAAACTATTTAAAATACCTTGTGAGTGAAATCACAGGGCTGAGATGTGGCGTGTGTTGCTAGAGCACGTGAAGGGCAGGGCTTGGGTTGGGCAGTCTCCTTCCCCTCGCCTCCTTTCTTACCTCCGGGCATGCGTTTCTTCCCTCTTGCTTGAACCCTGGTAATTAGTGCAGACAAAAAGCAGATTTCGATGCATAGACAGTTCATTCATGTTGGTGGGGTGCCTTATGTCAAGAAGTTATTTGGGCAATTTTTGTCTGGTTTAAGTGGATTAAAAGAATGACCCAGGATGCAGAGTGGCCCCATCCTCTGACTTTGTCTTCTGCCAGTTCTCTGTGATCTCAAGAAGCATTGCATTGAATTTCCATAAATTCATCCCTACCTTACTCCTTCCCAACTTAACATTGTTTTGAGGTCAATCCAGAGATACATACAGATGACCTCAGTGTTAGAGACTGAGTTTTATAACAAACATACTTAAGTTCATGTACATAAGAATGTGAGATCATGAGGACAGGGATTTCTCTTTCTTTACTATCCTATTCCTTTTGCCTTGGTGCAAAAGATGCTGATTTAGATTAAATTAATGAACGTGAGGGTGACCCATGCTCTCCTGAGGGTGAGCATCATGCCTGTCTTGTATGGCTCTGTATCTGCAGCCCCTCAAAAAGTGTCTGCCTCTCATTTCGCCGAGGGAATGAATGAACTTAAGGATATGGTCATCACCATTAAAGAGTTTACAGTCTGGAGGCAGATTGGCGAAACATTAAGGAGCAGTAATAATTTGAGATCACAATGGGAAATTACCTCAGGACAGTCATATTTTAATTGTCCAAATAATGACTTAAATAATTGTCCTCAATATTCAAAGTAGGACAATAACATAAACAAGAATCTTCCCCTAACAGACTTTGATATCAGTGGTTTGTTTGTTTCTTTGTTTGTTTGTTTATTTATTTATTTATTTATTTATTTATGCAACAAATCTTTGAGTGTTTCTGTGTTCAAGGCAGTATATCAGGGGCTGCGAAGTCCATAGTGAATAAAATAAATGGAGGTCTTACCCCAATGAAACTTATAATCTAATGGGGAAAACCATCAGAAACCAAGTAATGAAAAATGTTACGTTTTGAAAAAAAAAATGGCACATGGAGATAGAGACTAACATAATAGCTACTCACAAAGAAAGTGAACTAGAAAAACGGAACATTTAAGCTGAACTTGAAGGATGAGAAGGAACCGGCTCTGTGAAGAACATTACAGGCAGAGGGAAATGTGCGTCCAGAAGCCCCAGGGTCCAAAGGTGTTATGGAACTCAGTCACCAAGAGAGCTTCCAGATGGTGGTGAAGAAGGAGGCAGGTACTGAAGGGTGTGGATGAAGATGGTATATGGTACGCGAGTGTACCGTGAGGCACAAAATATAATAACATTATAAAAATTCATTCTTGGGTCCCTTGGGTGGCTCAGTTGGTTAAGCGTCCAACTGTAGATTTTGGCTCAGGTCATGATCTCGTGGTTCGTGAATTCAAACTCTGCGTTGGGCTCTGAGCTGACAGGGCGGAGCCTGCTTGGGATTCTCTCTCTCTCCCCCGCTCTCTTGGCCCCTCTCCCCTCTTTAAACATTCCTTCTTGCTCAGATGTGGAGAATGGATTGTGGTACACCAGAACGGGAGTGGGCATTTGCTTTCATAGTTCATCCAAAAAATAAGGAAGTCAGTAAAAATTTTAAAAAAGATGGCGACCTTGCTACTAAGGTAGCAGCAGTGAAGATAACCAGGTATGGAAGGATGTGAGGTTGGATGAAAGAATTTGCTGTTGGAAAAAAGTGGAAGAGAGTACTCCTAGGTTTCTGATTGAAATAGTGGGTAGATAGGGGGGGCTTTTTACTGAGGGGGGCAATACCCATCCGGGCTAGGAAACACGGGTTTAGTGATGGACAGGTTAAGTTTGAGATGTCTGCCAGACAAACTCAGAGATACCCGGTAGCAGTCGGGAGCCAGGTATGTGAGTGTGGATCTCAGAGGAAAAGTCGGAGCTAAGGATACAAACGTGAGAATCCTCACACACCGAGCCTGCATTGATGGGAAACCCGCGGCGCGTACCAAATTCAAGCCTTCAGTTTACATCACGTGGACCTGGAACACTGAACTACCTCAAATGCTTTTCCTCATCCCTCATTATTTACCCATCCTGACATTCTCAGCCTGCTCCTACACCTCCTTTACTTGCCACAGGACCCTTGTCTACACTATTTGCCCTTTCTGACCATGACTCCATTCTTTGTCCTCTCTCACACCTGCCCTTTATCCTGTCGTCTCTCATGTCCGCACCGCGGCTCCCACCATCCTTTCAACCTCCTGACCTGGTGCCTACGTCAGCTGCTTCTCAGCCCCTGGACCCTTACTGCCTGCTGTATACAGTGGTCCACAAATTGTAATGCCCCAGTGATCTGTGTTTAGCTCATGGCAGTATTCCAAGTTCTATGAATCTTTTAAGGTAAGGCTCCTTTTCCAATATCATTTCGCGTCCTACGTCAAAATGAGGTTTAATTCCTACAAAAAGAAGGAGGAAGAAGAAATTAAAAGGGGGATTATTGGTGATAGGGTGTTTGTAGATCAGGTTGCAATTTGTGTGTGAAACAAATAAAATTTGTTTTCATGGGGCACCTGGGTGGCTCAGTTGGTTAAGCATCTGACTCTTGATTTCGACTCAGGTCATGATCTCGTGGTTCACGGGTTTGAGTCCATCCCCCAATCCCTGCTTGGGTTTCTCTGTCTCTCCCCCTCTCTGCCCCTCCTCGCTAGAGCTCTCTCTCTTTCTCTCTCTCTCTCAAAATAAATAAACTTAAAAAAAAAACCCAAATGAGAGTGTAGTGCTCGGCCCACTCTTTCTGCCCTTTGTCTCAGCAGGTGCAGAGGGGTACCCTTACCTCAAGCTCACTGCTAGCACTGTAGCTAGAAATTGCAACCGTTAGCATTCAAGGAACTTAACTGAAGTGCCGACAGTTGCCGATGCCCAATATCATGTTGCCTGACATCCCAATCCTGAAGAATTCTCTTTGCCAGTTCATTTTTGCTTCAGGGAATGAGCAGTCAGTTACCAGATCCTCTGACCATTTGTATAAATCCCTGAGATGTTATCCTCAGAAGAAAAGAGTCCATTTTTTTCCTCTTTCACTGAAAGCAACCCAAGCCAGTAATCTGACATGCTTTTGTTCTCGGTTCTATTCTCGTGAATTCTCCAAGTCATGTCTTTTTTCTTTTGGGCTTAATTTGTTTTCAAGTCAAAAGAGCGCTTCAAGTAGAGTATATGGAATTAAGGAATTGTCCAGTGCTTATTATTGGGATAATTGAATACAGTTAAATTTACAGCAATAAGCTTATGTGCTGTTGGGTGGAGCAGGGGATAAAGGTTGGGGGTTGTCCCAGGAAACGTCGTGTCACATATTTGGTCATCGACTCAAATGGCAAGTGCTCTGGAACCACACTTGCATGGGGTCTCTGGACATGGTTAGTTCCTTCTTGGTAAGTGAATCTGATTAAGAATGTGTTGGAGGGGCACCTGGGTGGCTCAGTCGGTTAAGCGTCCGACTTCGGTTCAGGTCACAATCTCGCGGTCCGCGAGTTCGAGCCCCGCGTCGGGCTCTGGGCTGATGGCTCAGAGCCTGGAGCCTGCTTCCGATTCTGTGTCTCCCTCTCTCTCTGCCCCTCCCCCGTTCATGCTCTGTCTCTCTCTGTCCCCAAAATAAATAAACGTTAAAAAAATTTTTTTAAAAAAAGAATGTGTTGGAAATGCAGCCCCTGCTCTGTGTAAGAGGAAGTCCCTGGGGTCACTGAAGCCTAAGGCCTGCCCACAGGGAGCTTACAGTCTTGTCAGACAGTTAAGACCTGACGTTGTGGTCCCAAGCCATCATTACAGATTCATACTCCGTTAGCTCTCCCTTCACAATGTTATGTAGTCTTTGCCGCCACCCGCGCTAAACCCTCTCATCTCACTGCCATTATTACCCTAATCTCCCACGTGGCATCTCTACACTTCACTGCTGCCCTCTTTAGCCTCTTTTCAGGGTGATCTGGTCATGTGGGTCCTCTGTTGAGAACCCCTAGGGGCCCCCCAGCCCCCTCAGAGTAGAGCTAGTATAAGGATACTGGCAACACAGACCAGACCCTACACACAGTCCCGTCACATATACTGTCAGGGACTCTCTGCTCCCAGCCTCCTGCTTCCTCTCTGCTCATCTCCTTGCCCCTCCTGGAGAATGCCAGGAATGCTGCTACCTCAGGACCTTTGCCCTGCCTGGAAACCTCTTGGCCTCAGATGGTTCAGTTTCACCTGTGTTCCTGTCTTCACTCACAGTGAGGTCTTCCTAGGCCACGTTCTCTTAAATTGGATTCATGAACACACACACACACACACACACACACACACACACACACACACGCAAACACATGTACTGACTTTAATTGTTTTCCATGTAGATATCCCCATGGGAAGCCCTAATATTTTGAATATCTGTCTGTCTTTTCCTCAGTGGGAAGTAAGCTCCTTGAAGGCAGTGTTGGGTTTTCTTCCAGTTTGCCACGTCTTGAGCGTGCAGGGTGGCGTCAGACACACAGACAAGGTGGTGGGTTCATTTCCGAGGCCTGCTATCGCACAAATTGGGTTGTTTACGACCACGGAAATTTACAGGCTCACAATTCTGGAGGATCAAGCCTGAAATCAAGGTGTCTGCAGAGCCACGCTCTTCCAAAACCTCTAGAAGGACATCTCTACCCGCCTCTGCTAGCTTCTGGTAGCTTCAGGCATTCTTGACTCGCGGCATTCAATCTCTGCCTGCATCATCACAGGGCATTCTCTCCTCCTGTGGCAGTGTCCTCATGTGGTACTCTCCTTTCTGTGTGTGTCTGTGGTGTCTTATGTGGACACAAGTCATGTTGGAGTAAGGGCCCACCTTACTCTCGTGTGACCCCATCTTAGTTTAACTAATTACATCTGCCACAATTTTCAAAGAAGTCACACTGAGATACTGGAGGTTAGGACATAAGTATATCTTTCCAGGGGGCACAGCTTGACCCCAAAAAGGTGGTAAGGCTCTGAGGTAAGTAGAGATGATGGAAATGGGGACATGGAAAGCAGATGGCGGGCATGAGATTTGAAGGAAGAGTACACAGGATCCTGTAACAGGTGCCTCTCGAGTGTGATGAGGTAGAAGCTGGAGATGAGAAAGCATCTCTCTGCCTGGGGGATGGAGCCCGAGAGAGACAGGAAGGTCTGAAGACACGTCCGTCACCCCTAGTGACACTGGCACCCTGCATCCCCTCCTCCACAAGCTGCCCCACATCCCAGATCCCAATATCTGTGGCCGGCTGTGTGTCTCCTGGAATTCTTACCCAGAAGAACGTGGATCTAAGACTGCCCTCTGCCTTCAAGAAACAGATCCTTAAAGAACTACTAGAAAGTGAGGGAGGAGTTGAGTGCTGGTTTTCATCGTGACAAAATAATGCATTGGTTGCACATTTTAAATTCTCCTACTTTCCTCATATTACTGAGAACTTCTCTTGAAACTTGCATTTATGCTTCATGTCTCCGTAAGAAACACTGTGTATATCATATCTAGCGACCTGAGATGTTAATTGTCCTGTCCTTTTCAACTTAATGTTGAACTAGTTCATAACGTATATTTTGAGTCTTTGTTCTTTGAGACACCTATTCTCCCCCTCTGTTCGTGTCCTCTCTCTTTCATGTTCTACGCTATTCTGTTTTTCTTTATGCACTACTGATCTTTGATGATTGGAGTAAGCTTGGTAATGGAAGTATTTCAATTCAGACTTCTTTTAGAAGTCCTTTAGTCCCCACCAGGCCAGTCGAATGGATTGGCAAACGAACAGTGCCTGTGCTCGTGTAAGTCCTTAATCTACCATCAGATGCTTTTCAAGAGTAGCCAGGAAATTCTTAAGACAATTGGAGGAGAGCAGAACACTCAGAAGAAGGGCTACCCTGGGGAAATTCTGAGCTTTGCCCTGCCTCTTCTGTGGCCAGAAGTACTCTCTCATCAATACAACCCTGGAGGATTCTGGTTTGCTTTATGCTTTTGTCAGTTCTTCCATCAAATTCATTCTTAGGAGAAATCTTCCTAGCTTCTTCTACCTTTCTTTTACCCCCAAAGATAGATAGATAGACAGACAGACACAGATATAGACATGGATAGACATAATGAAATGCTCCGTTCTTGATGAGTGTATGTATGCATGTCTTGGGTGGGTCACCTTTTATGATTCATGAAGTTACCTGTTGTATGACTTGTGTGTTGCTTTTTACATGTCTCTTTTGTGGCAAGTTCACACATAGAGCATGTGTTGTCTACACACACACACACACACATACACACACACTCATGTTTATTTTTGAGAGACAGAATGAGCAGGGGCCCGAGAGAGAGAGAGAGAGAGAGAGAGAGAGAGAGAGAGAGAGAGAGAATCCCAAGCAGGCTCCACACTGTTGGCACAAAGCTGCACAAGGGGCTTGATCTTAACCTAAATCAAGAGTCGGACGCTTAACCGACTGAGCCACCCAAGCACTCCATTGTTATATTTTAAATCAGGTTTTTGTTTTTTTTTTAATTTTTTTTTCAACGTTTATTTATTTTGGGGACAGAGAGAGACAGAGCATGAACGGGGGAGGGGCAGAGAGAGAGGGAGACACAGAATCGGAAACAGGCTCCAGGCTCCGAGCCATCAGCCCAGAGCCTGATGCGGGGCTCGAACTCCCGGACCGCGAGATCGTGACCTGGCTGAAGTCAGACGCTTAACTGACTGCGCCACCCAGGCGCCCCTTAAATCAGGTTTTTAAAAAACTTTTTAATGTTTAATTATTTTTGAGAGAGAGAGAGAGAGAGAGAGAGAGAGAGAGAGCGTGCAAGGGACAGAGAGAGGGAGAGGAGATACAGAATCTTAAACAGACTCCAGGCTCTGAGCTGTCAGCAGATTCTGATGTGGGGCTGGAACCAGGAGCTCATGACCTGAGCCAAAGTTGGACGCTTAACCAACTGAGCCACCCAGGCACCCCTTAAATAAGGATTTGAAAGAAAATCCCCACAAAGCCAAGAGGCCATGTACTGGTAGCTAAAGAAACTAAAAGAGAGAGGGATGGTGGGAAACAAAAGAAGGAAGGAAGGAAGGAAGGAAGGAAGGAAGGAAGGAAGGAAGGAAGGAAAGAAGGAAGGGAAGAAAAGAAGGAAGGGACAGAAGCAAAAGGTATTCCCTTTGTGTGTTATCTGACCTCCCTTTTTCCTATAAACTCTTAAAAAAATTTATTTTGAATGTTTATTTATTTTTTAAAGAGAGACAGAACATGAACAGGGTTGGGGCAGAGAGAAAGGGAGACACAGAATCCAAGGAGCTCAGGGCTCCAAGCTCTAAGCTGTCAGCACAGAGCCCGATGTGGGGCTAGAACTCACAAACTGTGAGATCATGACCTGAGCTGAAGTCGGACGCTTAATCAACTGAGCCACCCAGGCACCCCTTCCTATGAATTTAATTAGACTAATATCACATCAGCACAGCTCTGGTCCAACATCTACTCAGACAGAAAATCTTGAGCATCTATTCCTTGTCTAAAGTGTCTAGAATTTGAGGCTTTCCACATTGGTTTGCCATCCACCATCACATAACCTGTGACCCATCTAACTTGTAGGATTTGCTCCTACCTATAGTTACCCCTTGCTACATCCCTGCACATGTTTCTTTCTATGCTTTTCCTTCAGCTCTTGTCACAGGCAGCCATTACTTAAGGCCTTTCCTGCCAACTTCCTTCCTATGCCCAGCTTCTCCGTCTTCAAATGCAAGTTTACCCCTAACATCTTGTGGCATTCATTATTTCCTACTCTGCCTTTTAGGGGTACGTGAATGAAGTTTTTATCTCTTCTAAATTAGGGTGATAAGCAGACCAAAAGAGTGATTCTTTTTTTTTTCCAGGAAACTGTAGATATAAATTTTGATTAAATTTTTGTGTTGTTCTGAACAAAAATATGTCAATATTCACATGTAAGGACGTGATGTTCTGAGACAGCAATACACAATGACGGAAAGAGTTTAGGATTCAGAGAGAAAGGTTTGATAAGAATTAAGAAGTGTGGAAAAGGTTTGGTGAATGTTAAGTCTATATTATGTATACTTAACCACCTTTGGTTTTGTTTTTCAAGCACCCATGCTCTTTTTGGAAAATAAATTCTTTTGCATATTGGGGTAGACCAAATGATGTCCCCTCAAAGATGGCCCCATCCCAATTCCTGGAATCTATGAATATTGTAAATTACATGGGAAAAGGGACTTTGCAGATACAGTTAAGTCAAGGATCTTGAGATGGGGAGATTATTCTGGATTACCTGGCTTTGTTCAGCGTAGTAACAGGGGTCATTACTAAGAAAGAGGCAAGAGGGTCGGACTCTGAGAAAGAGATGTAATAATAAGAGCAAAGAAGAAAATAAAGGCACCATGACAACAGAGCAGAGATTGAATTGCTGGCCTTGACAATGGAGGATGGGGCCACAAGCCAAAGGATGCAGTTGGCTTCTAGAGGCTACAAAAGGCAAGGAAATGAGGTCTCCCCTGGGGCTTCCAGAAGTTACGCAGATCTGCTGACACCTTGATTTTAGAACTTATGACCTTCAAGACTGTACGATAATAAATTTCTGGTTTTTTAAGTAAATTAATTTATGATAATATATTACAGTGGCAATAGGAAACTAACACACATATTTTCAGGAAGAGAAATTAACGCCCTGACAATTAAAAGCAGAGGCCAGGACTTGGCCATCTTTTCTGTGAAGGACCAGATAGTAAATATTTTACGCTTTGTGGGCCATATGGTCTCTGTCGCAACTACTCAACTCTGTCATGTAGCAAGAAAGCAGCCAGAGACAACATGTCAATAAGCAGATATGGCTGCGTTCCAATAAAACTTTATTTACAAAAATAAGTAATAGACTGGATTTGGCCCATGGGCTGTAGCTTGCTGATAACGTGGTATAAACCTGTGTCTCATCACTATGTATTCATTTAATTTATATTTCATCATGTTCTGGAATCTGTTTCGATTTAAGTGTGCCACATGACCCAGTGAACTAACTATAGAACATTCACCAGTGGCCCGTGGTTTGTTCTCCAGCCAGCGACAGTACGATTTTTAATCTGTAAAGGTCAAGCTCATTATTAAGACTCTACAGTTATCTCTAATTCCTCAGTGTTTGCCCGTTGCAAAAGCTGTGCTTCAGGAGTGTAAATAGTTGTGCTCGAGTACTCAGACTAGATTTGCTCCAGCGACAAGATCGTATTGTATTTTCACAAAGCAGCCAGCATTTCTAAGAATATGCACATCTCATCAAAATGTATTCCATCCAGCACTGTCTACAGAGGATGACACTAAGCTGTAAAACCATGTTTTTGTGTACAGCTTTCAGGATTGCTAACGCTCTTTTGTTTATCATTTCTCCCTGGGACATCTCTCTTGAGGCAAATGTTCTCTCGGCAGAGGAGAACTCTACAGACGGTGTGACTTTTGGCCAAAGAAATGGCTGCCCACGGGGATTCTTTTTAGGCTCATGTCTTACAGGAGAACTTTGTGCTTGTGTGAACCTGATCGCAAACATCTGTATATGTGCGGCAAGTTGAAGCAGCCAGCTTATACCTGGCTTGCCGCAGACAGTTTTGTCCCCATCGTATTTATTATATTAGGATGATGTGACAGTGACCCCCTTCCTGTGCCTGTTGGCTTTCTTCTCCCTTCCTCCTTGCCTGTCATGCTGACTCCGACCTTAACAGCTTAGATCTAATTCTGCCCACCCTCTGGTCAGTCATGCATTGCTATCTATCACTTCCCTCTGCAACTTTTCCTAACATCCTCTGGTCTATATGTTGGTTAGTTAATTAATGTCACATGAAGCTTTGCTGTTTACTTGATTTCTGCATGCATCCTACCAAATCATAGGTGCTCATATTCAGAAACTAGCTTATAATTTATTTATAGCTCCTAATACTTAAGTATAATAATACATATTTCTGGCTTATTTGCTTGCTAGATTTTATTGCTTAATTTGAGCCTTCTCTGGATTTTTCAAAGACTTAATTTTTTTAGGACAGTTTTCAGTGTATAACAGCATCAAGGCAGGTGTAGAGATAGCCCCCGCCCCTCCCAATTATCAACATCACTCACCAGGTGCATTTTTTAAAAAATCTGGGATGAACTGACATTGACACCTCAGAATTCCCCAAAGCGCACAGTTCACTTTAGGGTTCAGTTTGGGTATTGTACGTTCTATGGGTTTGGACAAATTCCATCCTTATAATATCACACAGAATATTTCACTGCCCTAAAAATTCTTTGTGCTGTTCCCATTCATCTCTTCCCCCCTATACACACTCCTGGCAACCACTTGTCTTTTTTTATCATCTCCATACTTTTGCCTTTTCCAGGATATCAGACGTTTGGAATCATATAGCCTGTAACCTTTTCAGATTGGCTTTTCTTCACTTAGGAATGTACAGTAAAGATTCCCCCATGGCTTGATAGCTCATTTTTTAAAGCACTGAGTAATATTCCATTGTCTGGATAGACCACAGACCACAGTTCATTTGTCCATTAACCCACCAAAGGATACCTTGGTTGCTTCAGAGTTTGGGCAGTTATGGATAGAGCTGTTATAAACACCCGTATGCAGACATTTGTGTGGACGTAAGCTTTCAGTTCCCTTGGGGAATTACCAAAGAGCACTGACTGTATGGTAAAAGTATGTTTAGTTTGGTAAGGAACCACCAAACTCCCTTCGAAAAGGACATTTTGCGTTCCTGTTACCAGTATATGAGAATTCTTGTAGCCCCACAATCCTTGTCAGCGTTTCAGTTTACTGGATTTTGGCCATTATCATAGGTGCGTGGTGCAATCTCATGGTTGTTTTAATTTGTATTTCTCTGATGACAGAAGCTTCCATGAGTGTTTTTGCCATCTGTGTATCTTCTTCGGTGAGGTGTCTGTTAAGGTCTGTTACTGTCTATTTTTTGAATGGGTTGTTTGGTTTTTTTTTATTATTGATTTTTAAGTGTTCTTTGTATATTTGGATAACAGCCCTTTGTCAAATGCACCTTTTACACGTATGTTCTCTGAGTCTGTAACTTGTCTCGCCATTTTCTTGATAATTGTCTTTCACAGAGGAGAGTTTTTTTACTCTAAACAAAATTCATCTTATTAATTATTTTCTCATGGATTTTGCCTTTGGTGTTGCATCTCAGATCAATATAGGTTTTCTCCTGTGTTCTTTTTCTAGGAGTTTCATAGTTGTGTTTTTGCATTTGGGTTCATGATCCACTTTGAGTTAATTTTTGTGAAAGATGTAAGGCCTGTGTCTCGATTCTTTTTTTTTTTTTCCTTTTTTTTTCATGTGGTTATCAGTTGTCTCAGCAGTAGACACTATCTTTATTCCATTGTATCATTCCTGTTACTCCTTTGGCAAAGATCAGTTGACTGTGTTTATAGGGATCTATTTTTAGGCTCGCCATTCTGTTCCATTGATCTTTTTGTCTTCTCTTTCACCCATATACCACACTGTCTTGATTAGTATAGTTTCTATTAAGTCTTGAAATGAGTGAGTGTCACTGTTCCAACTTTGTTGTTTTACTTTATTATTGTATTGGCTGTTCTGGATGTATAAACTTAAAAATTAAAAAAAAATTATATTTGAGAGAGAAAGAGAGAGAGCAGGGGAGGGGCAGAGAGAGATAGGGAGACACAGAATCTCAAGCAGATTCCAGGCTCTGAGCTGTCAGCACAGAGCCTGACGCAGGGCTTGAACTCACAAACCATGAGATCATGACCCGAGATGAAATCAAATGGTTAACCAACTGAGCCACTCAGGTGTCCCTGAATGTATAAACTTTAGAAAGAGTTTATTGATATCATAAAATAACTTCCTGGTTTTTTTTATTGTGATTACATTGAATCTATAGATGAAGTTGAGAAGAATGGACATCTTGGTATTGAGTCTTTGCATCTGTGAACACAGAATGTCTCCATTTATTTAGTCTTCTTTGGTTTCATTCATCAGAGTTCTGTAGTTTTCCTCATACAGATCCTGTACATATTTTGTTAGACTTATTCTCAAGTGTTTCATTTTTGGAGGGTGCTAATGTAAATGGCATTGGATTTTTTAATTTCAAATTCCATTTGTTCATTGTTGGTATATAGGAAAACAATTGACTTTTATTATTTTTATTTAAAAATTTTTTTTTAACGTTTATTTATTTTTGAGACAGAGAGAGACAGAGCATGAATGGGGGAGGGTCAGAGAGAGAGGGAGACACAGAATCAGAAGCAGGCTCCAGGCTCCGAGCCATCAGCCCAGAGCCCGAGGCGGGGCTCGAACCCACGGACCGGGAGATCGTGACCTGAGCTGAAGTCGGACACTTAACCGACTGAGCCACCCAGGCGCCCCAACAATTGACTTTTACATATTAATGTTGTATCTTGAAAACTTGCTGCAATTATTTATTCCAAGAGATTTCTTTTTGTTTTTAATGTTTATTTTTGAGAGACAGAGAGACAGAGTATGAACAGGGAAGGGATGGAGAGAGGGAGACACAGAATCCGAAGGAGGCTCCAGGCTCTGAGCTGTCAGCACAGAGCCCAATATGGGGCCTGAACTCATGAGCAGTGAGATCATGACCTGAGCTGAAGTAGGACCCTTAACCAACTGAGCCACCCAGGCACCCCTATTCTAAGAGATTTCTGTTAATATTTTTGGATTTTATTTTATTTTCCCAATTTTTAAAAAAATCTCCAGCTAGTTAACAGTGCAATATTAGTTTCAGGAGTAGAATTTGTGATTCATCACATACATATGACACCTGTGTTCATCACAAATGCCCTCCTTAATACTCATCACCTATTTATCCTATCCCCCATGCCCACCTCCCCTCCAATAACCATCACTTTGTTCTCTATAGGTAAGAGTCTATTTCTTTTTTTTTTTTAAGGCTGTTTCTTGGTTTGCCTCTTTTTCCTTTCTTCTGTTCATTTTTTCCCCCTTAAATTCAACATATAAGTGAAATCCTATGGTACTTGTCTTTCTCTGACTGGCTTCTTTCACTTAGCATAATATTCTCTAGCTCCATCCATGTCATTGCAAGTGGCAAGATTTCATTCTTTTTTAAGGCTTATTAATATTCTGTTGTTTTATATATAATCACATCTTCTTTATCCATTCATCAGTCACTGGACATAAGGGCTCTTTCCATAATTTGGCTATTATTGATAATGCAGCTATAAACATTGGTTGCGTGTATTGCTTTGAATCAGTATTTTTGTATCCTTTGGGTAAAAACCTAGGAGAGCAATTGCTGGATGATAGGGTATTTTTTTAACTTTCTTTTTAAACTTTCTGAGGAACCTCCATGCTGTTTGGAGAGTGGCTGCACCAGTTTGCATTCCCACCCTTTTCTCTCCATTCTCGCCAGCACCTGTTGTTTCCTGTGTTGGTAATTTTAGCCATTCTGACAGATGTGAGGTGATATCTCACTGCAATTTTGATGTATTTTCCTGATGATGAGTGATATTGAGCATCTTTTCATATGCTTGTTGGCCATCTGTATGTCTTCTTTAGAGAAATGTCTGTTCATGTCTTCTGTCCGTTTTTAACTGGATTATGTGTTTTTGGGTATTCAGTTTTATAAATTCTTTATAGATTTTAGATACTAACCCTTTACCCAATATGTCATTTGCAAATATTTTCTCCCATCCTGTGGGCTGCTTTTAGTTTCGTTGATTGCTTCCTTCGCTGTGCAGAAGCTTTTTATTTTGATGAAGTCCCAATAGTTTATTTTTGCTTATGTTTCCCAATATTTTTGGCTTGTCTATGTAAACGATCATGGCATCTGTGAACAAAGACAGTTTTAAGTCTTCATTCACAATATATATACCTTTTATTTCTTTTCCTTGCCTTATTGCATTAGCAACATCCAGTGCGATGTTGAAAAGGAGTGGTGAAAGGGACATTCTTGCTTTGTACTTGATCTTAACAGGAAAGCTGTGAGTTTCATCCCACTAAGTATGATGTTAGCTATAGGTATTTTGTGGATAGTCCTTATCGAGTTGAGAAAGGTTCCCTCTATTCCTAATTTACTCAGAGTTTTCATCATGAGTATGTCTTAGATTTTGCCAGATCCTTTTTCTGTATCTATTGATATGATCATGTGATTTTCCTTTTTTGTCTGTTGATGTATGTGATGGATTACATTAATTGAATTTTGAGTATTGGACCAGTTATGCACACCTGGGATAAATCCCACTTGGTCATAGTGTGTACTTTTTATACTCTTTTGGATTCAGTTTGTGAATATTCTGTTGAGGATTTTTGCATCTATGTTCATGAGAGATATTGGTCTGTTGTTTCTTTTTCTTGTTCTATCTTTGTCTAGTTTTGATATTAGGGTAATGCTGGCCTCAAAAAAATGAGTTAGGAAGTATTCCGTCTGCTTCTATCCTCTGAAAGAGATTGTAGACTTGGTATAATTTGTTCCTTAAAGGTTTGGTAGAATTCACTGGTGAACTCATCTGGGCTGGGTGCTTTTGGTTTTAGAAGATGATTAATCATTAATTCAATTTATTTAACAGAGATAGGCCTAATCAGATCATCTATTTCTTCCTGTGTGAGTTTTGGTAGATTCTGTCTTTCAAGGAATTGGTCTGTTTCATCTAGGTTATCAAATTTGTGAGGATAGAGTTGTTCATAATATTCTCTTATTATGTTTTCAGTTTCCATGAGAATCTGTAATGATGTCCCCCATTTTCTAATATTATTAATTTATGTCCTCTCTCTTTTTTCTTAGTTACCTTGGCTAGATGCTTATGAATTCTATTGATGTTTTTGAAGAACTAGCTTTTGGTTTTGTTGATTTTCCCTATTGACTTCCTGTTTATAATTTCATTGATTTCTGCTCTAGTGCTTATTATTTCTTTTTTTCTGCTTGCTTTGGATCATTTTAATTTTATTAATTTAATTTAATTTTATTTTATTTCTGCTTACATTGGATTTAATTTCCTCTTTTTATAGGTTTTAAGGTGGAAACTTCGATTATTGATTTTAGATCTTTTCTAATCTGTGCATTCAATACTATAAATTTCCCTCTAAGCATTGCTTTTGCTCCCACAGATTGTGACAAATTGTGTTTTTATTTTCATCTAGCTAAAAGTATTTTTATCTTTTTAAATTTTTTTTTTCAACGTTTATTTATTTTTGGGACAGAGAGAGACAGAGCATGAACAGGGGAGGGGCAGAGAGAGAGGGAGACACAGAATCGGAAACAGGCTCCAGGCTCTGAGCCATCAGCCCAGAGCCCGACGCGGGGCTCGAACTCACGGACCACGAGATCGTGACCTGGCTGAAGTCGGACGCTTAACCGACTGCGCCACCCAGGCGCCCCTAGCTAAAAGTATTTTTAAATTGCTCTTGAGATTTCTTCTTGCACCCTTGTATTATGTACAAGTATACTGTTTAATCTCTACATATTTGGGGATTTTCCTATTATTTCTCTTTTACTGATTTCTAGTTTAAATCTATTGTGGTCTGAGAGCAGACATTGTATATTAGTATCCTTTTATAATTGTCAAGGTGTTTTATGGCCCAGAACGTGATCCACCTTGGTGAATGTTCCATATGAGCTTGAGAAGATACATATTCTGCTGTTGTTGGATGAGGTAGCCTATAGATGTCAATTTGGTGTTATTCAGTTCAGCTATGCACTTATTTTCTGCCTGCTGGATTTGCCCGCTTCTGAAAAAAGACCCTTTGGATTTTAGTATAGGTGTATGACATTATACTGAAAAATATGCTGGGGGCTTACAACAGAATCCTTGTTTTCATTTTACCATTTAAGTTACAGCAAGGGCTCACCCCCTTCCTTAGTATTTCTTTTTTTATTTAATTAAACAATTTTTTCCTTCCCTTAATATTTTGGAGAGTGCAATCCACTCTAATTTCCAGATTTGCTTAGTGGTTGCCATTTATGTTTTAAAAAATCGTATTTGATAATAACGTTTAATTAATGCCTTGGAAGCAAAGTATAATTAGGCAGTATTCCTGAACAGTTTTGGCTATGGCTTGACTTCACCTAACCATTCCAGGTGATTAAGCATTTTTATTTTCTTCAAAGACTTATCTAGAAAGCAAGTCTAGAGTCTCCTGGCATGGATTGATTCTACTTTAAATAATCTGCCATATAAGGCGCTATGCATTGGCGGGGCCTCCGTGAATGGACCACTTGGTCTGGAGAGCTGTGTTTGGCAGTGTATTTCTGTCTTCTTTCAGGTTCTCAGGAATACCTGCTCCTTGTATTCTGATGTCTTGTAGGTATGAAGACTGTGTCCTTGGCCTGGTTTGACAATGTACATATACTTCCATCCACCCAGCATATAGGCAAAGTAGAATTCCACTGAGACTCAATCACAAACTCTTCTAGGGATGTTTGTTTACAATGAATAAGTGCTGGGGCGCCTGAGTGGCTCAGTCAGTTAAGCGTCCCACTTCGGCTCAGGTCACGATCTCGTGGTTCGTGGGTTCGCGCCCAGTGTCGGTAGAGCTCTGTGCTGACAGCTCAGAGCCTGGAGTCTGCTTCGGATTCTGGGTCTCCCTCTCTCTCTGCCCCTTTCCCGCTCACGCTTTGTCTCTCTTTCTCTCAAAAAAAAAAAAAAATAAACATTTGGGGTGCCCGGGTGGCTCAGTCGGTTGAGCATCTGACTTCGGCTCAGGTCATGATCTCACAGTTTGTGGGTTCGAGCCCCGTGTCTGGCCGTGTGCTGACAGTTCAGAGCCTGGAGCCTGCTTCAGATTCTGTGTCTCCTTCTCTCTCTCTCCCCCTCCCTCGCTCATGCTCTGTCTCTCAAAAATAAATGTAAAAAAAAAAATTAACAAAAATTTTTTTTTTAACGAATGAGTGCTGAGTACCAAACCATTCCCCTTTTTAATTCTCTCTGGACTCACTCCACTTCAGATGTCTAACGATGTTGCAGACTGGTGGTCAGGTCATGAGCCTAATAAGAAGCTCAACTAAAAGTGCTTGCTTACCCCCTTGCCGTTGTACATTTGGCTGAGTAAGAAAAGGTGAGTGAAAAGTTAAGATCCTAATCACGTAAAGAGAGACACAAGAAGTGGCTCAACATCGCTTCTGAGGTGCACCTGCCAAAGATGTGTGACCTGAAACTGGGTGTGAGAAAACGGATGGACCCAGATGGAGGCTTGTTGTGTAAAACAATGCCATGGGCTCTTGAAAAATATTGCCAGTGTCCTGAAAGCCAAAGAGCCTACGGAAATGTTCCAGAATAAAGGATCCTTGATCAGATCCCGAATTCAAAAATAAAATTTCTCAGTTTTACAGGGCATTACTGCCTCAATGGGAAAAACTTTAAATATAGAGTGTATGTTAAGAGTATCAGATTATTGTTAAATTTTCTGTGTGTGATAATTATATTGATGTGGTATGGGCTAATATCCTTCATGGAAGGTACATGCTGAATTTTTTCTTTTCTTTTCTTTTCTTTTCTTTTCTTTTCTTTTCTTTTCTTTACTGTTTATTTATTTTTGAGAGAGAGACAGAACGTGAGTGGGGAAGGGGCAGAGAGAGCAAGACACAGAATCGGAAGCAGACTCCAGGCTCTGAGCTGTCAGCACAGAGCCCGATGCGGGGCTCGAACTCACAAATTGTGAGATCATGACCTGAGCCGAGGTCGGGCTGAGCCACCCAGGTGCCCCGATGCTGAAATATTTTAGAGATACAGAGTAATAAGATTTGCCACTGACTCTCAATTAATTCAGAATAAGAGAATCTGTACCTGTGTGGGTACCTGTGCGTACATATATACATATATATGCACATACACTCGTATGTATACATCTATAGGCAGATGTAAATGAGAGAGAGAAAGAATGTGGTAAATGTTAACAATTGGTAAATCTTGGTATATAGACATTTGTTATACTGTTCTTCCATTTCTTCCATAGGTTTGACAGTTTTCAAAACAAAATGTTGGGGAGAAAAAGGCAACAAGTCCCAAAGTGTCTTTTTTCCTGGCTTTGGGTGGATTATTAGTTAAGGTTCGGATAAACTAAAGTGGAAAATCCCCAAGCTACTAAAATAAATAATCTGTCCTAATCCTTTATAAGTTTTGGATATTTTGGTAATTATAAACAAGGGCAGTCGAAGGCTAGCTAAATAAATAAGTCTTCATATACGTTTGACCCTTTAAGGGATGCCTGTCAAATATACAAACAAATAAAATCACACAGCCAGTCATCCACGCATGGTGATAATCACAAGTTTTTGATTTGGAAATGTTTCCCAGTTTGAAAGTTATTGCTTTCAGCTGTAATAATAATGGGCTTTTCCGCTAAGGGAAAAATACATAGTGTTTAAAATAAATATCATCAGTGCAATTTTGCAGTGTTGAGGAAACATAAATGACCTTTTTCTTTTTCTTTAAACATTAAGATCACTTGAAGTTCTCATGAATGTGTACTGGGGAGACAGAATTCTGAGTGACTAAAGGTGATAAAAAGACTGGTCACAAAAGGGCTTCTCCATCATCTTAACGCTAAACCATTTCTGTTTGTGGCCTTCACCCAAGGATAAACCTAGAATTTTGTCCAAGCACGTTGGCCACACTTCCCTACTGAAATCTGGATTTTTTTCCCATGGAACACAATTCAGAATGGAATTGTAAGCTCAGGGGATATCATTACTTACTTCCCAGGAATTGACTCAAACCAGTTGTTCTGAGCACTGTAGCCATCTTAATAGTTATCCCGAGACCAGTTTTAAAAGGATCCACACACTGCTCTGAGGAACAGCAAAGGTTCGAAGATTTCTTTGTGTGTTTGACCTCACGCTCCCCTTTGTTTCCTTACGGAAAAATATGATGTTTCTGACATATGCCAGGTGAACTGCCTACAATGATCTCCTACAGTCACCACAAGAGCCCTGTAGCAGGTACTATTATCTTATTTTGCAGAGAAGGAAAATTCTAAGGCTAAGGTAATAGGTGGCAGTTGGTCCGATAATAAAGTCTTGCTTTTACCACTGCAATATATTACTTCCTGCAAATGAAGGGCATTTATTTTTCTTTATTCCATCCTGCATTTCAGAACGTGACAGATAGCATCCAGAAGTACAACCAAATGGATTGAATCAAATCCTTTTCAGGTGACAATTTTATTGCTTTTCCCTACCAGCTGAACAGTTAGGTCTTTTATGAGTGTCTTTATCTTTCTAAAGTCTTAACAAGGGTGGACATTTATTTGTCAATTAAAATCTATACCACCGACTCAAGGAAATGTCAGACATTCTGCAGGAATGATTCACGTCAAGGTAACTTGCTTTGATGTAGACCAATGATCGTGGAAGAATTCAGCAGAATTCTCAAGGACCCTCCTTGCAAGGGACAGAGAACAGCAGTGGGAGATTCTGAAGCAAGAAGGCTGCTCCACTGAAGTCCATCCACCAGCTGGAAAAGACTCGGCAGGTGGGAGGTTGAGCGCCTATTCAACATCTAGTAGCTACTGATACTTGTTTGTTCAACAAACATGATCATCACTTCTGTGCCAGGCACTGGGCTGTGTACTGAAGTCACCCTGAGGAATTTCCTGATCTCAATTCACCATCTCTATTGAATTGCAATGCAGAAAGTAGGATGTTAGCAATAAACGATAATACCGACACTCAATCAATCATTTGTTAGCAATCATGACTATTAGCATTGTCTTTAAAATATAGTAGTAAGAAGCCCACGTTATGGATGCCCACAGGACATTTTCCTTATGGTCTTCTTTGAATCTTTTCCTGAAAACATTCAAGAATCAGGTGGAAGATAACCAATTAGCAACTTCCATGTTGTAAACATTAAGCTTTGATTATATTTACCTTGGATGACTGAGTAAATTACTTGACTTTTCTCCATGCTTGAAATGGTGTTATAAAGCCACATTGTGCCTCATTACATGATCCATTTCTATTGTGAACCCTTGGAAATATGCATGTAGTTTGTACCTATTTGGAAGCCATTTAATAATTCATTAAAACTTAATATGTTTTAAATTGGAAGCCTGATTTTGCATTTATAGCTAGCTAATTTTATTTTTCTCTCCCACTTAATACATTCAGCAATCTCTGTTATCTGAAACGTGTTGGTCAACGATTAATTTTTCTAATATGACCCATCATTATGAACACTGAGCCACTGGCTTTAGCAGGAATGTCATCAGCGACTATCTTTTTTAATCCGTTGTCTTTCAAACTGGTTTATTGGGAGGAGTATAATGTTATGCAATCACACGATTATTATAACAGGTTAATATGAGGTTTTTCACTTAAATTGGTAGTTACCCCTGCTTCTCTGAAAAAAGAATCTGGGAGAAAAATGCCAACATTCTAAGACCTCGTATAATATAATAGGCTTGGAGAATAAGCTTGTTCTGGAACACAATGGCTGTTTTTACAGTGCAAATTATTTGTTAAATAAAGGCAACAGTGAGTCAAGTGAGACATATGATTGAAAACAGTTTTCGAATGTAGTCTCTTTTTCTTCCTCTATTAAGTTATATTCCTGGTGCAACTTCCTCTGTAGTATCGTGATATCTGTTTTTAATTCTTGAGTATTTTGCTTTTAAAGTGATCCTGCCGTAAATTTCAAAATTACCTATTTGCTTTTATGATTGAGACTGTTTGGTAGAGCTTTGTGAATGCTCATTCACACACATCCCTGGAGCTCATCTTTTATTTTATGATAAGGACTAGGTAAATTTTCCTTTCATTTTCTGCTTATGGACCTTATCCTGGATTTTCAAAGACTTGCTTTTCGGTGTGAGATCAGTGCTATCAAAGAAAACAGTCTCCTTCTAAATTCTTTTAGGCATGTGATTTCAAGAGACTCGTGAGTATTTAAAGTGACTTTCTAAAAAGTTGCAAGCTTGTGAGGTTAGCTACAGCATGTGTCAGTAAGATCATTCACAAATTCTCCAAAAGTTCTGCCTAAAATCATGGCAAACAAAGATTAAAAAAAATAGGAGAAAAATTACTCATTGTAGGTCTTACTTTGTTATTTGTAATTCAAATGAGATTATTTATATTCTCTCCCTCCTTTTCTTCCTTCCCCTTTCTTGCCTCTCTGCACTGCCTTCAGTTCCTCTGATAATACAAAAAAAAATTCCCCAACTTACAAAAATACAGAGAATATCAATTTTGACTCTCAGACCTTCCCACCTGTGTCAATTCCTCAGCTCTCCTTCACAGTTAATGTTGATTTTCATATTGCTTTTATTTCCTCATACCCCCCACCCCTCCATTTTTTGTATTGTTTTTTTTTTTTTTGAGTTGTTAGCATTTCAGTGATACTTTCCCAGATGTATTTCAGCCAGATAAGAATGCTTGTTAGGTAGGATTGCATTATGCGCTATTTTTTGCCTAGCTAGATCATTAAAAAATATATCATAAACTTATTAATAGTGGATGTTTTGCTATTATAAAAATTACAAGTGTTGCCTGAGAATGTACATCATTGTGCACTTAGCGTATTTCTTTTTTCTAAGAAATATTTTATTATGAAATATATTTTTTTAATTTTTTTTAAACGTTTATTTATTTTTGAGACAGAGAGAGACAGAGCATGAACAGGGGAGGGGCAGAGAGAGAGGGAGACACAGAATCTGAAATAGGCTCCAGGCTCTGAGCTGTCAGCACAGAGCCCGACACGGGGCTTGAACTCACGGCCCGTGAGATCATGACCTGAGCCGAAGTCGGACGCTTAACCGACCAAGCCACCCAGGCGCCCCTATTATGAAATATTTTAATACCTCCAGTAGCCAGTCTATAGAGCCCATAGCGAGCATACAAATGGAAGCCTACCTCCCACTTGATAAATATTTAACAGATATATGTCATGCTTACAATGAAGTATGTCCTGCAAACTTGATAAATATATCTTCGTAGCAACCTGGAAGACCGGGTCTTGAGTTCAGAATTCCAGGAACCTTGGTGTCTCTTTCATACTCCCGCCATCCCGCAACTTGTTCTAAACTGACAGGAAATTTGCACATATACACTTGGCCATCACAGCGTGCATATCCGGGCTCCACCCCTAACCTTCACCAATGGTTGCCTTCAACTATCCATCAAGCTTAGGTGGGCACATAGCCATGGCACAGTCTGCTGCTGAGAGGTTAGACCCAGAAAATAGAACGACACAGTCCCTGCAGGTGGGATAGGGCCATTTGGGCAGCGTCTGGGATATCTGAATGTGGGCTGGAACAAGGTGCAAGGTACTCAGGTATCACCAAGGGTACGTTCCCTTGGATGGCTGATTTATTGCACATAGGCACTAGGAAGCTTTCATGGAACTATTCGGACCAGCATTGCTTAAAAAAATCTGGAAACAACTCACTTATTGGTTAACAGGAAATTGGACAGTTTGTGTTATATAATGGAATACTAGAAAGCAGTGAAAATGTCTGTGCATGTATTATAGATATTTTATACAATGTTCTTTGTAGCCAAATCGATGTGACTGATTGATTATTCCAGAATGCTTTCACTAATGCTGTATTGCTGGTAGCCAACGTATGGTCGCAATTGGTGTGTAGTAAAGAATAATGGATAACGGGGCGCCTGGGTGGCTCAGTCGGTTGAGCGTCCAACTTCGGCTCAGGTCACGATCTCGCGGTCCGCGGGTTTGAGCCCTCCTTCGGGCTCTGGGCTGATGGCTCGGAGCCTGGAGCCTGCTTCCGATTCTGTGTCTCCCTCTCTCTCTGCCCCTCCCCCGTTCATGCTGTGTCTCTCTCTGTCTCAAAAATAAATAAACATTAAAAAAAAATTAAAAAAAAAGAACAATGGATAATGTTCTTATTTATGTTAACGAGTAATACAAAAATGAAACAATAAAATGTTTGGAAAATTCACCATTTGTCAGTGACATTAATGACCTCTATGTTAAATCAGATAATAATATTTGAGACCTGGAAAAATATTTTCTTAACTTCATGCACTACTCACAATGTGCTGGCTATAGACATGATACACCTTTAAGCTTAATCTGTATTATTAACACTTTTGCCGTGATGCTCCTAAGTCTGGACAAGACCAAAAATAACAAATGAAGCCCTGATTTGTAACATTGAAAATTTCTGTGGTATAAATACTCCTCAATCTGTGAAGCTAGTATGTATGTCAAGCTACTACCATGCTGAACACCAAGCTGAACACAGAGTTGGGACAAGATGCACAGAGTTCCACATCTTCGTGTGTCCACCATATAGATCAAAGGACATACAGAAAATGCAGTCAAAATAAAGAAGTGATGAGTTTTGAGTTTTCGTTTTGTTATTAATATGATTTCCTTCATTTTAAGTTTATACAATTTACTTTTAATAATGGCCATATTAACAGTAGCTTGGAGGGACGCCTGGGTGGCTCAGTCCGTTGAGCATCCTACTTTGGCTCAGGTCATGATCTTGTGGTTGACAAGTTCAAGCCGCCCCCCGCATCGGGCTCTGTGCTGAGAGCTCAGAGCCTGGAGCCTGTTTCAGATTCTGTCTGTCTGTCTCTCTCTCTCTCTCTCTCTCTGCCCCTCCCCACTCATGCTCTGTCTCTCTCTGTCTCAAACAAACAAACAAACCAAAAAACAAAAAAACAAAAAACAAAAAACAATAGCTTGGAAAGTTTTAAAGTTTAACGGTTGGCTATTGAAAGCTGGTTCAGAGCAACTCCAGTACGGTATTGCCCAATGCCATTCGCTGAACAGTCTATGTGGAAAGTTCCTGGGTTTGCTCTTCCATTCTGTTGCCCTATTTATTTATTTCTGCTCCAAAACAACACTATTAATTAATTGTTTTAAATTCAGCTTGATATCTGGAAGTGTAGTCCTTTGGCAATTTTCTTCCAGAATCTCTTGGCCGTTCTTGTAAAGGAATATCTTGAGACTGCCCACTTCGATACACATTTTATAATTCTTTTGTGAATTTCACCAAAAAATCGTGGGATTTTGGATGAAATCCTATTGAATAGTAGGTCAGTTTGGTGACAACAGATGCCTATAGGATACTGAGATTTCTTATGCATTAATACTGTATTGTTCTTTTTAGGTCTCTTTCATGTTTGATAAGATCTTGAAATGTTTAAAACTTTTTTTAGAGTTATTCCTAAATATTTTATATTTTTGGTGGCTGATGTAAGGACTTTTTCATCTTTTTTCTTTTTTTGCTTAAGTCACCTTCATTGAGATCTAATGTCTAGACAATGGAATGCACAAACTTTGTATGTATGGTCTGATAAATTTTGACAAATGTGTACATCATGCACCTCCTCCTAGAAAGTTCCTTACTGCCCCATTTCAGTCAAATCCTCCCTCCCTTCCAAGCCCCAGGAAGTCACTGATTCACTTTTTGTCACTACAGATTAGTTTTGCCTGTTCTGGACCATCATATAAATCGAATTATACCGTATGTACATCGTTGTATCTGGCTCTTTTTGCTAAACATGATATTCTTTTCCAAACATTTTATGTACAAGTTTGCTGCTATCTGGAAATGAAATTTATGTTTTGTGAAAATTGATCTTATTGACCCTTATTTTGCTATACTTTTAAATTAAACCAATAATTTATAGAGACTACTTTGGTTATTTAATGTGAATATCATAGAATCTAGAGATGATGACATTTTGATTTCTTCTTTTCCAACCCTTACACTCTTTACTTTTCTTGTCTTACGCTAGCCAGAACATTCAGTGCTAAATTAATGTTACAATAGTAGGCATCATCATGTGTCTCTTATTTTCCAAAAGAATTGCTTCTCCATATTTCACCATTAAATTTAATAATTGCTATAGGTGTTATATAAACAGATTTTATTAAGCTAAGTAGATTGCTTTCCATTTTCAGTTAGCTAACCTTTTCCAAGTCATTAATGGGTATCAGATAGTCTTGACTTCTTTTTACTTCCAAGTCATTAATGGGTATTGGATTGTATAGATCATCAATTTTTTTCCTCTAATGTCCTATTTGCATATTTTCATGAGTGAGATTGGGTTCAAAGACCAGGGTTTGGCAAACTTTTTCTTAGAGTCAGTTGATAAATATTTTCAGCTTGCAGGCCATACAGTCCATCACAACTACTAATCTCTGCTGTTACGGTATAAAAGCAACCATCGATAATATGTAAGCAAATATTTATGTCTGCGTTTCAATAAAACTTTATATGAAAATACAGGAGGCCAGCCTGTAGACTATATTTTGCTGGCTCCTTTCAGTAAAATAGATTCAAATACCTTTATGACACTAGGGCGATTTATATTTTCTGTGTCTTCTTGAATTAGTTTTGTTAAGTTACATTTTCTAATATTTTCTCCATTTCATCTAAATTTTATTGATTGATTAAGAGAGTGTGTGTGCATGCATATGGAAGCAGGGGAGGGGCAGAGGGAGAAGGAGGGAGAGAATCTCAAGAAGGCTCTACGCCCAACGTGGGCTCGATCCCACAACCCTGAGGTCATGACTTGAGCCGAGATCAATCGACTGAGCCACCGAGGCGCCCCATTTCATCTAAATTTTAAAGTTTATTTTACAGCTGTGTTATTTGTAGTTCTCCTTTAGTCCTCCCGTAGTTCATCCTACTTTCTTGCAGGATGTTTTAATTTCAGACTGCTGTCTCTTTTCTTGATCAATCTTGGAATGTTTGTCTTACTGGTATTTTTTTTTAAATAAAACTTTCAGCACAGCCAAGGAAGTGGTGACATCATGTTTGTCATCCATTCAACCCGCAAATAATTTGACTTATCTACAGAGGGTAGATCACTCATCCATAGGGTTCATCCATCTCTGCTGTATGTTGCATCCTTTCTTAAACTAGATGCTCCAGTGAAGGGGTCATCTTTCATATGTAGAGGAAGACCACTCTGCATTGAGTAGTGTAGGATCTTGGTCCCCTGTTAATAGATAATGAAAGCAAGCACTCTTTGAACACTTGGCATATGCCAAGCACTCCACTGCATGTTTCATGTATGTCTTTTCACTTAGTCTTTTCTTTTGTAAGTTTGTATTTAAATTCCAGTTAGTTAACATGCAGTGTGATATTAGTTTTGGGTGCCCGATTTAGTGATTCAGCACTTCCCCATAAGAGCTTGTCACAGCAAGTGCCCTCCTTCATCCCCCATCCCCCACCCCCCCCAAGCCCCTCCCCTCTGGTAACCATCCCTTTGTTCTCTATAGTTAAGTCTGTTTCTTGGTTTGCCTCTCTCTGTTTTTCCCTTTTGATCGTTTGTTTTGTTAAATCCCACATATAGCATCTCACTTAGTCTTCACAATTGTTTTACTGTGTTTTATCATCACCTCCATCTTTTCAGAAAAAAAGGAAGTGAAGGTTGGAGAAATTAACAGCCTGAAAAATAATAGTCGACTAGGATTCCAAACTCAGGCTGTGCGTTTCTAGAGTTTTGTCCTTAGCTTCAGGAAAAATTGTCTGCTATTTTGTCTCTAATTCAGTGCTCATAAAATGAACTTTTAATGCACAACTTAGTGTCGGAAGAGGCTATGGCCATTATGAAGAAAGCCTGGACCAATTATATCCTACAACTTAAGTTTAAACTGGGATTCTAGTTTGTAATTAATTCTCTTATGAGATTGATTCTTGCCTGAAACACTAAGATTGTATTTAAAAAATTTTTTTTCATATTTCTTTATTTTTGAGAGAGAGAAAGAGACAGGGCACGAGCAGGGGAGGGGCAGAGACAGAGAGGGAGACACAGAATCCAAAACAGGCTCCAGGCCCTGAGCTGTCAGCACAGAGCCTGACGTGGGGCTCGAACCCAGGAATGGTGAGGTCATGACCTGAGCCGAAGTCAGCCGCTCAACCGACTGAGCCACCCAGGTGCCCCTCGAATTGTATTTTTGATGTTGCTAAGTGAGGGTCAGATCAGAAACAGTGGTTCTATTTCTGAATAATATTTTCTAGTGTTCAAAGGCTTGTTTACAAAAATCTCATGTTATCACAATATGGTCTTTGAAAAGTGATAATTATTATTTTTTTCTTTCTGTTTTATGACTAAGTACATTGAGGCTGAGAGATTTAAGTATCTAGGTCAAAATCACAGACTCCTGAGTGTGAGGCTCAGATGGAAGCTCTTCTGCTTGTCCATATAGGACCCTTCTCCAGTACAACACAAATCAGACATTTCATGCATCCGTGCATGGAACTGCCAAATCATCTGACTCTTACATCATCTGATTTTACTCGGTGTCGTAGAATTGAGAATCGGATGATGAGTGACCTACTGGTATCCCAGAGGACTGTAGTGAATAATGCATGTATGGACCTAATTTGCTGACCGGGCAAAGTTAACTTCCACGGAGTTCATGCATGACGGAAATGCACTGAACTGGGAACCAGAACGTATATAATTAAAGAACCCATTTCTCCACCAGACAGAACGAGTCAAGAAGGGTGACAGAAATTTTGTGTGCACTTCTTCCTGGACTGTCGCCATGTCACCGAGGCCTGAAGATACTTGTCAATCCTTGAAAGTTTATTTTTCAGTTTTTGAATTCATCGGTCCAGACAATGTAGTGTTCCCTGTTGGTTGGTTCACACCGGCAGTGTTGACTGACTTCTCAGGGTCTTTTGACCATACTCTCTTCCCTGAGGCCCATTGAACTGATGTTGACTTTTTGTAATGACCAGTGTTCCAGATAACGACGTGTACAATTATTAGGCGCTTTCCTTGACGATGGGTGCTTTATAAGGAAGAAAGAAAAAAAGAACACGGTGATTCCAAACCAGCACTAAAAATTAATTTAGTGGAAGTGGACGTACAAACTTCATTTGGGAAACAAATACTGTGACGTAGTCTATTGGTAACGGTGTGTATCTTTTCTTTACGGCAGAGTTAGTGTTGGTTAGACACTCTTGTATGTACAGATATGAATAGTTATGCATAGTGCACGGACAGAGATATGAATAGCAAATAGCAATGATCATTTTAGTCACAGCTGACATGTCAGTGCTGGACTCTGCTCCAGGCACTAACGTAAGTAATTTAGCGTGATCCTCACAATAAACCTAAAAGACTGTCACAAATTCCAACCATTTTACAAATGCCTAGCATAACGCCCGAAGAAATGAATCAGGTCAACGCATTCACGCTGGTGATAGGTGCACGTGCTGGTTCCAGATTCCACTCTCTGAGCTCTATGCTAAACCGCCATTCAATGTCTAGTTAGAGAAGAAAGGAATTGGAGTTTGCATGAGAAACAATGCACCTGCCTCACCAAACAAAGGCAGAGCCTGAAACCATTAGCAGGTTCTGTTATCGAGGTAACAAGTTCAGTGACCAGGAAGACCTCTGTCCGTAGAATTCTCTTGAATCACAGGATGGAGAAATAGACTAAATTGTAAAGTCACTTTTGCTGTTTCACATCATCTCCACTTGATGAGGACAGAAACATTTGGAGGGAATTTCTCTCGGACCCTCATGTATTTTTTTTTCTTGAAGAGACACTGTGAGTCTTGTAACTGACCGAGTTTGCCTATTTCCTTTGGCTGCTAAGAAGTTCGGAACCACACGTGCGGCCTACCTATAGGAATTGTATAGGCTTTGGGGATGCCCTGATACCAATCATATTCTAGACTTTTTATCATTTCTCTACCCCATTTTTCCTGGGCCCTGTTTTCTTGAGCTGTTTACTCTTTATTCTGCTGTGTGGTAAAAATTCCTTCAAGGCACCTCAAAATCTTACTGAGGCCTGGACATCAAAAATAAAACAGGGAAGGTCTAGCCGGGTGGCTCAGTCAGTTAAGCGTCTGACTTCGGCTCAGGTCATGCTCTCATTGTTCGTGAGTTCGAGCCCCGCGTCGGGCTCTGTGCTGACTGCTCAGAGCCTGGAGCCTGCTTCAGGTTCTGTGTCTTCCTCTCTCTCTGCCCCTCCCCTACTCACACTCTTACTCTGTCTCTCTCTCTCTCTCTCAAAAATATCCATAAAAAAATAAAAAATTTATTTTGGAGAAACTATTCCTAAAGCATATTTTTCCATTCCATTAGTTGTATGACACACAGAGACAGTTTTCTGGTGCTTGATAATAAACGTCAAAGATGCATTATTCCAGAAAATTGTGTAGCTGATAAAATAGTGTTATTTTGGATGACCTAGTAACGACCTAACCCCCGCAACTGGTCAGTGACATCACAATTGATTATTCTCACAATTCGGAGACAGAACACCCATACCGATTATGCAGACGGGGTTAAAAGGTTGTATTTGAAACCAGGTTGCTAAGCTTTCTTGGTAGTGATGTCGGGGAGCATCTCATTATCCGTGTGGCCAAGAGAGCATGACGTTTCTACCCAGCTCCGGCCCCAGAGGTACAACCCCCAAGATTACAACCCAGATATACAACCTGTCTGTCGACTGATATAAGACGAGTCCACTCTTGTTTACAAGATGGAGAGTATCTAAAAACAAAAACAAAAACAAAAAACACATTATCCTATCCCATGGAAGGTAGAAGAGGAAGAATCCTGGGGGGGGGGGGGGAAGAAGGAAAAAGAAAATACTGGTTCTGGCTGAAAAAATTAATGAGCACAGGACACAGACAACCAGGGTAAGGTAAGTCAGGGTGGGGCATCAGCTTCCTGGCCAGCCCCTGTCAAATCCCGTGTGGCAGGTCGCAGAACCCACGATGACCTTGCATTCTGAGAGTTGTGCTGTTAGTAAGTGGAGACGATGAATTTTCTTGATGGATTGAATTCCTGAGTATGCTTGGAGGGTAGAGGTAGATAAAGGAGGCTGCGTCCGGGTTCTAATCTTGCAGAAACTGGCAGCTGTCTTTTCCTGGCTGGTTTCTGGACTTCACCGGTCCTGTGTGGAGTGTCAGGCGCCAGAAACAACAATCATGTCAAGTCGCACTTCAGGACTGAACAAAGTTATCTCTGTCCAGCACGTTTCCAAATGCAGTGGAGGAAAAAAAAAAAAAAAAGGTATGAACAGATGGGCGAATTTACTTGTTCCATTTCCCTCTGGTGGATCTTACGAGCTCTTTTGCTCATGGTATGTTTGTTTTCCACACTTTGAAAAACTTTTTCCCCCAGATATAAAATTCGGTATGTGAAGGTTGGTTCTGGGAAAGTTAACCAAATAATTCTTAACGTTAATTCCACAGACGTGTTTATTGACTCGCGTCTAAAATTCTTTCCTCAAGTTACTGTTCTTTATAACCAGGACATGTCAGGGGTACGATTCTTTCAGGCGTTAAGGGTCACTCTGTTTGTTAGCCAAACAGACGAACAAAATAAACAAGAGAAGGAGAAGCTTAATACAAAATGAATATTAGTGATATTCATTAGTGGTTTATATTTTTTATTACTTAATGTATACTAAATAACATAATAGCAGTGAAACTAGTTTCAGTAATTAAAATGAAGTTTTCCATATTTATTCTTATTTATCTCTTTTATTTATATTTTCATTTATCCTTCAGTGTCTTGTTAGATAAAAGAAACCCCAGCATGTCAGATGCAGGACTTCCACATTTGTTGATTTGCAGAAGCATAGGTATGGCCAGTTTAGGGAACTCTCTTTGAAAGGTAGCATGGCTGGGGCGCCTGGGCGGCTCAGTCGGTTGAGCGTCTGACTTCAGCTCATGATCTCACGGTTCGTGGGTTCGAGCCCCGCATCGGGCTCTATGCTGACAGCTCAGAGCCTGGAGCCTGCTTCGGATTCTGTGTCTCCATCTCTCTCTACTCCTCCCCTGCTTGCACTGTCTCTCTGTCTCTGTCTCTCTCTCTCAAAAATAAATATTTTTTTAAAAAATAAAAGTAACATGACTGAAGATCGGGAGTATGGTAAATGGCGGTATATTTTAAGATCCCAGTCTACAGAAACCCCACTTAGTCTAAACTTCAATACCCACAGGTTTGGAACCACAACTTAATGTCAAAAAGGATTGCCTTTCATTGCAATTTCCTTTTTCAGCTTCCTACAGCCAAATATAGAAAACAAAATGCCATCCGGAGTAATGATGTTGCCCATGGACTTTAATCCAGAAAGAGCAAAGGAGCTTTGCACCTTTAGGATTTGCCTCTCTTTTAGGAGTTTGAGGTCAACCTAACTCTCTCTAGGATTATAGTAGACTTCAGCACAGAACTATTTCAGTTAAGAGGTAAAGCTATGCAAATTACAGAAATGTTCTGACAAGTATGATGGTGACTGTTGCATTAATACCATTGACTTAGACCAGGCATAAATATTAGAACTTGATTTAACAGGAATGCAAAGACAGGAAGATGCGATTACTGTATTAGGGTGTTATCGTTATTTTCTAAAATGATTGCTGGAGTCTGAACAAAACTCACAAATTTAACACAATATATAGATTTAAAATTTTATTTAAATTCAAATTGGTTAACATACAGCGTAATAATGGTTTCAGGAGCAGAATGTAGTGATTCATCACTTGTATGTAACACCCAGCGCTCATCGCCACAGGTGCCCTCCTTAAATGCCCATCAGCCATCTAGCCCATCCCCCCACCCACCACCCCTCCAGCAACCCTTAGTTTTTTCTTGGGATTTAAGAGTCTCTTATGATTTGTCTCCCTTTCTGTTTTTGTCTTATTCTTCCTTTCCTTCCCCTGTGTTCATCAGTTTTGTTTCTTAAATTCCACACATAAGTGAAATCATATGATATTTATCTTTCTCTAACTTATTTCACGGAGCATAAAATGCATAAACATTCTAGTGCCATCCATATTGTTGCAAATGGCAAGATTTCATTCTTTTTGAATGCCAAGTAATATTCCAGTGTGTGTGTGTGTGTGTGTGTGTGTGTGTGTGTGTGTACGTGTGTGTGTGTACGTGTGTGTGTGTATATACACACACACACGTACACACACACCAGATCTTCTTTATCCATGCATCAGTCGATGGACATTTGGGCTCTTTCCATAATTTGGCTATTGTGGCTAGTGCTGCTGTAAACATTGGGTGCATATTTAATGAGTGTTTGCCTTCTGTCCTGGGAAGATTTCATACCGCAAAGGGGATGCAGTCATCACTGTCATAACACAACCTATCTGTCTATGGAAGGCTAAAATTTGGGGTTCCACATAAGTATAATGTAACTGAAATGTTTGTTGGGGAGGGTGGGTGCAGCGGAGACAGTGTGGCTCTCTAAAAGTAGATGGTGACAAATTAAGGGGAAAAGCTTTGTGACATATCGCAGGGTAGTGTTTTTCAAGCATGTTACTTTTTATTTTAATAATATTTTTCCTTCCCATGAAGTAACCGGTTATGTTCTTGCTGCAGCCCAGTCTCTGGTCTTGCTGTCCCCACTGTGGCTGAGCACACCCCTTCGGGCCACAGCCTGCTACACAAGCCCCTTCGTTGTTCCCTCCAACATGATGCTGCCTCTGGGCTGGGCTAAGTGACCTGCCCACATCCCCATGTGCCACTAGCCCTCTGGGCCAGTCACACTCTTGACTTCAATCCCTGCTCTAGATGCCACTGGCTGCTTAGACTTTGGTCAAGGCATCCAATTTCTTAATCTGTGTCTACTTCTGAAAAATATAGATTATCATAGAGGATAAGATTTCATAGGATTAGTTGTTGTAAGTATCAGGAAAGCAACAAGAGAGGAAGACTCTCTTAGGACCTGTCCCAGAGCAGGCCCCAGAAATGTCCATGAACCTTCACCTCCTTCACTCCCTCTCTCCCTCCCTTTTTCCTTCGTGTTATCTATTCCTTACCTCCTTTCCTTCTTCTGCTCCATTTCTTTTCATTCTTTCTCCTTTCCTTTCTTTTCCTTTCCTTTCCTTTCCTTTCCTTTCCTTTCCTTTCCTTTCCTTTATTAGTTTTTAAAGATATTAGACCCACAAAAGTAGAATCTGTGATGTGTTTGGTATTTAGAAAAGAAAGAGATTAATGGGGTCACCTGGGTGGCTCATTCAGCTAAGTGTCTGATTCATGACTTTGGCTCAGGCCATGATTTCATGGTTCATAAAATCAAGCCCCATGTCGGGCTCTGTGGTGACAGTGTAGAGCCTGTTTGGGATTCTCTGTCTCTCTGTCTCTCTGCCCCTCCCTTGTTTGTGCTCTCTTTCAATATAAATAAATGAACATTTTTTAAAAAAGAAAAGAAAGATTTCTGTGTGAAAGCATGAGAGAGATATTCAGGGAGAGCATCTGATACAGATCTTGGAGTTCAACTAGACTTTATACATGTGAAAAAGAGAGAAAGAACATGGAGACTGGTGGATGGGAAGTTAGAACCAACATGGAGGCCTTGCATCCTATGTGAAAGTGTTTGAATCTCTCAGGCGGTGTGGAGTCTTCAGAGCTGTGTGTGTGTGTGTGTGTGTGTGTGTGTTTTAATCATGTCCTAGGTGTAACTGTAGGGTGTTCATACTGAAAGTGACTTTTGTGATTAATTGAATAGGTACAGAAGAGAACAGGGCGACCCTTCAGAGGATTTGAATCAGGCAGTGACAAACAAAATAGAAAGGGTTGTTGAGAAATAAATTGCAATCTAAGTAGGACTCACGGCTAATGGCATGTAGGGAGCAGAGCATGTGGTGAAAGCAAAGGTGTTTGAGGATTTAAGCTTAGTGATGGGAAGGATAGACAATATCTTGGACAAGAAAGTGGATGGAAAGAAGGATTTTTGCGGAGGAAGTTTGAGGTGTTGGCTAGGAATTTGGCACGTCATGTTTCTAGAGTGATGGCAAATATAAGCCTTGAATTCCTCGGCTACTTAAGCACCATTTATGTAGAGTGTGGAATAGAGGTTAAATGACCAGGAAACGTCCAAGGGTAATAAATGTCAGAGGAGAACAGGGCTGAGCTATAATGATGTGAGATGATGTGAAAGATAGTGAGAGTGACTTTTGAAATGATGGGCAATGAGCCAGAGAAACCAGAATAGGAATCTGAACTACTCAGAAGGATGGGATAGAATTTGATTTGATGGTTTTCAATCAAGGTCTGTTTCCTACTAGTTGTTTTCAGTGTACGATTTAGTGTCTTTCTGGATGTTCCATCCAAAGAAAAACAATCATTTGTACCTACTTGCCTTTCTTTTAGTGACTATTCAGTATACTAAAGTTGCAAATTCCAAAACCTAATTTTTCTTAAGCTCTTGTGTTCAGACTCTCATCATTCTATTTATAAATCTGGTACACTTGAGCAATCATTTTCAAGGGAACCTTCACAAGGAAGTTAATTAACCGTCACTAACTATTTAAATATCATTCATAAATTTAATGTATTTATTTCCCTTTTCCAAGCTTTTCAGTGGTCTAACAAACTAAATGGCCCCAAGTTCTGGAGAAACCTACTTAAATGTAAACAATCGAATGTGTAAGGATGGTGACCCTTCAGTTCTCTTGATCATTACAGTATTGTTTTATAGACTAACATATTTTTATTATTTTTATAATTAAGACAGAAAACCTAAAGAAATTACCCTATCTTAAATGTGATAGATAAAATAGAAAAATATATAAATTATTTCTTAAAATATATATTATAAAGTTTATTTATTAAAAAATTTTTTAACGTTTATTTTTGAGAGAGAGACAGAAGGCAAGTGGGGGAGGGGCAGAGAGAGAGGGAGACAAGAATCTGAAGCAGGCTCCAGGCTCCATGCTGTCAGCACAGAGCCCAATGCAGGGCTCAAACCCACAAACCGTGAGACCATGACCTGAGCTGAAGTCAGATGTGTAACCGACTGAGCCACTCACGTGCCCCACAAAGTTTATTTATTTATTTATTTTGAGAGAGAGAGAGAGCAAGTGAGCAGGGGAGGGGCAGACAGAGAGAGGGCGACAGAGAGAATCTGCTGTCAGTGTGGAGCCCAACCCAGGGCTCGAACTCACAAACTGTAAGACCGTGACCTGAGCCGAAATCGGGTCTGGCGTTTAACCGACTGAGCCACCCAGGTGCCCCTACACACATATTTCTAAACACAAATATGTTGGTGCACTGGGTTTGTTTGGGGTTCATCGTCTTTGTCCCTCACTCTAAACTTGGCTAGTTTTTAAAAAGTTCATGCACCAAGGAGACGATTCTGCCATCCAAGGTCTGGTCTCCTTAACATCAGTTCCCTTTGTCTTCTTCCAGCTTAAAAGCTGGAAAGTGAAATATACAAACTCTTGGCCTCTCTTGCAGCCGCAGGGGGCCACTTGACACACTTCTGTCCGATGGGATGTGTGTGTCAACACACACACACACACACACACACACACACGCGCACAGAGCATGCTCCATCTATTTTCTTTTATGGATAAAAAAGTAGCAGATATTTGCTCATTGTCACAATTCATGGGACCTGCTAATTATCATATCAGCAATGTACGTGGTCCTCCCTGTGTCCAAAAGCCATTTTATGTGCTTTCTATGGGCTAACTGTAATATTTATAACAACTCTAAGAGGTAGATACAGTTATCATTCCATTTCATAGATGAGAAAACAATAGCACAGAGAGGTTACTAACTTGCCCAGAGTCACAGAGCCAGTAGTGGCCAAAGTTAAGATGTGAGAGCCAGCACCCTAATTCCAGAGCCATGTTCACTTCTCCACGTAGTCACCACTCCCTGATCCTTCTTCCAATGGGCACTTGAGCTCTTTGTTGTATCTGTTCTGCCACATAGATATTACGCTCTTATAGTTAGCAGTTTCTGTGTCTTCCCCATTAGACTAAGTGGTCCTTGGCCACGTTCATCTTTTACATCCAAATCAAAGCCCCAGAATTTGTCTCCCGTAGATGTTCAACAAATATTTCAATGAACACGTGGCTTAAACTCTATAAAATTATAAATGTCATGTAGACAGACTTTATTTTCAAAACCTCAGTATGTCAAACCCTTGACATAGGCAGGCAGAAGATAGGCTAGGCAGAAAAGTGACTTTTTTACTTTGTAAAGAGGGTGTCACTTTGTGTAATGGCCACTCTGCATAGTGTCATCATAGAGAGGGAGCTGAGAAGCCCCTCAGCAGATCTAGTAAGGAAGGAGATCTTGCATTGCACCTTTGTGTACTTTTCCATGAGTGGCAGTGTCATTATCTTACACGTTGACAAGTGTCTGCGTCAAATAGGTTAACAATAACCTTTTCAGATCTGTGATTGCCCTTGAGAAAAGCTGAAGTGTGATTGAGTCACTGGTCCCTCCTGTAGAGCTGATGCCTGCCCTCCAACATGTGGAAACAGTACCAGCGTCCCCAGGACCCAGGATGTGGTCCGTAGAAAAGGGGTGTCACTTACAGGTTGGGAGATCACGTTGAGCTTCATGTTGTAGGATATTTCTTTGGTTTGGATGAAATAATGTATTGGAGTTCTCCAGAGAAACAGACCAATGGGATATGCATGTATGATTTACTATGAACTATTAGTTCATACATTTATGGACACTGAGAAGTCCTATAATCTGCTGTCTATAAGCCGGAGACCAGAAGGCTGGTGGTGTCATTCAGTCCAAGTGCAAAGATCTGAGAACCAGGGGCATCAGGAGATGATCCATGTCTCTGCTAAAAACAAACAAACAAACAAAAAACAGCTAGGCGGGAAGGGCTGAATTCTGCCTTATTCAGCCTTTCTGTTCTATTTGGGTCTTCAACAGATGGGGTGATGTCCACCCACACGGAGGAGCGTGAACTGCCTCCCTGAGACCACCAAGGCAAATGCTAATTTCATCCAGAAACACACTCGGAGACACGCCCAGAAATGATGTTCAGTCAAATATCTGGGACCCCCATGATCCAGTCAAGTTAACACGTAACATTAACCATGACAAACAAATATGTAACACGTGGAAAAAATGTGAAAATGTTATGTCAGACAAGTTATGGCTCATGGCACACATTCGTTAAGCAAAGCTATTTTGTCTCCCATGTTCTCCTCATTAGTCAGTGGGGGCCAGCCCTGCCCTCCCTGGGTGAGCACTCACATGGACCCAGTCTTCTCAGTTGCTCTTAAGGGAGGGTGCAAAGACGACCTCATTTCAGTATTTCCGTTGTTCAGACCCTTATAATCACGAAGCCTCCAGCCCAATGGAAAGTGGCTTTCTTCTTCCCTCCATGCGACTGCTGCAGGGAGAAAGCGCGTAGCCTGCCGTTGGAGGAAGTCAAGTTTGATGGTTACCGACCTCTCCTTTGTCACCTGGGATTCTGAGACCTCCAGGGTGCAGAGGGGGCAGAGGGAAGAGGGAAAAGGGGTTTGTGCTCACGGATGCTATGGTGGCATTGCTGTCTCTGTTTCTTGGACTCAGCAGATGCCCACATTGGACTCTTTCTCTCCCATGCCTACTTGACTTGGTTGTTCAGAGGCCCCCACCGTTGGGGTTTTCTCACCTGTGGCTTCCATCCCGTGGACAGATGCCTCCCTATTTCACTAAAACACCCAGAAAACCTGTGAAGAGAATCACACAGTGTGTGGTCTTTTGTGATGGGCTTCCTTGACTCAGTGTAGCGTTTACGAAGTTCCTCCACGTTTTGGCGTGTGTGGGCACTTCCCATTTTTATTGTCAGATATTCTCCTTTTATGCATTCATCCATTCGTTTATCCGTTCATCAGTTGATGGCCATTTGGGTTGCTTCTAATTTGCAGGCTCTTCTGAAGAATGCTGCTAGGAACAGTTGCGTGCAAGTGTTTGTGCGAACGTGCGTTTTCGTCTCTTGTTGGTATACGCGTGTGAGGAGAATTGCTGAGATGGGGCGGTTCTTACCTTTCAGGGACTGCCAGACTGGTTTCCACGGCAGCTGCTCCATTTTATATTCCCACCAGCATTTTATGAGGGTTCCAATTTCTCTACATCCTCCCGCTTCTTACCGTTTCTTTTCATGATATCCATTGTAGGATCTTACCGGTTTCAAGTGGTTTTTGTAAGGCCCCCCGCTTCCCAACTGACGTTGGAGGGGACACCCCATACCTGCTTTATTAGGTGGTGGAGATAGGGCACTCACAGCAAAGTTCTAATGACAAAGATCATTCAAAGACCATTCTTTAACTTCCAGTCTCTGAAGCCTTCTATCTCAGTGAGGGTGAGGGATTCCAGACTCATCACCTTGGTTTTCTTCCACCTCCTTTGCTACGGGCTCTGCACAGTAACGTTTGCCCCCTCACTTTATGTGTTGGGTCACGTGTTAAGTGTTGGATCTAGAGTGTTCAAGCCTCAGCTGGAATGTCTGTCTAACAAGTGACTTGCCCCTGAAAGCATGGGTCTTCTATTTGCTGTCTACCCACAGCTCCCTGTGTTGGGCACAGACCTCCTCAGACTTCACTTGAACGTGTTACCCTTTTCATTTGCTCCTTAAGATGAACTGCATCCTATACGACTGGCTTTCCAGGAGAAGAACACCAGACTCTTGCAAATAGTCATGAATCACAAGTGTAATGAGAAATTATTTTTGCTGGTAAATATGTGTGTCTCCCTGGTTCCCTAAACCCTTACCTTTTGGATGAAATGGGTTTGAGGTGGCTCACCAATAGCGTGGAATCGAATCAATGGAGAGGTACGATCAATTTGGCACAGGGAAAGTATGGACAGAGACGTGAAACACAGCTGAGGAACAGGTAACATTCGCAAAGGCTGGGCTCTGCCACGTTTGTCAGAGGCGGCCACAAGTTTGGCTCACTTCCCTAACTGTCCAGACAAAGAGAGAAACACAGTCAATTTCACAATTCAATATATTTGTAAGCCTTGAAGAGTGGCGTTGCCCTGGACAATCATACATTTTCCTAAGAGACAGATAAATGTCTCCCGTGTGTTCTCATCCTGGGGACACTAAACAAGGAGGAAGACCAAAAGACAGTATCACCCACATAAGTAGCACGTGTCCTCATGCTCTTTCTTGGAACATTTCTCAGTGCGAACAGATGGCCCATTGCCAGAGGTTATTTGTTATTTAGAAAATATTCTTATAGACGGGCACGTGATGTTAATTGGTGGTCTCGCTTTAAACATTGCCTGGTTTTTGGCTTTCACAGTTACACAGACATGCTTTAGGTCTACTGATACATATTTTTAATTTTGGAAACCGTTCTGCCTCATATTAAATGTAATACCCAGTTTTGTTGGTGATTTGCCCATTGGATAGATATGAGTGTTTTGCATATATAATTGCAACTTCTTTCTCATACAGTTCTCCCATGAACTTTCAACTTAGAAAAAACAGAGTTTTTCTTTACAAAAACTGTGGATCGACAGTCATGGTGAAATTATGTATATGGAAGAGGTCATTCTTTGGCATTCACTACCTTTTGTGGAAGATTTAAAGTTCCTTCCTCGCCTTGTTTTTCTTCCTTTCCCAGAAAACGCTGTTCTTGGGTGGAAAAAGAATCAAAGACTACAACTTTTTAAAATACATCTGGCTCTGTGCAGTGAATATTAATTCATGGGTTCTCAGAGGCTGCCTTGCTGAAAAAGGCAAGGTAGGAAGCAAGAAAGGAAGATACATATAGTCCGGTTAAGTTTTATAGGGAAAATGGAGCCGTCCTTAAGAGTTTTAACACCATCTATATAGGCTGAATAGGGAAAAAAAGATTTCCCCTGGAAACACCAACAGTTCAGCTAGAATAAGATCGCCTTGCAAATATAAAGTAAATCCACTGACTGAACGGGGGCACAGTAGTCAGGGGACAGATATACCAGTGGTGGGATATATGGCCTCATGGTAGTTACAAGTGGGTTTGAGTAAAAATCCAAAGCAATGATTTTACGGATGCTAGTGTCAGCAGCATGTTGGCGTAAACCCAGAGCTCCGGGAGTAGGAGCAAGTGGTTAATTGTGCACATAGACTGCTTAAGTCTGTTTCTGCTTTATAGTCACCTTCTGCTGTTTTAAGAAATGTTTTCATCCAAAATTACTTGATGAGATTACTTGTATGGGATACATATCTATAAATACTCCCTCGTGAGAAATACAAATGGTTTTGTCTTTAATAAATCAAAATCTGAAAAGCGTTTCCTAAGTGTTTTCCCTGGGGTGGTAGAGAAGGATATACATCTTAATTTTGAAGCTGTTTAGACATTTTAAAATATGGACTATGGAAAAAAAAGAGCAAACCCATCTCTACAGAGCGGACACGAAAACTCCTCGAAGCCAATGAATTACAGAATTTGGCTGATGAAAGTAGTTTCGCTCTTTTTAAAAACAGATGTCAGAAGTAACAAAGCTCCCCCAGAAAGGCAGCTGGGTGAGGGAAAAGACTTCTGTGTGCTTTGTTGTTGGCTGTACCTTTCTGTCCCACCCCCTGGAACAGTGCCCGGCACAAAGTAGGTATTCAGTAAATCCCTATAATATGAATGAAAGAGTGATAAGCCCAAATAGCCAAGGACTAAATGAATGAGGGCAGTCTAGTGGAGTCTTCAATGACATGTACTATGGAAAAATGAGATGACATTTCGATTATCATTGAAACCACTTGTACTTTGAAAAAGTTTTGTAATATTTATTTTTGAGAAAGAGAGAGAGACAGAGCGTGAGTTGGGGAGGGGCAGAGAGAGAGAGAGACACAGAATCTGAAGCAAGCAAGCTCCAGGCTCTGTGCTGACAGCTCAGAGCCCAATGCGGGGTTTGAACCCATGAACCGTGAAATCATGACCTGAGCCGTAGTTGGTCGTTTAACCTACTGAGCCACCCAGGTGCCCCCAAAATCACTTGTATTTTTTATGACTTCTTCGCTGGTGTTGGAGAGTTGGCATCCTTAAAAAATTTTAAATCACTTCCGTTCAATCTTATCCACACTGTTACGTTGAATTGCCTATGGTGTGTTGGACAAAACTCAAAACTGTGAACCACAAAGTAAAAGTCAGGTGAGTCTGAATTGATGCATTTCTCCGCAGTTCCCATTTCTGTGGCTCATTGCTGAACAGTCTAAATGTTTAGTTATAAATATTTAATTATTTGGAAAGGGTGGCCCATAGGGTGCATGGTTTCTCGATAAAAATGATAAAGGAATCTGATGAATGGGTGAGCGACAAGCCTAAGTCAAGAACCCTTGTTGTTAGCTAATATACTGTTATTACTTGGTATATTCATGAATGGGTTTCAAATAAAGTAGCTCATTCAAACACGGCCTCTCCTCTGTGTCAAGCATTCTTCAGACACAGGAGAGTGAACAAGTCTAAATCCCTGCCCTTGTGGAGGTTACATTCTAGAGAGAAGAGAGAGGTAATTAGGAAATCTTAAAATAATGAAATTCTATGACAATATTAATTAGTTGTGATGCATTATAGTAAGTGTGATTAAGACAAAGCATGGTAGGGTCAGTCAGTTAACCATCCAACTCTTGATTTCAGGTCAGGTCATGATCTCATGGTTTGTGAGTTCAAGCCCCACGTCGGGCTCTGTGCTGACAGTGTGGAGCCTGCTTGTGATTCTGTCTCCCTCTCTCTCTGTTCCTCTCCTGCTTGTGTTCTCTCTCCCTCAGAATAAATAAATAAACTTAAAAAAAAGACAAAGCATGGTAATGTTACTTGGAAAAGGTTCTCAGGGAAGCAGAGAAGTGAGCCTTGCAAATGTCTAGAAAAATGTTTCAGGCAAAGGGAAATCAACTGCAAAATCTCCTAAGATAGGCACATGCTTGAGGTGTTGACATGACCAGAGGAGGGCCCTGTGTTTGACAAAGCAGAGTGAGCCAGCAGAAGAGCAGTCACAAGTGATGTCAGAAAACTGGAGGGGAAGATTCTACAGGGTCTCCTAGACTGTGGTAGTACTCTGGACTTTGTTGTAATGTGATAGGAACCCACTGAAGAGTTTAGAGTACAGGGGACTTGATCAGGTCTATACTATTAAGTAACCACTGTGGCTGCTGGGGAAATGGACTGTTATGGACAAGAGTAGAAGCAGGGGAAGGAACAGAGGCTATTTCATTTCTTCAGGGGTGAGAGGATAATGGCTTGAGCTGGGGTCTTGCTGGTAAGGGATGGTGGGAAGTGGTCCCACTTGAGATATCTGTTGGAGTCAGGGTCTCCAGGCATACCTACTGCATAGGATGTAGAGGGGGACAGAAACATACTAGTTAAGGATGACCCCTGAGTATTTGGCCTTAAAATTTGGTAGTAGTGCATTTAATGAGCTGAGGAATAGTAAGTGAGGCAGAGCAGGATTGAGCAACATCAAACAAGAGCCTTTGTTTCAGGACATGTCAACTATGAGTTGCTTCTTGACTTCCAAGTAGAGAAACCTGTAAGCTGGTGGACATCTGAATCTGGAACTCAGGGAATGGTGAGGCTGGGCATCTCAAACTGAATGCCAGCAGCTTAGAGATGACATTGCTAAAACCATGGAATTAGATGAGATTATCTGAAGATGGTTCTTTTTCAAAACCTCTCTGATCTCTGGTAAAGAATCTTGGTTTTTTTTCTTTCTCATTTGCTGTGGACACATACTTTGTTAAATACAGGAACTATAAAGACAAAATAAAATTAAAGAAGAAGTGAAATAAAGACATGCAGAATATAAGGGCTACATTTTTGTTTTAGTCTATTGCTATTACATTTCACAGACATGAAATTGTCAAACTGCTACACAAGTTTCTAAATGCTTACCCCGGCTTTCTGTACCTGCACAACTGTGGACTGATAACAGTTCATAGGAAGCATCTTTCGGGGACCGTGGTGGTGGTGCCACCAAGCTGGACATGAGTCTACGCAGAGAGGGAGTCCTGGGCCTCCAATTTTAGCCCTGCGCAAGAGGAGGAGGAGGAAATCATCAGACTGTGGGTCTTGGAATTCAAACGAAGGAGATATTTCAAGAAAACCAGGAGGCTAGTAGATATCATAAGCAATGTTCCCAGGCCTCAACCGTAATGATCAAATAGGCCAGAATGAATGCCAAGATGCCACTTTGCTTTTAGTCTTTCCTTCCTTCACAAGCTTTCATGAGGATACAGTTCTTGCAGTCTTAAGCTTTGTCAGTGCGTGCTCTGCTCTAAGATAGTTTGGGGCCAAACCTGAAGTTCAGAAAGTTTCCGAAAAGAGCAACGGGATCATCAAGGTTAGAGTGAGATCAGTTTTAAACAACTTCCTCCCTAAAAACATAAGCTAACCAACTTCACTCATAGATTGGAGGTTGTTGGGGGTCAACCTGGCCATTCACAATGGTCATTATGAAACCAACCGTTTCTATTTGCTCGGCGTTTCTTTCTTTATTATCACAGTAGATCTTATTTCAATGCATACATTCTCTGCATCAGGCCAACAGAGTGGTGGTACTCTTGATTTCTCAGCAAAGATTGTTTTCTCAGGCAAAGGGGATTAGCAGGCTCAAATGCACACATGAGGATCTTACTTAAGATTGTTACCTGAGGTGGAACCCAAGGGGATTGCACAATTCAGGTTTTCCATCTCTGACTTAGTTACCCAGTCACAAACATTACCCCGTATTTTTTGCTTAGTCTTCTGCTTATCTGACCTCATCCCTCTCCCCTTTTACCATCTTCTGTTCCCCAAAAAGGCAGCTGTACTTGGACCATTTCTCAGTTTGCCGTTAAGGCTAAGGCTTAGGCTAGTATTTTGCTGGTAATTCTTTTTATTTACCCATGACTATCTAAACATCTTCTGGCTTTACCCCAGTTCCAATATGGCAGCTTTGCCTACTGGTCGTTCTCAACTGGGGGTGATTTTGCTCCCCAGGAAACATTTGGAAACATCTGGAGACATTGGGCATGACTCGGCTGGGAGGTGGAATGCTACTGGCATCTAGTGGGTGGAAACCAGGGATACTGCTAAACATCCCACAATGCACAGGAAGCCCCTGACAACAAGAATTATCTGGCCACAAATGCCAAGAGTATCAAAGTTAAGGAAACTTGACTGATATGCCGCACCATTGATTCATTCATTAATTTACCCTACAAGCTAATGTTTCTCCCCACTTAAATATTTTATATACTTTCAGTTACTAATTATCTTTGAGTATGTAATAACAAAAGAAAAGGAAAAAGAAATGATGATCCAATTGCCCAGAGTAGCATGTTGACTAATTAAAAGCTATACAAGAGGCAGGGCAAATTCTTTACAATTTCAAGACTTCAGATTCAACTTGTGAGTTAGGTTTGTAAGGACTTATTGAAGGTGTTATTCTCAGTCATTGGGCAGGATTGTTGATGCAGGAAGATCTCAGTAATGAAACAAACTGACAGAATGTCTGAATTGTAGAATGGTTTTGAGGAAATGGACTGTGTTGCTTCTAGTGACTTGACCTATGTGTCTCACCAGGGTACCATCTTAAGGAAGCATGCATTGTCAGAGCTCAGGAGACATTGTCCACAAGAAACCTTCCTCATTGGGCAGATGGATTACAAAACCACACATTTTTTGTGGTTGCACTAGCAGGCCAGGGCCAGAGTTTCGTGGATACACATGGGCTGGATTCCAGCCTCACTTTGCCAGCTGGGCAAGGTAATTTTATACAGGCTACAACCTGCACAGTCGTATACGGCAGCCATGTTGGGGATGGGATAAGGATCCTTTTTGGTTTTTATTTACTGCGCAAATATTTTGTTAACTGCCCACTGTATATCTATTGTAAGCACTGTTATACATCAGCAAATAAAATAAGTTAAAATCCCTGCCCTCAAGGAGCTTATATTCTAGTAGGGTATACAATCTAGTAGAACTTTTGTTTTAAAAGTTTGTGATGTGTGGGGTGCCTGGTTGGCTCAGTCAGTTAAGCATCTGACTTCAGCTCAGGTCATGATCTCACGGTTTGTGAGTTTGAGCCCCATGTCAGGCTCTATGCTGACAGCTCAGAGCCTGGAGCCTGTTTCAGATTCTGTGTCTCCCTCTCTCTCTGCTCCTCCCCCACTCATGCTCTGTCTCTCTCTGTCTCTCAAAAATTAATAAACATTGATTTTTTTTTTTAGTTTGTGATATAAAGTTAATAACTATATACTCTGGGTGAAAAATAATAAATTGCTGAGGATTTTTATCATTAGATTCAGCAATAGCCTGGATTAAATCTTACAAGTTCCTTGGGCTGGACTTTCCTTTTGTTGCAGAAGGTGCCAGCTGACCTCATCCTGAACCTGGGGCAGTTTTCTTGCATTACTTCCTGTAACACTATTCTCTGATCTCATGTCTTTGCTAACCGCCTATTTTAGCGAAGAAGGAAGCATTGTACCTCCTGCGTGACTCTCTCTTTTTTTTTTATAAAACATTTCCATGATTCATTTATTTTAGAAAGTAAAATTCGAATGCATTGTAAAACTCTAAAGCATTTTTACTTGCCCCCCACCATGTTTTATGTTTCAGAGGTCACATTTTACATCTTTTTATTGTGTGTATCTGCTAATTATTGCATAGTTGTTTTTACTTCTTTTGCCTTTTAACCTTCACAATAGCTTTGTAAAAGTGACTGATCTACTACTTTACCACATATTTACCTTTTCTAAGGAGTTTTTACTTGCATATGTTTTCTTCTTACTAATTAGTGCCCATTTGTCTCAGCTTAAAGAAGTCCCTTTAACTTTATGGTAAGATGGGTTTAGTGGTCTTAAATTTGTTTAGCTTTTGCTTGTCTGGAAAGCTCTTTATCTTTTCTTCAATTCCAAATAACCTCGCTGTGTAGAATGTTCTTGGTTGGAAGCTTTTTTTTTCTTTCAGCACTTTGTATATATCATGCCCCTCCCTTCTGGCCTGCTAAGTTTCTGCTGAGAAATCTGCTGATGGTTTAATGGGGGTTCTCTTGTACATAACAAGTTGTTTTTTCTTGCTGCTATTAAGATTTTCTCTTTATCTTTAACTCTTGACATTTTAATTGTAAGGTGTCTTGGTGTAGGTCTCTTTGGGTTCATCTTCTTTGGAACTCTCTTAGCTTCCTGGATTTGGATGTCTGTTTTGTTCCCCAGGTTAGAGAAGTTTTCAACCATTATTTCTTCAAATAAGTATTCTCCTTTCTCTCTCTCTTCTCCTTCTGGGACCCCAATAATGTGAATGTCATTCTGCTTGTTGTCCCATAAGTCTCTTAAGCTATTATACTTGTAAAATTATTTTCTTTTATCTGCTTTATTTGGGCAAATTCCACTTTTTCTTCTGCTTCATCTAGTCTGCTATTGAACCCCTCTAGTGTTTTTTCATTTTAGTTATTGTATTCTTCAGCTTTGTGATTTCTATTTGGTACTTTCTTATATTTTCAGTCTCTTTGCTGAAGTTCTATTGGTGTTCACCCATTCTTCTCCCAAGATCATTGAGCATCTTCATGACTATTATTTTGAACTCTGTATCAGATAAATTATTAATCTTGGTTTAATCTGGCTCTCTCTTCTGGAGCATATTCCTCTTTCTCCTTATTTTGCTTGACTCTCTGTGTTTGTTTCTGTGTATAAGGTGAAACAGCTACTTCTCTCAGTTGTTTCTTGAACCTCAGCCTGATATATTTTTGATAGGACCCTGTTGTTGAGGGAGTGCCAAGTTCTATGAGTGCTCCACAGGGAGGGATCTCTGTCAGCACCTAGTTTCAGGCTGATTGGAAGCCAGACCCTCAGGCAACAGTATTTAAGGTATGTAAATATGTACAGCCCTGTAGGACTGCAATTGTAAACCCTGCTGGCCTCTAGACCAGGTGATCTGGAGGTGTCTCCTTCACAAGAGTTGCAAAAATTGGGGCTCCAGACATGTGTATGAACTTTTTTTCTGGGAGGTACCAGAAAGCTGTAAGGAGACCAAGGAAGAGCACAAAAATGGTGTCCCCAACCTAGTTCCCTTAGCACACTTCTGAAGCCTCTAGATATATGCTAGTCCTGTCCCTCAGGTTGAAGCTCCAAGCTTTTTCACAGGCATACTGGCAGTTTGTTTCAGTTGCTGTTTCTGCAGTGTCCTTGAGTTGACAGCCTTCCAGAAACTGTCTCCAGTGGTCTCAGACCTGTGGGGCCCAGAAACACAATCCTTCCTGACCACCAGCATCTGTTAATCGGAGGGCATCTCCTGTGTGTGCTGTGCACATCCGTGGGCTTAGGTAGGGCCCCTGGGACAGCACAGGACAGCGCTCAACCACCTGACCCTGGCGGGTCAGGGGAGACATTGGAGGGGTATGCTTGGTTGCTGCTGCACGACTCTGAATATTTCCAGCAGCCTCACCTGCCATTCCTGGCAAGTACCTGATGGAACATTTGCTCACAGGCCCCATTCTGAATTTATGAGACGTTTCTTGCTTTTGCCATGTAGTTTTGCTTTTTTGCCTTCAGGTACCCAAAACCCACATCTTGGGCCCTATCAGTGGAAAGGTTTCTGTTTGGGGGGTTTTGGGTTGCTTTTGGCTGAATGTCATAAGCGGCTGCCTTACTCCAATGTCTATATACCGCCATCTCCATAACCACAATCCTGGAGTGAAGCATGTAAGGGCACATAAAACCAAAGATAAAGCTGATAAAGCAGCAGCAGCGAGCGGCTCATGTGGAATGTGGTGTTGAATAGCATTGGCCCAAGTGTGAACTACCCTGAGTGTTCCTTTCACATCTGGGAGAAGACAGTGCCCAAGTCTGCAGGATATAGATTATTAGGCACAATCATTCCCGTTCCAAAATTTGTCAACGTATACCTATTTCATTGAAAGAGAAAGATGGAAGTTAATCTTTTTCAAAAAGACATAATTCGTACATCATCTTCAAACAAATTTCTCTTTGTGTATTTTGTTACCAGGGCACTGTCATTTCTGAGGGTTATGTGCTTTCAGCAAAATATGTGCGTGATACTCAGTAAAAGTAGACTCCTACCCAAAACCAATGCCGCCATTGTTTTTGAATGTTTTTGAATGTCATCAATTGTTATTGAAAGGTGGCCTTTTTTTCCCATAAGCCTCTTGCCCAATAATAAAACTTTTTTTCTTACCTTTTCTTGATCATTTGCCAGACGGTAACTACAATTTGGGGGTGTGAAAAGGGGAGCATTAGGAGGCTGAAAGATGCACAAAATGTGATAGAGTTTGAAGGAAATGTTCCTGTGTGAGGTTCCAGTTAGAACTCAGTTGACTGGAAGGCCATCCAGGCCAGACTTCATGGTGTGCGACCGAGTCATCTCTAAGTATGGATGATTCAGAAATCTTTTCATTCTATTTGTTTTAGAGTCCACTTAAGATATTTTTAAATATCTTCTAGGTGAGTTTGACTTATCTATAAAGCTTGAAAATACTAGAGACCGTAGGATTCATACATAAGTTGAATGGAATCACATTCTCTTCCCACCATGTTGAAGACTGAATATTACAATAAGTAAAAGTAGGTGAGCCTCGGGGTTCTGTGTCATGTATTAAAGAGTGGAATGCAATGGACATGGTCTGCAACAATGGCTTATCTTAAAAATGCATTTGTGGTCAGTGTTTAGAGTATTTGCTCTCATTACTTTTAAAGTGGGTTTACATACAAAGTGATATTTTTGGGGTCAGATTAATATTTAATTAAGAATGTGTTCCCTGGATCCATAATGATTACTCATCAGCAGGAGAGCAGTCCTGGAGTATGCTGGATTATTAGGTTAGGACAGCAGTTGGGAAACGGGTACTGGATTAAAAATGGATAATCCACAAAGTGAGTAAACACCAGACACAACTGCAGATCCCCAGTGTCATTCCGGGAATATCACAGAATGGAGAAATAGATAAATCATTTCACCTCACTAAGTAAGTGTAAGGTTTGTGGTCAAAGCGTAAGTTCCTCTTGCAAAAATTTTAATGCCTTGTTTGTTTCTCATCCATCTTCAGAATTGTATTTCTAGTGCACACAGTATGCACATCACCCCACATGGAGACTGTACCTAGGGGCAAAGAATAGAAAATGGAATATAAAAGCAAACAAACCACAGAGAAAGGGCTAGAGGTTTTTAAAATAAAATCTTAGGGGAAAAAAATGAAAGGAGACTTGTGCCTCAGTTGTGTTCTCCGGCGACAAGCATCGCAACAGAGGAAGTTGAGGTGAATCGAGAGGGTTGTTGGCCTGTGCTTTGTCATGAAGTTTTTGCAGGAAGAAAATGTCAGGTAAAAGAAATGTAGCTTTAGAAATAGTCAACAGAGCTAAATTTCCCCAAGCAGTTTTGTATTTTATTTTAATCCCATACCATTGGATTACTCCAATGGTAAGGCAAGTAATAAGAGGTGAGAGTTTAGAATTTCAAAGGCATTAAGAGTTCAGGATTTTTTAAAAAGCCTGGAAAAATATGCATCTTAATATGCAACAGAAGAATTTGCAGACATTTCTTTGAATCTGCAGGGGAAGATCTTAAAGAATATGTGTCATCAAGGAAAGAGAAATGGAATTCAACGATATTGTGTTAGGACTGCTAACTTATTATGTATCGAAATTCACAGTGCATTATTTACTATATTTTTTATTACTTCGTTTTAGTAAACGTACGTATATTTATAGAGACTCATATAAATTCAGCCCCAACCTCAGTCCCCTAATCTTTCTTTTACAGTTATGTTTTAAATTCATCAACTATAAATGATCCTTCTAGAAGGTTCTTAGGGAACTGTAAACGACTCCAGGGATGACTGTGCTTTCACTACCATCATTCATTCTTGGTTCAGAGTGATGCGTCTAGGGAATTGTCCTGGGTTTAATCAATCTTTTTTCTTCAGCAAAATGTTGACTTTAGGGCAAAGTTGTTTCTGTTGCGATAAGACTTTGAACATTTCTGTCACTGCAATTCAAGTAGTCCTTGGCTATTCAGCAGCAGTGAGATTGGAGGGCTACAGTTCTGCCCGCATAGATGTGGAGTCTAGGGAGCAGGCTAGACACACTCTCTCTAGGACACACTTTTTCTTTTATTTCCCTCCTCGTGTTTGTCACTGATGAATTCACTCAGCACTTGAATATCTCCTACTTTGTTCCTTCAGCAGACCATTTGTTTATTTGAGAGCCCATTTTGGCAAGTGAATAATCAGCTAGCTGAGCAAGCTCAAGGACGATCAAGGGGAATATTTGACCTCAACTTGAGATGATCCACATTTTTAATGTCAGTATTTGTGACTTAGCAGAGCCATAAGCACAACAGGCTTTCTTTCTTCCCAGCCTATGAGCATACATCAGAAGCTCTAATGTGCACGCATAAAGCAAGTCTTAAAAGCCCTCATTATTGTTAAAATGCTATGTGATTTTTAAATTTGCAGATCAGGAGGTGTGGACAAGAAATGCTCATGGCCCTTTGTTCTAATGATCAAATTCCCATGTCTACATTTTGTTGCTTTTCCCCCTTCAGAACTTTAATTAGTACAAATTCATTACTTGCCTTATTGAACACCATTAGTCCGACGTAGGTAAGTGCTTTGATCTGGTTCTTCTAGTGGGTATATCCATTGTTTCCTAGACTTAGCTATCTGCAGGGAGAGTAAAAATAGTGGGATAAAGAAATGGCACATGCCTTTAGAGCCTCAATTCTCACTATTTCCAGCCCCCTTTCACAGTTTTGTATTTACTAACATGGACTTATTAGTTTAGGACAGGGTCAGCAAATGTTTAGGACAGGTCAGCATGATGAATAATAATGCTATTATGGAACATAGAAGGCCCTGGACTGCACATCAGATGTGGGTTCTAGCCTTGACTTCAGCACCAACCAGCAATGAGGTCATGGATAACTCATTAAATTTTCATGAGACTCATGCTCATGTGTAAAATGGGTAGTTGGATTACATCAGTGATTCTCAAACTTGAGCGCGTACCAGAATCAACTGGAGGGCTAGTTAAAATGCAAATCACAGGGTCTCAACCCCCCCCCCCCATTTGGCAGGGCCTGGGCTGGGGGTCTGATAAGTTGCCTTTCTAACCGGGTGATGCTGATGCTACTGGTCCAAGGCCACACTTTGAGAACCAGTGGATTCGTGATTTACCTGACCTCTTCCAGCGTTAATTCTGGGAGACCGGGTCATGCTCTTAGTGGCTGTCGGGTCATGCTGTTAGTGGCTGTGGTAGCCTAGTTGGACCTTCTGAATGCATTGTCTGTGGCCGATACAGTTAGGGATGTGCTGGCATCCAAAGTTGACATGTTGGAATTTGAACACGGGGCGACCATAGTGGTCGTGGCTAGAGGGAGCTTGGCATTCGGTTGGGCTAGGCTAGTGTGTTCAGTATAAGTGATGTGACAAATTTGAACAAGTTTATGGATATATACTGGGTACGGAAAAAAAAGTAATTTGATTTTATAAGTCAGTCACGGGGCAACCAATACCCTTTGTATTTCTATGATTAATGTAACTTCTAATATCAGTGAGAAAATTGTACTATTCTAAAAACAAAGTTAAATTTTAAAAGCTCTGGTTATTTCTGTATCACCACTATCCTTCAGCAACTGCAAAATAAATAGCGTGCAGAAGCCCAGAATACCAACTAAGAATCGTGTTGGCATTTTTGTTGTCTAGGCTCTTAGATTCTATTAGCGATTCTGGAAAACATTAAATCTTTGGTTTTTCCAAACCTTGCCCACAATATTATAAAAGCGTTATTATATCATTATAAAAATTGTAAAAATGTTATAGAAAGATGTGATTGAGGTATATCAATAGATCCCATCCAAGAATATCTCTAATTGAAAATGAGGATGCAGGCATTGAAGGCATGAATGAGCAGGCATAAAAGACAGATTTCCGAGGGCTGGCTAGCTCTTCCGGGTGTGTGTGGGTGTGGATGTGTGTGTGTGTGTGGGGGGGGGGGTGTCTCTCTGATCTACAAATTAAAATCACCCTGTCCCACCTAATGCAGTGTCTGACAAAGCAAGCATTAAACTCTCAGCAAAATAGCTGCACTTTGCCTCGCCAAATACTTTGTAATTTAACCAAAGACAATTTTCAGAAGGTGCATCCAGGAGAAATATCCCTGGCCCTTTACCTCCTTTCTCCGCCAGTGTGAACACTTTCCATTACATCTGGAAATGGCCAGTAAGAATCACTGACTAATACACAATCTTAGCCAAGAAGAACTAACCAGACGTATGTTATCAGCCACTCAGAATGTTATAAAATGTGACGAGGTGTTTAGAGGTTGTTGTGAGGTTCACCGCTGAAATAAACTGAGAAAGCCTAGCCCTGAAGGAATCTGGTGCGTTCCAGTGCCTCGGCAGGAGGAAAAACCTGTTGTATCTGTTGAATCAACTGCATTCTGGTTTTTCAGAGCAGTGGGGGAGAAGGTGAGAGAGGGAGGGAGACAGACACACACAGAGAGACAATAGTCAGCTTCCAGACTCCCCTAGTAGCTGGCTACAGTAAAAATACCTAGTTCATGTGTCAACGATACTTCAACATTTATTTATTTTTGGGACAGAGAGAGACAGAGCATGAACGGGGGAGGGGCAGAGAGAGAGGGAGACACAGAATCGGAAACAGGCTCCAGGCTCTGAGCCATCAGCCCAGAGCCCGACGCGGGGCTCGAACTCACGGACCGCGAGATCGTGACCTGGCTGAAGTCGGACGCTTAACCGACTGCGCCACCCAGGCACCCCCTAAATGTTTATTTATTATTGAGAGAGAGACAGGGTGCACAAGTGGGGTGGGGCAGAGAAAGAGGGAGACACAGAATGGGAAGCCCGCTCCAGCCTCTAAGATGTCAGCACAGAGCCCGATGTGGGGCTTGAATTCATGAAATGCGAGATCATGACCTGAGCTGAAGTCGGACGCTTAACCGACTGCGCCACCCAGGCGCCCCAACGATACTTCAATTAACAACAACAACAAAACCCTAGTTCACGAGAAATTGGCTTAGAAGTAAATTGGCATTTCCAGGTATAATGAGAATTTTCATAGTTATAGGATTAGCCCTGAAGCTGTCCAATCTAGTTACTGATTTGCATGTTTCTGAAATCTTAAAGGATTTTTCCCAAGACCTGGCTGAGATTCTTTTTTTTTTCTTCACTGAGTCTACATGGTGTTTTTAAATATTTCACTTCAAATATATTTCACTCTAAAAATGTAAGCTTTACACATAGTATTTACCAATTCTTTACATCAAGAGGAAGCAAAAAAAGAACAATCCTATCCAAAAAAAAAACCTATGATTTTTTTTCATATTTCTTTGTGCCCTCATATAAAATGGAAATATTTTACTTAGTTTTGTGATAGCACAACTATACAATTTCAATCTCCCCCCCCCACCCCTCCTTGTATGCATTTCAGCGTTAATTGCAAGCAAATTGCTCTCTCTTCTCTTCGTTTCCATAATCTGTGGTTACCCATTTGCTCTAACCAGATGGCAAAAAATACCAACAGCAGAGGGTTAAAAAGAATGAACAGGGCATCCTGATAGTCATTTCTCATACCCATTGAACCAAATTACTCTCCAGAAAGTCAACCGTTTCTGCAAGGAAAAAAAGACCGATCTGAGTTGCAGGTTCATTTCTGATAGCTTTGTCTTGCTGTGGCTTCTGCCAGGAACGTACAGGGCAAATCATAAGAAAAGCCTTCAAGTCACTAAGCACTGCGAGATATGGACCATTTTTTAGGATATCAACATTGGATGCAGATAGTTTAAAGCTGCATGACTCAAGTTTTACTTGCTGTGCTGTTCTTAACCAGCGAAAAGATTTCAAAGGTCAAGTCCCCACAACACAAGGGTGCCTGGAGGTTTGAAGTGGATCATTTTTTTTATTGTTTTTAATGTTTTTTTTTATTTATTTTTGAGACAGGGAGAGACAGAGCATGAACAGGGGAGGGTCAGAGAGAGGGAGACACAGAATCTGAAACAGGCTCCAGGCTCTGAGCTGTCAGCACAGAGCCCGATGCGGGGCTCGAACTCACGGACCACGAGATCACGACCTGAGTGGAAGTCGGCCGCTCCACCGACTGAGCCACCCAGGCGCCCCTGGGTCATTTTTAATGATGCCAAGTACCCCTTGTAAAACATATAATTGAAGTCATTAAGAGATTACTTTCCAGTCTGTTCTTGCCTCAGTCTGAAATGTTTTAATGAACTCAGTATATTCTTCAGCATTATCCAATATTAGAAATAACCTCGATGGACAAATAATAAGAAAGAAAAGTGAAAAAATTAAAAAAAAATTACCAAACTTAAAGGAAAAAAAAGCCTAATTTTTTATTGGCTGGAAAAAATTAGGGTCAGTAGTTTGAGCAGAGGAGTAAATATGAGAGTTTCTAAGTATTTTTTGCTGGGAGGGGAGAGAGAGGGCTGGGGGGTGGGGTGCTCTTTATTCAGCAGTAGTGCCTACAGAGAGTAGATTAAATGGTATTTCTGGGAAGCTCAGAAAGTAACTGGGTGTGTTGGATTTAGGAATCACAGACACATCAATAAAACTGCCTTGTCCAAATTCTGTATCTTGCTCCTGTGTCAGGATCCTTTTCTAGAGAGTGCATTCTTGTTTGTTTTTTGTTTTTTTTTTAATTTTTTTTAAAGTTTATTTTTTATTTTTATTATTTTTAAATGTTCATTTATTTTTGAGAGAGAGAGAGAGGATGAGCAGGGGAGGAGCAGAGAGAGAGGGAGACACAGAATCCGAAGCAGGCTCCAGGCTCTGAGCTGTCAGCGCACAGCCTGATGCGGGGCTCGAACTCACACGCTGTGAGATCACCACCTGAGCCGAAGTCAGTTGCTTAACAGTCTGAGCCACCCAGGTGCCCCAAAGTTTATTTATTTTTGAAAGAGAGAGAGAGAGAGAGAGAGAGAGACAGACAGACAGACAGAGAGGGAGACACAGAATCCGAAGCAGGCTCCAGGCTCTGAGCTGTCAGCACGGAGACCGACGTGGGGCTTGAACTCATGAACCATGAGATCATGACCTGAGCTGAAGTAGGATGCCTAACGGACTGAGCCACCCAGGCACCCTGAGATTGTGTTCTTTTTCTTTAAAGGTAAGTTTTGTGGTTAAGAAAAGCTATCGAAGGATGAGGAACTAACTGAAAACCCTAGGAGCCTTGCCTCAGTTCAGGGAGGCCACCGGCAGTAAATTGACTCAAGTAGTACAGCTCTGAGACCTGGGCACTCACATGCCTTTACGGTTTTTTGAAGAATGCTTCAAATTCTTGCTGTACTCCTAGGAGGCTGTCAGACTTCAGACACTAATCCCAGGTAGAGTCACAGAGTCCGGAAGACATCCATCCATTCACTGTGACAAACAGAAAGCTGAATTATGTTCCTGCCAAAGCCCGATACGGATTTCTGTTCTCAAAAACAACAACAAAGCCTTTTGTGACCAGATGTCTTATGCTGCTGTAACCGAGATAGTGGTGATATACAAAGAATCCAGGATTTTCTCAGCACCCCAGTTTCGTCACCCAGCAGCCGCATGATGGCTGTGAGGCACTGAACTGTTGTTGTCTCATTAGTGATCTGAGAATGACTAAAATTTCGAGTAGGATTCTTGTGAGGATGTAAGTAGGTTGCATATGTGGAAACATGTTGTGTACTTAAGGCCCTCCACAAATCTCAAAGGGCTGAACGATGGAGCTATTGGGAATAAGGCTTGATTCAGCCAACAGAAAGCTATCTCCATCAACCCCATTATATTCTATATTCACTTTCTACCCACAACTGGTTTTCACGTTCACAGATAAGTTTGGTTTCTCTTTCTTCCTTTTTTCTTCTGTTTGGCTCTCTTGGCACCTATCTCATGATCCAATTGTGATCATAATAGGAGAAATAGCAAGAAAGAATGAAGGAACCCAACATGTTGCCAAGTGAAGCTAACAGAGTAAAACATAATGGTGAGCTGGTCTGGGGGTCCTACTCACCCATGTATCGGGGCCCCTTCTCTTTAACATCAAAATATTTTGAAAATCACCTCACACGTTACTTTCCCCAAAGAGTGTCTGCTTAAAATATGTACATAGAAGAAATCAGGAAAGCACTGTCAACAGCAGCCAAACTGTGGAGAGAGCCCAAATGTCCATCAACTGATGAATGGATAAAGAAGATGTGTTATATATATATATGAGAGTACTCTCCCATAAAAAAGAATGGAATCTTACCATTTGTACCTATGTGGTTGGAGCTAGACAGTATTATGGTGAGCAAAATAAGTCAGTCAGAGAAAGACGAATACCGTATGACTTCATTCACATGTGGAATTTAAGAAACAAGACAGATGAACGTATGGGAAAGGGGGGGAAAGAGAAGAGAGGGAAACAAACCACAAGACACTCTTAAAGATCGAGAAGAATATGGGTTCATAGAGGGAGGTGGGTGGGGGATGGGCTAGATGGTGATGGGTACTGAGGAGGGCACTTGTTGGGATGAGCGCTGGGTGGGGTATGTAAGTGATGAGTCACCGAATTCTACTCCTAAAACCGATATTGCAGTGTATGTTAACTAAAATTTAAATTAAAAACAAAAAGGAATCAGGAAAAAAGAACAAAAGTACTATAAGGAAATATAATTCATTATTTATGTAATTTTGAGGAGGGAAAGTAGCTTTTAACATGATGCCAAGATCAGAATTTACAAAAGCAACTGTGAAGAGAAACAATATTATGAAGCTTTTGCATAAAAGCAATTATTAAGTGAAAAATAAAGGTAGAGGGAAAAAAAATGGAGAAAACGGTATTTGCAACATAGCATAGTCAGTGGCAATTTCTTAATATGTAAAGAACTCTTAGAAAATGAAAGACGGAAAATCCTTTATCAGGAAAAGACAAAAAAAAAAAAGTTCACCAAAGAGCAAAGATGATACGAAACATACTTTCAAGTGTTTTATCTTCCCAGTAGTTTTAAAATGTGAATTTTAAGCAGCAGCAAGATACTCTCGAGTTGGTATAGATTTTTTAAAAAGGAAACCATTCAATGCTGGTCAGAAAAAGACACAGAACATCTCACTGTGTGCTGTTGGCTTGGGGAGTTGACATGATCTGTCTTCAAGAGAAACCACACGTCATCAAACCCTCTACCAGGCATGTCCTTTGCTTCAGGAGTTCCGCCTCAGGGAAAATATTCAATGGAAATAATCCACGGTTTATGCAATTATTTGTCTACGGGAGTGGTTCCCATCTGAGGGCAATTGTGTCCGCCAGGGAGTATTTGGCGATGTCTGGAGAAAGTTTAGTTGTCACAGCTTGAGGGAGGGGAATGCTGCTTCATGCAGTAGAGAGGGGACAGCCGTGCTGCCCAACGTCCTACAATTCACAGGACAGACCCGCAAAATGAAGAACCATTCAGCCCAAAGTGGTAATAGGATTGCAGTTAAAACCCCCTGGTAGGGGCGCCTGGGTGGCGCAGTCGGTTAAGCGTCCGACTTCAGTTCAGGTCACGATCTCACGGTCTGTGGGTTCGAGCCCCGCGTCGGGCTCTGGGCTGATGGCTCGGAACCTGGAGCCTGTTTCCGATTCTGTGTCTCCCTCTCTCTCTGCCCCTCCCCCGTTCATGCTCTGTCTCTCTCTGTCCCAAAAATAAATAAACGTTGAAAAAAAAAAATTAAAAAAAAGAAAAAAAAAAACCCTGGTATACGTGAATGTTTCCTTAAGTGCTAAATAGCCCCAAATAAATGGCTAGGTAAATACATTATGGAGCTTCTATATAATGACCTAGTTTGCAACAATTAAAGTGTTGCAAAATATATCAAATGATACAGAAATCTATCACAACATATTGCAGTTTGTTTGTTTGTTTATTTATATTAGAGAGAGGGAGCACAAACGGGGGAGAGGGGCAGAGGGAGAGAGAGAGACTCTGAAGCAGGCTCCATGGTCAGTGTGGAGCCCAACACGGGGCTCGATCCCACGACCCCGGGATCGTGACCTGAGCCAAAATCAAGAGTGGGCTGCTCCCCTAATATATTACATTTTAAAAAGCTAGTCACAAAGTAGCATGATCTCGTTTTCGGTTAAAAACATGGACTTAATAAAGTGTATCCATAGCAAGGTATTTATAGGGATTGTTTCTCTGTAGTTGGTTGTGATGGTAAGTATTCTTTTTATTCATCTTCATAGTCTAATTATTTTGAATTGCTTTGATATTAAGAGAAATTAATAAAAGTAATGCTGATACATTTTGAAAGAAAACCATAGGATGGATTCATACATGAGTTGTAATTGAGAAAACAAATGACCAGGATCGGTTACCATTTTATTAAATCTTTAAAATCTATGTCTGTCATCAGAATAGACAGTATGCACATTTGAATTATGCTAATGTGTGTTTGCCAACAGACGATTATTATTTCTTGGATGTGTTACAATAATTGTGGCCACACATAAGCTGGAGGTAGACATGAATTGTTGACCGACTCGTGAGGTGTTTACACAGATGAAGCTACACTTTACATCCTACTAGTTACTTTCTTAGGATTTTCCTACCTAAGACATTGGAAGGAGGTTGTTTCAGAATGCTGAAGCTATTCGCATGATACTGTGTTAGTATAATTCTGTTGATGGCAGGCCACATTTTCCAGTCCTATGAAATAATTTGATAACTTCTTTGACTTTTCTTTTTATTAAAACCGAACCATGGACTTGAAAGGAGACACTGATAATGCAATTACTCTTCATCTTTCTTCGAGGTGATTTTTCTCTAACTCCCGTTGAGAAACTTTGAAATAACTTAGTACACAATGTTGGCAAGTTTCTGAATTTCAGGAAATCATTTTTGCTTGTACTTTTTAACAAAATAATTATGCTTTGACATTGCACTTTGTAAAATAGATTTTTTTTTTCTGGACTCATTAGTGTGTGTTCTAGAAATGTAAGGTATTTGTTGTGACTTCCAAACATTTGTTTCATGTTTATAATATGCTCTTCTCTGAGAGGTACTGATGATACTAAAATCAATAGGTGTCAGTTCATATATTTATTCATTCTTCTGTCCAGAAAATGTTTACTTAGCCACTAGTACATGCCAGGCCACTGGGAAGATGACAGGGAACAAAATGGACAACGTTCCTGCCCTCATGAGGACTAAATTCCGTTGAAGCCTGGCTGGTCAGGGCGCCTGGGTGGCTCAGTGGCTTAAGTGTCTGACTCCGGCTTGGGTCATGATCTCACGGTTTGTGAGTTCAAACCCCACGTTGGGCTCTGTGCTGACGGCTCAGAGCCTGGAGCCTGCTTCTGATTCTGTATCTCCCTGTCTCTCCTCTGCTTGTGCTCTCTCTCTCTCAAAAGTAAATGGATAAACATTAATTTTTTTTTTAAATTTAAAAAACGATTGGTGTCTGGCCATGAGGATTTCAGTGTCCAGCTGGAGAGGACGAAGATGGGAAACAAATTACTTCACTGCCGTGAGGTAACTCCTCCAACAGCTTTGTACAGGGTATGATCAGAGCATTGCATTGAGAGCCCAAACCTAACCACGGACAAGCCGACCTGAGTGAAGACTGCCCGGGAGACACGATACCTGGATGGAAAAGGAGGCATTTCCCACAGGGAATATTATAGGACCAGTGTGCCAAGGGTAGAGCTTGGCATCAACCGGGGCAACGCTGTGCCCAAGGAAGAATTGATCTTTCTCTTGGAAAATTGAATCAGGAAAATGAGAGACTCGGCATTTTATTAAGTCATATCAATAGATGAGCCACTGATTGCTATATATCGGTGTCATAGCAGAGCCACAGGAGACTTTGAGGTTGGATGCCTTAATTATTTGTTTTTTTAATTTTTTTTTCAACGTTTATTTATTTTTGGGACAGCGGGAGACAGAGCATGAACCGGGGAGGGGCAGAGAGAGAGGGAGACACAGAATCGGAAACAGGCTCCAGGCTCCGAGCCATCAGCCCAGAGCCTGACGCGGGGCTCGAATTCACGGAGTGCGAGATCGTGACCTGGCTGAAGTTGGACGCTTAACCGACTGCGCCACCCAGGCGCCCCAATTATTTGTTTTTTAAAGACGAAGAAACTAAGGTCTGGAAAGTCAACAGATCGAACACAGAGCCGGGAGGCACCTGGAGTCGCCTGCAGGGGCAGGCGTCAGCTGCTCTCCTGAATTGTCTAGACCGTTTTATACCAAGTCACGCACACTTACAAGGCACACACGCTAATTGTTCTGTGATTATTCATATCCTAGAAATATGATGAGCTGTGGTATTCCCTTGTATGGGGTATTAAATAAATACTATATATATATGTATATTCATACTGAATATGAAAGTATTCAGGATGCACCTTGTTTCAGCTATGTTTCTGTTGAGGTTTTTCACAGGTTCCTCATCACTAAATAGACTGGTATTCATGTGGGAACTAAATTCATTTTGATTTTTGCTTGGGTTTCAAATGTTAAGTGATGAGATGGTAAAACTGAGGGACGAGGCACTCTGGACCCGGAACTTACTGTTTTCCAGAGCCAAGAGGTCATCCTCGTAACCAGGATGGAGCCAGCAAGGTAGAGGCCAAGGCACTCTCCTTGAGTTCACTCCAAGGATTGTATCCTTGTTGGAATAAAATGGCGGAGAAAATGGGGGTAGCGAAAGGGGTAGTGGTGGGACAAACGTAACTTTTAAATCATGGATTGCAAAGATCAATGAGTTCATGGAAAAGAAAATTAACTCCCACATATGTGAAATGTCAAATGAGACATTTTTTAGAACCCCTAAATAGGCTGGAAATGGCTGGAGAATGAAGCAGAGCAAATAACCACCCATTCGTGTTTCAGTGTGACCACAGGTATTAGACGGTTACAAGAATATTGCATGAAAGGGAAATGAAAGAGGTAGGAAACGTGAAAACCATTCATCTTTTCTGGACACAACCACCTTCCTATCCTGGCTGCTTTGTCCATTGTCTTGGTCAGGTACAGAGCGTGAGCCTAAGGACAGGAGGAGTGTTTAAGAGGTACGATTACACTGACGTTGGAAGCGATCTGTTTCTTCCATTTCCTTTCCATTGCTTCAGCGTTGCTTTCTGAGCAATCTACAGCATTAATTTTTTTCAGTAGGTAATTTCCTTTTCCCTCCCTTCAAAAATAATTGTTTATGGCTGTCTTGTTGCCAAAAATATCACAGTCTGGTTTCAGGAAGGAGAATGCCACGAACAGAGAGCGATTCCACACTCGTTAAGATGTTCCTGTGCAGAGACAGGGCCTAGGATTTCACAACCACGCATCTGTCTCTGCTCTCCTGGGACCACAGAGAGATTTGCTCAAGCCCTGTGTCTCTGCTCCCTGGGTCTTCATAAGCTTGAGCTTGGTGAAGCTTGGAAACAAAAGATTTCTTAGTTTCAGTCTATTGAACCTCCTTATTTCTGAAACTGCACATTTATCTGCTTCTTTTCCCAGAAATAATTTAACGGTGAGTCCTCGTTGGAAATTATCTTCAAAGATGTTTGAGTCACTTTTTAAAATAAAAGTGCTGCAACCTTCTGAGACCAACATGGGCCTTCCATATTACTATGTCCCCATATTCAGTTGTCAATCACTGTGTAACAAATTTCCCCAAAACTTAGCAGCTTGACACAACAAGCATTTCTTACCTCGTAGGTTCTATGGGTCAGAAATCTAGGTGCAGCTTGGTTGGGTCCTTGGCTTCAGGGTCTCAAGCTGTCAGCTTAGGCCGTGGTCACATCAAGTCTTGAGTGGGAAAGCATCTGCTTCTGAATTCGTGTCGTTGCCAGGATCCAGGTTTCTTGCAGGTTGTTGGCCAGGGGGTCTGAGTTCCTATCTTCAATTCCTTGTCACGGAGGCCTCTCCAACATGGCAGCTTGCTCCATCAAAACCAATGAGGGGGACGGTCTGCTAGCAAGAGGGAAATCCCAGTCTTTTGTAACGTACTCAGGGAGGAGGCATCGCTTGACCTTTGCCAGATGCCATTGCTTAGAGAGGCACACTTAGGGAGGAGGTGAGGGGAATCCACAGAAGCATGGCTAGCAGGAGATAAGGATCATATAATTCTGAATGTCCTGGCCACTTCCTTTTTGGTTTTTAACGTTTATTCATTTTCGAGAGACAGAGAGAGACAGAGCGTGAGTGGGGGAGGGGCAGAGAGAGAGGGAGACACAGAATCGGAAGCAGGCTCCAGGCTCCGAGCTGTCAGCACAGAGCCCGACGTGGGGCTCAAACTCATGAACCGCGAGATCATGACCTGAGCCAAAATCCGACGCATAACCGACTGAGCCACCAGGCGCCCCATGTCCTGGTCACGTTCTTAATGAGCAGTCTATGTATTTAATTTACTGAGAGTAGATTTAAAGTTCCAGATTCAGATTGCATCTGGGCTACTGACTAGCTCTAGGACCTGGGGTGAGTTATTTAACCTCAGCCTTACTTGCTGCATCTGTAGATGTAAATCTGTAAGAGGAGATAAAACAAATATTTCCCACCTAAAGTCATTTTGCAGATTAATTGAAATAATTCTTCTAAAACAACTAGCATATTGTTCAGAGAGTGAAGTGTTGTCAGTGTCTGAGGTTTTCAGAATGCTGAAAGGATTTTTTTTAATATGTTTATTTATTTTGGGAGAGAGAGAGAGAGAGTGAGAGAGAGAGAGAGAGAATCCCAAGCGGGCTCCACACTGTCAGCACAGAGCCCGATGTGGGGTAGAACTCATGAACCATGAAATCATGACCTGAGCTGAAATCAAGAGTTGGAAGCTTAATTGACTGAGCCCCCCAGGTGCCCCTGAAACGACACTTTTTAATTTAACATTTCCATTGAAACTTACCTAAAATGCATTATGTAGTGTCTTTTCAGATAGTTTATACCCAACAGAATTTTGAAACTCGATAATTTGTGACCCTTGTGTAAAATCTAAATGTTGCTTTGCATTGCTATATATGTATATATATATATGTATATATATATACACATATATATGTGTATATATATGTGTATATATATATACATGTATATGTATATATACACACATACATATACATACATATATGTGTGTATACATATGTATGTATATGTATGTGTGTATATATGTGTGTGTGTATATATATATATGTATATGTATATATATATATGTATATGTATATATATATGTATATGTATATATATATATATATATACATATATATATATGTAGTGAGGTCTGAGTGGCTTTTGAGACGTTTGAAACTTTTTGCCTCCTTAAATGGTCCCAAACTGCGCTAATTTTGAGTGGTTCTATTTGATTTTAATCTGTTTTTTCTTCTGTCCGGCTCTAACCCTGCCATCTAGTACATTTCATTGTCATCACTGTGCGGCGTGCTGCCAACCCTTCTCTCTTCTAATCTGTTGTGGACTTAAGATGTGGAGGCAGCGTGTCCTGCTTGAGAGCATAAGACAGTCCTAGGTGTAAATCCCAGCCTTCATACTTGCTATCTCTGGATTGTACTTGACTCCCAGTACCTAGCTTCCCTGTGCCACTGTGTATATCACCTATAAAACCTATGAACTATTTTTATTAACAGTAAATTAGATTGTGCATATGCAGTTATTAGAATATGGTAAACATGTGATACATTCAGCTATAATTATTTAAAATTTCGCATCAGTAGCTCTTAGAATTTTCTGAAATATAAGGACAAACAGGCTATAATTTGGGGCTCTTTTTTTTTTTTTGATCAAAGTACATTAGCATCTACAGTGTTCCAGTGAGTTCTAGATCACTGAAGTTTTGTTATGACCTTAGATCTAATGTCATTTGGGTTTTGTCCCTTCGGAATTCCTTTGGTAAAAAAAAAATCATGGTAATCATCTCATATTGCCACCCAGGTTACGTGTAGTGGTTTTCTTTCTGTACCTCAAAGCATGATAGCATCTACGCTTCTTTGGGTTTCTCTTCTAGGGAAGGTATTTGAAGTCACTTTGAGTTGAAAATAAAACTCATTAATCCTCATTAACAAGTTTAAACCAAAGACTGAGTATCAGCGTACTATTGGAAAGTGCTTGATAGATACAAAAAGTGACACTGTATTTCACATTCTACACATCAGAAGCTTGAAGACATGCCACGGGCTGGGAACATTCCTTCATTTTTTTTTTTTAATTTTTTTTTTCAACGTTTATTTATTTTTGGGACAGAGAGAGACAGAGCATGAACGGGGGAGGGGCAGAGAGAGAGGGAGACACAGAATCGGAAACAGGCTCCAGGCTCTGAGCCATCAGCCCAGAGCCCGACGCGGGGCTCGAACTCACGGACCGCGAGATCGTGACCTGGCTGAAGTCGGACGCTTAACCGACTGCGCCACCCAGGCGCCCCGAACATTCCTTCATTTTGACTGCAGGAGACTATCATTATTCTTAGGCATATCCACAAGAGCAGATGTAAGTATACGTAAAGAAAGACGTATTCTCTCACGGTTTTCTCACACCTGAGATTGAGTAGCCCCTTTAGGCCGAGAAATCAACATGGTTCAAGTGAATATTAAAAGCAGACGGGACGTGTAGAAGAAGTTTGGAAGGAGAAGGACAGAGGAAGTACAGAGACCTGCAGGAGCCTTAAGGGTCAAAGTATGTGCCTGGGGTGAGGAGGGACAGAAGCAGGTGCCTCAGGCTCCCAGAGCGTAGAGTTACGAATATATGTCTACGAAACCAACGCGGGCCAGTATGTTTCAAGTCCTAGCTGTGTCATTTCTGAATGTGTGGGCTTGGGCAGGGTGTTTAGCATCTCTGCGGTTTAGTTTCCTCATCTGTGAGGTGGAGGCTGCTCCAACATTCACCTCACAGCGGTTGTGAGCCTTGAACGAGAGACGGAGCGTATCACTCTTAGCATCGCGCTGGGCACAGTGTGAGTGTTCCGTGTGTTTTGTGGCCTCGCTATAATCAGTAGCAGTACTTTGCAAACTTTTTCTCTAAGGGGCCAGATAGTAAATATTTTAGGTTTTGGAGGCCAAGGGACAAATTGACACTATTATGTGGGTCCTTACAATAAGAGATTAGACGTATTCCTACAAAAGTTTTAATGGCAGAATGCAAAATATAATAACGTAGCAGAGCACAGTGTTTTGTAATACAGATGTACTAAGGAAGACGAAATTCTGTTTTGCAGGGAGATAATATTTCCCTTAATCGTGGCTCAAAGCTCGTGCGCCCTGTCACCAAGTTTCTTTTTGCAAATGTTCATCTGCAGCAGGCATTCTGGACACACAGGAGGGCTATGTGAAGACAGGTGATGGGCCAAATATGGCCAGAGAGCTGCAACAGGAACAACGGCTCCCAACTTTTCTCTCCCGGTCTTGCCACTGAGATCCACACCATGGATCACGGTCACAGAGGTGACACGCTCCCATGTCACTCACTTCCCAGCACCATAGCTTTAACCCCACCCTTTCATGTGACACATGAAAGAAATAATCTGCCTCAAGCAAACACTTCTGCATTATAGTTAATGTAGTCACAAGTGAGCCAGACGCATATCCCAACTGATCACGCCTGACCATTGTGCTGTGACACGAGAGCCTCTTTTTTTTTTAATGTCTATTTGTTTTTGAGAGAGAGAGAGAGAGAGAGAGAGAGAGAATGGGGGAGGGACAGAGAGAGAGGGAGACACAGAATCTGAAGCAGGCTCCAGGCTCTGAGCCATCAGCACAGAGCCCGATGCAGGGCTCGGACCCATGAACTGTGAGATCATGACCTGAGCCGAAGTCGGACGCTTAATTGACTGAACCACCCAGGCACCCCCAGATCCTATTTTTTAAAAGGGAGACTGTAATGTAGGCAAAGGAAGATTGTTTTTTCTTCTTTGATGTGTGGGGGACGATGAAATGGAGATCTGAGCTCTGGGACCAGGAGTTCTGTGCCTCCTCTTACCAATAGTGACCCCAATTATGTGCCAGTTGCAGGCTCTTTCCAGAAGCCTCCACCTATAAATCCACCTGCCCACTGGGCGTCTCTGCCTGGATCGCCTACAGGAATCTCCAACTAATCCTGTAATACCGACGCATTATCAAGCCCCCAGCCCATCATGTCTTAAATACACCCCTTGTGCTCCAGCCCTCTATCATCTTCCTGGTCTGGTGTTCACATGACCATTTCTAAAACATGCTGTGACTTACATCCTAGGCAGGAATAAGTTCCTTAATGTGGTCTTCAGGACTCACATATTGGGACCTGAACCTATCTCTCCAAACATGCCAGCATCATCAAATGGCCGGTTATTCCATTCCATTCCAAATGGCTACAGGTGCCATATTGTTTCTTCGTGTACAGATCTGTGATTGTTTTGAAATAAAACTGTTCCTGTTTTAAACTTGACTCTCGTGGTCTCTAATAGAGCCTTCCTTAGCATGTATTTGCTCTTCCCAAATGGAAGACGGATTAATGACTTTCCTGTCAGCTTATCTCACCTCATATTTGAGTGTTTCATTTTTCTCTACCTTCATCGAATGCAAGAAATGGAAGGGAAGAGAACTGGAATTTTCTCATTGTTACACACTAGTAAGAAACTCAATGCACCATCAGCCACTGCTAGCCTCGGCTGTGACAGAGAACAGTCTGAGAAGAGGTCAGTTTTCCGCTGGGCAGCCTTGCTTTACCCTCTCATGCCAATGGTAAAACAACTCTATTTTTAAAATCTGTAATTTTCCTTTAAAAGCGTGTCTTATTGGGGCAGAGGGTGGCTCAGTTGGTTAAGCATCCAACTTTAGCTCAGGTTCGTGGGTTCGAGCCCTGCATCGGGCTCTGTGCTGTCAGCTTGGAGCCTGGAGCCTGCTTCAGATTCTGTGCCTCCCTCTCTGTCTGTCCCTATCCCGCTCACACTCTGTCTCTCTCTGTCTCTCAAAAATAAGTAAACGTTAAAAAAATTTTAAATAAATAAATCAAAGAGTGTCTTATTATACTATGAAGCAGTTGGGCCCATTTTACTCAAAGGATGAAATCCACAGTGCACCACAGGACCAAAACTAAGATTGGACTCAGATTTGCGCGTGCGGTGTTTATACCTGCATCTAGGAAGCCCAGCCCTTCCAGCGTGTGGAAGAGCACAGCTCTACAGAACTGTCCCCTTAACCCTAGAGCCACAGCGGACGGTTAGCATACAGTCCCCTTGTACCTGGTTCTGAAAGCACAGGGCCTCTCTAAGGATAAGGAAACACCGAGACTGTAAAACCAGCAAGCACGTATGTAAAGACCAGGTGACAAATGTGGGAAAGGTTCACACAGTAGAAAGGGTGAAATAAAAATGTATAATTTATAAATATGTGTTAATAATATATGAATATATACTTATACTTAATCGATATAAATATATTAACATATATAAGCAAAAGCACTTATATCAAAGCAAAAGCAATTTGCTGGAAAATTTGTTTTTTCCTTACTGTTTGCCTTTGCTAATTAATTGACTGTTCTTTTCTTTTTTTTTAATGTTTATTTATTTTTGAAAAAGAGAGAGAGAGAAAGAGAGAGCGTTGGTGGGGAAGGGGCAGAGGAAGGGAGACACAGAATCCAAAGTAGGCATCAGGCTCTGAGCTGTCAGCACGGAGCCCAACGCCAGGCTCCAGTTCGAAAACTCGAGCTGAGATCAAGACTTGAGCTGAAGTCGGACACCTAACCGCCTGAACCAGCTGGGCGCGTCTACTGTTATTTTCAACTATTATCTTCAACGTTATTCCACTGGTTATATGTAGTGATGTGATGGTCAGGCTCCAGTATTATGCTGCACAAAGATAAAGCATGCACACAGGAGCACCTGGGTGGCTCGGTCGGTTGAGCGTCTGACTTCACCTCAGGTCATGATCTTGCAGTTTGTGAGTTAGAGCCCCCCCGTGGGCTCACTGCTGTCAGTGCAGAGCCTGCTTGGGATCCTGTGTCCTCCTCTCTCTCTCTGCCCGCCCCCCATGCACGCTTTTCTCTCGCTCTCCCTCAAAAATAAATAAACATTAAAAAAAAAGAAGAAAAGCATACAGAGTATATTTAAACAAACGATATGAATGCTCATAACATGAGTGTTTTTAATCTACAAAAGGAATCCTATTATGTACACATGGCAAGAAATGCTGGCACATTCATACGCTTTTCTACTTTTTGTCCTGAGTGCCTTGAGAACAATTATCTCCTTCCTACCTCTTCAATTTCCTCGTAATTACATTCGAAAGATTCAATATGTCCCATTTCTTTGGTTAACAAGTCACCGTGTCATCAGGGTCAGAGTCAGAAATCGCTTGTTTCAGTTTTCAGCTGATCAGGGGCAATCGAATACCATTAAGCTGTGTCGTCCTTTTCTGATGTGTACTGACCCCTTCTACTCCAAGGATAGTGGAAACTCTAAAAGCAGGTACCTATCATTTGCTTAAAGAGTTAAGTGTCACAAATTTGCCACTTCTTAACCTTCGGAACAGAAATATATTGTCTAACACCCGTGGAAAGCGGAGACGGCCCCCTGCATTTGGGAGTTGGAGCGATGGTAAACTGTCCTGTTCTGAGCATGTGCGGTGAGTTGTGATAGTACAGGCCTCCCGATGTGCTCACGAGCATGGTGGGTTTCTCTGTGAGCGCTGAGCCAGGAGACTCCATCCGGCCCCGTCTGCCTGTGCACTGTGGGTGAGACCGTGCACCAAACATCCACCGGAGGATGTTTGTGTGGACTGAGCACAGAGATGTAAATATACATCAAAGCCCAGAAATGTGGGCATTTTGATTCATTGGACTCCGACCTCAGGCCAGGCAAGCCTCAATTTATCAAAACAGTGACCGGCGGAAGAGTGAATAGGACGCATCGTTTAGGGAAATGCACCCCCGTATTGATCCGAACTATTGGCGTAATATTTAAATGTGTTTGCCAAGGTCATAAATCATTCTCGTTCCCCGAGCAGGCAGGCAGCAGGGCACAGAGGCAAGAAGGCTGCGTGGGGAGCCCTGGCTGCATTTTCTGCTGCCTTGACACATGGCCTCAGGCACGTAACTCTCTCTGCCACCAGCTGCCACCGCACAGGGGAATGTGGGATCCCTGCCATTCCAGGAACCACCAAGCACTCCGTAGTGGAATTCTCCAATAAATGATGCTGTATCGAGCTAATTATCACTATTTGGACATATATCTTGAATGCATCCATCTGGAACCCCCAAAATCGACCCACTATGGTATGATGAATGTACATGTCACGGGAAGGAAAATGCTCCAAAGGAGAAATTGAGCATTACCCAAAGCCAGATGCAAAAATCCATGCTGGTAGTCGTCTGTAGTTTGAGCATCTATGCTTTTTCTTCTGAAATCTATATTTATTCTTGGTGTAAAAGAATATTAAGCAAATTAACAATAGCAAATCAACCGTTTAATCCTTCAGATACCACATAGCAATATAGTTTTTAAATTTGATCTGAAATATCCAAAAGGCTTTAAAACAGTTGGCTCTGTTATCACGGCATCAAAATACTAAAAAAAAAAAATCCTAGCTTTAAAAATATTTCATACCCAGACTGGGGGAGGCTAAGGAGACATAGTTGGCCACAGTGCATCAGTGTTATTTTCTTGGTTTTTATCATCCTACTAAGGTCATAAGATATGCTAGCATTTGGGGAAGCTGAGGGAAGGGTGTAGGAAACTCCATTGTGCTAATTTTGCAACTTCTTTTATAAATCTGACATAATCTCAAAAGAAAGAGTTAAAAATATTCCATGAATGAGATTTTTCACTGTGCCGTTTATCTTCAGATAGGCCAGTTTGGAATTTTTACTCCAGTATTGATGTCTGATTGTAATTTAAGAATCCGTATGGAATCGCAAACTATTAGAGCTAGGTGGATTGATTCTGTTTATTGGTGGAGGAGGGATGAAAAAGTAATATTTAATGATTAGTTACTAGGTGCCAGGTTTTAGCAACTCTTGTTAATTGTGTCCCAGTATCTGTTGGCCTATTCTTTCTTGCCGCGTGAACCCTGATTTTCTTCAGGGCCACACGTGCCTAGCCTGGGTGAGAGTTCACCATGATCTCTGGTTTCCCTATCTCCCTTGCAGCTGAGGTGGTCCACATGTGACAGTTCCGGCCAATAAGATAACATGAAAGGATGCAGGAAATGTTTCTAGGAAAACATTGCTTTCCTGATAAAAGGACCAAACATAATCTGAGTCCTCCCTTCTCCCCCATCTTACCTACCCTGAATACAGCTGTGAGGTATGGAATTCTGGCAGCCAGCTTGTGACAAGAGGCAGAGACCAAGAAAACTACAGAGATGCCAGCCCTAAGGTGATAAGCCAACCAGCAGCTACCTACCTCCAGAGTTTTTTGATATGGGAGGAAAATAAACTCTTATTAGTGTAAGCCAGTGTTGTGGTTTTTGTTACCTGAAGCTGAAAACATTCCTAATTTACCCAAAAGTGTTACGCGGACCATTTCCTTTCAACTTCACGACTCTCCTTTGGATACAGACCTTATTCCCATCCTACCCATTATACCGATTGGGAAACCAAGGCTTATGAAGATTAATTAACTTTCCCACAGTCAGACAAAGGTGAGTGAATCTATAATTGGAATCCAAACGTGCCTGGCTCTAAGCTTTCTTCCTTTTCCACCACACAACATGGCTTCTATATGGTGATTTGTACACGAAATGGCAGCAAAAATGCTCAATTAGGAAACTTGCCCAGAGTTCCCTACGTAGTGGGCGTTGTAGTAGTTTGAGGACTCCAGCTGCCCTCAAAGCTTGGCTTGCTTTCTTATTTCTAAATAGCTCAGTAAGTAAGGTGCACAAAGAACTGTCTACAATCTCTGATACAGTTTTATCATCCCACACTCCTATGGAGTGATCAGAATTAGCTTTCTTCCCTGTAATTTATAGTTTGTAGTTAAGCTTTCTCTGCAACAGAAGCTGTGTGACCAGTCCAAGGTCATGTAGTCGGTCATCAGTGGCCCGTGAACTTCCTGACACTGTGCTAGTCTGCTCTAATGTGTGACATTTGCTTCAACCTTTTAATCACTGGGAGCTTCCCCCTAAACAGTACATCTTATTGGCATTTTTACTCTTCGCTGCTCTTCACTTTCTTTTTCTTTTTCATTAGAAAAGGATGCCCAGAACATCTTCATCGTGATGCTACTTTCTTGGGTTTGTACTTACTGGATTCAAGCTACACTGGGGATACGTATCAGAGATCTGAGGGGTGATCAGCACAACTTTGGGGTTTATAGTCAAGTTTGAGAGAAGGACAGGTATCAGAACGGGACAAACTCTGACTGGGAATTAGGAGGTCTGGATTCCAAGCCAGCTGTGCTTCGAAAAGACTAGATGCTGCAGCAGTGTAAGTCAGTATTAAGGAGAGGTTGGGTGTGATTGCTCAAAAAATATTTGCTCTACCTCCCGTGTAGACCCTCCTTCTTTCCAAAACCACAGTTATCTGGACTATTAGAAGAAGGTCAATGGATAAGCTAATTAAGGAAGAAAGGAAGAGAGGGAAGGAGGGAGGGAGGAAGGAAGGAAGAGGGAGATGGGGGGGACTGAGAAAGGAAAAGAGAGAGAGAGAGAGAGAGAGAGAGAGAGAGAGAGAGATGGAGGGAGGGAGGGAGAAAAAGAGAGAGAGAAAAAAAGAAAAGAGAAGAAAGAAAGAGAAAGAAAGAAAAACAAAGAAATAAAGAAGAAAGGAAGGAAGAGGGAGAAGGGAGGAAGTGAGAAAGGGAGAGAGAGAGATGGAGGGAGGGAGAAAAAGAGAAAAAAGAAAGAAAAAAGAAAGGAGGAAAGAAAAAGGAAGCAAGGAAGGAAGGAAGGAAGGAAGGAAGGAAGGAAAAGAAAATCCATAAATGAACTAAAAATCTCATAAGTTGATAAATCATGCATCAGAATTATGGGAGCAATATTATGCACATTCTCTATACTCCTATTTTTCTAGCAGTTTCAACTTCCTCTTGCTCCACTTAATGGTACAGGATAGTTAAACCCAAGGGAGATGTTATGTGTGCAGGTTTATAGGTGAGAACGTTGTTCATATTTCTGGAGGCTGAGCCATTGCATACTTGGTATATCAGTGAGAAAAGGGGCTGGTGGTTTGTAAGGCTGCTGGACCACTGTCTGTCTTCAGTGCACATCCTGACCCCTTGGCAAAGGAACAACCAAAACCTTATCTTTCCAAAGCATGGAAGAGAAGTAGTTAAACTAAAAGGCTTCATGTACACTCTTCACCAAAAGGCATGATTGAAAAAGCATGGCTTTGGAGTCAGATATTGTTAAGTTAGACCCTGTGGCCCCACCATACCAGCTATGTCAACGTGGGCCAGTTACTTAGATCTCTAAGTTTATTAAAATGGGTATAATAATTCCCTCTTCGTGGTGTGATTGCATGAATTTAAAAATATGTTGGCATAGACTGTAGCTCAGTGGTTCCCCAGACTCCATACCTGATTGGAATTACTGGAGGAAAGAGCCAGTTCCCACCAATCTTGTATTTACCATGCTCTCCTGCCCCCAAATACCCTTCATTATTCCCCTCCTTGTTTGCATATTGGTTCTTTCTATCTCTAGTTGACATACATTCTTCCAGTGCCTCTTCGATGCTCTGAACACCTCTGTCGGGACCAGGAGCTATGAAAATAGTGTGACCCTTCTTTCTGAGGTCTAAAATGCTTTTTAAAAATTTAGGGGCGCCTGGGTGGTTCAGTCGGTTAAGCGTCTTACTTCCGGCTCAGGTCATGATCTCATAGTTCATGGGTTCGAGCCCTGCGTCGGGCTCTGTGCTGACAGCTCAGAGCCTGGAGCCTGCTTCGAGTTCTGTGTCTCCCTCCCCTGCTCGCACTCTGTCTCTGCCTCTCTCTCAAAACTACCATAAACATTTAAAAAATCTTTTTAAATAAAATAAAAATACTTGACATTTAAACAGAGAGAAAAGACCAGATCGGCAAAAAAAAAAAAAAAAAAAAAAAAAAAAGTTCCTTTATTTGCGTTGCACTTAGTTGCACCCAACCTTACTGAATTTGGCTTCACTTTAAATATTTTGCTCTAAGCACTTTTTTTCAAAACTCAGGATCTTCAAAAGATGTAAGAAATTATAAGTGGCCTGGAGTACAACCTATTGAATTCCTTACCTATTGCCATTGTTTATTATACAGTAGAGTGGGACCATTTGAACGAAATGGGTGCTTTATAATGGTTCTGTGTGGTCTAGTCTACTTGGGGGAAAAGATAAGTGAGTAAAGGAAGGACATACTTACTGGATATCCCAGTCAACTAAGGAAATGGACAGGAGAAGGCAACAATACAGGAGCCCTCCCGCTCAAAAATATTTCCGTGTTGTTTGATCTCCTTTCCTTCTCTTTGCACATGGCTTTTTCTTGTGTGTATTGTATTCAATTTTTTTGTTTTTATTTTATTTTTTGATGCGGTAGAAAATTACCACAAATTTAATGGCTTTAAGAAATGCAGGTCTTACAGATCTGGAGATCTGAAGTCTAAATCAGGTTTTGACAACACTGCATTCCTCCTAAGGTTCTTAGGCAATAAGGTTTCCTTGATTTTTTTTTTTCAGCTTCTATAGACTACCTCTGTTCCTTGACTCATGGCCCTCCCTCTCTCTGTTATCACCTCTGCTTCTACTAACTTGGACCCAACTGCCTCCCTCTTACTAGGACCCTTGTGATTACATTGGGCCTTTCCAGATAATCCAGGGTAGTGTCATCATCTCAACATCCTCAATTCAACCTGCACATTCCGTGTACCATATAAAGTAACATATTTACAGGTTCCAGGAATTAGGACATGGGCATCTTTTGAGGGACACTATTCAGCCTACTACATATATATGTATATATATATGTATATATATATATATATATATATGTATATATATATATACATATATATATACATATATATATATATTTACATCTATACATGTTTTTTTAACGTGTATTTATTTATTTATTTTGGGAGAGAGAGCGTAAGAGGGACACAGAGAGAGGGAGAGGGAGAATCTCAAGCAGGTTCTGTGCCTTCAGCCCAGAGCCTGATGCGGGGCTCGATGTCACAAACTGAGAGATCATGACCTGAGCCAAAATCAAGAGTCAGACGCTTAACCAACTGAGCCAGGCGCCCCACCTACTACATATATTGACCTAGATACGGTTTTTATTTCAGATTTTACTGTTCCCTTCAGTTCCTAGGTCCCATCTCACTAGCTATGGCCCTGGACTTCAGAATTTTGTCTCCCCTTTTTGAATTCCATATCCGAGCTTGTCATGTCCCCACCATAGCGTGGAGTCTAGATTCCTCACCAGCCCTGATAAGTTTTAACCAGCTCCTTATTTTCCTATGAGGATGACACTTGAATGAAATTATGTGAACCTGGCTGTAGGAAGAATTTTGACAGCATACAAATAATAAAAATTTAATAACAAGCGCTGACTAATTACCAAGTAATAAGAGCAGAGTTTCTTCCTGGCTGTCTGTGATTCTGACCTTTGAATGTGCAGGTGGAGGCAGGTCTGTCTGCAGTTGTCCATGGTCCTGAACCACTCTGCAGGCTAGAGTTCAGTTGTTTCTCTTGACCTTTGGGACACCAGCCCCTCTGTCTCTGTTTCACTGTGTTTTCCAGAAATTCTGAAGGACGTGAGAAGAGAAGAAGTTAGAGCTGTGAAGGGAGCTTAGTGAGAGAATATGAAATGAACAGAGTTTGTTGGACAGGCAGAGCCTTTGATAGGTTGCCAGGTAGATAATAGGAAAACATTGTTTGACATAATTTTCACATAATACAACTACAAAAAAGATATCATGACTGATCATGGCATAAATGTCAAATAACTAAAAGGAAAAAGAATATCTATTGAACAATGTAAAGGGTGTATGTGTGAACCTTTGGGCAAACAAAATAGGTAAAAATATAGTGATTAGTTGAATTGCACAAAAATGTTCAAATTGCTTTTTTGCTTGCGATTTGATGGAAAATACTACCTTGTGCAATTTATTACATGTATTTTTGATGTCATGCATTTTTGACAATCATCATGTTTCTGAGGTTACTATCTGCCCCTCCCCTACACCTCGCCTTCCTCTCCCACCTCCTCCCTCCCGACCCCAGACACCATCATCACACATCATGGTGGGGAATGTGCCTTTCCACAAATTTCTCCACTCTTTCACCAGAGATAGAGTACACTTTCGATCCTTGACCTTGTCTGTGATCTTCATTATTCATTAGTTCCTCATCTTAGAAACCTCCATTCTTTAGGGATGGGATGGAATGGGGATTAGAAATGGATTTCAGGTGCTAGATGTCTGTGATTCACATTATTTGACAGGAAAAACTACAGATTTCATACACAAACAACCGTGATTACACAGTTACTTCAGCTAATTTCAAACCTTAGAGAGGCACAGGAATAGAATATGGACCAGGCATGTCAGTTGCACACTTTTTAATAAATAAAAGCAAGAATAGTAGCCTTTTTACATGTTGACAAAGTTGGCCAAAGCAACCTCATTGCAATTTTATTATCAGAACATTCTGGTGGTTCTTATACATTTCATTTGTGGTAGATTTGTACTTGGACATACCGGAAGTTCTAGACATACAGGCGCAGCAATAGTCTGATTGTGGAATTTTCCACCTGAAACTACTGGGTTTTTAACTAGTAAAGCTTGAAACAGATTTCAGTTTAGATGATTTCCCAGAATTAAAAATAGACACCTGTGTTATATTGTGAGTTTTCTTCATTTAGCATGTGAGCGAAAGTTTTGTTCTTGTATTTAATAATAATAATATTAGTAATAATAATAAGTGGGATGATAAATAAATAAATCTGGGTGCAGAGCCCTTTGTTAAGTGAAACATTAACAGGAAGAAGTCAAGGTACATGCCCACCAACGTGGGTTAATACATCATGAGTGTACTACTCTTGGGTGCAGAATTAATATTGTATAGAAGAGTGTGGTAGATTTTATCCTAATTGCTGTTCCCCCCCAAAGCCCATTTCACTTAGAGCACACCTTCATTTTATATCTAGTTAATAAGGAAGACTATGGTTTAAAGTCTGTGTTGCCATGGAAACAACCAATTATAAGTGCAATCTGAAGCGATGGAAGACAGCTGCCAAAACTCTCAGGGAAAAAAAATGATCTGGGTTGGCAACCTACAAGAAACGTTGCCTGCTAAAAGCTTTTGCCAGCCTCCCGTAGCATTGGCCTGCAAGTTTATATCTGAACAAACATCTTGCACCCATTTGCTAAGCGCTGCATCTGTAATACATTCTAAAAGGATAATTGTGTCTGGGGCTCAACATATGTGATGGTGAGGCAGGAAAAAAATTCTCTATTTTTTAACTATAATTTCTCTCATATGTTTCTTATAATTTCATGGCACCAACATCAACACAAAAGAGAGAAAAGAACCTTAAGTGGGCCAGCTTCCTTCTAAGTTCAGGAGTGTATTCACAAGTTGTGTTTTAAATAGTCTTATGTTGGTTGCTTACACATAACAAGGCATAATGCTAATATTTATCAAGATAAGAATTCTAGAACTGCAGTAAACTATCAAGCCACCAATTTGGAATTTTGGTGTTTAACATTTGGATCCCTGTGGCGCACTTAATTATACTTGTAGCTTAATTTCTACTTCCTAATCACTGTATATTATTATGCTTTGTTCCAGGAAGCTCAATATGCAAACATAATTCATTTCCCAAATAGAAAATTAAATTGGAGATAATTCACATGATATGGAAACCAATTTGACAATAAACTTCATATATTGAAAAATAAATAAAAATAAAAATAAAATATATTTCACACGCGTTATTCCATTCTTCCTGGTAACAACCTGGTGAGAAAGGATGTTTTCATTTTCATTTTGCATAAAAAGAAACTGAGATGTAAATGATTCAGTTAGTTAGCAATGAAAGTAGGGGCAACCCCCCACCTATACCTTCAGACCTTGCATGATTTTCACTCTACACTGCGGCCACCCTGCAAGCTTAAAATTAAATGCACCTGGATATTAACCTTTAGTATGTCAAATAATGTAGCTCTTAATCTTTACTTCAAAAAGTGTTTATAGTTGAGACTCATCAATTAGTAATGTACGGATAACTGTATTCCCTAGAGGCCACCTGTGTCTTTCTCTTATTTGTAGTTAAGTGATCGGGAAGTGAAAGAGTAAAATTGACAATGATGGGAATCACATTCAATTAGCATGAAATAGTAAACAGCTGCTGCGTTCAAACTTGTTATGAGATTGTCAGAGTTGAAACATTACAATACACATGGCACAGTTTTGAATAGTGAAAGAGAAGTTGAATCGAAATGTAAAAGCTTGATACATAGAACTTTCGGGTCCTAGGAGACACACAAGAATTTCCCTTTTAAGGAAGTGGGCTATATATAGTGTGCAAACCCCTATTCTGGTAAAAAAACAAAAAAGTAAATTCCAAGGTTGAATAACATTTTTCTTATATTGGCATGGTACTCATTTGTGCAAGAAGCGTTTTTATTGCACTTAGTCTAGGGCAACACTAATCATCCTCTCTATAATTAGGGGATTGTAGGAAATTAGCCACACAATCTCGCTCCCCACCCATGCACTCCAACAACCAAACAAAATAAAACCAAGTGTCCACCTATGGTCAAGAACACATCTCCTGCCTTCTCAAGGGCACTGCTTCCAGAATCACCTCTCTTCTTATCTTTATATTCCTTTTCTAATTGTTTATTTTCCTCTCCTGCCAAGTTCTTTTCTCCAGTGGTTCATGGGCGTCGTCCTCAGTTCTTTATATCCCCCCAAATTAGTTCAAGTATCATTGTAGGTACGGCGAATCTCTGAGCCTCCATCCCCTTCCACAGAACGCACGCATAGCCACAGCTGCTGGAGTCAGCTTTCTACTGCAGGTGAAATGGCTTCAGAAAGTCATGGTTCCAAAGCCAAAGAAGAGATTTCAGCCAGAAATAAAAAATGGGCCATGACTTAAGGTACGAACAAAAGGAACATCTCTCTAGCGGTGATGTCTTACAGTTGTAGGGTCCCACTTCTGAAGATTGAAAGAATGTTATTTCCTACTAAATCAATGTGATATGAAGTTTGTTGTGTCAGATGACTGTTCATTGATTTTTTTGTTTGTTTGTTTTTCTCTTAGCTGGTGGGCAAAATCCTTATTTATTGATAATTGTTGATGCAGTTTTCGACATATATTCTTGTGGTGGGTCTTATTATTACTATGTCCAGAGTAGACTAGAAAAGCTGTGTCATTGAACAGGGAAAAGAATTGTTTAGGAGCAATTTTCCTCTTGTCCATCACAGGGAGTGGCTTTTCAGGAAATGTGCTTCCCAGTTGTTTGGTTTCCGGCCATTTTGAGTTCTAAGGAAAACCACCCATGACCCATTTTTAAAAAGTGCTTCATATCACTAAGCTAGAATTTTACATACATTAAAATAATTTGGGGTATTTTCATCATAATTCTTACAAAATAAATTTGAGTATATATTTTTGAGCATGTTAAAGTCTTTCAGATAGAGTCAACAAACTAATGACAGTATAAGTTTAAACAATAAACATCTGCATTGTCTTTTTTTTTAACGTTTATTTACTTTTGAGACAGAGAGAGACAGAGCATGAATGGGGGAGGGTCAGAGAGAGGGAGACACAGAATCGGAAACAGGCTCCAGGCTCTGAGCTGTCAGCACAGAGCCCGACGTGGGGCTCAAACTCACGGATCGCGAGATCATGACCTGAGCTGAAGTCGGCCGCTCAACCAACTGAGCCACCCAGACGCCCCTGCATTGTCTTTTTAAAAAGTGCTTAAGATTTGAGTTTTAGCTTTTGCCCAAGAATCATCATGGAAAATCAGTTTGTTCTGTAGTGGAACTTAAGAAGCATTTTCTTACTTGAAAAAGCAATTTCATTTTAAAGACAGAACCACTTACTCTTAGAATACTTGTTTTTTCAGTAAAGATTTCTGAAATTTCCATTTATTGTTCTTCTCTTCCCAAACCTAATCATCCCTACCTCAATTCCAGATGTCCTACTTGTGTTTGTCAAAAATGTATTTGAAAACCGATCGCCACATCATGTGTGTTTTGAGTAAAACAAATGATTTCTCTGACCAGTCCTCTTGTGGAACTTCCCTCCAAGGGAAGCCTCAATCTACAAAGAAGGTTTGGGGAGGGGAGTAAATGGGTTATTTTCCATTGCTGTATCTACATTTCTTTACTTAAAATAAAGCAAATTGTGGTTGGTTTCACTAAATAAATAGCAATAGTAATGGTCAATTCAGTATATAATCATTCATCCAAAATAAAAAGCTAAAGGTTAGCCATGGCAACTTGCTTACATTTACTGAACTTAAGGAAGCCATATTTGTGTTACTGGAAGGAATCTCAGGTAGAATCTGGGGTAGGGGTGGGGGAGGGGAAGGTGTATATTGTATATATAATATACATAATGTAAAATATACATATATAATACAAAAATATAAACAAATATAAAGTTATATAAATACACATAATTTTGGGGGCTACTGGGTGGCTCAGTTGGTTAAGTGCTAACTTTGGCTCAGGTCATGATCTCACAGTTCATGGGTTAGAGCCCCGCATCAGGCTCTGTGCTGGCAGCTCAGAGCCTGGAGCATGTTTTGGATTCTGTCTCCCTCTCTCTCCCCAACCCTTGCTTATACTCTCTCTCAAAAATGAATAAATGTTAAAAAAATTTAAATAAATATATGTAATTTTATATTTGTTTATATTTCTGTATTATATATGTATATTTTACATTGTAAATCATTTGAACTCTACTAATTCAGAATATCCCATATGTTGAGTTGTAATTGTCCAATGATTATGTACTTATTTTCTAGGGAAAAAACAATTTGTTAAGTACAATAACTCCAGAAACCAAATTCAGAGTTACTGACACAGGAATGAGTTTTAGAGGCTTGACACAGTTATATTGTTTGTTCAACGGGCACCTCTAAAACAGGAGGTCAGTGAGTTCTGTGTTTATTAAAGCAGAGGAAATAGAGTCTGGGAATTGTGGCTGAAATTACTGTACAAAAGATAAAAATGATTTTTCTGTTCAGACTTATAAAACTTTGTTCTTCAATTAATCTATATTCACACAGTTTTAATATTCTGAAGAATTTAGTATAGAAATGAATGAAATGGAATTTAGTATGCCAATGAATGGAGGGGCTCCTGGGTGGCTCAGTCAGTTGAGCATCTAACTCTTGATTTTGGCTCAGGTCATGATCCCAGGGTTGTGGGATTGAGCCCCATGTTGGCTCTGCCCTAGGCATGGATCCTGCTTGAGATGCTCTCTCCTCTCCCTCTACCCCTCCCCCATTCATGTGCACACTTGCATGTACTCTCTCTCTCTCTCAAAACAAAAACAAAAACAAATGAACAGACAAAGCAAGCCAGATTTTTGACCAGCGCCAGAAGCTGACTTTGCCTTTCCATGTTGCACCAAGGAGTCAGGAATATTCTGTTCGAAGTAGTGCTCTGATTCCATTTATCCTGAAACTGTTGCTGTTCATAATCTCACTATCACCTTCTTAGACTTCTTGGCCAGGCAGATTTCTAAGATACGCTGCATAAGCAGTTGTGACAGTGATTCCCTAGGGCCTCTTTTATTATAGATCTCCCCTGTGCCACCCTGGTCTACTTCGAGTCAGAGGATAGAAGACTCCAGGAAGGATTTGACCAACAGTAATTGGGACTGCGAGTATATGTTTGAATAAATTAAAAAGAAGTTGTGTAGCTCCAGTGGAGATTGAATCTGTGATAAAGAGAAAAATAATTAGAAAATTGAAGCAACCGATAACTATAGAAAAAATTAAAGTGTTCAAAAAACACAGTGCAGGCATGGCACACAACAATCTAATATTTCTGTACCATTGAACGTGAGTTTAACCAAAAAGTATGACATACCCATGCTGGGAGGATGGGAAAAGGAGAAATGTACGGGTGAGTGTAGGAGTGCTATATAGTAGAGTAAAATGGCCTTTCAGTACTGAGGAGCCAATACAAGTGTCAGAAATCTAGAAGTAGACAAGTGCTTTGTGAGCATGCTTTTTTTTTTTAAGGTCAATCAGAGGTGATTTTAGTTGAGAGTTACAAGCTGCTGTCTATGGGAAGAAATTTAAAAATAAATACATTTTTTAGAATATGTAAGAATCTTACTTTAACTTTTAAAAATAAAAAAATTTTAAATGGAAATGAGAAACCCAGGATGTAGAGACCATGTATGCAGACCATCCCTTGACGAGTCACCATAAAGGAGAATATAAAATGGGGCAGATGCTGAAGACGTCTGAAGAGTTGAGGGAGTACTTTTCCTTTAAGTGGAGAGATTGGAGTGTGCCTTTTTTGCTTATGGGAGTGAGAGGTTGAAATGGGGAGATTGGTAACACAGGAGAAGCAAGGACGACCACAGAAGCAAAATTCTTGAGGAAGTAAGGGAGGATGAGATCTACAGGCAAAGTGAAGGCATTTGACTGTGCAAAGATAAGGGGGCATTTCTGAGACAGAGGCTGGGGTTGGGGAGGTGGCCATGGGAGATGTCTGAGAAGAAAGGATATATAATGTGGAGATGTGACTTTAGGAAGGAAATGTAGCAGGCTTACCGGGCAATATCGGGATTTGACTAGACATTTGCAGTCATAAATTTAAAGTGAAACAAGCTGCTGTATGATTTTTCTCCAGCAACACCAATTACATAGGATGCAAGTGGAGAGTTGGAACAGTGAGATTTGGGGTTTTGACAGGTGAACACAACATCAGAACAGAGAAGCAGGAGAGTGACGGTTTTTGCATGAGAGCAACAGTAGTGGTGGCCCAAGAAATCTGGGCTGAGCAAAAGAAAAAGGGAAAACAGAAGGTGGGTGAGGAATAGTGAGAAAGTGATGGGGTTAGTAGATGAGAGTGTCAGGAAGGGTGAAGATTTGGAATCACGGGCCTGTGATCATTTCCGGCACGTAAACTGGAAGGTTTACGAGGGGTGGTAGAGAACCAAGAGGTGATGCGACTCCCAGAGGTGAGCAGGTCCTGGGTGTGATGTTGGGAGAAGATGACTAAGGTAAAGTAGAAGAAAAGGCGCCTGGAGGGGAGGTCAGGGAACTGGAAGGCAAGAGTACTGGCTGCGGAAGTGTCCAAGAGTGATTGCTCTGAGTCATTCATGAGGGTGACAATGAACATGACAATGATGAGGGTGGTGTGACTGGTTGGCATGAGCTTCAAAGGGACACAACATTGTAACAAGGCGGGTAAGAGAAGAGGAGTAGCAAGATCAGGGAGGGTACTGACCCCAACTCCAAGCCCTGAGGTTCAAGGACCGTGGGGAAAATTCACTGCTCACTGGAGAGGGCAACAGAGGAAGCAGTGTGCTCAGGGAGCAGGTGTCAGTTCATGCACGGAGGTGAAGGGGGCTTTCAGCGGAGTTGAGGAGACAGGGCTGTGTGCTGGGTTGCTGACTGAGAGCGTCAGGAGTCATAATATGAAGACTTAGCAGGGAAAGGCAGAGTGAAGTTCTGGGTCATGAGACAGGATTGATGCCAGTGAGAACAAAGGCTATCAGATTTCACAAGAAGCTTGGACTGTTGACAATGGCTGAGGTAAACAGCAGCGTGAGGCCTGATGAGTTAGTTCTGAGGGTTTCTTATAGGCAGATGGGCACTAGGTTCTAGCACGGTGACCCTAAAACCTTTAGCTTGCTTAACACAGAAGTGACTCTTCCTTCACCACCGATGTCACTAGAACAGTTCTGGCCGGCCACATTCTCTACTTCCTCAGAAGTCCTTGTCATTGCCTTGGTGAAAGTTGCCTTAGAGAATGTAACAGTGTCATGCTTGTGTGGACATGTCAGAAAGAGCTGAGGGTGGCAAGGGTGCCTCAGTCCCCGCTCTCACCAGAAACCTGGGCAGGTCAGGTAACTTCTGTGAGTCTCAGATTCCTCATTAAAGAAGAAAAGTAGATTATTCTGGTTAAATTCATGATTCTAACATTAAGTATATGAAGATGTGTTTGTAGCATTTTAAAATTAAGGATTTGGGCCCATTATCATCCAACAGAAATGAATGCTGAAGGATATTGGGCTTATAAAGAAGCATACGAGATGGAATTTTCTTTTTTTTCCTTATTGTTTTCTTGGCATATGTATCATCCCACCATTTGTAATTGAGAAGATATTTAAGTATATAGTCAAGCATAAATGTAGCATATGTGTGTATACACACACACACACACACACACACACATATATATATATATATATACACACACCACATATATATGTATGTATGCGTGTGTGTGTATATATATACATCACCACCATCATTTTGTTTTATATTCTTTTTCTTTTGTTCCTTCATGGCTCTGAGGGTCTCAGGGTTATGTGTGCCTATTTCCAGGAATCAAGTCCAAAACGCAGTCTTGGATATGATGAAGCAAACCAACACAAGAGTCTATGCAATTACCCACATTTCAAGAAAACAGCTTATAATTATGAGGTTTAAAGGAATCACCGCTTGGAGAGCGCCTGGGTGGCTCAGTTTAAGCATCCAGCTCTTGATCTAAGCTCGGGTCTTAATCTCAGGGTCCTGAGTTCAAGCCCTGCATTGGGCTCCATGCTGGGCCTGAAGCCTACTTGAATAATATAAACACCTGTGCCTTCTGCAGCACAGGGAGAATCCCACAGTGATCCACCTGTCCCTGGGCATGGTACACACACCCATACCCCACTCTGAACATCTCAGAGGATGGGGCAGGCTTCTAGCAGCAACCTGGTTCCCTCTGCTTCCAGTTGGTTATAACTTCAGACCAGCTACTTTGGAATGTTTTATACACAGAAGAGAGGCGGTCGATGAGATTGGAGCCTTCATCCTTTCTGTGCTTCCAAGAGTACAAACCAGTCGGCCCGTCCTTACTCCCAATTAAAGGAAAGAAGTGGGCCTCATACGTGGAATCTTGAGCCTCCTAATATTAGAAGTGCGTGATGGAAAGAAGATGAAAAGCAATGTGGATTATTGTGTTGGAAATAGAGAAGAACTTAACAGCTGGTTGTATTACCATATCAAAGAGCACACTGGCCCAGTGATAATTCTTGGGCGAAGTAGATTCGAAACATTTTCGATTAAATCCTTTTAAGCTATGTCTCAGTTGAGCTGCATCTGGTATATATTGTGGCGTGTTTGCTGTAACTCTGCAACATTATGAAATCGCCATCTCCGGCTGTAGCAGCATGTGGCCCTGGGTGGCATCTGTAACACAATGGCGTGTCTTAATTTTCATAATAAACAGAAAATATAAAAACAGTATTCGGTACGGGAATTACTCCATGGATCTGATTAATTGGGCTAGACTGTCATTGGAAAGTGAGTCCACGGGCAGAAGAAAGCAACATGCAAAAACAGCTTCTGTTTGAGACCAGCCTTCCTAAAACTCGTCTTCTTCTACTGCAAGAGCTACTAAATACAGAGTCCTCACAACTTCTAGACTTTTTGACAGATGCTTCCGTAGGTGAATTCTCAATGATCTTTGCAATACTGCGAAATTAAAGGGAGATGGCATTTGAGATATTTTCTGGGTTTTTGTTTTCTCCCTCCTTCCCTTCTGTCCTTTTCTCTCTCTCTTTTCTTCCCTCCCTCCCTCCCTTCCTTCCTTCCATTTAATAAATAAAATAAAAGTGAACTATTACCAGAACTTGCCATGACTTGACAAGCCATCAATAGAACTGGAGTTTAAACTCGTTCTATCACTTGCCTAGATCTTACAAAGTTTCTGAGTATCATTCTGGATTGTATTTTCTGATACTTCCCATTTTCTTAGGTGGCCCTTCTGTTTCCTGTCAGATTGTTGTGTTCTTTAAATGTCATCACAGGATGTGGTGTATATTATGAAGTGTATTATGTACTGTGTTCGTCCCTAATACACTCACAGTGCCAACTTTCTCTTTGGTACTGGGACGGTCATTCAGTGTCAAATAAAGTCAGTTGGCAGAAATGTAATCATACACCCAGATGGAGTTTGTGGTTTAGCAAGAGTTTGATACTATTAGTAAAAAGTGAAGTAGACTTGTTTGTAGATACTCTTAAGCTAAGTGTCCAAAAGTTGAATTTGATGTAATTTAATAAGCAAAAATTTAGCTGCCAAATGCATATTTTGCATAAGGAACTTACAGGTATGTGAATGCAGACCTAAGTGCTGTGGGCAGGGTGGTGGCCTGCCCAAAAGATACGTCCACATTCTACCCACCAGAACCTATGAGTGCGACCTCATTTAGCAAAAAAGGTCATGGGGCGCCTGGGTGACTCTGTCAGTTAAGCGTCCAACTCTTGACCAGCTCAGGTCATGATCGCACCATTCGTGAGACTGAGCCCCATATCAGGCTCCGTGCTGACAGTGCAGAATCTGCTTGGGATTCTCTCTCTCTCTCTCTCTCGCTCTCAAAATAAATGAACTTGAAGAAAAAAAAGAAGAAAGTTCACGGAAGAGACATGCATCCTATATCAGTTTCTTAGGCTGTGCAACAAATTACCACAAACTGAGTGGCTTACAGCTGTAGAAATGTGAGGTCTCACACTTCTGGAGACTAAGATTGAAATCAAGGTGTCAGCAAGGCCAGCCTTCCTCTGATGGCTGTAGGATGGATCCTTCTTGGCCTCATCCGAGCTTCTGGTGACCCCTGGCAATCCCTGGAGCTCCTGGACTTTTAGGCACGTCATTGCAGCCAATACCTCTGGCTTCACGTGGCCTTCTTCACATGCCACCAGCGGGGTCCTCTCCTCTTCTTGTTAGGGCATCGGTTATGAGATTGAGGTCCCAACAGAATTCAGGATGACGTCACCTTAATTAATTACATTTGCAAAAACCCTATTTCTATATAAGGTCACATCCTGAGGTTGTGGGTGGACACACATTGTGGGGAAACTCACTTCAACCCGCTATACTTCCTGTTTACATGTTAATCCATAGGGCCTGGCCCAGGGTTTGACATACAGTGGGTAACCAATACATTTGTGCTAGATGAGGAAGCAGACCTGTCATGTCCACTAATCATATGACATTGCTAAAAAGTGACACTTGGAAGGGAAAACAAGAGAAGAGAAGGGGTGTTAGAAGAGGGAAGAGAAACTTTGAAGCCGTGCCAGCTTCTTCCGATCTCAGTCCCTTTACCTGAAACGTTCTCTCTCTCCCTCCACCCACCTAACACCTCATCCTTAGCTCTTGGCTGACGTAGCACTTCTTCAAAACTGGTGGCACATCTCCAAATGCTCTGTGGAACTGATATCTTTCCTTTACGAGAGGCCTTCACAGTTTGGGGCGATGTTTTTAAAATTTTTTTTTTTTTTCAAAGTTTATTCATTTTTGGGACAGACAGAGACAGAGCATGAACGGGGGAGGGGCAGAGAGAGAGGGAGACACAGAATCAGAAACAGGCTCCAGGCTCTGAGCCATCAGCCCAGAGCCTGACGCGGGGCTCGAACTCACAGACCGCAAGATCGTGACCTGGCTGAAGTCGGACGCTTAACCGACTGCGCCACCCAGGCGCCCCTGGGGTGATGTTTTTAATGACACAGTGGTTTGTTTAATGTCTTTGGCCTCTATCAGGCCAGGAGCTGCGTGGAGACAAGACCTTGCCTAATATGCTCACCGAAGCATCCCCAGCATCTGGGATGTTCTATGGTCCCTCCATGTGACAGCTTTTCACGGATTTTTAAGACTCTTGTCATGGCCCACCTAAGGCTTCTTTAACCTGAACGCACTACCTCTGTCCTTTAAGTGAATTTATCTGCCCCCTGAGGCAATGCAATGCCCTGCCTGTATCTGCTGAGCTCAAAGTGAGGCACACAAAGATGATCAAAGAGTCAGCCACCCACGCCCGGCAGGTCTTCTGGCCATTGGTGCTCTGATTGCATCACTGGTGAGCCCCAAACTCGGCCTTGGGATCACAGCCTGGTGCCCTGCCATGGCTTCTACTCACAAATGTTGGCTGTGCTCTCCCTGGCACGTGGGTCCCTCCCGGCCTCTGCGCACCCCTGCACAACCCCCCCATCCCCACCCCTCCCGGGTCCCAGCCTCTCCTCTTCATTCACCTCAATGGAAGCCAGCTCCCTCTCTCTGCCTCCGTGGCTGTGGCCAGCTCTGGGCAGGAGGCAGGGTAGACGAGGGGTGCCTCGGGAAGGCTGTGAGATGAGGCTGTGAATCGCTTCACTGATGGCTCGCCTCGGAACAAAGACCTTCTCAAGTGTGACGCTCAAAATGAAATCATGCTTTTTGGTGCACGTGACACGCTTTTGAGAAATCATGAAGGGCAGATTCTGAACCTTGAACTTGCTCTGACGCTGCATGAGACTCCATTGTCAGCTCCCCTAACACTGGTTGCTCCTATTTGGATTCCCTTTCGCTAAAATCTGCAGATCACTTCCGCAATGCCGCTAAATTTCACTTCGCCCTGAACTCGTGAAACTAGATTTTTTTAAATATCAGACCTTCTTTTAAATGTGACCCTACCACATTTCATATTCTTAGAGTCGACCCATCCTTGCAGTACGTTGAGATCACTGTGCATGATTTTTTAAAAAAAGCTCAACTCTGGCTGGTCCATAACAGAAGGCAGCTAGTGTCTCTTATACAGTTGAAACCTGTCCTCTGAGCGTAGAATCTGGAATTCAACTCTCAAGAGCTCGGTGACTTTTCCTCTGCTTTATCTGTCGGATGTCGGTCACTTGTTCAACCTCTCTGTGTGCCTTAGTTTCTCAACTGTAAAATCAGAGACCAATGATCCCATCTATCTCAAAGGGGTACCATGAGCTTTAAGTGAGGTAACTCATGGGCGCCTGGGTGGCTCAGTTGGTTGGGCGTCCGACTTCAGCTCGGGTCATGATCTCGCAGTTGATGAGTTCAAGCCCCGCGTCGGGCTCTGTGCTGACAGCTCAGAGCCTGGAGCCTGCTTTGGATTCTGTGTCTCCCTCTCTCTGCCTCTCCCCCACTCATGTTCTGTCTCTCTCTGTCTCAAAAATAAAGATAAACATTAAAAAAAAAAACAGTAAGTGAGGTAACTCATGTAAAGAGGTGAATGCCATGCCTGCCACGTTCTTAAAGTGCTAAGTGTTAGCTCTTATTCCTGTGTCTATTTATTATGAAAGTCACCACACCAGCGTTTTGCTTAGCAAGTCATTCTATCAGATGACTGCTAGCCTAGCCACTGCCCAGATCATTAAGCACTAAAGAAAATTTCCTGTTATAAAGATTTCTCTTTCCTTTTCCTTATCGTCATCAAACAATGATACACCCTAAAAATCATGGCTGATCTTTCTGAAAACAGCACGGTGAGAATCTCTAGTCCACCTGACATTTTAGAGCTGCCTTTCTGAAGTTCAATCACGGATCCCAGGAAGAATGACAGGCATCAGACTCAGCTCTAAGAACTAATAATTTCTCAGTTCGGAAATTCCGGAACTAGGGGCACAGAAGTGAAACATCCCACTTTCCCCAAACTGTGATTCATGGACAAGATGCTATCGAGTTTTCTGTGAGACTGGTTTTCCATGAAGACGTGTGTTTGGAAGATTAGATTAAGTAAAATTAAACAGATTTGTATTAAGGCTTCAGGCTTATTAAAGTCCCTTTGCCTATGGGCAGTCCAGGAGTAACCAAAGTCCCGCTGCACAGGGCGGTCTGCCCTGCAGGAGTCCGGGAGTAACCAATGTCCCGCTGCACAGAATGTGCTGTGCAGTTGACGTGCTCCTCTGGGCTCCTTCCTTTGTCACCGCTGACCTTGTGCATGACGGTGGATTCTTGCACTTCTCTGAGTCTCATTTTTCCTCATTTCTAAAATAGGCATATCAACTGCCCTGCAAGATTATCAGACACATTAAAAATGATTTATGTTGGAGTCACCTGGCTGGCTCAGTTGGTTAAGGGTCTGACTCTTGATCTTGACTCAGGTCAGATCTCACAGGTCATGAGATCAAACCCCGTGTGGGGCTCTGTGCTGACAGCATGGAGCCTGCTGGGATTCTGTCTCTCCCTCTCTCTCTCTCTGCCCCTTCCCCACCTCTCTCTCTTTCTCACTCTTCTTCAAAAATAAATAAACTTAATATAAAATAAAAATGATTATGTTGCAGTGCTGAGCATGGTGTCAGACTCTTAGTAGGTGCTCCATAGATAGTAGGTATACTGAGTACTATCAACTAGAATCAAGATTTAAAATAAACTTGTGATTGTGTCTAACGAGTTTAGTTCTGGGGTTCTTTGTTCCAAATACACTGTTAAATTTATGCATTTTCTTCTCTCAGAAAGAACTGGGTTTTGATAATCCAAATAAAAGCAATTTTATTCCCAATATAAGGCATCTATATGGGATATATGCCTAGTCATGTATCTGAATAGTAAATGTCACATATTTTACTCATGCATATGTCATGCTTTAGGTGCCACCTAGGGTCCAGAAATGACGTGTATGTACAGAACATTCCACCAAGGTAATTGGAGAGAATTTACTAGAGAAATGGTTAAAAGGGACCCTACAAAAGTTGACAGTACTCCAGACTAGCTTCTGAGCCTGACAGGACAAAGGCAGACATACTCCTGGGGAACTTGCCAGGTATGAGAGGGAGCTAGAGTTGTGTCTGAAGGAGAAACCTTTGTTTGGTAGAGGAATGGCTGACTGGGGAAGATGGCAGATAGGAAATTACATGACCTCTCCCTTCTCTTTAAAAACACATTTTTTAATGTTTATTTATCTTTGAGAGACATGGAGAGACAGAGTGTGAACAGGGGAGGGGCAGACAGGGGGAGACACAGAATCTGAAGCAGGCTTCAGGCTCTGAGCTGTCAGCATAGAGCCTGATGCAGGGCTCAAACTCACGAACTGTGAGATTATGACCTGAGCCGAAGTCGGATGCTCAACCAACTGAGCCACCCAGGTGCCCCAAATTCTCCCTTCTCTTTCCCTCTCTGTTTCTTATGGGCTGCCTTTGGTCATTTCCAACCAGAAGCCAGAGGGCAAAGGAACCTTGTTGTATAGATATAACCATTAAGAGTCTAGCTCCTGGGTACAGAGTAGGGTATAGAAGGTTCCAGAGTGGATCTAGTGGAGTTAATGCAGAACACGACCCCAGAGAGTGTCCCATGCAAAAACTCCAGTTATACCTACTTTGCAAGAACAATAGGTAATTTTGGTTAATGATTAAAGAGAGAATCATTTTGTCACCTGGAACTTTACTAAAAGCTAACCATGGTGATAGGATAATAATAAATGGCAAGATCCCACTCTGTGTACTCATAAAGGTAGAAAAAATAAATGGCTTAGCTGTCAAATATTTAGTATTCAGGCAAACTCTCCTTGACCCCATGATGACATGATGCCCATCAAGTACCTTCTGGTTGCGAGGAAGCAGTGATTGGGACATCTTCACTCTGCTTTTTTCTTTCCATTTGATTTGGCTTATCTGCATTCCACACCAAGAGAGCCGTGTGCTGGTGAAAAAGAAGAAGGAGAAGAAGAAGAAGGAGAAGGAGGAGGAGGAGGAGGAGGAGGAGGAGGAGGAGAAGCAGGAGGAGGAGGAGGAGGAGGAGGAGGAGGAGGAGAAGCAGGAGGAGGAGGAGGAGGAGGAGGAGGAGAAGCAGGAGGAGGAGGAGGAGGAGGAGGAGAAGCAGGAGGAGGAGGAGGAGGAAAAGGAGGAGGAGCAGGAGAAGCAGGAGGAGGAGGAGGAGGAGAAGGAGGAGGAGGAGGAGAAGGAGAAGCAGGAGGAGGAGGAGGAGGAGGAGGAGGAGATGGAGGAGGAGGAAGAGAAGAAGAAGAAGAAGAAGAAGAAGAAGAGGAAGAAGAAGGTATTCCTTTCTCACACTCCACATGAAATAACATGAATTCTATTGTTTGACTTTCAGACATTCAACTCTGAAATGTTTTCCAGCATGCATTATGGACATAAGTGGGGCACGGTCCTCCCTTTCCAAAGATGGACTGTAATGAGGAGAAACAGAGTTGGCCGGCTTGTCCACTGGCACATAGAATGGGGTGGCTGGATCGTCTGGGAACTCTTTTTAATTTCTTGAGGAACCTCCATACCCTCACCATAACTCCTGTCAACCTCCTCACCAACACTTGTTATCTCTTGTCTTCTTGATGACTGTCATTCTAACAGGTGTGAGGTGGTATTCCATTGTGGTTTTGATTTACATCACTCTACTGACTAGTGATGAATTGAGCTCCTTTTCATATACCTGTTGGACATTTGTATGTTTTCTTCGGGAAAATGTCTACTGGAGTCCTTTGCCCATTTTTTAATTGGGTTATTTGGTTTGTTGCTATTGAGTTGTGAGCTCCTTATATATTTTGGATATTAGCCCCTTACCAGAGACATGTTTTGCAAATGTTTTCTCCCATTCCATAGGATGTCTTTTTTTTTTCATGATGGTTTCTTTTGCTGTACAGAAGGTTTTTAGTTTGATGTAGTTCTACTTGTTTATTTTTCCTTTGTCTTTGCTTTTGGTGTCAAATCCAATGAATCCTTGCCAAGGTCATTGTCAAGGAACTTACTGCCTGTTTTCTTCTGGGTTATTGTTTCAGGTCTGAAATTCAACTTTTAGTCCATCTTTAGTTGATTATTGTGAGTGGTGTAAGGTAGGGGTCCAGTTTTGTTTTTCTGCATGTAATTATTCAGTTTTTCCAACATCGTTTGTTGAAAAAACTATCCTTTCCCCACTGAGTGTTCCTAGCAGCCTTTCAAATATAAATGGACCATAAATGCAGTCATTTATTTCTGGGCTCTCCATTCTGTTCTACTGGTCTATATGTCTGTTTGGTTTTTTTTAAGTTAATTAATTTATTTTGAGAGAGCGGGAGAGAGAGAGAACATGCAGGTGCATAAACATGGGAGGGAGGGGGAGAGAGAGAGAGAGAGAGAAAGAGAGAGAGAGAATCCTGAGCAGGCTTCGTGTTGTCAGCTCAGAACTCAATGTGGGGCTCAATCCCTTGAACTGTGAGATCACGACCTGAGCCAAAATCAAGAGTCAGATTGTTATTTAACCGACTGAGCCACCTAGGTGCCCCATGTATCTGTTTTTATGACAATGTAATAACTTTTTGATTACTACAGCTTTTTTGTGTGTAGTTTGAAATCAAGAAATGTGATGCCTCCAGTTTCATTCTTTCTCAGAATTGCTCTGGCTATTTGAGGTCGTTTGTGGTTCTGTACAAATTTTAGGATTGTATTTTCTGTTTCTGTGAAAAATGGAAACAAATCTCTCTGAGCTAATGAAACTTTTACTCACCCATATGAATAAATCATTAAGTTAATGATGCTATTTTGTTCTAGTATGTGTGCATTTGGGCAAGGAAGGTTAAGCGTTCTTTTTTATCTGAAGTGTAGACAAATGTTCTATCTATTAGCTAAAAGCAGAATTGGGTATGCAAAGCTTACTTTTACTCCAGAATGCCTGTCCACTCATTTGTAACAAATCCATGGAAAGTTTTTCACACTCAGACTGCTCCCAGAATAGCTCAATTACTCTTAATTATTTAATTCAACTACAGTGACATCTCCTGGCTGAGATGCGAAATAACAGGTAGACCTCTTCAGAGGTGATAGAAAATTCTGAAGATCTAAAAGAAAGAAAGAAAAGATGCTCGCCACATGCTTTGTTTTAAGGCCATCAACATTTTCTAAGTTGTTATTCTTACTGCCATGTTCAGAGCAATGAATGCGTGACCAGGACTAATAATATCTCCCTTTCGTAAAGGCAGGTAAATAAAGTAAGAAAAACCATTTTAAAATTGGCAAGCCCTTGTGGGAAATCTTGCCAGAGGCTCATAAATGAGGGAGTGAAGATGTTTGCTCACAGATTCCCGGGCCTTCCCTTATCTTTTGTTGTGAGTTGGATGATTGGTTTTGTGAATAATGGATGTATTTCTTTTTCCTTAACAACTTTGGGATACAAGGCTAACCAGTGATCACACAATTGTGTGCTGATTTTAGGCTCCTTTATTCTGGCTTTGTAACAAAAAAAAAGCCATTGTTTGCAACCTAATAATAATGTAAGAGGGGAGAGTGGGTAAAACCCAACACAAAAGGTCCTTCCTCTATAGATAGAAATTTGGCTTTAGTACAGGCCAGAGAGCACAAGCAGGGTGCATTTCCTGTGGGAAATATTTTAGAACTTTTTTTAGCTTCATTTGTTAGTGTGATGCCTTATCATGAATCGCTCATGAAACTTTAAAAGGTATTTTAAGGCCTAGGCTGTGACAGACAACAGTTTTCATGGGGGAAGCCTTAAGGGTGATTCTCTGGTTCCTCTTCCCTGGTTACACCCCTTGCCCAGCCAGGGTTTTGTTTGGGTGTTCTGTTACTCTGTATCCTTCCCTTCCTCCTTCAAGGGATAGAGCTCAGGGCCTCAAGAATTCATGGCTCTGACCTGAGAGGGTGAAAGAGGTCTGAGAAAAGATGGGGAGTGAAGGGGAATACTAGTAACCCATGCGGAACTAGAAAGACTTCCTTCTTATCATTTGGCTACAATTTGACTAACATTTTTCTAAACATGTAATTGTTTGCGGTTCTGAGAGAGATGCTCAAAAGATGATTTAGTGTTTCACACCAGGATTTTAAGTGCATGTCAGTTTTGGAAACCTAACAGAATTATCAAGATCTGACACAATCTGCAAGCCTTAAACTGTACAGAATTCTAAAGAGGATAGGCCTAACAACCAGGTATCAGTGTCAGCATCCAGGTACCTTTGTCATGGTGAACAATTCATGTCCTTTGCACATGGCTATTTCGAACAAAATGTGCTTTCCTTAGGGACTAAGTCACGAGAATTATCTGCAAAGAAAAAAAAAGTGTGCTGATCATTAAAATCAGCTCAAGGTTTTTGCGTCTTGCCTTTTTTTAAGTGGTGAATACAGATAATTCCATTTTTGTGTATTCGGGGGGCTAAGTGGAGAGGGTGGGAGAAAATAATATTTTGGTTTTAAGTTAGAAAGAAGTAAGCACATTGCTTCTTGATAATTTTGCCTATTCAGAGATCCAAACGGACATGAACATTTCATTGATTTCGAAGTAATGCTCATCAAATTCCTACCATAAATATAACAGATGAAGAGAAAAGTGACCCACATCTTAAAACTGAAATAATAGCAGGTCCAAAGCTATCAAGTTTTCATAATAATCTATAACCTTTTTTTTTTTCAGTTTATGACCTTACAGTGTGTTCTCCTTAGACAACTTATTCAGTGAGCATCTTTTCTTACTAAAAGAGTTTTCAAGTTGAGCCATTGTATTGATACACTGTATCCATTGTAATTTTTCAGTGCTATACATTCTCCCTAGGACAGATTGCATGTGGAATAAATTGTTGAATTGTAAGTAACTCTTTTGTAAAAATTTTTAATGTCTATTTATTTTTGAGAGAGAGAGAGAATGTGAGCGGGGTAGAGGCAGAGAGAGAGAGGGAGACATAGAATCTGAAGCAGGCTCCAGGCTCTGAGCTGTCAGCACAGAGCCCAACGCGGGGCTCGAACCCATGAGCTGTGAGATCATGACCTGAGCCGAAGTCAGACACTTAACCAACTGAGCCACCCAGGGGGCCCCAAATTATAAGTAACTCTTGCGGTATCATAGGATTCCCAAAGTCAATCCTGAAAAATCTCTGAATGGTTTTCTGCTACAGAAACAAAGAATGTCTTGTTCAATAAGGAAAGATAAGGTGGGAACTTTGCTATGAGTCATAATGAAGGTAAGGGCACATTTTCTACTAAATAGCCAATTGGGAAAACCAGAGGGCAGGTAAGCTCTCTAACTGTAGGCATCAGCCAATTATGACCCACAGACCAAAGCCAGCCTGCCAGCTCCTTTTGTAAATAAAGTTTTATTGGAACGCAGCCACACTCATCTGTGTGCACATTGTGTAGAGCTGCTTTTGCACTACAATGCAGAGTTGAACAGTTACAGCAGAGACTGTTTGACATGTGAAAGCGGATTTATTTATAGCCCCTCTCTTTACAAAGTTTGACATGCCCTGCGTTGCTGGTTTGTCTCTTTAGAATCTGCACAGCTCCTCACCCAAACTGCCACATCAAAAGAAAGGGTCCCAGATAAAGACACAAGTCATTGCCTAAGAGAAAGGCATCAAAGCAGTTGGATTTTACACGCTGCTGTGACATCCATTTCCTAGATGGCTTGCAAATGTGAGAGAAGTACCTAAAGCTTTTAGCACCTCAGCAGTAAATATTTTTTCCTCCTACTAGTGCAGTCTGGGATTCACTACGTCGCACTGTGCCAGGCCAAGAGGGGATGAAGGAATTCTGTAGGCTGCCTGAAGTGCTGATCGAGTTGACCAAGTCAGTTTGAAAATGGAGCACGGACACGGCGGCACGGAATGGATTTGAGAATGCGTCTCGAGATCTAGAACTGATGGGTGGGAGATTCAGAGCCGTAGACTGCAGAGTGGTGGTTTTACTCCCACGGACGTTTTATTTTCATGCCTGTCCATGGTAGTCCAGGGAGGAGCACAGCTATCGCAATCATCATGAAACAGAACCCATTTTGTTGGGGTTTTTTTTTGGGTGGTGGTTTAAAAAAAATACAATTATTTGTAAGTAATCTGAACTACAAAGTGGATTTCAAAAAGAAATACAACACAGCTAACAGACCAGCCTGGCTGTTAGCATAAGTGTAGCTTGGAAAGGGATCCAGTTTTTCCCTGTAAGTTAATCTCCTTGCTATGAAAACGTAGGTAGGACAGAGCATACAAGACTAGGGTGACAATATAATAGGTCATCCAGTCCCCAAATCTCTTAAGAGTGAAAGCAGCATTAGGGGCGCCTGGGTGGCTCAGTCGGTTGAGCATCCGACTTCGGCTCAGGTCATGATCTCACAGCTCGTGAGTTCGAGCCCCACGCCGGGCTCTGTGCTGACAGCTCGGAGCCTGGAGCCCGCTTCGGGTTCTGTGTCTCCCTCTCTCTCTCTGTCCCTGACCCATTCGCATTCTGTCTCTGTCTCTCTCAAGAATAAATAAACATTAAAAAAAAAGTTAAAGAGTGAAAGCAGCATTAGTAATAATGAAGCCGAATCAACAGGTCTGATGCAGGGCCACCCCGGGTGAATCTGGTGTGTGGGCTCCCATATAAGCATTGATGTTGATGGCGCCTCTTGCTGCTGGTCGTTTGCAGGTGCTTGGCTCTAGGCCTGAGTTAGAACATGTGAACTTTGTGAGAGTTCCAAGAAGGTACTCCTTTTGGTGGCCAGCGAGAGATGGGCTCCCCCTCCCCTGGACTGATGTGGCCTTACTCCCTAGGCCATAGCTCACTGAGTGGTGGACCCCTGGCCCAACGTCTGGCAGGATACAACCATATGTGGCTCTTCTGCTTGGCCCTGAACCGTGGTAATGGCAGTTAAAATAGGCTCATGGTGACATATCTTGTTCAATATGTGCAGCATTGCAGCCTTGATCTAAAATCAGTGTTATTTGAACTAATACAGGTTTCAGTGAAAGCAATTAAAACAGATCTTAGTAAAAGCCTACGTACAATTCACCAAGAGATTCTTGATGCCTGTGCTTTTAAAAATGTAACTTTATGCCCCTATAAAAGCGGTTTTATGTTCTGAAAGTTGGAGTCCTCTCAGTCATAGGAAATACTGGCTTTTAGATTTGCTTGGACCTTCCGGGGGAGAGTCATTTGGATTTTTCCACCTAATTTTCCAGATAATTGTTGTGTTTCCTCCCCCATTTCTCCATTAATATAGCCCAGATGACAGAAAGAGATACATATATATCTCGTACTCTGAGATGGAGAATAAGGCAAGATGGCCATCATCTTAAGAGTACTGGTGCCATTTCACGTAATTCTTCTGACCACAAGCTATAGCAAACCACTCAGTCTGCTATTGTTCTCCATATTCTGTTCCTGGCAGACGCGAAGCTTCTTATTTGTAAAGCCTGATGACCAAAACGTGTGTCTTGTTGCACACAGACTACCCACAGGACTTGCCAAGACCCTCCACACTGTGGAATGGAGCCTCTCCTTTGCTCAAGGATGATGGAGGAGCAAATAAAAACCACTTGAGCACTCTTTGCTTCGCCTTGCTTCCAGTTCCCCTTTTCCTGTGGGTCAATTTAATTTCTTCCGTTCATGAATCTTATGGTTTCTCCACATTGTTCTAGACTTCCTTCAGCACTGATGAATTAACTTTTTTTATGACTAAGTACCATTTTTTTTAAAGGGGGGGAATAAGAATTTATGTGCGTATATGCATACGTAAAAAGTCTTTAAATTCACAAAACCTGGTAGCAGGGGTGATGGGGGGAGCAGTGTGCTGAGCAGACGGGAGAGGGAGTTGGAGGAGGCTTTTCACCATGTGTGTTGGTTTTCTTGCACTTGTGATGTCTGCGAATTGCTTACCTGCTCAAAAAATTAAGCTAAAATACTTTTTAAATGGAAACAAAACCAACAACAGCAAGTTGAGCAAATGCCTCCTCGGTGCTCTCTCCCACGCTAGAATCATGAAGGTCTAGCAGATGCCCGCTCTTCTGAAAGAACGTGGTTGACATGGTCGGGTCAGAGCTGTCGATACATTTTCACCTCTGGCCCTACCTGGTCACCTCGGGGGAGATGAAGTTCCCTTTCTGCGTGTGAGGATTCTGAGCTAGACTGAATCACGGCCCACGGGCTTTTGTGGTGCCACGTGGTGCACCGAGGCAGTCCATTTTGCCGGACTTTATTGCAGGTAATCACACCTTTTCCTACTAACTGAGAATCCCTCGTACGTAGGACTCATTCATAAGATAAGCAGTGAATGGACCACACATCCTCAGCATTAGCCAGGCAGTTGAACGCACTCTGCCCAGCAGAGTGTCCCATGTAACCAAAGGAGACATCAGTCTAAATACACAATATCAGTGCTCTGTCATAGGTGCAATGCACAGTACAATGTAAGCCATGGTTCACTATAAAGCTCTGTGGGAAGATGGGAAAAGGAGTAACTAGCGAGGCCTAGGCTGATCAAGGAAGAGTGTGTGCCTGTATCTGATTCCCACTGGAACTGCGGTAAAGGTCTTTTTCCACAGCTCCCCAGACCCTCTTGGGTGGGGGTGGGGGGGGGAAGTCACAATGCTGACAGTGTCTAAGAGGCTTGAGGAAAAGTGTTCAGTGCATCATCACAGAGAACTTACACAGATTGGCATCAGGTCTCTAGAAGGTCCATTCCATTCTCTTGGCGAAACAGGCCATCTTGGAGTTTTATTGGTGGGTCGTGAGAAAGTTGACCAGCTTTAACCAGGGCAAAATATTTCCTTCCGAATATCACTCTCAGCAATTAAAGTCACGTACTGTCATAATGTTCTTTGTTTTGTGTGTGTGTGTGTGTGTGTGTGTGTGTGTGTGTGTTTTGTTTAATTACTAGCCATTATACAACAATCTTTGAGAAAGATTCTTTTTGAGTCAGTTGGGAAACAAAGATATGGGGAAGGGTTCTGTCTGGCACTGATAAAAAAAACATTTCACTAACACCTTATTGATTTTTGTACCTTGATTGAAATAGGGGGATGAACACACAATAAAACAGAGTATATTGGTTTTGAGGGAGGTGCCGTCATACTGAATATTAAGAGAAAGGGAAAAACCCCAAATATCAAGTAGGATTACATTAAATTAAAAAGCTTCAGCACTGCAGAGGAAACTATCAACAAAATGAAAAGGCAACCTAGTGAATGGAAGAAAATACTTGGAAAACATAGATGTGATAAGGGTTAATATTCAAAGTATATAACGAACTTACACAATTCAATAGCTAAAATACAGTCTGATTTATAACTGGGCAAAATACCTGAATAGACATTTTTCCAAAGAAGACATGCAAATGGCCGACAGGTATATGAAAATGTGCGTGACATCACTAGTCATCAGGAAAATGTGAATCAAATACATAATGAGTAACACCTCACACCTGTTGGAATGACTGTCATCAAAATGACAAGAGATAAGTGTTAGGATGTGGAGAAAAATGAATCCTTTCTATACTGTTGGTGAGAACGTAAATTGGCACAGCCACTGTGGAAAATAGTATGGAGGTTACTCACAAAATTAAAATAGAATTACCATATGATCCCACAATCCCACCTCTGGGTATATGTAAAAAAAAAAGAAAAAAGAAAAAAGAAGAAGAAGAAGAAGAAGAAGAAGAAGAAGAAGAAGAAAAGAAAATAGGATCTCAAAGAGATATCTGCACTTTCGTATTCATTGAAGCATTTTTCATAGTAGCTAAGATATGGAAACTACCTATGTATTGATTGGTAAATAGGTAAAGATGTGGTAAATATATATGATGGGATTTAATTCCGCCATGAGAAAGGACATCTAGCCATTTACAACAACATGGATGGACCTTAAATGTATTTATTACCCTTAAGTGAAATAAGTCAAACAGAGAAAAACAAATACTGTGTGATATCACTTATATGTGGAATCTAAAACTAGACTGTTGGTTACTAGGGGTCGAGGGTGAGGGAAATGGAGAGAGATTGGTCAAAGTGTACAAACGTGCGGTTATAAAATGAGTAAGTTCTGGAGATGTGATATATATCATCTTATATAGATAATAATACTGTATTGTCTACTTGGAAGTTGCTAAGAGAATAGCCCTTAAATGTTCTCATCACAAAAAAGAAAGGGCAGTTATGTCATGAGATGCAGGTGTTAGCTAACGCTGTGGTGGTAATCGTTTTGCAATATAGCAGTGTATCCAATCAACACGTTGTACAACTTAAATGTATACAGTGTTATGTGTCCATGACATCTCCATAAAGCTGGGAGGAAAGGTAGCAAAGGAAGATTTTTTTTTTCACTATGCGATGAGCCGTGTGGACGTTGGTGACTGGTGGATGATAGGAATCCACGCTTCTCTTTCAAAAAAATTTTTTAATGTTTTTATTTATTTTTGACACAGAGAGAGACAGAGCATGAGCAGGGGAGGGGCAGAGGGAAAGGGAGACACAGAATCGGAAGCAGGCTCCAGGCTCTGAGCTGTCAGCACAGAGCCCGATGCGGGGCTCGAACTCACTAACTGTGAGATCGTGACCTGAGCGGAAGTCAGATGCTTAACCGACTGAGCCACCCAGGCACCCCAGGAATCCACACCTTTCTGCGATAGGTGTCACGTCCTAAGATTCGTCTTGCTTCTTGGTTACCGATGAAGGGAGACATGATCCAAAAGAAGCAGAGGTGAGGACAGTGTTACTGAAGGTGAAGCTACACAGACTGCACCTGTTGTCTTCATAAATTGGAAACAAAACACAGAAAGTAATAAATTTCTATTAAGCAAATAACACACAGGCCTAATCAGTACAGACAATTCCCGAAAGGAGGAAACCAACCCTAAAAAAATGAGTTGGGGTTGGGGGGTGGGGTGCCCGGGTGGCTCAGGTGGTTCAGCATCTGACTTCCGCTCAGGTCATGATCTCGGGGTTCACGAGTTTGAGGCCTGCGTCAGGCTCCCTGTTGTAGACACAGAGTCTGCTTTGGATCCTCTGTCCCCGCCTCTCTCTGCCCGTCCCTGCTTGCACTCTCTCTCTCTCTCTCTCTCAAAAATAAATAAACATTTACAAAAATGAATGAGAAGGGAGTGGAAACTAATATTGATTGAGCTCCCTGCAGGCCAGGAACATGGTGTAACCATTTCACTTAATCTTCACGACAAACTGAAGAGGCAGATAATTTTATTCTTAATTTGTGGGCCAGGAAATGATAACCCAGGAAGGTGAAGTCTACTTACCAATGACCAGTAAGTGCTGAAGGCAGACTGGTGAGGCCTTATCTAAACATACTCTGGCATCTGTGGACCACGGTATTTGAAGGAGCCACATTCTGGGTGTTGCAGAATTTTACGAGAAGTCCTGAGGCCAGTCTCTTCAGCAGGCCCTGCCTGCAAACCTCCAGTTTGGTCAAATCGGCCTCATCAGCAGGTGCACGTGCAAGCAAATGTTCTCAGGAATGTGTCAGCCATGGCTCTCCAGAGGAATAGAACCAGTGGAACTCTGTTTATATACATACATAACCAAAAGGGGTGTGTGTGTGTGTGTGTGTGTGTGTGTGTGTGTGTGTGTATGAAAGAGAAAGAGTGAGAGAAAGAGAGGAGAGCCATTAGTTTTAAGGAATTGGCCTATGGGATTGTAGGGGTTGGCAAGTCTAAAATCCATAGAGCAGGCCAACAGGCTGCTAACTCAGGCAGGAGTTGATGCAACAGACCTTTTCTTTTCAAGGAAACCTCATTGTTTTGCTTGCTTCCACCTTCAACTGTTTGGAGAACAGCCCATCTTTGTTAACCAAATCTGTAGAATACCCTCACCGTGGTACCTGAGTACTATAGCCTAGGTAGGTTGACATATAAAACTAACCATCATAAGGAATTTAAGCCATTGCTAGTTACTAGAAGAAAGGATAGTAGTCAGTTAAAGGTTAAGGCCATAGGATGACTATACTTTAAAGTACTACAGAGCAAGGCACATCTATAACCAACTTTTAATGGAAAACTAATTGTAAATGGCATATAATAAAGAACATCATGAGCCAAAAGTGTCGCTTTCATTTTGATAAGAAAATATAAGACACGCCATTTCTTTTGTAAAAAGCTGTCTTCTATGTAGGTTTTATGTATCAAGGAGTAGAATCCTGCACCTTGCTATCTAGGGAAAGCAAACTCCGAAGCCAGCCAGAATTTTTAAATAATCTTTTCTGGCACTGCAAAGAGGGGTTGGGGTGTGTGTGGATCAAGGTGGGAGAGGGGTGGTCTACTTTTGGCTGTCTTCTCCAAAGATATCCCTTACTGTATCTTTTTCACAGTGGAGAAGATTCTAAGCCCAAATGGTCAATGTAGTAACCTCTTTCCATATTTCTACAGGGGGCTAGTTTGCCAGCGTGGTTACTAATACTCTACTGCATGTGTTGAACTTCCTGAAAGAGTGTATTTATCTCCCTTCTATCCATGAAAGTCCCAGATGCTGGGGACTTCAAGTTAACAAGGGTTAGCCTAATGGAGTGTTTTTCACTTTGGCAGAAAAACTGTCAAGAGAAAAACTGGCAGAGAAGCTGTCAAGATGGCAGGAGTCTACACATGTGGTTAGATTTCCCCAGTTCCCACCTTTCCCTCGTACCTGCATTCAGTTCATCAACACGTGCAGTGGCTCCACCTCCAAAGCCACCTTGAATCTGAGTACTTCTCTCCATGTCCATTCTGATGTCCTCTCATCCCTTCTTTGGATAGCCCTCTCCCTGTTGTTACCCCAAATAGCAATGAGAGTGATGATATAGCATAGCCAGATCATGCCAAGTCCCTGCTTAACACTGAATCAAATTTGGGTAAAATCCATGCTCTCCCGCATGGCCCAGGGGGGTCTCTGTGGTCTCACGTTCTTCACCAGATGGCCCCGCATGTTTTCTTCTTTGCACTTACCTGCATCTGAAATCATACGTTTTAAAATTTGTGGGTGGACTTCATGTTGATTTGTCCCTCTTTGAGAGAAAGTGAGCTCCTTGAAGATGTGAACATCATCCAGGATTTCCTGTGTCCTCAGCGCCTCAATGTGCACATCCCATAGTGGGCACCTGATGGCCATCTGTGGACTGGCTGCTTTCTAGTAGTTCGATGCTCAGACTTTGGAAATCAGCCACCTAAAAATGTTTGACCAACATTTTATCCCCAAATATACCACAAGTAGAGCCTGGATCCCCTGGTCTCATAGATACTGTCTACATAACAATGAGTTTCAATCAGGTAAAACCGACTTCAGTATTTCCCATAATCACTCTGTCCTCTTCTTGGATACAGCATTATCTTCTCCTTGCATTTAAACAGAAGAAAAAGAAGAGGAAATGTGTAGCAAATGAGTCGATTTGAGGGAACCTGTGTCACTTTGTACAAATCTAAGCATTGATTATCTTGCCATAAGTTTCACATTGAATTTGGGGATTGAAATTGCATGTTATGCCCAATTAAATATTCTCCTCTCCTCATATTTCTCTCTTGATGGCTCTCCCTCCATCTTCCCCCTCCCTCTCCTCTCTTTCTCTATAATCCCAATGTCTCAAGATTTGTCACCTTTCATTGCAACTCCAGATGGGAAAATTCATTGCATGACTTCCACCTTTCTCCAAAGGCTCTACTTTGAAATTAAAAAGAAGAAGAATTTTCATAGCATCTATTCTCCTTGCCCCTACATCTCACTTCATTACTTTCATCCACAGACTCTTCCCTTGAGCAGTACAGGGACACTGTGGTAGGGTCAGGCACCCCAGTAGATGTGCAGGGGGTGACACAATGGAAACTCCCATGTTTGAAAGACAGGCTTTGGTCATTCCACAGTAGTCCACCAGAACATTCCATACACATCCTTTATGTCATACAAAGAAGGAACAGTCCAACCGCTGCACTAGCATAGTAATTACCCCTTTCTGAAAGAGGTGTCACACGATTCTTGCCCTCACTTATAAGTATTTGTGACTGTCCCTTTTCACCCAAATATTAAAATAATTGATTTTGTACTTCAATATCTTTTGTTAACACGAGACTATTTTTTTTTTGGCAGTTTCTTTTCATTGCATTCTTACTGTTCCACATTTAAAATAAAATTTTAAAAGTTGTCTGTTGTATTAGTTTGTTGGGTTACCATGCCAAAGCACCACAGATTGGGGTGCCTTAATTAAGAGCAATGTAGTTTCTCACAATTCTGGAAGCTGGGAGTCTAAGATCAAGCTATCAGCAGGATTAGTTTCTTCTGAGGCCTCTCTCCTTGGCTTAAAGATGGTCAGCTTCTCCTGTGTCATCACATCATGTGTCTGTGTCCTGATTTTCTCTTCTTATAAGCACACCAGTCATACTGAGTGGGGCCCATCCTAGGACCTCGTTTTTACTTAATCATCTCTTGAAAGACCCAGGGATCTGCAAATACAGGCACATTCTGAGGTACTAGGGGTTAGGAATTCAAGTATATGAATGTTGGAGGGACCCAACGCAACCCACACCAACTACACAGAGACTAGAATAGAGAAGCATATTGTTCTGAATTCCACAGAATGGCTTACCATCTACAGGCCAGTGAGAAGGATGATGTCTCCCCTTAGATGCTGAAAGTGCACTCTTCCCAAATGGAAATCCACAGTCTTTGAATTTGGTAACCACAAATACTCCACAATCTGAATTATAATAAAATATCATATCATATATAGTAGTATGTTGTATTAAGCCATAACTTTTTCATTTTTATGGATTTTAAGGTTTTTATGGATTGAACTTAAGATCTGTTTAAGAGCCATGTCTATAATGTGGGTTCATATAATGATCTAATTACAAAATTCTTCGGGCAACTATATCACCATAGCCATTGAGGTGTTTTAAAAGTAGTCAACATAGGGCCCCAGAGGTCCTATTCAACCCCTAAGGTCACTGAGTATCAGCTATAATCACTTTCAGGAGAAAAATAATCCATTCAGAAAAAAAAAAAAGATAAATCATACGGTTTTAAACAGAAAGCTAAGATCTTTATGCTAACTTAAGTATTTGATGGCATTACCTAATTATTCAGCTTCTGTGCATATAAAATAGATTTCTTCACTTTGTTAATTTATTTTTTAATGCTTATTTTTTTATTTTGAGACGGGGGACGGGGGGAGGGGCAGAGAGAGAGAGAGAGAGAGAGAGAGAATCCCAAGCTGGTTTCGTGATGTCAGTGCAGAGCCTAACACAGGACTCAAACCCGCAAACCATGAGATCATGACCTGAGCTGAAATCAAGAGTATGGTGCTTAACCAACTGAGCCACCCAGGTGCGCTAATTTATTTTAAATCAGTGTATTGAGGAGATAAAAAACAAAACAAAAAACTTCTCTTCCTTTTTTAGGCTATGAGTAAACCAAGAAAAGTAAAGCTTGGTCCTATCACTCTTTAAGTTTGTTTCTCAAGTTGACCTGCTTAAAAAAACCTCATCATCACAGAATCAAATTTACAAGTAATAAAGTCCTTCCAGAGCGTCTGATCCAATTCCAGAGTCTAGAGAGGTATGGTAACGGAGACCCAAGAAAAGCAAAGTGACTTCACTTAACAGATTGAACAATTTAAGAGAAATACTTAAAACTTAAAAATAAACCTGTTTAATTTGTTCCAATAATTCTGCAGCTTGCTTGTGTATAGGCTACATAAGCTAGTTGTTTTTCTGCTCCAAAATAATGTAAAGTCTGACACATTTGTGCTTGTTGCTTCTTTAGTCAAAATAGAAAAATTAACTCCACAAACACTCACACTTACCATGTTGAATTGTGGATGATGCATCTCAAAATTACCTTTCCATGTATCTGTTTAAATTAGCTTTGACAAATATAAATGCAGAACAAAAATAAATCTCTGGCATAGCCTGAGGGGGGGGAAATAATGTGAATAACTTAAAAATAAATAACTATTTCAAACCAGTTTGAAAAATTAGGGGGTTGGCAATGGATGGGAAGGAGTTGAAAGACTTTGAGTCGAGAAGCGACATTAGGATAGCCCCGTGGTTAATCTTCCTTACTGGGGCTCATTTGAGCATGTGGATATTGTGATAATTATCAGGTCAGGTCGGGACATTAGGTATAAAACAGGACTCTTACCAGGAAACTTGGATATATGATCACCCTATTCTTTGGGAAGATTAACCCAGCAGAGATTTATGGGGCCAACCGGACAAATCACAGGTTGGTAAGTGTTGTCTCTCAAATACTTCAGCTAAAGAGAGTGGGGGCCCGCACGTGCCTGGGAGCTACTTTCTTCTTGGACAAGTGGCAGAGGTGGACAGTGACTGGCTATGTGGCTTCCCCTCCACCTGTCTGGACCAAAGATGCCCATCTGTCAAATGTGTACTCTCCTTTGAGGCATCTTCCATTTCTAAATCTATGTCATGACTGCATTTCTTTTTTTTTTTTTTTAAACATTTATTTATTTTGAGATAGAGCAAGTGTGAGCTGGGGAAGGTTAGAGAGAGAGGGGGAGAGAAGAGAATCCCAAGCAGGCCCTGTACTGCCAGCGCAGAGCCCGACATGGGACTCAAACCCATGAACCATGAGATCATAACCTGATCCAAAATCAGAAGTCAGCCACTTAACCAACTGAGCCACCCAGACGCCCCATGACTGCATTTCTAAACAGTAAAGAGTACATATGTTTTAATGAGAAGCAAAAGGTGATCATTTTGACCAAGTTGGCATAAGGGTGTGGGCCACCCAGCCTTTAGAGAGCCCCTGCCCCACTCCCCCACCAAGCTTCAGCCTACCCTCAGCCGTCCTGCTGGGCAGGACAGGGCACAGAGAGAGAAGAACTGTGTTCCCAGCAACCCCCGGGGCCAACCTAGATAAGCCGGAAGTAATCCCCTCAGTCTGGACAGGAGAAAGCAGCCGTAGTTACCAGTGGGTGATATTTAGCACATGCTGATAAAATGCAGGTCAGAGTGTTTAAATGGAGTTTTCTGATAGTACTAAATGTTCAGGATTCCAAATTAGACCATTAAAATGCAAATTGGTTTTAATCCAATTCCCCCAGCTAGGTATTTACTTTGCCTCCAACACTTGTTTTTCTTTTGCGTTTCTAAGGAAGGTGTCATAAATTGAGCTTCCTATTCTCAAGCGCTCTTTCTAGAAGGAGCACTTCTTCCTTATGATCGCCAAATATGCAGGTTTCTAGCAGTGAGGCGCCCCCAGAAGCATTCAGGGCTGGTAGTTTGGCCTGTGGTTGGTAGTAACGCCTGAGTGTGCATGGGCAAATCAACGTTACATGGCTTTGCGTGACATTACATTGCCCTGGACTCTGAACTCACAGGTCATCCAGAGCTCACACTGTTCCGTCCTCGGCTCAGAAAGCAAAGACCGAAAGTTACAGAGGGCTCTGACTGACCGCTGGGTCTCCCTGTGAGCAAGCCCAGGATTTGGCACTTGAGACAAGACAGCCTTTCCAGGTCTGTCAGCAACAGGGGGCACATCTGTGTTGGAAATTTCTCACACACTCCTGAGGACCGGATAATTTATTATTTTCTTTTTTTCCAAATAAGCTGAAATATGTGTTTGGACGTGATCTAACCCCTTGTCTGCTTCCTGTTGAGTTGGCCACAGGCCTTTTTTTTTAGATTCCCTTCATTGTCTTTCTCGGTGTCGCCTCAAATTCTGAAGAACTCTAGGCCAAGTGTCCCGTTTACACTCATCTCTCTTTGTGTTTAAGTGGAATGAGATGGACTCCTGAATTGGTTGAAAATGTATTTTCTGTTGTAAATCTTTCCATATCCAGCCATGGACTTCTGGTGGTCAATGGTAACACTTTCCCAGAGCCCCTTCCTCATCCTCAGCCTAGACTCACCCCTCCCTCATCTTCCACTGATTCCGTGGGCATGACCACGTGTCTCCCACAGTGTGTGGCTGGTCTCTTGGCTCCCATCCTTCAGTAACTGTTACAGGAAAGATGGCGGGCTGGGCCCTGAGAATAAAGATGAACGAGACATAGCCATATAGCCCCATTCTCTTCCCCAACACGAAGAAACAATTACAGGTTGATAAATTATGATATGAGAGAGATTTGTCCCAAGTGGCCGGTTCCCAGTGGCGATCCCCCTCCCCTGAGTGTCTCCCACGAGTGAAAGCCGAGATGCTCCACGTGAGCAAGGGCTTGCGTTGTTTTGTACTGTACTGCGTCACCAGTGCTTGGATGGTTCCTGACACTTAGTAGGGACTCAGAGTGTGGAATCTAATTACAGCATAGCTTGTGAGCTTGTGTAGGTATATTTTGTTCTTTTCACCACTGCCGCTCAGAATTCATGTGGGCTGCTCTTTAAAAGTCTGCTTGCATTAACCATCTCATTTTGTCCAGCCTAGATTTCTGAAGACAACTGATTATTTTCACCCAACAAACCATCCAAATCCCAGCTGTGTTCCTTAGGTAATACGCACAACAGGAATTGCTCTCCCTTAACGTTAAACCACTGCTGTGGATTTAATGTGCAGAAATATATATATATATATATATATATATATATATTTTTTTTTTTTTTTTTTTTTTTTTTTTTTTTTGCTAGTGGGCAACACATAATGGTCATCATGTGAAGTTGCCTAACTTCACACATATGTCGTGTTTCAGTGTTTCTCTATCATGAACATCTGTATGATTGCATATTCTAAAGCAAGATGGTGAACGCGTATTTTCTGGATGGTTTACGCAGATGGTTATTTGAATGCTGAACTTCAGATTTACCTGTGGAGTCCTTCAATGCTTTCAGATAGCTTCCTCTGATTTTATCAAGCAGTGATCGTGGTAGTTTAGAGCTTGGGATCTGGATTGGAATCCTAATTGCTTACCCTCCCTGAAATGTATTCACTCCAAAGAAAAGGAAAGGAAAGGAGAGCAGAGGAGAGGGGAAAGGGAAGGGGGGGAGGGGAGGAAAAACAGGAAGCCACTAACAGAATCAATTTCATAGGGCTGTTATGTGGATTATATCTGATGAGGGTATGTACAGATTTTAGGACAGAGCCTTATACACAGTGAACACTGAATAATTGTTAGCCACTCCTATTATTATCACTAGAGTCTCAAAGAACTCATATTATTATTAAAATAATCACTTATTCATATGAATGTATTATACTCCTAGAAAGCTCATACCATTTTAAAGAAAAAAATAGCTTTAACCGTTCGGTGAGAAGCCAGCCTACAGCAAATGAGAAGAGAGACCAGGATTATTTGATTAAACTGAAAAAAAGGAAGTGAAAAAGATGAGAAAAGATAACTTGAAAATAATGTTTATTTTGCGTAAGGGAAGAAATATCAGCATGCCCGTTTGAAACGGTATCCGAGTGTCACGATATCTTATCAGCCAGGGCTGCAAATTCTGGCCTTTTTTCCCAGTGTCATCAACGACGTTTGTCATTCAGATGTGCAATACGCATTTCTCAATGTGGATTCCCAGAACTTCTTTGGATACAGAAAATATTTTGTCGGATAGTTTAGCAAATACGCTGGTCTGTTTTGGTATAATACGTGTGTTTTCTTGTTCAAATACATGTCAGTGATGAAATCAGATATAGTGACCCATTGTTTTCATTCTATGCAAAAAATAATAGAGGAATATATTTTAAATTGAAGTGTATTTCTTGTTGCTTACTGTTTCTAGATCTCTCTCAGCACAAATCATATTAAGAAGATGAATAAACATGTACCATTGAATAATAATCATTGATCAGCCTTATTCAATACTAAAAAGCATATTACATGGAATACAGATTTGAACATATTAACGTTTACCATGATTGCAAACTCTCTTTGCACCATTATTTTATATGTCTTGGATCTGTTCACTGAAAGCTGTAATATATGATTAAAGTCCAGCTGCCACTATATTTTTCATTTATATGACATATCGAAACTGAAGTGAAATAATAAATTGCATCAATATTTGTTAATCTCTCCCTCTCCCCCTAACTCAAAAACCCAACAGACAGACCTATCTTACTTATTCTGTATTTTCATCATTTAGCATAGTTCTTGGTACATAGTAGACATAACAAATAAATGGTCAAACAAAATGTAGATATGGACAGGCACCTGGGTGGCTCAGTTGGTTAAGCGTCCAACTCTTGATTTTGGCTCAAGTCACGATCTCCCGGTGTGGGATCAAGCCGTGCGTCAGGCTCTGAGCTGACAGCACAGAGCCTACTTGGGATTCTCTCTCTCCCTCTCACTCTGCCTCTCACCCGTGTGTGCTCTCTCTCTCTCTCTCCCTCAGAATAAATAAATAAACTCGTGTCTTCACATAGTCTTCCCTCAATGTGTGCCTGTGTCCTAATCTCTTCTTATAAAGTCATATTGGATTAGCGCCCACCCTAAGAACCCATTTTAACTTAATTACTACTTTGCAGACCTTATCTCCAAATATAGTCACCTGTCTGAGGTAGGTAGGCTGAGGACGTCAACATACGGATTTGGGGAGGACACGGTTCAGCCGGTAGCAGTGCGGTCACGAAAATCTTCCGTAACAAGATTGGTTTGAGACATGCTTAGGGACACCTCATTTAGCGGAGCCCTTGAATATGCTATCGTGCCCAAGAGAAAGCTGCAGGGCTCTGGCTTTACCGAACAAAAACAAAACAGATCTCCAGATCTTCCCATGGAACACCCACTTGGCAGATCACGGTGGCGGCCCAGCTCTGTGTTGGCGTTCTTGCATTTGAGTCGTGCCGTTGCAGAGGGCTGCTGATGAGTCCGACCCTAAGCAACCCCGCCGATGAGTTCAGTCTCTAATGAGCCATTGTTTCCATGCTGTTCTATCTCCAGAATGCATTCTTAGTTTGACACAGGACTCTATGCACTTAACAACTCTTTCCGAAATTATGAATTTCCTTTTTTTGCGCTCTACCAACAAGTTGGTGCCAGTTTTTCCACCCACTTCCTCACTCCGGGTTGGAGATACCGTTGGAATCTTTCTCTATCATGACTGGCATTGATAACGCTTTTTGCAGCTAATTCTCTGAGCGCTTGAACAAAATGAAGAAAGGAAGAGACGCAACGAGATGCCTCTTAGAGAGGAAACATAAGCGTACAACTTCGAATAGGGCTTCCTTCCATGCAGAATAGCTGTCCAGCCTCCATGGAAACAGAATTCTTTATGGACTCATTATACAGGCAAACTTGCTAAGCTCTTTAGGACATTAGTGCCTTTGATAATGATGTTAGCAACTTTCCCTGAACTATTGCATATTTACAGTGGGCCCTGAGTGGAGTAAGGGCCTTGTGAATTAATCCCTATTTAATGAGAAATATTTGAAGGTGATGAGAGTCATATGCTGCTAATGGGGAAACTCTGCCTTGATAGATTATTTTTGGAACATTAAGTTCTACTCAATCAAGACACTTGACTATTTAGGACAGGACAATTTTGTGAAAGATTGAAATAAAATACAGGATTTATACTCAATTATTTTCATCACCTATAAAATGTCCTGTATTTGCTTTAAAGGTTTTAAGTTTTCACACTTTCTCGCTTTCATCAAACCTCAGTAGCCTGCACTAAATCAAATGGCTAGATACCGGAGTTTTGGCTGAAGGGTGCTTTTAGGAAAGTGACAGCCAATGGCTGCAATTGAGAAAATGTAATTTATTTTAGATTAATTTGTAATATAGGTTTCATTTCAAAATGTCTGGAAAGGGCTGTGAAAAGATGTTTATATGTGAAAAGTGCTGTTGGATCCTTACCAGCGTGATATAAATTTTCCACGTCTACCTCAAGACTTAGATACAAAGCATAATTAAAATGTTTTGAGGTACTTGGAAATGTTTGGTTGTTCAAAACTAAACTCCTATATTAAGAACGATTATTACCATTTCTTTAGACTTGATCTTACCACTCTGATAGAAAGTACTCAGAAATTAGCTGGTGGAGGGAGGTTACCAAAATAACCTGTTTCCCTTGTAACTCATCTACCTCTGTTCACTTCTGTTCATAGGTATACACATAAAAAGGGTTTAATTTCTTAAGTTTGGGTGGTTTTTGTTTCTGTTTCTGGCTGTAAGTTTGAGAAAGCCATGAGGGTGTGGGAGTGAATGGATATGGTAAAATCTAACAGCAGAAGGATCTCCTTTCTTTTTGGAGATGGTGACCCCTCTCATGCCGTGAATGGCCTTTGCTTTGTGCATCCGTCCAGGTCATGCCTTTTCGAATGCAGTGAACACTGAATTAATTTGATAGTCAAATCCTGACATAAACCCGGCAGTAGAGAAGCACGATTTGGTGATAAGACTACTGAATCTGATCCTGACTGGCTGTGAGTGCAGTCCTGGGCTCTCCCGGCTACGCTTTGCTCATCGATGAGATGAAAAATTACCAGAGACCCCCGCTCAGTGCTGCCTTAATCCTCGTCATGGTTTTGCATTGGCATCCACACACAGGTTAAAAAAAAAAAAATGTAGCTCACGCTGTCATGGCACAGATATTTGACATGTTTTAGATGCCACCCTTACACTCAAAGCTGCTTTAAATATCTTACATTGTCGCTACTTATGTTTTTCATTATGAAGACCGCAAAGTTAGTAATCTACTCAAAATTTCCTGTTGAGAGATCTGTCTATTTTGTTATTTCATACAAAATAATCTGAAGAAGTTTTTGTCGGAAAATGAAGCGTAATTCCGTAACCGATCCACTTCTGTGAAAAACCAAAGTTTAAAAGAACTTCTCCTAATTTCTGTGTAGGTTCTTTTGTGTTTAGATCCATGAGAGGTTTGTGGCTGAACGAGAGGTAATAAGAAATTGCCCATGGGGGCACTTGGGTGGCTCAGTCAGTCAAGCGTCCGACTTCAGCTCAGGTCATGATCTCGTGGTCCATGAGTTTCAGCCCCACGTCGGGCTCTGTGCTGACAGCTCAGAGCCTGGAGCCTGCTTTGGATTCTGTGTCTCCCTCTCTCTCTGCCCCTCCCCAACTCGTGCTCTGTCTCTCTTGCTCTCAAAAATAAATAAATATTTAAAAAAAAAATTTTTTTTAATAGTAAGAAATTGCCTGGACTTCGAGCCCAAAAACGCGGGACCAAGTCCCAGATTCAGCTGCAGACTTTGGGCCAGTCACCCACTCTGCCCACACCTCAGTTTTCTCACCTGTGGAAGGGGAACAACACCCCTCACAACAAGTTAGAAAGTGATGGGGGAAGTGTCTGAAGCTTTGTCACAGATGGATGCCCGCATGGTGGCAGCCAAGTGAGGTGAGGGGTGCCTGGGTGGCTCGGTTGGTAGGACTCTTGATCTCAGCTCAAGTCATGACCTCATGGTTCGTGAGACGGAGCCTCGAGCCGGGCTCCGTGCTGACAGTGCGGAACCTGCTTGGGATGCTCTCTCTCCGCCCATCCCCGACTTGCGTGCACATGCGCACACACTCTCTGTCTCAAAATAAATAAATAAACTTTAAAAAATAAATAGATAAATGGGTGGTAAGGGGCACCCGGGTGGCTCAGTCGGTTAACCGTCCGACTCTTGATCTCAGCTCAAATGTTGATCTCAGGGTTGTGAGTTCAAGCCCTGCCTTGGGCTCTGCACTGGGCATGAAGCCTACTTAATAAAAATAATAATGATAATCATAATAATAACAATAATTAATACATAGGTGATAAAGTTTAGAGACTGGATATCAGCAGATTCATCTTGGAAATAAAGGCAAGAGAAGGCATGCTTCTCTGCGATCGAGCTTCAAGTCTTTGTATTTCCTTTAATGGCAGTTCTACACGACATTGAATCAACAGGAGTCGTAGAGAACATCTTTGTGATGATAGTGCTATGATAGGCATTCTATCATTATTCAGCCACAGTACTATATAAACACACACACACGCACACACACACACACACACACAGACCTGCATGTATACATATACATGTGTATATAAACTTATGTATACGTATATATGCATATATATGTATATGTGCATACACGTATATAATGCTAGTATCATATGTTAATATAGTAAATAAAACAGTATGTGTATGGTATTCACGGAGAGATAAAATCTGACAAAGCATGTCTATACTAGGAGAGATTCTCAGATCATGTTTAAATGAGAACCTAAGAATCTGTAGATCATAGATATGCTATGGCTTTTTTTTTTTCCAGTTTCTTAAACTAATGAAAAAAGAAGGATCACTTGAGGTTTATTTTTTCGTAGCTAGATGTCGAAATAGAAATTTGATGGGTTTTTTTTAGTCAATACTTACTGATCCAGATTTGTTAGGAATTGTGAGTTCTAAGGTAGCTAAATCAACCCTTTCTTTTAAAAATCCACTATGGGGCGCCTGGGTGGCGCAGTCGGTTAAGCGTCCGACTTCAGCCAGGTCACGATCTCGCGGTCTGGGAGTTCAAGCCCCGCGTCGGGCTCTGGGCTGATGGCTCGGAGCCTGGAGCCTGTTTCCGATTCTGTGTCTCCCTCTCTCTCTGCCCCTCCCCCGTTCATGCTCTGTCTCTCTCTGTCCCAAAAATAAATAAACGTTGAAAAAAAAAATTAAAAAAAAAATAAATGATACAGAAAATATAGTCACCTCATTATTTTTAGACATTTTCTTTATTCATTAGCTTTCTCTATTGAAATGTCAATTTAATATTGGTCTTGAAATAAGCACATTAATAATGCTAAGTAATAAAATTTGGTGGGACTTAAATCTTATTGAGGTGAAGATGATGCTCCATCATTTCTTATGATCTGCATCATTTAAAATTATAAAAATGGAAACTGTGAAGAACATTTTAGCTATTTGTTTACCAGTGCCTCTGAAGTCAGCCCTTTTCTTCACGAATGCATAATGATTTTCAAGGCAAAGGGCCGTTAACCCAATGGCCTCCGAAACAGAAGCTCGCCTCTGAACGATGGCCAAGCTCATTAGTACATTTTCTCAAAGCGTGTGTCATTCGTGTGCATGTAAAGTCTCCTGATTTATTATAACTTCCTAACAATGGTCATAGAAAGACAATTAGCTAAGGAAAGGAGATGATCTACGTGAAGGATTGGCAGACATTTTCCACAAAGGGCCAGGTAGGAAACACTGTTGGCACCGGGGACCTCAGGATCTGCCCCGGAACCACTCAGCTCTGCCTTGTAGCGTGAAAGCCTCCAGAGACGGTCTGTAAAGTAATGGTCGGGGCTGAATTTAGCCTGCAGACCTTGGTTGCTCACAAGGGTCCTACATGATAGGAGAATAATTTGGATTTCTAATTACATTGTTGCAGCTCATAGGCTTGTGGCTCCATAAAGTCCCGTGGCTGTATGAAAACCACAAGGATGCAATCAGTCATCTGGATACCTTCAGCACAGGCCAAACATCTGGATGTTTGGACATCTAAAGTTTAAAAAACACCTATTACGTTATCATTATGATTATTACTAAACTTTTGTGTACCTCATTCCAAGAGTGATCTCAACGTATTTAAAAAGCTGGAAACAAAGTCAAATTATACCTTTTTTTCTTTTCACTTTGAATCTGGTATTTTAAAATGAAGGCCAATGGAGGGGGAAAAAAGGTTCTAGTACAAGATAATATACGTTTTCATATCAGCTACTCTCTTAAAAGCATCACAGTTACAGCCAGGAGAGCACCGAGTTAGCTTGATGTCAATCAGTTTGCAAGTTAAAGAGTTTTTTGTTAGGAGTTGTAACCAGCCCCAGGATAATGCGCGTGCAGACTTAACCATCCACGTACTTCCCAGCTTAGCCCCATCTGAGTTCTAAGGCTGGAAAGAGAACCTGCAGAAGGGGGACGATGTGCAGTCTTGCCTTGCCGGGTTCTGTTGTGGCTGATAATCTTAGACGACAGAAAGAGGAACCAATGTCTCGCAGCAAAACTCTTCTTGTGGCTTCTCCTCCTTTTCCAAATGGTATTGGAAGGCGAGGCTGGGCCCCATGTTGAATTCTAGAATGAAAACCAACCAGCTCTGTGTATCCAGAATCTAGGGCAAATATAAATGCTAGGATTGTTTTGTATTCCTTGCAAATGCTGGAACCCAAAGTTTTGTTTGTTTGTTTGTTTGGTTTTGGAACGAACTCCAGCCTGTATCTCTGGAGTCCTCTCGCACGTAATGTTACAAGCGCCTCCGTCATCATTTCACGGCAGAGGAAAAACTGTTGAGTGCTCGGGTCTCAGGCTGGCTTCAGCAGCACCGCTTCTAGGGCTACACTCAACGCTGAACTGCCCAGGCTCTGGCCCTGTCCTCATCTGGACGCACTCTCACCTCCTCTCGGTACCTTCATTGCACCTGATCTTGGACCCCGTTCCTTTCTCTCTCCTCTGAGAGTGCTCTGTGGCTTATCCTCTGCCTGTGTTCCCTTGAATCTATCTTGAGCGTATCTTTTCCTCTTTTTTTATTAATCACAAACACTGAAGCCTCCCTCATCTTAGCTTCTCTCTCTCACTCTCTCTCCCTTCTTCCCTCCATTTTTCCTCCTACAGTTCAAGTGCCGTTTTCCCTCCTTCTTCCCTTCGGGGCCAAGCTCCATACGAGAAACCGCTCCTAGACCGCGGTCTTGCTAGTCTTCTGAGGTCCAGTTGTGGACTTCCTCCATAGCATTCAATGTCAATTTTCCCATTTCCTGTCGACTGAAGTCTCTCTTCTCGCTCTTAATGCTTTTATTTTTGAAGACTTGACCACACCCTTGCATCTGGTGGTAGCTCCAGATTTTTGCCCATCAGGAAGGATGGTTGGTTAAGAAGGAACCCCTGGCCGCACGCAGGCCGGTGAGGAGAGAATAAATCCCAGGACTCGAATGGGGTCCTTAACCCTGCTGTCTCAGTCTTGGCTGCAGCTTAGTGTTAGCTAAGGAGATTTTAAGAGACACTTCCTCAGAAATCCTGATGGAATAGATCTGGAGCAGTAAATGCTGTGATAGAGGTAAGTCACAGTGCTATGGGAATACTGCCTCCCTGATGGTGAGGACACCTGCTACTCAACTTTGTTTTCCCATCCACTGAAGAGGGCCCAACACATGGTATGTCCTCGGTAAATGATTTCTTAATTGGGTAGCTTCATGATGAGTTCATTTCCAAAGGTAAGAAACCATTGGCAGTTTCATCCATTACAATTATAATTTGGGGGCACCCGGGTGGGTCAGTCGGTTAAGCGTCCAACTCTCGATTTGGGCTCAGGTCACGATCTTGCGGCCCGTGAGTTTGAGCCCCGCGTTGGGCTACGCGTTGACAGCACGGAGCCTGCTCGGGATTCTCTGCCTCCCTCTCGCTCTCTCTTTCTCTGCCTTTCCCCTGCTTGTATTCTCTCTCGCTCTTTCTCTCAAAAATAAATAAATAAACTTTTTTTTTTTAAAGATTATAATTTTATCTGTTTTACTGACTAGACCTATCTTTCCTTCAGTCTTTTTTTTTTAGATTATGAGCATCGGTCTTCCCATTGTGAAGATTTTTTTTTTTAATTTCATAATGGTGCTTGAACCACGTCTCCAGTAATTCCAAAGGGAGACCTATCTCAAGTTGCCATAAAATGGCAGCTCTTAAGAAAGCAGTGCCCAGGGCTTAACACATGCATTCTAGAGTCAGACATGCCCTGCTGCTAACTCTGCCATCTGCTGGCTGTGGGATGTTGGGCGACTTACTTCACCTCTCAGAATGTGTGAAATTAATACTTGAGCAATGGTGAAAGAAGTCGCTAGATGGTAGCCATTTTATCCCTTCTCTTATCTGATGCTCGCAGCCTGTGAGGAAAGGACTGTCACCACCGCCACCACTCCTGGGGTACATATTTAGAAACTGAGCATTGAAGACTCTCCAAACTTTAAAGGATCGAAGAAACTCCACAGCCTTCACTCATCACCATCAAAAAAGTCAGGACTGACTTTTCTCAGATTTCAGGGGATGAGCTGAAAGTGCCTGGAAAGCCCCAGTTTCCCCTTACCCTTCTAACGCCTGGGGGAAATAGTCTCTAACTTCTCAGTAATGGAGAACCGCAGGGCTCCAGCCAGCTTCCATCTTGGGAATGGACATGAAGACGTGGCATTTTAGACAAAGTTCCTTTGGCTGCCTCAGTAAAAATCATCCTTGGGGTCTGAGGTGGGCCAGCCTTAACCCAAATGATGCCCCTCAGAAAGCTTGCTAGAGCAGTAGGTGTAGATGCAGGCAGTGAGGGTGATAAGGCAGCTTTCTGATGAACACCACGTGATTGGCCTTTCTTCTCTAGGAAGTCCTGTAAGCCCTGGTCTATGAGCCTGGATATTTCTCCATTCCACATTTCACTGGGTATCTCCAAATAACATTCACGTTCCAGTCAGTGTCACTTTTTTTTTTCTCTTAATGGCTATTGAGATTATATAGTAATATTAAACAACACTTACGTATTGCTTTGCATGTACTATGCACTGGAGATATCTATTAAGTCATGTATTTCTCACAACAACACAATTTGTCTCATTTTATAGCCAAAGAAACTGAGGCACACGAAGATGGGACAGTGGTTCTCAGATGTCAGTATGCATCAGACGTCACCTAAAGGGCTCGTTAAACTAGATGCCTGGGACAGAGTTTCTGATCCAGGGGGGCTGGGGTGCGGTCTGAGGATTTGCGATTCAGGCAAGTCTCTAGGCTGATGCACTTGAGAGCCCCTGAGATGGGGTAAGCTGCCCAGGGCCCCAGAAGTGGCAGAATCTGGATTCCAAACCAGGCAAGCAAGCCTCCAAAGCCTTGGTGTTACCTGCATGATAACTAGACACGACCGATCTGCTTAACAGGAAGAAAGTCCATTTCCATATAAGCTGTTCTTCCCTTTCTGCATGTAAATATGCCGGTATAGCTGTTCATGCATGTGTGTGGATGAATATATGCATGTATGCTATAACCAGGCGCTCCACTGAGTCCAACTGTGGGTAGATAGATAGAGAATAACCATTAGCGACTTCTTGAACCATTCTTATTGGAACGATTATAATCATTACTTTGCTTTAATGACAGATCTGTGAGCCCATCATAGTCATCGTACACGTTATTTAGAAGTAACGGGCTTGTGTTTCCAAAGCATATGCAATCCCATACTTCGTTTTTAGAAGTAAATCAAACTCTATGCAATTTGACATAACAACAAGGGTAATTCATGCACTAGAATTATAGGTTCTTCGTCATCAACTCCAACCGCTCACCAGATTCATAAATCTCCGAGATCTGTGAATGAAGGGCAGGCAGCCATTGCCTGGAAATTTCCCATTATCTGACTCACTTGTGGGCAGATCCCCTTGTTTTGGAGCTCTCTTCCATAGTCCCCCCAACGCTGCCCTCCTGTGAGCTCCAGCATCCAAGACCTGGGCCCTCCAGGGACACACAAGCCTTTTCTGTGCTTCACAGGAGACCATTCAAGTGTACAAAGCCACCACCCAAGAACTTAGCCTTCAAGCTCCACCGGCCCTCGGTCTTCAGTTATTCCCTGTGCACCAAACATATCTTCCTACCCCCGCCCCACCTGCCATGGGTGTTCTTTAACCTGGCACAGTTCCTTTGCAAATACAGCATCCCAAAGTGAATGGAATATTCCTGAAGATACCCAAGAAAGAGAATCACAGCCCTTGATCTAGAAATGCATGCTGAGACTAAATGTAAATCATTTTTATTGGCAGTTTCCCAAATACATCCTGAAAATGTTTTGTTCCCACCTGGCTATGGCTCATTTTCTCAGACTCACAGCTAGGACTTCCTGGCGCTGGATGTGATGTCAAGTTTTTTCTTTTGTTTTGGTTGTGATTGTGGCTCCCTCTGCTGTTCTTAAGGGTTCCCAACATTTGCATTTTCCAAGAAAAAGCTATGATTGAAAGGGGAACATTACATCTGTTGACTTAAAACAATAATCGTTTTCTTCTTCATGGCGGACAAACACTGTGAGCCCCCTTTAGCAATGTCACCTGGTCTAAATAACCTAGTCTCACCTACTGGCTGATTTTTTTTTTTTTACATTATATCTTTTTTTTTTTTTTATTTTTTTAATGTTTATTTTTGAGAGAGAGAGAGAGAGAGAAAGAGAGACAGAACGTGAGTAGGGGAGGAGCAGAGAGAGAGAGAGACACAGAATCCGAAGCAGCCTCCAGGCTCTGAGCTGTCAGCACAGAGCTCGACGTGGGGCTCAAACCCACGAACAACGAGATCAAGACCTGAGCCAAAGTCAGATGCTCAACCGACTGAGCCACCCAGGCACCCGTACATTAGAATTTTGCAATCGATGTAACAGAGTAGTTCCAGGGTCCTCTCAGTACATCTTGAAAGCTATTATTTTGATTCATAAACTCTCAGAAGTTGAAGACACTTTCAAAATTGTCAGGCCAGTCTTTTTACAGATGTGGGGCCGAAGTTCCGAGAAGTTAGAAGAGTTTCCAAGAGGCATAAGCAGTGTCAACACCCGTCTGCAAGTTTCAGATGTGAAGCTAACTCATTGGGATATGTTTTTATTTTAGTAAATCAGATATATTAATTTTGTAACATGAGATATTATAAACTTTCAGGGTTTTTTTTATTTCAAGCCAAAATAAATAATAAACATTTAGTTAAAATTTTGCAGTAATTTAATTATTTTGGCATTTATTTAATAAAATCCATAAGCTATGATGGATGCCTTGGAAGTCCAAGTTTCAGTGTTTATTTTCTGATGTTTTCTTGTATGCTTGCTCATGCAGCTTCTGACAGAAGTAAATGTATTCATGGAATTGTCAAAACCACTCTTATTCGTATATGATTCCTAGAAAACAAAGGAAGTTTGGAATTTGTCCATAAATGTTAAATATTATCTGAACTGGATCCAGTAAAATCATCTTTATTTGGTAAAAAAAAAAATAGGACTTTATGTGGAATAGAAGGTCTCAATCCAATAAAACACCACATATGTTGCTGTAAAATACTGAATAGATCTTACAACTCCTCTAACTAGAGTAACTTTGCAATTTACTCATTTAGAATTGTTTGAGGTTTTCACTGGCTTCTAGCCAAGCAAAGGAAGGAACACACATGCATCTGAATGAAGTAGACCTGTTATGTTTTGATCAGAAGTAGACAGTATTCCGATTCCTACTGCAAAATATAAACCTTTGGACATTTTAAGTGTTTTCTAATTTCTGAATTGGTATGTGCATTTTGGTCAGTGGGAGGCATTAGTTACCATCTTTTTTCTGGATACTATCCCAGGTCACCTGCAATTTTGCTAAAATCTATTATGCAAAAGATTTGAAATGCAAAGAAGTATAAGTAGTTCCTTCTAACAACTTACGGTACGGAAGGAGAATTAGAGTCACAGGGTTGGTGCAATCATCGACCTCAGTTGTCCCATTTTGGCGATGCAGAAAGGGAGAAACGCAGTAGTTTGACGACTTGCCCCAGTAAGAAAAAAACCAAGAGTAAACTTGGGTTTCTTTGATTCCCAACTGAGTGCTCACTGCCTAAAGTACATCATCCTAGCCTCCTTATGGAGCTTTTAATGAGCTTAAAATGACCAGAAACATATTATAGAAGCTTGATGACATGGTTCACATTTCTTCTTGGGTTACCAGAGGCCAGGCCCAGAACAAGCCTAGAACAAGACTTGTCTTGAGAGCAAAATTAAATGTACCGAAGTCAGCACTTTCTGTTCTTTCCAGTATGTCTGATCAACGTCTGTATCAGTCCATTCTTTCTCCAAGTCCTTATTTCCCACTTCTTAGCTACAAACTGACAGATGAAAATACTAGAGAGAATGCACATTTGAAAAATTTTTAAAGGCTCCTCATTTAATCCTGGATGTCTAAGGTTGAGAAAATCTTACAAAAGGCAGATGAACTGTCAAGACTTTAGTACTTAGAGAAGATAGTGGTTAGAGCATATGTATTTCAGTCTTTAAGCACAGGACAGGCAGTCCGATTAGGAAAAATAATGTCAAAAAGCCTAGAGGCCTAGGGGTGCCTGTCTGGCTCAATCAGTAGAGTGTGAGACTCTTGATCTCGGCATAAATGCATGCCCCACATTGAGTGTAGAGATTACTTAAAAATAGAATCTTCAAAGAAAAGCCAGGAGGCCTGAAATAACAGAGTGTAACTGTGTTCCTTGTGGTAGTCTCTTGACAGTGTAGAGAGCCAGGCTTTCTCCTTTGGGCCATCCCTATGGCTTCAAGTTTTTATACTGAAAATATGCTCAAGGAAAGATGGATTCAGCTGCCTAACGATGATGAGAGGCAAAGTTCTCTCCATTTCATTCGATCAACTTTACCTACAACAACCTTCCCCAATTTCCTTTTCAAGGACCACTTTCTCATTCTTTAAGATTTAGTTCAGCCACATCTCCTCCTCAAGGACCTTCTTGTAGTCCCCTAATTTTGAGATCGATAGCCCTACTCCACTCTGTACTTCTATTTTATGGGGGAGCCTGGCTGGCTCAGTCAGTAGAGCCTATGGCTCTTGGTCTCAGGGTAGTGAGTTCAGGCCCCATGTTGGGTGTGGATCCTACTTAAACAAATAAAAATAAAAATTGTTATGTTTTATATAGCAACTGAGAGTATCTCTCTACCTTTACATCCAGTATAGTGCATTTAAATTATTTCTTGATGTGTCTTTCTTCCAGATTTGACACATAGGAGGTGCGTGAACTTACGTTAAAACAGAAATCTTCATTTGGCAGTTGTTGGTGCCCATTTAAATGATTTCTATCAAACAAATAGGTCAAGTTATTTGGCTATTAAAGGGCATAAATTATAGCCAGTTTATCTTGGAAGGCTCACCCAAAGTTTAATTGCTTAAAATTCAATATTCTGAGTATTTTAAAGGGCACAGTGGGCAATTGGTAACACCTGCTGTGGATATTTTCCAAACTAAAAGTATATAACAATACTCCATGCCAAAGATTGTTAAGGATCTTGACTGAGCATCTGTCCTTGTGTTCAAACAGCTGAGAACTGTTTCTATGGAAAATCTTGTCCCTGCCCACCTCCACACGACAGGAAGACATCTGAGTGTCCAGGTTTAAAATACAGTAAAAACTTGGATTGCAAGTGACTTGTTCTGCGAGTGTTCCATAAGATGAGCAAACATTTCTAATAAATTTTAATTTGATAAATGAGCGATGTCTCGCAATATGAGTAGTACGTGACACTGAACGTCACATGGTCACCACTGAGCCAATGTTTCTTCTCTCTCTTCTCTGTCTCTGTCTCTGTCTCTCTCTCGCTGCAGGATTGTGGGTGATCGTCTCCCATGCGCAGATATTCAGTGTCGGGCTGGGGTGTTTGGCAGAAATCAGTGATTTTTCAGAATGTTGGAAGGTGCCCACAACTGGCAGTAATGTATTTTTTGTCACTTCAAAGGATCTATGGACAGTCGTTTGCTTTTCCATACAAGAGTAAGCTCAGGAATGCTTTGCTTCATTCTAGACCATTGGATACGTTCCTTGTTAAAGCTGCATGAAAAGAAAAAGATTCCATGGAGCCAATAGATAGCAGTGATTCCATTAGTGATAGTGAAAGACATCCTACCCAATAACCCTCCTCTCTGTCTCCCTCACACCAGCCACAAAGGTTTTCCAAAGGTGAGTGCAGGTTCATTTGTTTACTTTGCTTTATAGTTTGTATTTTCTTTATTATTTTGTATTATATTACCGCATTCTAATCATTTTTACATGAATATTTTTGGGTTGTGGAACGAATCATCCGAGTTGCCGTGATTTTTTTATGGAGAAATTCTCTTAGGTGTATAAGTGCTTTGGATTTCAAGCATGTTTCCAGAACGCATTATGCTCGCAAACCAAGGTTTTAATGTCCTTGATTTCATCTGAGAATTGTTTACTTTGTTTCTTTGTGCTTCCCTTTCACACCTGTAAAATGGGGATCACAGCTACCTCAGGAGGTTCCTGCGATAGTTAAAAGCGCATAGCAGTCGGTTGGGCGTCCGACTTCAGCCAGGTCACGATCTCGCGGTCCGGGAGTTCGAGCCCCGCGTCGGGCTCTGGGCTGACGGCTCGGAGCCTGGAGCCCGTTTCCGATTCTGTGTCTCCCTCTGCCTCTGCCCCTCCCCCGTTCATGCTCTGTCTCTCTCTGTCCCCAAAATAAAAATAAACGTTGAAAAAAAAAAAAGAGCGCATAAAAACACATTAAGCATCTGGCCTAGTCGGTGCTGTGTATGGGCTTTTGCTAGCTGCCATTAATATGCAATCGGGTGTGCGTTGCCAGCTTTAGCAAATAAAAATGTGGATGCCCAGTTAAATTTGGTTTTCAGGGGAACTATGCATAATTTGTTTATTATAAGGATGCCCGTGCAATGTTTGGGATGCACTCGCACTACGAAATCATCTGTTATCTGAAATTCAGATTTAACGGGCTGCCCAGTATTTAATCTGGCTGACCGTAGGGTGATTGAATGAATAAACCTTAGGTGAAGGTTAGGAATATAACTATTTTTTTTATTAAAAACTTTTTTTAAGTTTTTTTTTTTAATTTATTTTGCGAGAGAGACAGAGAGAGCAAGCAGGGGAGGAGCAGAGAGAGACAGGGAGAGAGAGAATCCCACTAGCAGTGCAGAGCCCGATGTGAGGCCCAGACCCATGAACTGCAAGATCATGACCTAAGCCGAAACCAAGGGTCGGATGCTTAACCAACTGAGCCGCCCAGGTGCCCCAAGGCACGTAACTTTAAAGGGTGTTTTCATCAACTGAATGGAAGGTATAAAAAAATTTCCTACAGCAGGAGCCTTCTCTGATTCATGGAACACCTTCTGAGTTAGGTGCCAGGAAGTGCATCAGAAATTCCGGGTGAACCAACCATTTAGAGTTCGGGGGTCCAGTGGGCCTTCTGTGCCAGGTGTAGGTTTGGGTTGAGTCTCCCTCCGACCTGCCATGGTATGTTGGAAAGGCCGAAAGGAATTTACAGTAGAAATTTTTTTAAGTGTGTGTGTGTTTGCTTTTTTTAAAGAGAGAGAGAGTGTGTGTGTGCTGAGGGGGTGGGGGTGGGCAGAGAGAGGGAGAGAGAGAGAATCCTAAGGAGAGAGAATCCCAAGCAGGCTCTGCACTGTCAGTGCAGAGCCTGATGGGGGCCTTGAACCCACAAACCGTGAGGTCATGACTTGAGCTGAAACCAAGAGTTGGACACTCAACCAACTGAGCCACCCAGGCACCCCTACCGTAGAAATTGTAACTAGAGTGATAGCAGAATATCGTTACCTGATTTGGAAGCACCTTCAGTGGATCTGTGAAAGAAATTGAAGACAGTATAACAAATGCCATGGGAACCTGTTCACATAAGCTTTTCTACCCGCTTAGTCCTGTTTGATTTGAGAAATTATATGGCTTCAGAGTTATTAGAATTTTTAATGAGGGGCGCCTGGGTGGCTCAGTCAGTTGAGCATCAGACTTTGACTCAGGTCATGATCTCGTGGTTTATGAGTTCAAGCCCCGCTTGGGCTCTGTGCGGACAGCTCAGAGACTGGAGCCTGCTTTGGATTCTATGTCTCTGTCTCTCTCTCGCCATCTCCCTCTTGTGCTCTCTCTCTCTCTCTCTCTCTCTCTCTCTGAAAAATAAATAAACCTTAAAAATTTTTTTTAATAATTTTTAATGAAATAGCAAAAGTGAAGTATGAGAAGAAATCATTGTTAGTAACATAACTAATTTGAATAGTGATTGATGACCTTAGAAACCTGGCCCATTGCCCTGGATTATTGGGTTTTAGTATAGCTTGTTTATCCATCTGGTTGCATTAACCATCTAATTAAGTAACTGTATTCTCATATCATTATTTACGAGTGACCCTAAATTAACTCTTCAAACTTGAGAGCCATCTTAAGCCTTTCTATTTACCCTTGTCATCTACAGTAATTGCCTTCGATTTTTTTAATGTAATGTAATGATCACAGTTTTTGTTAGTTTGTTTGCTAAGCCATTTAGCCCTAGAAATTTGTAACTGCAGAAAATACTAAATCTATAGGGTTTTTTTTTAAGTTACCTTATACTTTTGGAAAGTTTGCACCTTTTAAATATATTTAAAATCCATGTTTCAATAGCAATCTCAAGAAATAAATGGTTAAAACTAAAACATGGATTTTTTTTCATTTTTGCATTTTTTTCTACATTGCGAGTCACCCAAGTAACATATGGTAATCATTTAGGATCCTGAATCATATATAATTATTTTCATTTTAATAGCATCGGCTCTCTTTGCTTTAAAATTCACCAGTTGGCATGTAAGTTTGCCAGTGGACAATCAGTCTGTATTTTCCTAAAAGTGCTCCTGAGAGTATATGAATTGTTATCCTATAGTGGTACCATAACTTTGGAAAGTTGAATATCAAGATTTACTTTTGAAATATTATTGTTTCATTGGAAAAATAATAATATATGGCACTTGGATCTTTCCTTTGTAAGAAACCTAAAAAGTGATTGCCCTTAGGTTCCCCCTCTTCTGTTGGTATAATGTGATTATTTTGGTAGTTTAAAATAAAACCGAAATCCAAATCATTGATGTCTTGAGGCATGCCCAGAAAGTTGCACGTTGGGTTGACAAATGAGCGAAGGTGCCCTCATTTAGCACATTCCTGGCCACATGTCTCCCTGTTCAAAATCCTCTCCTGCAAGGCTGGATTTATCCTGAAGCCAAGAGGCTTTTGCTTCAGGGCCCACACCTACCTGGGTCCTTTCAAAGTCCTGGGAGACATGTAGAAATGTATTCACATAGGCTTCAGAAAACTTTGCAGAAATAGGATATGACCACAATCAGGTAGGACCTCAGTCCTTCAGTCTCTTATCCTCTCCAACCTGAAAGAAAACCTCCAAATTGTGCAAACCTCAGGCCCCACTAAACTGGAGTCCACCCCTCTTTCCAAGAGCCAGCTTATTGTGTTAATTACACATCCTGGATTTTAAAGGGGGTTGAATATTTTTTACCAGTATGTCTGTTAGTCACATGTTGGCCTTGGAACCAGCTTTTTCACTCCCAACTTTGCCCCAAGGGAGAGTCGGGGGTTGAGGAGAGCCCCCTACCCTCAACCCTTGGTTCCCAGCCCTTGTCCTGGAGCCCACCATGGCTTCTCCCAGACTTGGCTCCTCCCTGCTCCCCTGTTCCCTTACTCTTCAGGCTGACTTCCCTCCAATCTTCACACCCAGAGAGACTAACCCAGGAGGTTCTCAGCCCTGGGCTCTAGCTCTTTCTCAGTATCTGAGGGCAAAAGATAGAACACAATGGCAACCTTACCACAGATATCTTTAGTAAAAATACTGTGATTGCGGGGGTCACCAGAATCAATAGTGAATGGCCGGGGCTCTCGTGGCCTGGGCTGGGATCAGCCTTTACCCACCCCTTGCCTGATTGAGTAACTGGGTGCCGTGGGACTTGCTGAATGTTTTGTTGGAGGTGTCGAGATAAAACAATGACAAGAGAAGAGCTTTGTTAAGCCGGGAGAGGTGGTGGAGTTCTGTGTGCTTTCACCCTTGCCCGGGTGCTCGAACGTTCACCGCTTTGTTTTCCATTCAGTCACATTACTGACAGGGTGAGGGGCAGGTGTTGAAGCTGGAAGATTCTAGAGCCAGACCTCCCGACTTCAAACCCAGGCTCCATTCCTTATTTGTTATGTCAGCAAATAATGTAGCTGCTTTGGACCCTACTGTCCTCGTCTGCAAAATGGGGTATATGGAGGTAGCTCACAGGGCAGTCCTGAGAATTAAATAAGTAGACAGACGTAAGACGTGTGGCACCATAGTTGACACATGGGAAACACTCATCAAACGTCAACAGATACCGTGGTCACCCTTAGTCCGGGTTTCCTGTGGCTCCCGTTTATCTGCGTTTGTTCTAGAATTATTGGTTTCAAATGATAATATATCTAAGCCCTTTATTACAATCACATCAACTCATTTTTCCAAATACACGGGCCCTACATAAAATAACATAAAAGGTCCTGTTAACGATTTCTGGTAAGGAGTGTCTGTTTTATGCAAATACTGAATCATTATGCTGTATGCCTGAAACTGATATAATGTTACATGCCAGTTACACCTCAGTAAAAATACATAAATAAATAAAGGTAATAAAATAAAATGAGGAAATAAAGAAATGTCTGCTGGAGTCGAACCAGATCCACAACTCTCTCCCGCAGGGAAACGCAGAAGTCCCTCAAAACCTGATTCCTCCCTCAGTTTTTCTTGAAGAAGAATGTGAAGATTTTTCTTATATGAAAACTAAATAAATCAGTAAAGCATACACCATCATTCAGGCTTTGGGCACAGAAGGATATCCGCCTGATTCCCAGTTTCAGGACCTGAGAAACAGGACGGGAGCTGAGAAGAAAGACGGTGCTTTCTGCCTTCTCTACCTGGGAGTGAGGCAAGACCAAAGTAAAATTTCAAAATCGTCTGAGTCTGCCTTCTCCGCCAAGCCATCTGCTTTTTCACACTTTCTTCTTCTGCCCAGGGGCTCCTCTGCCTGTTCCTTCGCACAGGGGGGCCTATCTCCCTTCAGGATGTCATCTATGATTCAGAATTGCCAATCTGCTCACCCCAAACTTCAAAAGTACCTCGCTGCTCACAGCGGTGAGCCATTCCTAAAAAGCAAACATGCTGATTTACCTGGGAACACCACAGCAATAAACTTTACCCTCTTAGCTGTATTTGCATTTTCAGGGGATGCTTATTTTCACCAAAAAAGAAGTGTTTTTGAGAATATTTTAGAAATAACAATACAAAGAACCTGGTCCCTTCCTCCAGCCTTGCACCGTGGTCCTCTGAAGCTTCCACAGTCACTCAGAGCTTACTCACCTCCTGTGTCTCGGCATCAGCCGCCACAGGGGGACACGGAGGGCACACCTGCTTTGATCAGGTCTCAGTGGAGGTGTCTAGAGGAGGTGGCTTCCTTGCACTGGCTCGGACTATAAACTAAAGGAAGAGGCATGCGGCGGAGGCCCGACCACGTAACCAGTTCTAGCCAAAGAGTTGGGAACAGAGCTGATGGCACAGCACGTGGGCTGGAGCATTAAACTGCTGATTGGCGACCCTCCTCAGTTCTTTCTCCCTCTGCTGCATCAACAAGCAATGTTCCAGGTAGCATCCCGTCTCTCAGAGGAAATGACTGGCATATAACTGCACAGTCACCCTCATGTAGCACAAATAAGATATATGCCTTTATTGTTTGAACCACTAAGGTTCTGGGGCCGTCTGCTATTGGAGCACAGCCTAGCTCATCCTGACTGAAGTACTATTTATAGTGCTTAAGAGTCCCCCTGTGGTCCCCACTTCTCTCTCCCGGCAATCTGTTCAATCCATCAGACAACAAATGGGTGCCTCGTCTAGTCAAGATTCTTTGTAGATGCATAAAATTCTGGGATAAAAGCATCTAACATATTGTTCTTCAAGGGAATTGCTATCTATGGCGAAGACAGACTTCTACCCAGATAAAGATAATACATGGCAGAGTGCTTTTAGTGCCAGCAATCAAAAGAGTAGTTGGTTACACGGAAGATCTTGAAGATTCTTCCAAGGTCAAGTGAAACGAAACACTTTGGAAGCTCAGAGGAGATTACGCATCAGAAGAATAACTGAACCTTTCCTGGAGATGGTGGCCTTTCAAGCCTCAAGGCTGAGGAGGATGTAGACAGCAGGGGATGTGAGTCAGAACATTCCCAGCAGTGGGTATGTAAGAAAGGGCAAGAGAGGAAAGGGACAGGGCACTTTCCCACGTACCAGGTGCTGCACATTTTGCAACACACAGTCCCATCTGATACTGCCAACAGTGCTCAGTGGTATTATTTCTGTTTGGGGTAAAGTCTAGAGCAGGAGGCAGCCCCCAGGACGCACTGACCTCACCACCAGGGAGCTGGCCTACTGTTCCCCAAAGTACAGTTCAAGGAACAAGGGCCTCGCGGGATGTCAGTATAATTCCCGGGAAAGAGATGTGTTTGAGGGGATCTCATATGATCAGATCCTCTAGGAAACACGAAGACGTTTTCCTTTCCCGCACGGAACTCATAAAAGCTCTGATCGGCTAATGTCAGGGTGAGTCCAGAAGTTTATTTCTCAGATTGTGTTGTCTGGAACTTCTTCTAAGAAACATTGTTCTAATATCACACCAGGCTGCTCTTAGGAAGGGCAGTGAGAATACAGTAAAACCTTGGATTGCGAGTAACCTGTCCTGCGAGTGTTCCGCAAGGCAAGCAAACATTTCTAATAAATCTTAACTTCTAAACGAGCGATGCCATGCAATAGGAGTACGTGGCACCGTACGTCACATGATCACAACTGAGCCAAGGGTGCTTGAAATTCTCTTTGATATGCGAGTGCTTTGGGTTGCAAGCATGTTTCTGGAACAAATTATGCTCGCCAACCAAGGTTTTACCATCCTCCCCTGTGCAGAAGGCCATGTAAACCCTTAGAGAGTAGTGGGGAGGGGGAAGGTGGCAGGGTATGTGGGACCAGGGTTGGCAAGGGGAAGGGTGTTGGGGTGGCCGAGATGTGCAGTAACGTCTTTTTAGGAAAGAAGATAATCAACATCTGTCCAGACACATGGCAGCTCCGTGTTCTGTGTGACTCATCTATTTGTAAAGAGATGATCCATCGTCCTTGCTCTGCTGGTGCCCATGGTCCTTGTCCCGTCCACCACCCCTCAGGATCTCTACTATCCTTTCCGCTCCAATTCCTGGCCTTCGGGGTAAGAAAGGAGCTACCACTCTTAACACAGCCCCCCCCCCCCTGCTCCAGAATATAGGGTAAGAACCCTATATGCTAAATATTCCAGGCTCTGGTTAATAGAACCCACACATCTTTCTTTTTCCTGGAAGTTCCAAGCCTTTCTTATGAATTTAAATTATTCCAGCCTTCAGGACTGTTGTCTCTGCTATGAATTTCAAAAGCCTACTTGAAGCTCCTTTGTATTACTCTTTCCCTGAGGGCAGTTCATAGAGGAAGCTACCTGTGCAGCCTAAATTGTCAGCAAAGGATCACAGAAGCAAGTAACCTCAGAGAATAGCCGCCTCATAGTATCACAAAATATGATTTTGTTATAGCTGTTTAAAGGTTATTTTTACAAATCCTAGAGATCACACTTAATAGGGATTAAGACAAGCAAGAAAATCATTTGCCCCTTGATAAACATCAGCTTGTTATACCTCAGTGTGAAGTTATGCATTCAAAACTATTTGAATAATTCTCAGAAGTCGGATTAAAGAACATCCTCATTCCATGTTAGGTCAATGACCTTTCTTAACACAAGGCACTCTGATTAACCGTCATGAGAACAGCTAGTTACATTGAGGATGATTTGGCAAGTGGAACAATGAAAGAGAATACAGACACTTGGGTGACACACAGCACTCTTGAGCTAATAGAAATTCTCTCTGTCCATTGCAGTGGACCCAAAGGGGAACAGATCCTAGAAGGGTTTATCTGGTACACAGAATGATTGAGTCAAAATCTATATGGAGTCCCTGGTGGGTTATTCCTTCTACTTTGCTGTGATAGACCACCTCCAGTATTTCCCCTATTAATTTAATTTCAGCAAATATGGAGCAAGGCTCATTCTCTAACGCAATGGCCACACAAAGCAAGTCTTTCCAATCTAACCACGTTCTGTCATTTGTCCCTGTGACGAACGGAGACCCATATTCAAGGTCAAGGAGGTTAGAACAGCGAAAGTAGATTTGTTTATCTTCTCATACAGATCAGGAATAGCACCTTCAACTTGTCACTTTTCCTCCTTTGCAGCCGCGTCCCAGTGCTGTCTGGGAGGAAGGGCATGGATGTGCTAAGACTTTCATGATGCTATTCACGAAATGGACAAAAGTAATCATTTTCATTCAAAATACATATTTTGGTAACCGTTTTCATAGAGAAGGTCTGGTCCTTACTCTTCAAAAGTAACAGTCACACTCTCTTTCATCACTGGCCGTTTTCACCATCTAGGTAATTTATAAATTTTAGAATGGTCAACTGTAGAATCACATGTAAAGAAAACATTATTATCTTCACTGTACTTATTAATCTATGTTCAGTTTCCATGAAGACCTTTGCTAGGAGTTAAGAAAAGTTACACAATAGTTGGAAACAAGCAAAGTGAGGTAGCATGTCATTGTGATGCCATATGGGAACATAGTTGGACAGATTCACCCACGGATTGTATACTCGTTTGGGGAATGTCACTTTGTTTGACTCACTAAGTACTATTGGTTAAAAGCCCAGATCATACGAAATTATATACCATCATACACGTTCTTGTGCAGTCAAATGATTTTTGTCTGCAGGAAAGATATCTGCCCTGTGGGGCACTGCCCAGTTGTGTAACTGATCCAGAAATCTCATTACAAGATTATTTTCTCACTGCCTGTATGTTTTCATTCTCTTTTGAATCCACCTTGCTGGTTCCCTTTAAAGAGTTAAAGAGGGGCGCCTGGGTGGCGCAGTCGGTTGAGCATCCGACTTCAGCCAGGTCATGATCTCGCGGTCCGTGAGTTCGAGCCCCGCGTCGGGCTCTGGGCTGATGGCTCAGAGCCTGGAGCCTGTTTCCGATTCTGTGTCTCCCTCTCTCTCTGCCCCTCCCCCGTTCATGCTCTGTCTCTCTCTGTCCCAAAAATAAAATAAAAAAAAACGTTGAAAAAAATTAAAAAAAAAAAAAATAAAGAGTTAAAGAAAATGTTTTCACTTGCTCTTTCTATATTTCTATGAAAGTCGTACTTTTAAGTTTGTGAAAATTATACTTCAGCACAGGTAGTACATAGATTTTTTTTAATGGGATCTTTGTCTCCCATGAAGGATACATATATAACACAGATTAAAAGTATAGTTGCTCTGAGTCTGATGAACTGGAAGCATCCCAGATAACCTTAAATGCGCGGTTCTCTGATTATAAATCCTGTGACCTTAACTGGCTTCTCTTTCAAGGAATTCAGATCATGGCTCCAAGTGTATGATCTGAGTACGTTCTTGTCCAGTCAAATGATTTTTGTCTGCAAAAATTTGGGCTCCAAGAACGAATTCAGATCACTCACTTAGAAGCTGTAGGAACCTATCAGAGTTCTCAATCCTTGGATGCCCCCATTTCCTCTTACCTGTGTGTTTTCTAGCTTCGAGGCTGAAAGCCTGGCCTTCTAGAAGTATGCAGATCGCAAAAGTGCCCCTCTGTCAATAAGATTTACATCATGCACGTGCTATCTATTGAGACCTAAGTAGGCAACGGAAAAAATTAGCAAATTCATTGGCTACTGATTTGCTTAGTCTTGAATTCCAGGCGTTAAATGTTAATTACATTTCAGTAAGCAATATTTCTAAGTAATGGAGCAAAGGCCACTCATTGTAAACTAGTTTCATCTCCTAATGGTCACTTGTGCTCAGTTATCAAGTCACGATTTATCAAGGATGTACACCATCAGCTTCTTTCAGATGTACGTAGTGGGTAACTTACGAGTCATTGCTCTGCCCTTTTAGTAAATATTCTGATGTAATGCAATCATTTTTAAGGAAGCCAGCATTAATAACCGATCATGACTATCACCAGCTAGATTTGCACCCAGGAAAGAAATGAAATGGCCTGGATTTTAATTCCAATTCTCATGGCATTTTGTACCATACGTTTCCTGTGTAAAATGCAGGAAGCAAATGTGAACAGAACAGTCTTATGGATGAGAAACAAAACAGACCTTGGATGAGAAACAAAATCTTATTTAGGATTATAATAGGTAACTATGTATGATTGTGGATAACTATGCAATTATAACGTATAATAGACATATTAGAGGGTCGTCTGGGTGACTCAGTCAGTTGATCGTCTGACTCTTGATTTTGGCTCCTGTTATGATCCCAAGGTGGTGGGATCAAGCCCGCATCTGGCTGTCCAGTGAGTGTGTGGCCTGCTTGGGATTCTGTCTCTCACTCCCTCTCTCTCTGCCCTTCCCCCACTTGTGCTCTCTTCCTCTCTCTCTCTCTCTCTCTTTCTCTGAAATAAATAAACAAATTAATTAATTAATTAGTTAATTAATTAACACTATAAAAAATATTAGAATCATGCAGAGAAAGGACCTACAGTGCACAGTGATCTTTTCTGGAATGTCTCCTAAGCATTTTCCTGGACACATCCCCTTCAGCTTCACAATGACCCTGAAGAGTTGGGTGCTGTTTTAAAATATGGGAAGCGGAGGGGCGCCTGGGTGGCTCAGTCGGTTGAGCGTCCGGCTTCGGCCCAGGTCATGATCTCGCGGTCCGTGAGTTCGATCCCCGCATCGGGCTCTGTGCTGACAGCTCGCAGCCTGGAGCCTGCTTCTGATTCTGTGTCTCCCTCTCTCTCTGCCCCTCCGCTGCTCATGCTCTGTCTCTCTCTCTCTCTCTCTCTCTGTCAAAAATAAATAAACATAAAAAAAATTAAAATAAACTAAAATAAAATATGGGAAGCGGAGGCCCAGACAAAGCGAGTGACTCAGAATCACACAGTCCAGGACATGGTCGGGAGGGCATTTGCTGCAGGTCTGCCTGACCACAAAGTCCGTGGTCTCGAATTACAACACAGGAAAATAGCGCCGAGAGGAGAGGTTTCGTCCTGCGGTGGAAACCTGAATGTTGTGTCACAGGACCGCTCATCCTCACATGCTTTTGCTTTATATAACACATCCTCTTACCTTCGTCGGGACTTTTTCGGAAGTAGCCGTAGCCCCTTGGAGTTCTCTTGGGAAGAATCTGTTTTGCAGCTTATTTGCAAACAGGTAATTCTATGACCTGTGTGTGGCTAAAGAACTGTCGGCGGGACTTGGGTCACAAAAGCACTTCAATCTTGGCCTAGTATTTTCTACTAAGACTTACATGGGTTTAAGACGCCCGCACCCACCGATAACATGGATTCCCTCCTTCAACAAATTCAGTACCCTTTGCTGCTGGGGACTATTTTTAGGTGCTGTGGCTACATCATGATGAACAAAATCCAAATGGTCTCTGCTCTCGTGGTCCTTATATCTTACCATTTTACAGTGGTACATCAGTTGCCTTCGCTCATTTATTCTTTTATCGGATATTTATTGCACACTTATCATGTGCCAAAAAAATGTTTCCAGGGCTTTGAGATACATCCGTGAACAGAATAAAGATCCCTGCTCTTCTGGAACACGCATCTGGCAAAGGAAGGCAGACAGTACTGTGTAGACATGATAAATGAGAAACGTTATGTAGTACTGTGGAGATGAAAAGTGCCCCCAGAGGAAAAAGAAAAAGTAAAAGAAAAAAAAAAAAAAAACAGATTATGTGAAGAGAGATCGATTGGGAAGACCAAGATGGGAGCAAGGAGATTGCGATTTTAAATAAGACGCTCTAGGTCTGCCTCATCAGGAAGGTGACATTTGAGCAAAGACCTGCGTGAGGTGGGGGAGTGCTCTGGACTGAGTGTTTACGTTCCCCCAGGTTCATATGTTGACATCCGCACCCTTAATGTTATAGTATTCAGAGTGGGGGTGGGGGGGTGGGCTTTGGGAGGTGATTAGGTTGTGAAGGGAGAGACACATGAGATTCATGTCCTCATCAAAGGGGATCCAGAGAACTCCTAGCACTTTCTTTCAGTGAGTGTTACAGGAAGAAGATGGCTGGCTTCTCAGGAGGGGAGCCGCCAGACCCTGAATCTACAGGTGACTGAATCTTGGACTTGCAGCTTCTAGAACTGTGGGAAGTACATTTCGGTGGTTTATAAGCTGCTCAGCCTCTGGTATTCTGTTATAACAACCCCGATGGACTAAGACAGGGGATGAGCCGCGTAGACATTTGTGATGGAAGCATTCCACCAAAGGCAGCAGGGGCACCAAGCTTCTGAGTGGTGATGCGCCGCCCAGTGTATTCAAAGAACAGTGAGGAGCAATGCACTAGAGCGAAATGGAAAAGAGAAGGATAGTAAGAACTGGGTCCAAGAGATACTGAGTCCAGACCATGTGACGTGTTATGCCCCACTCAGTCCGAGGCGCCCTGCAAGTTGTGGAGCAGAGAGCGACAGGACCTGGCCTGTGTCAGCTTTCAGCCTCCTGTCAACCACTCGCCACGGCCGCCCATGTCACATTCTGTGGTGGAATCTGCAAGGCGATCCTCCACCAGGAGAACTGGGGTAAATCAGCTGTCAACTGTACCTTCACCCTTTGTCCAGGCAGGACGTCCTCTTGGACATCTTGTGAACTCTTGGTACCTTCTGCGACTTCACTTACAAGAAAGCACTGAGGCATCCAGACTTTGCAGGTTTAAATCGCTCCCTGTGTCCAGCAGACAAATACCCAGAACTTAGCAGAAATACAGGGCCTGGGGCTGAGACATTAAGTCACTCCTTAATCTATGATACTAAGGTCTCTGATGCTTTGGTGACATGTTTTAGTTCAGACTGCTATAATAAATACTCCACAGACTGGGCAGCTTTTACACAGCGGGGAATTGTTTCTCACAGTTCTCGAAGCTGGGAAGTTCAAGATCAAGGCACTAGTAAATTCAGTGTCTGGTTAGAGCCTGCTTCCTGGTTCCTAGATGGTTACCTTCTTGCTGTAGCTTCATGTTGAGGGAGGAGTGAAGGAACTGTCCAGGGTCTCTCTTACAAGAGTACTTATCCCATCCACAAAGGCTCAACCATCATGAAATAATCACCTCCTAAAAGCTAGTCACCTCTTGCTACCATCATATTGGGGAAGAGAGGGCAATGTATGAATTTGATGGGGGTGGGGGAGCACAAACATTTACTCTATAGTACAAGTCTAGAGCACTTATCCAACTTTGACTGAAGCCATCATAACATTCCAATTAAAAATTCAACATAAATTGAAATACTGTAAATAATATTATTTTATGAAATTACGTGACTTCTTTTAAGAATGTATAGTTTTCTTGTACTATGGAAAGAATCCTTTCAAAAGCAGCGAATACTCAATTTATCTTTAACCACATATATTGGGTAAAATTGTGTGACACCTGTTCTTTCAAAGTTCACAGAAGAAATTCTAGGACATTTTAAAGGATCTGAGACATACAGTTTTGCCCATATATAGCCGGCATACCGTCAATGGGGAAAACAACCATAAATATGCTTTATTTAACTTCCAAACAGCTAATCAGAGACTACAGTTGAGTTTAGTGAAGATAAACTTGTTTGAACAAGACGTTTATATTTGGTTACCACTGACATTTAAGACAAGCGTGCTTAAGATTGAATCCAGCAAAGAGAAATTGAGCCAAGTTCTAGATAGAGCTGATTTAGACAACCCTCTGTGGATAACCTATTACCTAATCACTGTTTGGTAAGTATTATTATTGTGATTAGTGCTAAGATATCCTGAAAGCTAAGGATGGCTAGAAGTCAAGTCCGGCAAAGACCCAGAGCACAATGCATCTTCCTTGAAACTGAGTTGGTAGGAAGTCAGGAATCCAAGGTCAGCATCTGACAGCTGAGGTTCCCAAGGCTGGGGGTTTTGTGGATGCAGACTGCCTTCAGCAGTTGTTTGTATTGCTTCTGGATCAGCAGTTGCTTTTTTCTGTTTCTGTTTCTTTCTTTCTTTTTTCCTTTCTTTCCCTTTCTTTCTTTCTTTTTCTTTCTTTCTTTCTTTCTTTCTTTCTTTCTTCCTCTTTTTTGAGATTTTTCAAACTCAAATCACTCAGCACAAAGCCCAAAAAGGCTAAATGAATAAGTAAGTCTTGTTTGGGAGCAAAAGGGAGACACTCGTTTCTCTTGACATTTCCAAGGTGAACCGTGGAAATGTGTCATTAGGGCCATGAAGGAAAACAACTGTTTGGTTCCGTGTGTTGGAGGATGGGAGAGGCGTGTGGGTGGGCTTCCCCCTGCTGTGGCTGTGACTCGTGCCCACATCAAGGAATCGGACAAGCTCACCATGAATGGAGACCACTCTCAATGCCGAATTTTAAGAACCTGCAATATTTGCATATCCATCTCAGAGCGTATTTCTGCTACATTTGGTGCAGTACATCTGCTACATTCTGCTGACTACATCCCCTTCTCGAAGTCCTTTCCACTCTTGGTTTCTGACTCCACCCCTGGAACCAAGAGCATCTTCCTGTATGAACATCTCTTCTCCCTTGGCTGTGCATTTGAAATGCAATTCATGCCTGGAGAGGCTTTCCGGACCCCCTGTGTTTCTTCCACTATACTTTCTACTGCAGACTTCTAATGGCTTAAAAACTTGTGTGGAAAATCATTATTTTCAACCCTGATTCTTCTTCCCTAAATTCTACAGATAGAGGTAGCTTAAACAATGGATATATATTGCTAACAGTAGCTATTACTGAATAACTATAATTATTTGTTTATTTATTTATTTATTTATTTTTGTTTGTTTGTTTGTTTTAAAAACATAGAGAGCCAGTGAGCCATACAACGGCTTTGCCTTTTATCAATTGTTTACCATGATTTCCTAAGAGTCGTCTTCTTTCTTTGTTTTTCCTTCATTGTGATGTTCTCATCTTTTTTAAGTTTTTTTTTTTATGTTTTATTTATTTTTGAGAGCAAGAGAGAGAGAGAGAGAGCATGAGCAGGGGAGGGGCAGAGAGAGAGGGAGACACAGAATCCGAAGCAGGCTCCAGGTGTGAACTGTCAGCACAGAGCACGACGTGGGGCTCAAACCCACGAACCGTGAGATCCTGACCTGAGTCGAAGTCGGATGCTTAACCAACTGAGCCACCCAGGCGCCCCAGTGGTGTTCTCGTTTTTTAAAAGCTGTTGCTTTCCCGCAGTACTATGCAGTTCAAGATCTCTGCATGTACTGCTGTGCTTGCCAGCTTTTCTCTGCTAGGACCTGCCTCCTGCCTCATACACGTTACCCATTTTTCTATCAGGTTGTCTGTTTTTTTTTCATTGTCTCCTCATGTCCTAGGTTGCTCAGACATCAGGAGATACCTTACAATAAGTACAAAGCGTTTAAAATCACTCCTGATTTCAAAACATTTTTGTAAGTTCCCCAATTTTGTAAATTGTCTTGGGGATGCCGATCATCTTTTGTAGGGGGTACAAACATCCAGAAGAATCAAGTGTCAGAGGTCTTTTCGTGGGGCTTATGTTAACTCATGGTTTCTCAAAATAGTTTTGTTGCCATATATATCCCTTCAGTTACACTACCAAAAACACTGATGCCGTTTTTAAATAATTTTGAGAGGTTCTGCGTATTAGTTCTGCGTGGTGGTTTATGAGATGGGTTGATATCTTGAGGCTAAGAGTGCTCTTGCCTTAGCATTCTGTTCCCAAGCCTGATATATTAGAGACCCTTTCTCAAATGACATCTATTGTTACATCATTGCTGAAATCAGCAGAACTGCCTAAGTGGAGGCAAAGATGGGGTCTGGATGAATGGAGGCAGCTTCTGGAGCGGAACAGACGGTGTGGGTTGACTAGTGGCTTCAGAAAGCCAGTGAGAATAGGGTGTATTGCTGTGACTCATTTAAATGATTTGTGGCCGATGTGTATTAATGATTTAGTTGTAATAAAGAAAAATGCATCTTATGAACTAGTGCTTTTCAGTGGAAAAAGTGAGGAAACAACTATTAGCTTCTTTAAGCTGTACTGTATTTTACTACCTATGATCAGAAAAGCAAAAAAGACTATGGAAGCACCTGCACAAATAAAACGTTATGCTTTGAAACATCCCTATATCAACCTCTTTTTTCTATGTGATTCTTCATATAATTTTCAGGAAACATCCTTTTTTGCTCACTTTCCTCCAATTTCTTCCATAGAGCTATGAAATGTATGTTTTCTAATAAAGACAATAAGCTTGGCTTTTGCTTCTGTTAAAAAAATATATCCCCCTCTTAGGGGCGCCTGGGTGGCGCAGTCGGTTAAGCGTCCGACTTCAGCTCAGGTCACGATCTCGCGGTCCATGAGTTCGAGCCCCGCGTCGGGCTCTGGGCTGATGGCTCAGAGCCTGGAGCCTGTTTCTGGTTCTGTGTCTCCCTCTCTCTCTGCCCCTCCCCCGTTCATGCTCTGTCTCTCTCTGTCCCAAAAATAAATAAACGTTGGAAAAAAGAATCTTTAAAAAAATATATATATCCCCCTCTTCTTCTAAGACACACGATTTAAAATCAATGCCCTCATTCTTCCTGTCCTCATTACTCTCCTTTTTTTTCTTCATAACACTTTGCACACACACACGCGTGCGCGCGCGTGCGCACGCGCATGTGTGTGTGTTTATTGGCTAATTGTCTGTCTGTCTGTCTTTCCCTTTTAGAATGCAAGTTCCCTACAGACAGGGATCTTGCCTCTTTTCTGTGTCCCTTCCACATAGTAGGAATTCAGAAAATATTTAAATGAATAAAATAGTATGAATCTTTCCCGCTATGTGGTCATAGAATTAAAAATGTGGTAAAGTCCCATATTCTAAGTGTGCTCAGTCCCAACATTTTTGGGAAGGCAAATGAATATCTATAAATTGCTGTCCTTAAATTCCTAAATCTGGTGAACAAAAGCTTAAAAGACGATTGTAAAAATCTCGAGAATTTCTGGGAATCCCAGCGGATTGCAGATCGCTGAATAATCAGTGCGATCTTATTGCCTTTTTTGGGTCTAAGTTTTAAAATCTTAAAGCTGATTTACATCTCAAAGAGGTATCAGATGTATCATCTTTAAGAAAGAATCTCTGCACAGGGGCAGCAGATATACGTATCCTTTCCGAAGATGTGGCTAAAAAGTGAGTAACTACTGTTCTGGAGAAATGCCATATGTTAAAAAAAAAGTTGTTTTCATAGAAACAAAAAATCTTCCTCCCTTTGATGGATCTGCCTAAAGACACCACTTGCCACCGTGGCCATTTATTTAGCACCGGACAGGGGACAGCCTGAGAAGGCGGACAATTTGGAGTTCTACTGGTTTTAATGGGGGGGGGGGGGGGGGAGAAGCAATTGCCAGTAGAAGCTTTAATTACATACAGATTGGCCTTTTATTTTGCTTCAGTCCTTTTTATTCAAGTGCCAGGGAACGGGAAGTATTACCTTCACTGCTTGCACTGGAGGTCTGCTTCCACTTAGCTACAGCTGCCGAAGCAAATCTTGCCTTCTTTCTAGAACTGCTAGCCCTGAAATGGGCTGTGAGAGGCATTAAGGGGGCTCCGGGTAACGGCAGTAACATGTCTGAAGGGGGCCTGCTCCCAGGTCCTCCATGAGGCTCCTGTCCTTGCTTGGCCAGGTTCCCCGGGTCCTTCGCTGTCCTCTCCTTGGAGCACTGAGAGAAAACCTGGGTCAGGGGGTGCAGGGGGGGGCCAGGTCTTGTCCCCTCGTGCTGGAGAAAGCCCCAGAGCAGAATATGAGGTAGGATTGAGCTGAATGGAGAGAAATGGTCAGGGATCGGGGAGGAGGCCAGTGCCTCTGGCATCTCGACCCCCAACAGCATCACTCGGGTCCCAGGAGAGAAGGTGGCAGGGATGAGAGAAAACCAGACACTAGTGGGTAGGCCACACCGTAGGCCGCATGGAGAGGGCCAGAGCAGGTGTGCTGCGGAGGGGACCAGTGCTTTGGCACTGACAGAGATCCGTGGCATTATTTCTGTCACAAGGGACAAACTGGGTCACCCACAGATCCCCCTCTTCAAAAAAAAAGACTTCGGAAATAACTGAGAGTCCTAAGATATAAGACCATCCAAATGGCTGGGGACCCCTGTAGGAGAATGACCCCCTCCTTTAGCCACTTTGGCCTCAGGATACATCTTGGTTCCTCCTTCCCTCAGGTAGGACACACCTGACCTCCATCTTGGCCATTCACCTTCTGTGTGTGCTGTGTTCCCAGATGCAAAGGCGACCGCCTGGCTGGGGCCATCTCTTACCTCCTTTTCTGTGCAATTTGGTACCTAATTCTGTTGATCCCTCTGAGTTAACTACTATGTAAAATAGGTCCTTCTATGAAGTGGATTCTTTCAACTTGAGGGAAACGAAAAAATGAAAGCACCGCTCATCTTGAATATTGATTAAAACATGAGGAAACTGCACATTCATACACTGGTGGGTTGATAATTGTCCCCAAATCTCGACAGAACAATTTGGCAACACCGATCCAAATTTTTGAAGGAAGTACTCTAGCCCAGGGTGCAAGGCAGAATTCTAAGAAAATCTGCAAGATTCTCACCCTCTGCACATAAGCTCTGCACAATTCCCTCCTGTTAGTGTGAACGGGACCCATATATGATGGGATCTCACTCTCTTGATTAGGTTGCATTGTATAGCAAAGGTGAAGAAATTTTGCAGATGTAATTAAGCACCCAAATCAGTTAATTTTTATTTAACGAAAAGGGAGATTATCCTGGGTGGGCCTGACCTAATTAGGTGAGAGCCCTTAAAGAAGAGACTGGGGCTTTCCTGAAGAGATTCTCTTCTGGTCTTGAGGGGATCACATGATAAAGAACTGCAAGCAACCTCTAAGAGCTGAGAGTGGGCCCCAGTGAGCAGCCAGCAAGAAAACAGGTACCTCAGTCCTGCCACCACAAGGAAGTGAACACTTCCAACAATGATGTAACTTTGAAAAAGAGTCCTGAACACTAGAAAGAACACAGCCCAGAACTTTGATTGCAGCCTTGGTAGATACTGAACAGAAGACCTAGCCAAGACGAGCAACCCACAAAAACTGTGAAATAATTATTGGGGTTATTTAAAACCACTAAGTTTGTGATTATTCGTTACGCAGCAGTAGGTGACTGATACACCCAGCACTTGCACTTCTAGAAATTTAACTGACAAAAATACCCTGTCAAGTCTCCAGTGTCTCACATACGATCATGTACCTTGAAGAATGGTTTAGGATAATCTGATCTTTCAGTGACAATTTCCAAGGCTTTTCCAGTTCTTTGTGTCATCAGGCCCACCCCACTTAACTAATGTTCCCATTCTTAAAGGAAATTCAATATGGCAGGAACAACAGTCTTTGAAACTAAGATGATTTTGTGTGTGTGCATGCATGTATGTTTCAACGGAATTGTTGAGCTCAGACACAACTTTAAGCTAACTCTAAAGCTTTCTAGCACAACTGAAGTAGCTGTATGATTTTTGTTGTGACTGAGAGCCCATACTTCGTTTCATGAAAAAGAAGGTGTCTGTTGCTTCTCCAGAAACTCTAGAGGTTTCATTGTTTTTCAAACAGTATTTTTCAGAGCACCGAATCTTTGGCTCTTTACAAGGAAACAAAGCCAGGGGTCAATGTTTTCAAATGCTATTGCCTGGAATTAATCTCTCTTCTGGAAAAGTAAACCCAAGATGGCAGCTGCCATGTCGGACTCTCTTTTTGGGGGTATTCTTAAAACTGAACGTATAAATCATTGCTCTAGTACTGTGCAGTTTAATGAACTCCACTGATGTATGGTTTACGTAAGTGATTCTTCCATGTATTAAAATCTCTTTATGGCTTTGGCTCACTCCTAAATTTTGTCCTTTGGTTTGTGATTTAAGTATTTGCACAAGGCCACCTAACTGTACCGTGAATGCAGTGTGTGAACCCTCTCTTGATATGCCTGTTAAATGGTAGCATCGTTTTTTCTTCTTTTCACTGTATCAGAAAGAGACATTTCAGCAGAGGGTTAGTAAACACTTGGAAGATAAATGAATAGATCAATGAATGAAGCAGAAGAAACAAATCGCTGCTAATTCAAAGTACAAATTTTTTACATGCTAGTTTTGTTTTTCATCTCTTGAGATGAAATTACTGATAGTGTTCTGACAGCTTATCTGGATTAAATTTGCCTGTTAAAACTTGAAGTCCATGACCGTCTGCCTCTGCCTTACCTGGTCTCAAAAATTCATAGATCTTAATTCATTCAGTGCCCCCAGGAGTGAAATATCTTACTGTCTCCATTATACAGCTGATAAAACTGAGGTATGGAGTGACGAGTCAGCTTATCTGACATCCAAGGTAGGCAGAGGTGGCGGGAGGGTTTGAACCCCGGCACTCTGTTTCCAGGAGCGGCCTTAGTAAGCACCTGCGATCCTACCTTGGACGTTAGAGCTTAGCCATCCCAGATGTCCGTATGCCGTGACATCCTAGAAAAGCGTGATCACCCATTAAGGCTCTTATACAACTTCAAGTTAAATTAGTAATCATTCCTTCTGAATGTGGGAAAACTTTATATAAACGTTGCGATACAGGCAACAATAGGAAAGTATTTGAAAACTTTGGATTGATAAATTCAAGGGAAAATCTCAAACGTGATTCCATGTGGAAAAAGCAATAATTTTGAAAAGAAATTGTGTAATATTCCTCCCCTGTCGGGCTCTAAGAGCTGAGCTCCTATTCTAGCTTCTCTTGAACATTTCTCTTGCCGAGTAGTTTCCATCCTGTTGACTCCTTGGACCACAGCTTCTGTCGAGACGGGGACATGTCTTTGACAGGTCTCCCAGATCAGGCACATCAGCGCTGGACCTTGGTGGGGGTGACAGGGACACCATTTACCCAGCCATATAGACTGTGATCATGTCCACGTCATCTACTGAATGACAGGATAGAAGGGCTTCTTAAAGCTCAGACATTCGTTAACGTTAGTAATATTATAATTAAGCATTACAGGTTTTCATAGAACATAGGTGCTGGGAATTATAGCAAGTGTTCTTTCTCTCGAAAGTATTTATTAAAGAAATAGATACTAAAAATAAAAAAATCCTGGAAGAGTAAGGATTGTCCTTTCGGATGCGCGCTGTGTGCCCTGCTCGTGTTCTCGTGTGGGGTTCTGCCCGGGTGCCAGCGCACGGGAGCGCCTACTAACTTCTCTGCTCCCCAGGCTGCTGAGCCTCTTTCCAAAAGGGCTGTATTTGAGGGTTCTTTCTTTTTTCCTTTGGAAAACACAGCTCTGAAATGCAGCCTTGCCTGATAGAGAACATTGCTTTGGAGCTGTTTTGTATGTAATCGGCAGGGATGCACACACCCGGCCGTTTCCTGGAGAACATGTTGCCAGGTCAGCTCCCAGTCACCCCCCATCCCCCGCTTTTTTTGGCATTCCCTGTCTTTTGGAGAGTTCTACCACTGTTCAGACGATTTTTCATCCATCAAGGACTTTCCGTCTGAAAATGAGGCATAAATGCCCTCTTTTCCTGTTGTGGCCTGTATGCAAAATGAAGTCCAACTTGTGAACAGACTTTTCTCTTAGAATCACTCACCAAGTAGCACACGCTTCGAGTCACTACAGGACTCAGCCCTGGGGATGTGGACTCTTAGCAACTTGTCCTGGTTTCCCTGTCCTCCAAGAGGCTAGACCTTAATTTATCAGCAACAGAAGTCTGTTGGAATGAATGGATCATTCCAATCATTTAATGTATGCCCTGCAGCCTTAAGGACACTTTCTCCCTCTTATTATGCCTAAGAGGGCGAGGGATTTAGTCACTGTGATTCTCAAGGCTAGATCGACCTGAATGGAATAAATATTATTTGCCATATCTCTCATCTTATAGTTTCAATTCCTTCTTAATGCATTCTAATTGGTAGTTAATGTAGTTTGGGGGAGCGAAGGATATATAAGGATTAGCGTGAGCTTGTCAGATTTGTGGAAATAAATAGCAAAATGGAAAACACGAGTCTACAAACTACAAAAAATATATAAATAATCTAAGAAACCAGAAGTTTTTCCTACATGCAGCTACCCAGTGGCCTTCTTCTAAGGCAGGTTCTTATTCACTAAAAGACCTATAACCAGTTCACTTTTCACTAGTAAAGGATATGTCTAAAATATAATAAAGAGCTATCTAGGACACAAACCACTGAGCACAAACAACCTATTCTCTCTCTGCGTGCCCCGTCGATCTCATCAAGGTCACAGCTGGCCAGGTCTTTGAGTGTGCAAGGAGATGACATCATGGTGAAAAGTCCACCGGTCCCTGCTAGATAGTAGCTCCCTTAGCACTATCCTTGCAGACTTCAGAATATCACTCCAATATTGGACTGGTTACAGTGGAAACACAGAGAGAGATTCTAATCATACATAATAAAGATTTCCATTTGTGAGCTCAACTATTGGATCTGTCATCTTTCATCAGTAGAAAAATGGAAGAAATCAAATACTTTGTTTTGTTTTAACCACCCAGAGAAGGAAGAGAGCAGTGTGTGGGAAATCAATATATCTTACTTACTCCGACAGCCCCTCCCTCTGGAGTGTGTAAATGATCAGGGCCAGGCAAATTACTTTTCCATCATATTTGGCGCAAAACTACCCTGGTGAGTGAGGAGAAAGGGAATCATTTGATAAGATTTGGAAAATACCATCTGTTTTTCTTAGCGTTTTTGGATGAATTTATCAGGCATCCTGTAATTTACACTTTCTGTTGAAAACTATAATTGAATACCCTGCAAGAACATAAAGCCTTTGGGTATTAGTCAGAAGCTATGTAAGGGCTGTGCCATTGAAGGAGGCTATGTTTACAGTCAAGGGTAGAATCTGAAATGTTTAATTGTTTCCTTCCTGGGAAAAACATGGCTCCCTATGCCACCCTAGGATACTTCCCTACTCTGCAAACTTGGAACCAAATGCTGATGTTTTAGGCATTTCCAGTTCTAGGACCAGTCATTCTACCACTTTGAAATCATTTTTCTCACTCTTACAAGTTTAGTTTGGTTTGCCACATACATGGCTCCTAGAGATGTCAAGCAGTATGCACGGGGTGAGGGATATACAGATAATTAAGAAGTCTGTTCCTGAGAAAAATAAACCAGGTTATCAAGGGTGGAGAGGATATAAACACAGCTCATAGCTCACCCCGAGGACTCGCTGTTGTAAACTTTAGAGATACTGGTTTATTGAATCCTCCTCTCTCGGTGTAGATTCTTTCGTCATGTCAGTTTAACAAAAAAGGAACCGGACCCTGCCGGCAAGTGAAGGAGCCAGGAGTCGAGTCCGGTACACTCACTCCAGAGTCCGTGTTCAGACTATGATCTGGTACAAGACAGTGAATGTAGGGGTTAAACCCCTGATCACCAGGTACCATGGAGCACAGACAAGGGGCATCTGGCCTCGCCCACAGTGGGCTTGGAGAAGTGGGACTCCAGGTACAGTCTCCGGGTGTGCTTTTGTCTTTTCAAGGAGGTGACATCTTGAACAGGGATTTAAAAGATGAGAAGGTGGCTGCTAGCTGAAGGAAGAGACCTGAGGATCTACCAAGGAGAGGCCACAGCCCAGCAAGGGCCCTGAGTTGAGGAATGGTACTTGGGGCGAAGGGTTGGGATAGTGAGAGGTGGACGAAGTGAATGTATTCCTGGGACCTGAGTGACGAGACTGAATCTTGGCCAATGAGGATGGCTATAGAGGTGTTTACTGTGGGGTATCTGGGAGGACACCCCCTGGAGGAACACAGCACCCTGCCTTTCCCCAGTCCAAGCCCTTGGTGCCCTGCACATTTAAGTGCACTCATGCTCTGACTTGGGAGTACAGCCGTTCAGAGCTCTGAATTATCAATTGCATGGCAGGAAAGGGCAGGCCATGTAGTTAAGGGTACGGGCAAGAGTGCAATTAACAAGGATTTTGCATTTCTGGGCAGGAACTTGAAATTTCCCCTGAATTGATGGTTTTAGAAAAATCAGCATGGCAGTTGTGGTTGTGTGGAGCTTGAATTTGTTAGGGACACAACTCTAAATTTTGCATTTCTAACACTGGCTATCTTCTTGAATGACATATGGATATTTGATCCTTTCGACTCTCTTAATGAACAGTGACAGAGATGTAACAGATTGTTTTCATCAACCTTTACAAAGTTTCTCTCTGCCAAGCCTTTGGACCAAAATGTTCAATAGAATAAAGTGGACCACTTGGGAGTTTCTTTACTCTGATTTCATCTTTCTGCCTTTAGAGAGAAATGGTTCTGGCACCAGAATACGAAGCAGAAATAAGAGAGAGAGGCAAAAGAGCTGTGAAATCCATATAGTAAATAACCATCTGCTAACAATTTATCTGACAAATATTTGTAGAGGGCCGAGGCATGCTTGCTTCATTTGGACATGCAACACTAAGTGTTTGTCCTCGTAAGTGTGTACATTTCATAGTTGACTATAATGAATAGGTCAGCCTAAATTGAAAAAACCAAATTCCAAAAGTTTTTTTTTTCTTTCTTTCTTTTTTTTTTTTTTTAATAATCATTCTGTTACCCAGCACGTGAACTATCCTGTCATTCAATAGGATTTGGAATCTGTATAGGTGATCTTAGGCCTATTTACCCTGCGACCTTACCTGAATGTTAATCACATTAGCATGTTTTGGTGGAAAGAAAAGAAGGAAGAAGTCTGAGTTGGGATATGTGGCTCAGGTTCAGGTTCAAGAAAACGTTCCTGTTTAAATCAGGTGCTTTTCCATAAAAGAGGAGGCGTTACACCGGATGTTTTTAGTCCTTTTTGAATGTGAACATGTTGAGATTCATATTTTTCCACATGCTCTCCTACTTATGACATATTTATGCTCTCAGCACAGAATAGATTATTCTGCTCAGAAACCAGCAACAAACAGCCCCCATCCCTTACAGCAACTGCCCCATTATATTAACTTAGCAGAATTTTTGAGTCCGGTTCTATGAGTAGGCACTGTGATGGTTACTCTTTTTCTCAAAAATACCCTAGTTAAACTGCTCAATCATCACAGACTCAGATGGGCCGCAAAAAGCAGATAATATTCCCTAAATAGTACCCATCCACTTGGTGACCAGTGTTTTGTTTAATTGTTTATAATGAAACCAGGGTTTTATTAGTCCACCGTTGTGATAAGACCAGTGTATTTCCTAATGTTAGAAACAAGTCAGAATCCATTGTTCTCATTTCCTTTGCAGTTTTTAGTTGACCTCATCCAAATCAGGAATACAATGAGCTTGAAGGTTTGCCCTGGCAGTTTTGATAGAAAATAAAAACAAAATGGTTATCAAAGACCCTGGTTTATTTTTTTATTGTTGCTGAATTCTACATATTTTAAATGTAAGTAAAGAAAAGTTTACAACATTTTAGTATACATTTTTGTATTTCAAAAAACAGACATTAAAACAATTTTTTGGAGTTTGTTTCTTTCATAATCTTTACACCCAGTGTGGGGCTTGAACTCATGACCCCATGATCTAGAGTCGCATGCTCTTCTGACTGAGCCAGCCAGGCACCCCCAGGTTAAAATTTTTTTAGCATGCAAAATGTAAATGAGTTAAAAATTTTTTCCTGCAGTTTTGTATTTTAAGATGACCACTGTTAATGTGAGGAAGGGGTTTCTCTACATGTGTGTGTATATTTATATAAATTTACATAAATACATATTTACAGAAATTTACAATGAAATGATAACTCTTACAGTCTGCAGTGCTTGTAGATGGGTTGGGACATGAAGATTCTGTCTATACTTTGTCCTGAAGGGCAGACTGTAAAATAGCACAGGTAAGTTAACCCTTCTCCTTAATGTACATATTTTCTAATTCCCTCTAAAATAAAAATAATTTTAGGAAAAATGATATATTGAAGATAAGGCTACCGTAAAGATCAAGACATCCGTAATCCCGCTCCCAGAATAACTACTGGTAATTGTCAGGCATTTATGTTCTCAGCTAGCGTTCCATGCATATGCTAAGATACACATGTGTTTTTATTGTTTTCCTTCATTTTCTCTTCTTTCCTTCCTTCTTTCTTTTCATTTTTGTTTTGTTTTGTTTTGTTTTGTTTTATGGGATCATGAGATACACATTGTTTACAACCTGTGCTGTTTTTCCACCTGGCTATTTACTCCCATGAGTATCCAACTTCTTTTTAGTGGCTATAAACTAAAGTAGATTTATTTTTGATAGTTAACCAAATGCTAATAAAGGCCTATCTTGGGTCATCATAAACAGTGGCTCAGTATACATCCTTGAGTATTTATTTTCTGCATGTATGCAGGTATTTGGGGGAAGATATATTGCAGAAAGTAAAAATGCCTGAGATTGAAATTTTGCACATATTAAATTATAAACAATACTCTAAAGCCGCCTTCCAAAAAGGTTTTACCCGTTGCCACTCGTATAGCGTCAGGTAGAGGTGCCCCCATTCCACTGCCACAGCCACCATCTATAAACCCTAACCAAAGAAGGGCATGGAGGAGATTATTCAGCCTTTTCATTTCTCTAGTTGCAACACTGAGCCTGAGAGGTGCTGAAGGTTTGTTTTCCCATCATCGTTGGTGTAATAAGTACTGGGTGCAAGCCCAGCTGAGGTCATAGTATTAGTAATGATAAGGATGGCCAGCACTTTAGAGCCAAACACTGCTGTAAATGCTTTTAAAATCCCTTTCTTTCGGGCGCCTGGGTGGCTCAGTGAGTTAAGTGTCTGACGTCAGCTTAGGTCATGATCTCATGGTTTGTGAGTTCGAGCCCCGCGCTGAGACTCTTTGCTGACGGCTCAGAGCCTGGAGCCTGCTTCAGATTCTGTGTCTCTCCATCTCTCGGCCCTTCCCCTGCTCATGCTCTGTGTCTGTCTCTCAATAATAAATAAACGTTAAAAAAATTTTTTTAAGAAGTCCTAAGTATTAGCATCTATATGTACCATCAAATATAGAGGAAGAGCAGGATCAAGGATTTTGAGTTAAAAAGAACCTCAAGTGTGTGTGTGTGTGTGTGTGTGTGTGTGTGTGTGAATGCTTGGGAAAGATGAGTATGGAGTTTCGGGCAAGCAGAGAAGAATGTGTTGGTCAGCTCTGACCAGTGAACTATAGCTGGGGTTTCTTGGGAGTAAGAGCAGAGACCACACACAAGCTCTGCTCTCCAAAAACCACTTGAGCCATAAATCCAGCAAGTGAAGAAAGCTGCAAACTGAATAAGAGACTGGGGTATAAACTGGACTGGAAAAATCCTCCCAGCTGAAAATGGCTGAAAAAAGGAGGTATCAATTAGGGTGTTCCTTATGATTCAGTAAAAAGGGCGCAATTAGTACTTTATGGGGAGAATGTTTTCCAAGTATGCATCTCAATGAGTTAAGATTCTCCACTCCAGTGCATTGCACAGCTCGTTGTTTGTTTTCTAGGTGTAGCAACTTGTGGAGGCGCAGGGATCTCATACCCTCAAAGCTCTCTTCAGGTTGATGGGCCCCTGAGGACGCAAATAGACATTATCTGCCTGCTTTGGTAGGGGGCATCATGCCTGACCCTTACATTAAGCAAAATGCACATCCTTCTGAACCCACCTCCAGCTGCCCTCTTCATCTCCATAATGAGACCCAAGACACTTCGGGGACCCATTTTCTCTCCAGGAACATCAGGGGAATCTCAGTGGTCCCCTCCACCGCTCTGCCACCGCAGAACTTTTTCCTCCAACACTCATGGTGCCCTGGCATGTCTGTCAGGCTTTACTTGCCATTTGCCACAGAACCTGGTGGCACAGGAAGTGCGTGTCCTGCTTCCTTCTTGCAAATCCTGTTCTTGGAAACTCTCTCCTCTGCCCCTCCCTTCTTCCCCTTTTCCTCCTCTCCCCTCCTCTCCTAAAACCTGGCTGAACATGAGCCCAGGGTACGAAAGATTTTAAGAATTCAGATTCCCTTGTCCAAGCTGTCATTCCACAAATCATCGGAAACTTGTGGTAACTTTGGGTTCAGTGGTGGATCCTCTTTGAAATCTTTTGGTTCCATTTGTTTTAGATTGAATTGAAGCTGTGCTAATTGGGATTGAGTGTAGAAGAGCCCCCAAACTCAACTCCGTGGCCTCCACCTGGCTCCCCAGGCAGCCCCTGACATAGGTCTGTGGAACCCTAGAACTCCTGGGAACATAGGTTGAAAACCACTGTTCTAGAAATGGGGGATTATTCAGAGTCTATTAACGAGGGAGTTGGTAAAAGTAATAAATGTTTTCTTGTGGTCCTGGGCACAGTGGGAAACCAGCACAATTGGATTGGGATCAGGAGACATATCTGAGTTTAGTTTAATTATACATTAAAAAAAGATTTCCTTTTTCCTCCAGTAAAGTTCTGAATCTTTTTAACTCCCAACAGATATATGTAAAGATGGAGAGCAGAGGGTGATTTCCAGTATATAGCGTACAGTTTCTGATATATATGTGTATAATTATTTGATGCATATGTTTGAAATGTTTCTGTTTCAAGGACCAACAGCCATAAATTGAGGAAATAAAAACAGACAAGTTAAACAGTTGTTACAAGCTGGCACACAGACTCAAGAAAATGTAGCGTTCATCAATATGGCAGTTTGGATTTTTTTCCAAGTTCATGGCTTGATATTCTAGTATTATTCCATTTATTTTTTCACATTAAAATTCTGTAACACTCTAAGAGAACCATAGCAAATTTCAGCCTTATAGCTATTAGAGAATGAAAAAAAAAAAAAACAACCAAGGTATATATTTGTGTGTATGTGTGTGTGTGTGCGCGTGTGTGTGTGTGTGTGTGTGTGTGTGTGTGTGGTTTAAGATGTGTCAAACACTCAAACAATCCAGCATATGAAAAATACCACAAATAACACATCATCATCGATAGCAAAGATAAAGGATTATTCTACACTAAACCATTCACTCAATGTTTTGGTCAGTAAAAGTATTCTTTTAGTATTCAGTGGAGGAAAGAAGGGTTTGCAGGAGAAAGCCAGTGGTTTTGTAGCTGAAGCCCTTTTATGGTAGTTGGCTCTGAGGGATTGGAAAAATTTGTCTAAGGGCATTTATTGTTAAGTACCATGTTTATACAGGACAGGCAATCATACCCTTATGTGTCCATTAATTTCATTTGCAAAGAGATGCTCTGTTGGGAATGATCTGATGTACACATTTCTACTACTTTGCCCAGCTGTGAATTCATAAGGAAGCAAGCCACATTGGGCAAGTGTTCATGGGGGGAGGGCGGTTATCTTTTCTTTTCTTTCTTTTTAAAACCACCAAATTATTTTGATTCTTTAGCCTGATTTAAGTTGTTTGTCTCTGCCTCTTTGGCCAAAGCTAAAATAGAAACGTTTTTCAGATTTTACCATTTTTTTTCACTTTTAAATGACCTAGGGTATTATTTTATACGCTCATCCTTACTGGGCTTAAGGGTATACCATGGATCACCAGAAATTTAATGCAATAAAATTTTGTTCTATGGCCATGAACTGTAATGTGACTAGTGCACAATTTGGTCTGGAAAAACTTCTACTCGCATGGCTTAATAAATATATAATACCTGTTTTAATATACTGGGATTTTGTTTATTGTTTTAAATTTTTTTAATGTTTATTTATTTTTGAGAGAGAGATTGGGGGGAGGGGCAGAGAAAGAGGGGGACAGGGGATCCACGCCGGCTCTGCGCTGACAACAGCGAGCCCGATGTGGGGCTCAAACTCAAGAACCGTGGGATCATGACCTGGGCCAAAGTTGGACGCCTAACCGACTGAGCCCCCCGGAAGCCCTATCCTGGGATTTCTAAAACATACCTTGGATCCTGTCCCTCCTTTTCCTTATCTATGTCACTTAAAGTGAGGTTTTCAAAGCCAGTCACCACCATCAGGCGTTGAACAGAGATCAGAGAAGCCAATTATTTAGGTCGCCATGTTGAGTAGATGCTGCAGGGACACAGGAGGAGGTAGATGGAGTCTTTGAAGGTCCCCAGTGTTTTCGCTAATTCTGGAATCAAGAGAGAAGGTGTGTAGGCAACTACTAGGCCCAGACGGTACCAGGAGCTTTTTCTTCTTCTTGTATCCCATGTTCCTGGTGACACACGAGACAAGCATAAATACCCCAACGCAGAAATCCTCAGCCTGGGGTAATTTTGTCCCACAGGGTACTTTGGGTGATGTCTGTAAACATTTTGGGTTGTCCCAAATACACGTATGCATTTGGTATGCTGTTGGCATCCCAGGCAGAGTCCAGGATGCTACTTAGATTATTGTGCCCAAAATGTCAATAGTGCCAATGCCGAGAAACCCTGTTCCATTTTACAGATAAGGAACCTGAGGCTCTAAAGGACCACAGTTTGTGAATGTCAGAGCTAGAATCAAAACCCAGGGCTGACTCATAAGTTGATACGCTTTATCACTGAAACTCATCCCTTCTCAGGTAGTAAGAGATAAAATCAGAATATGTAGATCAACATCCAATTATAGACGGTTATGAATAGGAGGAGACTGTAACCTAGAGGGATTGTGGAGCCATTGAAGGTTTATGTGCAGAAATATTAAACAAAAGGCAATACTTCTAGAAAATCGGAGCTCAACTAGGGGCACATGGAGAAAATACACCAGCGCACATAAATTCCTATTTTCAACCAATTTATTAGTCATGAAATTTCATTCCTTATGCTCTCCTGTTTACACAGACATATTCTCCTGTCTGACAGCCTAGAGTTGCCAAAATTTATTGAGAGTAGCAAACTCAGGCCAAAATCAGCTCAGACATTTTATTTTAGGTGTTATTTCCGTAACTTTTCAATTTTAGTTTCCAAATATCGAGAAATGCCCTCTGGCCATCCCGCTTCCTTCATTTTCTTCTTGTTACCACTCTTCAGAGAAGTCCAGGGTGGCCAGGTTACCAGTGGAGAATTCTGATTGCGCCTTGCACGTGATATTGAAAACTCCCAATTTTAGTGATAATATTTCACTCTTTTGGATGCTGGGTTCCCTCTGCCCTTATTCAGATTTAGGTCCTTGGAGCCCGTCTTTGAAAATTATTTATTCCTACCCCATTGTCTTCTCACATTTGCTCATTAGCATATCAATTTTCCTCAACCTGGCTATTAGTTTCCCATTTCCATAGTCCCTCCCAACAAACTCAAGCATTCTTTAACCACTTAAATGCTTAGGGGTAGTGCAGTTCTTACCAGTGGATTCGTCTTGGAAAAGCACTGGTCTCTGGGCCCAAATGACTCATGGGATCCTGGCACTGACAGGAGTCACAGAGAGCGTCCAGTCCAGTCCCCTGTTTATGTAGGTAGAGAAGTTAGAGCCAACAAGGGTGAGTGTCTTGGCAAGTCCAATAGCCAGTGAGCTGTCACAGTGGGACCATGGTCCTTATCTGTTGATTTTCATTGCCATGATCTCTGCACTACATATTTTGACCAAGTTTCTTCCAGTAATAGAGCTCACTGGAATGTGGTTCAAGGTAGTATTTGCTATATGGTAATGAATTCTACTCCACAGACCATATCGTTGGTTCCAGAGTGATGTGATTCTGCTCCCTGGGTATTCTTTAACACGGCCTATTTCTGTGGCCTAACTAGCCTTGCCAAGATAACACCCGGTTTCTTGGGCCTGGGTGTGATGACTGTAGAAGCTAAGCACTGGAAGAGGAAATGTCACTGCTGTCACAGCCTTCTGATAGATCAGACACAGGCACAAATTCTTAAGTTTGGCTGCCTCACAGGCCACATATGCAAGAATATTACCAGGCAGACATTTGTTTTGTCCATATTTCTATTGTCTTTTATTATTTTTTTAAGTTTACGTATTCATTTTGAGAGAGACAGAGAGCGTAAGCGAGGGAGGGGCGGACAGCGAGGGAGGGAGAGAATCCCAAACAGGCTCTGCACTGCCAGCATGGCGGCCAACACAGAGCTCAAACTCACAGAACATGACATCATGACCTGAGCTGAAACCAAGAGTCGGACACTTAACCGACTGCGCTGCCCAGGCGCCCCTTTATTTCTATTGTCTTTTAAAAGAGCAAACATAGTTGCTCAAACTAGAAGGCAGAAAGCAAATCCTCGTGTTCTCCTCATGAACCAAAGCCATTTTTTGTTCAGTCATATGTAGGTTGGAAGGTGAGACGCACTGTGTACAGGGTGTGTGGGGAGCACAGCTTCATGATAGTTCTTTGGACACCCAGACAAAGCACATCTGTACAGACTCAACGGGAAGGTGAGAGTCGGCCTCATTCCCCAGACCTTCCAACCTCTGGTTGTAAGACCAAGTAGAGGTAGAGACACAGGCTCTTCTGGAAGACAGCAGCAGAGCTATGAACAGAAGAGAAAGCTGGTGCCATGGTTCTGTTAACCTTGCCAGCAGCCATGCTGGTATTCTCACCAGCTGGATTGTCGGCCATAGAAAGTCGGCTGCCCTTTGCAGGAGTTGGTCCTCTGCAGTGCAGCACATTGTGGGGGTCCCCTTTCTGGAGACTGTGGCACATGCTCAGCCTGTCATATATATTCCAAGTGTCTTTGTGTAAGAAGCCAGGTTGCATTTACCTTCTGCAAACACAATGTGATGATATGTGATCAGCTGGATTCATTTAATTATTGATTAAATGATATCTATGAAGCATCTACTATGGGCCAGGCATAGTTACTAGCATAATAGATGATGGAAAACTAAACTTAGGGATAGAGTTATCACTAACTCCCCTTGGGAATGGAAGGAAGAGAATGAAGAGATCCTGTCTATAGAACATCTATAAAACCCACGCATTTTATGTATATTACTGCACTGAGTCCTTTCAAGAACCTGTGAGGGAATCATGATTGTCCCCAATTTACGAATTAAGAATATAACGTGCCTGGGCCTCACCACTAGCGAGTGGAGAGCCAGGAGGGAAGCCCGATGTTGCTTTTTTCTGTACTCGAAGTGCCTTCCGTGGAGGAGAATGCTGAAATGGGCCAGCCTGGCCTGCTGACCGGGAATGTGCCTCTAAGGCAGCGAGATGGGACAGGGATGAGCAATGCGAAGGTCATCTACTCGGAGCTGGAGCCGAAGGTGGGGCTTGCTGACCTGTAGCAGAAAAGAAACGTGGCTCCCTCTGAGTCCAGCTGGTGGGAAGCCACGTGCTTTTTAACCTGGTGGCGGGGGATCCGCCCCAGCGTTCTCTGCTCTTTGCCACATCCAAAATGTGAGGGGCACATGGCTGCTCATCCCCACCTAAGAAAGCCCCCGGGGGACGCAGGCCTTTTCCTGTATGTGCACGTCAGTGCATGTTGACAGCATGATCTTCTGTGTGGGTGTATGTACGCTCATCACAGAGATACCTCGGTGGACTGTAATCCCGGCATGTTCCATACAGCAAGAAGGTTAGCCAGTGACCTGCTCTACTAAAGTTTCCCACATGTCCTACCAGGTGGCAGACTGTCCACTCGAAATCAGATCTCATTTCATCGGCTTTCGATGCCAGCCAGTACTAAAAACTCAAGAGTGGAAAGCCAGAAAGAGAAACCACAAAAGGACTGAGAAAATCGCCACTAATTAAGGATCTCCAGTGTTAATCTTTTCCACAAGGAGCATGTCCCTTCCGGTCATCATTTTCTCTTGAAGCACCCATTTTTATTTAAGAAGAAAAAGTGTTGATCCCTTTTCTTTTCCCAGAGAGTGTAGGGTTCTGTTCACATGAATCGAGGAAGAAATTTAAGGAGTACCAGGCTAATGTCATCCACATGGAGTAGATTTTAAAAATATTTACGTGGGAATCTCAGAGAGTAGTGGATGTGACCTCACTGTCATGACAGTATTCTCCTTGCTGTCCACCACTGTTTCTGTGTTGCTGTCATTGACCTTCCAAGGCTAGAATGAGGTGGGTGCTCCGTCTCTGTTCTTCTATTGACCAGACTTATGGGTGGGTATTGAGGATTCGGAGGTGCGAATGGATGAAAATATAGGATTAGCCCTCAGGTTTCCCAGCGGGGAGGAGCAGACCTTGGCAGAAATAATTTAACACAAGGGCTGCCGAGCAAGTAGAGAAACTTCAGGAGAGAAGCCTGAAAAGTAGTGCAGATTTCCGTTACCGTGGGAATGCAGCCCAGATGCGTGGTCTAGGTTTCAGTGGAACCCAGTCAGTAGATTCGGCCTTAACCTTGAACATCAGACTTAAAAAGATATTGAAGAAAACATTTCCGGTACAAGAAATAGAAATCCACCTGAAACTAGCCTTAAGCTAAACAGGAATCTATTGGCTAGTGCGACTAAAAAGTTCTGGTGTTGTTTTGCTTTAGACTGGCTAAATTTAGGGATTCTGTGGATGGCTTCAGAGAACTGACTCTGGATCTGATTTCTGCAGTGTTGCTTTCATTCGCTGCCCGTGAATTCTCTTCACACGATGGGAAGGATAACCATTTTAAATGTAAGTGTTCCTAATAACTCAAAACCTCCTAAGGAGAGAAAACGTCTCTGGCTCCAAGCATCCATTCCATCCTCCCAGAAAGTCTCCAGTGGGTAAGCAGGCATGACTTGTCCAGCTTTCATGGGAGAAGCAATCACCACCCCACCCCACCCCACCCCCCCGGACTGCCAGCTCTATCCTTATCCCACAAAGTGGGGATGGGTGGGTCCCACAGGAAAGGCTCCAAAGAGGGCACATAGGAGTCACAGCTCTGTGCTACAGGCTTGAAGAGACCTTGGTCCCCCAGCAGGAGAAATAGCTTAGAAGCAAAATGGGAGGTTCCTGGATATTGGAAGAGGGCATTCATCAGAGTACAGACTCTGCAAACCAAAGGGAGGAAGATTCAAACTGGGATTAGATTTGTCAGAGGGAACCAGAATCAAAGAAGATTCTACATACAGCTTGCCTCCGGCATCGCGTGAAGCTGGGCTCCAGATCAGCCCTTCCCAAGTCTGTTGGAGGGTGCTCAGAATTGATGGCAGGTCTTGACCCACCTTGAAACATCCACCCAAGCCCATCACATGCTCACTCAGCCTTGTGCTCCCTCTGTCCTCCATCTCCGGGTCTCTCTCTGGGTCTCTGTGTCTGTGTCTCGTTCTCCCCACTTCCTCCCCCCTCCCTCTCCCCGCCTCTTTCTCTTTAAAATAGCCTTTTGAAAACAACGTACAATAGTACCACTGGGGAGGACAATTACTTTCAATCCACTTTTACTTAGAGCTGTTTTCACCATAATTGTTGCTGAGATGAAATACTGACCTTTCCATGTTGAGAAAATTAAAAGTGCCTCAAGGGTCAGAAAAAATAATCCCCTAACTACCAGCTGCAGGGGAAGTGCCCACATGAAGTGACTACTCCCTTCCTGACATCACCACATGTAATTCTCTAATTTTCCCAGCAGAATAGATCTCCTACCCGTTCTTATTATCTTCAAAGACACCAACAATGGGACCCCTTAACCCAGAAGGCCCACAGTGGCCAACCAGTTCTCACAAACAAACAATTGTGAGCATGTCTTTTCTCTAAGACAAAATCTACATGACCACATTCATTACCAGAGAAAAGGTCACCTTTTCCCAGAAATGGTCCACGAATGAGACAGATGTAGATTTTGCTGTCGAACATTCAGAGACCGGTTGCAATTCTACACTTGATGCTGTAGACACAACATAGGAACCACAAAACAGTAATCATTAGGTGAGTGGAGGTCATGGATGGTACTGAGACAGATGTTTCCCTAACCATATGTAGAATTAAACCACTAACATCAATGTCTATTATGTAATGTGCCAATCAGAGAAAGCCAGCAAAACATTTACAGATTATAAATATACATTTAGAGGTACACTAGTGTGTACATATGCACACATGTCCATAGCCACATGTGATCAGAAATGTCCAGTTGCTACTTCTGTGAGAAATCGTTCCTGTATTTACAAGTTTAATTTTATCTGTACCTAATGCCCATCGCTTACATGAAATGGGGTAGAATGAGCCAATTTGTGTCCATACCTAACCTTAGGTTTTCGTTAGAAACCGGAAGCACGCATTATGGCAGGAACACATATTTGGAGTGCATTAAAGCATAGAGAAGCACAGAGTTTCTACTTTATGTATATATCATGGTATTTAAATTTTTCTCAATGGGAACAGCTTGTAAATTCTAATCTCTACCTTTCAGGATAAAGTTCTTACGCTGACTGTGCACTTAAAGACCCCTGTCTCAGACCTGTGATCACTCACTCCCTTCTTTCCCCCAAAGCAGGTAGTGTGAGTTATTGGCATCTAGCTCTGTGCTGTTGATGAACTGACTCTCCTCAGGGCTTCCTCTCTCCGGAAGAGTGTGCTTATCAATTCTGCCCTTCTCCTGTATATCCTGCAAGACTTAACTCAAGCACACCTCCTACAGAAAGTTTTTCTTTACAGTTCTCCAGTGTAAGGAAGAGGATGGCTGGTCCCATAGATAACGTCTAGCAGGTAGACTGATCCCATAGACCGGTCATAGCAGTGAATGGTTTACTTGTCATTCAACTGCAGTAGAGCATCTGAGCATCTTCAGTAATTCTGATGTTTCCCCAAAGTGCCCCTCTGTGGCAGGAAGAGTAATTGCCCCCACAATGTCCACAGGCCAATCCCTTGAACCTATAAATGCATTACATTACATGATAGAAGGGACTTTGCAGATGGACTTAAGTTTGTGGAACTTAATGTAGGGAGGCTAAGCTGGATGATCACGTAAGCACAGTCTAATCACAGAGGTCCTTAAAAGCAGAAGAGGAGAGGGGCATTGGGTGACTCGGTCCGTTGAGCGTCCGACTTCTGCTCAGGTCATGATCTCACCGTTTGTGGGTTTGAGCCCCTCATCGGGCTCTGTGCTGACAGCTCTGAGCCCGGAGCCTGCTTTGGATTCTGTGTCTCCCTCTCTCTCTGCCCCTCCCCTGCTCATGCTTGGTCTCTCTCTCTCTCTCTCTCTCTCTCTCTCTGTCTCTCTCTGTCTCTCTCATAAATAAATGAACATTAAAAAAATTTAAGTGGAAGAGGAGACAGAAGAGATATAGCCCCAGAAACAGCATCTAATCAAAGTGATCAAGCCTAGAAGGCATGAGAGTGTGACAAAATGGAAGTCACACGCTTTCATAACCGAATCTTGGAAGTGACATCCCATCACTTCCTCTATTCTCTGTTTCTTAGGAGGTGGTCACTAGGCCCAGCACGTGCTTAAGGGGATGCAGTCACATAAGGGTGTGAGTCCCAGGAAGCAGGCGTTCTCGGGAGCCGTGTGTTGGTTTCATGTCAGAATCACCTGGGAAACTTTTTAAAATATTGATGTTTTCTGGCTTCTGGCGGGGTTTGGGGGTTCTGCCTTCACTCCTTGAAATAAGTGTAACCCAAGTGTAGGTCAGCCAAGAGGTATTGAGAATACCTAGGGCATCTGGAAGTGGGAGGAGGAGGAGGAGGAGGAGGAGGGAATACCACTGGTTTAAGAGGATATATTAAAAGGGAAGTAGCTTGCACCTCCTCTAACATGTAACATAGGGATAAAGAGCCTGGCCTTCCCTCCAGCTTCTCTTATCTCGCTCACGCTCCTAGTTGGCTGCCTGGCTTGTGCTGTGATTTGGACAGAAGGCAGTGCAGTGCCATCAAAAGACCACCAGAAAAAAAGGGTTTAAGGTTTTTTTTGCAAGAAATGAGTAGGTCTAAACATTGGAGAATTCTTCAAGGCCTTGGAGATGTGGAGACTAGATTGTGATCTGAGAATGAGTTCTAAATAGTTGGAAGATCAAGTTCCGGGCTCTCTGGGATGGGGATTAAATTCTGAGCTGAAACTGGCCTAGGCAGCTGCTGAGTTACCAGGGAATCTGGAGAGAGATTTGGCAGGAAAGGGGCTGGCAGTGGGCATTGGAGTTGAGTTTCTCATGTGATTCTATATCTATATGTGTAAGGATTTTATTAACAGAAATAGGACATCTTCACAAACAGCTTCCATTATCGTCATTGTATGGTGACTTCAGCCCCCTGTCATCCTTAAGAAAGCCAACTTCCTGGACTTTTTGGGCTGATCTTCATTCAAAAAGACGTGGCTGACTTTGAAAGCAGGGTATTCCATGAGTTGTCAGCCAGGATGATTGAAACATTTGCATGGTCCTTTTATGCCCACGTTGTCCTCATGGTCAGGTACTTTGGGGAGCCCATGGGCCCGTGATCTGGTCTGCATCTGTGGAATCAAGCTATGCTCACATAGGGCTGAAACCCAGGACCTTCTGAGGACCAAGGCTGACTCTGGCAAGGCTATAAAGTCACGCAGGAAGCCATGTGAAAAGACATGAAGGAGGACAAACCTTTAAAGATGAAGAGGGACAAGCGTGGAAGAGTGATATTTTTTCAGAGAGTTAACTAATCAGGGCAATGCTTCTCTTTTGCAGAAATATTTAAAAACAGCAATGTCTTTAGAAGCCAGGTGATTAGACCAGCAGGAGTTTAGAAAGAATTACACATTGTTTTAAAGGGAAAAATCAGCCCCTCGGATGCATTCAGTGATGCAGAAATAATAGCAAACTCGAAATCTATGTTAGGACTAATTTTCTCTGTTTCGCTTGTTAATTTCCTCTGTTATGGGATCTGTCTTTTGCTACTCACTGAGAGATGGCTCCAAGTAATATTTGGAAATTATTTCATTATTCAGTGTTATTTACCTTGCCAGCCTCCCAGATCTAAACAGCAAGGAACTGCAACCACAAAGATGGATTGTTCGTAGTCTGCTAATTGCATCTCTTTAATCTCTGCGGAATTTAAATATGATTAAATGGACTCTTCACATCAATTAACAAGCAACGTGAAGGAAATTAATATCTCCGTTACTATTCACATCGGTCTAACTTTTCTTTGAAGGTTATATTATCAGGTCAGTCGAGACGGCAGAGGGACTGATCAAAAAGTCTCCCCCATCCGAGCCTCTGCATGGGCTTTCTCCTCTTTCCGTAATCTGAACACAAGCATGGAAGAAATAGGACAACTAGGGTACTTGGCAAAATGTCTGTGCGTTACTAAAGAAGAAGCCGCTGTAAAGGTACACGGTGGCGGGTACAATGTGAATCCACTAATGGCTGTTTCGGGGGGAATAGGACGCTGTAAGCTGGGGGTTTGACTTGGCTTTGGTGCTAAGAGCTGCATGATCAGAGATGAGCCAGCCGACCTTTCTGAACTTGGAGATAGGGTAGTTGCACTATGCAGTTATCGAGAAAGTTTAGTTGATCTCTAGAGAAGCGAATTCACAGAGATATGAAATATTCAAAACCCCTGCTCTTGGACATGAGAGTTTATGAAGCCACATGAACGTAGGTTGAGAATGTCCTCTGAACCTCTCATTCATCAATTCACAAAATACGTATGACCTATCTCCTATCGACAGGGTTCCGGGTCCCCTGTTAATAAATTAGTTTGCCTCTGGAGAACCATTGCACCACACAATGAAGATGTTTTCCAGAAAGTGTGAACTGAGTTTGACTTTGCAATTATTTATTGTCAAGAACTGCTTATTTTAAGGAAACTGACGCAGAAGCTCCTGGTTACCAAAAAGAAGTGGAGTTTAGACTGCAAACGTACCTGACAATAATAAAGCAGGATGGTCCAGAAGCTGACACAGGGGGCGCCTGGGTGGCTCAGTCAGTTAAGTGTCTGACTCTTGGTTTCCGCTCAGGTGCTCAGGTCGCGATCTCATGGCTCACTGAAGGCACGAAGCCTGCTTTAGCATTCTCCCTCCCTCTCTGCCCCTCCCCACTTGCGATCTCTCTGTCTCTCTCAAAATAAATAAAGAAAGAAGCCACAAAAACACTGACAAAGGATAATACTTTCTTATTTTAAGGGGTAAGATTTTTTACTCTGAGGTTTTATGTGAAGACACCAGTGGAGTTTCTAAGTTTGGGGTATGATCTCCTGAAGACCCTTCAGAGTATCAGACTCTTGAGAAGTGGGACCAGACACGGATAATGGAGAGTTTAATATGCAGCCAAGGTCAAGAACCTGTTGCCCTGAACTCTCTCGTTCCCAAATGAACTTGCTTGCTGTCAGCTAACTGGGTACTCAGACAAAAGCAAGTCGAAACAGGGATCTCTGCTAACTCACCAGTAATAGGTGATGATTTCATTATTTCCTCCTTCAATAATTATGTGCACCTTGATATGGAACCTATACGACCCTGTACAAACCAGCAAAGTCCTAGCCCCACTAATGACAATTTCAGGTACTTCATTTTTCTTTTATCCTTATATGTCCTTGCAGAGATCACACAGGAGGAAGTATTTTGATGCACAGTGTGCTGGCTACTCAAATAGGAAGCTCAGCTTTCATAACAGCCCGAGGAGAACTTTAAGGACAGCAGCCAGTCTCTCAGTTAAGAAAGGAAAAGAAATCCTTAGGTCTAATCTCCTTATTTTTGAAATCTAAAGTTTTCCTAGAAGATGCCTGGACGGTCTCTGCATGCACCATGACATGAATGGAAGGGCACAGATCCCGAGGGGAACTCACCATTCTGCCCCTCTCTCGAGGTTAAAGAGGTTTCTGTTGATTGGGCAGAAAATTACCCCCATCACCCATTAAATGGCAGGAGGCTTCCACTTGAGCAGTCTCCTACATGGGAAAATTTGCTGGGCTAAATTTTGTTCAAGACCACAAAAGAGGAAGTTCTCAGCATAAATTCCCTCGGTGCGAAAAAAGGACAACCCAGCAAGACCGATTTCCTACCTAATTGTGACACATGTACCCCCTACTGGCCCATGTCACTTGAACTTGTCAGAATGCAGTACAAAATGTTCATCGATTTTCAGCTTGATTTTGGAACTAAACTGAAGGGCGCCTTTATACACACGATGGTACTGTAGAGAACTAGGCAAAAAAAAAAAAAAAGTCAGTAGAACTGGGGTTAGTAATGAGGCAATAATATGGATGAGAATGCCCAAAATGTTTCTAAACAGCCCCAGGATAGCTAGACTCAATGGAATGTCAAATGCCAGGACAGCCCATCGGCTTGACTTTGTCTTTAAAATTTTTTTTTAACATATATTCATTTTGGGGAGAGGAAGAGAGACAGAGCATGAGTGTGGGAGAAGCAGAGAGAGAGAGAGAGAGAGAGAGAGAATCCAAAGCAGGCTCCAGGTTCTGAGTTGTCAGCACAGAGCCCGACACGGGGCTCAAACCCACGTGAGATCATAACCTGAGCTGAAGTCACGAAGTCAGACGGAGTCAGACGCTTAACCCACTGAGCCACCCAGGTACCCCATTGACTTTGTCTTTTAAATTCATGTGAATTACTTACTCAGGGCTCTCAGTTGCAAACAATACAAATCTGCCAGCTAATTTAAGCAGGAGGAACTGGTGGGAAGAATGTTAAGTAGATCACTGACCCGCCAGGAAAATCTGAAATCAAAGTGGCCAGATGCTGGTCTGGTAAGGAACTGCATCCACAGACACCCCCCGCCCCACCCCCGCCCCCCGCCAGGCTGCTTCTAGAATCGCTTCTGTTCCTGGAGGCTGAGTCGTACTTGTGCCCTGTCCACCATTTACTGGAACGGACTCTGGTTCTCTGCTTCTTCTCCTCTCTAGCTTCCATTCCAAGTCTATACCCGATGGCTGAACCCAGGCCAAGGGCGGGCCCTAGCATTTTCAGTGCCTGCAGGTAGAGGGAAGTGTCACTTCAGGGATGGAGCAGTTGCCCAACACTAGAGAATGTGCAGGTGTGCACGACCGTCCTGGGGAAAACAGTAGCCCTCTTACCCTGGTGTCGCTCCAGGTGGGGTCTGCAGACCGGTCCGTGAACTGTGTGACCAGCCTACAAAGGGACAAGTATAAAAATCGAGAGGAAGCTCTCAGAAACATTTTATACAGCAGCTTAGGCTTGGATCTCAGTATCTTTATCCCAGTTTCATTCCCCTTTCCTAATAAGTCACTGTTACTAATTTTTGCGAAAGTATTGGCCTGGGATGGGTGGGAAACAAAACGCTGGTACTTTAACAATAGGGAGCTGAGAAGCCCTGCTCCTTATCACATAAATACTTTGGTTTGTAACATGTGCTGAGCGAAATAAATTCTGAAAGATGTAGGCCAAGGAAGGTTTTATATTTTCACTTAATAATAAAAAATCATGTACTGAGTACTTACCGTAATCCTTCTGCCTATGTTTATTGGATACTCCCCCAGCAGGCTCCTACTATCTCCATTCTACAGATGAGAAAACTAATCAACAGAGAGATAAGTAACTTTCCCAAGCAGGCTGTTTCCAGAAATTTCACTCTCATCCACCAAACGCATTACCTTCTTGCGTGGACTCCCGTCCGTAGGGCAGCCAGGAGGAAACTTATTACTCACTGCCAAAAGTTGTCTTTAAAACACAGATTCTTTAGCCAGATATGCTATTTTTCGGAGGAAGCCAGACGCCATTTTTAAAAAACAATGGCTCACAAGATAGATGATTTCATTGTTCTGCTGGATTTGTTGTTTCCAAATTTGAGCTTGTTTTTTTTTTTTTTTTTTTGAGGCTTTTACTTTTCTGCAGAGATCCTATAATTCTCTCTGTAAATTACTAGCATCTCTCCGCGGAGACTCAAATTCTCTTATCTGCCTCATTGAGAAAGTGCAGCTACCAAGCATAAGCTCCCACAAGACGATGAGAGAAGTGTTGGCTACGGGTCATCTGGTGCTGCGGTCTCAGTGACCCACCGGAGATGAGTATATCAGCGCCTGAGGGGTTAGGGCCAGAAGTCATACAAGACGCTCTTGTGGAACCCAATCCAGGCTCGTGTTGGAGCACAGAGCTTTCTCTGTGTATCTGACTTGTCTGAGGCGTGGTCATACAAGGCAGGAAGTGTCTGCTCTCGATGACGAGGAATCAGAACAGCTCCCCCATTCTTCATAAGCAGCCAAGATTTCTACAGAAGTCACATTTCAGACCTGATGGAAGTCACTCTACAGATCCAGAAATACATCAGTGCTTCCAGGCAGGGGAATATGAGCAGTGAATCCTGTGAAGTCAAGTGGTCTTTAATGCAGTAAACACAATCTCTTCTCAGTTTCTTCCCCTTTGGAAGAAGATCTCTTTTTTTATGGGCACAGAACCTGTTCTTTCTCCTTGACCAAACCCCTAAGGCTAAACTGAAGTGAAACTATTAAGTTTGCAGAGCAGACATAACATAAGTGTGGGATCACCAGGCAAGGTGATTTTTTTGAAGACTAATATAGTCCCAATTTCAGAAAGGCATATTGAAAAATAACCTCGTATATTTTTTTTACCAAAATGTGTATTATCAACTAAAATATTTAGTGACATGTCGGTCCAGTCATTTAAAAAAAAATTAATGAAGTAAGGCCTAGCCTGCCTTCTTAGTCTCAGACATATGATCCTGAATTCTCTTGTCTTTTAAGATGGTGGCCAACTCTCAAACTCTCAACAGTTGAAAAATTCTTTGGTGTGATTAAAACCATCCTCTTCACATTTATCATTCATATGCTATGGTGTGTTCTTTAAACATTTGAAGTTAGATGGGAAACAGGAGGTTATTTTTTAATCTGCATTTTCAGTGTTGGTATAGTTGCTATCTTGGCACTGATGCCGACTGGAGACCATCATCACAGGGCAGGGAATTCAGAAGAACGCACATTCCCAAGCCCTTGATCCTTGGCAGGACCATTTGAAGATTTGATTTGTTTTTGTTTGGTTTGGGGGGTTTTCCCAGAAGAGAAAATACTACCCATTTGCTGCACTGTTATTGAAAATAAATCATGAGATACTCAATGGCTTCTAAACCCATGTACAGAAAGGCTATTATTCACCGAGTAAGGCTTCTCCCGCACATTGGTTTCCCCTCACAGGATGGAGGCATGAGAATTTTTGATGTTGTAAGAAATGGGTCTTATGACCCCAAGTTGGGCATTACGAGCCGATCGCTTTACAGGTGGCGAGAAAGGAATCCTTTTCGTCAGACAGATTTAGCAGCAAGTCCAAGATGTGGTCTTGGGAACATTCCTTTAAGTCCTAGATCACTGCTGGCCAAACTGCCACTTCTGTCGGTCTTTCGGCTTCAGTGCACATCTGGAGACAATTTTTCAGAGGGTGGCAGAGGACAAGACTAGGTGGCTGGAGCCTTAAGACTAATTAAAATCCTAACACTCATCTATTTTTGAGAAACTATTCCAAGGAAAGGTAACTTGCTCACCAATATCAAACTATCCCCTCAAACGTATAGTAGATTCAAATAGAATTAGCTATCTACTAAATGCTCATGGAATTATTTTTGTACAAAAAAAAGGGGGTAATGGCTCATCCAACTAATTGCATTTATCTTGATTATCTGTTATTTTGTTGTTGAAATGAATAAACAAAGGTAGACTAAAACGGAAAAACATAATTTGCTCACAAAATAATTCAATATAGACAGTTAAGGGGCGCCTGGGTGGCTTAGTCGGTTGAACACCCGACTTCGGCTCATGGGTTTGAGTCCCGCGTTAGGTTCTGTGCTGACAACTCAGAGCCTGGAGCCTGCTTCAGATTCATTCTCTCTCTCTCTCTCTCTCCCTCTCTCTCTGTCTCTCTCTCTCTGCCCCTCCCCCCCCCCACTTGTTCACATGCTCACGCTCTCTCTCTCTTCCAAAAATAAACATTTAAAAACTATAGAGAGATAGTTAAAAATATCAAATTCAGGCTGTTAATGAAGAAAAGACAGTTTTCTGAGTAAGGAATTCAGTTGCTATAAACCGTCTCATTTCATTCGGGACATTTTCACCATTTAAGACTCACCAGATTCTTTTAGAATGAGAATAGTGCTGGGTGTGGGTGTTTTCAAAATAAAAATCCTCCCCCCAAAAAGTGGATAGACACTTGTAATAAATTGTATGTGACTGTGTTTACCTTTTTTGAAAAAATCAGACTCTACCCATGAATGACGGTGAACGTTTTTAGAATGGTCTATTGGCCACTAATTGCTGTGTAACAAATTACCCCAAGATTGGCTGGCTTAGAACAACAGCTTTTGTTACCTTAGAATGTCTCTGGGTCGGAAATCAGGCCCCGCCTAGCTGTGCCATGTGGCGCCGTGTACCTCTCAAGACAGCACGCAGTATCAGCTGAGCTATGGTCATCTCAAGTCTTGACTGGGAGAGGATCCACTCCATGCTCATATACATGGTTCTTGGCAGGATTCAGCTCCTTGCAGATGGGTGGACTGAGGGCCCGCTTATTCACAAACTATTAGCCGAAGGCCTCCCTGTCCTCTTGACATGGGCCTCTCCACAGGACAGCTCACACATGACATCCTCTTTGTTGGAGTGAGCAAGTCAGAGAGTGCAGCAAGAGGGAGGTCACCACGATTGCCGTCTAACCTCGGAAGTGACATCTTCCCACTTGTCTAAATTTCATTTAGAAGCACATAACGAGGGCCCATCCACACTCAAGAGTGAGGTGATTACATGGATAGGCAAATAAAAGGAAGTGAGATCTTTGAGACCCTATCAGAAAGCCCCTACCACACACGGTGATCGGTTTCCACTTCAATGGTGGCCACATGAAACGTAGAAGATCAGGTAATATTCAAGTTCTCCAGTTTTTCCTCCAAAATGTTAAAAATATATACAAATCATCTCTCCAGGACTTGATTCAATTTCCATGACCATATGTATAGCCAGAACTGGGCAAGTTAACAGTCCCTATTGTCATTAGTCATACATTCAAACGTGACATTTTCTTGTTTAAAATGTGTGTAAGTAAATCAAGAAAGGATATCAAGAAGAAGAGAGAAGAAAATCCACTCAGGAAAACAACTAGAATGTTCTGTATCAAATGCAGCCAGATATGTTGTGTCCCTGTTTCTCTTTCTACTAATCAGCTGAAAGAATTACGAAGAAATAATTTTGTGCTCTGTGTATTTGTGCATGTGCGTGGTCATGCACTCATATGTGCGCATATGGGGATTTTCACAGTGAGAACACACATGGGGGAAAGGACACGGGTCCCAGTGGGTGGCCTCATGTGTTTACCTAGCTCCTTTCTCACTATGGCAGTAAAACCGGGCACAGGAAATTTTTTAAGTTGGTGAAGCCTAAATTAGTTGTCTCCAAAAGCCATTTCCTTTCTCCAAACTATGCAATTTTCTTTTTTTTTTCCAAAGAGCAATCCTAGCGGATAGTACTTAGCAAATCTCCCACTTCCATTTTGTCTTCAAATGGAGGCTAATGTCAGTTATCCCTACTTTGTCCCTTCATTATGCTAGTTTATGCTTGACCATCCTGCCAATAGGGCTTTCCACCCCATAAACCAAAGATCTTCCACTTCCTTAATTGTCAGGGTCCAAATAGTGTATACACAGCCAAAGAGAATATCCTTTTCTAATAAAGTCTGACAAAACTTTGGAAGCTACATGTGTGTTTGCCCGTGTGTGTGTGTGTGTGTGTGTGTGTGCACGCGTGCACGCGCGCACGGGTGCGTGCCTATGCTCGCAGCACATATTTTCCAAGAGTCATAGCCCGCAAAGCAACATCGCTGATCTAACAATCACACTTTCCTCAAAATGATTTACATCAAGATTTCTTTGCATTGAGCAAGTTCACTGTGGCTCGCCTCGGTTAAAAGACCTAACGGTGCTTTGTTTTGCTTTGGGCTGGAAAGAGGAATAAGAAAAAACTGAACAACTCAAGAGACAGATAAATTGCTTTTTCTAAACAAAGACTCATTGCATTTATAAACTGGGTCTCCCATAATTTTTAAAAATCGTTTATATGTGGAGAGGAGCCTTATAAACAGTACAGCCTTGTCAAGACTATGGTTTTGTCCAATTAAAGGACTGGACCCGACGAGACCACCAATTGTTCTGTTGTGTTTTGGAAGCTTGATCCAAGTTTACATTTCCAGCCAATGCCTCACCCCTTATGTTTATGACAGCACAAAAGAGCAAGCTCTAGGAATTTCTCAAGGGGAAGTCATGGCAGTGTGCATTGTCACCGAGAAGGAGAGCGTGGGAGGACAATAAAGCAACATGTGGAAGGGAAGGCAGGAGAATGGATGATCCCTCTTGGCTTAACACTTAAATCCCAAATTGGATTCTCCTACATATCAAAAGTGAAAATATTTTCAGTGTTTGGACATATGTAGGAATTGCCAAATGGAGATTTAAGTCTGAAAACAGTACGGCATCGACCATTTGCACAGCTGTTGTTGGAAATGGCTCCAAACCATCCTGATATAAATATTGACCGTGTGCATTTCTAGGCTTTGTTCAGGGGCTGTCCCTGAACATACTGAGGCCGTGAGGGCCGTACGAAATACGATTATTATCATACTAACTCTGTCAGCCATGATAGTTGTCAGTCTGCAGTCTACTTGTAATCACGCATACGGTAGCTTTCTTTGTGGCAATTAGAAGGTATAACATGTGGTTATTTTGCTGAACCCAAAAGGATTGAGTGTGTGTTAGTGTCTGTGAAATTATTTTCAATACATGTGTTTTTCCAGTGGAGAGGGAAGGAAATGCAGATCTTAAAAAAAAAAAAAGGTAACTTATTCTGGGGTTCTTTGTTCCCTAATGGCTGCCATGTTGTTCTACTCCATATCTACCTGCTCTTCCAGGCACCCGAACACCTGACTCTACGGTTACGCCTCCTTGGTCCGATATCATGCTACCCTAAGCTCTGCATGTCCCTGAACTCTTCTCCTCAATCAAAAAAGCCTGTCTGGACGATCTGAGAGGCCAATTTAACGAGATTTCATAAAGGGCTTTCATAGTCACTAAAATTAATTTATATTGCGTTATCACCCAAGAACTTCTCAATAACTATTAATTTTGCCTTCCCAATTCTGATGAATTGTGATCTACCTATAAGGTCCACCTAAAATGCTTACACAAATGCCTTCCAGAAGCCACTGAGTATTTCCTCCCTCGATTTTAATCTTTGTAAGATGACATTTTTAAACTATTAAGTGCTTAAGAGAACCACTTGGTCAAGTTTGTAAAAAAAAAGTCTTATAGGGAGATGAGACTGAGACACATACCTTCTGCATCATGTTACCAGTGTCTACTCTGCCATTCGTGGGCAAATTTCTCTGTGTGTTGTGAAAAAATGGCAAAATTAGTCTTTATCATCCTAAAGCCTGGAGCAAAGTTCAGGCAATAGTAGAGTTCCTTCTCCCAGTGAGAGTTGCTTCTTTGTTCATGCCTAGAAGACTACCCAGACTCATCTCTCTAAATCACAGACGGGCAACAAAAATCCGGTGGAACAAACAAACAGAAAAAAAGAAGGCGGAGGAAGGGGCATTAATAGCCTCCCAGAGACCATGAGTGCTAGAAAGCACTATGAAATTTACCAACAACTGGCTACAAGCCAATGAAAACACTCCCGTTTGGGTTCCAGTGATTAAAGATTAACATGTGGAGAGTTTATCCTTCTCTTCAATGAGTAGCTGTCCATCCTTCTTGATGTACCCCTAAACAACCTTACCAGGGATTAAGGTAAGATTCTCTTTGTGTGATTTATCAGGAGGCTTGCACATGACTTCTAATTGTCTTCCTCACTAAAAAGCAAAGGCTCGTGTTTCCTAGCAAATTACTGAGCCACAGAGATTTACGTAATGAACCAAAGTGAGGGAATGCGGGAACATCAGTGGTGGTTTTAGAGTTAAAGCAGCAGAAGCTATGGATGGCTAGAATCAGCTGAAACTTTCATTAAAGGTATGCGGTGGTGCTCAGGTTCCCTAAATCAGGGTATTTCCAACTCTCTTCCATATTGGAACATATGGGAACTTTGGAAACCTCCAGTACTTGTGATGCACACCATGCCAATTAAATCATAATCTCAGGAGGTAAGATCCAGGATCGCCGTTGTTTTAAAACTCTTCAGGGAATTTCAACGTGCAGCTAGGTCTAAGAATCGGAGCACTTGTGAGTGTCTGCTGGTGTGTGGCTCTCTTTGATCATTACTACCTCCGGGCCCCATTTATTTTCTCCTTCCACAAACATATGGTTATTCAGCAGCTACTCCGAAATAAAAAGCAGGGAGAAGACTTGTAACATCAAACAAACCAAAAAAACCAGGTGACATAACCCAGGTCACTTTAAGAAGGAAGGTAGTAGGAGGGTGGGCCATTCCTAACCTGATGTAGATTTCTCATAGCGCTGACTTTGTAAGGGACAAAAATTCTTGGGAATATCAGGCTTCATTCTCTCTTTTTAAGTAAAATGCAGAGCATTGACATAACACAACTTTGGTATCCTCCAAAGATGGTCTGAAAATGGCAATTGACATGGAACGCCAAGAACATTGGTTTATTAGCCTTATCTTTCAATATGTAAACTCTGAATACTATAAACAAATTCAGAAAGAGATCAACAGTTTGTTAACTAGGGCACCTGCGTGGCTCAGTTGGTTAAGCAGCCGACTTCAGTTCAGGTCATGATCTCACCTGCGAGTCTGTGAGTTCAAGCCCCGCTTCAGGCTCTGTGCTGGCAGCTCGGAACCTGGAGCCTGCCAATTCTGTGATTCCCTCTCTCTCTGCCCCTCCCCTGCTTGCTCTCTCTGTCTGTCTCTCTCTCTCAAAAATAATAAAAATTAAAACATTTTTGAAAAAAAGTTTATTAACTACTTCTGATAATGAATTTGGTGATAATCCCTTTTTAAAACAGCATTACTGAAATAGTGATGCATTTTTTTTAAAATAATCTATACAATTAGAAAAACCTAAGAAATGCTAAGATTTATCATCTGTGCAGAGGGAATTCAAGCTTCATTATAGCCAAATGATTTTTAATGTTTCCTCTGCATAATTCACCCTTTTCCTTCTACTGTTGCTGCTGTAACTTATTATTTGGATACTTCAACTGAGTTGAAACACTTTTAAAAACCCTCCGATAACACTGCCTAATCCATCACTTCCTATTTCCACCATATGCATTTAGAGAAGTCAGAAAAGGAGACTCTAAGTATCTACAAGTTCTCGCTCAGGTCAGAGAGGTACTATGACTTGTATTATAAGCCTAACTTAAGGACAGTAGATTTTCAGTGATTTTATCTTTTTTTTTTTTTAAGTTTCTTTATTTATTTTGAGAGAGAGTGAGAGCCAGGGAGGGGCAGACAAAGAGGGAGAATCTCAAGCAGTCTCCACGCTCTCAGTGCAGAGCCAGATGCGGGACTGGAACTCACGAAACTGTGAGATCAAGACCTGAGCTGAGATCGAGAGTTGGTCGCTCAGCCGCGACTGAGCCACCCAGATGCCCGGCTAGTGGTTTTATACTCCCTCTAACCCTTAAGTTCTCCTCTGACCAGATCAGAGTAGTTGCTATTGATATTAAGTCGCTGCCTTTAACATTTAAAATCTTGGAAAGAAAGATATTCTCTCCCTGCCTCCGCCGCCTGCTTTCCTGCCTCCTGCCAATACCTCCTGGCTGGAAACCATGGGACAAGGGAGCCTGAGAGAAGGAATTCGCCGAGGTCGGCATGAGAGCAAGAGGCAGAGAGAGCATTGGAGAAAGGGGACAAATGGAGTGAGCCAGCCCACGTTCTGGGGACACACTCCAACCAGCAGGAAGATTCTTAAAGAGGGCTATGCTTGGCACATTGTAGGAACAGCAAGGGGGTCTCCGGGGCAGGAGCTCAGGGGCTAAAGGAAAATCTTGTAGAAATCTGGGTCACTGAAGCAAGGGGGAGCCTGATAACGCAGGCCTGTGTGGACTCCACAAAGTTTTGGCCGTCATCTTATGTAAAGTGAGGTAAAGATACGAGAGGAATTTTTTATGCAGGGGAGTCCATAGTACCGTATGGAAAACAGGGCTTAAGGGGCTAGAACGGAAATGACTACAGTCACCCAGAGCTCGGAGCAGAAGTTCAGATGGGAGATGATGGTAGTTTGAAATAAAGTGGAAGCAGCAGGAGTTAGAAATGTTGAGAAAATCAGTTTTGCGGTTCTTCGGGTTTGCCGTCTTATTGCATCCAAACACCTTTTGTGATACTTTCATTCATTTTATGGCATGTATTAAGTAGCTACGATGTGCAGAGCATGAATTCGGACAGTTCTCTAGCTCAGGGAAAAGAGGGAAGGAATTGTTATGGAGCATTTGTGCGCTAAATATTTAACTGAGCCTTATTCATTGTCTATTTCATTTCATAACCCACAATGAAGTAGATGGTATTTTCCCCATTCCTCCCCCTTTCTCAGATTAAGAATCAAGAGAGTTAAAGGTGATGTGTGCAAAGTCCTTGAGTTGGGGAGATGCAGGGTGGGAATCAGTTTATCTGACCTCACATCAGTGTTCCTGCACTACCAATGGCCAGAGATACAACACAAGTCACAGATATTGTTTACTAATGTAACACTGAGAAACTCTCTGAACATCTCTTTCAAAGGATGCTATGAGGGGTGCCTGGGTGGCTTAGTCGGTTAAGCACCAGCCCTTGACTTTGGCTCTGGTCCTGATCTCGAGGTCTGTTGTGAGACTGAGCCCCATGTTGGGCTCTGAGCTGGGTGTGGAATCTGCTTGGGATTCTCTCTCTCCGTCTCTGCCCTTTCTGCCCACACCCTCAACACACACGCATGCCCATGCGCACACTCTGTCTCTCTCAAAACAAAACAGAACACACACACAAAAAAACAAAGACTCCTACAAACTTATGGGAAAAAAGAAACGGTCAGAGTTAAATTTGTATCCATTGTAGTAGGCAGAAATGAGCATCATACTTTGGTATGTTATAGATCAGTACTAAGTGTATGCACCCAAATGAGGACTGGTGAGACCAAGGAACTCCTCATCTAAACAACTAATTTGAACAGAGCAAGTAGCGAACATCCAAAAAAGACTACAATGAACAGAGTACCTGTTGATTTTAGTTAGGCTACTGCATAAAAGCATGGCCTGGATTTAATGAATTTCTTTTCATCCTGAATGTGCCTTCGTCTACAGGGTCCATTTGAGCAATAATGACACTGTGCATTCTTCTTAACATTTCTAATGCAACATTAGGCCAAAATTAGTCAACGATTAAAACAGAATTATCCCATCATGGTCAAAATCATTTAGGTCAAATATATTATATTGGAAGTTATATTTAAGCACATAGTGCTATGGAATGAATTAAATTCTTTCTCTCCACTGTACTTTGCATTGAAGAGGCAAACGCAAACTCAATGCACACACTTTGTCAACCGCCATATGGAGGCATGATCAAATTTGCATTTGGGCGAGAGTTCAGTCCATCTGATAGGGCTGTAGACAAAGGATGTCAACATTTGGAAAAACTAGGTGTTTGGCTCCAGGCTGATAGTGCTCACGGATACCAATCACTGTAACACATGTATCAGGGGGACCACTGCAGTATTTGGTCATTTGTAACACACAGCTGATAGAGAATATTCTAATAACAAAAATGAGCCCTGATACCATTTTTATTGCGGGGAAAATTGAAATATGTGACTTACCTAACCACCCACCGATTAGGCACAAACAGTAAATACCAGTGACCGATATCATGAACATCACAAGAACCAGGGAGAGGTTATTGATTGATAGTAGGAACATGTCCTTACATAGAAAAGTGTATTTTCTATCGTATTTTCTGTTTATAATTTAGATGAGCTCTTATCCAAAGCCTATGGGAGTTACCTAAAAAAACTTCTTCCAAGGATAAGATTCTGCCAGATGTCAGTAAGTGTATATAAAGCGTGTTGTATCTTGACATATATTTGTGAGGTCACATTCTGGCTGTCATTAACCCTCCGGAAAAGGTAAATTCACAGAAGGGCACGTCTAGATTCTGCTCAACAGCCGTACCTCAACTCAATTCTAATGGTACCATAGGGCCCAATTAGAGGCTTACATCAAGTTTTTAAAGTTTTTTATTATTATTATTAGAATTAGACAGGGTGGATATTCATTTTTTAATAGTTGATAGCAAGTTACTTCACAGAAGAGGGCACAATAAACCTTCTATACCGTTTAATGGCAAGTTACAAGAATTTGGATTTTATTATATAATGTTTCAGGTATTGAATAATTTATTTTTGTGAAATGAATCACCCAACTCTGAAGATCAAAACATTTGTATGTTTCAGAAGTAGTTCAAAACTATCAACATTCCAAAGCATGTTTGTTCTCACTGTTCTACTTGGCCATTCTACCTACCTTCCCACCTATACTTAGAAAGATAGAAATCAAACTGTTAAATACATTACCTATAAGTCAAAAGATTATAGATACCATCTTCAGTCTTCATATTATTCTATGTCTTCTGAATTCTAACATGGAGCATGTATTACTTATAGAACTAAAATTCTATAAAGCTATTTAAAAATTTTTTAAAAGATCTAGATCTAGTTAATTTTGAAGACAAGAAAACCAGTATCATGCATAGCATAGAACATATGGATTGGGGCATAATTGAAACTCTTACAGAAAGCCTTAAAAAAAATCATTGAAAATCCTTAAGAGTTTTTTAAGGGAAAAAAATGTGAAATTTAATCGTAATAAGTAAAGAAGATGCCTTAAGCTGTACACATTACGTTTTAGTGGATGTTTCATTTGCAAACATTAAAACGCACATGTCTTTGATTCTTTAAATTCCATTGTCTGTAGGAATGATCATCTAATGCTGATACTCAGGACATTCTTGTTTCATATTTTTAAGCCCAGGGCTAATTGTAAAGTTGGGAATTAAGGCACTGAACTCAAGGTTGACTGTGTCGACCACCCTCTAATAATGGAGTGTCCATTTTGACCTTAGATGTTTATATTAGAAAGGTGGGAGCTTAGGTAGTGGAATGCACATGATACCAAAATTGCTGGCCTGTTACCTATTCCTCACTTCAGAGACCTACTCCACATATGGTGGGTAAACCAGCAGTATATCCCAAGAGCCTAGAATGGTCCAAATCGCCTCTAAAGTTACCCATCTCATAGTTCCAGAGATGGAAGAGGAGAATCTCACCTGGTGTGAAGATGATGGCCTTAGAACCAATCCATATGTCCTAGCTCTGAAGGATCAAGACTGTGGTGGCCTAATTCTCCAACTGATGTGCCTGCATCACAGGCTAATAAGAATAACTCCTGCCAATTCTTGCCTCCTCTAACCCTGTGAAATGGAAATTACCTCGATAGCTTACTTAGGTGTCTGTTGTCGTTGACGAACACCAGGACACCAGCAGTCCTTTCCCAAGGCTGCCATTTATTGTCTCTCCCTGTGACTTTCAATTTAATCTAAAATGAAAAAAAAACAAAAACAAAAAACAAAAACCTAACTTTTTCACTTTAATTCATTAAGTTTGGGGGGAGAAAGACAAAGAAGTGTTTTATACATGGGCCAGTGCCATTTTTCCCAATTCAGCACATATTTTTGCAGGGTCTTCTAAATTCAACAAGTCTATATTGGTCGTCAATGCAATCACTTAGCTTGCTGCTGCAGGAGATAAAAAGGAAGCCTTCAAGGAGTGAAATCTAAAGCCTTTATTCATCCCATTTATTTATTTAGCAAATACTTATTGAATACTTCTTTTAAGTTTATTTATTTATTTTTGAGAAAGACAGGAGCAGAGAGAGAGAGAGAGAGAGAGAGAGAGAGAGAGAGAACTATAAGCAGGCTCTGTGCCATCAGCCCAGAGCTTGATGCGGGCTTGAACTCATGAAACCATGAGATCATGACATGAACCGAAAGAAGAGTCTGACGCTTAACCGACTGAGCCATCCATGCACCCCACTTATTGAATACGTCCTAAGTGTCAATGCTAGGAAAATAATTGTGAACAAGATAATCAGGGTACCTATCATCATGAAGTTTACAGCCTAGTAAGCCCTATTTGAGATGGAAAATGCCACAATGGTTTAAAGGAGGCACACGTCATATGCTGAGGGACTCAGGAAGTATCCCATGAAGAAGAAAGTACTGGGGTCAGCCGCAAAAGGATTTAAAAACAACAACATAATTTCACAAGATGGAAGAGGAGATAGCGTGGGCAAGGGGGACTTTGATTAGCTTGTGCTCCAAAAAATAGCAAATAGTCTAATTTCTAGAGGTTAGGCCACACCAAGGGAAATACTAGCAGAGGAAGTTGAAAAAAATGTGTCAAAGTCCCAACAAGGCCAGCCTTCAGTGAAGAGGCAGGAGGCTTGTTCTGAATTCAGCAGGCAGTAGGGGCAGCAATGCCAGATGTTGAGTTTGGGATTGGGTGGACAACAGGTGTGGTTTAAGATTGATCTGGACATCAGAGTCTCCACCAAGGCGATTATCGCGTTCTATTTCAGGCTTTCAACCACTGCTGGCTCAGTGCACAGGGGACTTACCATAACTGAAGGAGACTAACCGGCAGCTTCACTCCAGGGATGCAAAAACTGTGACCCTTTACACAAAAACAAACAAAGATCGATTCAAGAAAAAAAGGTGTGAAGCCCAGTGGGAGGATTGTCACTAGCATTAGCCATCTTCCATCATGTCACTGTGTCGCATGTAAATAATAATAAGGAAACGCACTGCAGAGCCAGCTTGCAAACGGAACACATTTAGAGGATGTGGAGGGAAAATAAAAAATTAAAAAAAGATATCTAGTCAGAGATTTGCATCCCCATGGAGCTCCTGCCCCCCTATAAATGTGTTTTCCAAACTCATGAATATAAAGATCTCTCTTTAACTTGGTTGAGTATAGCTATCACAACTAACATAGGAGAAAGTGTGATTCTTCCCATATGCAGAGGAAAGACACTCCCATAGTGATTCTGGCCCCAGCCAGGAACCTCATAAGCTAGAACCTTTTTTCCGATAGTAATGATCAGCTGCCCATTTCTGATGAAGCCGCCTCTTTCTCTCCAAACACATTGGAAATTCTATTGGCTTACTCGAAAACATGAAGGAGAGGTCATGAGCAACAGTAAACTATAAACCTAGAAGTGATTTCTGGTGGTAGAGCAGTGCTGGCCAGCAGCTAGATTGATTGCTAGACATGTAACGTTTATGTGAGTGAGAGACAGAAAGAGAAAAAGAGAGAGAGCAGAAAGAGAAAAAGAGAGAGAGAGAGAGATCTTACATATCAGGCAGCACAAAAGAGAGAAATGAGCAATTTGACTTGAGCACTCATCATTCTCAAAGGACATTGGTTCACTGATCCCAACCAAACTGTCCTTGGGCGTAGATGTGTGGAAAATGTTTTTATGGTAAAATTTAGATTTTAGCCCCAAGCTAAAACTATGTGTCAGGATACTGCTTTCCACCTGAAATCGTTTCCATAGACACAGGGATAAAACTCCAAGTTTTCTTGGCTCCGCCAATCCATTATACCTGCAGAAGAGCTGAAGTTCGGAACTGTGTTATGAACCTGTTTAACATCACATGCATTTACAGTGCCATTTCCTCCGTTTATCTTCCCTTTCGGCTGGGAAGTCACTTCAGTGCACCTGCTCATCTCCTGCCTAGTATTTATTTTTTGGCCAGCTATTCCTGTTTCTTACAGGGACTTCTTTTTTTAGCCTTTCTTTTTGAAGAGGGCTGAATAATTCATAGAGCTTTCAAAACTAAGAATATACCTATTTCTTAAGCATATGTATATATATTTGTATATATATTTGTATATAAATGTAAGATATATATAAAGATTGTATAACATACACACATACATACCTGCTATCCATCGTTATAGTATTTTCGACTCTTTAAATATTCTGAAATATGTTCTGTGTCATGGGTTCTGCTGAATGGAATGACACCCTGTAAGATCATTTACACAGAAAAGGGGTTGTCATTGAGATAAACAGATTTGAAAAAACAGCTTTTTATAAGCTTAAAATTTTGGTCTTGAATGACTCGAGAAATTAATTCAAGAAACAAACCCTGGTTTTGGCTGTAGCAATTCTTAAGACACAGGAAGCAGTCATCATATCAAAGTAAAGTGTTAGACAAGTCTGGAAGAGTAATGCCGTGCAACCTGGCCCAATTAGGAGCTGTTCAGAGACTGAAAGAGAAACCTAAACAAGAAAGGAGGAGACAGACAGACACACACACACACACACACACACACACACACACACAGAAAGAGAGAGAGAGAGAGAAGCAAGAGCCCATAAAATCATCCTACCAATGGAATCGGTAAGGGATAGAGCTTTTAATAGGCTTATTTTATTATAAGCATGTTGCTGATAATGATCAAAGATGAGAAACTAATCTTTAATGTTAAACGTACATCCCTAAGAAATTCATGTCGCCAAGAATTTGTCTTCAAGATCTTTCATGTAGAAGTTTTCCCCTGGTACTGAGGATTAGAGAAAATGAAAATATTGTTACGTACACTCAAGAGCAAGTGTAGTCCATGCCCAAAAGAACATAATCAATTTATTCTCACAAGAAATCGAAGGGTTAATACTTTGCATTCACCTGTCCTAGAGATATCCTCATTTTAATCTGGAATCACAGGAGAGCATCTCTAAAGACAAAAATCCATTACTGGGGACAGATAAGGGAAGTCCTACTCACCGCTTTCCTAAACTGGAAGCGTAGCCCTTTCTCATAAGCTGACTCTGCAACACCAAATTTGGATCTGTCCTGAAGAATTACACAGAGGAAAAATGTAATACTTTGGTGCTCCAGTCCGTAGGGTCTATTCACAGCAAAGCCAGCCGTGGCGCGAGAAAGAATGACAGGTAGAGATATACTAAGCAAAAGAATCACTTCCTGAAGATTTTCGTTTACCTTTCAAATTATACTTTATAATTCCCAGCAAACTTACTCTTGTGGACTCCCTATTAGAACCAAAGAAACCTATGAAAATAAATCAAATGTATAAACTCTAGAATTTTATGAGCCAACAATCAGAGTGCATCATACATATTTCCAATCAAATAACAAGTGAGTCAATTAAACTGAAGCCTATGATTGTAGAAATTGAAGCAGTATTGACTGAAATGTAATGAATTCGGTTCAAGGAAGGAGAAAATCACTGTTGCTATAACTTCTGATAATGTCTCCACGTTTGTACCCATTGGCCTAATTAGTTGATTTCTAGTTTTCTTAGAACAATTTCACTTCACAATTAGGGCTTAATTGAAACTAAAACCCTTTAGAAGGTCTAGTACTCTGGATTCTTACTGCAACCCAAATTCTTCCATAATATCAAGCAGAAACCTGCTTAACTTCAAAGACCTTTGTAGAAAGACCATAGGACTCAGAAATGGATTCTTTAGTTGCCACTCTGGAAATAGAGACTCCTCAGTGACTACTCCAATTTCTAAAAGCCATGTATTCCCAACACCAAAGTTTACTGCATGATGGATGCTGGAAGCCCCTCGTATTCCCTCTCATTGTATATTTTAAATTAATAAGTCATCACTGATTTCCCCACAAGATTTTTCCTTAGTGAACCACAGAACGTTGGAGCAGACCAGAATCTGGTAAAGTCAGAGTTTGGTCATATCACTAAATTTCACACAATGCGCTACTCTTTTTGAGTAGAACCAAGGCCAAGATCACTCTCCCACCTCTAGAAGGATTTTTGAATCATACCCCGCATAATGCACTACATACTCAGGCATGAGTGCAAATGATTGGCATTGTGTTCTTAATTACTTTTAAGCTGGGAGTGATTGCCATGCCTTGCTCTATATGCCACAGGCTTATTTATCCAGATCAATATTATTCATTTTGGAACGCAAGTACATGGGGATTGTACCGCAGCCTTCAAGTTTTTTTTGTGTGTGTGTGCAGATGATCAAAGGTGATGCGATTATGGGCTGAGCAGAAAACTGCATTCAATTAAGAGTCAAAATCACTCCATTCCAGAGACCCTGCTTCTCCGCTTCTGTCCAGTTTAGCAAACGGGAAAGGTCCGAGGCAGCTGACTCTCATCTTGTCGCTCCTAGTCTTCTCTCTGGGCCTGTCTTGTGCTCAGTGACACTTTTATATTGGTTGCCTTGCTTCCACATGGCTGTGCTTTCTTTCCCTGTATGACATATGTTGAAGATGTGAGATGGAACAGGATGTTTAAAGTTGTGGAGTTATCAGTTTGTTTTCCCTTAGAAGGCACAGATGCCCTAACATGCAAAGTCCCAGAGCTTTTAATGTCCTCATAGCACAAAGTGCCCAACGTCACATCTATGTTTACGCAGTTCTTATTGTCTAAGCGGTCTAATGTTTTGAGCCGGCACATTTTCACCATTTGCTGCCATTATGTCGACTGAAGACAACTGAAAGATGCACAAGGAAGAATTCAGTGCTTTGATTTAAAGAAAAAAAGTGTCCAGATGACTTGAGAATGTTGGTCCAACCCAGCTTTCCACATGAGAGATGCTTCCATCTGCAATATAATCCCAAAATATGGCTTAATTAGTGATACTGATACTTACAGCTGGCCCGTATCAGAGTGGAGAGCTTGCTTTTTAGGAGAGAATTTCTAGCTTCCTTTTTAGGGGACCCCCTCCCCCGAGAGGTTTCAGGTTGGCTTGGCACAGTTCAGGAGGCGGCAATACAGTGTAGCCCCTTCACCAAATCCCCTGGACTGAGAGAAGTCACGAGGCTGTCCTCAGGAATCCAACGCCATGCTATCACTGTCAGTCCTCCAGGGTCACTTCAGGATTCTGCCCCCTCTGGTCTCCAGGCGATCATGGTATACAGCCCCTCGACCAAGTGGTAATAACATCGGCAATGGGGATTTCAGGTAGTGAGTGGGTCTAGATCAGAGCAGAGCAAGCCCTGTAGGACTCACTGGTGACCTGCCGACCAACTGTCTGGGCTCCAAAGCAAAAGCGACGAGAGCAAAAGACCCAGCAAGCACCACTTTGATGATCGCTGGGAGCTACGTGCAAAAATAGAGCAGGTTGAAGGCCAGGCAGGCCAAGTTAATACGTGGAGGAGTAGAGGCCATTTCAAAGGATATTAAACTCCCTGTATAACATTGCAGGAATAAAAGAGTGGAAAGTGAGACCCGGCTACAAAAGGAAATGCCTCTTTAGTTAAAGGATTCTGAAAAATGGTGTCTCCCGGGCGGTCATTCTCCAATCCCCATGACCCACGATGCTCCCTTTCGAGTATTGTGTCCAGCCAGCGCAGACTGTTAAATACCGGGATTGGGAGAAGGGGGTTTAGATGTAAACACCATGACATCTGATTAATGTTGTCCTCATCCTTCGATACTCTGGCACACTTCCCTCTGGAAAGATCGACACTTTGTGGTTGGTACAGTTTTATCTTTTTATGGCCTCTGGCCATACACACATGAAAACAGACCCTTTCTACCAAGCAACAGTCCTTCCTTTGTGCAGTAATGGGGGGGAGGTGAGTGGAACCCAGAATTTGTTCAGACATTTGACCTTTTTTTCAAACAGGATTTTAGTTTTTAATTCTGAAAGACAGAAACATGAATAGGTATCTTTATGGAATCTTCTATACAGGAGATTAAAACACTGTACAATGTAGCCATTGCTTTATTATTTTTCTTTTCTATTTCTCATCCAGCTCAAATTTTAAAAAACAAATTTGAGGTCAGAGTGCCACTCATTCATTCAAAGAAGTCCAGCAGGCACAGTAGAATATCCTCTGTCTTCTGCTCTTTTCACTGTTCAGGGATTGGAATTGTGGATAACAACTTTCTCTTTGTGTAACTTTTGGAGACTACATTTTTACAGCTTCTGGAGAGAGAAGGGAAGAACTGGAGACATAATGGTTCTTTTAGGGACCCAAGTGTAAGGTTGACATTGTGAGATATAATACCCTTGGTACATCTTAAGGCAGTTGCCACATTTCAAGGTATGATATATTAGTATCTCTAAATCTTCACAGATACAGCTTCCTATTGTGCTTATAATTTTCATTTTTATCAGCAAAGTCAGAGGACAACTTCAAGCATTGTTTTTCTTGACTACTCTCATTTAAAGACGTATTCTTGTGCCTTGATATATTCTAAGATTTGAGCCATCTTTGATCATAGTAGGTTATCTTTTAGTCAAATGTCAATTGCCACAGACCTTTCTCTGACATTTTGTATACACATACACAGTGTAAACATGCAAAACTTGCAACCCTCATGTGAACACAGAGTGCTTTTTGTTCCCTATTTTGATTATGTAGCCAGCAAACTCAAAAGGGAGGTCATTATAAACCCTTTGTGGATTTTGTGGCAAACCCAGAGGTTTCTTGCTATGATTAAGTATTAGGTAGATTACGGTTGTGATAGGTTGCTTCTAATTTTATTTTAGGTCTTTACACAATTCAAATTGTATTTCCAGGGATAAAGGACAGCTCTGTTCAGAGCTCAAAATCATTTCCAGGAATGCTAAGATACAAGAAAGAAAGAGCTCCATTAATAACTCCACGTTCAAGGGGCACCGGGGTGCCTCAGTTTGGTTAAGCGTCTGACTTGTGGTTTCGGCTCACCCAACCTCATGGGTTCGAGCCCTGCATCAGGCTCTGCACTGCCAGCTCAGAGCCCGCTTGGGATTCTCTCTGTCTCCCTCTCTGTCTGCCCCTTCCCCACCTGCACTTCTCTGTCTCTCTCAAAATAAATAAATAAGCAAGAAAAACTGACCGCATGTTGGATGTCTTGTACATTAATCTTGGTCAAGATGTTTCTACATTTTTTCCTAAGAAAGCAAAATATTTACTCCATAACTATTTGTATTTATGTGGGTTATTTTTTAATAATTACAAAAATGTGTGTCCTTTACTTAACATCCCTGGCCAAAGAAGAATGTTAAGTAAGAATATCTGACGATTTCTTTGTGGTTTGTGCTACTCTGTACTATACTTGCAATAGTTAGTCACTGGATATTCGGCTATATTATTTCATATGGCTCTCGACGTGACCAAAAAGAGCCAAACTGACCCTTTTGCAAATGCTGCTTTAATCATATTTTTATTTGCCTGATCCAGGAAGCAAAATGAAACAATTTTCTAGCTATAAATTTTCTAGCTATGTTTTTTTGTTGTTGTTGTGATTTAAAATGACCTAAAATTAATTCGAAAACAATAAAACACTGAAGTTTGTCATCAAAGTCAAACTTAAGGTGCCTGTTTCATCTTATTTTCCCTTTTTGAACCATTTTAAGAGAAGTGATTGTCTTCTTAATTAAAAAAAAAAAAAGGACTAATTTATTGCTTGGGGTCCAGCCTGTAAATCATCTGATCTAGAAGGAAGGAATTTCTTTTAAGACAGTTCATATTGAATGCACCAAAACAATTTCTACCTCAAGGCTTCTATCTGGTCAACCTCCGAAGAATGAATCTGAAAATGTTTTTGTCATCTGTGGTGATCTTTGCTTTTACTGATTTAATCGGTGTTTTAAAACAAAATGAACCAGTATAACAACAACAAAAAACCTTGAGGAAAACTCAGGCCACCAGCCTGTCATATAAAATGAGAGCATTAACATCTGTTGGTAAAAATAAAGTATTTTCAGTTCAGATCTAAACATATGAAGGTAAGCAAAGTGATCCACCTGTGAAAGCATCATAGATTCCCAGTAAGGGTTGGAGAAGCAAAGGGAAGAATGCAGAGGACAGGCTGGAGGAATTGAGTCTTAAATTATCTCCACTTGTGGGGATCCCTGCATCCCCACACTGACCCATGTTACATGGTCAAACGTTAGCTTCCAAGAAGGAACTAGAACTGTAATCTAGTACCGAATATTTTGCATCCTTAAACAGGGAATATCTTATAAGTGATGAGCCACAGTCTACCATTTTGTTTGCTTTATGACTAAATATAAGTCTCAAATTTTGAGTAAAAGGCAACTAAAAGCACAGGTTGTCTAGAAAAGCGGGCTTAAATAGAGACGATCTCCAACGTATCAAATGTATACTTCCATCCCTCCAGCTTTCCAGCCTCCACCCTAAGGAATTTTTGTTAATGATCTTGGGATTAAGTGGGGGCTTTAAACACTGATTAATGCCACATTTATAATTAAGAACTTACTTTTAGATTTATTGTTGTAATGCTGTTAAAAGGTATATCCAATAAATATAAGTTTACAGATATTTTCCTAAAGAGAAATAGAAATTATGGACTGATTGAGATTAGGATGAATTGGAAGGTTTATGATAAAAGGTCTTAATTCTCCAGAAAAGTATTATGCCGTTGAGTGGAGAGATTTCCCAGAGGTATTTTGGCTTGCTTGAATTCTACTCTGCAGCTGAATTTCCAAAAGATTATTATTGATTACCATTTAAAATGGGGACTCCCTGAAAAAATATGATTTCCCTTTTGAAAAATAAGATAGTCTAGAATTGGAGCCATCAGCCAACCATGTAAAGCCCTGCCCCCCAAACCCTAGGAGCCCAATGAAAGCCAGTCTTTGTGCTACTGAGTATAGGCTCTATTCCTTGGAAAAGCCCCACTCTGTAGGGTAGCCCAGAAATCTCTCAAAAAGAGATTATGAACTTGGACTCCGGTAGACCCAGGGAACTCCCCATGCAAAATGTATCCCAGGTCAGTGTAAGGTATCCATCCACCTATCAGGAAGCAGCAAGGCCGTCAGCAGGTAGATAAAACAACATTTATATAGACTAAGTTCTTTAATTGTTGCCTTCTCTATTTGCTAATATAGAGAGAATAAAATGTTTCTCCACATCATTTGGTCATTGGTTTTCCCAAGCATTTAAAAACGTAATAGGGATTTTGCATTTATGAATCAATATTTCTGTAGTGCATAAGACAGTGCCTTGTATATAATAAATGGCTTTACATGTATTTTTACATTAAAACGAATCATTGTAAGAATTTAAACAACAGTGGATCGTCTTTTCAAATGGCTAAGGAAATGCAAGGATTTGCTTTGCTTTGGGAACATTCTAATTAATTACTGCTCCCGTACATGCTCCTAAGTTTACTGGAGATTTCGCTTTTTCCCTCACTGGAAAGTTGAATGTGTGAGCTACGCTAGAGCTCCCTGTGAGGCCTGCTTTCTGCTGCGAACTGACAATTTCGAAGTTTCTCTTTGTCAGAATCTAAATTCAATACTCTAGCATGCATTGCATCTTTCAAATTGAAAGATGCAAACGTTGGGATCTGGCAGCTGTTCATGGGGAAAGAAGGTGGAAGCATTATCTGACAATGGAAGATAGAAAACAATTAAGGCTGCCATATAAAGTATAACTTGAAGGTTGAATGGTATGGATTGCAAGGCTTTTCATGAAAATCTCTGCGTTTCTTCCCTTGTCAAGACAAGAGCTGGCTCATTTCCCAAGCTTTGGAAAGCTATCCATGAGCTCTCTAGAGAACGGCAAATAAATATCACCGTCTTTCCCGCACTGTGAAGAAAAAGCCAGTTGTGCTTCTTACAACTGATGTGTGAATCCGTTCAGGGGGGCGGGGGTGGAGGGAGTTCCTCTTCTGTTTTAGGTAACTAAACTTAAACAAAATAAGTCTTACAGTTCTGAGCCAATGTAAAAGTGTCATTCTTTTTTATTTATCGTGAGTTTTTATGGTTCACTGTTACTAGGAGTGAACAGAGATGTGAGTAAACTACAATAGCAGGGGCATCGGGACAAAAAGCACTAAGAATTCGACTCTGGGAAACTTTAGGTGATGTATGCTGCAAAAGACTGTTTTTTTTTTTTTATTTTTTTATATGTTTATTCCTTTTTGAAAGACAGAGCACAAGCAGGGGTGGGGCGGAAAGAGAAGGGGACACGGAATCTGAAGCAGGCTGCAGGCTCTGAGCTGTCAGCACAGAGCCCGATGCCGGGCTCGAACTCACGAACCATGAGATCATGACCTGAGCCGAAGTCGAACTCGCTCAACCGACCGAGCCGCCCAGGCGCCCCATGCAAGAGACTGTTTTTATGTGTGCATGTGTCTTTCTAAATATCTTCTGAGTAGATGAGTACCGTTAAGCTCAGTGTGCTTACTACCTCAGCCAATATTAAGTGGAGGGGCAAAGAAAATAGACCTAAAAATGAAATGTTGATAAGGCACAGAGATGCTCCAACTTCTTCCGCAATCTGAAACACCTCCTTCCTCCAAGTAGTTCCTATAAATGTTTCCAACAGCAACCAAAAGAAAACTGAAAGGGATCTGTGGTAGAACCAAGCAAAGAGCATTCCTTGTGGTGCATTAGTTGAATGATTGCTGGAAGGCTGAATCAAGGAAAGACTCTGGAATCACTTGGAGATGAGTGAGACACCTCCTGGCTTCGAGATGCTCACCGTCTAGTGAGAAGAGAGACACTATGTGAAAAGGGCTAACATACAGGTGGATATGATATCAAGGGAAACACTATAAGTAAATTATTTAGCCCCAGTGGATCTGGAAAGATTGCCAGAGAAGTGGACTTCCCACCCGGGACTTGAGGTATGACTAGGAATCTACACTTAATCTTGGGGAATAGAACTTCTGGTCTCCTGCATAGTCTAAAAAATCGAACTTTATTCCCTGAGTAGTGCTTAGTATAATGTCTGACACGTAGAAAGCATTGAGTAAAAAGGTGTCAAAAGATGTGTCTAGATTTCCAGGAGCTGTGGTTACAAAGTACCACAAACCAGGTGGTTTAAAAAACAACAGAATTTATGTTCTCACAGTTCTGGAATCTGGAAGTATGAAATCAAGGTGTTGTTAGAAACATGGAAGAGGATCCAACCTTGTCTCTTTCAGCTCCTGGTGCCCCTACACATTCCTTGGCTTATGATAGCATCACTCCAATCTCTGCTCCCAGCTTTAAGCTGCCATTGTTACCTTTGTATCCATGTGTTGCTGTCTTCTCTCCCTGTGTCTCTGTTTCTTCTTTTCATAAGGACACCAAATCATATTGGGTTAGGGACCACTGTAATTGAGTAAGACCTCATCTTAACTTGATTCCATCTTCGAAGACTCTACATCTTTTTTTTTTTAATTTTTTTAATGTTTATTTACTTTTGAGACAATGAGAGAGAGACAGAGCATGAGCAGGGGAGGGGCAAGAGAGAGGGAGACAGAATCTGAAGCAGGCTCCAGGCTCTGAGCTGTCAGCACAGGGATCAACATGGGGCTGGAACTCACAAACGGCGAGATCATGACCTGAGCCAAAGTTGGACACTTAACCAACTGAGCCACCCAGGTGCCCCACGAAGACCCTACTTCTAAATAAGGTCACATTCACCCATACCATTAGAACTTCAACATATCTTGCCAGGGACACAACTCAACCCACAACAGAAGGAATGAGTCATTCAAGGTTTGGGGGCAGGAGGTTGGACCATATTTTGGAAGGTTAACACAAAACGCAGGGCAAAGGCTATATGAAAGTGATGGGTTTGGAAGGAAGAGTCAGCACTCTCAGGTAAGGAATTATTGAGAGGAGACAGATGTTGAAAACTTCCAAGTGGGATGGCAGCCATGGAAAAAGGGGAGAGGGGACTGTTAGTTCCACAAGCTAACCACCTGGTCAGATATGGGTAGGATTCAAAATCATTCCCAGGTTTTTAGCTTAGGAGGCAGACCTGACAAGTATTGGTACCATTAACAGCAACATGGAATGGAAGGGAAGGAGACTCTGCTCTGCAAAGACATTGATGTGTTCAGCCTTGTGTGTATTGTAACCAAGGTATATCCAGTACACTTTCAGGGAAAGGACTAGATATCCTTTCAGGGAAAGGATAGATAGCATTGTCCACTAACACTCTCTGCAGTGGAATTTTTCTGTATCTGTGCTGTCCAGCATCATAGCCACTGGCCACAAGTGGCTCATGAGCTCCTGAATTCTGCACCTATGGAGCTGAATTTTTAGGTCAATGTTAATAAATTTAGTTTGCCTAGTCCCATGTGGCTAGGTCCATCATATATTAGGTAGCAATGGTATGGCAGGTATTTGGAGACATGTGTTTAATATTTGAGAGAGATACACAGCCTGGTCCAGACTGGATATTGAGTTTGGGGAGTCATGAGCTTATGGGCAATTGCTGAAGCCATGTGAGCGCATGAACCCACCTCCCCCCATCTCAGGGGAGGCCAGATGCTAACAAAGAGTAAAGAATGAAAACCTTGGGGAAATAGCAATATATAATTGGTACACCACAGAAGAGGGGGACCAAACGGCATCTGAGAAGAAGAAAGAAAAAGGAGAAGGGAGGATGATATTTCAAAAGCCATGGGAGAAATCTAAATGAGACAGCAGGTCCACTATATTGTATAAAATATGTTTTCTTAAATAAACTATTGTCGTAGACTCTCGTCCAGCAAGAGAGCAAATGCAGGATTAAAATGCAAGAGAGGCTAATGTCTGGGAGGAGACAAGAGCCCCAACTAAGGGTCCTTGCCCCATCTTTATTAGGATCAGAGGTTTACAAGAATGATGGATGTGCACAAAGAGACAATGGATCCATGGACATTAACTCATGGGTGTGAAGGAAAGGGGGTTTGGAGGATATGCGGTGTTAGGAGTTTGGGCCAATACAAAAACAAAGTCCTGGTGCCAGGCAGATGGCTGTTTGCAGCAGACTGAGGCTCCACCTGTGTTTATGTAAACTTGCCTAGGGTACAAGAAAGACAGAGCATGCTACCTCAGGGTCCCCAGGGCACCTTTCTTTTGCTAATTAGCTCCCCTCTGGACAGCTTCACCCTGCTGCTGTCTATAGCCCTGTTTACCTGTTTACCGAATTTGGTCCTTCCTTCCTAGGAAAGCAGCTTTCCACTATTGTACTAAGTTGGGGAGTGTTACCGCCCTGAATACCTAATCTTGTTTACCTCACTCTTGATGCTTTCATCCTGAGGCTTTTCTATTCCTCCATCTTTGTCCTAGACTGGGGGCCTTTGCCCTGTTTACCTAATCTTGTTTACCCACACTTGGGTGTGTTCATCCTATGGCTTTCTAATTCTTTATGCCTTGTGAACCCCTCAGTGCAAGCTCAGGGAATCCCTAAGCTTGTTCCCCACAAACCATGAGAAAGGGATTTCAAAATTACAACATCCCTTCGCCAATAAACGCAATGGCCATATTGCGTTCAGCAAGAGTTAAGTATGTTGTGTGCTGGAGACATGGATTTTTATGATATTCCCCCCTCTCATTCCCCACCAGCATGAAAGATATTTCAAAAGTTTACGGAGGCAACAATACTCATAAAGATGGGACTATGGGTACCAGATACCCCTTAAAACATAGCTCCACAACGGGAGGGCCCAGAATTTTTTCCCCATGAAGTCCTCTGAGAGACTGTATAATTTTTGTCAAATGCTTCTACCGATAACAATACCAGTTTTCATAGACTTCATCTAATTACTCTATAAAATGAGTGGAATTATTTCCAGTTTACAAAAGAAGAGGCTTATGGCTTATGAAGCTCTAGGCTGCTTGCCTTAGACGATGCAGGTTGCACGTCGTAGAGCAGAGACAGGAACCCAGGGCCATCTGTATTCAATGTTCTTTTTGACCTTAACAGCGTTCCCTTAACTTAAGACACTGACAAATGCTGTCATGACTTTTGCTGCGATCTCCTTACCACCTGTACTACTATGCATTTAATATCATTAAAAGTAAACTTCAGTTATTGCCTAAAAACCACATACTTGAAAGGCCAGCATCACTTGTGATAAATAGATGATAATTTCTAATAAAAATAAATTATGATGAACAATAAAAAATTAAAATATGATTGAATTAATGTCATTAACTACTTGATGCCTGTCAAAGAGTTTGCATCTGAGACCTTCAAACGGAAATTCTCAAAAGAGGCTCAACCATAAGAAGAACATCCCCTTGCCTTTTGCAAAGGATAGCATCTAATAGCAGTGAATTCTCACAGGGATGAAGCATCCTACGTTCCTTTAAAGGATAAGTAGTATAAGGTCATCTCCCTTTGCCATATTATAGATAAGAAAAAGAAAGGTGCTGAGAAGTCATCATTTCAACCTAGGATAAAACCATAAGGCTGATGAATTTAACCCAGGACTCTCACATAGTTTCTGAGGTCACCTGTTATTTCCTCTGGCATTACTTTCCTAAAACATCTTTTGTAGATATTCACGTGGGAGACAAAATCAAACTGCATTTCGAAAGATGCCATTCTCTACATTTCATTGATTATATTTATGTTCTTTAGACAATGCACTTTAAAAGCTTCCTTAGCAGTATGACTGTTTCCTTTTAGAAAAATTAAAGGTCAAAGAGGATCCATACCCAGCATCGTATAGGGTCAAAAACTGGATACACTGGGGAACTGGTGCTCAGCATAAAGACTGAGCCAGGCATTTCACTAGACCATATGGCCTGACAGGAGAGAAGCTGCATCATCCTCATCATGACTGCAAGGATCAGGGGCACCTCGGTGGCTCAGTGGCTTAAGCGTCTCTTGATTTCAGCTCAGGTCGCGTACTTGCGATTTATGAGTTTGAGCCCCACGTCGGGCTCTGTGCTGACAGCACACAGGCTGCTTGGAATTCTCTCTCTCCCATTGTCTCCGCCTGTCCCCCCACTCGCTCTGTCTCTCTTTCAAAATAAATAAATAAACTTAAAAAAAAAAAAAAGACTGCAAAGATCAATCACCGTAGCCCTATCCTTATGGGACTGGTCCACGGGACTAACAAAGCGGGTTTTTGTTCTTGGACAGAAGTCTTTGTCACCATCTGATCCTGTTGGGGGGTGCCACCTTCTGGACGACAATCCTAGAAAGAATCTTTGGGTCCTAGAGGTAACTTTCTCCAGGTAAAATGCAAAATTAACCTTGTCTATATAAATTTCCACTTTATACAACCAATACCTTAACTAAGTTCTGGGGTGTGTACATTATGTGAACCACATTAAAAGAAAATATTTTGAAAGAAAACAAGAAGGAAAAAGATCCCTCAGATTGTATTTTTTTTTCACTAGTGAGGTTTTAGAGATCTATTTTTTTAAGCTTGAGTTTAAGCTAAGAAAAGAAACCTTGCTTTTTATGGCAAGCGTTCTTGAGCAGAAAGATAATTTATAATGGAAAGCATCTTGCAGAAAAGTTTTGGTAATCAGAGGGGGAAAATGCAGAGTAGCCTTGTAAATTCTGACTTTGAAAGGCCAGTGTAATGTAAATATGACTTCCTCGCGTGTAAACAGCAGTGGTTTGAAAATAAAAACTTGTACGAAACAGGCAGCTATCTAGTTAGAGGAAAATGTGTCTAATAAGCATGAGTGTATGAGATGCCTTGAATATTTTTGATACTGTACTATAATTACTAAGGATGCAAAATTTCCAGGACTTTTGAAACCATGAGAAAACAAGTTTATTGAGTTTTATGTTTCCCCCAGAATAAGATAGCTATATTTTAAAAAAATTTTTTTAAATATTTTATTTTCTCTTTGAGACAGAGAGAGACAGAGCATGAGCAGGGGAGGGGCAGAGAGAGAGGGAGACACAGAATCCAAAGCAAGCTCCAGGCTCGGAGCTGTCAGGGCAGAGCCTGATGCAGGGCTCGAACTCACGGACTGTGAGATCATGACCTGAGCCGAAGTCAGGCGCCCCAAGATAGCTATGTATTTTGGTAGTCTTTACATATGTAAAGTAACCTAAGTACACTAAATGTATTGTTCCCACATAAATTACATACTTGGAATGTTTTAAATCATTAATGTAATCACCAGTGCTTAAACTTTCTCTTCCTTTAGTCAATAGATGAAAATATGAATAAAAAAGTATAATTATATTTATTTGCCTTAAGATCTCCTTTCTATCAAACAAAGATTGCACCATTTTGAGTAAGTCCAAAAGCTTACCAAAAATATTGTTGAGTTCAAATGTTTTACACTACTGGGAGATTCTGTAGTCATTGTTTTTACCTTAGACTTCTGAAAACTGTCTTTTGTTCCAGGCTGAGACAAACTTTTCTATCCCTTACCATCCTGGGTTTAGGCTGATTTGAGCACATTCCCAAAAGGGTCATTTTTCTCGCTCCCTAAAGGATGCAAGAAATTGGAGAGGTCAAAATCTTTGCTGTGGAGGTCCTTGAATGAGACTGTGGTACAGAAAGGAGTTGGGCTAGGAATATTTGCTTTAGAATCTAGTCAAATGCAAAACCTCCTCCCTTCCTAGACCCCACTGGGCACTCAAGCACAGTAATAATGTGTGGTAAATGACCCAACGAAAGAATGAATCGTCACTTTCTTTTCTGCCTATAAATCTGTAATCCTAGAATTTGCAGCAGCCCAACCTACTGCATTTTCGTACCCAGTGGCTATCCCTGTGTACTGCTTGCCATCCATTCTCTATATATTCCTGTCGACATCGGTGCTGTGTATTTTTCATTTGATTTCAGTCTTTTGTGTATATCCACTTTCCCAATAACATTAAGAGACACAGGCCACAAAATACACATCCCATGACGAAAATACATGCTCACTTCCTTAAATTCTCACATTCTGCTTTGATGACACTTTCATATGTGTGTCTCTGTCTTTCTTACAGGGTCTTACATATTCATAATTGGTAACCTCTTCTCTAATTCTTATATTTGCAATTAACCAGGGGTGCCTGGGTGGCTCAGTCGCTTAAGCCTCTGACCCTTGATTTTGGCTCAGGTCAGGATGTCATACATAGTTTGTGAGTTTGAGCCCCACATCAGGCTCTATGCCAACAGTGTGGAGCCTACTTGGGACTTTCTCTCCCTCCCTATCTCTCTATTCTTCCCCCACTTGTGTCCTCTAAATAAATAAATAAATAAATAAACACTTTAAAAAAAATGTAATTAACCAGACATGCCTTTTTTGCAGACTTTATACTTTTTCCTCTTATACCTGTGGCTGTCTGTCCACCCCTCCATGCAACCATCCATCCTACCACAAAGTAACTCATTGAGTCTACCTTTAACAGATTTCATTACCAGTTTATATGTTAATTTTTGAAAAAAAAATTCCTCAAAAAATGTCTGCAGGGAAAACAGTAGTGTTGGTAAATTTCAAAAGCCATCTGCTCTGGAGAAGATTGGGAAGATGGCAGGGTAAGAGGAGCCTACGCTCACCTTGTCCCACAGATACAAATAGGTAACACTCACATCAGCGTAAATGACCCGAAGACTGGCAGAACAAACTCCATAACTGAAGGTAGAGGAGAGGCCACACTGAACAGAGTAGGAAGGGCAGAGATGCATTTGGAGATGCTGTGGGGAATAAAGGGACTGCAGCCACCCAGTGGGGGAAGGGATCCCTGGGTACAGAGCAGGGAGAGAAACAGGCTGTCACACAAGGGAGCCCACATGGGTAAGACAAATCCCCATAACATTTGGCTTTGAAAACAACAGGAGCCGGATTTTATGAGTTTTTACAACCAGCAGGACTTAATGCCTAGAATTTTTCAAATCCGTGGGTCCAGTTCTGGGAGAGCCTGGAAGGTGAGAAGAAGCTGAGTCCCCATTCTTAAAGAAACAGCATGACAAACAGCCCACAAAGCTACAAGGCAGAAGCAGCAGTTTGCAGAATGCCTGGAACATACAGGAAGGAGAATAGTTTACTCATTTTGGAGCATGTCCAGGAGGCGCAGGGTTCACTGAGGGACTTCTCCAGAAACAAAGGAGCTGGCAGGTGCCATTTCCCTCCACTGCCCATGCAGTGTAAACACATGGCCACCTGTGAGAACCATCGTGGCTCTGAAATTCACTACCCTACTTGTTCACACCAAACCCCGCCATGCTTCCTTGGAGCCACCCTTTCCAGTCTCACTTGCCTCAGTCCTGGAACTGTGGGCCCCCTCTCCCAGAAGACTGGTGTGAACTTTGCCAACACTGCATCTCCCAACTGGCATGATTTGCAGAGCCTGAGTCCCAGCAGTGGCAGCAGCAGGTCTCATTTCACTAGCTGACTGACATACATCTTTCTAAAACTGTGTGCCCCACCCTGGGCAGGGACCCAACGCTATCTACAGCAGGAAAAGAGAGCATTTGCAGACTACTGGAACAAAGGAAAAAGCAGCCAGGATACAACAGCAGGGCACACACAGCACACGTAGGAAGCACCCTGAAACACCAGGTTCTGGTGAACAGAGGACATTGCATTGCAGGGCACTGAAGGATCTCTTCTTCAGAAGACCACTACTCCCAGCAGGAGATGTAGCTGACTGTCTTAACACAGAGGAACAGACACAGAGAGTTAGACAAAATCAAGAGACAGAGGAGGATGTCCCAAATAAAAGAACAGGGCAAAACCACAACAAGAGACCTAAGTGACACAGAGATGAGTAATATGCCTGATAGAGAAGTTAAAGTAATGATTATAAAGATAGTCACTGGACTTGAGAAAAGAGTGGAGGACATCAGTGAGATCCTTAATAAAGAGATAAGAAAGAACCAATCAGATATGAAGAACACTATAATGAAATGAAAAATATACTTGATGGAATAAATAGCAGGCCAGAAGAAGAAGAATGAATTAGTGACCTGGAAAACAGAGTAATGGAAAGTAATCAAGCTGAGCAAGTGAGAGAAAAAATATATCTACAAAATGAAAATAGAGGTAGGGAACTCAGCGAATCCCATCAAGCGTAACATACACATTATAAGGATCCCAGAAGACAAAAAAGAGAAAAGGGGGCAGAAAATCTATTTGAAGAAATAATAGCTGAAAACTTCTTTAACCTGGGAAAGGAAACAGATATCCAGATCCAGGAGCACAGAAATCCCCTAACAAAATCAACTCAAGGATGTCCACCTTAAGACATAGATAATTAAAATGGCAAAAATTATTGACAGAGAATTTTAAAAGCAGGAAGAGAAAAGAAGATGGTTACATACAAGGGAAACTCCATAAGGCTATCAATGGATTTTTCATGAGAAACTTTGCAAGCCAGAAGGGAGTAGCATGACATATTGAAAGTGCTAAAAAGAAAAAAAAAATCTGCAGCTGAGAATACTGTATCCAGCAAGGCTGTCATTCAGAACAGAAGGAAAGATAACATTTCTCAGAGAAACAAAAGCTAAAGGAGTTCATGACCACTAAACCAACTCTAAAAAAAAGAAGGGAGGAAAGAAAGAAAGAAAGAAAAAAAAAGGGTAAAGGAGACTCTCTGAATGAAAAGGAAAGACCATAAGTAAGAGTTATAAAAGTGGGGGGCGCCTGGGTGGCGCAGTCGGTTAAGCGTCCGACTTCAGCCAGGTCACGATCTCACGGTCCGGGAGTTCGAGCCCCGCGTCAGGCTCTGGGCTGATGGCTCAGAGCCTGGAGCCTGTTTCCGATTCTGTGTCTCCCTCTCTCTCTGCCCCTCCCCCGTTCATGCTCTGTCTCTCTCTGTCCCAAAAATAAATAAACGTTGAAAAAAAAATTTAAAAAAAATTGCTTTGAATGTAAGCGGACTAAATGCTCCCATCAAAAGACATAGGGTGTCAGAATGGATTTAAAAAACAAGAACCATCTATATGCTGCCAACAAGAGACTCATTTCACACCTAAAGACACATGCAGATTGAAAGTGAGGGGATGGGGAAATGTTTATTACGGCAAATCAATGTGAAGAGAAAGAGGGAGTATCAATACTTATATGGGACAAAATAGACTTTATTTTTTTTAATGTTTTATTTATTTTTGAGACAGAGAGAGACAGAGCATGAACGGGGGAGGGTCAGAGAGAGAGGGAGACACAGAATCTGAAGCAGCCTCCAGGCTCTGAGCTGTCAGCACAGAGCCCGACGTGGGGCTCGAACCCACGGACCGTGAGATCATGACCTGAGCCGAAGTTGGACGCTTAACTGACTGAGCCACCCAGGTGCCCCAATGGGACAAAATAGACTTTAAACAAAGGCTGTGACAAGAGACAAGGGCACTGTAATAATAAAGGAGATAATATAACAAAGAGATATAACAATGACTTTGATAAGGGCACTAATCCCATTTGTGAGGGTTCTACTCTCGGGACCGATCACTTCCCAAAGGCCCCACCTCCTCATGCCATCACCTCGGTGGTTAGGATTTTGACATATGAACTTGAGAGGGCTACCAACATTTAGACCATAGCATGACTCATTATTCTTTATTATTTATTTAATTCTCAAGTGTTATTTATTCAATGGTGACAAATTATATCCTTCCAAAAAGTCTCTGAGGGTTCTCGATCTGAGTAAGTAGGAAATAACCAGAGAATGCTGGTGTACATTCTGGCAAAAGAGACACCCAGCTGCCCTGGTGGCAATCCCCCAGACTCCCTCCACTTGTCTCCTCACGTTGGTAAGCAGTGCCGCGCGATCATGAATTACTCCTATGCTGCTGTGGAATTCTAGAAAAGGCAGGACGGAGAGCTAGTGCCTGCTCCTGAGTCCCCTCCAGGGCAGGATGTTCCTCACAGACGTGCGAGGCTGCCCTCCGTTTCTGAGTGTGAATTCTGGAACGCTCGGGTATGGTTGTTGGCAAAGAAAAACCTGAACGCGTCACCAAAGGCACAGCCGTGCTGGTCAGTCTGGATGCATTCCCATTCTCTCCCTCAGTGCAGGGGGGGGCGGTGTGAACGCAAAGAAAAGTGAATTGGCGAAAGATGCAGGTTTAGGAAGCTGCCCCGACCCCCACTATGAGTATGTTCATCCCGCAGGGGGCCCAACTCACGACGTGCAGGTCTCTGCAGAGTACTGCTTCTCTTTCAAGGTGAATAGAATGTAGGCAGGTAGGAGAGAGATGTCAGAGCCCTCGTAGCCGCTAAATGTCAGAGCTGAAAGCCTGAGACTGACCTCCCCTCCTGGCCCTAAATAAGCTGTTCACCTGCCTAAGGAAAATGCTAGTTAGTACCGCGGTAGCTTGGATGGCAGTTTGGAAATCCCTAATTGGTTTCCATGCAAACTTTTCCTTACGGATTTACTGTTTATTTTACCTGATTACAAAAGAGAGAGGTACACACTTCCTTTCTTATGAACGATTTAAAATGCAGTATGTATACCACCTGGGAGACAGAAGCACATGCCAAGCTAGAAACCGTTGTTTTCTGAACATCTAAGTATTTCCTCTCAATTCAAAACATTCATATGCAGCTACTGTGTACCATAAACCATGTCAGGTGCTTCCAGGACACAAGTAAGAAAAGGATTCAGTCATTGTCTCAAAGGAGCTTTTAGTGTAATGAAGGCATATCTGTCATCTGCTGCCACAGTAATGCTGCGTAACAAGTCGCCCCAAGCTCAGTGGGTTAGCTTACACATCTCTGGTTCACCTGGGCATCAGCTGCCCCCAGCTGGGTTTGGTTGAGCGTGGCTCTAAGCTGCAGGTTTCAGCCAGTTCTGTCCTCTCCATGGTCCTCTCCCCACCATAAGGTCAGTGGACTAGCCAGGCATGTTCACATCTCCTCATATTCACTGGCCAAAGCAAGTCACGTGGCCAAGTCCAGCATCACTGGATGGAGCAAATATACTGCATCTAGAAGGAACGGCAGAGTCACCTGGCAAAAATGTGTGGCTGTAGAGAGAGGTGCAACATTGAGAAAAATAATACAGTCAGGCACATCAGGGAAAGATAAACTCACAACTGCCTAATAACCAAGGATGGAGATGTGAATAGGAAGGGGATTAATTATTTCTCAAAGACATTAGGAAAATATTTTTAGAGGAGATAGCGTTTGTTCTTAGTATTGCAAGAGGCAGACAAAGGGAGAGGAAGTAGGCAGTCATTCGGAGATGCTCCACGAGCAAAGTCATGGGCACGTGTAGGACATTTTCAGTGTCAGGTTATAAAGAAATAAATTGAAAGAACACATGATAGCGGTAGAAAAAGGATACCAGTAGGAAAACTACAGACAGACCCTCAGTGGAGATTCCCGTGTCAGAAGTTCCCGTGTCCTCTGTTATTATTGGAAGTTCTTTGAATAAAAACAAGTGTTTGAAAATTCCCAAGTATGAAATGTGGAAAAGCACACAAGAACAGAATTTTTGTTTAAGTCTTTGGAACTGGAATTAGAGCTAGAAATACCTTAGAATTCATCTAGCCCATATCATTTATTCTACAGAATAAGAAACTCATGCTTTGGGGATGAATATACTCTGCGTGTGTGTGTGTGTGTGTGTGTGTGTGTGTGTGTGGGTGGGATCGCGCGTGCGTGTGTGAAATATATAGACATTAGAGAGACAGAATAAATGTCATCCTAAATACATCTGTCCAGCTATCTATGCAAACTGTATGATAAATAAATATATTTATATAGAAACTAAATTATTTCATATAGATATAGCTATCAAGGTGGGGATATGAAATGAACAGCCTTCTCGAATTGGTATTCTAAAGAACTCTTCATCCCTCAAAAGCTTGAAAACCACTTTTATCCTCATTAAGTGATCTTTTCTGGTGTCAGGGAGCAATACGAATCACATCATTGGAATGCCGAAGACAGTTGTTAATAAGGAAAAACATATATTGCCACAGGTAGTCAAGGCCTGGAAATACCATCTGAAATGGCCGGTCTAATGGAGGAAGTGGGTGGATCCTCAGACCCCTGGCAGAGTTTGGGGTGCCATTATCAAAAGATGGGGGCCTGGACACTAGGGGAGGGGCCAGAGCGAAGACAGCAGTGTTCTCTGTGTCTCTTTCTCTTCGGAAACTCGTTCCCGCGTCTGTAAACGGAACATCATTATCCGCCTGACCAAAATGTGATTAGAAAAAGGAAAAGAGTTTGTGTTCATAATATGTGAGGTTTCTTCCCAGAATAGAAATAATGAACCTTTGAAGGTGTGCCCTTGAGAGAACCGCCAGGAACGTAGATCAGAAGTCAGCGAGCCGTGGCCCTCGGGACGAGCCCGGCTGGTCTGTTTGGATAGAACAAGTGTCATTGAAGCGGCCACCGCCGTTTGTTTACGGACGGTTTGCGGCGGCCTTGGCACCACGGTGGCGCGGCTGACTGATGGCAGCAGAGACAGCTCCCGTGTGGCCTACAGTGCCCATACCTGGTCCTTCCCGGAAAAGGTTGCCCGCCCCTCCTGGAGATGATGGAGGATTAGCCTTTGTCTGGAACGGGTGAAACGTGCCCACGCTGCTGCTTCCGGTGATGGATGCAGCCGGGGGGATGGATGCCCAGGAAGGGTTACCGGTGGAATGCGTGTGACAGCGGCGTCGGCCTCCTCCCCGGGGCTCCGCGGCCGCCACCCTTAACCCTTTGCTCTCTGTCCTTTGCCAGACTCCGACCTGAGCATGCGCACCCTGAGCACGCCCAGCCCGGCCCTGATATGTCCACCGACCCTGCCCGGATTTCAGAATGGAAGGGGCTCGTCCACCTCCTCGTCGTCCATCACCGGGGAGACGGTGGCCATGGTCCACTCCCCGCCCCCGACCCGCCTCACCCACCCGCTCATCCGGCTCGCCTCCCGACCCCAGAAGGAGCAGGCCAGCATCGAGCGCCTCCCGGACCAGTCCATGGTGCAGATCTTCTCCTTCCTGCCCACCAACCAGCTGTGCCGCTGCGCGCGCGTGTGCCGCCGCTGGTACAACCTGGCCTGGGACCCGCGGCTCTGGAGGACTATCCGCCTGACGGGCGAGACCATCAACGTGGACCGCGCCCTCAAGGTGCTGACCCGCAGACTCTGCCAGGACACACCCAACGTCTGTCTCATGCTGGAAACCGTAACTGTCAGTGGCTGCAGGCGGCTCACGGACCGAGGGCTTTACACGATCGCCCAGTGCTGCCCGGAACTGCGGCGCCTGGAGGTCTCGGGCTGTTACAACATCTCCAACGAGGCGGTCTTCGACGTGGTGTCCCTGTGCCCCAACCTGGAGCACCTGGATGTGTCAGGTAAACGGCAGCTGACCTCCCGTCGGGGGGGCCCTCCGGTGCACCATCCCGAAGCGGGAGAGGGACACCGCTGCCTGGAGGAGGTCCCCTCCCTGATAGCCAGTAGGGACGGAGGGTGGGCAGCAGGGAGGCTGACTCTTACGGAGAAACCGTCTCTATGTAATCAGGACCCCAGGAGGCCAGAGGTCTCCCTTTCATCAAACAATGCCAACTTTTTTTTTTTTTAAGTTTTTAATGTTTATTTATTTGGGGGGGGGGGGAGAGTGTGAGCAGGGGAGGGTCAGAGAGAGGGAGACACAGAATCTGATGCAGGCTCCAGGCTCCGAGCTGTTAGCACTGAGCCCGACGCGGGGCTCGAACCCACGAACTGCGAGATCATGAACTGAGCTAAAAGTCGGACGCTTCATCGACTGAGCCACCCAGGCACCCCAGACAATGCCAACTTCTTAAAGGCACTAGTGTCACCGTTTGGTCTGGCCGTTAAGTTAGTCTGACTTTTAAATAACGCCCTTCCTCCCCATGGCTGTCACTTAATGTCAGAGCAACCACAGAAATGGGAACCAAGTAACTAACTCCGTGTTAGTTAGTGCCTGTAACTAAACAGGCAGTTTAGACACCACCCTGAGCCCAAAAGCTGTGTCTGAGCTGACTCTGTGCTCTGGGCTGTGCTCAGAATTGCCTGCCATCTTGCAGACACCGGGGAAAATCCATCCTGTCCAAGTGTCTCCTTATATTTCACCTCCACTCTCCTCACCCTTGGGTTGATTTTGTATATATATATTTTTGAAGCAGCATTCTCAGTTACGTAGTGCAAGAATCAGGCCCATCGAGGGAAGCCTTTAGATCTTTTTAAAATTGAAGGAAATCCCAGCATGGTTGCTTTGCTCGAAAACCTCTCTCCGGCAGGAAGAATTAAAACCCAGACTCACACTTTGGTGCCAGACGAGGATCCAGCCGGACTGACAGCCTTTCTTTATCTCCTTCACTGCCCAGTCAAAAGGCCAACATTTGAAAGGCTGAAATGTGTAAGATGCATCAGGGAGTTAAAGAAACGAACAGCCTGAGCCACCACCTCAGGGATGGTTGGGGAGGGGTCAAGCAGTAAAAACCACGGTGACAGGCAAATAAACAGAACTTGGGATTTACAAGCATCTGAGGGAAATGAGACCCTCCAACAAAATCTGCAGGAAAAGTCCACTCTCTGAGCTTGCTCTCTCTTTCAAAGGCCGACATCTGAAAATATTTCAGATGACAGTCAATTATTTTTCGCAGATTCTTTCCCTTGCTGGAAAGCAACTCGTTTCTCCCCTCCTTCAGCTGGCTTCAGGACAAAACCATAGTAACCGTACGTTCAGTTAGTCATGAGCAGCTGCAGGCATAAAGAGGCAGGAAACAAAGAGGTTTTCTTACATTTTTCCTCCAAGGAATTCTGGAAAGAGAACGCATTGTGATGTGATGGAGACTGGTTTCAAAACTCTGTGATTTGGGACAGTTCACAGCTTTCTCTCGATGTGTTTCCTCTTCAGTTAAAAGAAAAAAAAGTGAGGAATTGGCTTCTTTAACATGCTAAGATTCTGAACATTGTGAGCCTGGTTTTCAGAACCTCGTTTCCTTTTCTTTTCGAAAATCAGATTAGAGAAGGCCTTGTTTTTGGAATCCCCATCTTTGTTAAAGGAGTTCCCACGCACCCTTCATCCAGGCTGCAAATTGTGCCCTCTCTTTTGGAGTCCTTTGGAAATTCAGAAATGTGGAAACTACTTTGGGAATGCAAATTCCTGGGCTTCTAACTGAGTGAGTGGACCCTGCTTCGCCCTTTTGACTAACCATTACGTAAGCCATGATGCCCTCCTTCTGTATCACCCTAATTTGCAGAGCCTAATATATTTGTGGCTTTCTCACATGCCCTCTCTGTGACCCCCTGTGATCTATGTGGCGATTATATACACAAGGGAATCTCTAACTCACCAAGTTAAGGGCACAGAATTCCAGCTAGGGGGTGGGGGTGGGGGTGTCCAAATGGTGCCCTCCAGCTTTGAGGGAATCTGGCAACATTATGTTGATACTGGGAGAAGCCAGAGGGCTGCCAGAGGTAATTTCCCTATGCCTTGTTCCCTTTGGTTTTCAAGTTGACCTTCTTGTTGGCAGTAAACTTGACTTTGCAAGATTCATCCCTGATCTAGAGCTTAATTCCCCGAGAGGATGTGAGACTGCCTTCCTTGAACCTAGTGCGCCCACTTTAAAAGCTATCTTTTCAAGTCAATGAAACTGACTATAACTAGCTGTAGGGTTTTGTCATGATCACATATTACCTTCTATTAATATTTAGTCTCGGTTCTTCAGAGAAACAGAATGTGTGTGTGTGTGTGTGTGTGTGTGTGTGCGCGCGTGCGCGCGCGCATGCGCGCGCGCGCTCAAAGAGATCTATCTGTCATCTGCAAGCTGGAAACCCAGGAGAACTGGAAATGCAGTTCAGTCCAAGTCTACAAGCCTGAGAACCAGGACTGCTGATGGTATAAGTCTCAGCTCGAAAGCAGGAGAAGACCCATGTGTCAGTTCCAACAGTGAAAGCAGAGAATGAATTCTCCATTCCTCCACCTTTTGGCCTGTTCAGGCCCTCAACAGATGGCATGATGCCCATCCACACTGGGGAGGGCAGTCTGCCTTACTGAGTCCACTGATTCAGATGTTAATGTTACCCAGAAACGGGTTCACAGGTACCCCCAGAAACGTTTAGCCACGTGTCTCGGCACCTTGTCATCTACTCACGTTGACACATAAAATTAACCGTCACCATTAATAATATCTTTGAACATCAATGGAATGTGGTAAAGCCAGGCAGTTTTCAAAGTGTAAAACCACGTAATTATTGCAGATGAAATTGCTTCAAAGGGTCCTCTTCCAACTGGAGACCTGGGCGTCCTCCTTGCTTTTCTTTTCCTGATCTTATACACAGAACCAGTAGAATCCTGTGCAGGTGTTTCTACTTGCCCCAGTACCTTGATTCTCTCCCCTCTCCTCTACCTGCTGCCACGATGCATGATTCACTAGCCATTCTCCTTACGCTCATCTCAACCCCGTCAACCGACCCTCCACACAACCAACCTCCAGAGGGACTTTTTCTCAAACAGCAAGTCAAACCATACATTTTCCTGCATAAAATTTCCGGTTGCTCCCCAGAACCTCCAGGAAGAATTCGAGTTCTGCAGCAAAGCGTAGACGGCCCTTCATGAGCTGCCCTAGGTTCACATGTCACTTTTTCCACTCAGTGCTCCCCTCTATGGAGCCATTGGCTCTCTACACGTGTGTATGTTTCTCCAAACACATCACATCTGTGCACACTGGGGCGTGTGGACACCTCTCTGGCTTACATACTGTTCCCTCATCTGTCCCTCCCCAACAGCCCTCTTAACAGCCTTCTCATTGGCCAAGCTCTAATCCAAGTATCCCCTAAGGAAAGCCTTCCCTGCCTGACCCCCAGCAAGTTAAGTTTCCTCCCAGCTCTTTGCCTTTTGAGTACAGGCAGATAAAGCATCACTGGGTTTTGCAACTGAGTATTTGCATATTCCCAGATTCCTTTCTCTCAATTCATTATAAGCTTTATGAGGGCAAAAATGAGCCATGTTGTGTCTCTGCACTTGAGGATACCACAGTTATGTGAACTCATGTGTGTCAAAGTCTTCAGTGGTCATCTTGACTTCTAAAAGGTTCAGACAAAATTGCCATTGGTTAATACTCTAAACACGCATTTAGGAAGCTACCGTGGCTAAAACTTCCTTATCAGTAGAAGTGGTTTGGTGGGGAAATTAATAAATATCAATGGTTAACATAAATATTAAATATTTAAGTATCAAATAAACATGTATGCTCTGCTCCAAACCGTGTAGTAGGCATGCACTAAGTCATGACTGTTGTCATTGTTTTTGGATTGTCATTGTTATAAACATGCTTGGAAGTCAGTACTCGGTCTATGTTGACTTCACCATCTTATATCCCAGAGAAGGTAGAGGTATTACCCCAATAACGAGAGGAAGTGTTAACGAAGATTATATTTGTGAAAGGAGAACCAAATCTGGAACTAACTGAAGAAACGCCAGAGATCTGTTCAACCTATATTGTTCATTTCCCACTGAGTACTATCCATACTCCTAACCCTGAGTATTAGGGCAGGCCCCATAATCTGATGCCAGTGGACCATTCCTATCTTAGTTCCCATCAAATCGTTTCAGAAACCCTGCATTCCACCCTGTGGAAACTCGTCACAACCCCTCTGCCCCCCTGCTTTCTTGTCTCTCATATTTGCTTGTGCTGTTACTTACTACCTGAGCTCCATATTATGTAACCAAAGTGCTCCCCTCGGTCAAGAATCCCCTTATAGATAATCACCGCTTCCAAGACTCCTGAGTCCTCGGTATCTAAATGTTCACTTCGTGCCGACACATGTACAGTAAATCTCTCATGCGGTTTATCAGTTGCCTGCCATATCCTCGTCATTTCTTACCTCCTCTCCTATAACCGAAGCCCTGGATCAGGAAACGTTCCGTAGTCTGGCTGTACAAGTCCCATAATATTACTGAGTGTGAGATACCTCATCTTTAAAAAAATAAAGGTTAATTGGGAGGATTTCTACGGTGGTCTGCACCTCTGTAATGTATGAATGCATGAACTAACCACAGATACTACCTACTCAGCCACGGACCAATTTATTTTCTTCTCAAGCCAAACCTAACAAGCCTGTAGGAATTAAGACCGAAGCTTAAATTTAAAATTACTGCTCTAAAACAATGCAAGCATATCAAAGTAGTGTCTTCCACCAAAACTGAGCTTAACCAGTATTTCATTAAATTGGGGACTCAGTTTCAAACACAAGGCATATATTTCCCTGAATCAAACGTACTGTCCTTCCTGCAGTGCATCGGATTTTACTAGATATTTAAGATAAATAAATAAATAAGAAACCAGAACTAAGAGTTTAGGAACAAAGGTTGTCGTATGATCTTGAAAACCAAAGTGCCTTCACAGGCATCACAGATGGGAAAACCACTACTGTGGACATAGAAGTTCCATAGAAACAGGATTACAGTTGCTCTAACAAAAAAAGAAACTCAAAACAAAGGACAATTTCAAAGCCGAAGTTGAAACTGAAAGGAACAACTTTCAAAGCAGAAGCTGAACCACCTTCTGCAAAACCACAGAGGCTATTGGAGCAGAGTGGACGGCCTCTGACGAGTCACAGCTTTGTTCTCCAGCATTGGACTGTATGCTTTACTCCTTCCTGAAATTCTTTGACTTGGTAGCACTTGGCTTTTGAACCTCATTACTCCCAGGGCCTGAATTTTATAAGAGTTTCCTGGGCAGCCTGCCAAGACGTGGGAGGAAAGTCCCCATTAGCACTATTATGTCACCACTTGGGAGCCTGGGTATTGCTTGAGCAGCCAGAGCACGGAGGTGCCTGAGGTGAAGCACCTGGCTTTGCAATTGCCAGAAGGATTCAGGATGAGCACAGAGAAAATGAAAAATATATATACACGTTATGTAGTGGGATGAAGTATCTATCCATACACATTGATTTATGTTATATATTGATGGCACACCATTTGTATTTATATACGAAGACTATACTGTAATATTACATATACATATGTAATATTTTACGTATGTATATTACAGTATGGTTTTATGTATGTAAAATATGTATATTACAGTATAGTTTTAGCATATAAATATAAATGGTGTGCCATCAATATATAATATAAATCAATGTGTATGGATAGATATTTCATCCCACTACATAAAGTGTGTATATACATATATATACACACACACACATAAAGTGTATAACACATATGTATACATATGTAAAATATGTATATTACTGTATGTTTTTATATATAGTATATTTGTATATACAGTATATTATACATATATTAATATATAGTGAACTGAAATATATATTGAAATTCATGTTTCATATATGATTATATATATGACACATACAATGTATACAATGTATTCTTAGGGTAAGAATAGCTAGATTTAGGAAGATAGCTAAAGACATCTTCCAATCGTGTGAGGAAGGACAGAGTATTAAAGGGCTTTCTAGACCTAAAAAAAACCACAAAAACACAAAAGTCTTCCTAAGCATTAATTTCCTTATCAGTAAAATGGATTAGGAATCAGGTAAGAAAATGTTCATAAAAGCATTCTGGAAACTTCATAATTTAATACAAATGAAAGGCATTATAATTCATTGTAAAATAGACACCTGTTTTGCAGTATAAATATACATCAGCCATGGTCAAAGTCCTGAGGACATTTAAATGTTTGAATTTAAATTATCCTATCTAAGTGGGGCAGAAGTAACTCTAGACCAAGGTCCGCAAGTATTTCCTAGAGACTTATATAGGCTTCAGGGGCCGAGAGGTGAAGTCATGTATTTTGTGCATACTTAACTACAGAGAGAAAACTCCTCATCCCACCCCCCCCCCCATTTGATGGGGGTGGGCCTCCCGTGTGCTGGGCATGCTTTATCCCTAATTTCCATCTGCTAGAGACATTTCTGATAGGAAAGCACTGGCCTGAGGGGAAAGGTCTGCCTAGCGTGTGGGAAGAAGAAGGAAGTGTTATGGACTGAATGCCTGTCTCCCCCAAATCCATGTTGAAACCTTAGCCCTTGGTGTGATGGTATTAAGAGGTGGGGCCTTTCGGAAGTAATTAGGTTTAGGTGGGGTCATGAGGGAAGAGCCCCTATGACAGGATCAGAGAACTTGCTCTTCTCTCTACAGTGTGAGGATACAGCAAGAATGCAGCTGTCTACAAGAGGGTTCTCATCAGGAATCAGGAACTGAATTGGCTGGCACCTTGATCTTAGACTTCCCAGCCTCCAAACTGTGAGAAATAAATACTTGTTGTCTACAAACAAAAAGAAATAAGTTGTCCTCTCTGATCTTCCTATAGAAGGTTCTATTCACTCCATAATTCACTCATTCATTCATTCAACAGATACTTAGTGAACAGCAGCTATGAACCAGGGATGAGGGGGACAGCAGTGAACAGCCCAGAATCCCTTTCCTCAGGAACTTACATTGCAGAGTGAGGACAGCAAATACATAAATGAACAAATACATGCATCGTGCCACAAAGTGATGAAAAGTGTTGAAAATAAGTGGGAGTCAAGCCGGGGGTACGACTTGATACAGGGTGATTGGGGAAGAGTTGGCCAATCAGTTGGACATCTGCTCAGAGACCCAAGAGAGTGGGGATGGCCCACGGGGCAACCGGGGAAGCACAGTACAATGCATAGACATTGAGGCCCAAAGGCACCTGAGGGTGTCTGGGAACCAGCAAGGAGGCCAGTGGAGTCAGAGGAGTGGGGAAAGAGATGACGTCAGAGAGCACAGCGGTACCGGTCCTCAGAGGCCCCCTCAGACTTGAGGTTTCACACCTGGAGTGCCATGGGTGGTATCCAGAGGCTTTGAGAAAAGTGACATGATTCCAGTTCTGGTTTTCAGGAGAGCGGCTCTGAGGATAAAGTTGGGAGTAAGGACAGGGCAGGGATACTGGTTGAGTCGCTAGAGCAATAATCCAGGTGATATAGTTGTTCTTGGACCAGAGAGGGTTGAATTGAGTCTCCAGGTGGCCACCTTATCTCAGATTAATAATGATGTGTATTTCCCTGGAGTTTCCAAGTACCTCTGTACCCATCATCTCACTGAATTCTCAATATATCCCTACAGTAGAGGCACACCAGCTACTCATGCTCGCTGCATAGAGGAGAACCTTGAGACACAGAAGTTAGGCGTCCTGCCTGGGGCCATAAAAAGGTAGACCTGAACCAGCTGTGCCTCCCAAGCCAGCGCTCTTTCTGCCAACCCTAGACCATGGCCAACCCTTCTTGCATTACCTTACCTCTTTGACCACAGAGCTACCAGACCACTGCAGGGTGAGAATCGGCCCTTAGGGAGCTTCCGGAACGTTCCTGGGCCAGGGCAAGATGTGTTACAAGCAGGGTCTCCTTTATTCTTCACAGCCACCTTTCAGGGAACGGGATCATCCCCCTTTTAAGACAAAGGAAGTGCTCCTTTTAAGCGATCACCCCTCGTTTTAAGACACAGGAAGGACTGATTGGCCCAACATCTGGCAACTGGTGGTGGATGTGGAATTAATTCAAAGCGCAGTTTTCCGACTCAAAAGCCCCGGGAAGCCTCTGCAACCCAGATAACCGAAGCTGTTACCCGATCAGATAAACACGCAGGACCGGTTCTTGCTTTCCCTTCTCCGCGGGGGCCACAGGAGGGAAAGGGTAACGCCGGGGCCGCGCACGTTGGCGGGGCGGGGCAGCAGGACCCCGCGACGGTACCCCCCCCCCCCACCTTCGCGGAGGGGATCGGGGCTCCCCAGCCCACCCCCCGCCTCCCGCCTCCCGCCTCCCGCCTTCCCGGAGGTTCTCTGAGCGTGTGTTCTGTCTCTCCGTGCAGGGTGCTCCAAAGTGACCTGCATCAGCTTGACCCGGGAGGCCTCCATTAAACTGTCCCCCTTGCACGGCAAACAGATTTCCATCCGCTACCTGGACATGACGGACTGCTTCGTGCTGGAGGACGAGGGCCTGCACACGATCGCCGCGCACTGCACGCAGCTCACCCACCTGTACCTGCGCCGCTGCGTGCGCCTCACCGACGAGGGCCTGCGCTACCTGATGGTCTACTGCGCCTCCATCAAGGAGCTGAGCGTCAGCGACTGCCGCTTCGTCAGCGACTTCGGCCTGCGCGAGATCGCCAAGCTGGAGTCGCGCCTGCGGTACCTCAGCATCGCCCACTGCGGCCGCGTCACCGACGTGGGCATCCGCTACGTGGCCAAGTACTGCGGCAAGCTGCGCTACCTCAACGCCCGGGGCTGCGAGGGCCTCACGGACCACGGCGTGGAGTACCTCGCCAAGAACTGCGCCAAGCTCAAGTCCCTGGACATCGGCAAGTGCCCGCTGGTGTCCGACACGGGCCTGGAGTGCCTGGCCCTGAACTGCTTCAACCTCAAGCGGCTCAGCCTCAAGTCCTGCGAGAGCATCACGGGCCAGGGCCTGCAGATCGTGGCGGCCAACTGCTTCGACCTGCAGATGCTCAACGTCCAGGACTGCGAGGTGTCCGTGGAGGCCCTGCGCTTCGTGAAGCGCCACTGCAAGCGCTGCGTCATCGAGCACACCAACCCCGCCTTCTTCTGAGCGCGCTTGGCGCGCGCCGCACGGACCCCACGAACCCCTTTCTAGAAAGCAGCGTATGTAAGCACCGACCGCCGCTCGCTCGTAACAGCTCTTTCTTCCTGGAAGGTTCTTAGGCATCCGGCTTTTCTTTCTCCCTATGTCTGGCGGGCCCACAGGGGTCAAGGGAAGGAAGGGGGAGTCGGGGGGGTGGGGAGAGCCCGGGGGAGCGGGGGGAGGGGCACGAATTTCTGTTGACAGCGAACCGGTTGTGTGGTCGGGTCATGCCGAGGCAGCGTCTCGTCTCCCGGAAGGCGTGCCTCGGCAAGCTGGCGGCGGAGTGTTGGAGGACGCCTCTTTTCTCTGTCTCTCCGCCCCTGGCCACCTCCCAGGCTTCTACGCGCACCCCCTGCGCCCCCACCTCCACCCCCACCCCGCCCTCACCAGCAGCAGCCACAAATCCTCCGAATAGTGATGCTCTCCGGACCTCCTCCCCCTTAAACTGCTTCATTGGCCTAAGCCCTACCCATCAATCCCACACCCAGGCAGATTCTCGTTAAAGAATATACAAAGTGGTATATGCAAAGTGCTAACGACCCTTTTCTGAAGAATCACTTGTCCAGGCAGCACGGTGCAGGGGAGGGAGAGGGAGTGGGGGCTGCATTCTTCCCCCCAGCTCTGCCGCTAAATAGCTGTGTGACCTTGGGCAAACCACTTGACCTCTCTGGGCTTCAGCTTCCAGCACTGAATCAGAGGCCACCCCTGCCCCAGGATCCGCTCCCTTCCCATTTTAGAACTGAGAGGACAGAGATGTCAATAAACAGGAGCACCCTGGCCTGGACCGTAGGAGGCATCCACCTCTATTGGTTTTGGAGGGTGCTTTCAGGAGATTCAGAAGTGCCAGCGTGAATGCCCTATAGTTCCTTCACTCCAATCCGAATGTCACTCCACCCCTGTTTATTTTGGTGGGTGAGTCTCTTGGGCACCCTCCCTGTCCCCCTAGGTGGATCGTTTCTGTGACAAGGGCTTCCCACATGGGTGCACCCCACGCCCTCTTGTGGAGGCAATGGGATTCCTACGCACAGCACAGCCCATATCCCCAGTCAAGGTGATCTTGCTGAGTGTTTTCAAATAGGAGGAAAGACCCTCACAATTTTTAGTGAACAAGGGAGGCGCAAGAGAACGCATGTCTTCCAAGGTTTTTCCAGTCCCTCTCCGTGCACCTGTGGCCTGCATCAGGCAGGTCTGCCCGGCAGCTGGCAGGAACAGGCCTGTTGGTTCTTTGTCATTCAGATCACATTTCGACTTTTCTCATCTATTTATTTCTTTGGGCATCCAGACATCATCGCATGAAGCCTGTCGGGGTTAAGTCATAAGTGTTTAACGGTGCAGATTTGCCACCTCGGGTGCCTTCTCCCATGGCTCTCTAAATGTTCTCTGTCCAAGAATGCACAACAGACTTTCAGGTGTTTAAATACTGTTCACTCAAAAATGTCAGGCAAATGGAAGAAGGAAGTTGATACAACTCAGGCGCCCGTCCACCAACCAGGCCCTTGGAATAGAACGTTAAAATTATTGCCAAATAGGAACTTTAAATGGCCCTATTTGGATGGCGATCCATTTGCTAGCTTCATGTGTGTGAGATCAGGATGCCAGAAGAAAAGTCCGCTGCTCATTTTCGTGAAACTTAGTTGCCTTTGGTTAATCCACACATGACTTTTCCCAGATTATTCTCTAGCCACCACTCTCCTTCAACACTATTCAAGTACTCAGCCATTTCTTTCTCAAAGGGTCCATCGCCCCAACCCAGAACCTCTGCATCTCCAAGCCAGGTGTATGGAATTTATTTCACATCGAGCCCACACGCAAGTCAACAGCTGCACTCCCACTGTAGGCTCACTGTGTTTCTTTGTCTTATGTTGGGAAGGAAAAGATAGAGTGACGTGGCACCTGCCCAGGGGGTTTCTCTCGTGCATCATATGACATCACCTCCTCTCCAGTCAACTTCGCCAACAACTTAGTGTGCAATCGATACTACGTGCCACGGGGGAAAATGAATTGCTTGGCTGGGAATAGTATCCTGGAGATAGCACAGGGTTTAGAGTCATGGATGAGGTTGAAGGTAGCGTTCCCCTGCTCTGTGACTGTCTGAAATTTCAGAATTTGAGAGCCAACAGAGGATTGTCCCTACCCCTTGGCACCGGGGTCTTCCAAGTGGTATTTTCATACTCCCGGAATGAGAAGAGAAATCCAGAATGGCTCCCTGAACCAGAGAATAGGTGTCCATTAAAAATACCTTTATCACCATCACCTGACCGCATCACCTAAACTGTCTTCCAAACGGGAGTCAAAGGCGACCTCTACATTCATTGCCCAGCACATGCTGTCTTTCCCCGTCTCTCCTTTTTCCCCGTCTTCTCTTCATCCGCTTTGCCTCCACTTGGGGTGGGAATCTATGGCAGAGGTCACTGGGGAAACAGCTCAGCAGATTTTTAGAGACCAAGCAAAAGGCCTCACTAGGAAATCTCTCTGTTTTAAAACATTGCTTCCTTCCTGCCTCTGCGAAAATGAATGCTCATTGTTGTTTTTTTATTTCTAATGTTCAATCACTGCGTGCTGTATGACTCTAGAAAGCCTTAATTTACTACCACCAAGAAATAAAGCAATATGTTGGTAATTGGGTTAAGCCTCATTTAATACCCTGGCCAGAGGAACATGGTGTTCAGAGAGGGACATCCAAGGGCGAGCAAGCTCTCTTCTGAAGTAGAGAGCAAGTCAGGTCACTGCAGCTCTTGTCCACTTAAAGTTGCATTTGGTCATTTCCCTTGGTTCAGTGACTGTGGCTGAAAATTAGGAGGCGGGTGAAAAATCATTACCTTCACAGTTTGGTTCAGGTCTTCAATTCCTTAACCCAAATTCTTGGAGTCAGATGAATTTTGGAATTCATAATTTTTTTTTTTTTATATTTTAGGAAGTTACCTGTGGTGCATTTTGAAATACCTCTAGCAGAGTCTGGAACAGCACCCTTAGTCAAACATTAGTCAAACATGTCAGCAATAGGTACAAATAGTCACACTGTGTAAGATTATTAGAGACTATAAAGAGCCTTGCATCCATTCAGGTCAGATTCTGTCACCAAATTAATTTGCACCAAACACAATGAAAAAAAAGTCTTCTTTCAGAGATTTCCAGATTTCAGAATTGTGGATAAGTAACTGTGGACCTGAATGCGCTTCCCCTGGCCCTAATGCAAACATTGGAGTAATCTTCAAAATTATGCTATTGGTTGTTACAAATCTTTTAAAAGGTCTTAAAGCATTAAAACCACCTAGCAGGGAAATATGGCAACTTGATCTAAAAGGAGAAATTATAATTCAGTTGGAAAAAAGTAAAGGCCGATTCTCTACTCACCAACACCTTCAGATCCAAGAAATCAATAGGGCAGAAAGCAAGTACTGAGAGATGAATGGCACACTTCAGCCTTAGCAAGTAAAAAGGTTTTAAGAGATATTGATTTTAAATGTATTTGTCCTCAGCCTTCTTCGGGTCCTATGTCAGCTGCTTAATGACTGTCACGTTAACCAATAGGACGGTTAACTACCTGGGAACATTAAGTTGAGGTAGCCCCAGGCGGCTCCTGTCAAGATCCCAGAATAAAGCTAGCAGTAAGTAAAATGCATTTGTCCTTGAGGTTCATGACTTCTGAGATTGACATTTGTTCAGAATTAGAAAAAGTCTTCAAGAAACTTGATATCCAAGAGCGTGCGGCATGAAACCACACAGGTCGGACATTTTTAAGAGGAAAAGTAATTCGATAAAATTGCTACCCACGTCTAAGTTTTCACAGAGAAGTCACAAAAAGTAGTACGTTTGTTCAAGAGCTAGCAGTCATGATTAGTTAAGAAAGACATTAGTTGGAAGAACTGCTGAATCGACAGTAGGGGAGGGGAGAGAGCATAGAGACCTGGTAAACACTGAAGTGAAAACGTTCACACAGACGATCTGTGAAATCAGGTGGGGTTCCCTCTTGCGTGCTGTTGGTCAAGTGGTTTCTCCTCGATCCATTCACCAGACATGGTTCTTGATGTCGCAGGAAGGGAAGGCACAGAGGAAGGGGCGTGCCTGTCATCATCTGTCTGCAGTGGATGCTGATGCTACCACTGAGACGCCCCCAAACACAGCTCTGGGTGCCCAAAGAGCAACTCAGGCGCTTTCATTAATGGCCACCTGGTGGGTCGAGCTGTTCAACCTGGGCGGAGAAATACTCCCACAGACACTCAGATTGGGGGCACCCCATCCAGGATGTACCTGGCATGTGACTATTCCTCCTTTTTCTCTGAATGCGCCATTCTCTCCTAAAGTCACAGGTCCATTTTGTAGAGGCTTTCTCCCCACCTTCAAGCCACTAGATCTCCTAGGATCTGCTAAAACCACCTGGGAAGGAACATCTCCATTTGGAAGCTGGAGGTGGCCCAATCCCTGCCTGTCACCGGCACCATGTGGCATCTCCAGCAGAGCTATCCCAAGAAATATCTGCAACTAGGATGCTGGTCTTGTGAACCACCCAGGAGGGCTCCCTTTAAACTCTGAATTCTTACTCAGGTGTTAGCAACCAGCATCATCCAGGTACCAAGGATGGCCTTGAAGATCACTTAAAAAAAAAACAAAAAAACAAAAAAAAAAACAAGGAACCTTGACCTAAATATTTCCAATCTAGCCATTTCTGTACTGTGGAATGTTTCTCTTTGCAGTCACTGAGCTACCGAGTTTTACGCTGATGAGATCAAGATGTCTGGACTCTATCCTGACCCATGAGGATCAACGTATGATGGAGACAGGAAACTACGGCCATTCTCCATAAACAAAGGATGCCCAGGGAGTGCCAGTCATTTTCTTCTGAAGGAGCAGACAGTACCCAGAAACCTGCAACCCCTCTCCAAAGGTTTCTCGAGCTGGTACTATTATAGGATCTGGGTAGATAAGAGATAATATCCTTACCCCAAGTGGAACCTTGGATCAAATACTATCAGGTAATGAGCTGTAGAAGGGGAAGGGGAATATAAAAAGGACAGAGGCAACACCCTTTCATTTATTCTTCCAACAAATAATTTACTAAGAACTTAATATGTGCCAGACGCTGTGGTGGCACTAAGAGTCTTCCCCTGATTGAGTTTACCCAAGAAGTAATTTTCGTCACCCTATGGAGAGGAGTAAGCACTTAGGGACTCATCTCAGAGGTAGGGACCCTTGAACTGGATTTCATAACTCCATCAAGGGGAGCATCACAAGCCATGGTGCACTTGAACATCCACAACAGCATACATGGAGCCCACTCAGGAAGACAATATTTAATAAGGCTAATAAAGCAATTTCTCCTTACCATAGGTTAACATTATCATAATACTAACTATACTAACTCTAAGTTAACTTTGTTAACTTGAGGTAGTCATACGGAAATAGCAAGTTCTGTTCTGTTCTAACATCATCCCACAGCGTAACTCCTGGGTACACATACACATGCTTTCATACACACACACACACACACACACACACTATAAAGTGGGGACGTTCTGTGAAAACAACCCTGCAACAAAATTTCTCGAACAAACTCTGACAAACCTCAACCAGCTTGACTGTCCTCCCAGACAGCATACATGGTAACAGTTCAAGCACAGTCACATGCCCGAGAACCTGCAGTCAGGATTTCTCCAGAATCTAGCACAGGGAGAGGATGCTAGAAGCCCCTCCCCTCAGTTATCCTTGGATTCTTCAGCCCACATAAGTGCTCTTTGGTACCACTCCAATTGTTACATGTTTATGATGGGAACGGTCAGAATAATTGAGGCTTCTCAATTTACCATGCCCCTTTATTGCAAACCAGTCCGTGTCAGTAATGTCAAAAATATCAGATGGCCCAAGTAAAATTGATTAAGTAGCCATTAAAATTGGCAAGAAATTGATTTTGTTTGTAAATTCACTGAGAATGGGTTCTTTGAAACCTCAAATACTATCAGGCTTGTGAAGGTGAAATCATCTGCCACAGTAAGAATTCACCAAATGACGGAAGCAATCAGAAAATGCGAGGGTGGTGGCTTTTAACGTCTGTTTTACTGCAGTGAGGCACAGCCATCCTTGTGGTTTTCCAGAGCCCCGAATGTCTTCCAGAGTTTGAGAAGGCATATTAAGGCCATTTCCAGATGAGCATGCAAAAGATAGAGGGAAAGAGGTTTCTAACTACAAAGATTAACCAGGCATCAGCACTCCCTCTTTCTCCAAACTTCTACCACCACTAATGAACACAGCCACCCTCTATAAGTTTTTTTTAATTCCAGGTTTCACATCAATAATGTATTCTTCACGGGTGTTTACGCTGAGAATTTAAACAAACTTATCATGGTCTTTTTCATTTCTGAGAAAGTAGATAACGGGACAAAACTGTCACAACTGATAAATGGCCTTTCTTGTTTTATCTCAAAGCCTTTCTTTTGGAGATGGAGACCAAAGTAGATATAATTACCTTTGTAGATTTCTACACTTTTCATACTTACAGGATAACTACCCAAATGCCTTGGATTTCAACTGTACAAGTCATTTTTGCAATCCCTCCCCTTAATAATGAAGAAATGTGAGAAGTGTTGGGTTTTCATGCTCCCTGGCCACTTAGTAAAGCCCCTAAAGAGATCATTTTGCTGAACAGATTCTGCTCTTAGTAAGAAAACCAGAGAGGGAGAATTCACACCATTTCTCTTTTTCTCATTACAACCACAGAGGCCAATATGTGATTTACGACAGAGTTGATCTATATGAATGGCGTCTGTGCCACAAAGGCTTTCCATTAGCAAGTTGGACTGTGAGACTCCAGTTGGCTCTATGTTCATAATTTAAAAATATCCAAAGAATAATGACCATGGATGCACTGGAAGGCTGGAGACCAAAAGGCTGTAGATTTAAAGAAAAAAGAGAGAGAGAGAGAGAGAGAGAGAGAGAAGCACTTAAATAATGAATGACCTCTTGCTCACATAATGAAAACCAGAGTCTCCTCCGGATTTCCAAGCTGGCATTGTTTCACCGGTGCCATCGCCTTAGGGCTCCTGTGTGTAATGTTTCTTTTAAAAATAGTGCACAGAGGAAAGCGATGGGAAATACAAACACTGCCACGGGAGAGCCTTAGCCTCCCTTCCTTTTCAAACTAGTGTTTAATCCCAAATGCATGTGGCAAAATAGTCTTGAAGGTGATCAAGTTATGGAAGGACTCCTTTTGCGTTTACAAAAAGAAAAGCCACACGTTCTCCAGTGCTGAAGTGTTTCTGTTTTTTTAACTTCCCTCACGCTAACTTCGTTGGCCTTGTGGCTCTAATGCCTAACTGCTCACAGCCAATAACTTGTCCAGTCCAGGAAGAAAAGTGACCTTTCTTACCCGACTTTCTGAACGCAAAGAACTGTATCAGGCTGCCCCATCGCAAAGTTCCTCTCCAGGGCTTGGGAGCCCGACGTTAACCCTGGCGGTAGCTGAAATCCAAGAACAGTCTTGGGGAAATCTGGCTAAAAGTCTCCCTTGGCTGAAACTAAGTCACCTTTGGTAATTCTTAGGGTGATAGCAGATGCAAATTTTTAAACTTTTAAAAAAATTTTTTTTTCAACGTTTTTTATTTATTTTTGGGACAGAGAGAGACAGAGCATGAACGGGGGAGGGGCAGAGAGAGAGGGAGACACAGAATCGGAAACAGGCTCCAGGCTCCGAGCCATCAGCCCAGAGCCTGACGCGGGGCTCAAACTCACCGACCGGGGCTCGAACTCACGGACCGCGAGATCGTGACCTGGCTGAAGTCGGACGCTTAACCGACTGCGCCACCCAGGCGCCCCAAATTTTTAAACTTTTTTAAAGCTTACTCCTTCTTGACTTTGAGTGGGATTAATTTCATGTACTTCTCTCCTTTTGCATAGCCCTGTCCATTACATTTTCTGTGGCAACTGATGAAACAGAAATTCAGGTTTGAGTTCTCTATGTTTTTTATCCTGTTTGTTTGGGTTTGGGTTTGTTTTTGTTTTTAGTTGTGCACACAACATGGGTTTGGCCACTCTTGGGTTGTCTGCTACTGTCAGACAGAGACGTGTCCCTGTGGGGGTCTATGGTGATTTCAAAGACCATCTTGGCAACATTACTCAGTGTGGATAGCCCAGTGTCCAACAGAAAATATCACTGCTGGAGCACAAAAGTTAATTTGTCAGGGACATGGAACATTTTTGGAGATGGTCTTGGAAAAATAAAGAGCCTCAATCTGGAAGACCACAGAGGTCCACTCTACTCCTGGCAGGTGAATTCCAAACTGTAGGCAGAGAGTTAATTACCCCATAACTATCGCATCTCGGCCTTTTGGCTAAGATCAAGTGTACTCCATAACTATAAACAATAAGTTTAACAAATTGGGGGGGAGGGGCTTGGGAGCCAACCAAAAACTTCATGGTCTCTCTGTAGATGTTCACTCATCACTCATAATTTCCTCCTCTTTTACGTGGATGTTCCTGCTTGTGCAGCATTTACAATGATAAATTTTGTTGCTGTTAGAATCCAGGGACCCTCAGGTAAAGGATGAGTGACAGCAAGTTTTTGAAAACTGTTATATAACTACAGATAAGCCCTCTAATAGATGTGGTTCAATAATTTCAAAAAGCCACTTAGAGAAATGTGTCAGGGTTCTTTACGACATTTTCTTTCTACTAGAACATCACAGGGATGAGGGGTTTGTAGGTATCGTGTCATGTCTTTAATGACCAAATATATTCTTTCTATATATCCAGTAAGGGACTAGAAATACAAATAGCTGAATTTTTAAAACATTGCATTTCATTTTGCAAGTGTTCTGGCTCCGGGCGAAAGGATCGTGATTAGAGATTTCACATTTCCGTTTGCCTTGTCATGGTAATACCCGCTGCTCCCACCGCATTATAGAACTGAAAAATAAACCCTTTCCGTTCTGTTTGGGTTGTAATGGATGCAACAGACACGGACCGGGTGGTAGAAAAGCTCTAGATATCATTGATCATATTCCAAGATATCATTAGCATCGGAATAACTTAAATCTGCTTCAAGTGAGTGTCAGGCAGCTAACCTCAGTAGGATCTATGCACATCTGAACATCTAATCCTCCAGAAAACTGCTTTAAGCCACCATCTCTGTGACTTCGCAGAATCCGAATAAAGAGTAGAACCACTTGCCGACCATTTTCCTAACTTTCCTCAGGCCTCTGCCCACTACCCCAATCTGTATTAACTGTTTCCGAATGTCCCTGGATTTACCTTGGTCCAGCATTCGGGATGTCTCCAAGGGGCTTTCTGAAATAAATTCTTAATGTATCCCTCAGCATTTCTCTCGATACAGAAGTCTGCATGGTAGCAGAACTTCAATATGGTCTCATACTAAGAGAAAGCCTCACCCTATAGACCCCCACAAGAGAGAATAGGTAGATAGATAGATAGATAAACAGTGATAGATGATTGATAGATACATAGATGATAGATAGATAGATAGATAGAAGATAGATAATGATAGATGATAGATACATAGATGATAGACAGATACATAGATGATAGATAGATAGATAGATAGATATAGATATCGATAGATACCTATACATACACATATGTGTATATATTTAGACAGAGTACACAGCACTGATGCCATTTCATAAAAGTTTCCGGGGTTCCTGAAACACTCACTTGCTTCATATTTTATTTAGCTTCATGAGACACATTAGCTTCAAGGCCCAGAACAAAAGAGCAACAGAACTGCATCTATCAAAAATATTGAGCATTGCAGCTGCCCTCCCTTTTTGTCAAAATCACTCTAAATCTTGCCAGTCTGTCCAACTAAAAACAATAAAAGAACAGAGATATTCTACCGATGCTGGAATGAGGACAAACAAGATGCTTGACTCAGCCAACAAAATTGAAATGCTGGAAGAGAAAGCCAAGGGGATAAATAACCCAGCTGAATTAGGATGCAGACAGGACTTCATGGCCTGATTTTCCTTCTCAGTTCTGGTTACCAAGACTGAACATGAGGGTATTTATTGGTGGCATCCCAAAGTCTCCTCTTGGCCAAACACAATATTTTTTTCCCAGTGTGGTAGTAGTGAAATGTATCTTTTGTACTGATTTTAAAATTCCCTAGCCAGACTTTTTTCTGGAAAAAAATATAGCTGGATGAATACCACTGATAATCAGAAATAGCCAGCATTCTAGGGAAATAATTTCCAAAGAACACAGCTAAATTTTTGTATGTGCTGCCTCTTAGTGTTTTCTTTTGGACAGAGCAGTTAGATCTGATTACGGAAAGGCACAATTAAAGGACTCAAGATATGAAATAGTCCAAAGATATCAAAGAAACACTTGCTGTAGGTCTTGCTACTTTTTCAGAATGAAGTACCTTTTTCTTTTTTTAGGTGGCACATCTGGGAATGTGGAGTACCGCACAGGAAGAGAGGGGCTGTGAGGTGTAATTTGTTCAGATCGGAGTTTGCACCAGCTCAGGGACTTGAGCAATTCTTCTCCAAAAGAGTAGAAGGCAGCAGCCCTTAGGCCCTCCCCATGTCTGACCACGAAGAAAGACTAGAGTCACAAACGAGAGCCTCCACCTGTGCCCAGTTAACTATACGCACGTGGAAACACACTGATCCCTCAGGAGCTGGAAAGTTTAAAGCATTCTGAACATTCAATACGGTGAATGTTGACTGATGGTCTTCCATCAACAGCTGCTGGAGACATAATGAAACGCAAACACAAGTCCTGCCTCAAAACACCCATCATCTATTCAGGGAAGACCAAAATGTAAATGGCATTTTGATTCAAATCAACAAATATTTCTTGAAGGCCACCTTAGGGATCCTATCATGTCAGGCACTGGAGATGGGCCGGTGAACTAGACAGACAAAAGTCCATGACCTCATAGAGCTTGGATTCTAAAGCTATCCCGTCCAACGGACTTTCTGTGGTGATAGAAATATTCCGTATCTCTGCTGTCCACCGGAGCAGTCACTAGCCACATGTGGCTACTGACTACTTGAAATCAACTCACGGAAATAAAAAACTCATTAAAAATTTTTATTTCGAAAAAAAAAATTTATTTCATTTTGGGGTGCCTGGGTAGCTCAGTTGGATGAGTGACTCTTTTGTTTTTAATTTTTTTAATGTTTATTTATTTTTGAGAGACAGAGAGAGATAGAGCATGAGCAGGGGAGGGGGAGAGCGAGAGGGAGACACAGAATAGGAAGCAGGCTCCAGGCTCTGAGCTGTCAGCACAGAGCCCGATGCGGGGCTCAAACCCACGAGCCTTCGAGCTGTGAGATCATGACCTGGGCTGAGGTTGGCCGCCCAACCGAGCCACCCAGGTGCCCTGGATGAGTGACTCTTAATTTTGGCTCAGGTCATGATCCCAAGGTCGTGGGATTGATTCCCATGTTGGGCTCCACACGGAGTGTAGAGCCTGCTTGGGATTCTCTCTCTCTCTCTCTCTCTCTCTCTCTCTCTCCCTGCCCCTCTCCCCTTCTTGCATGCTCTCTCTTTCTAAAAAATTTAAAAAAAGAAAAATTTTATTTAATTTTGATTGATTTACATTTACATAGTCAGATGTGGCTACCATATAGAGTAATTTTAGGGCAGGGCTACCTATTTGAACTTCCAGTAGTAACGAAATGTTCTTTATCTGTGCTGTCTTGTATATAGGGTAGCCACTAGTCACATGTGATTAGTGACGATCTGAGGTGTGGCTACCCTGACTGAGGAACTGAATATTCAATTTTATTTAATGTTGGGGCACCTGGGTGGCTCAGTTGGTAGAGTGTCCAACTTCAGCTCAGGTCATGATCTCACAGTTGGTGAGTTCGAGCCCCACATCAGGCTCTGTGCTGACAGCTCGGAGCCTGGAGCCTGCTTTAGATTTTGTGTTCCCCCTCCCTCTGCCCCTCCCCGCTCATGTTCTGTCCTCTCTCTCTTTCAAAAATAAATCAACGTTAATAAAATTTAAAAAAATAAAACATAAATTTATTTTATGTTAGTACATTTTAACATAAAGAAACGTGTGGAGTGAGGCTGTATCAGGCAACACAGTTCTAGAAACTTGCTTATTGGTACATGGTTCTTGGGTCAGCAGCATCAGCAACATTTGGGATATTAAAGATTCAGACCATGCATTTTAACAGAATCCTCAGATTAAATTTTGAAAAGCCCTTGTCTATTAGCGGCAGACAAATAATAAAATAAAATCAATGAATTTGTGTGTGTGTGTGTGTGTGTGTGTGTATGGTTGACAACGTGGATATCAATGAGGATGAGAGATTCTGTGTGGTTTAGAATAAAGCAGGGAAGGAGGATGGGGAGTGCAGTGTAGAAAGGTTTTGATTTTTAGAATGATCAGGGGCACCTGGGTGGCTCAGCCAGTTGAATATCTGACTCTAGATTTCAGCTTAGGTCATGATCCTAGGGTCTTGGGATCAAGCCCCATATCTGGCTCCATGTTGAGCATGGAACCTGCTTACAACTCTCTCTCTCTCTCCATCTGCCCCTCTCCCCCACTTGTACTCTTTCTCTCTCTAAAAAAATTTTTAACTAAACAAAAATAAAAGAATGATTAGAAAAGTCTTCACTGAAAAGGTGACATTGGAGAAAAGACTTGAAGGGGGTTAGGAAACAGGCAGTGTGGGCCTCTGTACGAAGAAGGTTTCAGGCACATAGAAAATCAAATGCAAAGGCCTTGATTCGAGAGCAAAGAGCCTGATTTCTTGTTCCAGGAAGTACAAGGAGGCCAGCATGGCTGGGGCAGAAAGCGTGGGGCAGGGTGGTGGCAGATGGGGTCCAGAGGTAATGGGGACAGCTTGTGTGAGGCTGGTGCCATTGCAAGGAATTTGGCTTTTATTCCCAATGAGACTAGGGAATTTCAAACAGAATAAATAATACGATTTGATATATTTTAAAGGGTGGCCTCTGGCCTTGTGTTTTAACAGTGGCACCACGATACAAGCAGGGAAGCTAGCTAGGAAACCATTGCAACAATCTGAGTGAGAGATGAGGGTGGTTTGGAATAGGGCGGCAGAGGTGGAAGTGATGAGAAGTGGTCAACTTCTGGGTATATGTTGGAGAGAGAAAACACCAAAAGGGTTTGCCTACAGATTGGGTGTGGGTGGAAAGACAAAAAGAACAGAGATCACCCCAAGCAAACTGAAACACGCTCTAGATTTATTGATGAGGACCACAAAATAAAGTAGGTAGTGTTTCCTGTGCTCTCTGCCTGACAAAAACTTCAAAGGCCCCTCCTGTTCACGGGGAGCTGTCCATTCGCCTCTCCACCCTGGCAACTGGAGCAAAAACAACATAGAAGGACTAGAGCCAACCCTCCGTCAAACCGCTTGCTTTGTTATGGACACTTCGGCTTTTCTCAATCTTGCTTAAGAGGCTACGAGAACTCATCCTCAAGCAGATTGTCTCTTAACCAAACCTCCTTAGAGAAATTCTGGAGCCACTACTGCCGGTTAGTTCACTTCCCAAGGAAATTTCTGGAAAGCCACACAGAGACTACTTGACACCTCCATCTGTCAACCTCCCTTGGAGCCTGGCTGACCCTGCACTCAGCAGATTCCCTCTGGCCATCTCTCAAGCCGTTTCCCCTGGGGCACCGGCTCTTCCCAGGACTGTAAGCCAACAATTATCACAGACTTTGTTAATCGTTTAGCTTAGTCAACCGATATTTACTGAGCTTCAATTATGTACCAAGCACTTTCTTAGGTACCAAAAATGTGAAATGAGCAAACGATTCTCTATGCTTGTGAAACTTACTTTGTTTAAAGAAAGGCAGGCAATAAACAAAAACTTAATGTTATATCTTGGGTGATAAGGACTATAGAGAAAACTAAAGTAGGTTAAGGGTAGGGTGCATACCCAAGGGAGTGGGGGTGTTATTTTAGATAGAACGGTTAGGGAAATCTTCTTTGGGGGGACGGCATTCCAGCGGGAAAGAGAATGTATGTGCGCTGCAGCAATGCAAACAATTTGCAACTGAATTCTGTTATTAGCTTCCTATTACAGATCACACATTAGCCCAATGTTTGGCAACCCAATGCAACAAACATTTACGATCTCACACTTTCTGTGGGTCACAGAACCGTATCAACACTGTGTCACAAGTTTTACATCTCACAGAACTTGGGAGTAGTTCAGCTGGCTGGTTCTGGCTCAGGGTCTCTCAGTTAAGATATTGGCTCTGGCTGTAGTCATCTGAAGGCTTGACAGGCTGGAGAACCCACTTACAATCTCATTCAATGGCTACTGGCAGGAAGCCTTTGCCATATGGGCCGCTCCATGAGGCCGCTCATGACACGGCAACTGGTTTCCCCCAGAGTGAGTGATCCAAGAAAGAGGGTAGGAGATAGCAAGCAGGAAGCCACATGTTTTTAATGACCTTGTCTTAAAATGACATGCCATCACTTCTGGTGTATCCTATTGGTCACACGGACTGCCCCTGATACAATGTGGGAGGCAATTACAAAAGCCATGAATTCCAGGCGGCAGGGATCACTGGGAGGCTATCTTGGAGGCTGGCAACATCAGATCCATGCCATCCCATTTTTGAGAGCCACTCAGCTTTTAGTTATCTAGCCATGGTATGGACTACCTCTTCTAATCCTTGTCTCTTGGGAGCCAAGAGGAGAAACGCAGGAATAGAAGGAGGAGGAAGAAGAGGACAGAAATAGAAAGAAAAGAAAGAAATTTCTGCATTTTTTTTGGAAAGTCTTTCAGTTTTGTAGCTCCTAAGCCAAGATCATGTCTAGACACGGCACTTGGTGTCCCAAGACTCAGTACCAGGCCTTGCTGTAATGTGGTAGCTTATTCAGTATCATCAGATTCCTTTCTCCCACTAGCAGTCACTTCAACTATCACAGAGAAAATGGGGTTTCTGAAGGATTTTATTTCCCCAAAGTTATGAATTATGCCAAATGTTCCCCTTAGAACAAGAAAGTTAGTTACAATTTTTATTATAAATAATTACTTTCATTAAACCTTTTTGAAGACATTGCCTATTTTATGATCCACTATCCCTTATTCAACATCTGACACTCTTAATTCACTCAGGGTCTCTGCAAAATGTCTCACGCAATAAATATCTCCTTGGGTTTAGTTCCAGAAAAAAAATTTGACTCTGCAGGCAGGCTTGTCTGCTTTCTTTTAATAGTCCATGAAGTTGACATATCTCAGTATATTTCTCTGTCTTCTTTTGTTTTCGGGAAATCCAGAAAATAATCAAGGCCAAACTATAATCTGTAGCACTTTCTGGTCAACTAGTAACATCTATTCTTTCTCTATATTTGGTATGATTACTCTTCTCTTTTTCATTATATTTAAAGTTATATGCCCCCTCTAGTCCTTTTGCAGTAGGCAGGATTTATATTCCAAATAAATAGTAAATTATGACAGTTTCAGCCAAGAGCAAATGATTTTTGACTCAAGCTCCAAAGTTCAGGTCCACGTACATAAGCATTGTCACTCAGTTCCAATGGCACTGCTGAAAATGAAGGACTCTTAGCTGACCCCTCCAGTATCTTGAGAAGGAGGCTATCTTTTATATATGTTCTTTTTTGAAAATCATGGAGCCAGCCAGAGATGACTCAGATTCGTTCTTCCTTTGAGTCAACTTGGATACTATTTTTTGTGTTCTGAATTGTGTCTTCCCATCACAAAATTCCTGTGTTGAAGTCCTAACCCACAATAACTCAGAATGTGATTGTATTTGGCAATAGAGTCCTTACAGAGGTAAATAAGTTAAAATGAGTTCATTAGGTTGGGCCACAATCAAATATAACCGGTGTCCTTATAAGAAAAGGAAATCTGGACATAGACAAATACAAAGGGAGGACTATGTGAAGATACAGGGAGAAGATAGGCATATACTGGCCAAGGAGGAAGGCCTCAGAAGAAACAACCCTGTGGTCACCATGATCTTGGACTTCTAATCTCCATAACCGTGAAAAAATAAATTTCTGTTGTGTAAACCATCCAATCTGTCATACTTAGTTATGACAGTCCTAGTTAATTAACTCACTATTATATCCTCTCACAAAGGAATAAAAACTAAAGCTTTCAATATTTTCATAATTGGGATCAAACTGTAATTGTCTGCAATTTGGTTTGAAGGCAAGAAACCACACAGAAGCTGAACACAGGGAATATAGTGACAAAACCCAATTATGTTAAAGGTATTGGCTACATTCCAAGTGAACTTCTGGAAGTATCTAAAGCACAGTCGGCTGGATCAATGATTCACTGTTCTGAACCCTACTGGGGTAAGGTAATGCTAATAGGGAGAGGGAAGTATCAAAGACAAGATGTTTCCTGTAAGGCCCAAAGTGTGTGCTTCTCCACTCAGTTCTAAAATGCCACAGTTGGTCATATTCCTTATGGCTCAAACCCACCAATTATCATCTTTTGTTCCTCTTTTGAAATTGTTTGAAAACCCTGTGTATGTTAAATTGCTTTTCTAAACCTGCAGATTGGTAAAGAGCATAACACCTTCTCCTGTGGTCTGGGGAGAGATCCTAAAATGCAGGTGCCATAGGTCATATTCATGGTACATCTTATTGACATATCCTTCTTGCTTTCCCAAAGAAAGACAGAGGAGCCCATTTGGCCCAGAAGATTTTTGCAGTAGTACAGTTCTGCTGAAACCATACCCGAATAGCATTTCCAACATCTAATTTGATCTTACAGTCTAATAAAGTGTTAACTGTTGGGGTGGGTGGGGGGCATGGGGAGAGGCTGTGGGTAGAAATTCAGAACCAGGAAAAATTTGTCCTCTGTAGATAAGCTAAAGACACGCAGATATTTCCTTTTCTTCCCCTCTTCCTTTGAAAAAAAACTACAGTAGTATTTCCTTTTCATCAAGGGGATATAAATATTTATGCATCCAAAGATGGTGTTGCTAGTGACACTCAGCTTCTATTCTCATCTTCAAAATGTGCTGCAGACAGAGCTTTTCCAGATATTTCCATGCTATTAGGCCAATGGCCAACTTTGATAAATGAGGGCCTATTTCTGTTCTCTTCTCATCTCTGTTTGAAAGTACATGGTGATATTTTTCCTCAAGATATCAGTTGAACCCATCCATGCAAAGATGCAAACCTTTCAGTGAAGAAAGTAGGATGTTTAACTGCTGACTCAAGTATCCAGGTGCCAGACATATATACGTCAGAAGAACTGATGGATGGTGTGTCCCTTTATTCGTGTTTGTTATGATAACAGGACTGAGAAGTATAGTTCATCAGCTACTATTTTTTGTCCAGAGGGATCAGGAAGTATGAATGGTGGCTATGACAATGCCATCTTAGTCACCATCACGCATCCCCTGTACTATTACCAACTGCTTCCTGTAACTACTTCCTTCATGATTTTGTGGGAACAAAGAAGCAATGGCCAAAGTATGGTTGCTCACTGCCATCTCTTGAGATGGCTTGGAGTCATGGAGTCACCAATAGTCCTGGCATCAAAAGTATCAGTTCTATGCCTTACAGTTCCTAGGTGACCCAGTTGGTTGAGCATTGGACTCTTAATTTCAGCTCAAGTCATGATCCCAGAGTCATGGGATCAAGCCCACATCAGGCTCCACACTGATCATAGAGCCTGCTTAAGATTTTCTCTCTCTCCTTCTGCTCCTCTTCCCCACTTGTATTCTCTTTAACATAAATAAATAAATAGTATATATATATATGTATATATATATATATATATATATATATATATTTTAAAGTGTCAGTTCTATGACTTATTAGCTATATGACCCTGGACAGGTCACTTAATCCTTTCCTCAGGGCTTCATCCCTCACATGTGGGAATTTGCCCCAGCCCTCTTTTACTGGTTGTAGACTGAGGGATGATAAAGGAAAGTACTTTCTCAACTCTGAAGTCCCGTAAAAGGATAAGCAACCTGTCTGCACTTCCAACAAAGTCTTCAGGGCGCAAACCCAACAAGATCTTACACCTGCTTTCATGTTCTGCTCCACTAGCTCTCCATGGTTGTCTCCAAGAAGTCCTGCTCATTTCTCTTTTATTTGCATAGATTTTTGCCTTCTTAGTCATCATATCACTGAAGCCATCTTCAGATGCCACTCTGAACTCAAGAACATTCACTGTGATTGAAAAATGGTAAGGTTTCAGTCAACTACTGATTTATTTACTTTCTTATTACAATTAAGTTCTTGGTGAAGACACTACCTATAAGGTACAAACTTGGTTCAGAGTAGCTTATTCTCTGAAAAGTTCCTTAAAATACAGTGTTTTTGGCTTCCAAGATGGTCTTCTATGAAGGAAAAAAATTATGCTAGAAAACTTTGTTTAAATTCTTTCAATTTTCTTTCCTATTCTAAGGCAATCTGTATACTCTATCTCTGAATATCAAGAGGATACTCTTAAAAATATCCTTAAGTTTAATTTCAACATGTTTATGGCTCAGGAACAGGCTTTGCTACTTAAATGTATGTATTCTTCACCTACTTGGCCACGTTCATCAATGAGGACAGAAGTGACCCACCAGCCACACCAACGGACTGTGCTCAGACAGCAACACCAGCCACTTGAGCATCCCTAGCTGGGATGAGCAAGTGAACAGAGTCAACCACGGCCAGATGTGGAAGAAGTGAGCAAAAACTGACTAGGGCTTGTGGAAGAAATAGTGAGCACCCAGTCTTCTTAGTGGTAGTTGGATAGAAAGGGAAGCCCAGGTTTGTGGATTCTGGTCACCTCTCATTGAAAAGTATAGAAGAGTATTTGTGACTTGGGCTGCCCAAGTTAGGTACCAGGAAGAAACTGTCCAAATAATGGGTACAAACCTTGAGTAGCCAAAGAAATCTTGACAAAGAGTAATAAAACTGGAAGTACAACAATCCCAGATTTCTTTTTTTTTATTTTTTTTAAATTTATTTATTTTTGAGACAGAGAGAGACAGAGCATGAATGGGGGAGGGCCAGAGAGAGAGGGAGACACAGAATCCGAAGCAGGCTCCAGGCTCTGAGCTGTCAGCACAGAGCCCAACGCAGGGCTCGAACTCATGGACCGTGAGATCATGACCTGAGCCGAAGTCGGACGCTCAACTGACTGAGCCACCCAGGCGCCCCAATCCCAGACTTCAAAACATACTACAAAGCTATAGTAATCAAAACAATATGGTACTGGCACAAAATTAGACACATAGATCAATAGAACAGAGATCCCCCAAATAAACCCACAATTATATGGTCAATTAATCTATGACAAAGGAAGCAAGAATATGCAATGGGGAAAAGTCTCTTCAACAAATGGTGTTCGGAGACTGGACAGCTACATGCGAAAGAATAAAACTGAACCACTTTCTTACATGATACACAAAAATAAACTCAAAATGAATTAAAAGCCTACATGTGAGACCTGAAACCGTAGAATTTCTGGAAGAATACTTGGCAGTAATCTCTTTGGCATCAGTCTTAGAGACATTTTTCTAGACACGTCTCCTTTGGCAAGCGAAACAAAAGCAAAAATAAACTATTGGGACCACATCAAAATAAAAAGCTTTTGCACAGGGAAGGAAACCATCAATAGAATAAAGACAACCCACCAAATGGGAGAAGATCTTTGCAAATGACATATCCGATAAAGGGTTAATATCTAAAATCTCTAAAGAACATATACAACTCAACACCAAATAATAATAATAATAATAATAATAATAATTCTATTTTAAAATGGACAGATGACATGAATAGATATGTCTCCAAAGAAAGCATACAGATGGTCAACACACACATGAAAAATTGCTTAATATCACTCATCATCAGGGAAATGCAAATCAAAACCACAATACAAATCAAAATCATCTGTCAAGGTGCCTGGGTGGCTCAGTTAAGTGTTCAACTCTTGCTTTCAACTCAGGGCGTGATCTCACAGTTTGTGAGATTGAGCCCCAGCATCAGGCTCTCTTCTGGTCGCATGGAACCTGCTTGGGATTCTCTCTCTCTGCCCCTCCTCTGCTTGAGTTCAATCTCTCTCTCCCTCTCTCTCTCTCTCTCTCTCTCTCTCTCTCTCAATGTAGTAAGTAAGCTTTTAAAAATAAAAAATAAAGTCAAATAAAATAAGCTATCAGAATAGCTAACTAAGTGATGGGATGTGGAGACAAAGGAACACGCATGCACTGTTGGGAATGCAAACTGGTGCAGCCCCTGTAGAATACAGTATGGAGGTTCCTCAAAACATTAAAAATGGAACTACCATGCTATCCAGTAGTCACATTACTGGCTATTTATTCAAAGGATATGAAAACACTAATTCGGGGGAATATATGTACCCCTATGTTTGTTGTAGCATTACATACAATATCCAAACTCTGCAAGCAGCCCACGTGTCCATCAACAGATGAATAAAGAAGTTGTGGTATGTATACACGACCGAATATTACCCAGCCATAAAAAAGAATGAAATCTTGCCATTTACAACAACACGGATGGATCTAGAGAATATAATGCTAAGCTAAGCCAGTCAAGAGAAAGACAAATAGCATGGTTCTCTCATATGTGGAATTTAAGAAACAAAGCAAACAGACAAAGGAAAAAAAGAGACTAACAAAAAACCAGACTCAAATATAGGGAAGAAACTCGTGGTTGCCAGAGGGAAGGTGGGTGGGAGAGTGGGCAAAACAGGTGAAGGTGATTAAGAATACCATTACAGTGATAAGCACTGAGTAATGTATAAAATTGTTGAATCACTGCATTGTATACCTGAAACTAATATAACACTGTGTGAATTACTGGAATTTAAAAAGAAATAAATGAATATGTTGTAAAATAATAGCTATAAATCAACAGAAGGAAGTAAAGAGTAAGTAAGTGAAGAGTAAATCTCCACACCTTTCCCACACTAAGCTTTTCCTGATTTTTTTCTTCCCTCAAAACATAGATACACAAAATAATACAATCAAATGCTCCTACCAATGATACCGCAATATAATGTTGCTTCACGTTGTCAATCCAGGAGAACCGTTAATATTTGAACATTGCCTCTGGTTTCCTTCTAGCTAAATGAAAATGTGCTATCTTACATAGATCCCTACCACATATGAGAAATATTCCATTGGAGTGGGCGTTAGCATTGAGAAATGGACTTGCCTACATAAACCGATGCTACGGTTGAGTGTGATTCTAGGGACAAGGATGCTGAAGTATCAGAGAGCACAAGATCTGTGCCATATGAAGTTGTATCCTAGCTTTCCTGAGACGCTTCCTTAATTTTGTACTTTTGGGAGCATGTACAGCCTCAGACCCTAACCCAAGAGAGCTCCTGCATTTCTGGTGAAAGGTCTCTAGCCCCTTCTTGGATTTCTGCAAATCCAGGGAGAGGTGGCCATTTCTAAACCCCAGGGATACTGGGCAGGAGTGTGCCTTCTCTGATGACTGAGCTGTGTGGCCTGGACAAGGCAGTAACCTTAGTTTCCGCATCTTGAAAGCAAGGATGACGGTACCTACCGCGTGGGATTGTTGTGAAGATTAAATTAATACAGCTTAAATCAGAACACTCAGGTGATTTCTCACAGAAAACATACACCAGCTGCCAAGTTACCTTGTGGCTACCTAAACAAACAAACATGGCCAGAGCCATCACTCTGTCACAGGATTGCCTGGACCTCTCAGTCACTGCCACTTGTTTCTCTGGGCTTCCCTGTAGAGACATCAACTTCTACTTCAGCTCTACTTGTCCAGTTGCCCGTTGGGGCCTGGACGTTCCCCAGCTTTGGAGTTCACAAGAATCACTCGAAGGGCTTCTTAAGACACAGGCTGATGGGCCACAGCCCAGGACCTTCTGATTTTGATGGGACAGAGAATTTGCCTCCCGGACGAATTTTGAAGGAATGCCGATTTTGCGGGCGCGGGGACCACACACTGAGAGCCACGACTGAAGGACATCAACTCTGTCAAATCCTCTCTTCGTTCAGCAAACTCTTCTAGTTTACATAGGATGAGATCAAGTTAAAGTACGTTAATCTATTTATGATTCATTTCAAGCAATTCATCAGAATTTGTAGGCCAAAGAATACTTTCTAAGACGATTTTATAAATTGATTTCTTTCAAAGGGAAATTCCAGAACGAAAGAAAATGGAGAACACACCCACCACGTGGATCTGAATTGTCCCTTTGTAGGCATCACCCAACCTTGTTCAACGTTGGGTATTAAATATGGCTTGTTTTAAGTCTATTGTTTTTAGTTACAAAACCGACATGAGAAGTTGGGACTTGCTGTGTTTTTGGAATTACGAGACTGTAGAGCAGATGGTATAATGGAGGACAGAGCCCCCCCACCCTTTTTCTTTTCACTTTCTGCAAAGTGCCAGCTACAAGAACTTCTGAGATCACAGGGAGGAAGAAAATCTCATCCTCTTGATAGAAAATGAAAAGCCCCTCCGCATTTACAAAACTTGGAAAGGAAGTGGCTGTTCACTTCCTGATATGGAGAAGTAAGTACATGGGGCAAGGACCCAAAACTCGGAGCCTGCTTTCCATCATGTTACACACAGAGAAGGGACCCAGACACGCCAGAGATAGTCTATATTGGATACAGATGTCCTCGAAACAGCAAGTTTACTCTGTAAAACTGCCCCGGCAGCACCAGCTGCTTATGAAATCATGAGGAGAGAGAGGTGAGGAGGGTTACATGTTCAGACATATATTTACAGCGATTTTACAAACCTCATTATTTCCAAAGAAGAGCAAGATGAAAGCAGCCTGCTTATAAAACCAGACTCACCAATTAGCCCTACCATCCCCCACTCCCTCGAACACTATTTCTGCAAAATATGTGCACTAAAGGGACCACTGAGGCAATTATCTAGAGTATCCAAGAGAAGTCCTCTTTGATTCGATAAAGTTTTTGCTCTAACCGGCAGACTTCACTTATATAAATGGAACTGAAGGTCATTCCCTTATCAAACACTATGGGTTCAGACTTCATGTTTTAAAATGACATCTGGGGGCGCCTGGGTGGCGCAGTCAGTTAAGCGTCCGACTTTAGCTAGGTCACGATCTCGCGGTCCGTGAGTTCGAGCCCCGCGTCGGGCTCTGGGCTGATGGCTCAGAGCCTGGAGCCTGTTTCCGATTCTGTGTCTCCCTCTCTCTCTGCCCCTCCCCCGTTCATGCTCTGTCTCTCTCTGTCCCAAAAATAAATAAACGTTGAAAAAAAAAATTTTTTTTTAAATAAAATAAAATAAAATGACATCTGGCTAACAGTTCCTGAAGAAACTTCTCCCGGCTTCCTCTAACATTTTGCTTCATTTTCTGACCTTTCTGGCTAAAGATCAATCCATCCATCCATCAGTCCGTCCTTCCATCCATCCATCCATCCATCCATCAATAATGACTCATACCGCTCTGAAAAGCAGAATTGCTGGGCAAATGTTTCCAGGATTTGGGGGAATTTCCATTAACTATAAAATTGATGGAAACTTACATACTGTGTGCTTCTGGCCAAGAAAGGTAAGGATGGTACCAGCCAGAAAGTTGGACCATTGTTTCTTATCTGCAAGGAAATATCAACTGAAGTATTACATGTGATTTTGAAAATGTGGTAGCACCTTTGTGCTTACACTCATTGGAGACTGAAATTCCCAGAAAACTTCTGAGCAAGAAGGAGGCTGACAGTGAACATCCAGGGAGAAGAGTCCACCCAAATAACGTACTCTGGAGGCAGCTGCAGAAATAGCCCAGAAAGCAGGACTGACTTGGGATGGGGTTTCTCCTATGGTCTAGCTCTTTAAAATGTCAGGGAGCCAGGGAGATTGGGAAGATTAGTATCAACATATAGGAGGTGGATCTCCTACCCACATTTTCTGCCTTAACAGCTCCACACAGGCAGGCCTGGGGTCTGGAAATCCTCCAATTACCAATTTCTCTTCATCTGCATAACCCCATATACCTTTCCTCACCACCTGCAGCTGGTTTCCACTCAGAAGCTTTCCTAACATCCACAACAAGAGAAGATGCCCTATGATACCTCTCTTGGTCCACCATCACATTTGTTTTATCTTATTGCAGTTTTCAGGCTTCCCAAGAATCTGAAAGCTTGACAAAGCAAGGACTACATCTTCCCAGTCCAATTCCAGGGGTAATAACTCGTAGATACTAGCACAAAAGAAGTTCCTGAGACAAATAATGATGGAATGAGAATTGGGGTGGGGAATCCAGACCACTCTCAAGCTGTAGCTATCAAGAGCTTTACAGCAGTCATGGTTCCTACAGGAATCAGATTTTCACATTCAAATTATGATAACTTGAGGGCGTGTATTAGTCAGTGTTCACCAGAACCAGTTGGAGAGATAGATAGATAGGTATCTCTATTGAGAGAGAGATTTATTTTAAGGAACTGGCTAAATAAGATTGTGGCAACTAGTGAGTCTCAAATCTGTAAGGCAGCTAGTAAGCTCAAAATTCAGGCGCAATTTTTATGTTCCAGTCTTGAAACCGAATTTCTTCTCTGGGAAATCTGTTTTTGTTCTTAAGGCTTCCAACTGATTGGATGAGGCTCACCCATCCTATGGAGGAGAATCCGATTATAAAAGTCAGTGGATTGCAAGTGTTAATCACATTTACAAAAAGCCTTCACAAGAACAACTTGACTAACCTTTGACCAAACAACTGAGCACCATAGCCTAGCCAAGCTGACACATGCAATTGATATGTAATTGACACATTATAGGAGGGACTATTTATAAAAGTAAGGGAAAACAAAATTGATAGTAGAGTATATTGGAGTGAAAAACAACAGGGCTGCCATTATCTGTGGGTCTAAAAAGACAAGAAAAGGGGAGGAGTAAGTGATTACCAGAATATGGACAAAAAGAGCTGAGTGCAAGGGGTGCCTTAATTCAAGGCACTGATTCAGAGACCAGCAGCCTCAGGAAGGGGGCCAGAGCAACGGGTACTACAACATCCATGAGTCCCATTGGATGAACCCAACTGAAAACCACAGGCCAAAGGAGCTCCAGAAACTTTAGAGCAGCTGGTGGGCAACAGAATATTTTCACAAGGCTTCGATTAGCCACCACATTGAAAGAGCGAGAATACAATCTAATCCTTTCTGTAAATTAACAATGGATCTGATCACCTAAAGTTTGTGTGAACATTCAGTGCAACAGACTTAGATGAAGGGAACATTATCCTGAGACTCAGAGACAAAAACTTCTTTAAAAATCATTTATTATAGGAACCACATAGGAGTGAAAAATGTGGATACCTGGCATCAATTAATGGCTGTGAGAAACACATGAGCATTATAGAAAAGAAGAAAAAGCTACAAGGAGAGAAATGGCTGAGAAAAGGCAACACAATGACATGAACAACAGATAAATGGGACAGGGAATTATTAGAAGGAAGTCAGCAATATAGTCACAAAGTTAAATTTTCTATGGGAGGCAGTAAAATACAGAACTGACAATGTAAAAAAATAAAAGAAGTGATATGGAAGAGAACCTAGGGAAACTGCAGAAGCAATCATCGAAGGTGTGTTTGAGAAAGCAACTTTCATGTTTACAGACTTCGCCGAGTCTGAGGTTGAAAATGTGAGGATACAGGGGCGCCTGGGTGGCTCAGTCGGTTAAGCGTCCGACTTCAGCTCAGGTCACGATCTCGCGGTCCGTGGGTTCGAGCCCCGCGTGGGGCTCTGGGCTGAGGGCTCAGAGCCTGGAGCCTGCTTCCGATTCTGTGTCTCCCTCTCTCTCTGCCCCTCCCCCGTTCATGCTCTGTCTCTCTCTCTGTCTCAAAAATAAATAAACGTTGAAAAAAAAATAAAAATAAAAATAAATCAAATGTGAGGATACAGATTTAAAGCACGTTAGCGTGTTCCAGGAATACTCAGTAACAAGATCCCTACATCCTGATGGAAGTTGAATTTGAAAAGTAAAGGAAAATTTTATAAGCTTCTGGAATAAGCTGAATACAAGTTGCCTTTGGTCAAGTGCCTCTGCAACACGAAATACCAAGGGACAATGGAGTCACATGTGACTATGTAGCCTGGGCATTTTAATATGGCACGTTGCTCAAGAGGCAGGCAGACATTCAGTTGCTCAGAAAATTACCCTTGCATTTTGAACAGTTTTGACAGATGAGATGAATCAAAATTTAAATCTAATGTGTAGTTTACCTACCATAACTTAACACAACACAACACAACTTACGCTAACATAGCATAATATAAAGCTGTCTACAAAGTAACCCAGACCACATGTGTCTGACTTATCTATTTATCTCATCCTTTACAGACAACTGGCAGTGGTATGAAAGACTTGTCCGGGTTAAGCATCCTTCAGCATTCATGCCAAACCTAGAATCGAGAAGGTTCATGTTGATCAGCCCAGTCTGAGACCCAAGGGGTGGGTTACCCTACATCACTTCCCTCGGATTTCATTCGATTAGTAAGAGAAATTGTGGTGTTCTTAGAATCACCCCACAGCCATGGTGGATGACACCTAAAATGATTTTTTTAATTTTGTGCACTCCTGCCAACCATGGCTAGACATTCTTGAGTATTGGGGACACTGAATTAGAAGGAGTACTGAACATTGTGTTTCCTTTATTCATAAAACTGCAGATGTATAGGCCATCTCAATTTCATTGTAAATTACTTGAGTAATAATTTTTGGCCTCTTGCAACTCCTGGGTAGCTTAGTTGGTTAAGCGCCTGACTCTTGACCTCTGCTCAGGTCATGAGATCACAGTTCATGGGTTCAAGCCCCAACTTGGGCTCCACACTGACAGTGCTGAGGATTCTCTCTCTCCTTCTCTCTGTCCCTCCCCCACTCTCTCTCTCTTCCTGAAAATAAACTTTAAACATTTTATTAAAAAAATAATAATTTTTGCCTCTTTAACATTCCTGTTGAAGACAGCAGTGATTGGAGATTTTTAATTATAAAAATCCCAATAAATCTACTCAGGGGCCAATATTAGCTATTACTGAACAGTTCTTTACAAAGTTTCTCATATGGAATCTGTAAATGTCCCTTGTTAATGTTTAAAAATCAAGGTACACAGTATGATTTCAACTATGTTTATTTAAAAGCATAGAAAAAGGCAATAAGAAAATACACCCAAAGTATTAACAGTTGTATGCCTTCAGTATTTTGAGTGTGGATTTTTTCAGCATTTGTAATTTTTGTATAATGAACACATGTAATTTGTAAGTGAGAAAAAATAAATTCAAATAATTCAGCATATACTATATGTTATACACTTTAACGCAACCACATAAAAATTCAAAACAGAAGATAGAAAATAAAGTGTTAGCAGTATTTATCTTTAAGATGTAGAAATAAAAAAAAAAGTGAAATAACTTGAAAAAAAAAGGTGAAAGAACTTGAAAAAAAAAGATGTAGAAATATAGGAAGGGGTGCCTGGGTGGTTTAGTCGGTGAGCGTCCAACTTCGGCTCAGGTCATGATCTCATGACTCTTGAGTTTGAGCCTCGTGTCAGGCTCTGTGCTGACAGGCTGGAACCTGCTTGAGATTCTGTCTCCCTCTCTCTCTGCTCCTCCCCCACTCGTACTCTCTCAGTCTCTGAAAAAAAATGAATGTTAAAAAGTTTTTTGTTAAGATGTAGAAATATAGTAAAATTGTTTCTTCATTTTTGTAATATATTTTTATTTTTTAAGTTTATTTATTCATTTTGAGGGGAGAGCATGAGCAGGGGAGGGAGAGAGAATCTCAAGCAGGCTCTGTGCTATGAGCACAGAGCCCAACGTGAGGCTGAAACTCACAAACCATGAGATCGTGACCTGAGCCGAGATCGAGAGTTGGACACAACCAACTGAGCCACTCAGATGTCCCTATTTTTGCAATATGTTAGACCTTTTGACAACAGTCATGTTTTAGATCTATAAGGGATTAAATGAAGGAAACATGGAAGCATTTTAACAACGATTTATATTTCTTTAAGGAATAACAGCATGAAGAGTTTCATGGAGGAGTGCGATGACCCAATAAAAATAAAAATCATACAATAACAACAAGAAGTATTATTTATATAAAGGGTATTATGTGCCAAGTATTACATAAGCATTTAAATTCTTCATCTTATTTAGCTCTAAAACGACCTTATGAGATATATTACTATTCAGATGAACCATTTTACAGAAGAGGACACTGAGGCTGAAAAGGAGTAAAGCCTTGTCTAACAGCTAACAAAGAGGGAGGTCTATATTTTAGATCAAAATTTCTAGACTGAAAGCAAAGGGTAAAGATGAAAATGGAATATACGGGAAAGGCTCTCTCCCACCCAGGTCAGGACCTGATTACTAGGACCAAGTTAACTTCTAGAGAAGAGCCCTCCTCCAACCTAGATGCTCTCCAACTCATGAATATCTAACACTTTCATTCAGTCTTTACCTGCACCCAACTCCCCATATGAATGGTCTGCATCCTCAGCAACCTAGCCAAGCCCTCTCTATCAGCATTTGCATAATGTTCACATGGGGAGGGGGGAGGGGAAAAAAGGAAAGAAAAAGAAAAAGAAAGAGGAGGAGGGAGAAGAGGAGGAGGGAGCACCCACGATACCAGTGCAATCAGCAGGCTTTCTTGACCTCCTGGTCAATCTATGATACGTTATCTCAGCTCTGTGGACCCCTTCTTTGTAGCCCTTCTCAACCTTATAAGTCTATGTTTATTTGTGAAATTACTTTTAAATCACCTGTCTTTCTGCCTTGATTGTCAGCATCATGATAGCCCAAATCCTGTCTTTTTTTTTTGCCTGTACCTTGAATTTGTCCAGCACAGTCCCAGTTTATGCCTATTTTTCTGGCATATTTACTATTAGTGCCCTTTAACTCTCTGACAGATCTGGTTTGGAGAATGAATTGTATAATAGGCCTTTTTGAGTTTAATTGTATCTTCACCACGTAGAGTACTTAACACATGCTGAGACGTTTCTACATAGTTGTTGAATGAATGAATGAATGAATACCCCATTACTCAAGTTCCAATTTCTCACTTTGCCCAATGTTAAGCAAGAGCTTTCTCTTGGTAGGTTTTGTTCATGATGTTGAATTGAAGTGAGATGTCTAGTCCTCTTGTCACTTGTAGGTAGGTCAGGGCTCACCCCAGGGAGGTAGGAAAACTCTCAGTTATGGGACTAGGTATTCACTATAGGAATTTGATCTGATATAACTGTGGGAGAAGCTGGGAAGTGAAGGTCCAAGAGGGGAGTGGATGATGAAGGGGGTCACCATCTAGTTGTCTGTGAAGCCAGTGTCAAGCCACCCATGTGGGTCTATAAAGGGGAAGCTCATGGCCAGGTTGTGGGAGTCACAATAACTTTCAGAGCATACTGACCAGGTTTTCATTACTGCCTTCCAAAGCTCGCTTCAATTCATCTTTGGTCAAATGCAGCTCAAGACTGTGCAGGGAATGGAGCCTGGGAAACATGGTTTTTACCTAACCAACTTGACATAGCACAAGATGGCAGACTTTTCTTCTACTCCTCTGTGCACACACCTGCACTATTCTTTTTATCTGTGGCATCCCCCTCTCTAGTGGTGTCCCCCAGACTTCTCAAATGACCCTGTGTTCTTTTCCTGGGAGAAAATGTTCAGGGTGGTTTGCCCCAATTCTGAGTTTTCCTCTGAAAGATGAAGGAATATTTCTACAAGTCCCTTGTGTTCCCAAAGTCACATTATTGTTATTGGTTTGACTTGCAAGACTGAATTGAGGAAAGAACTGAACTTTAGGAGAGCAACACTTTTCCTAGAAAAACACAAACCCTTCCACATACAATGGTGGAACCATATTAAGCTTATACTTTGGCTTCTATTAGTTTCCATGAGGCTCCCTGGTGCATAATCACTATGTATAATATAGCTTTTATCAGCAAGGAGGGAAAAAATACCTGATTTTTATTTTTTTTAACGTTTATTTATTTTTGAGACAGAGAGAGACAGAGCATGAACAGGGGAGAGGCAGAGAGAGAGGGAGACACAGAATCTGAAACAGGCTCCAGGCTCTGAGAGGTCAGCACAGAGCCCGACGCGGGGCTCGAACTCACGGACCGTGAGATCATGACCTGAGCCGAAGTCGGACGCTTAACCGACCAAGCCACCCAGGCGCCCCAAAATACCTGATTTTTAAAATTAGTTTCTAAATGAACTCAAACCACATGCCCACTTTGTCTTAAGGGCGATCCCAGTTCCGGTCGAAGCTGCCATATCTCAGAAAATCAGGTCATAAAGAATGTCCACAACCCTTCCCCGGCTAGGCTGCCATACATCAAGCTAGAACTGGTTAGAGAAACCCAGACCCAAGACCAGTAGGCAAACCTGGGAGTAAGAGCCAGTTAGCACAGCACTAATGTCAACTTGATGGGCAGAAGTGTGTGACCATGAATTTATATTCAGAATCACAGAAGCAAGGAAACTACAAAGATCAAGTCAGAAAGAATGAAAGACAACATATAGGGGTATAACTTAGAATTCAGACAAGGTATAGGGGCTACAATTTAGGCATAAGAGTCTAGATTTATTTTGTGTTGATATTGTCCTTCAACCCTACACCCTGCTGTTCTGCTGTTCTGACTTTGATCCCTCTCTGTCTTTGTCTTTCTCTCTCTCTCCCTCCCTCACACACACACACACACACACACACATACCACCATTTAAGTGCTTGTGCAAACTCTGACAATAGGGTAAGATATTCAACAAATCCAGACAAAAACAGGAATCAGCCAAACTACATGCTTGTTTCCTACAAAAGCCATGTGAGTGCCCTACCTTTATAAGGCCATTGATGACACTTTGATTTACTGTGTTGCACCTGTTTGTATCACTGCATGGCAGCCATTTTGACGGTGTAAACAGACAGACTCATGCTTGGTTAGCCCGAATTGGGGGCGACCGTATCTATAAATGTAGAAATTCACAATGTGGGAGGTAGACTGTGAAAGCGTCAGTATCATGGCACGTAGTTCCTGGTCTATAAATTTCTATCCTCTGTCTCACCAAGGAATCATACTCGCTCTTCCCGCATGGTATCCAGCCTTTGCTATCATACACTATGATCATCTATGTCACATTTGTCTCCGAGCAGACATAAAACTCCTTTAGGTCAGAATTTGCATCAGAATTGTCTTTTTATTTATCACAGGCACTCAGTTAAGTGTGTCTAAATATATCAAAAGATATGAGGATGATAACATTACTCAAAAATTCAATCTGATTATTGTTCTTGTCATTTATATTGTTTTACGTATTAGTTTATTGTTTTCTTATATTTACTGCCAGTTTTCAATAATAGATTACTTGAGGATTACAATATTTTCTCTTAATTTGCAAGAGAATATCATTTGAGTAGAGTAATGCCATTTTTATTCAGTGTCCAGGAGACCAAGAATCCAAGATGCGTGAATATTGCTACAAGACAATGAAATTCCAGAGGAAAGCTACAAGGCTTAGGCACCCTGTCAGCCACCAGCTCTGGTGCTCCTGCAGCTATGGGACTGAGTCACAATAAGCTTGGAAAATAGATGTCCAGAGTGAGGCTTATTGAACTTGAGTTGCTATACCTTCTATGATCTCACTCTCCCTATCACCATCTTTTCTGTGTGGGATCATGATAGCAACAAAGGATATAAAATAGAAAAGGATCTCCCAGCTATGTAACTCATTGTGCCTCATAGGCATGATCATTTCCCCAAAGACACCTCCCCATCAGGAATCTTTGGATCAGCCTTTACTGCTTCTTTTCTGTGATAGCTGTGTGATGTGTCAACTTGGCAAGGTTGAACTACAGTCTCAAGAATTGCCTTTCCAGTATGTTTTTACATACTGGATCATTTACAAGAGGTATCTCTTCTAAGAGCTGGAGGATGGGGAAAAAAGGCAACAGCCAGTTTATAGCATACCACACCTTCTGTTTGATATTCAATCAAACACTGGTAGAGGTGCTTCTGTGAGGGGTTTTTCACATGTAATTAAAACCCTTAATCAATTGACTATTTTAATCAAGGTCTTGGGTGGGTCTGGCTTAATCAGCTGCAAGTCTTTAGCAGAGAATTTAGAACTTCCCTGAACCCAGTGGCTCCACACAGAAGCTGAGTCTGTAATTATTCCCCCTTCTTCCTGGATCTTCCTTCTTAACTGCTTGTCTGTGGGCAACCAGCCTTAGCCCATGCCCATGGGGTTCCAGCCCACTTACGATCGTCCCTCTCTGACTGCCTACCTGTGGTGTTTGGGCTTACTCAATCAGCCACAGAATTGTAAAATCAATTCCAAATAACAAATCCATATATGAAAACCACATATCCTACTAGCTCTGCTTCTCCAGACAGGTAAACCCCCTCTCAACCCCAATCATCCATGTAGTCACTCTCCGAGTCCTGTCAATCCCTTTGTCTAAGTAGTACCTTAGTCTTGCTGAAGATGACGATGCCACTTGGGGAATCCAGTTCCAACTTCTCACTTCTCCCAGGGCTAATGGAGAGCAATTTGTTTCTGTCCTTCCACCCACCTCAAGCCAAGTCCATACTACCATCAGCTCTCACTAGAACAGCAAGATAGTTTCATGACCTGCTACTCAGCACCCCATTCTTATCCAGCCTACTTTCTCCATTGAAGACAGGATAAACTTCCATAAATATAAGCCCGAATATGTCAGCTTCCACTCAAAACCCTTCTGTGGTTTCCCAGTGGGTGAAGACCAGATCCTTGACATGCCCGAAAAGCTTCTGCACCACCTGGCTTCTCCTCACTCCTCCAGTGTCCCTTCATGCCACAGTCTACCTTTCTACTGCTATCTAGTGGCCTGAAATGTTCTTCCAACGTTCCTTACGTGGTAGGCAGAATATTAGTCCAAAGATGTCCACATCCTAATTACCAGAACATCTGAGTTTGTTATGTTACACAGCAAGGTGAAATTAAGTTTGCTAACCAGCTGACCTTCAGGTGGGATGATCATCTTGGATTATCTGGGTGCGCCCAACATTATCACAGGATCCTTATTAGTGAAAGAGGGAAGGAAGCAGGAGAGTCAAAGTTTGAGAGATTTGGAAATGCTACACTGCCAGCTTTTAACATAGAGGAAGGGACCATGATCAAAGGAATGAGGGTAGTCTCTTTTTGCTGAAAAAGGCAAGGAAATGCATTCTTTCACTGAGCTTCCAGAAGGAGCACAACTTGGCTAACATCTTGACTTTTGGCCAGTGAGATCCATTTTGGACTTCTGACCTGCAAAACCGTAGGATAATACATTTTTACATTTTAAGTCACCAAGTTAGTAGTAATTTGTTAGAGCAGCAAAAGGAAACTAATATGTCCACCATTGGGAATTACACAGCAGTAGAATTTCACAAGTGATGAAAAATGCTATCAACCTTTAATTTTATAAATAAAAATAATTACTATGTACTATACTCTTATTTTCATTCATGAAAGGACTTTTTAATTTTTTTGTTTTGAAATAACCGAACTTACAATCAACTGCAATAATATAAGGAATTCCCATTTACACTTTATTCAGATTCACTAATTTTTAATATTTTGCCACATTTGTTTCTCATTCTTTCTGTGTTTCATTCTTTCTTAACGTTTGTTTGCCAGTCTCTTTTTCTCTCTTACTATCTCCTTCTGCATATACACACACAAGTGCAAATAGTTATTATTAAGAGAGACAATTTTAACACAGAAAACTAGGAAGGACACATCTCAGAATAAAGCAAAATCTCTTATATTTAATAACTTCATAATATAGTCCTTATATTTTCCTTGTTTTATCACGGTAAAATTCATTACGGAGAAGTACTCATTCATAGAAAAGCATGTGGAAATCATAGTAACTCTTCTTTATGTATCTTTACTCATACTTTTAAATTTAGGCCTCATTTTTGGTTAAACCTTATACCTTCACACTAGAGTTGATTCCCCAATTTTTTGTTCCTCTTGAAACCTGAACTTCTTAGTGCCCACTTGACATTTGCAGCCTGAGAGCCAGAGGAGCTCTCATTTGTTAGCCCCTTGAAGGTAAGAATTATAGTGCCATCTACCTTTTACACACACTGTATAAAAATGTAATGTTTATACATTTATACACACAGTGACACAAACAACTGAATGGGGGTGTGGAAGGAACTGTAAAGGAACAGAGATTTTAGGCTTTTTGTAGGTTATTGAAGTTAAACTGGTATAAATTCAGATTATAGCATTATAACTTTAGGATGTTAAATATAATCTCCATGATAACCACAAAGAAAATAGCTATAGCATATGCACAAAAGGAAATGAGCAAGGAGTTTAAATATTTCACTGCAAAAAATCAAGTAAACACAAAAGAAGACAGTAAAAAAGTAAATGAGGAACAAAAAAATCTAAGACATGTGGAAAACAAATAGTAAAATGGCAGAAGTCCTTCTCTATTGGTAATTGTGTTAAATATAATTGGATTAAACTCTCCAGTCAAAAGACAGAGATTGGAGAATGGGGACAAAAACATGATCCAACAGCATGCTGTCTACAAGAGGTTCACTCTAAATACAAAGACAAAAATAGTTTGAAAGTGAAAGGATGGGGAAAGACACTCCATGCAAACAGTAACCAATAGAGAACAAGGGTGGGTATACTATCAGACAAAATAGACCTTAAATGTTAAAAGTTTATAAGAGGAAAGGGAAGATACTATATATTAATAAAAGGTTTAATACAGTGAGAAGATAATACAAACATTTATGTACCAATTCTAGACCATCAAAATATATGTAGCAAATCTATAGAATTGAAGGAGGACATAGATAGTTCTATAATAATAGATGTAGACTACCAAATCCCACTTTCAGTAAGATAGAACAACCAGACAGATGAGTAAGGAAATAGAGGACTTGAACAACGCAACACATCAACTAGATCTAATAGACATAAACAACATGCTACCCGATAACGGCATACACATTTCTCTCAAGTGCTCATAGGATATTTTTCAAGAAATCAGAAACCTTTGGTAGAAATGTAAAATGGTATAGGCACTGTGGAAACCGTAAGGAATATTCTCAAAAAATTAAAAATAGAATTACTATATGATCTAGCAATTCCCCTTGAAAGTAGGGTCTGAAAAAGATACTTGTACATCCATGTTCATAGCAGCGTTATTCATAGAAGCTAGAACATGGAAGCAACCCAAGTGATCATCAATGGATGAACAGATAATTAAGTTAAATCTTTCATAAACATAAAGTAGCATATCACTCAAAAAGAAGAAAATTATAACACATGCTACAATATGGATGAAACTTGAGGACATTTTGCTAAGTGAAATAAGCCAGTCACAAAAAGACAAATGCTACAGGATTCCACCCTACGATGTACTTAAAGTAGTCAAAATCATAGAGATCAAAAGTGAAATGGAGGTTGCCAGGTCTATGGGGAAGGAGCGTTATTGTTTAATGGGGATAGATTTTCACTTAGCAACATAGAAAGCATTCTAAAGATGGATGGTGGTGATGGTTGCACAACAATACGAATGTACTCAATACCACTGAACTGTGCACTTTAAAAAGATGGTAAATTTTATGTGATGTGTATTTTACCACAATAAAAATATTAAGTAAGCAAAACTTTAGTAAATCCAACAGCAAAGTGCACTATCAACGAGAGACTTTCCTTCAAAATCTAATCTTATCCGATTTTCTAGGCCAAGGTAACCTGCAGCCAAAATCACAATGACATGTCTGCCATAGCACAACATAATTTACTTCATCAGAATCTTTCCACAAAGACATCATTGGAAATACAGGCTTTCAGTTGGTCCCTTTATAGAATTTAATAGTTAAACTTCTCTGAGTTATCTTTGCCTTTACAGGACTAATTTCTAAACCACCACAGATACCTAATTATATTCTCCCCAGCAAGCATCCTTCCAACCTGTGTATAATAAGAAATTGTTAAAAGATATCAGCAAACTATTAATTTTCAAATATACAAATACACAAGCAGGCTTTAAAAGACCGTATGCTACTTTTCTTTAGTTTCCAAACCACAATGGATGCCCTTGGAATGATTGTTCTAAGTTTCCTGTGATAAGTGAAATCCAAGGAGTTTCCACAAATGATACATTTATAGTGGAAAAATAATTTCACTCATTTGTTGCCTCATCCTCGTGTTTTTTTCCATATATATACAGATATATCCATATAGATATGTTTGGGATGAAACAGAAAATAAACAGGAAGCATTCTTGCCGTGTTTACAAAGCAAAAAAGAAATGTTATGATTCTGTAAATAAATAATGTTTTTACAGTACTTCAGATTTGGCAGGACATCTGGTGTGGATGTTATCAAGGGCATTAGAAGCAAATGACTAAATTCTGCTCTCAGTTCCTTACTATGCTACCATATGGAAATCTTTTTTTCCCCTTACTCTATCCTTCACGGACTTGGGAGAGACAAAATCATAGTAGAAATGACTAAACTGCTTCCTACCAACTCTTGGACTGCCTAACATTATGGTCTGTTTTTAGTATAAAGACTCAGTTGCTGATCTCAGCTACCTTAAGTAGGTTTCCATGCATTGACTTGAATCATGAGTCTATAATGACCGAAAAATAGTTGAATAAATAAATAAGTGAGACGGGAAAGTTCTCCCAGTTAATAAATGTAGAAGAGAACACAAGAATAGAAAATACCATTAGAACCAATAGTGAAAGTTGTCGCAACAAGATCTACCAATAAATCCTAAAACTTTCAGGAGGAAGACAATATTTGCCCAATTGCAAAATATCTCCCCTCAAGATATTTATTGGTTACAAGAGGAGAAATAGTAATTTTTTAACATTTATTTATTTTGGGGAGACAGACAGCCAGAGCATGAGGCGGGGAGGGGCAGAGAGAGAGGGAGACACGGAATCCCAAGCAGGCTCCCAGCACAGAGCCTGACACAGGGCTTGAACTCATGAACCATGATCATGACCCGAGCCGAAGTCAGATATTCGACTGACTGAGCCACCCAGGCGCCCTGGAGAAATAGTAATTTTTTAATGGAAAGAGCTGGCAGATGCCATCTTAGCCAAGTAATCAAGGTTAACATCACCTATAATGAAACATACTGGCATTAGGCACCTCTGATACAATGCACTAAGGGGGCTCATTATCTCAGTGACATTCTTGCTAAACACCTACAAATTTAATCTTTTCATGAAAAAAAAATTAGACAAATCCAAATCATAGGACATTCTGCAAAATACGTGTCCAATATGCTTCAAAAGTGTCAAGGTCTTGGAAGGCAAACACACACACACACACACACACACACACACACACACACAGAAATTATTACAGACTGGGAGAAAATATGGAGACATGAAAACTAAGTGTAGTGTGGAATACTGGATTGAATCATGGGCTAGAAAAGAACACCAGTGAGAAAAATTATGAAATCTGATTAAATCTGTAGTTTAGCTTAAAAAAAGGGGGGGGGTGGTCTAGGTACTAGCCCCTTAATAAAATTCCCCTAGTTACCATAATGCAGTCTAAAAAGTAGCCCCCATGGTGAGCCACTGTGACTATTCACTGCATTTAAGAATAAAGAATAATTAAGGATGTGTGAACAGATGCTAATAAATTAATGCTTCAGAAGCTTCTACTGATACACAACTCAGTCTAAGGAGACAGCATCAAGTTACAAAAAATAGTTTCACACTTCACAAGCCATTGAACTTCTGTCTGCTCTCACTGGTCTCTGAATCTGTTCCTCCTCTCCTTTTCCCATCTGTCTCATTCTCCCTCTTCTCCCTCCTTCACCCAACCTTCTGTCCTATGTTAATACATAGTATAGAACCGAATTATATTTTTAGGTAACTGATATTATCAAGTTTTATAGCTTGTCTACCCAAGTTTTAAAAACTTTCTCTTTCAAAATAAAAAGCTAAAGCTGTATTAAGATGATCGTTCTTCATGTAAACCGTAAATTGATATAGTATGTGTGAGGTTACTGGCTCTTGATAGAAAATGTTTTCCTATATCTGGCAAAAAGCTTAGAAGCCCATTCAGAATGATGTTGTCTGAATATGTATTCATGAGATACTCTGAAATAGACAAAAAGAAAAGAGCACACAAAGACTTCATTCTTTAACATTATAAATCACCCCTGTTTTGACACTCTTATTCATAATCATGCTGCAAAAAGAGAGTTAAATAAAATTCTCTTACGTTCCATTCTCAATCACTACTGTTTCTTCCGAAAAACAAATTATATTGGGTGATAATATGGTATGAATGAGATAAAGGAGAGGTGCTCCATGAAAAGCTACCCTATAATTTATACCAAAATTAACTTCAAGTGGGACTCAAGCCCTTTCAGAATCTGGCTGTCATCCTAAATGCCTTCACTGGGGGATGCAAAATGCTATTGCTTTTTTCCCCCCACTTTGCTCCTGATTTCCTAAGTTGAATTACCTCTAATTTAGCTCTGAAAGAGTTTAATCAAGAAAGATCCCAAAGATCAAGGAGGATATGAGTCTATGTTCCAAGAGTGAAATCAAATATAGCATTTCTCAAATGCGTCAGTATTAGGTTTCCTCAATCTATTCTTCCTTCATTCTCCAATCCTGCTTACATCTGGCCCAGGATGAAGTAAATGCCAAGTACAGGAAAGGGGAATGGACTCCAGGTGTGTGTAAGTATGGGTGTGCTGGTTGCAGGGGTTGGGGGAATAGGGACTTCACTCCAGGGAGAGTATTCTATATTTAGAATAGCCTGCTGAGTGAAACGCCCCAGCTATGTGCAGAGTTCCCAACCACATTTTTACTATGACATCACCAAAATAACTAGACATTTGAGGAAACCTGAAACATGAAAGAGAATGATCAAGATACAAAATTTTGAGCTATAGCAAACAGAGACAATTTCGGGTACCCAAAGGACATTTATTAAATCCTTCAATGAGTCCCTCAGAGACATAGGAAAAAAAAGTTTGCCCTCATAAAACAAGAATAGGGGAGCTTTAACAAATTAAAATCATGATTGTTCAGATTTCTAAAATTTCAATAGAAGGGTTGTAAAATGCATTCAAGGAAATCTACAAGAACAAAAAAGAAATGGAGGCCATAATTATGGCAGATATAATAAGGGACATAGAGATGATTAAATCAAGACTTCTCTAGCAAACACTATAGATGCCTACTCACCAACCATTCCCCATTTCAACCTTATTAATATTTGGTTTAAAGGAGACCTCCAATGGCTTCTCCCTTTCTTCTTCACTCTTCCCTCCACTTTCTGACTGGACCACAGGAAAGTTACCTAAGGAAGAAGCAACCACCTTGGCAGGGTGAGGGTGAATGGTACATGCTAAAGATTATGGCTCAGGAAAATAGGATGACCCTGGGTCTTTATGGCGTTGTGTAATTGCCATACCAGACCTAGAATTCTTACCTCTAGATTTCTTCTTATGTGAAAATTCAAAATTATATTTTTTGAATGAAGCACTTCAGTTGGATTTCTGTTTACCTGGCAATAGAAATATTATCTAATAAGATAACACTAAGAAGGCATCATTTGTTATTAATTAATAACACATAATGTTACTTATTTATAATATTCAGATTATATCTGAAAAAAATGCTACTCAAGCCAACATCCAACTAATGGGAAAAAAATGAATAAAGAGGGAAGAAGAGGGAAAGACGGGAGGTGAGGAGGGAGTAGAAAATAGATGTGAGGGATTTTCAAAGGAATTTAAAAAACAAAATTCCAAAAGTTGGAGGGATACAAGGGTCTTACATTTGGAAAGGTTTTGCAAGTGCTGGAATAATTAATGGAAAATTTCCACCATTTTGTGCAACAGAGATAAAGAGATAATCTTAAAAGTCCTCTGAGAGGAAAAATAAGTACTATACATAAGATATACAAATCAAATTGAAGAAAAATTTAAGCCAGAATTCTTTTTATTAAAAGATTTTTTAAGTAATCTCTACGTCCAATGTGGGCTCGAACCCATAACCCCAAGATCAAGAGTTGCATGCTCTACCCCCTGAGCCAGCCCTCTGAAGTTGGAACTCTTAGCTAGAGTGTCTAACGAAACATTTTCAGACATGAATGGATTCAGAAAGATTATCTTCCATATAGCCTTTCTTAGAAGTTGGGTCAGGATGTGCTTCAGCAGTGTAAACCAAGAAAGACCACGGGGATCCAGCAAATATTCATCTAACCCCAAAAAAGTAGTGAAAAACTGTATTAGGACTATCGTTCTTTCATCTTGCTGCAGAGCTCTTAGTCTAGACGGAAGCACATAAGTGAAAGGTAATTAGAAACTCTGAGTAGAAGATGGTTTCCAAGATAGTTGAGGCCCAACTATGAGAGAATGAGTACAAATTAGAATAAAAAATGGATGACTTCCCAAAGAAATTTGATGGATTCCATGTGACAGATTTTATGTATTTCGTAGAAAGGTAGGACATACTAGCAATATAGTAATGGCATATTTTTACATTTCCATGTATTGATATAATGAGATTTGGCACTAACTAGTAACTTTTTAATGACTTGGGAAATGCTTATAATTCACTATTGCTCAAATAAGAGAACTGAATAGGATTCTATTTTCATAGCTAGGTGATAATGCTTGTCTTGGTCAGCTCAAGATGCTGTAATGAAATACCATGGACTGAGTGGATTAAACAACATACATTTATTTCTCGTAGTTCTGGGCCATCTCAGGGTCCTGGATGATTTGGTTCCTGGTGCGAGCCCTCTTCCTGGCTTGCAGTTACCTACCTTCTCACTGTGCCCTCACATGGTGGTCAGAGAGTGCTCTCAGTCTCTCTCTTCTTTAATCCCATCATACGGTCCTCACCTTCATGACCTCACCTAACCCTACTTGGCTCCTCAAAATTCCACTTCCAAATGCCAACACATTGGGAGTTAGGGCTTCAGTAGAAGAATTTTGAAGGGACACAAACATTCCATAATAATGTTAAACATTTATTATTGCTGTGGGTGAGATCATTTTTTTAAAACTTCATGTGTATTAATCTATTTAAATCCCTAAATCATACTGTGAAGTAGATGCTGTTAATATTGTAAGTAGTTTTGTTATAAATTAAGATTTTTATTATCTGCTTTACAGTTGTTGAATGACTTTAAAACTAATGTGTATTGCTTTCTTTCGATTTTTTTTTTTTAATTTTTTTTTCAACATTTATTTATTTTTTTGGGACAGAGAGAGACAGAGCATGAACGGGGGAGGGGCAGAGAGAGAGGGAGACACAGAATCGGAAGCAGGTTCCAGGCTCTGAGCCATCAGCCCAGAGCCCGACGCGGGGCTCGAACTCACAGACCGCGAGATCGTGACCTGGCTGAAGTCGGACGCTCAACCGACTGCGCCACCCAGGCGCCCCGCTTTCTTTCGATTTTTAATATTTCTTCAGATAAAGCAAATAATTCGTCTCACATTTAGATTATATTTTTATATACAGAAGTGTATTAAAATTATTTTCATTTGGAACTTTTGATATTACATATTATTCAACATTTATTCAAACTTAATTTTAAAATTCATCTTGTTCTATGCCTTTAAATGTCAGAAGTTAAATAATCTCCTGGCTCAAGGAGTCGCTTGGACTTTTTTAAAAAGTGAATTGAGGAATCAGTGAATTGGTGGCTTACTTTATTGGGAATATATGAATTTCTTCAAAATGTCAGAAGACTAGTATAATAAGTGGCTCATGGAGATCCAATTGTATAGATCCACGGTACAGAAAAGGTAATTTTAGTCTATTTTAATTTATCTAGAATCTTGAATGAACTTTAATTTATATAACCACCGGTACATCCCACTTGGATACATCTGTTGCGCTATGATAAATCGTGGTGACCTTTGAGAATATTGGCGAAACATTTCATGGAACAGGTAAGGGGAGAGAGTCTATCAAATAAGACACTGCTGAGGAACTGGCCAGAATCCAGATTTATTCTTCAGGGTGTTTCTGAGTTACTGTTGCCCCCCAAAATCCCTTGAACAAGGAAAGCAATTACTTTGGCACAGGGGAAAATCAAGAGTTAGCTTCTCTTCTACCATTTAGACTTTATCGTTGGCCCCTTGCTCCTCGGTTGGGCTTCTTGGGAGCCATCTTAGGTTTCTCTCTATCAAGAAGCTTGGCTAAGAATGGAAAAATACTGAGAGAGATCATCTTTCGGATGCCCAACCCCTCGTGTACACACCCCGTGCAATCCCCAGAATTTGTGATGTGAGATTTCACTCCGGTGGTCAGGTCACATGGCACAAGTGACTTTATGAGTGGAGATTGTCCACGTGGACCAGACCTAATCACATGTGCCTTTTATGTATGGCTCTAGAAGTCATCAACAAAGAAGTCTGTGGTTTGAAGCATGAGAAGGATTTGATGCACCCTTGTTGACTTGAACATGAAAGGGGCCATGAAGGAATTCCAAGGAATTCCAAGGAATGTGGAAGCCTCTAGGAGCTGAGAGCGTAAGAAAATTCATAAGAATAAGGTGGATTTTTCTACGGAAACTTCAGACAAGATCTCAACCTGCTGACACCTTGATTCTCAACACAATGAACACTGAACACTTCTTTATGTTGCAGAAGGTCTTGCTGTAGATGCCCAAAGAGCCACTCATTTACAATTTTATGACATAGGAGTAAAGCTAATTCAATTAATTTTTCCTACTGTGCCCCCATAATACACATGATGGGATTGGTTGTTTTCTTCCCATATTATTTTAATGTAAAAATATAAACACATGCCTCCATTTGGAACACAGGCCCAGCATTGGGTTCAGCACCGTCCAGAAAGTGAGATCTTCCCTGAAGGAGTTTACAGTCTAGTCGAAAAAAAATAACATACATACCCAAATCAATGTCATATGAGGAGAAAGAGGTATGTTATTAAAAATGAAAATAAATTTCTGTAATCTCAGATATAAATTTAGAGTCACATTTCAGATACAAGGGCAATATTTTCTTGCTAGAATAACACAGGAGGTTTTATCAATAACATGGTAAAAGGATCTGAATCTGATGGGTAATTGAGCTAAATAGTATTTTCCATCACCTCAGTAGAAAGCCATGATATCACTCTCTGTTTCCAAAAATGTTGTTTCCTCACAGAGTGCCCTGGATTCAGTTCAATTCATAAAAGTCTTCTTTGGAAATTAGTTACTAGTCTCAAAGGAAAATTATGAGTTTTTAACCTTACAGAGGGTCTCCCATTAATAAATCATGGCAGAGTAAAGAGGGCCCGTTCCTTCCTTGCAGTGGGACTCAGCCCTCTTGGGGTGAGGTAATGTGCCCATAGAACTGGTCCCTCACTCAGGTATTTCCCAGGCTGAACAAGCAGTTCACTCTTAGCAGTCAGTTGAAGCACTTCACAGAGATCTCCATGTTTCCCTTACACATTTCATCAATCCCCACCAGGAAATAAACTTTCTGGACATGTTGCTCCCAATTACTCATCCTTGGGAGGGAAATTAAATATGCCAATAGTATTCATTAGCACCTCACCTGTAGAGAATTTCATGGCTCATCAGCTATCACTGGGGACTTCAGAGAACAAGGTCCCTAGGGAACAGGGAATCGATGACAGGATGAATCACATGGGGGAGGAGGAAGGAGGACTTAGGAATAGGTCTGGATGCCGGGACACTGCTGAGTACAGAGTATATTGGGAGTGAGATAGTAGGAAGCTTCTCTGGGGGAGAGAAGAAATTATAGAGAAGAAGAGGGTGCAAGAGGTCGCCTCTCCAAATAGATGGGACCTTCTAGATGGGACCTTCTAGATGGGACCTTCTACAGGTGAGCAACAAAGGTTTAGAAAGGTATTGAACTTCCCCCAAGACCATACAAGTGACAAATCTGGGGACATGAGCCAGAATTAGGTCCTTTCTCTCTTATGCTTCCCTCTGATTCTTGTAGGCCTGTCAAAGTAACATTTCCTTCTGAGATTGCAAGCTTCTGAATCATGAGAAAGGATCTAGTTTTTCCTTATTTTCCCTGGCAGCGTTTGGCACATAGGAGGTGTTCATAGGTGTTCATGGTGCAGAATGTGTATTTTCTTAATCAAGAGCATCTTACTCCTGTTCATGCAGCTCTCCAAAACCTGTCCTGCCAATGGTCTCACACACACACACACACACACAGACACACACGTGTGCACGCGTGTTGTCACCAGTTCCGGATGAAATGTCTGGGTCTTGATTCCTTATGCATAAAGAATCATCCCAATCTGACCCTTTTTTTTTTTTTACTGACCCTTTCTGCGATTTTGATTGCTGGTATATATTTTCTCTACATGAAAGTAACAGAATTTGTATCAGTGGGCCCAAATTTACCTATGCATTAGAATACATTAAGGAACATAAAAAAAAAACTACAGATGCTGGAACTCTAGCCTTCATATTCATTTTTAATTGTTCTGGGATGAGGTTCAGGCAGCAAGATACTTAAAAGGTCCCTAACTGATTTTAATGTACATCCAGGATCGAGTACCACTGATATAAATATTACTTCCCCGCAGAGGAAAGCCCGTCCAAGACTAATGAAATCAGCATCTCTAAGGATGGGGCCAGACAGTGGTATTTCTCAGGCTGTCCCATGTGATTTCAATGTGCAGCCAGGGTTGAGAACCTCTATCGAAACAATGGGTCTAAGACAGTAGTACATACAAGAAACATCCAAGGAGACTTATAAGATTATGAATCCAAGTGGCACCCTGGACCTAAATCAGGCTCTTTAGTTTACAACCCCCCCCCCCCATCTGTCATGCCTGGTGAGGGCGGGTGGGCAGCATTAAGGAGAGGAGACCATATGTAACTTGCTTTGTGGAGCAGCTCACATGCGACTGCTGCCGCTGCAAAGGAAAAGGTCCCCAGAGAGCCTCTGAAAAGGAGATTCTGGAGTGTTGACAAGCAGGATAGTGTCACGCGTATGGGCTTCTGTGCTTCCAGGTGGGGCTACTCTTACTACTGGCATCTGGGAGGAACATCATTGCCTAAGACGGAACAAAGTTTAGGTCTACAGAAAGTACTTGTTGAATGAATGAATCTAAAGGAAGCTCTCTAGGGCCCTGAACCTCGGGGCCGCGGGGTATTTATCTACACAACAGTTCTTGTGAAACTTGTTTAAAAGAGTTTATTGGTAATAAACAGGTGCAGCCTACCGATCCCAGGGATGATGAATTTCAGTCCTATTGCCGGACACTGCTGCTAGTGACAAATTAAGAGAGTGTCAGCTCTGAGTATCCACTGTATTCTGTACTTGTCAAGCCACTCACTAACTAAATGGCAGAGTAAAGGGTTAGGACTGCAGTGTGAGTCCCCTGCAAAAGCATCAGTGTCGTTTTCCAGTCGCGCGAAATCGCCCTGAGCTGGTAAGTGAAGCCGGCAAGTGGCCTGGCGCACACATAACCCGTTTCATATAATTCCAGCAAAGTTTCAAAGTGGTTATTGAGACCTGCTTCGCATCGCTTTGAGTGCCCAAAGAAGATTCCTTCTCCTTTTGGGTAACAGGACATTTTATGAGAAGTTGCCTCTCATCTCAGGGCTATGGATTTCAAAACCTCACCTCTACCCCTCAACTTGATGTCGACTCCTCGGCCTAAACATCCAAAGAACTTCTGTTAAACAAGCTAACCGCTGGAAATATTATGGCTGCCAGCTGAAAGAAATGAGGTGGGTACACAGACCACATAAAACAATGGAAGCCATTTAAAGACAAAATGTACAGAGTAACGAGGAACAATTTCGGCAATATTGAAAGCATGTCAACGGCCTGCTGCTCTGGGCAATGCTCTGCAAATCTTGGCGTTCACCCACCGTGGCCTCGGACTCCCTCTGGATGAAGCCTGGATAACTGGCACCTTCCATCTTCAAAATCAGCCTTTCTGGCCAGACCACAGAGGGTCAAGGCAACCATTACAAACCAGAACTCTCCAGTGCTGCCCTTTCCTGCTGATTCAAAGAGGGGCAAGACCGAGGGACAGTGTGCAGTTGATTAAGTGGCCATTGAATTAACGGTGTTATTCCTTCTGGTTAGATTTGCCTTTGCCCTTTTAATGAGGCGCTTTGTTGAACAAGAGCTCCATCTATGGGAGAAATCAGTTATACTGACTTCTACCCTTAACATCTTGATTACAATTTACATTAGACCCATGGTTCTCAATAAGAGGTGACTTTGCCCTCCAGGGTGACGTCTGGCAACATCTAGGACGTTTTTTGTTGTCATAACTGGTCACAACTGTCATAACTGGCTAGGTAGAAGGTAGGATACTGCTAAACATCCTACAATGTTATGGACAGCCCTACACACCAAAGAATTTTCCCACCCTATCAATAAATAAAATGGGAGAAATTCTTCTTGGGACAAGAGAGTCCTATAAAATTGATGCTTACATATGGGTTCCGCAAGCCACAATAAAACCATTTTTATTGAAATATTTTCCTATTCCCCCACCACTACACTGAGATTTTTGTCTCCCTACCTTTTCCTGCTGCATATGGATGTGACAAATTCTTTTACCCTAAGGTGTTAATGAGTGACTTAATATATTAATATATATCTGGGCTATTTGAAAAAGGAAAGTAGAGGAAGATGATGATACTTAGGGCAAAAAATGCATTGGTAATGGTAGAGTTTTAGGTAGGGGCCCCTTCAGGGGACTGAAACTTCGGGTTCAAGTGTTCTCCTTCTAGATTTTCTCACGGGGCGATCCTACCCTGTGGTTGGTTAAATAAAAAAAAAAAACACATCAATTGGTGCTCAGACCATTGTAGGTGACATTATCGTTGTAAAAGCCCTCATAGGATGGACACAACACAAAATCAGCTTTCTTGGATTCTCTACTCAACACATGCCATTCGGCAGGTCACCATTCAGTATCTCAGGCAGTTTACTGAGTGGGATTTTGGTGGACTAAAAACTAACAGTCACCTTCTGAGAGATTTTCTTTCAGTCCACACAGAAGCACATGTACCACTGAAATTTATGATAGAGCAGATTTTTATAAAAATATAGCCGTGGGCCAGGATTTTCTGTCCTTTGAAACCTCCTAATCGTGGACTACAAATAAAACTTGAAGCCTCGTGCTTCAGGACTGTCACAACCTCAGGTGCTTTAAGAGATAAACTCTTGCCCCATGGAGAAGAATCTTCGTCCCAGCTATAAAGCCTACCACTACCACACTCGAGGAGACCCCACTCTCGCTGCTCCACTTCCAAGAAAAGCAAAGGATCAGCTCACTTGTCTGACAAGATGAGTATCTTTCTTCATCTACATGGCTTTGTGTCTTACCTTTTCTCTCTAATGACTAAGCATGAAATTCATCTCATCAATCACTGGGAATCTACAGTCTGCAAGGCAAAGCCATGGGAATGCAGAGATGATTTAGAGAGTCCCACTCCATGAGATAACCAAGCAAGGGTGTTATAGCTGCATACTTGACTCCAGTCCATTTTTTTCCATTGTGGCATGGCATCCGGCCCTGGATATTGCAGGTAAAGGAAAAGAGGCATTCTTGAAAGTTATCGGCTCATCTTTCCTGTCATTAGTAACAGTGCACCAACTATTAAACCCTGAAAATCACTAAGAACTTGCCCACGTTTTGTATGCAATATCTAGATTTCTGTACTATGACTGTACCAGGCAAAGTATATAGTGAGAAGTGTTGGAGCATCCTAAAAATTCATATTAAATGAGTAATGATTTAATAACTTTCATCTTCAAGTGCCATCAGCAAGAAATTGTACAGTTTTATGGGAACTCTTGATTTATTGGTCCTGAAGATTGCCTCAGCACAGCCAGTTTGCCTCATAATTTGTGGGAAAGAAGCAAGATTAAAAAGAAGTTTGAAGGGAAAAAATGAGTTGAGAAAAATTGGCAACAGGGCTTGTGCAATATTAATTATAATTGAGAAGAGAACATCCCTGCTGAATCTAGGGCATTTTTATGTATCGTGTGCACTAATAAAACCCTGTGTTCCCCAAACTCGCTGATGTATGATCATTGTTTCCAGTCAAATGGGTCTGATGAGCAGTGAATATTAAAATGATATTCTTAGTAATTGTAAGTGCAAAAACATAAAGTAGGAAAATAATAATGCACACCTACAAACACCATAAACTGTGAAAGATATTGTGTTTCTCTCTTCTCAAGTAGTATTTGGTGTCATGTTTGAAGGAGTGTGGGATGATGGAAGAAAATGAATATAAATGATATATAAATAACATAAAATATTGAAGCATTTTATCATCTTTGTTCCAAAGACAATTACTTTCCAGAATATCGAAGCACTCATTCTATGACCTACATATGGTGAACAAAGATGAAGACATCTGGCCAGACTGCATCTATTCCTAAGAGATTGGCCCACCGCAGTTCAATCTTGGACTATGGTGTTTGAGAAGATGAAAAGTCTAAGTTACATACTCATAGTTGTGTTTAACGGTATTATTTGCTAGTCAAAATGTGCTGAATTTTGGTTTGCTGGAAAAAAATAGCTCAGTTCTTTTTGCTGTATATTTAATAAATATTAATACTGTGTCTACATAGGGCTTACATTACCAAGAATATGTAATTGCTTTGGCTACCAATAAATCAAGGTTAATAGTTAGGCATTTTGGAGCAATTGCTTAGATTTCTCAAGTTCCATTTGAAAAAGTAAAGTTATTAAATCATAACCCATTTGTTACGAGCTTATAAAACACTACAGTTTCAGTGACATAGCCTATATACTTCAAATATGAAAGGCCAGATTTTCTACGTTAGCCTCTTTCAGAGTGCCATGGATGATCAAGATTCGAAGAACTATGAATTTTACACTCATTTCTGCAGAACTCTGGGGTTCGAAGAAGCCAAAGGTCATCTGACCAGCCCACACAGGTTCAAGACAGCCATGAGGAACCAGAACTCTCCAGTGCTGTCCATTTCCTTCTGGTCCAACTTGCATGCTATTTCCTAATTATGCCTAGTCTACTGTAGCCACTGTTTGTCTCATTGAAGATCTGAAGGCTCCCTACAGTTATCCATTCTATTTGGGGGCAGATTTGACTATTAAATACAATCTTTTTTTACACCAATCTCAAATGTTTACCTTCCAGTATTTATCATTGCCAATGTTGGTCCTAGAATACCATCAAGGGACAAATTAAAAATGGTTGGGGGGGGCGGAATGTAGGTGTGTGTGTGTGTGTGTGTGTGTGTGTGTGTGGAGTGCGTGCTCCCTTCTTCAGAGATGACTCTTGCAATATCTGTAGACAATTAGCCAACTGCCATTGTCCATGTCCCTACTCATTACCTTCAGACTTTTCTCAATGGGCTGAAAGACTCATATGGATGACTCCTATATGAGTTTCTTCATGTAACTTAGAATCAATTCTCCTGTAAAGTTTTCAGAATTGACTGCAATAATGGGTTGGCTCCTCTGTTCTCAATATACTCTTCTTTGTCCATATGCATTTAAAGTGTAATATCCAGAATGGCAGTAATAACACAGTGGTCCAGAGATGTTCCCTCCTTTTTCATTCATGTCTTTAATTCAACAAAATTTTATCAGGTGGTTACTATGTGCTGGACATTCTGCTGTGTTGAAGGTACGACAATAGAATGAAAGATTCAGTCGCTGTTGTGGTGGGAAAGCTTTAAATGAGTACACACCAGTAGACATAAATTACCCCCCTGTAGTGAATGAAATGAAGGCAAAGAATTTAGGTGCTTTAAGCAAGAAGAACAAAGAGAGGGGAGCCTGGCTGGTTCAGTCAGAAGAGCATGCGATTCTTGATCTCAGGGTCGTGAGTTTGAGCCCCAAGGTGGGTGTAGAGATTACTTAAATAAATAAAATAAAGTGTAAAAAGAAAATAATAATAATGAGGAGAGATCTGATTTAAATTTTGAAGTCAAGGAAGATTTATCCAAGGAAGGCACGTTGCATCTGAGACCAGAAAAATGACTGAGATCATTGTTATTACTGTGTCGATGGCAGATTCTATGACCAAATTAATTTAAAAGCAGCTATCAATATGGGGACTCATTTTGACCTTACTCTCTTATTACACATTTACCCATTCTTTAAAAAATAATTATTGAGCACTATTATCTTAAAATAAATAAATGCATATAAACATACACAGATATATATTTTAAACATACATGTTAAGCCCATATAAGGCTCTCTCTGCCAGGGTGTATATGTTAATGTAATCCCTGCTGTCAACTTTTCAAAAAATACCTCAGACAAGTGAGACAGTGGAAGACAAATCATTCCCTTAATAAGCCTTTCCAGGAATCTTGCCCAGGACGGAAGTCAATCTTACTGGCCGCTAGTACTCAAAACCTACCTTATTCATCTTGTTGTAAATTGAATTCACATTTTCTCTCTTTTTAATCTTCTCACACTCATTCCTTCATTTATTTATTCTACTTTTCATCCTGGACCTCTAGAGCACAAAGCACTTTTGTGTAAATTAGGATGTTTCTACTTTCAGGCAAAGGAATTGAAAAAAGGACCCCCTCTGATAGACCAGATAAGAAGAGGAATCCTTTCTTCTGAGCCGTCACCATCCCTCTGCAGGGATGATATCTGCCCACTGGCAGAAAGTTGGTTGTATTTCCACCCTTTTTAGACACGCTTTTTCTTCCATCCTTGAGCTCTGCTCCTATACCAAGGAGCACCATTGCCTTTTTTCACAATACCTCAAAAATTATGGAAAATGATTTACCATTTTTATTTGCAAGCTCTTTCTGTGTTGCAGTCTGGAAGATTGATCTTGTATTAACTTTTATTTTTGCCCCTTGGAATAGGTCATCAACCTTTCTGAACCCAATTTCTATCACATATAAGATGAGGATATTAATGAATACCTTCTCCCAAAGAATTTCTGTAGATTACACAAGATAATTCATTTAAAACACTTAGTACAATGCCTGGAACTTCTAAGAATCCAATAAATCATAGTTATTATTACTTCTGGTCTTTGGAAGGCAACTGCCTGAGCCAAAAAAGTAGAATAGCCAAAGTTTCATTTTCATTTATTCATATATCTTATGTTTCAATCCCCACCTACCAATGACGGTTTTCCATGTTTAAAATACAAATAAAACAGAAAGAAAATAGCCATGGAAAGTTGTGATTTTACTGTCATCCAGAAATATAGCATAATTATCCCAGGAGTGCTCAAGCCATAAATCTGCTCTTTCTAAAGAAATTCTAGAAAGCCACTGTTACTGTCTTTAGGGCTGTTTTAGTCCATTTGGGTTTATACCACAAAAATATTATAGACTGGTTGGTTTGTAAGCAACAGAAATTTATTTATCACAGTTCTGGAGGATGGCAAGTCCAAGATCAAAGCACCAGAGATGTGGTGTCAGGTGAGGACCCTCTTCCTGATTCACAGAAGCTGTCTTCTCACTATATCCTCACATGGCAGAAGAGGTAAGAGATCTCTGGGCTGTTTTATGGGGGAACGAATCCCATTCACGAGGGCTCCATCTTCACGACCTAATCAGCTTTCAAAAGTTCCACCTTCAAACACCATCGATTTGGGGATTAGATTTCAACATATGAATTGGTGGGGTAGGGATGGGGGTGGGGGTGGGGGGCACAAACATCAGTCTATGGCAAGGGTTTTAGCCTCACCAGCACAATTCCCAATTCTTGGGAATATAATCTTGTTTCCTTTCATTTCCTTCTGCTTTGGGGCTACATGCTCACCATTTGACTTTTAGGACTTGCTCGTCCCTCTTGAGCATTTCCCACATCCAATTTTCATAACATGCAATTACCCATTTTCTTAAATCTAGATCCCATCCTTGATAAGTCTTCTCTTCCTGTCAAAAACGTTCCAAAGTAATAGAGATGTTCTTCAATGATATCTTTAACTTCCCCCTCTGAAATTAAATCCTCTTTGTTCATCAGAACTGAAGCCATAGGACCAATTCTCCTATTTATCTGTTCTCTTTTTGGAAAAATCAACTTGTAAGAGAAGCTGGTCAAAAGTATATCAGACATTCTACTTTCAGCCCAATGGTACTCCAGCAGATAGCCATGGGATTGAGTTCCCTCAAAGAATCCACCACTGGATTTGACGACCTGTGACCTGTGAGACAGCTTCCATTTCCTCCATCTGGTCCAGCTACTTCTGGTATGCTCAAATAACAATAATTTTATTACTATCTCCCTTTGCTCGCTCCCATGTATTTTCTGACATGCTTCCATTTTTTTTTTGTTTTATAGATTTCCAAACAGGTATGTATATTCTTCATTGTCTTAGATGTGATTTTTGACTGTCACTAAGAATGTCCTAGATATTGAAAGGGCACTGTCCACACAACAGAGTCAGCTGAGGACTGAAGGGAGTTTCAGGACTCAGCCAGGCATCATGTTCTCTGAACATTCAGACCTGTGTACTAGCTACTTTCTAAATCCAAAAGGATCCCCCAAAGCCTAAAAATTCAAGATTGGCCTTAAACCCAAATCCAAGGGAAATAAAGTTGTTTCTAATATTTGTGCATCATTTCACCCAGTGGATTTATGCCTTCTGCCTACTCATCTTTACTCTTTCTGCCCACTTTTCACAGTATGATCTTCTAACTCCTGTTCACTGTACATTGTTAATAGCTGTTAAATTATTTAAAGGTTAAATTTAATAGATCTCCAAGGTGTAATCAGGGGGATGTATATCTTACCTTGGAAATTTTGGCATTTGTTTCTAAAATTATATAGAATGAGGTTAGCAACAAAAAGGAACGCAGCAGAAAGGAAAAGAAAATGTCACCAAAAACTTTAAAGCCCTCAATCTACCTCTGATAGGTCTATTTTTCCAATAATGATAAAAATAATAATAACAATAATAATATAAATATCAAAAAGCTCTCATTTATAGAGTTCTTATTATGTGCCGAGGATTATATCAAGTACATCCCACATATTGTCGCATTGTTTCCTTAAAGCAATTCTGTATGATGAGTAGATCCCTTACTTAGCTCTATTTTGCCTTTGAGAAATTAAATAACTTGACTAAGATCCCCTCCCAACTCGCAGTTAGTTAACAGCAGGTTCAGGAATTACATTGGACACCAAACAGGAGGCTCTAACCACCCAGTTGGGCTTCCTTTTGCTTGGCCAGGATGTGATGTCTTCAGCAGCTTTTCTACAGGACTGTATATTTGAAGGCCTTTTGTTCTGTTTGGAAACCTTTCAGATTTATTGATTAAATAACTTGTGCACTCTCAACAATAGCCAAATTATGGAAAGAGCCTAAATGTCCATCAACTGATGAATGGATAAAGAAATTGTGGTTTATATACACAATGGAGTACTACGTGGCAATGAGAAAGAATGAAATATGGCCCTTTGTAGCAACGTGGATGGAACTGGAGAGTGTTATGCTGAGTGAAATAAGCCAGACAGAGAAAGACAGATACCATATGGTTTCACTCTTAGGTGGATCCTGAGAAACTTAACAGAAACCCATGGGGGAGGGGAAGGAAAAAAAAGAGGCTAGAGTGGGAGAGAGCCAAAGCATAAGAGACTCTTAAAAACTGAGAACAAACTGAGGGTTGATGGGGGGTGGGAGGGAGGGGAGGGCGGGTGATGGGTATTGAGGAGGGCACCTTTTGGGATGAGCACTGGGTGTTGTATGGAAACCAATTTGACAATAAATTTCATATGTTGGAAAGAAAAATAAATAACTTGTGCATCAGAGTGGCCAAGAGTTACTTTCCGAGGCTGTGCAGAGCGGGTAAGAATACGTTTCTTCAAATGCGTAGCTGTTCACAAAACGTTGTATGTTTATATTATGCTCATTGGACTGTGACAATTAAAGTGAAATAAAGAACAAGTTCTTATCAGATGCTTTCTTCCTTCTCATTTGTGCTCATTGGTTTAATCCTTAAATTACAAAGGATACTTTGACTAGTAATTTGAGCCTGTTGGGGTTACAGATCCCTTTGAGAATGGTGAAGATATGAAATCTTTTTGTAGAAAAATCTCTATACTCACATGCCTACAAAAGCTATCTAAGTTCGGGAAGATTTAGGGAAACCTAAAGAAGCCTGTCTGTGGAGCCTTAAGAATCCAAAGAATTCATATTAAGTATTTCCAATCTAGTAAAATAAGCTCAGATGTCTGTCTTTTATCCAGGACAACACAAAAAATGAGAGACCAGAAAGCACACTCTCCTTTCTCCACCGTCTTGGCCTCTCGGGATGAACCTTGGGAAGTCCCAGCCCATCATTAAGGTCACCCCACTCAGGCAGACAGGGTGAACCTATGCACGTGTGGCCAGCCAAGGAAGAGAGTGGGGATTGAAAGACAGCTTGTGTGCTGTGTGCCAACCATGTACCCCAGCATTGGGCTGCACCCATCAAGAGTAGGCACCTTTTCCTAATTTGCACAGAGACATTTGTGCATGGGTTAGCCAATGTCCTACATGGCCACCTGCACCCTGGACTATACAGCAACTAGAGATGCTCTGATTTTGGAGAAAGCTCCCCTCAGTCACAAGTCAAAAACCCCACTCCTCCTGAAAGTTAGCTCAAAATGGATCGAAGACTTAAATCTAAACTCTTGAAACCATAAAACTACTAGAGGAAAACACAAAGGAAACTTCTTGAAACTGGTCTTGGTGATTGATTTTATGGCTATGACACCTAAACCACAAGCGGCAATGCAAAAATAATTAAATGGGACTACATCAAACTGAAAAGCTTCTGCCTCGCAAAAGAAACCATTAACAAAATGAAAAGGCAACCTATGGAATGGGAGAAAATATCTACAAGCCACACATCTGATAAGAGTTAATATCACAATATATAAGTACTCATCCAACTCAGTAGCAAAACAAAACCAAACAAAAACAATTCAATAAATGAGCAAAAGACCTGAATAGACATTTTCCCAAAGGAGATATTCAAATGTCCATCATAGAAAAATGTGCTCGACATCACTAACCATCAGGGAAATGCAAATCAAAACCACAACAATAACATATCACTTCAAACCTGTTAGAATGGCCAACATCAAAAAGACCAGAGACAAGCCCTGGTGACAATTTGAAAAAAAGGGAAGTTTTATGTACAGTTGGTAGGAATGTAGGTTGGCGTAGCCACTATGGAAAACAGTATGGAGGATCCTCAGAAATTAAATATAGAACTACCATGTGATCCAGAAATGCCACTTCTGGGTATATATACAAAGGAAATGAAATCACTGCCTTAAAGAGATATATGCACTCCCATGTTCATTGCAGCATTATTCATAATAGCCAGGACATGGAAATAGTCTAAGTGCCTATCAATGGATATATGGTTAAAGAAAAAGTGGTATACATATACAATGGAATATTAGCCATAAAAAAGAGGGAAATTCTGCCATTTGCAACAACCTGGGTGAATCTTGAGGACAAGATGCTCAAGTGAGATAAGTGATGCTCAAGTGAAATATGCTAAGTGAAATAAGGCAGAGAAACACAAATACGGCATTTCACTTACATGGGAAACCTAAAAGAATCACACTCATAAAACCAGAGAATTGATTGGTGGTTGCCAGAAGTGGGGTCATGGTGGATGGAGGGAATGGGTAACTGTGGTCGAAAGGTACACACTTCCAGTTATAAATAAATAAGCTCTGGGAGTGTAATTTTCAGCATGGTGGCTATCGTTATCAATACCGTATTGTATATTTGAAAGTTGCTAAAAGAGTACATCTTAAAAGGTCTTATAATAGGAAAAGACATTGCAACTACATGAGTGATCAACATTAATTAAATGTATTGTGGTGATCATTTCATAATACAGACATACATCAAAACATTACACAGTACACCTTAAACTTACACAATGTTATATGTCAATTACATTTCAGTAAAACTGGGAAACAATTAAAATTGAAAAAGCTCCGGTTCAGCCCACTTTATCTTCCTCCTTCCCAGCCTGAAGCACTAAGTCACTTGGCATCTGAAAATTAAGTCCATAAAGTTTCCTTGTGTTTAATCTCCACTCTGCACTAGAGCAGTGTTCGGATGATCGTGTAATATTTTCATTAATCCATTGTCATAGACACAATTTGCTAATGATCATTTATTCAAAATAGGCTTGATTTGACCAAGAAGATTTTGCTCCTTTCTTTCCCACCCGCTTATTCACCATGGCTTACATCCATGCAATAGTTTTGAAATGCCATCCACATTCCCTAATAAGCTTCATACTGAATTTCATTTTCCAGTAGTGGCACAGGCACAGTGAGGATTTTTGTGCCTAGTATGATCTAGACTTAATATAATTCTTAGCAGACTTCATCAGCTCTAAAAATGCCAAGGATCTGGAACTGAGCCTTTTATCTATGCCACAAACGTTTCTGAAACATCTATGTGCCAGACATTGGAAAGCCTAGTGAAGATAAAGGTAAGAGTAGGTCATGTCCATCTTTGAAAGGTACAATCTTGTCAATGTGATTAAATTGGATATACAGGACCCAAGGGTTTGCTCATAAGACTCTATCAAGAGGAGATAAGCCTTGACCACATGTCCATTGGGATCTCTTTTGGTTGGAGTTGTGTAATAGTAGTTTCATACTGACATGAAGAGCAATGTTGGATGGTTTGGACAATCTGCCTAAAGGCAAGAGAATAATCCAAATGGCCTCTGGGATTTCTTTTAACCATTATACTTTAAGGCATTGACAGATAAGTCAGTCCTCTGAAGTTTTATCACATACTTGGGAGAGAAGGAAGCTGAAGGAGACTTACTTGTATTGAACTCACTTGTCTAAGTTACAGAATTTAGACATGGAATATATTTGCAGCCTACCAAATCAAGACCCCTACTCTTGACCAGATGAAGACGCTGCACACTAAGCTTCAGGGAAGAAGGAACAGGAGGAGACCAGAATTTCTCTAAACTACCACATTTTAAACTCATGTTTCATTCTGGCTGTGCTTTCTCTGTGTCTTGCCCCGAATCTTTGATATGGTTCAGCCTTCCCTTTGTCTCCTGTCTTTTTGTTTGTTGACCTATCTCTCCAGATTCTGACGTTCTGTGTTTTCTTCGCCATGATCAAGGAATGTCTCCTTTTATTGACTCAGGGTGCTTAGGACTACTTCTATTGATAAGCCTCTCTAACATGCCTCATGACACTTCCCCTAAGACCAGCATCAGTAGACAGTATCTCCCATTCCCAGCATATACCATATCTTCTCTGGCTCTCACACCCAAATGTTGGATATCATATCCTGGTACAAGTGATGACCAGAATGACAAAAACACACTGCAGTGACTAGCGAGTGATCTGTCCCTTAAATGAGTGTTGTTGCAAATTCCACTCTGTTGGCCGTCTCCTTGGAAAGCATGATGATACTGAGGGTCTGTTACCATTCAATCACTCATCGTATGCAAGAATATCTTCATGGTAAGAAAGTCTTTGAGAACAGTGTAGAAACTTAAATGAGTTACCATCACAGTGGCTCTTGAAGGTAGTTTAGGCTTGGACCAGAGGCCCTTCTCAAGACAAGGTTAAGATGATTCCATGGAGGCATTGTCAGTTTTGGCATTAGAGGAAAGGGGACACTTATCACAGTGCAGCAGCCCTCTTGGCGGTTCTCGGTGGGGTGTTGATGTGTCCCTAAAGCAAGTTTCTATGCCAATATTCTGTCATTTAGACTGTTGGTGAGTTGTTGCAGAACGGGTCAAGCTATGCACACTTCGTGTTATTTTTGACTATTAGGGGCAGCCCAACAAAAGGAACATTTGCTCTGGTCCAGAGACATAGTGCAGGGGAAAAGGAGATAGAAAGAAGCAGGGAAGCAAACCAAAGCTAAAATAGCATAATGAATGACAGTAATGCAATGTTCCAAAAATATTCTATTGGGTTACACTTTGAATAATGATCATGTCTGGAAAAGAGAACTATTAAGGGCCATAAGAATTTATAGAAATGCTCCGATCCTGAAGGAAAGATGAATAGTTAGATGGGGCTTTGGAGGATTACAGCAACAAATGCAGTCAGACAATTTCCATTATAATCTTTTATTTAGAATGGCATGTAACTCATTTGTGTTGTTGTTGGGTTTTGGTACTGATGCACATATGCCCTGAGGTGCATTTTTATGAGTGAAGAAAATAAATAAGAGGATTTTCAATCGATCTAAGAAAGGTTAATCCTTTTCAACTGAAAAGCTCCCATGCTTGCCTACAGGGCTTACTGGATTTGGGTCTCCCTGAAGTGAAATGCTTTTTTCCCCAATGCATAAATGTAACTACCTTTTATTTCAAGTTAAGAACGTGAAGGTGGAATTTGAGGGGTGTTAACGTTTAAAAAGAGCCAACAATTGATTGACAAGATAGAGGGAAAAAGGACAGAAATTATGGAAAGGTAGTTCATGTCTAATAGGAAGGGATAAGCAAAAGAAGAAGAAATATAACAGCAATGCCTTGAATTTGTAGACCGCTTTAGCGTTTATAAAATACTTTACTCGTGGAGATGGAGACTTCTTAAAAATAAGAAATTTGTCTTCATTAATCTTTGATTCCTTGATCCTTCACGGAATACCTGGCTCACGTAGAGACCCAATACGTTTTAGCTTTGTGAATATACCAAAGACCAGTTGAATGAAATAATGTATTATTTCATTTAATTTTTGCTATAATCCTATAAGTTTGGAGTTATTTTCCTAATTTATATAGGAAGATTCAAGACACATAGAGATAAAATGACTTGTCTAAGAGCACACGAGTCAAACGTACAGCCAGAGTTCAAGGCCAACTTTTCTGTCCTTGGACAGAGCTTTTTTACAGTAATAAAGCTCATATTCTAGGTTGAAATAGGGTTGGCACAGATTTTGAACTAAAATTTAGATCGGAAAACAAGAAAGGAAGGGGAAAAAAAGAAAAAAAAATGTGCTTTGTTTTATTTTTTAAGGTCAATTGCTATACCAAGTGAGCAATTGCCACAATAATTCTCTATGGGAAAAATCTCCCATGAACTCAGTGGCAGATGAGGATAATCATTTATTCTCAGGATAAGGGGACTGTAAAGGGACTGATCCAGGCTGGGATTAACTTGATGGCACTGCTTCGAGATACAGGTTGTGCTGAGCTTGGATCCTCACTATGTGTTGGCTCAGAGATCTTCCAACTGTATTCATTGTAGGGCCCAAGCAGAAGAGTCATCAGCTACACGAGTTGTTCCCATGGTGACGAAGGAAGAACCAGAGCTCAAAGTCATTCTTGCATGGACATTTCATGTCTTTGCGTGCATGTCCTTTGCTAACATCCTGCCGACCAATATGGTGGTTAGAATGGTCCCCAAAGATGCTCATATCCTAATCGCTGGAACCTGTGAATATATTACATTTATATAACAAAAAGGACTTTACAGACGTAATTAAGATTATGATTCTTAAAAATAGGGAGATATCCAAGATTACCCGTATGGACCCAATCTATTTCCACGTGTCCTCAAAATCAGAGAACTTTCTCTAGCTGGTGGGAGAGAGATGCCACAGAAGGGAAAGATAGAGAGAATTAAAGTACGACAGAAATTCAACCCGCCCTTGCTGGAGGAGGCCACATCTTCAAGCCAGAGGAAGACAGCTCAAGAAGCAATGCAGACAGCCAGTAGAAGCAAAGACTGCACACACCCCCCCCCCACCTCCAACAGCCAGGAAGGAAATGGAGGGTCTCCTTTCTGCATAAGGAGCTGAATTGGACCAACAGTTTGAATGAAGTTGGGAACAGACACATCCTTAGAACTTTCCTTAAAGAGTTCATCCTTTATGTAATGTGGATTTAGGCCTTGAAAGACCCCAAGCAGAAGACCAAGTTTTGAGTCCACTGGATTCTAACCTACAGAAACTGTGAGATAATAAACAGAGGTGGTTTAATCCAATACATCTGTGGCAATTTATTATAACAGCAATAGAAACTAGGATAGCCAAAGAAAGTCATGTGGCTAAGCTCAAAACCAAAGGCAGGGGAAAGCCACTCTATCACTCAGTCATGGCCAATCTTAAATGTAATTCTACAAGACAGTCAAAAAAAAAAATCAGAGCAAATATTTAAAACTTTTCAAATAGAATGGAGGTAGAAGAAAAATAGCAGCTGTCCAGAGAAAGTGTTGTTAAAATTATTGGAGGGTCAGGAAGCTATTAGAAAAACCACTCCCAGGGCGCCTGGGTGGCTCAGTCGGTTGAGCGTCTGACTTCAGCTCAAGTCACGATCTCACGGTTCGTGGGTTCAAGCCCCGTGTCGGGCTTTGTGCTAACAGCTCAGAGCCTGAAGTCTGCTTCAGATTCTGTGCCTCCCTCTCTCTCTGCCCCTCCCCACTTGCTCTCTCTCTCTCTCTCTCTCTCAAAAATAAGCATTAAAAAAATAAAAAAAAAAGAAAGAAAAAGAAAAACCTCTCCCAAGATACAACTGCCCAGAAAGGCAAAGTATTTAAATAAGTTGTTAAATAGAGAAGTTGTCAAGTGATTTTTCGAAAAGGTAGTTTTGACCTGAAACTGGGGTGGGGATGGCATGTACATTTCCCCAAGAAACAAAGGACTATTTAGGGTGGTGGTGGGGAGTAGAAGTTAACACTATAAGATTAGTATGTTGGGTGAAATCCACAACCAGCTAAGGCTCCATATCTGTGGCAGAAAACCTAGGAACTGAATGTAGTGCATGGCTATCTTCCCAAGATTTAAAAAGGAGAGTCTTTTCTATTTTCCTTTGGATGGAGATGGCGTACATTGTTATGATTGTCTCCCAAGGGCCCAGAGACATGCTGAAAATGAGTCCTTTGGGATTTTAGGAGAGGACCGTTTTTTGGCCTCCCTTTTATGCTCTGCCTTGCATCTATAATTCTGGCTGGCTGGTACAGTGAGTCACCTAGCAACTAATGCAAAGGAACCAGGCCCATCTACTTCCAAGCATAAGGAATTAAGATTCTCTGGCAAAACCCCGTTTGGAGACAATAGCTCACAATGGAAAAGTGCAGGTAGCCTATGGGTAGCCCCACACTGAGCCACTCACTTTTATTGAGTCTATGAGACCTGAAGGAATTCAAGATAAAGCAACCCATTCCAAGAGGAGTTCCTTTATGTGTTGGGGAAAACAGTGTCCATTTCCGTCTCTGGGGAAAATGAGCTCCTGATGTCTGAGAAGCCATCTCCTCTAGTGGGGATCTGAAGAGCAATGGTTAAAGATCCCAGAATCTGAGAGAGTGTGAATCCCAGCTCCCTTCCATCCTCGCCGTGTGACTCTGGACAAAGTACTTCATCGCACCAAATGTGATGTTGTTCTTCTGTAAACAGGGGCTGTAACAGTACCCACCTCATGGGCAGAGAGCCATTCTGAGTCTCAAATGGTAACTATTGTTATCATGATTCAAGGTCAAGCAGAATGTAATCAGCTGGATTGTAGAAGAGGTATTAAGGGTTGATGTGAAAAGGAGCTTCCCAGAAGTGAGAGTTACAAGTCGTACTGTGAAAATTCCATGAAGACATTTGAAAATAATCCTATTAAATAATGTGACAGATGTTACTGGCCATTCAAGAATTTATATAGTCAAGCGACCATCATCACCTCAGTGTTACCACCCTGGGAATTTATACACTGATTCCAATGATTTTGCTTTGGAGCAAATTCTCTTACCTCATCACTAAAATGGCCTTCAGAGACTGTAATGCATTCCCTTGACACCCCTTCCTAGAGGACAGCTGTCATCTTCAGAGGACTGATGCGACAGCCAAAAGCCAATCAGGACCAGTAAAGAGAGATGACTTTACAATGAGAGAAAGAATCTTATGTGGTTCAAGTACTTGAATTGACCTTTGCATTCATGGGTTCTAGATCATGCAAATAGATTAGAAATGGAAATAACTTTTTGTAGACTAAAAAGAATGCTTAGTAACAGATGCATTGGAACCCACTTTTTATTTCTTAGATAATTGATATGCAATTGTTTACTAGGTTCTCTATCCTTTGTGATGAGTCTGGAATATTTTCTAACAAAGTCTCTTAAAACAACTAATTTCTGAATTTAAAAAAAATGAGGAATAAAGCTTTCCCCAAAGACACCTCTTCTTAGATCTTCTCAGAAGCTCACAGAATGTTTCCCTAACTTACTCATAATTCATTCACAACCAGAGTTTAAGACTTGAAGCTTCCAGAGTTTGGAAGTGATCCCTACATCCTCACAACAAGGGAGAAGCTGAATAGACTAAAAAATCAACAACTCTTCTTGGATCTGTGAGAGGGGAGGACACAGGGAATCCATTGCTCCTGAGATGGGAGAAACAGACAGGTGAACATGGGGAGCTGAGGTTTCCCAGAGTGGAGATGCAGGAGTATAAACCACCATGGAAAGTGGAGCTGGGGGAAGGAAATTTAACCATATTGAAGGATTTCTGGAGCCCCAGTGTGTACAACTCTGAAAGCTTAAAATTTCAGGAGACCCAGTCTTTGGTTCCAGTCTTTGGGGGGCCCATCAATAGTGTCAGATTTGCCTCCAGGAACTTGACTAGATTCTCATACTAAACAAATCCTACCAGACTTCTGGCAGGGACATGGGAAAGGGAACCATTTTGAAAAAGCCAGAGCACTCTAGTCTTAACAAAGCCTGCCTTCAGGGGAGACTAATGAACCAGAGCCTAAACTGCCTAATTGACCCAGCAAAGGGAAATACCCAAACCCAGTCCCCTCTAGTCATCCTGTCCCACATAGGAAGGAAAAACAAAAACTGAGAGCCACATGCAAAGTTCACAGTCCTGAGGCATAGGCTCGCTGAAAGACTGAGACCTAATCACAGACTATAGAACACTTCCCCTTCCCGACACCCCACCACCACATGACTAAATTTACAGCAATTCACAATAATTTCTTTTATACCTAGTACATCATAACCAGCTATCAGAAAAGAAGAGGTTCTATAAGAAAAAGTTGCAAGGCATACCAAAAGGAGAAAAAAAAACCCCACAATTTGAAGAGACAGAGCGAGTATCAGAGCAGACACGGCAGGGATGTGGGAAGTATCAGTACGAGAATTTAAAACAACTATGATTCATGTGCTAAGGGCTCTAACAGGTAAAATAGACACCATGCAAGAACAAATGGGCAATGTAGGCAGAAAGATAGAATCCTCAGAAAGAACAGAAAAAAAATGTTAAAGATAAAAAAAACAGAAAGAAAAATGAAAAATGCCTTTGATGGCTTTATTAGTAGACTGGACATGACCAATGGAAGAATCCTTGAGCTAGAGGATACATCAGTAGGATCTTCAAAACATTAAAAGCTTGGAGAACAAAGACTGAAAAAAACAAACAAACAAACAAAGTCCTAGGACTATTGGGACAGCTACAAAATGTGTAACATCTGCATAATGGGAACATAAGAAGGAAAAAGAGAGAACAGAATCTATTTATTGGTATTTTTTATCTACCTTAATAGATGGATTCTATCTAGTTAAGACATGCTTCATTAGCAGGGTGCTGTATAAAGCAAGGAGTAGAAATAACTGAAGCTTCCACTTTCTTTGTGACCAGAGTCCCACTTTCCACTTGCAAGCAAAGGCCACCGTCCAAACTCACATTATTAGCGAGTATTTTGATAAATATGAATAAACGATCTGTGTGCCAAATCATAGAAGGTCACAGTCGTCTAGTGTTGGTGTGCCTACTGTTCTGGTAAACCAAGAGAGTATAGCCTAGAGGTTCTGCAAATACAGAACTGAGTGAAGCAGATGAGTTGGAAGAAAATACAGAATCCACTAACGGGAAAGAATTCACATGGAAACTTTCCAAGTTTTTCTCAGCCCAAAATTTCAGGCTTTTTCTTCGATCTGCTTTTTTAGTATTCCACCTTCTCAGTACAGTCACTTTTTGTTCTGAAATCCACCATGGAGAGGCATCAGGGTCTGTGCTTCAAAGAGAGAACCAACCCCCCCCCCCACCAATTGCAGGAAAAGCTGGTCTACACCATTACCCCAGTCTTCTAACCTGACTCTGGTAACGTCTCTTAAGTCCACTGGAACAGAGTCCAAACAAGCAGCTACACTGGTGACTAATGATCTGGATGCCCTTGTTCATCATTGTGGATGCAGAACTGGGTGGGGGCGGGGGGGGGGGGGCAAGTGATCTCACCCAGCATTGACCTTCTGTCCTAGCTGAGCTGAGTATAGTCCTGTGTCTTAGGGTTCCCCTAAAGACCAAAACAAGACATATGTATATATAGAATATTTATTAGAAGAAATCAGCTCACCTAATTGTGGAGACTGAGGAGTCCCAAGCTGGAGACCCAGGAGGGCAGTGGTGTGGTTTCAGTCTGAATTGGTCTAAAGGCCTGAGAACCAGAAGAGTTTATGCTTTAAGTACTAGTCCAAGGGCATGAGAAGGTCAATGTCTCAGCTCAACAGTCAGAAAGACAAAATACCCTCTTACTCAATCTTTTGATTTTATTCAGGTCTTCAGTGGCTTCGATGAGAATCACATCAAGAAGGGCAATTTGCTTTACTTAGTTTACTGATTCAAGTGTTGATCTCATCCAAAAACATCCTCACAGACATACCAGAATGATGTTTGACTAAAATGTCTGGTGGCCTAGTCACATTGACATATAAAATTAATCATTTCATCCTGGCCTATTTGCTATCATGACCTGAACTTCTCCTAAGAGAGAAGGATTCTCATTCATAGGTCCCCCTTTGGGGAGAAAAACATGGGTATGCAAAAGAGAGCCTTGGCCCCCTAATATTACTGAGTGTAGACTGGATTGGTAGGTAGGTCACACAAGTTCAACGCCTCCCCACTCCTGCCCCTGTGTAGAAGTCCACGGTAATAGACCCCAACTCTCTTTCCTGATACATATAGGGTCATTCTCTGAGTTACGTTTTGCATAACAGTTTTGGAAATCAAAATCAATAGACATTAGCATGCAAGAGGGAACCTCTTTGCTTCAAGATTTTCAGTCAGGCCCAAGCAGCTCAGAAAACGGATATTTTGTGTGGGGCTTCCTCCCATGTGTTTCTTAAATGACAAGAAACGTGTTTAAAACATGCATAAGCATCAGGATGTTACTTTTCTAGAACGAGAACCCTGGAAAAGTTAAAACAACTTCAGAGATTATTTCATTTCACCTGCTCAGGGAAAATGGAGTCCTGTTGTAGTCAGTTTCTCTGTCTTTCTGTTTCTCTCCTTCTCCCTCTGTCTCTGGCTGTTGGGCATCTGAAACCCTCTTAAAATGGATGGTTCCTTCAGTTCACAAGTCACAGTGGGAGACGAAGCTTGATTCTCAATGCGGATGTTGAAAACCCTAGCCTTTTACATTATCGGCCTGACTTGCACTTGCCCCCAATTCTGAACTGGGATCTCATGGTATAAAACAAACAAACAAGCAAAAAACAGGGAGGTAGGTGGTGGCAGCAAGGTGGTCAGAAACTGCAGATTCAGTGCCACAACAGCGGCATTCTTGTTCAGTTCTGAAGGTTGCAATGGTGTCCTCTTCTGACTGGTTATTGTCCCATGGTTTGGCATGGTCCTAGTTGCTGCCAGCGTCCCATGTTCCTTTTCTTTCTTTCTTTTCTTTTTAATATTTGTTTATGAATTTATTTATTTATTTTGAGAAAGAGAGAGAGAGAGAGAGAATGAATGGGGGAGGGGCAGAGAGAGAGGGAGACACAGAATCCGAAGCAGGCTCCAGGCTCTGAGCTGTCAGCCCAGAGCCCGACCCAGGGCTCGAACTCACCAGCTGTGACATCATGACCTGAGTTGAAGTTGGACGCTTAGCCCACTGGGCCACCCAGGCGCCTCCCCCTCCATGTTCCTTTTCAATGGATTTTCCCCCCCAGTTATTATGGTCTTGTGTCCTGAGAGTTATCCTACGTCTTCTCAGTAAAATACTTCTCTGTTTCGGTCAGTCAAAGTTTCATTTGCGTGTTGTTTTTTGGTTTCCTGGAACCAAAACCCCTGACTGTTACGTGACCCACTGAGGGCAAGCAATCGTATGGTCTGTGGCAGCGCTGGGGAAGAAGACATGGAACTTCCAGCCGTATGGATTTACGTGGGGGGCCAATCTTGCTCTTAACACACCGATGCCATTTCTAGTTCATTCATTCTGCTGGGAACCACCATGTTGTCTCCGCCTTTCTTCTCCACACTGAGAGAATGGGAAAGTAAAGTGGGTTGGCAAAGAAGATCAGTGTGGCTTAAAGTATTTTGAGTTGCGATTCAGGTGCCTGGATTAGTCAGAAATAGGTTAGGGAGCAAGCAACCTGAAGCTCAGTGTGATTGATGGCTTCACTGAGTTAGAAGCATGTTTCCGTCTCACATAGAATAGAGGGGAGCCGGGCAGGAGGCAGGGGGCTCCAGACTGTCAGAGACCTTGACCAACCTCCCCCTCACTTCCGCTTCACCCTCAGCCCTAGGTGTCCACCTCCATGTTGGGTTGTAGTCAATATCTCGTTGCAGACAGATGGCCCACAGAGCCTAAAATGTTTACTATCCAGCAGACGCTCGCTAAAATTCTTCCTCGCCTGTCTTAGTCAGCTCAGGTTGCCGTAATAAATAGCATGGATGGAAGAACTTAAACAGAGAAGTTTTATTTCTCACAGTTCTAGGGCGTGGGAGGTCCAAGATCGAGGTGCTGGCTGATTCAATGTCTGGTGAGAGCCCACTTCCTGCTTTGCAGATGGTGCCTCTTCGCCGTGTCCTCACGAGAGAGAGACAGAGAGACAGAGACAGAGACAGGGAGACACAGAGACAGAGACACAGCTCTAGTCTCTTCTTCTTATGAGGACATTCATTCTATCATGGGAGCTTGGCCTCGTGGTTTCATCTAAAACGAATCACCACCCCATTTCCTAATACGATCATTTGGAAATTAGGGTGTCAACGTATGAATTCTGAGGGGCCACAAACATTCAGTCCACAGCACCACCCCACTGCCTAAAATCTGGGTGGATGCTATTCTTGGTGTATATGGACTCAGATGCGAGTCTTATGGGCAGTGGGGAGCCATAGCAGAGATACCTGGTCCAAGCAGCGATAACTGGGCGATTCCGACCCCGCCCAGAACCAAGAGTAGGTGAGCGACTTTGCAGAGGCAGAGTCAGCTCTCCGTTCAAGTTAGGAGGCCAAGGCCTAACCAAAGTCCTCTCTCAGAGTCGTGTGCAGAAGTGTGACACCTCTATGCCTCAGGGCACGAATGTCAACTACTGGGCAGAGAGGCTATAGCATCAGGAGGCTTTTATCTTGAAGTTTTCCGGCCAAATTTAGTATCTGATTATATAAAATAATTGCATTGTAATTCTTAAGAGCAAAATGAATTCTGTCTCGGCCTCGGTGCCTCTTGAGGATTATTAGAAATCATTCTGCAACCAATATCCCAAAAACTCCTGAGAGAAATGAAGGCTCTGTTACCCTTAAGAAGGAGATTATTAAATCTCTCTGAAAGCCAAGACTTCATCTACAAGTAGCTTCACTGATTATCTCCAGCTTCTGTCTCATTTGCTGGCTTCCCACCAATTCACACCAGCCGACAGACATGATCAGTGATATCCATGTTGGTGACACCAGTATTTAGGAATGGGATAGGTTCTATCTCATTCCAGAGCAGATACACGGTAATTATAAAAGCTTTCCGTGAATGGGTTTATTACTGATGTTATCCTGTAACCAGAACAGGTACCTTAACGTTTAATTATCTTCTCCTCCTTCAGATTCTGAAAGCAATTTTTTTAAGCCGTGTCATCTCCACTGACATCTACCATTTTAACAGGCCAGGCCTCCCACCTCTTCGAACGCGTAGAGTGTTTCTTTTCCTTCCGCGCTGGTCCATCAAGGTTGGCCTGTAAGGGTCAAAATCATTTTACGTCTCCGTGAGTGCATGTTCTTCAGGGGAAGGAACGATGAATAGCCATGACGAGAGCCACGGAGACGACAATACTCATTTTCAGAAACACTTGGACAATCACGAAGTGTTTTTACGTAAAGTATTAAAAAACACCCGAAGTCTTATAGCTCATCTTTGTGCTGCCAACGCAACTCATGTTTATTGCATGATTTTTCTTGAACAGAGAAAACAAGTGCTACAGGGGTCTCCGTGAAAGTTCAGCAACTTGTGTCAAAGAAAAGAGGGGGAAAACAGCGCTAGGTATGTTCGAGAGACATCAAACTACCCAGAATGATGGGCTGAACAGCAGGATGATGCAGCGGGGAGGCTGTGAAAATCAAAAGCATTGATTTTTCTGAGACAGAGCACAGGCTCCCGGTAATCAGAGAACACCTGATGCTTGACGTCTCTGGGTGGGGAGCACGAAGCCAGCCTGCCAGTGGAGACGTGCGGTGTGGACTGCTACTGCTGCGTCTATGCGGGCACCTGCCAGAAGACCGTGGGAGGCGATTCAGCTCCCCTTGGAAGAAGCAAGGCCAGCCTCTCAGATGCCGCTCTGACCTTACGGGACATGTCAGCTGGCTTCCAGAGCTGGTGAAGGGCCATCGAGTGACTTCTGCCCCTTCCAGCACTCCCTTCCCTGAAGGAGGTGGTCCACACGCTGCCTGGTCGGGAACTCCCCGAAGAAAGAGGAGGCCCAAGGTCGAATAAATTGGCTTGAGCTGAAGTCTCCCTCTTGCCAGAGTTGGCATCACGGGCAATGGTCTCCTGGCCCAGGACGGTCTGTGAGCGACCGAGTTGATGGGCCGGGTAGGGAAGGCAGGTCCCTCACACCCGCCACAGGAGGTGGTGCAGAAGTGAAACGCGAGGGGGCTGGTTTCCCTCTTTTCTTTTTCCGGTAACTTCTGGTTTATTGTGTCTAATTTATAAGTGCTGGAAACAAACCAGGAGGACAAAGTAAGTGCATTTGGGTCCACCAAAGCTTCTCTGAGATAACATACATGTTGCTCCACGGAACACTTCTGAAGATGCTGGTTTTTCAATGACCGTTGTACTAACAGAATCCCTTTCATGCTAACTGATCAATGTTGGCGAGCGGAAGCAGCCCAAGTCAACACCCTGTGGTTTGTTTTGCACCCTTGGCCTCTGTCACCTCTCGAACTTCAGCTTTCCCTACTCCCTCTTCCCTTTACGCGTTGCTGTTGCCCGTGAACTTCCATTTGCTGGGAAACTCACTGCTCCTCCTGCCAGCCTCCGAGATGCTCCCTGCTTTGCTTCCCATATCCATAAGCCTCCCCTCGCTCCTGATTGCCCAGCTTCGAACCAGTTTTCAGCTGCCAGCTTGAAACGTAATTTACTGTGTGAGACATTAGCCACCCCTTAGACACAATTGCATCCTTCAGCTAAGCGATCCCATAGCTCTTTGTGCCTCCTTTGTCTGCACGAAAGTGATGACGACGACTTGTGCAACCCAGGTTCTAGACGCTGTTCTCTTTTTTTTTCATTTTTAAAAAGGCTTTTTTTAAGTTTATTTATTTATTTTATGAGAGAAAGCATGCAAGCAGGAGAGGGGCAGAGAGAGGGAGAGCGAGAATCCCAGGCAGGCTCTGCACTGCCAACACAAAGCCCAGAGCAGGGCTTGAACTCACAAACCGTGAGATCATAGACCTGAGCTAAAACCAAGAGTTGGATGTTTAACCGACTGAGCCACCCAGGCACCCCTAGATACTATTCTGAGAACACACATACACACACACACACACACACACACACAATACACACACACATATACCTATACATGTTTGTATGTATGTATGTATCATCTGTCTGTCCATCTGTCTATTTGGTCTGAAGATTGAATGAGCGAGTATCTATATAGTAACTATAAATATGAGGGAAGTAGATTAGATAGATAGGTAGATAGATAGATGGAAAATAGATGAATGTAGACGGTCTTACCCTTTTTTGCCATTTCCTTCTAAGAGGAATATGAAATTCCAGATGCTAAACACCCAACTGACAATTTGCCGGATGCCACACTCCGCTGCTTCAGACCATCAGTGTCTGTGTGTATTTTCTCGGGAGCAGTGCCAGCAGAGGTGAAGAGAACACATAGCGCCATTTTGTACGCATGCCTGGTAGGATCCACCATTGCCAGCGTTTCATCCAGCCAGGGCCCTGATGGGTTTTGCTCAGGAAGGAAGAGACTAAATCTCTCGGGAAAGAGTGATACTGAGGGTAAAAGAAATCATACCCCAGCTGTACTGGCTGGGGTGACAACAACCACTGTGACAAATCAACCCCCAACGGAGTAGCAGCTTACACACAGTAGAAGGCTTATTTCCTGCCGAGCAGTCCCCATGCTTTGGGCCACCCAGTCCTAAAGAGTTTTAAGGGTACCATATGGGCAGTGTTCATGGACCACGCTTAAAAACATGCTCATCTACTCACCTTCCATTGTTTAAAACTCAGGCATTGAGTTTAAACTCAAGCTTCCATTGTTTAAAACAGAAAACTCAGGTGTCTATTGCTGCTGTAACAAATCACCACAACCTTGATGTTTAAGACAATATACATTTATTCTCTTACAGTTTTGGAGGTCAGAAGTCTGAAATCATTTCCACTGGACTGAAATCAAGGTGTCCGCAGGACCACACTCCTTCTAGAAGCTGTAGGGGAAAATCTGCATCCTTGCCTTTACCAGCGTCTGAAGCTGCTTCCCTTGCATTTCTGTGCCCTTGGCCCCTTCCTCCGTCTTCAAAGCCAGCAGTAGCTTGGTGCTCCAGCGGCCACGTGGCTTCCTTCTTCCGTGTCAAATCCCCCTCCACCGCCCTCTTACGAGGACACTCGTGACTGCATTTAGGGTCCACGCCTCTTGACACCGGGTCTGGCACATTCGATAGTCCTTTTCTTACACACTGATGAAATCACAGATTTGGGTTTGGGCTTTAGAGATAAAGAGCCCCGTAGAAGTTCTTTATGTGGCTCAAGCGGATTAAAAGTATTTTACGTGGGGCTTCGGGGACAAGGTTCTAAACAACTATGGCATTATTCTTACCTTCCTTTGTAAACCACCGTCCCGTAACAGCGAAGCCTTTTGGCAAAGTGATGAGTCTGAAGCTGATACAGTCATTATTGAGCCCCCTGATGAAATGATACCTTCAAGATCTCATGATAGCCTCCAGTGGTCATGGAAGTAGCCGACGTTCTACCATGGAGCCGTTAGTATGAGGATGGCCAGAGTTTATATAGTTCTTTTTTCTTGTGATTCAGATCTATTAGAGTATATAGCATTTTTAAAGGAGAAAGAGAATATAGGCAAGGTAGAAAAAAAAGTAAAGTCTAACAAGGAGCACGATGTCTTTAAAAAAGGAACCGTACCCAAGTATAGTAACAGTCAAAGCAGGGGGAATGAGGACATGCAAAAAATAATATATGCAGATAAGATTTTAAAAGCTTAATGAAATGGAGAGAGAGTAAAAGCACTAGCAAAAAGTACTGGTTCTTTGTAAAAGAAGATATTGTGAGCTTACGCTTTGGAGTTTTAAAAATTCCTTTTCCTTTTGTAACGTGAAAAATAGCGTAAGATTTGAACTAGAAGGTCTTTCATATTTCCTCCATGTCTAAGATTCTCTATGAAATCCAACATGGCTCTGTAATGATATAATATATTATTTTGAACGGTAATAAGGTGTTCTACCAACATGACATTCTTCATTCTGTAAGTTGAAACATTATACTAATAGACTCATCAGTACCCATGCTCATGTTCATGCACCTGTTTTCCCGAAATATCCAATGCATAGACATTAAGGGCATTTAGGCAACATAAGATGGAGATACTTTGGCTAATCTGTTAGTCACTGAACACTGCCTTCCCATATGAATAGGACTCAATAAAACCCTATATTTGTGAAAACACTGATCCAGTGATAATTGTACATGGAGAAGTAAGAGATAGCGTTATTGTGGGTGTGGAGAGAATGGAAACCGTTTTCAACTACTCTAATCTCCAGAGTCAAATATTTAGAGCATGATGTCACCATTGACCAATGAATTGCTAACAAGCCTCTGCTGCTCTCATCTTATCTCCATGGGCCCTTTGACCTGGGTGGGACCTGAGAGCTTCTTCATTCAAAGGACAGCCAGAAATAAGGGATAGTGAACAGAGTTCAAAGCCAGAGGTGTGGGATGAGGAGAAATTGTGTGGTTTTCAAATATGTTTATGGAAATGGTCAGCTCCATAGTGTATCTTTACACTAAGATTAGGCAAAATGGTCACTTGATGGAAGCATCGCCTTTGTTAACGTGTTTGGTTATTTAATTTGTTGAACACAAGCACTAAACTTTCTAGAGGTCTGTATGAGTCTAAGCCTGAGTATATAAAGCAAATAGGAAACCCAAGACTTTTGGATGGATTTAGACATCTTTGGCAGAAAAATCAATGGGTAAGCCTTTCAGCATAAAGATATTGGGTCCCAAATCAGATGCCTCAAATTATAGCTTTTTAATTTGAAATATTGTTTTTCTTCTTGAGAATGGCACTCTGTCATGCTTGAATATATTCTATTGCCTGTAAATTGCCTTGTGTTTTTTTCCTACAGCCCAACTCCCACATTAAGATAGAGAGTTTGTATGTTAGAAAAGTCATTATTACTAGTTAAATCTAAAGAATGTTTCAAATTTTACTTGATAATGAGATATATATGATGTTTTGATGCATATCTACTAAGTTATGACATGTGGCACAGAAACTAAAAACACAGACTCCGGATCTAAGCATCCTGGTCAGACTCTGGCCCTGCCACTCGTTGTCTGTGAGTTTGGGTTTAATCTCTTGATTCCTCAGTTTTTTCATCTATGAAACCTGCTTCATAAGGCTGTTTTGGGAGTTAAGTGAACTAATACTTGTAAAGGGCTTAAAACAGAGCCTGGGCAGTGATAGGGACCTAATATAAGTTGGATTTAATCATTCATTTTTTTCATATATGTGTAAATAAAGTTTGCCTTAAAAAATTAAAATACTTCCTCCTCTAGATTATTTTCCTTTTCCTTGAAAAAGAGCAATGAATAAAGAACTGAACTCTTCCATGTATAAATTGGAAATGGAAGCTCAGCCAACTTTTAGATTATACCAGTGGGGTATAAGCCCCTTTTGCAAGAGTCTTGGTCAGTGCTTTGTTTGTATTTTCATCAAGGGGAGGGCAGGAAAAGACTTCACTCTTCACTCTACATGGATCCCCCAACCTGGAATATTGGACATCAGTTGCTCGTCACGGTTGTCATAAAAACTTAAGGAACAGTTCTGTGCAACTCTAAGTTTTGAGAAAATTACAGAGAAGACAAGTCGAGGAGAATCGAAGAAAGTAGAAGAGAAACCAACATTTATTGAGTGCCTACTATGTGCCAGGTACCATAATACACACTTTACACATGTTATCTTTATACAGCACAAGGAATTATTGACTGCATCTTTTAGATGAAAACTGCACGAGTGGGAGAATCGGGATTGGAACCCAGGACCTTCTGATTCTGGCCAGTGTGCTCTTCTTCCTTCTTCAATTTAAATGCCCCTACAGCCCTGTGTGATGCATACCGTATATGTCTACCATTCATAATTATAATCCTGAGTAATCAAAATGAGATCGCTTTTCTCTGTAGGTTTGGTTTTTTAATCAGGTAAAGTAATGGTATGTTTTAGAAAGTTTTCATTCAAAGTCGTTAAAACAAAACACATTTTTATTCCTGAAGTATTAACACATACGTTTTCAGGACAGGTCTCTTAGCTGAACCCCTTATTCTTTGCCAATGCAGGAGGAACCAGTGAAACAGAACCAAGCATCGGACGGGGCGTGTCAGGACCTACAGAATGGGAGGGAGCCCACGTAAATGTGCTCAGCTGTGAAGTTTCCTTTCTTCCCCCAGCTTTCTGAAGATATAATTAACATTTGACATTGGGTAAGTTTAAGGTGTACAATGTGATGGGTTGATACATGTATACGTTGTGAAATGATTACCATAATTAGGTGAGTTAACACATCCTTCACCTCACATATTCACCTATTTTTGTTGTAGCAGTGGTGGTGAGAACACTTAGGATCTGTTCTATCAGCAACTTTCACATATACAATACAGTATTGTTAACTCTAGTCATTATGTCGTACATTAGATCCCTAGGACTTACTCATATTTTAACTGGAAATTTGTCCCCTTGACCAACATCTCATCATTTTTCTCGCCCGCCCCCCCACCCCACCTCCTGGCAACCAGCATTCTATACCCTGGGGACCCGGGGGTATGTCTGACACTCATGACATCAGAACAGCACCCATGGCAGCCCTCCCCTCCAAAAAAGAGTTGAACCCTCGGGGGTGAGGAGCCAGGAAGGCCATTGCCGAGCTCTGATCCTCCCCACGGCCCATGCAGAGACCCACAGTGGCCTTGACCGGCTGTGTCACAGCCAAAAGACTGGCAGACCTGTCTCCCTCCCATCACCCAACCAGCCTGCCCTGGGATGGCAGTAGGCCCCCTCTTTAAAGCTGTAGCTTCAACTGTTGATGCGGGAAGTTTTTTAAACTGTCGATGGGAGAATTTTTTAAAAGGTGGGGTCTTGAGGGTGAGTGGTGAGTTCACAGGGCTATGACACACGAGGGCAAAGCAGGTACAGGGCTGTATGTACAGGGTGGGAGATGCAGGGGTGGGTGGGGAGCCTGAGCCCCTGAGAGACATCTTTAATTAATTAATTAATTAAGTAAGTAACTTTTTTTAAAAGTCCTGCTGGGCCTTTTTCAGATTCCACATGTAAGTGAGATCATACATTATCTTTCTCCCTCTTATTTATTTTACTTAACATCATGCTGTCACAGTTTGTCCATGTTGTCACAAACGTCCAAATTTACTTCTCTGATGACTAAATAATATCCTGTCGTGTACCTATACACCGCATTTCCTGTTTTCATTCATCCATCATCAGTGGAGACTTAGCTTATCTCCCTGCCTTGGCTGTTACGAATAACGCGACAATGGATGTGGACGTACGGATATCTCTTCAAGATAGTGATTTCACTTCTTTGGGATATTTACCCAGAAGTGGGATTACTGGGGCTTATCGTACTTCTCTGTTCAATTTTTTCGAGAAGCCTCCATACTGTTTTCCACAGTGGCCGCGCCAGTTTACGTTTCCAACAACGTTGTTACAAGGGTTCTCTTTTCTCCACATCCTCCTCGGCGCTTACTATCTCTGGTCGTTTTGACCGTAACCACTCTAACAGGTGTGAGGTGATGCCTCATTGCGGGTTTGACTTGCATTTTCCTGATGATTAGTGATGTTGATTCCCTTTTTGTTGGCTGTTTGGGAAAATGTCCGTTCGGGTGCTTTTCCGGTGTTTTAATCATATTGTTTGGGGGTTTTGTTTGTTTTTGTTGTGTTTTGTTGCTATTGAATTGTGTGAGTTCCTTACATATTTTGGATATCAACTCATCATCAGATGTAGTTTGCAAATATTTTCTCCCATTACACAGGCTGCCTTTTAATTTTGTTGAAATGAACACAATGATGGGAGCTTTTTAGCTTGATATAGTCCGACTTGTTTATTTTTTGCATTTATTGCTAGTGCTTTTGGCATTATTGCCAAGGCTGATGTCAAGGAGATTTTCCCCTATGTTTTCTTCTAGAAGTTTTATGGTTTCAGGTCTTACATTTAATCCTTTAATCCACTTGAGTTAATTTTTGGGAGTGGTGTAAGATCCAATTTTATTGGGTCCGATAAAATTCTTCTTTGCATGTGAAAATTGTAAGGGGCCAATATTATTCTTTTGCACGTGAATATCATTTTCCCAATACATCGATTAAAGAGAGCCTCCTTTCCCCATTACTTTTTTAGTATTTTTTCCCCCTCCTCAAATATTAGTTGACTGTATACGCACGGGTTTATTTTTGGGCTCTTGGTTCTGCCCCATTGGTCTATATGTCTGTTTTTATGCCAATGCCATACTGTTTTGATTATAGCTTTCTAATATAGCTTGAGGTCAGTAAATGTGATGCCTCTAGCTCTGTTCTTTCTCAGCATTACTTTAGAATTGTGAAATCTCTAAACCTGGGAATTTGGATTCCGATGCTTCTGGTAGCAGCTAGCCCTCAAGGGGAAATGCAGGTCCCCTGACCCTTCCTACTTCCAGAATCAGGGAGATCAAGATGACCCAGCCTCTAGTTCCTACCTACTGGTCTCAGCATGGCCATTCTCTCCCCATGTCTCTCTAGGATGGGACAAAAGTTCAGTTCCCAGGCTTACTTCTAACCCAGGGCAGACAAGAGAAGACAGAGCTCCTTGGAGACACCCTTAGTACTCACTCCCCCCCATATCTCTACACCCCACCCTCACCCTCACCTCCGGAGCACAAGAACCATCCTCATTCAGGGGCTGCTTCCTCCCTTCTCTGGAGTGATATTTGCAAGGGCTTTGGGGAAAATTCCCAAGGTGTAGGGATATGTTGAAAAATTTTATGGGACTAATGACATTCTTCGGAACCATGCAATCCCCTGAGAGAATGTTCATTTGTTGAATAAAGAAATACACTTCTTGGGCACCTGGGTGGCTCAGTCGGTTAAGCGTCTGACTTCAGCTCACGTCATGATCTCCCAGTTCGTGGGTTCAAGCCCTGCATCGAGCTCTGTGATGACAGCTAAGAGCCTGAAGCCTTCTTTGGATTCTGCGTCTCCCTCTCTCTGCCCCTCCCCCACTTGCGCTCTGTCTCTCTCCATCACTCAAAAATGAATAAAAAACATTAAAAACTTAAAGAAATACACTTCCGTCGTATATCCCATTCTCTGAGAGCTATAGATGTTCTCAGAAGTTTCTTTCCAAATTTTCATAAACATATCTTTTCTTTTTGGGGGAAGGAGGACATACAGAATATGATTTTCAATAATATTAATTATCCATATTCATAAATAATTATTGAGCTATGCATATTCTCTGAAAATATTTTTTGTACATTTTATATCTTCTACCTATAATAAAAGAATACCTCAAGACATAGGCCAAACAAAAATGAAGAAAAAAACAAGACTTGGAGTCAAGCCAGTCACATACTTTGCCCACTGGAAAGCAGCCAAAGCACAGACTAAAGACATAATCCTGGGGTTAAGCTGGAGGATATGACCCTTTGCTTTTCCTATGGTAAGACACATACATAAAGCATTTCCTTCCATTTATATCCAACTCTAGGGAGGATGTAGGGAAAGAGGTAGGTGCCTGAGATATTTGAGTGACTAAGCAATTTTTTTAGTAAGGCTGATGAGTATCCAAATGGAGTCTTTCAATAATCATATTGGATTTAAATTATTTTATTTCATTTCATTTTATTTCAGCTTTATTGAGGTATCATTGACAAATAAAATTGTATGATACTTAAATGCACAACATGATGACTTCATTTATATACATATTAAGAAATGATACATCTTTCCCATATTAGCTATATTTGGTCAGGCTGAATGAACCAATTTTGGAATAGCATAATTGAAAGACATTAAGGTAGTCTGTGAAGAAAATGGCCATTTCATAGAATAAGAATTGACAGAATTTTCTACCGTTGCTCAAGCTCTCTTGACTGACCTGTGCCTGTATTCTACGTGAACAACAGAGCCAGCTGGTCATTAAGGAGAGTGTTTGAGAATATGAACTTTTAGCCAAATTCAGTGCTTATTCTATCTGATCAGTGTCCTGGAGATGACCCCGAAGATGGAGAAGAAGAGGGTATAGCTGACTGTATCCATGTACCATGAAATGATCCGAGTGCCTGATGAAAAACATGACCATGTTCCCATTTCCAAATAGATTCCTGGTGGGATCTCTATGCCCTGAAGGATCTATATGCAAATTCCTAGAATTTCTTTACATGCATAAAGAAAATGCCAGAGAGATATATTATTTATTGCTAAATAAGGTGTTGACCCCGAGTTCCCATCCTGTTTCCTATTTCAGTAGCCTAAGATGTGAGCCTAGAGGTGTATGTTTGCCTGCTGAGCATAAGGGATACGACTAGACTCAAGGAGCTAATGCAAACTGCATCGAGCGATACCAGGCAAATAATATACTTTTACTAAGCATTTGCCACTATTTATTACCATCATTACTATTTTAAGTGATGGTCATCCTCCTCTCCTGAGCAATAAGCTGCAGGCTCCTGGCCTTGAGGAAAGGCTGCGTTATCCAAAGGGGAAATACAGTAATACCGCAAAGCATTATCTTCCTAACCTACAGTTTTTAATATAATAGTTCTGTTTGTTTGCTGGCTTCTCTTGGATTTTTGAAATACAACAGGGACGTAGCTATAACCTAACAGTGATCGGTTCCACATTTAGAGGAAAGCCGTGACTGCCTGTCAGTGAGACTTCTTAAAGTAACATAGATGTAAAGTCAAGCCACACTTTTCACCCACTACCCTGAGAAATATTGTCATTCAACTCTGGGCATCCATAGCCATAAAAGGGTATTGGGGGGATAGTTCCCTGTGATCTTTTAAAAAAATTTTTTTAGAAGTTTATGTTATCTATTCTGAGAGAGACAGAGCAAGAGAGAGAGAGAGAAAGCACACAAGTTGGGAAGGGGCAGAGAGAGGGAGAGAGAGACAGTCCCAAGTTTATAGTGCAGAGCCCAACATGGGGCTCAAACCCATGAGCCGTGAGATCATGACCTGAGCTGAAATCAAGAGTCGGTCACTTAACCAACGGAGCCACAGAGGCGCCCCATAATTCCCTGTGTTCTTAAGACAAATCGACTTAGGTCTTTGGCCCACAAATAGATTTGAGAGCATAAGGTAGGCACAGATAGAGCTATCTCTTCACAGTGGAATCAGACAAATGATGGCTTTAGGGGAAATAACATCTGAAGAAGACATCCACTTCCTATTAAAGCCCAATTAGAGAAGTAAATCAGAACACAAAGGCTGGATAAAACTGCTGATTTCATAGACAGAAAAAGTTTAGAGGTTTATTGAGGAGTACTCGTATAGTATTTCTTTCTAAAACAAAACAAAATCATGATCACAGAGGTTTGCTTCTGCAAGCAGCCACAGCTGTATACAATATGTAAGTATCGATCTCAGGCTCAGAAACCACATTAAAATAAAGTTAAGAGCCTGGCTTACATCTATCAAATTTTGGGTAATGTCAAGGTTATGCCAAGTCTCCCAGCCACAGAACACCCCTGTGTAATGCCAAGGCCCCTCCACTCATCTGGTTCTTTATATTGGGCTGTTTGATCCCCAGTCGGTTTGAATGCCTCCAAGCAGAAGATCTGGAAAGCAGAGACTGAGGTTAAAAATTCCACTTGGTTTTCATTTTCTTATCCCTTGCAGTAAGCACGACGTCTATGAGCCACCACACTTTCTAAGTCTTCATCTTTGAAAGAGTTGCCATTCTAATGAGTAAGAACTTGGAGAATGAAAAATCTGAATGAAACATGATGGTGGTATTCCCCACTGCACCTTGGGGGGAACTAAGAGGGAGACAAGATCAGACCAAAAAACATCCAGGGGATAATATGATGAGATCCCTGCCCTAGACTGTGGATTTGGAACAAAGGGAAGCCTTCAGTTATAGCTAAGCAAATTCTGTCTTTGAGTACTTATTTTTAATGTTTATTCATTTTTGAGAGAGAGGGAGAGAGCAGGGGAGGGCAGAGAGAGAGGGAGATACAGAATCCGAAGCAGGCTCCAAGCTCTGAGCTGTCAGCACAGAGCCTGATGCAGGGCTTGAACCCACAAACTGTGAGATCATGACCTGAGCAGGACTTGGACACTTAACCGACTGAGTCACCCAGGCAGCCTGCAAGTTCTGTCTTTAAAATGGACTTGGGGTTTTCCTCTAATGAAGAGTGCAAAAAATGTTGCCGTGGAGTTGAGTGTAAATAGTGAATAGTCGTTGGAGGCTTCAAGTTTAAACTAACAAAATGACAATTACGCGTCGATTATATAAATATCCTCTACCTAAGTTTATCATGCGCCTTTCCACATACACGATGTATGTACAAGAGGCAAGAAACATTGTCTGCTCTGACAGGTCTCTCAGGTGGAGGAAGGTGGCTGCATAACAAATTGAGATAGCACAGCTTAAATCCCTCATGGTGATAAATACTGAATATGTCGCTACATATTTTGCTGTGCTGGGCGTCGGCCCAAATTCCACCTCACATCCACTCTGTGACTTTAGGGCAGTAGTAACTTTCCAGCCTGTTCTCCATCTCTCTGCCAGTTACATAAAAATAATTACTAGAAAAAAGTTATAAAATCATGTCTGTTTCTTCAAGCTTTTGGGGAGTCATTGGTACTACCGATCAATACATTCTAGAGCAAAAAGGAAAAGGAAACAGCTCCTTATATTTGCCAAACTTTCGCAAGTATATATTGATCGCAGTTTCTATGTCCTGCTGTTCATGCGGCCCCTCTCATCACAGACGAAACTGCCGTGTAGTTAATCTTGTCACTCTGGCCTCGTCTAGAAGTTTCTGTTCTATTCTAGTCTGCTCTATTCTATTTCCGCCTTCAAACCCTTTGAGGGCAAATTATGAACTGCTGAGCATATCATAGATGCAAGGCACTGTATACAATAAGGAATCTGATCTAGGCATAGGTGAAAACAGGATCACTGTTAGTTTCCACGCAAGTACAAGATTAGAGAATATAATAAAGCTGATTTATGGCACCGTTCAAAGAATGAAGAAATGAAACTTTCTCAAATGAAATAACGGCCTGTGTGTATATTTGGGATCTGGGATAAGTTCTTCCCTTCCCTGAACCTCCATTTCCTTACCTGTAAAATGGGGCAAAACTAGTACCTAATTCGTAGGTTTGCTATGTGAGAACCGGATGAGGCAGCATGCATAAAGAATTTAGGAGAGCCTAAATCATGAGTGCTATTATGGGCTCACCTGCGCTAAAGCCCCAGTACTCCAGAACGTGGCTGTATTTGGGAATAGGGACTTTTAAAGAGGTAATTACGTTACAATGAGGCCATTATTTACATTAGTAATGATTTAATATGACTGGTGTCCTTATAAGAAGAGATTAGGACACAGAGACACGAGGGGTGCATGTGCACCGAGAGACAGCCATCTTTCAGCCAAGGAGGGGACTTGGAACAGATCCCTCTCTCATGACCGTCAGAGGAAACAATCCTGTTTGGCACCTTGGTCTTAAACTCTTAGCCTTCAGAACTTAAAGAAAATTCATTTCTGGCGAATAAGCTGCCCAGTCTGCAGTATTTGGTTACGGCAGCCTGAGCAGACGAATACAACTGCTCAGTAGATGTTTGCTCTACAGAGAGGGTAAGGGCAGAGCGAGGAAAATGAATGTGTACACGGAACACTACAAGGAGATGTGGTCACCACGTCCCCTTGGGTTGACCTCCCTGGACGACCTCAAGGAGCTCTCTCTCTCCGGCACCAGGGCAGTATCATTGGATTGTCTTCTCCAGTCGGCAAGGAAATTCTGGAAAGAATTGCAGGTACTCGCAGACAAAGGAAAAGCAGAGCATCTCATCGATATCACTTTATACATTCATTTGGAAGAAGACTGGGCTTCAAGTGATACCGAAGTAACACAAAACACAAGGAGCCCTTATTCTCCCCGAGACGCTTGACGATTTGCATGTATAAATCAAGAGTGCATTTTCAAAATGCTTGGCTTCTTTTATGAACGTCTTGATTTCTCCAGGCCAAAGTATCTCAGAATCCAGAGTGCAAAATAAAATAAGCCAGGACAATATGTATCAGAGTCTATTCATAGGGACCTAATTGGTGCAATCATTAAACGGTATGTTCTCAGCCAGTCAGTTGGGTAATGCATGCGAATATGTAATTCCTTACTACAGACCCAGCCTGCTGATATATGTCTTTCTGCAGTCAAGTCCAGGAGGCTGAGGGAAGTCGGGCTTAGAATTCTGTGGCATCTCAATATCTCAGTGTTATCTCAACAACAACACAAATTCAACAAGGATCTAATAGTGTATTGCTGCCAATATCTGGATCTTTTTTTTTTTTTTGCTAAGTGTTCTTTTTCCTTTGCTTGCAGCATAATTTTAAAATCATGTAGTGCACTTATATTATTTAGGAGAAACCAGATGATATCTCTGTACCCTGAGGTCAGACCCCAATAGCCATCAGTTAGCACTTGACTGCTGTGGGCCGGGCACATGATGTTTTAAGTACTTCATTAGTCTGGGGCCATGTTCCCTGGGGCTTCCATAGAACAAAGGGTATTATGGACGCTTTCCAAATGTTCATTTGTTTTACATCATTGTTATTAAATGTAGGCAGGCCGAGTAAGAAGGAGAAGTCTAGGATTTTTTTCGATGGCACCTTTGAAATCTTCCAGTCCAGGGGTGGCAAATAGATTTTATTTCCATTGTTAACTCTTATCAATTGGTTGTGGCTTCACCCAGAGCATGATGTTGAAACTGTGCCGAAGCCGAGTGTGGACTCAACAGAAAATAATGTCAAGGTTGATACTGATGTCCGCTGTGGGCACAAGATTGGGGAGTGGCAGACTTAGAGATACGAAAGTCTTGCCCTTTCTTCTTATGTAGGAGGAAACTGAGCTCCAAAGACATTAAATGATACTCTGAAGATCACACAATTAGTTAGCAAAAAAGGCCAATATCCTGACTCCCTTTCTACCACATCACTGAAGAACAATGCATGAGTATAGCTTAATTCTGCCCTCCAGGTGATAAAACCGGTCTTCGTCTCTGATGAGACCGTAATCCAAAAAAAGCCTCCTGTCCCCAACACACACATCACCCTTCTTCCCTGAAGGATAGGTTTCCTCTGCATTGACTTAGAGGTATTTTTCTCCTGAGACCCTTTTCATGTTAGAAATAGGAGATAAAGTTTGTCTCCAGGTTCTATTTACTCATCTGTAAACGGGGGAGTAACACACAAAGTCTGAATTCTGCGTGAATTTCCATTATTAAAGCCCTTTGCGTTCTTTACAAAAAGAATTCAAACCTGAAAATCCCTTTGGTTATCGGGGAGCCTGGGTGGCTCAGTTGGTTAAGCCTCCGACTTTGGCTCAGGTCATGATCCCGCAGTTCATGGGTTTGAGCCCTGGGTCAGGTTCTGTGCTGACAGCTCAGAGCCTGGAGCCTGCTTCGGATTCTGTGTCTCCCTCTCTCTCTCTGTCCCTCCCCCGCTCACACTCTCCGTCTCTCAAAATGAATGAACATTAAAAAATGAAAACAAAAGAAACATGTACAAAAATTTCTTTTGTTCTCAATATGCCAAATACAGGTAAGAAAATATAAACCTTATATATGTAAACACAAAATGTTCTGCACATGAGTTGAGTGAACCACGGGGGGAAAGAAGTTTTAAAAAAGGGTAAAAATCGAGTGAACCTTCTTAAGGAATAAGAGCAAGGAGTTAAATTCTAATTCTTTGTAGCAATTATTTTTTTCCCCTTGGGAAAGGACATTAAGAACTTTTGCACCGTAATGCCATCTATTTTTTATTGCGCCAATGAACAAGTACATCTTTCCAAACTGCCACTATTCATCACTTTTAAATAAGGATAGATGAGTTTGAAAAGATATGAAGATTCATTAGTCCCGGCTCTAAATATTGCAGGTGAAATTATTTCCATCCATTGCGGCCTACTGCAGACTCAGAGAAGTGGCACATGATATCCTTGAAAATTATGCTTCCGAAGAGAGTGGCCCTTGTTTGGACAAACGTGTTCGTTTTCACAACATGTCACGTATACGGCCGGATAAGGAATACCATTCGATCTCATGGGAACGAGTCCTTTCTATATATTGAGACCATCCAAACAGCTGGAAGAGGATGTGATTATCGATATGACATTTTAATGGAGTTCTGTAGTCAGTGAGAAAGTTTTATTAAGATCTACTTCCAGGGCGCCTGGGTGGCTCAGTCGGTTAAGGGTCTGACTTCGGCTCAAGTCACGGTCTCGCCGTGTGTGAGTTCAAGCCCCGCATCGGGCTCTGTGCTGACAGCTCAGAGCCTGGAGCCCGCTTCAGATTCTGTGTCTCCCTCTCTCTCTGCCCCTCCCCCACTCTCTCTCTCTCTCTCTCTCTCTCCCAAAAATAAATAAACATTAAAAAAAATGTACTTCCTGGAGCATCTGGGTGGCTCAGTCCGTTAAGTGTCCAACTCTTGATTTCAGCTCAGATCCTGATCTCGCGATTTGTGAGTTTGAGCTCCACATCAAGCTCTGCATTAGCAGTGTGAAGACTGCTTGAGATTTTCTCTCTCTTTCTCTCTCTGCCTCACCCCTGCTCTCACTCCCTGTCTTAAAAATCAATAAACATTAACAAAAAAAAAGGAAAAAGGCGGTCCACTTCCTTCCAACCACTTTAACCTCCAGAAGGCAATAACTGGGGTAGTATTTACTCCCGAGGAAAAGGCATGAGGAGTCATGAGTTCTCGTGAGCACCTACCTACCCAGCGCCCTGTTTGGAGATTTACATAGATTACCATATTCATTGCCACGACACTCCAAAAGGGTAGATATAATCTGCAGATAGAGACAGAGATACAGAGGGCATCGGCGGGTTGAAGCAGTTCAGTGCTCTGGAAGCAGGACTAGACTGTCCCTTGACTCCTTTCCACCAGCCCAACCTGAAGGCTGCTCTACACTATACTTCCCGGCCAAGCCCTATCCCTCAGAATCCTAATTCTTTGAAGCTCTTCTTCCGAGACATCCAAACCTCTACTCTAGCATTGCCATTTGATTTACCTCCACATGCCCAGGTTCCAAATGGGAATACCTAACTCCCCCATACGTAGGGAGGGCTAGTCCTACACACTTTCTGGGGGTGGTGTTTTGAGCTTGCCTGAAATGTACACAGCGAATGAGACACGACTAGGGAGAGATTATCATACCTCATTTATGACGTCCATTTTATCTTGCATGTCACTAGGCTTCTGTTACTTACTTGATCGAGGGCAAGAACTATGTCCTGCAGCCTGACTCCCCTATCCCTCCAGTACCTAGTCCTGTGCTTTGCACATAGTAGGTGCTCAATACTTGTGAGAAGAACGACTGACTACCTGAATGACTTAATGGGTGGATCATAGCTCACTGGTGGAGTGTCTTCATGTGCCAACCCGTTTCTCCCTTTTCACTCACCTTCTACCTCCTGAGCCACTTCATAGGCAAAAATGCACCCTCCTTCCCTCTCCTCTGCTCACCCGATGTGCCCTCCACCGTGTCACCCTCTACCGACTTGCCACAGTGTAATGAGGGCCTAATGAGAATGACTCAGCTCAGTGTTGCATCTAGATGTCCCATGACCTTTTCTTTTTTATCATTTGCTCATTGCCAGTCTGAGTGACTCAGCTTTTGGCTTAATGGAAGTGGTGACTATATAGCATAGAATTCTCCGTATCTGTATCTATACCAATAATTTATTTATATACATACAAAATAATTTTATAGGTAAATTAAATTTATATATTTGAACTCTCTATATTCATATTTATAATCATACACACACACACACACACACACACACAATTTTTAAAACTCTCCCACAGCCATGATCTCATTTGACACAGCACTTTCTGAGACCACCAGGATGTACCTCACAAGTCTTATCTTCCAGGAAGTAAAGGTGACTTAACCAAAGTCACACAGTTAAGCCATCAAGTGGCAGACACATGTCCCACTTTCTTTTCACTACCACCCATCTCTTCTTCGATCGTTGGCTGACCTTGTTCCCATTCTTAGGGCAAAGACCTAACACCCATGCCTCTGTTTGAGTCTAGCACAGTAAATGTTATAAACTTGACTGTAGCCCCTAAAAGTGAAACCTAGCTTTGAAAAAAAAAATTTACCGGAAATATCGAATATTTTAAAAACTCCCATCTTACTGAAATCTCATCAGGGATGGACACTCACGTCCATTCATTTGTGAGGACTTGGGGGTTTGGAAGCAGCATAAAAAGTAAGCATCATGGGAGCCCCCAGAGGTCTTTGTCCCATTGAAGGGTCCATTGCCGAATATGGCCAGAGAACAGTCCTACAGTCAGCGTGGCTGGGGCACAGGTGAGCGGCTGATGGGCCAGATGATCTGTTTTGAGAGAGAGGGAAATTCACCTTGGCTGGCGTGGTGGTGAAAGGGGGGTTAGCAGAAGACAGAAGATAGATGTGACAGATACCTGACTGAGAGTGCAGAATTGCTGGGTCCAGGGGGGCACTAGCTTGCTATGTGCACTTGTGGGACCACTGGGATGCCCAAAATTTGTATTTAGGCCTTGTTTCTATTTAAGTTAGTTTTGTAACTGTTTTAAAATTGTTTTTTTCTTGGATCCATTTACCTGCGTGTTAAACGGAGACAAATTTGCCAGTTCTTAGCTATGGACACTGAGGAAAAGTTTTAGTTTCTCTAAGTCTCATATTTCCACTTTTGGGAAATAGAAAGCCTGTAGCCTGCTGCACAGCACTGTTGCGAGAATCAAATGAGATGATCTAAGTGAGGCCTCCAGGACAATGCTTGGCACAGAGTAGTTGCTCAGTTATTTATTTTCTAGGTGGGTTTACATGCTCATCCGTCCTTTATACTAAACATACCCTTGGCAACAACTGTCTCGATTCCCAAAGTCCAGATCTCCTGGAAACACTGACAGTCATTTCTTCAGTCTAGAGACTAGACAGATAGATGGGTAGATAGTAAGTAACAAATGGGCAGATGGGCAGAGAGAAGGAGACAGAAATTGAGAGAAACACGTGGTACATACATACACAGATGGAGAGAGATACCGGTGGAGAAAATCAAGTCAGAGACGGGGAGAAAAAGGGGAAGAGACAGGAAGATAGATGGAAATTGATAGGGAATTGAAGTATTGTTCTTGACTCACTCCCACCTCCATGAGACATTACCATTTAATCTCTCTGAATCCAAACGCTGAGTAATTGCAAATGGCATTTGGACCTGGAAGGTTTCACCGCAGGTCCTGGTTATGTGTATTTCTTTCTTGTCACTGAGTAATGATATCACAGGAAAGTGGAGCTACGAAGTACGGAAGAAAAACTTGCAAACCTACTCAGATAAAAATGGGCCCAAATGAAAACTGGAGAGCTAAGCGTATATAATTTCCCCCAATCTAATTGTACATTTTCAACCTTCTTCCCCTCTCCCCGACACCTCCTCTCCCCTGCCAAGCGTTCCCATGACCTCAGATTTTATGTGTAGCTGGGAGGTAACTAAAGTTAGTGTTTATGTGGAATCCAGGGGTGTTAAGAGCAGGGTGAATTCACACTGGGTGAATCGGGATAGAGGCTGGTAAGAATAGGTTCTTGGAAGAAAGAGCCCAGTAAAGCAGAGCCCATCGAGACTGGGTGCCGGAAATAATGGCACACACTTCATATACCTGGAGCAGGAAAAGGTCTCAGGCAATGGCAGTGTCCTCGCTGACCATAACCAATTCACAGAAGGCACGTATGAGAAATGGACATGACAAGTTTGAACCGAGTGGCCCCCATGCATGTTGTGACTTGGGACTGATGACAGCAGTTTGCAGGGTTTATGTCCTTTGATGGCCACTGGCTCAGTTCTTCCCAGCCAGACCCTTGGAAGAAAAGTTTCATTCCCAAACTTTTCCAGTTATCAGGAATCCATTTTTAAGCACAAAATACTTCATGTCCCCCCCTCCATGATTATAACGGTAGCTAACATTTTATCATGTGCCAGCCTTGCTCAGGTGCTTTCTGTGTGTTGATTCTGTTCATGTTCATTCCATCTTTGTTAGGAAAATAGCCTGTCATCTCACAAAGAAGAAAGCCAAGGTAAGGGGAAGTCACAGGACAGGTAAGGGGGAGCTGAGTTATGACACCATTCCACAGTCCCTGCTCTTAACAGCTACGCTACCCTCTCTCTTGATTGTAGGTGAGCTTTCATTGCAAAACAAGTCACATAAGAATAGAAGGATTTTGGGGCGCCTGGGTGGCGCAGTCGGTTAAGCGTCTGACTTCAGCCAGGTCACGATCTCGCGGTCCGTGAGTTCGAGCCCCGCGTCGGGCTCTGGGCTGATGGCTCGGAGCCTGGAGCCTGTTTCCGATTCTGTGTCTCCCTCTCTCTCTGCCCCTCCCCCGTTCATGCTCTGTCTCTCTCTGTCCCAAAAATAAATAAACGTTGAAAAAAAAATTAAAAAAAAAAAGAATAGAAGGATTCCATACACATCCAGCAATGCTTTTAAATTAATCTCATAGAGCTGAAAAAAATAATACACTGGAGGTATTATGTATCAGATCCATAAACAACACTTGAAACAGCATGGGGGTGTGTATTACTTCCTATGATGGCAGCCTTTGCCGTGGCAACGCATGGTCAGACCATCCCCATGCCTACACGGCCCCAGGGCTCGCTGTTCCAAACCTTATCATAGTCTCTTGGACCTTGGCTATCTATCGGTTGTGTCCTTGGGGTCGGGACGGTGTATTCTTTGTAATTGTAATTTATGCACGCATCACTTCTTGCCCATTATAGGTGCTCAGTAAATATTTTTGGAGTGAATGAGTGCATAGTTCGGTATCTAGGTCCTCCCTTCTCCTATCAAGGCTATTTGCAAGTACAGATGATTTGGAAACAACTAGCTTAGAAGGTGTAATCAATGATCATACCAGGTCTTTCAAGAGAGGTAGGGCTGTACAGGAGCGGCCCCGAGAGGGACCAGTATAAAAAGCATGGCGCGAGGTGGGTTCCTGGAGCCCCTTTCCTGGGCCACTGTAAAGCACCTATTTGAAGATGGTAACGGACATCATGGTCAATAAAGGGTGAGTGTCAACAGATACCTTCAGGGAAGATGGCAAGCTCTTTGGCCTGTCCCGGTCTGAGGGTGCTGCACGTCTTGAGGTTCACGTGGAACATAGGGCAGAGTGGGAAGCACCTTCGCCAAGCAGCGAGAACCACATTGGCTGCCAAAAGGAGGACTTGAGGTGCGGTCCAGCTGCCAGGGCCTCTGACCCTGACTGGCTGTGGAACAGAGGTTTGCACCTTCAGGTCAAATTCTGGCCGACCCACGGGGAACCTTTCCCTCCCAGTCTTCTTCCAAGGGCATAACACTAGGTGGGGTTCACTCATTGGTAATTACAATGAATAACACGGGGAGATTTCAAGTTCGGCATTATGGATGTGAAACCGGACATTGTGGGGTCACAGGAACCTGGGGTTTAGCTCGAGAGGCCAGTGCAACCCTGTGTTCGCTCCTCTTGGGTATGTCCCCTGAGGGGATGTCTGGGGCTTTTAAGTAGCCCCTGTCACTCTAAGAAACAGCCGAGAAAACCCAGAGGGCCCAGTCTGAGTCTAGGATGGGATAAAAAAGCATTCTCAAAAGAGAGCACATTCTGTGTTATATCATTGAAAATGATCCATGAAAACTGGACAGCAAATCACTGATGTTGAGATTTTTTGGTCTGGACTTGGATTATATGTGCAGACTTCATTTATTGCTCTTTATAATATTAGTATTAGTATCCTAATTAATATTAGTATCCCCAGAGTGCCAATCGAATACAGAGAAAGGGATACAGAGAATGTGCCCAAGCAGTGTCCCATTACGGCGGACTTATATCAGAGCGGACTACTGGGCTTGAATCCTTGCCCAGAAAGCCCATTCTGAGCTGATGACATGCTTGTCCTCTGTTATCTGACATCCCACTCGCCTCTATGCCACTGTTTGTGACCCTTGGAGAGCCTTTCTTGATAAAATGAAGCCTGGTGCCCACCCCATGCATTCAGTAGAGCCGCACAAATTAGTCATTGCCTATTGAAACTTTAAGCTTCTTAAAAACGAGATATATAGAAAATGAGCATGGTCACCGTGTGTCAGATGTGCGCGCGGAATCAGCCGTTTGATTTCTAGTGGAAATAAATCAAAAGCAGACACTTCTCTTGACCATAGATGAGACGGTGTCTGGAGCCAGATAGCGGCAGGTTGCTGAGTCTAAAGTGCACATAAAATCCAATTGTAAGTTGGCTGACCACAGAACACGACTGGATTCACTTACTGCTAATTAGGATGAATAAAAAGAGACACTAGGAGATGTGAAGCTTGGGATTATGGGTAGTGAAAGCCACTTGATGGGAGGAAACCAATTTTTCCTGGTGTTTTGGAAAATCACTTCATACGGAGTCTGGTCCGTTATTTATGTCCTGAAAACTGCACGTAGGAAGGACCAAGCATATTCTGATAAAACTACACCCCAGGAAGTCCCATCCGAAGGGATCTTAAAGACCCAAGCAGGGAAGAGTGAGTGGGTTTGGCTCCCCATTAAAGAATGGATCTTCTGTTCCTGGCCTGTACGGAAAGACATTTTTCCTTCTGCCCCAAGTGATAAAATGCATGCCAATGAGCAACGCTGGATGTTGTCAGTTGAGGCTGGTGTGATGGCCAGATGGCCCACTTAATTATCGATCATTTTATTTGTACCTCCTGGTGGTAAGTTCTCTTTCTTAGGGTGATTTCACCATCCCTTCACTGTATTTGGAAAGGAAATGAACGGCCAGGCTCACGCAAGCTAGGAGTGACTGTCAGGAGGTGTGAGGCCAGAAGAAAGCAGCTACATGGAGTGCTGGTTAATAACATAAAGGAATCTTTTGTGGGAATTCTTACTCCATTATGTTGGCACATCCCTTTCCCCCGCTCTCTGGCCAGCAGTGATATGGGAGAGTTATTTTAATCTTAACTCTATTTAGGGGATTGGAGTGTTCCAAAGAGAAGGAGAGAGTTTTGCTGAGTATTTTAAACAATTGATTCCAGATGGATTCTCTTTGTATCATTTATGGAATTGGTTTTTCTAAATGGATTCTAAAGATAGAATGTACGTGTTCACTGCAGACTGAAGAATGCTGAAATATTAAGCAACTTGGATGGCAAATGTGGTATCCAGGTGTCACTTTGGGTAAATGGTCTCATTTTCCATTTTTGTTTTGTTTTGTTTTTCTTGGTGCATCTACAACACGTCTGAGATGGTAATCCTCGTAGGGTAGGGATGACAGGATCAATCTACGGGATGAGTTATCCACATCTCTGCCCAAGTACCTACGGGTACTTGCCATAATAATAAATGATTTTTATTTCAAATTAGTTTCAGGAGCCATTTTACTTTTAATGAGAAGTGTAGCGGCGGGGGGCAGGGGGAGAAAGAAAGAGAGAGATCAAGAGAGATAGAGATACCCAGAGAGACCCCACAGGAGTGGGGGCAGAGAGAGAGAGTCTAGTGGAGAAGCCAAGATTAAAAACCAGGATCTGATTCCCACTCATGTTCTTCTGCACAATGCCCCTTTCTTTTTAATGGTAATCATCAAATAATCCCCATGCAGAATGGTTATCACCAAATGACACCATGGGCGTCAAGACAAATGGTACAGCCCCAGCACTGCTCAAATAGAATGAATGCCAATTATCAGCTTCCAGGATGGCATGCTTAACTGCACAGGCATGAATACCAACCATCAGCTCAAGTTCCTGAAACCCTGCCTCCCTGCTCTACCCATGGACAGAGTGGAATTACATGTGTTGTCTTGCTCTGGGCCCTCAGATACAGGTGTCTTGACCCACAACAGACTGAACCGGAGATCGGCTCCTTGACTAAAAACTACAAGACATATGTGGCAGGCCAGTGGCTCACAAGGTGGTCAAGTGCCACATCAATGTGCTCCTTTTTGGATGAAGATCGGTGAGCCCAGTAAGAGCTTCTTTCTGGAGGAATTGAACAGGTGACATAAGACATAGAAGGAAGAAAAAGAGTCAGGGCAGCCATGGAGGAAACCCAAGAGTAGAGAGAGAAGCAGATAGACAGTAGCACAGGTTGAGAATGGCAGGCTCACTGCATTAGGTGCCAGTGCTGTTGACAGAAAGACAATAGGGCACCAGAGCTCCTGAAGATCTGGAATGATGCTTTGATTCTTTGTGGCATCTACTGTGGGAGAGCAAAGGTGGTTTCCTGACCCTCCTCACTTCCCCAAATATTCCCTGCTAGATCCCCATCACCTGAGGTATCTCAAGCCTATCTCTCCTCCTTGTGACCTAAAGTACTTATAATGATAATAAGTATAAGAAACACCTGATTGCTGTATGTTAAATGTGTGAGTAGATTGTTTTAGTTAATCATTTCAAAAACACTGTGAAGTAAGCATCCTAATGATACTATCATTTTATAGATGAGTAAAGTAAGGTGAAGGGGGTCAAGTACAACAAAAAGTCTTCTTATGGAATACAGTAAGTGCCAAGAATTAATCAGTTAATTGAAAAAACCAATTGAAACAAGGAACTGTTGGGGAACCTGGGAAGCTCAGTCAGTTAAGTGTCTGCCTCTTGATTTCAGGTCAGGACGTGATCTCTCGGTTCGTGAGTTTGAGCCCCGCCTCAGGCTCCACTCGGATATTATGGAGCCTGCTTGGGAGTCTCTCTCTCTCCCATTCTCTCTCTGCCCCTCCCCTGCTCACTCACTGTCTCAAAATAAATAAATAAACTTAAAAAAAGAAACAAGGAATTGTTAGAAACTGATTCATGCATACCTTAAACATTCTGTTTTTTCAAATGCATAATATACATCAATTTGATAAGGGCTTTTCTTTTGGTAGAAGCTGATGGGATTCAGGGCTGTTTTCCTGCATAAAGCATGCATATAGCATATGCTTCACATTTTCTACTTTCACTTTCTCTGATGTGAAATAAACCTGGAGACCCAGGTGAAACAATCTGATGCAGAGTCTTTCTAGATTTCTTTTTTGTTTTCTATAATCTTCCAAAGATATTTTCCCAACATCCAACTGGCAGGGCTCACGCCTCTCCAGTCCTTCCAAAACTCTCAGCCTAGCGGTCACCTCTTTTCATACTCAATTCCATCATCAGTTATATTAAATGAAATTATGTAATGACATTGGTATCAAGTGATTTGACAACTAATTCTCAGAAACTCATCTGATAGAAGCAAGAATGTATGTGTCTGTTACAGAAGATTCTACTCCAAGATGGAAAGGTCTTGGAGCATCTCAGATGCTTGTGCAGAATCCGCGTCCCCTCCCCTTGAACCTGGAGGAGCGTTGGTAACTACCTTGAGAGTATGGCAAAAATGATGCTATGCGACTTCCAACCTTAAGTCACAAAAATGCCACATACTTCTGCCTTGTTCTTTTACAGCCCTGCCTCTTGGACAGCCGCATGCTGCAAAGAAGCCCCAGCACACTGTAGTGATGCCACATGGAGAGGCACCAAGGCCCTTTGCCCGTGGCCCTGAGTGAACTCCCAGCCGATACCAACACCACCTCTCCAGCCCTGTCTTGAGCCGTCTTGCCAGCAGATCCTCCAATCCCAGCGGAGCCCCTCTTTTTTTTTTTTTTTTTAATTATTTTTTAAAAATGTTTTTATTTGTTTTTGAGAGAGAGCACACGAGCAGAGAGCAGAGGAGGGGCAGAGAGAGGGCAAGACACAGAATTGGAAGCAGGCTCTGAGCTGTCGGCACGGAGCCCGACGCCGGGCTCAAGTTCACGAGCTGTGAGTTCATGACCTGAGCCGAAGTCGGACGATTAACTGAGCCACCCCGGCGCCCCAGCCGAGCCCCTCCTATACCTTACACCGAGTGGGTAAGGAGGGGACCTCTCTGCTGAGCCCTTCCCAACTACAGATTAGTGAACAAAATAAAAGACCGCTGTTTGAACCCATTCAGTTTAAGTGGTTTGCTGTGCAACATTAGACCAGCTAATGAACGTTTCGGGTCTCGTTAGTATGTTTCACAGAAGGAACGCTGAACACGCATCAGCTAGAGGGTCTGCTAAGCCAACATCCTCTGTAACTCTTCAATGATTGGGTAACTATTAAAAGCTAGAGCTTAGTTTTGAACCCAGCCGTCTGACTTCAGAATTATATTACTATGGTCCTACAAATGAATTTTAGAAGCCCCTACTAAACCATATGTAACAGTTGGTGATACATAATAATGTGTAGTATGTATTATCCTAACTCCATGCTTACAGACAAGCTCTTAATATTTCCAAGGTTCAAGGCAGGAGGACAGATCCCAGATGTCTAGTATTTAGAAGTTAAAAATGAAGGCAAAAACTGTCAAATCAGTTTCATCCCCTTTACATACACCTTCGTGCAATCTAAATGGTCAGTTGAGTTCTTGGACCCCATGGCTATACCGCTTCTCCTTCTACCCCTGGATTCTTTCCTTACTTACACGTGTGGTCACACGTGTGTTACCTCCAGCTTGTACTACCCGGCTTCATTCACGCATGCCTCATCAGCTCTGCTTGGTCAGCCCCAAGTCCTAGGGATGGTCATGCTGGAGGGACAGTCAGTCCTAGAAGAACGAACCCAGGAAAGAGGTCCGTGTGAGCTCATGAAGTAGACACGACCAATTTGGGTAGAAACTTCCGGGAATTCAGTGCTCGGTGCACGTTCTATATTGACATTTGGGCTCTGGATGGACTCTGGGTCCCTTGGCCAGGTCTTCTTGTGCCATGTGGAGGAGTGTGGCTAGAAGAGGTTGCCAGTGAGGGCCACGTGACAAGAGCTCCTTTCTTCAGGTCTAAGGATGGTTAGTCAACTCCACCTTCAAACCCTCTACCCCACCCTCTTTCACGATGTCTGGCCCATAATTGAGGACCGATAAATATTTACCAGATAAAGTAACCTTGTCCCCAGAGGCAAGCTTTACATTTTGAATCTTGGGTGCTGCTGGGGTTTCAGACTGTCAGCCCGGAGTGAGATCATAAAGCCGGGACAGGAGCCAGACTCCCACACATCTCTGAGCCCAGCTCAAATTGATTCTAAGTGACTCTGAAGAGCCAGCGGGATGGATGAGAATTAGATTCGGCTCCATGAACGGTGGTGCAGACAAGCACCAGACGCTTGACAGTGACCCCTGAGCACTGACCGCCCCAACCTTTAGTCCTGCCGATGAATTTTCCCCTGACGCTGACAGTCTGCTCTAATCTCTCCGCGACACCCACACCCACCTCCCTACCCAAGAACACACACCCTTCTGGTAATGACAACCGAGTAAAATGGAAATGATTGGAGCTGAGGGCTGTAAAACACTGCAATTATGCAGTTAGGAGATTTATGTAAAAAGGGCTACTCATCCTGACTATTTCTTCAGAGAAGCCTCTGAAGAACTATAGAACCTTCCAAGTCTGACACCGGTAATGGTTGGAGAACACTGTTATTTACCAGACCTGTAAGTCACGGACCTGTGAATATGTCATAGACCCAAACCCCCTTACTTTGTTTTACTGCTGTTTCAAAGCACGTTCTCTGCTACATCCAGAAAATTCATTACCCATGGAAGTAGTTGTTTTAGTTAATTGGACCTAGGTGTTTTAATATTATTTTAGTCCAAATAGAAAAGACTTGAGTCCTACAGTCTTATTTAAAAAAAAAAAAAAAAAAAAAAAAAAAAAAGCTTGCCTGCCTTTTTGATTAAACTTGGTGCTCCAGGCCTCAGGAAAAAAAAAAAAAAAAGACCAAAATAAGGTACAGCCCAGGTATTTTAAGTAAAAGTGGAGGGAAGAAGTGGAAGAACATTTTCAGCCTCAAATTCTGAATCCGAATCTATTGACCCTTTTATCTATACACCCTTTTATTTGGAAGGGTGTTAATGCAAAATCTTCATAAACATGGCTAGGTGAAGATTTCTAATGGAACAGAGATTGCTGGGGCCTAATTCCCCTAGGGTGTAATTCAAACGTGCCCTCCGAATTCTGTTTCCTGTAAGGCTATCAGATCTAGGGCAGACAGGAAAGATTAAATCTGTGAGAGATAAATGTCACACTCTCTTCCTGAACATTCTTCTGACATTTCAAACCTCCATCAGCCTCGGGAAATCCGTCTCTGCCTAGACTCATGATTGGTGTTCCGGGCACAGACGTTGACACAGAATTACATAAATTGATGTCTTAAATGGTACTTTCATCTATAGAGATTTTGGGAGAGTTTCATGAATTTGGGGAGATATATATATATATATATATTTTTTTTTTAAATATTTATTTTTGACAGAGAGAGAGAGACAGAGCATGAGCGAGGGAGGAGCAGAGAGAGAGGGAGACACAGAATCTGAAACAGGCTCCAGAGTCTGAACTGTCAGCACAGAGCCCAACGCGGGACCTGAACTCACAAACCTCGAGATCATGACCTGAGCCAAAGTCGGTCACTGAACCGACTGAGCCACCCAGGCGCCCCCATGAATTTGGGGATATAAAGTAAACTGCAGACAAGTAATTCACTAACTATTAACTAGTAATTAATACTTTTTTTCCCTCTATGTCCATAGGAAACTAAAATGTAAGAGAATAATTTTCCTTCCCTCATCCCTATGGTTATGTTTACATCTTTTTCCTGTTGTGAACTGTTTTCTGTTTTTGTTTTGCTTTGATTTTTTGTTCAATTGTTATTTATTATTGTTACTATTACTTTTCCTGAGGAAATTATCCTGGGTCCTGGAAAGGACGGGAGCTGAGAGATACAGGGAAGAGACATAAGAAAGGATAGAATGCCCCCCCAAAAATGTCCAAGTTCTAAATCTCGAGACAGCAGATTGTGTTACTTTACACGGCAAAGGAGACAAAAGACAAACATTTTCACGGTGAATATAAAAACAGGATTCATGGGGCACCTGGGCGGCTCAGTTGGTTAAGCATCTCATGGTTGGTGAGCTCGAGCCCCGCATTGGGCTCCGTGCTGGCAGTTCGGAGATGGCTTGGGATTCTCTCTCTCTGCCCCTCCCCAGCTTGTGCTCTTTCTCTCTCTCGCAAAATAAATAAATTTTTTTTTTAAAGAAAAGCAGGATTCAGGGCGCAGTCGGTTAAGCGTCCGACTTCAGCCAGGTCACGATCTCGCGGTCCGGGAGTTCGAGCCCCGCGTCAGGCTCTGGGCTGATGGCTCGGAGCCTGGAGACTGTTTCCAATTCTGTGTCTCCCTCGCTCTCTGCCCCTCCCCCGTTCATGCTCTGTCTCTCTCTGTCCCAAAAATAAATAAAAAACGTTGAAAAAAAAGTTAAAAAAAAAAAAGAAAAGCAGGATTCAGCTACATCCTGTTTTCAAGAGATGAAATTTAAGCATGAAAACACAAATAGTTTAAAAGTTAAAGGATGAGAAAATTTGCACCATTGTAAATAAGACCGTTTAAGAAGACTGGTAGGGCAGAATTAATGTCAACCAAGTAAACGCCCATATCAGAGATAAAGAACGCTCCCTAATGCAAGAAAGGATGAGACACAACGACCCTATGTGTATGCATCCATTGCTAAAAGCAGGGCTTTAAAACACATGAAACAAAAATAAGCTAAACAGAGAAATAAACAAAACTATATAAGGAAGTAATTGATTTAAATATAAACTTAAAAAATTATTTAAGGATATAGTTTGAGCAATATTGATCGGTGAGTCATAACAGAAATGTAGAGAATATCACACCCAACAATTGCAAGAACATATATTTTTTTCAAGTGTCCATGGAACCTTCACAAAATGTAGTACATTGAACGTGACTACAAATTAATCGTCCTTGCTCTTGTCGGGAGGTAGAATCCATTTTCCCATTTTTAAAAATCTGAGCTGGTCTTGTGATCCATCTTAGCCAATGAAGTATGGCAGAACTGATGTTATACCACTTTGGAGTCAAGGCCTCTTAGACTTTGTTCACCCACTTTTGCACTGCGGCAGTAAAGAAGCCTAGGTTAACCTCTGAGATTGAAAGAGAAGCCCAGGGGACCCTGGGTGGCTCAGCTGGTTGAGTGTCCAACTCTTGATTTCGGCTTGGGTCATGATCCCAGGGTGGTGGGGTCAAGCTGCAAGTTGGGCTCTGCACTGAATGTTGAACCTCCTTAGGATTCTTTCTCTCTCTCCCTCTGCCCCTCTTCCCTGATCATGCTCTTTTTCTCTAAAATGAATACAATTAAAAAAAAAAGAGGGAGAGAGAGAGACAGAGAGACAGAGAGAGAAGCCCAGCCCAGCCAGTGTCCCTGTTAAGCCCAGCCCCCAGCCAACCCTCCATTTGAATGCAGTCTCAGGGTGAGATCAGAGGAAATTAGCAGACGAATCACCCAGACAACCAGCAGAATCATGAAAAATAATAAATTATGATTTTTAAACCACTAAGCTTTGAGGTGGCTTATTTTTTCAGGTAGTTTGTGATACAGCAGTAGATCTATGATACACTTAAGAAAGACCATATACCTGACCATAAAATCATCTCAATAAAGTTCAGTGGATTTAAATTATACAAAAGTGTCTTCTTAACCACAATGAATTAAATTATAAATTTTATAAATTGATAACAAGAAGAGACTTAGGAAGTCTACAAATATTTTGAAATTAACCACATAGTTCTAAATAATCTATGGATCAAAGAAGAAACCACAAGGGAAGTTATAAGATATTTTAAATAGGATGATAGGGAAAGCAGTATGTTAAGAGATATGCAATGCCGTTAAAATGGCATTTAGAGGGAAATTTGTAGTTTTAAGTGCTTACATTGGAAAAGAAGAAATCCTTTAATTCCATCATCTGAACCTCCACCTTAAGAAGCTAGACAGCCCAACTGAGGTGCCTGGGTGGCTCAGTTGGTTGAGTGTCTGACTCTATTTTGGCTCAGGCCATGAGTGGTCGTGGGATCGAGCCCTGCATCTAGCTCCATGCTGAGTGTGGAGCCTGCTTAAAGTTCTCTCTCTCCCTCCCTCTGCCCCTCTGCTCCCACTCACGTTCTCTCTCTCTTTCTCTCTCTCAAAAAATAAAATACAAATTCAAATAAATTAAAAAGAAGAAGCCAAAGAAGAAAAAATTAAACTCAAATTTATAAAACCGAAAGAAAGATACAGTTATTGCTTACAGATACAGACTTGACTGTGTATATAGAGAACACCAGGACAATAACAACAACGAAAGCTTTGGAGATAATGAGGGAATTTATAAGGTCTCAGGATACAAGGTCCACATAGCAAAACCAATATATTTCTACATACTAGCAACAAATAATTAGATAAAAGAAAACATGATCTACAAAAACAGAAACATGAAATACTTGGACTAATTTTAACAAAAGAGGTAAAGGAACTCCACACTTAAAATATAAGATGTGGTTGAGATAAAACAATGAAATCCTACACAAATGTTAGTGTATTGAAAGACTCCACAGTGTTGTCTATGTGCCCCTAAGTTCGTCCATGACTTCAGTGGAAGGTCGAACAAAAGCCCAGCAGGTTGGCCGATGCAGTCTGTCCTGGTCTGGGGGGTGGGGGGTGAGGGGGGCTTCAGCCTCACTCCATATTCTAGAATTCTCTCAGTGGTGTCTCGTTCTTGAAGAGTTGTTATTTGTTCTTGTGAGGGAGAGTCAAGTCAGGAACAACCTCTGTCGCCATCTTGGTCTGGAGTTTACCTTCTTCAGGAAACTTTCTCTGAACACTAGGTTTGAGTCATGTGTCTTTTCTGAAATTTTCTTTTCTGGCATCAAAGTGCTTAAACCACTTCATTCAACTGCCAAATTAATGGGCTTCCTCCTCCCCAAGATCACAAACTTTATCAAATCAGCTTATCTTTTATCTTCTGTTCCCAGGCAGTCCTTCCCTCACTCTCACCTCATGAGCAACCCCTTGGGCTTGTTGCCACTGTGGCCCACTTTTTATTGTCCCTCCATCATGGCTGCCTCTTCTGATTTCTTCCTTATCTCTTTTTGGGGGGCAGTCTCTCCAGCCCATGTGGGGAGCTGGTCCTTAGTGATATACCAACAGGAGCAGCTAGGAGCCTCCCTGTGTGCCTGGGGCATAATACTTTGAACAATGGCATAGTGGGGACGGTGCCACCTTGTTGTCTAAGCCAGGGATGATGAATAAGGAAGGCGAGGTAGAGAAGTAAGTATCCCCAGAGCTGCAGCTAACAAAACTAATCACATCGTGCCGTTAAATGGTGTTGAATTGTGTTACTTTTTCTTCTCCTGGTCTCTGGATCTATGCTTTGGCTCTTTCTTATTACTAAATCTTGACTTTGCCAAGAGTCTCATGGGAAGCGTGTCCCATGGAGCATTTCCAGCTTCTGGCCACATTGTCCTTGTTGTCATAACAGCTCCTGGGCAGATCTCCTGTGTTCCCAAAGCCCCAGGACAGCTATGCTAGGGAGCTAGAGGTATGACTACAGGAGACATTTCTCTCCATGTTTCCACCCACTCACAGCTGAGGCTCCTTCGGTGGCCCAGCAGCTGAGATGGACGTTCGTGCTTGACAGCCCCAGAGAGCAGGGTTTTAAATCACGTAGGTCACCATTTCCACCCTACGCTCACTAGGCTCCACGCCCTATGTGTCTTGGAGCAAATCTCTTTTTTTCTACTGGCAGCCCTAGAAAAAGAGACTTTTCTTCCGAAAGGCCACGTTGCATGCAGACAAACTTCTCAGAAATATGAAGAAGTTACAAGAAAATTAAGTGACCTCTAACTTATTTTGGAAAATCAGCATCAAACGCTTTGGGGTAAAGTTTATGCATCACCAAAATTTTACAGGAAATCATGCCTAGTTTTCATTCTCCCACTGGCTCCCAGTGTCTATACTTCCTAGAGGGAAAATCCCTTAAAATAACTTTGAAGCCTTTGACTAATTTATTAGATAAATCCACTGTGTATAAAATGGCATCTTTATGAGGTAATTAATTAATCTCTAGGTTCCACCGGGGCTCGGAACTTTGAGCTTTGCTATAAATTACGGCACCTGCCGCAATTCTGAATCACACACACGTTATGGGAGCATTTTTTTTCTGAACTGATAAAATGGGATTGAACTAACTGCCTCCAGTATCTTCTTAAGGTTTTAAACCAATTATTTCTTAATATGTTGGACATCAAATTATTTTTATATATCATTTATGCAAACACGTTTTGAAAATAAAAAGCCAAATTTTGCCACTGAAGTCTGATAAACGATGAGCCTGGAAAGAAAAATTTTAAGTACCAGATATTCGTAAGCTACTGTCATTAAAATTTGCAAATCAAAAAGAAAAAAAGAAGCAAGCTACGCAGGAAAATAGGGACAAATTATGACCTTTGTGTAAAATGACACTTCCATTATTAGATGATCGCTGATCTAATTCTGGATTGGCAAAGACAAATTAATTTTGCTATTTCACTCCATAGATAAAGGAGGATTGATTAGCACATCATCAAAAATAATGGACTATGCTAGTAGTGTGGGGGAAAAAAAAAGAAAAACAAAAAGGAATAGCAGTCCCAGGCTGAAACAGAAGCAGTAGAGAGAGCTTGCTTTATTTTGGCATCTGTTCAGTTAATGAGACATACGGAATAAAAAAAAAAAAAATTAATCATGTTTAAGAAAAATCAGGTGATAGTCTTTATTCTGGGAAGTGTTTGGGAGTATTTTCAATAATAGACACACTATCTTCTACTTCACAAAATCTCCGGTGTGCTTTCCTCTTCGGAATTGTGGGTTTTGCTGTTTTCTGGAAGAGGGGAAGGGAGCCCACTCAATGCCCCAGTATTTCTACTGCATTATCTAATTTATAGTGGTGGCACCCATGTGTGATTGCCGCCTACTATTTCATTTTGTAGGATTTCTCCGAACTCTTTTGAGGGTATGACCACTGTCCATTTATTTTAGCCGTACCTTGAGAACAGAGAGTGTCGCCCATAGGAATCGGGTTAGAGGGGGATGAACATCCCCCCGAGATGACCTTGCCACGTCTGGCCACCTGCAGCTTGAACACCGTCTTCTCAGGGTTCCCTGCGGAGTTCGGACCCTGCTACCCAGTAAACCCCATAGAGATAGATCATGTCTTCCCAGGCATCTTCTGCCCCCCCGGTGAGAAGCCTGTCACCATGACTGAAACATGCCTCTCTTTTACCCCCAAGGAGCCGTTCCCAGAACTTCTTCTCCGTTTGTCTGAGTGGCAAACTTCTGCTCACGCTTCAGCACCCAAGTGATGACGGCTCCTTGGGGATTCCTTCCCCGGCCACCCCAGGGAAATCTGCTCCTGATCTTCCACTTTCATTTGCTGGCCTGTATCCTGCCACATATGCTGTGGCACATGTCCCCAAAGTCTCCCTGCAAACCTGGGTCGTTCTGTGGCCCACTGCGAAAGTATGTGGCACGCAGGAGGTGCTCTGTGGATGCCTGTCCTTCAAATGAGTGGTTGGAAAGAGACAAATTGCATACAGGTCTCAGTGTTTCTCATATCGGAAAAGATCCTAAAAATAAGGCATTTCGAACTTATTTCCTTACGTCGGTGATTTTGATATTTAAGGGAGCCCACGTTTGAATTACAGACTTGGCAACTGGAAGTTAATTATTTATATCGTAACTCGTAGTACATATTAACATTTTAATTATTTTTAAACAGTGAATTCAATTCTTTCAAGGCACGTCTCCTCCCCACCTGGAGTATTTCTTCTGAGTTTTTATGTAATCATTTCAGAGAGGGTACGTTTTGTTGAGCGGAGGTTCTGCCAGATCCTTATTCCAACCTTGACTCGGGTCACGTGTGGGTGTGTGACTGTGTGTGTGGGTGTGTTAGGAGGTGTGAAGGTGATGGGGGGAAACAGTGGGTGTGGGCAAAATGTGCATCCAAAGGTCAGGGTGCTGGAAAGCAGGGCAGCCTAGGGACGCATATTCCTTTCCAGGTTGACAGGCTCACTCTGAACTCTCTTGGCGACATCTCTACCTCGTGCACCCCACACTGGGAGGGGTCTCCCATCCATTACGCCTTTTTGTGTCTAGCGAGTTGATGGAATACGAGGGTGTACGCCAGTTAGAAGGGCAGTCTTGCTAAATACGGAGCAGTGATAATCTAATCTGTGTCTGTCTCTTTATCCAGTATTTTTAATGCGATGCGCTGAACAGTTCCCACAATTATTCTCCATTAAACGTGTTGTTGACGACGACTCCTCTTCGTGATTAAACTGTCCAGGACAAACATCAACACCTGCGGGGCACAAAAAATGGGTTGTTCCTTTGACAGCAGATTGGCATTCCTGGTGTCCCTATTAATGAATCTGCTTTTCGGTCCCAGGGGGCAAGATTCTGAGCGTCCGGAACCAGATTCATAGGACTGACTGCTACCTCCCAGTGTCTTCCCCAGGACTGTGCTTGTGTAATATCAGAATTAAAAAAGTGACATACAGGATGGGAATATTGAACACTCTCGCTTCCTACAACTGCCCCCTTAACGGTGGTTGCGTGTTCCTTCTTTCATGATTGCCTGATTCCTTTTTCCCATTTATGCAAATTAGCACAGCCTTAACTCATTTGCGACAGTTTTTAAACTGGGAAAATATTCTTTCGCGTATTGGTGGGATTTGCTACGTACGAATCACAGTGCTACCTGTAAACGTTAACTATCCTAGTACGAATCATCCAAAGGTCATTTTTAGAAAATAGAATGTAAAGCGTTTTTATTTCATATGCTTTAAAATCTACTCATCAGTGACTTCCAATGACTTACATGTTCAACTCATGTTCCAAAGGAAAGCATGACCGCCTGCCTCTTCATTTATTCTGTCACTGCTCATTAAAATGTGCCATTTCCTTCCATTAGGAGGATTAAAAGGTGGAAAATCTCCAGGTGCCGCTAGTTAGCAAACCGTTCCTAGGGAGTCAATAGCCTCATTTTTCTATTCCTCTTTTCACTTAAAAAATACTTATCTACTGAAAGAAAACATTTCTCGCTGCAGGTGAATATATTTCCCAGGACTTCATTAAAGCGAGTGATAGGGTCCGGGTTTAAATGATTCAGTAGGTATATAAGCTTTTACAGAAAGAAAATCTAATTAAGATAGCGCTCACAGGCTTCAAGACACTAATAATTAACCCAAATGACTGCCGTGGGTCTGTAAGAGGGTTACGCAAATGTGAGGCGGTGGGATTATTACTTCACAAGCGATGATGTGATGTTTTGGTGAGCTCTTACGGTTCTAAGTATACAGAAGGCCCTGCCCACTTGCATGTAATACCAGTAAGTTATACGTACTATTTTTCCCCACTCATCTTTAACTGTTTATAAGCTCTCTGTACTGTTTCACAAGCTAGAAAGCAAGCCAACATTCCTAGAGCTTGCATTCCTGGTGACAGATTATTCCATCCCAGCAAAAGAGTCCCGCTTACATCTGCCAGTAGATGTAAGGCACGAAGAGGACCAGTCCACAGCATCGCCCAAGCACCTGGGATCTGCGAACCCACAGGCACCTTGGCATCTGCCCACAGAGTTCTAAGCTCTTCCCCGTTCTTGGCATGCCTGAAAAACTACACATGGAGCAAAACGTTTGATAAAAAATATATTTAAAACAAGCAAGAAAAAATAGTCTCGGCCTTCAGGACAGCTTCCATCATTCTTTGAACCAAGTAGGGTTAAATTATATGTATAATGATTTCAAGTACCAACTTATAAAAGATGTGGGAAATCAGAAAACAAAGAACCAGAGAGCTATTTTTTTTTCAGAAAAATGTATTTGCAATTCAAATGTTCATATAAAAAGCATAAATTTTAAAAAGTTCATAGATGTGTGTTTTTAGAAGTGCTGTGGTTTCGCCATTCATTGCAATTACATTCCAAGATGTGCAGGGTGGTCTACACCACGCCGCCTTACGCTTTTGTCACACAGAAGTCACTCTCATCACAACCTCCCCTGAGCTGTTATCTTCAGACAGATCTTCATGGGGCCTCATCCGGTTGAACAGGTGCAGTAACACGTAGCCACACTGAAACCTGGGGGAAGTTAACTGCGTCGGGTGGACCAAGTTCCTGTTCCGCAGGGCCGTCAGTGGCAACCATAAAGTCCTGCTTGTGGAAGACTCTCCCCGGCTGCTTTCTTCGATGTCTGTGGCTTTATCATAATTCAATACATCCCAGTGTAAGTTAACAGCCCGCCAGCGCTTAAACACTCTGTAAACTGCAGCTCCTTCGTGGACAATGAGACCTAAAAATGGAGGCGGGGAGGGGACAAAGGCTCGTCATAATCAAAAGTCGGTGGTTTTGTATACAAGTAAGGCATTAAAGAAATAGTTCTCTGTTACTCGTTGTCATAAAAAAAGATGGTATCCTGACCACTCAACTGTCACGGCTAACGGCAAGCTACTGTCCATATTGCACAGGAATAATCAATAGCCAAAGAATAAGAATACACTAACGTGCACAGAGTAAAGTTATCACGGGTATAATTAACCTGCTCCATCGTGGCTCAGAACACACCTTGGGCACTCATGTTGCCTTAAGAGAATCATTAGGCTTATTGATTCATTCATCATATATTTGCGGACTCATTGCGGGGCCAAGTAACGTGTGGAGGGCTTGGTTTCAACGGACACCTTAACTTGGGAAAGAGACAGATGTTAAAGTCAACATCATCTTCCCAGTTCCTAAAGCACTGTCTCACACCGAGGAGGTATGAGACGACTTTTTCTTCTTTTCACTCTCTTCAACAACTCCACAAAAATGCATTAGGCACCTACGTGAGAGTTTCATGTATATTACCTCGTCCAGTGTTTGCCAAAGCCTTAGGAAACGAGTATGCGCATGTCCCCCATTTTGCAAACAAGGAACCAGCTCAGACGCAGAGAACTAGTAGCAGTGGCACAGGGATTCAAACCCAGGCAGCCTGGCTCCTAGGTCTTTGCTGCTATGCAGTATATTGGATGATTACGCATTTCGGAGACACTCTCAGGAAAATAAACAAGGTAATACAAGAATCTCAGGGACCATAAACTCGTAGTCTGTAGATCGGATATGGTGCCCTGATACATGGCTCCCACTCTACCCAGATCCCACCACACCCTGCATTTTTCATACATTGGCATTTCAGAATGTGGCCCAAAGCTTTTGAACTGGTGACCCCTCACTGAAAGAAATTCCTTGGGGGAGGTCCGATCAGATTGGGAAATGAGAAGGAGCTCTTCTCCTTCAGGAGGATGAAATTCCATTGAACATCGGTGGAGGGATGAATGCAGAGTCTTTTTTTTTTAGGTGGAATGGGGCACATAATCACAGCATGTCAGTTGGCCACAAGCACTGTTGAATGAAAAACTGGAAAGTGAGCAGATCCTACCTCCCAGGATTTAGACCTTGAGTCTAGAGAAACTCTCAGAAATGTGAACAAGGAAGCATGTTCAAACATGTTTGTCGTGTAACTGTTTGTGTTTGAGAGGGGAAATAGCAAACAGTCTCAAAGTACATGCGGAGAAGAATGGATAAATCGTGTCGTACGGGTCCAGTGGACCACGGCAACGAAACTGAAGGGAGCAAAGTTGCATACACGAACATGTATAAATCTTAAAAGAGAGGAACTCTTAAAGCCATGTGAAAAAAACCAACATGAAAGTTTCAGAAAGAAATTACTGGGATAGAGAAATACTACCCATTTTTACAGATTCAGATATATAGGTAAAAAGTATAAAAAGATGCATAAAAAATAATCATGAAATTCGTGACAGTGGAAAGGAAAGAAAAGAAATGAGATCCCGGAGAGGTTTCAAATAGGCTTTTTGGCTGTATCTCTATGGTCACTTTTTTTTCACGTTTATTTATTTACTTTGTGAGAGCAGGGAGAAAGAGAGCGTGAGTGGGGGAGAGGCAGAGAGAGAGAGGGAGAGAGCGAATCCCAAGCAGGCTCTGTTCTGTTAGCATGGAGCTCAATGCAGGGCTCGATCTCATGACCATGAGATCACAACCTGAGCTGAAGTCAAGAGTCGGACGCTTAACCAACTGAGCCACTCAGGTGCCCCTCTAAGGTCCCATTTTTTAAGCTGGGTGGTGGTGATGTTCAACATATTCTGTATACTTTCTTATGCCTAAGTCCTACTTTCTAAAATTACAAAGAATTTATTAGGAAAATTTATCGAAGACGTACTGAGGCACAGAGAACTGAAGTCAGGAGACAAGTAGGGAGATAACCACATTGCAGGCGAGGAGCAGAGTGGGCACAGTAAGGGACAGAGTAATACACTTGTCAAAGGAAAACAATGACAGAACTAGTAATACCAGAAGGGGAAAAATCAGCGTCTCATGTTTTCAAGCCTAGAGGAATGGGTGATTGAAAGGATGATAGCAATCTTTCCAAAGGTACAAGGAGTAAGGGTTTTGAACATGGTTTTGTTGGGGAGATTACTTCATTTTCTTTTGGCAGCTAAAACAATGGCAGGTAGGTGATGGAGATACCCAATTTTTAAATATCACAACTACCTAATATCCGAATTTAAGTTTTACACCACTCCCTTACCAGGACAAAAACTTCTGACATGCGTGACTTACGAGAATTCCAAGGATGTTGGCATAGGCCACTTAAAACATGCATGTGGCTTAATCTATAAAAATAAACAAATAATAACTGTGTAACACCACCAAAATAATGAGAAGGAATGTAAACTGTTAATCATAGCAACTGCAAATAACTGTTTTGATCAACTCTATTTTTCTAAGGACAAACTGTCACAACTGATCAGATATTCTGGGGAAACAGCCAGAATTAGAAGTAAAGACTACCAGATAGTAATTGATGATTCGATTATTGGCCTTCTGAAATCTCTGTGGGCAATGATTTAATGTTTCTGGTTCTATTTTTCCTCATCAAAACACAATTGCAATACCTAATCTATACATTCAGCAGGATAGTATGAAGACAAATTGAAATTCATCAATTATAATGCACTCAAATTTCCTCGAGATGGTGGCTCTAAAGACACAAGACATTATTATTAATTAAAAAGTCCATAGTGAATCTACGTGACGAGAAACATTCATTCACACTAATCACAAAACCAGTGCAGCTTGCAACAGGTTCATTCTGGAGAAGTACAGTGATGGGGGACAGCTTCACCCCAGGAAATCACTCATTTCACAGGATCTTGTTCTGTTTTTTTATCGATTTCCTTTGAAAGGCCAGAAATCAGATCATTTACTAGAGCTTAACGTCACTTTCTGGGAACGCACTCCTGGTAGCCCTTTTCTAAATACATAAATCTACCCAGTGTGCAGAAATAAATCCAACAGGCCTTTCTAGTACATTCTGAATTTAGAGGGAGCTACTTGAAGTTTTCAGGAAAACACAGTCCTCTTGAATTTTCAGTTCCATGTTCTGCTTCTTCATTGCACTTCAAGTTATGAACGATGCTTAGATTTTATTTCCTATAAGTGTTGGGAATCACTCCTTGCCCTTTAGAAGCTTAAGTTTTCTTGAAATAGGAGGAGGGCTATCCTACCCTTGAGGTCCTCTCTAATATGCATCTTTCCCTTTCTTCCTTAAGTCTTCTAGGCTTGTAGCAAATGCCTTTTGTACTCAAGGTAATGAGAACATATGGTACTAAGATTGTCAAAATCCAAGACTAAAGATTCATTCAACTCTAGTCCATATGTTGAAAATCCAACTACTAAAATTCACGCTGCCATACTTTCTTACTGATGATCTTGTCTCCTCTTGTTTCACAACTGAGAAATCCACTTCCCCCAGGACCTTCACTCTCTGAGTCATACCTTAAGTTACGCCTTAAAATGAATGTGTCATCTTGACATTTCAGGTCATGTAAGAACAGGCTTAGATTTATTTTTTCCAAGAGTCACTAGAGCTGAATGGAAAAGCAATGATAATTTCTATAAAATGTAAGTATGAAATATTTTAGGACAGTTGCTACACTATTTTTTAAATTTTTTTTTAATGTTTTAATTTATTTTTGAGACATGAGCAGGGGAGGGAAAGAGAGAGAGGGAGACACAGAATCCGAAGCAGGCTCCAGGCTCTGAGCTGTCAGCACAGAGCCCGACGCGGGGCTCAAACTCACAGACTGAGATCATGACCTGAGCCGAAGTCGGACGCTCAACCGACTGAGCCACCCAGGCGCCCCGACACTTGCTACATTATTAATAGCATGGATGTCAAGGGGTGATTCCTGAGAATTTGGGAGTTTGAGAGTTCAGAAAGTGTGTGTGTATTAAGTGTTGGTTGTTTTTGTTGGTGGTGGTGTGGGGGGGGTTCTTTTTGTTTATTTATTTATTTTTTTATTTATTTGTTTTTTATCATTTTCCTCCCAGTAACATTTAATTCGAGCATCCCCTTATTGATGTGAAGAGGAACATTTTTGTTAGGGAATAATATGCTTCAAAAAAGAGAAAGTTCAAATGTTTCCGGTTTCACTAAAATAAAAGCAGAGGGGTGATGTGTGGGTAAAATATATCCCAAATTTGTAAGTGGTGTGCTGGTTGAATTTTTTTCTATGGTAGCAGAAAATGAATTAATTACCCAAATACATCATGGGGAAGACCATCAAGGTCCCATGCTCACATGCGCAAGCATGTACACACACACACCCACATGCACACACACACGCACACACACACGCACACACCACTTGTCCATGTTTATTGCAACACAAATGATATGTTGCAATTAACAGAGACTTGCAAAAATTATAATCAAATACAAACAAATTTTGATATTAACAAACTACTGATCAAATCGTTTCATTTTTTGTGTTACCAGTCTCAGCTCTTGTTCAAAGAGGTTTGGTTGATTTTCAGAACTTAAATTATCATCAAGGATCTATTTTGTGCCAAGCACTGTGTTAAGTGCTTTACGCGCACGGTGTTCATTTTATCTTGGCAGTAACTCTACAAATAGACACCACGATTGAACAACTTCATGGTTGAGGAAATTGAGACTTAAATTTAATAACTGTCCAACATCAAGACATAAGAATAAGAGCAGAGACTGGGGCTCAAATTTGTCTACATATAAACCTTGTGTACAATAGTCCTATCCATGCTAAATTTCCAATGCAAGGCGGTCTCTCAGAATGAAGATCAACTAAAAGAACCCTCGCTATGGACTCAGTGTATCCTTCCAAAATTCATACCTTGAAGCCCTAATCCCTAATCCCTATGTGGAGGTGGGACCCGTGGGAAGGTAATAAGGGCTATTTTGAGTCATGAGGGTGAGACTCTCATGATTGGATTAATGGCCTTATATAATCTGGAAGAGACAGCAAGGAAAGGCCATGTGAGAACACATGAGAAAGACAGCCATCTGCAAACCACAGTGAGAGACCTAACCAGACACTGAATATGCTAGCACCTTGACCTTGGACTTCCCGGCCTCCAAAACTAAGAAATAAATGTCCTGTGATACTTTGCTATAGAGGCTTGAGCAGACAAAGCCAGACCTTGCAGACCTACACCATCCTCATGGAAAATATGAGTAAATTAAGTCCTGGAGACTGTGATTTGGACAAAGTTATACCATTAACTGCCATTTTTAATATCTTGTAGGTCACTGACACTGTTATATCTCTAAAAGTGCCAGTGAAACAGCCCCTTCCTCCTCTTCCCATCCACAGGAAGAAAGTTGTTGAACACAACACTATAAGTGGTGAGAGCTTCATCTGGGAAGCTGCCTCCACCTTGAGGTTTCCCAAGAAGTGAGAGGTTCTGATGAAACCACAAAGGAGCACAGGTGAAAGCCCTGTGTGCTGTCCAATCAAAACAACCTTTGGGAGAAGCTAAAGAACTTGCAATGCACAGCACACATTTGGCCAGAAAAGGCTCCTGACTGTGAAAATGTCCAAGATTTTTAGACTAAATTTCACCAGTGTCCACTGCCAAGATCTCTTTCACTCTGTCTCCCTCTTTTTCTCTCTGCCCATCTCTCTCAGTGAAAGTTACACATACTCTATAAAATATAACCTATGTCATTCTGAGAAGTCAGTGGGCAACAGAAGAAGAATGGAAACTTTGGGTGGGAACTTTGGGTCCCATTTAATCCCACTTAAGAACAGTTTAGAACCAGTTTCAAAAAATGGACACATTTAAAAACATTTTTTTAATGTTTATTTTTGAGGGGGGAGGGGCAGAAAGCGAGGGAAACACAGAATCCGAAGCAGCTCCAGGCTCTGAGCTGTCAGCACAGAGACTGACATGGGGCTCAAACTCATAGACTGAGATTATGACATGAGCCGAAGTCTGATGCTTAACCAACTGAGCCACCCAGATACCCCAAAATGGACCCATTTCTGACTCCTTAATTGCCACTACTTGAGGACCGGAGCATGGTTGTATAAGAAAGATCGACTAAATGAGACTGTGGTCCAAGATACCCTTTGATGCATAATCTTTGCTGGGGTGTCATAAAATGCATTAATCTTCCTGGCTTATTTTTCCCAACCTACCCCAAATTTAAATGCTGAACATTTAATGGAAAGTTAGATATGAGTATAGAGGTCAACGCTTGAACACGTAAATCATTCCCCCATTGCTGAATCTTGTTAATATGAATCTTGAAGAAATAAACATGAGTGATTACTTCTTTGCGTAACGAATGCTTTTTGTTGAACTGAACTATATGTGGAGCTTAAAGAAAAAAAATGCAAAAATATGAAACTTAAGAGATGAAAATTGAAAGACAATACATATGCCCTCACTGAAGTCACTAGACTCACACAACAAAGCCATCAGAAATTGGTATCTTAAAAGCCAACTGGGGACTACAATGTCTTGATTATATACGGGGATTTTTTGTGAAAGTGTATTTGCAGTGTTGCCCAAATCAGAACAAATAATGTAAAGAAATATCCCACAAGAAATGCATTTACATCTATAAAAATGAGTTAATTTTTCTATTGTAAATTATATATATTACATATATATGTATGTACATTGTATATATGTATAATATGCATATCTTACACATATATACATAAATTCACAGAACCAAGTTGAGGATGGCAGGCTAATCACGAAAGCATAAAGTTCAGGAGCCCAAACACTCAATCTGTTGGTAATAAAATCTTCTGCGTAAGAAATGTAATAAGAATAAAAATTACTCACAAAGTTCCCACAGCATGAAAACCGTTGCAACTAGGCGCTGGCTAATTCCCAAATACTGATGATCTGACCCACCCCAACTGATGATCTGACCCACCCCAAAGCAGAGTATGTAACAGTACACATAAAGAAATGATTATTAGAATAGCGAAAACCCTACGTGATTGCTTCTCTGAGAGCACACAAAAGAAAATTCACAGTGTCTGTCCTATGACCCGCTCACTACTCTCTATGTCCTCCCGTCTGCTCAATGAAATCTGCAGTCCTCAGCCTTCACGCAAAGAACACAGTGGGGCTGGATCCTCAGGGACTCCTGGATCATCACTGATGTCGATGACATCACTGTCTGGTGGTAGAACAAGATGGCAAAGCCAAATTTCATTAAGGAGTATAATAGTTTACTAACTAGTGGGGAGTGAAGCACACTGTTTTCTGAAAGGTCTTGACATAGGTTGAATTTGCTTCCTGACCTACCACCTCTATTTCAGTTAATGACCATCCCCTGAGTCAATTAAGCTAAAACCTTGGAATCACCTAGACTCCTCTATGCACTAAATTCTGCTAATTCTATCTTCTTAGCAAATCCGAGATAAACCCATAAGACAGAGACTTCTCCAGAAGGATCATGCTCCTACATTTTCACAATGAACTATTATTAAATATGCTTTCTGATCCATGTTCTCTCATAATTTCTTCTCTGGCCCACTCGGAATTAATCCTTCCCTCCTACCTTCTGCCATTCCACACAGGAAATACCTGCCCTGTTTTACCTATTACTGGTACTGGAATAATTTGTTTATATGCGTGTGACTTCAATCAGCTGTGTGATCTCTGAGAACAGAGACCTTATTCTCACTTCCATGCTTGAAACATAGTAGAAACTCAATAAATCTTTGCGAGATGGGAGGGGATGAGAAAGAGGTGAGCAGGCATCCCTAGAATGTAAAGGGGAACAAGGGTCAATTTAAGTCTAGTCATGAAAGTGCCACTAAAACAGTGTTCTTTAAACTGGTAGAGTTATGGGGCACCTGGGTGGCTCAGTCAGTTAAGCGTCCGACTCTCGGTTACGGCTCGGGTCATGATCTCAGGGTTTCATGAGTTCAATCCCTGAGTAGGGCTCTGAGCTGACAGCATGGAGCCTGCTTGGGATTCCCTATCTCTCCCATTCTCTCTGCCCCTCTCCCACTCTTGCGAGCTGTCTCCATCTCTCTCAAAATAAAAAAAAAAATTTAAAAATAAAATAAAATAGCAGAGTAATATCTTAAGATACCACACTGAGACATGCACTCTAAGACTAGAGATGAAAAAAGTTTAGGAATCGGGGCCCACGTTCCATACATACTTGAGCATATGTACGGGTACACACACACACACACACACACACACACACACACAGCCTGGCAGGGGGTAGAAGAGCTAAAATTCTTCACTGGGACTCCTTTTCAGTCCAAGTAAATTGTAGCCAACTCCCCCAAGGTCTTGTTGACCTGGTCATCAAACATCTTCCTGAATCAAACAATCATGAACCCAGCTGGTCATAAAATGACCATGCTCAGGCTGAAAGCCTAAGCAACTTATATGCGTTTGTCTCTGCTATTTCCAGGCAAAACAGGGAGACTAAAAGAGATGCTCCCCATTCATCTGACCGCTTGCTGTTCTAAGAAGCCAATCCATCAACAAATGATCTTAATGATTTCTCTTATTTCTTAGTAAATAAGAAACTCCTGATCTTTCAATCTTTACTAGTCCTGCCTCTCGAATCCACCTTTGGCATAGTCACAGAACATTCCTCAAAAGCTGCAAACTTTCTTACATGTTATAAAGTACAAGATATGTTATTTTTTTTTTAATTTTTAACATTGATTATTAACTTTTGCGAGAGAGAGACAGAGTGTGAGCAGGGGAAGGGCAGAGAGAGAGGGAGACAAAGAATCTGAGGAAGGCTCCAGACTCTGAGCCATCAGCACAGAGCCCACTGCCTGCATTGAGTTCATGAACCATGAGATCATGACCTGAGCCCAAGTCAGGTGCTTAATTGACTGAGCCACCCACACACCTCAAAAAGTTAATTTTTTTAAAGGATTAAAAGAATTCACTGGAGAGAAGAATTGTTATATCATCTAAGCTTCTACCCAAAAGTGCTTGAGAAAAAAGTCACCTAATGAATATGGTTATTTCAATAAAAGAAATAAAAGAATTAGTCTGATGTCCTTATAGATGACAAAGGTATCCTAGAGCCCTCCTATAACTGGAAGCATGGATTAGAACTCGTTTAATTTCAGCCGAACACAACTTCAAGTCTGCCTTCAAATCATGAACCGATGAAACACCTTGTAGCAAACGGGTAACATCATGTGTCATGGGATCAGCAGTGGACAAACGCAGTCACTGAATTTCAAACTTAGAAAATACCGGGTATGATTTAATCTAGCCCTTTTGCTTTGGGGGATGAGGGCTCTGAGTCTCACAGAAGTGACATGGTTTGCCCAAGTGTCCACAGTTAGTTAGTGCTGGAGCCCAGAACCAGAGCCAGACCTTTGATGGCTGGTCCAGTGTGCTTGCTCTGTAAGAACTCAGACCCCAGGAACCATCCTTGGCCAGAGCTAGTCCACACTGGTGCCTCTTTGGCCCAAGGGATATGATACTATGAAGTAGATAGAATCAAAATCTCTTCAATAACACCAGAGCCTAGGATGGTTAAGTTCTCCTCTGGTCTTTATCTTAAAGGGCACACGACAGCATTGGGAAGGATTACAGTGACCTTCACAATTTATGAAAGTAACTCCACAAACCCCAGTGTAATAGTATTGTGTTAAAAAGTCCTACCAATGTCCATTTGCTGTGTTAAAGCTTTTAGAGTTAGAAATCTACTTTGGTAGATTTCCATTTGTTTCCCACACTCTAAGATATGGACTAAAAACAATTCTGGGAGCCTGGGTGGCTCAATTGGCTGAGCATCCGACTCTTTTGTTTTGTTTTAAGGTTTATTCATTTTTCAGAGACAGAGAGAGTGTGTGAGCGGGGGAGGGGCAGAGAGAGAGGGAGACACAGAATCCAAAACGGGCTCCAGGCTCTGAGCTGTCAGCACAGAGCCCGACTCTGGGCCCAAACTCACGGACGCCGAGATCATGACCTGAGCCGAAGTCAGATGCTTAACCGACTGAGCCACCCAGGTGCCCTGAGCATCCGACTCTTGATTCCAGCTCAGGTCATGATCCCATGGTTGTGGGATGCAGTCCCCGAGTCAGGCTCCGCACTAAGCAAGGAGCCTGCTTGAGATTCTCTCTGTCTCTGTCTCTGTCTCTCTCAAAATTTTAAAAATTAAGAAAAATTTAAAAACACAGTTCTTAGAAGGAGACTATTGGTGGAGACTGTTTTCCTGGTGGCAAGTAGAAACAAACACAGCTAATTTTCCTTCTTCGCCAATGGACAAACTGTCTACCGCAAACTCACAGAACACAAGTTTATTAATCTCTAGAGTAGATCGTATATGTATTGGTTGTTCTATTTCTCAGGGTGAGAATAAGACTTAAAAAGATCTAGGGGCGCCTGGGTGGCGCAGTCGGTTAAGCGTCCGACTTCAGCCAGGTCACGATCTCGCGGTCCGTGAGTTCGAGCCCCGCGTCAGGCTCTGGGCTGATGGCTCAGAGCCTGGAGCCTGTTTCTGATTCTGTGTCTCCCTCTCTCTCTGCCCCTCCCCCGTTCATGCTCTGTCTCTCTCTGTCCCAAAAATAAATAAACGTTAAAAAAAAAAAAAAAGACTTAAAAAGATCTAAATCGAAATATCTAGTTACAACCCCATTTATCGTTGCGACTTGTCATAGGCTATCTCATCTTTGTTGGCTTTGTTTTTCATTTCTCTTAAATCATACAGGCAGTGGGTAAAAATTCCAAACAGAAGCTACCACCTAAATAAACATAAATAAACTTTCTAACTCTTTGATGTCATTCACACATCAGTAAGATTTTTGTAATTGAAAATATTAATGGGATTTGTAACCTGAATATAAAACATGCTCAGACCTTAGCTTTCCTTAATATTCTATTCTGTGATCTAGCAACAAAATCCAAGGGTTAAGAGGGGATTCTTTACATCCATAATTCTTATCAGGCAATTGTTTCACTCAGATCAGTCAAAAGAAAGAGATCGCTTTTGGTATGCTGTATTAAATATTTCCCATTCTCCACTGTTTCCGTATGTTCTGTATGGGTCCATTAATTTAGAATAAATGAGTAAAGACTTCACAAAATAGCTACATTACTTTGGGCTTTTAGGGAAAATTTTTCTCCGTGTCTGATCTAAACTCAGATCCCCCATACCTCAAATAAATATTTATTCCTGTTGTTATGCCTTAGGTGTTTGAGACAGCAACTCAATGTGGTTTCACTTCATGAATAAACAACAACATTTTGTAAATTAGCTATTCAAGCTCAGCATATTAGAAGGGGTACCGACTAAATAATAAATAGAATTGACCGGATCACATAAATATTCTTACACAGGCTCTGGGAGCGACAAGGTCTGGATTCCAATGTCGGGTCCCTCTTCCAATCCGGGTGACCTTGGCAGAACTACTTAGTGGCGCCTTTAGTTTTCTCATCTCTGAGATGATATAGTGGCAGTACCTACACTTAGTGGAGCAATGTGGGGATTAAGAGTGACATTTGAGGAAAAGTACCTGGACTAGAAAACATAATCTTACCTATTATTGGAGATCATGGTTTTTCAAACCTTATTTCTACCTATTTGGAGGCCCCTGAAAACACATACGGGCTTCGTCTCTATGCTCATCTCTGTGGTTCCTCATGACCCAAGTTTGTCTCCTGCTCCCTGTCAGCAAACCCATAGTCCCCAACCTGCCGTGATGTGCACATCATCTAGAAGAATCTTCATGTTCACATTTCTCTTCAGTAAATAAGGTTCTTTGCTGCAAAACAGTCCTAAGTCAAGAGATCCCTAAAGAGGCGGGCGACAGTTCTGAAGAACAATCTCCAGGTTTTTAGGTTAGAGGGCCTGCCTCTTAGTGTCCTGGGTCCCATTGCCACGCAGTCTAGTCTGATCTGTCCTCCCAGGAAAACTTCCTGTTCCCACACCGAGGTGACCCTATCTCACACTGGCCTAGGGACACACTCAGATTTCTCTACGGTTGCTGCAGCCATGCGTGAGCCTCATTGTATTTAAAGTCCCACAACTACTCTTTGGGAGAACAGTAAAGTCACACAAAAGAAAGAGTCAAGTTGCACAAAACACACGTATGGCCACATGAGCCTATGGTGCGGCCACAGGAGATTTCCTCTCCTGGCCCCTCAGCCGCTCTCAACAATCACAGATGATCTGTCCCCTGGCTCCTGGCTCCCCGAAGCCCCCTCAACACACAGGACTCCAGGCCCATGTGGACGACCTGACCTAATGTACATGCCCCTTGCCCTCTGCTGCCCCTCCTTCACTCCAGCCTGGGGCCCTTCCCTTCCAGAAACAGTTCCAACTGCTAGCTTTGAAACTCTCCCACCCAGTGCGGACAACCACCCTCCAGGGCTTCTTACCCATGCTCTTCATCTCAATGCATCCTCTTCTACCTCCTGAAGACCCCCCGCCCCGATCTGCTACGTCTTTCTGGCTTTGTTTCCTCCCACACCCCATAATCACTCTCCCAGCACGGGGTGGGGGTGAGGGGAGCGCAGTGAAAAGGTAAGGTCGACGTTGCTGCTTCCTCTCTCTGCAACTCAGCATTACAAACCCCCTCTGAGCCCAGCCTCATAGTTCACCTCTCTGCACCTGCTCCTCATCCCTACTGGGTAAAAATACAGAGCCACATGGCTGTGCAGACTGGGGGCACCTTGCTCCAGCCTCTGGGGGGGGGGGGGGAGGCGCTCCATCATACCCAGTGGTCCTTAATGCTCCAAAGCCCTCCACCGCCGAACTTCATTTCTAAAGGCCCCTCAGACTCTTCCCCATGCTGCCTCTTCTCCATCTCAGCAGACTGTCTCATATCCCTCTGCCTGATTTGCATGTCTCTGTGTTCCTCAAACTGCTGCTCTTCTCGCCCAGATCACCTTCCCCTGCAGCCAGTGGCTTCAAGTACCAGATACAAATCTCCGGCTCAAATTTCTATCCTGAGCTCCAGACCGCTATACGCAGCCACGGCCTGGCCCTATCCACTCGATTCCTCAGAAATTCTGCAAAAAGAAAATGTTCAAACAGCACCTATCCTCTTTCCCTCCCATCTACCAATCAGCCTCTGTGAATCACACTTGATGGTCCCTCTCCCTTACCCCTGACCTCCACCCCTGCCTCCACTGATCTGATCCCCGTTATCTGGAGATTAACCTCTTTGAGTTCCGGCAGCTGCCTATCAGCCCTGATGTCGGCCTAATCCTTTGCCTGGATTATTATCTTCTTGCCTTCCCAGCATGCCCACCACACTCCCCTGACCCCTTTAACGTCCCCTGCTACCAAGGCTCTTTCTTCACTGTCAAGCTGACCAGTCACAGGCGGCAGACCACCCTCCAGGGGCTCCCTGAGCTTTCACGGTTCCGTCCCAAATCCATGCTCCAGCCACAGGGTCCTGCTAGATGATCACACCTTATTTCCTCACTGCCACTCCCCAGCAAGCGTCTTTTGCTCTTGTCACACCAAATTACACAGGAGTCCTCCAAAATACATGTTTTCATGTATTGACAGCTTCAGGCAGCTGCCTCTCTCTGGCCCCCTTCGTGCTCTTCTTTAGACTTGAACTCAAGATTTCTTCCTCCCCACAGACTTTGCTGCCTCTAAGTATGGTTAACCAACATTCTCCCACCTACTCTCACATGTATTTGTCTCCTGACACTTTTCATGTGGCATTTAAAAAAAATTTTTTTTCAACGTTTTTTTTTATTTATTTTTGGGACAGAGAGAGACAGCATGAACGGGGGAGGGTCAGAGAGAGAGGGAGACACAGAATCGGAAACAGGCTCCAGGCTCCGAGCCATCAGCCCAGAGCCCGACGCAGGGCTCAAACTCCCAGACCGCGAGATCGTGACCTGGCTGAAGTCGGACGCTTAACCGACTGCGCCACCCAGGCGCCCCTCATGCGGCATTTTAATTGCTTAGCTCCCTGGCCCTCTCCAGCAGCTGGGGAGCAGGGAGCGTGTCAGGCTGCATAAAGCTCTTCTGGAAAGGGCCAGACAGTGAATACTTTAGGCTATGTGAACATCATGGTCTCTCAATGACGAAGTTGTAACTACTCATCGATGGCACATAAATGAATGGGTATGTCTGTATTCCAATAAAGCTTTACTTACGGGCACCGAAATTTATATTTGATGTAATTTTCATATGCCACAAAATAATAACCTCCTCTAAATATTGTTTAAATCATTTCAAAAGGTAAAACCCATTGTTAGATCATGGGCTGTTCAAAAACAGGCAGCAGACCCATGCTATTAATATCGCTATCCTGCACTCCAGGCTTACAACGACACAGTCGACACTTAGCAAATGTTGGCTCAATAGATGACGGGGACCCATTTGGCTAAATGGCCTCCAGATGAGGGAGATGGCTAAGAGCGTCACATTTTCTCTGGAGGAAACAGAAGTCAACAAGATCAGCATATTTGGTCTGTTGCTTTGCTAACTATGTCAATGTTTGCCCCGGAGAGCTTGAACTTTACAAGGGCAAAGGACAGGAAGGCAAGGGGTTGTGTCTTCTCTCCCTGAGGAAGCCTAAAGAGTTAATTCGCTTTGAGAGTCCGTTGCAAGCGCAGCATTGAAGGGCAAGTGCCAAAAAACAAGTTTCCTTCTATTTTATTTCCTGGGGTTTTAAAGGCGGCAATATCTCTGATAACCAACTACGATAATAATCTTTAGAGAAATTGGTAAACATTAGTATGATTAAGGCACAGAAAAGCCTTTAATTTGTACCTCCAGAGTAAAATGCTAATAATGGCATACTTTTCAAAGCATATAAATGATAAAGATTTGGTTTTCCTCTAACAATTTTGAATTACAAAGCACCACTCTGCCTCTCTGAGGGGCCTGGCCTCAGAGGTCAGAAAGCGAAGGATCAGATAGGAGGCTGGGACCGGTGTGGGAGGATGCACTCCTGTTCGAGACTCTTTCGCGACAAAGTTGCGGCATTTCCTAGCGCATGATGCCTGCTAAGACATTCTGTATTCGGGAAATAACATCGATACTTGTAAAAGATTCTACTCTGTTTAAGGAATGATTCCCATCAAGCTAGCAGCTCGCGCAAATCTGGTAGTGGTCCTGGCTGCAGCAGCCGACCTCAGAACCCAGCCCTCTGCCTGGGAGGAAGTTTGAAGGGAAACCCAGAGGGGCTCCGGGCAAGAGCAGAAGGGGCTTTTGTCCTCCCTGCATCAGCAGCTGGGCCAAGTTTCGTAAGTAGCCAAATTGTGGCACCAGAGGGGTACCGATCCCCCGTCAGATCACAGATCAGGGAATGGAAGCATGTCTTGAGAGCGGAGGTGGCTGATAGTCTTTTCCTGTCTTGGAGGGAAAATTGAAAATTGTGATAGGAAGATTAAAAAAGGAAGTACCGGGCTAGTCAACTTTCCTAGTTATTCTGCCAAACAGTGTTTAAGTTGAGCTGCTTTTTTTCACATGCCTTATGATTCACGCAGATGCTTCCACATTGGTGCTTCCCAGGAAACTCTGGGAGAGGAGAGCGGTGTCGCCCTCCTACACTCTGCCTTCCGCAGCCCAAAGCTCTGCCCGTAGCTCTGAAACAGCCTCTGCGGGCCCACTTCGTGCTGAGGACCTACTGACGTTCAAAGCTCTGTTCTCTGGAATGATTCTGGTGGCTCAGATCCCAGACTCCGTGGTGGTGGTGGTGGTGGTGACAGGGGTGTAGTGCCATGAAAGGCTGGATGTGGGCTCCCGGTGTTTTGTGATTAAAAAAAAAAAAAATCAACATATATTTGGAGTCTCAGGATCAAACTTACTGACAATTTTGAATGGGGTGGAGCTGCCCTGCTGGTGTGGCCCTGAGAAGAGGTGTGGGGCCTGTGGGTGGCTGACAGCTATTCTCCCCCATTTCTCATAGAAGAGGCCCCCAGAACCACACTGGATTCTGCGATCCTGCCTCTCCTAGTCTATCGGGCATCCTTCACCCCTCTGCGCAGGACAGAACCGACACAGGCCCTGAAGAATGCTGGTGAACGACACTGTCCTCTTGGCAATTTTACGTTTCTCACTCAAAACTATTTGATAGATTTTATATTTATCCGTAAATATTTTGTCTCTCTGCAGTGAGCCAAGGGCTGCACATTTTACAAACTTTGCCCACATTTCTTTTTCAAACTCACTCATCTATACGGTTGATGACCCTGTGTGACAATCTAAGAATTGAAGGCTCCCCTGTTGTCTCCTGCAAACTCATTTTTTTTTCCTGCTCCACATCATGGCGTATTCCATGCTAATTTCTTTCAAACTCTTTAAGTAAATCTATGTTTTTCACCTAAAATGCTTTAGGAACTTCTGAATCATGCTGTGAAGTGCCAGAGAGCATGGAAAATTTTAAACAAGAGATCGTCCAACAGTCATTTATATTTTGCTTGGAATGCATTCGAATTTTTCTTCCTTAGTTGATTTACTTTCTTAATCACGCTTTGCTTATGCTAATTGGTTTATATTTGTTGAAAACAAGCCACAGGAAGAAAGAAAATCTAAAAGCCTCATTTTAGGAAGAAACAACCCTGGCATGAAATACACAACTGGCGGGGCACCCGGGTGGCTCAGTTAAGTGTCCGACTTCAGCTCAGGTCATGATCTTGCAGTCCGGGAGTTTGTGCCCTGAGTCGGGCTCTGTGCTGATAGCTGGGAGCCTGGAGACTGCTTTGGATTCTTTGCCTACCTCTCTCTCTCTCTCTCTCTCTCTCTCTGCCCCACCCCCCAATGGTGCTCTGTGTCTCTCTCTCAGAAATAAACATTAAAAAAAATTTTGAAATAGACAACTGGCCATCCTCAATGGGGAGAACTCATTTGTGGTAACCAAGAATTTGATTATCCTGAAATTCTTGGTTAAAAGTCTTCACTTTTCCTCATACAATATCACAGAATTAGAAAATGTACGTTTTAAGTTTCATGTCAATGAAAGGTTCAACGATGTGTTACTTTTAGCTGCTCTGCCTGGGGAAAAAAAAAAATAGCACAGTGAAGCAGTATGGAAAGTAAGACAGAAATGTTACCTTAGCTTTTAAAAATGTAAACACGTGTCTCCGTGTCTCCGATATAATCAAGGACCGTAAGAATATGTGGTATTTACTTATTTGAAGTTCTATAATGAAATGTGAATACATTACCAACTGGTAACTCTATATCGTTTTCTTGTGTGTGCCCAAGAACCTTTAACTAGACAGATCATCAACTGTGAAAAACAGATTTTTTAAAGGGGCTATGATAATAACTACAAGAATTCATATGTATTTTAAAAAAAAAAATAATTAGGTTTCAAACAGAGTGAAATAAAGCCTCACATTGGAGGATATGAAATTTCTGCAGAAGGAGCATTTTTCAGCACTGACTATATAATTGGTAGATTAAGGAGAAGATATTTTGATCTGATCCTCGTTCAAGTGCATAGCAGGTTATTTTTAAAAATGCCCTAATCTCTGCAGTTTTCAAAAGCAGGACAAGAAAAACTACCATACTATACTTTATATCATTATTTCAAAGAGCTCTGAGAGGGAGTGTTAGTTCCTGGTGGGTACATGTGTGTTTCCTCCACTCTGGATGTCTGTGCTTTAATTTGTTTATTTAATAGAGTAATACGGAAAACAAGCAATAACAGAGTCAGTACTTTACCCACAGACCCAAGTGATAGAGGGAGGCAATTTTCCTTAAAGCAATTTCTGGGAGCACTTTCTGCATGAAAAAAAGAGACAGACTGAGAAGTGAAACTCCTTGAGTGTTAATGGTATCATCGATAGAACTGTTCTCGAGAGGCAGCGATCTTTGACCTCGATCCCATCTTCTGATTTCATTTTCAGAAAGACGAGGTGGGAGTAATCACAGGGCAGAGCTAGTCTATGTTCCCGCCCACCGCATCCCAAAGGACGCCACGCAGGACAGGCTGCATTAAGAGCACGGGTCCGTGTGGCCATTCTTATTTTCTTAGGTAAAACCGCCCCACAAACCTAAATAGTTACAAGAGACTTTAAGGAAAGCACTCTAATGGTATTAAATATAGCTCAAACTACCAATGAAAATGTCAAAAAGTGGATATCCATTTTTGGCAAGGCGTGGGAAGATGGGAATTCTCATATATCTGGGGTGAGTGCAACATAAGTCAAATTTAGAGAGCCAAAATTAGAGAGCCGAAACGGGGCATGTGCTTACTACTCAACCCAGACTTTGCACTTCCTGGAATCCTGCCTACAGAAATACCGCTAGGCAGCACTGTGTCTAATGACAAAAATTGGTAACAACTTGCATATCCGTCAGTAGAAGAAGTTAAGTAAACGGCTGTACATCCATTCTAATGGGGAAAGATCTCTAGGTCATGGTGCTGCATGAAAATGACTATGTTTTGAACAATACGAATAGTATGATCCCACTTATATTAAAACACCTATGTGTCTATGTACCCATAGACATGTTAACCTAATGAAAAAGATCTGGTGGATATACACCAAAATATTGGGGGAGGGGGACCTTTCTGCAAAGGGAATGACATAACAGGGCAGTGGGAGTGAAGTCTTTTTTTTAAAACTTTATATATTCATAAAATGGGTTTATTTGAATATGTATATGTTTATACTATGTGGACAATTAAGAGATTTTTTTAAAAGAACAAAGTGATCCACGTTCTTAAATTTTTTTAAATGTTTTATTATCCATAGATGAGAGAGAGGGAGACAGGGTGCGAGCAGGGGAGGGGCAGGGAGAGAGAGGGAGACACAGAATTTGAAGCAGGCTCCAAGCTGTCAGCACAGAGTCTGACACAGGGCTCGAACCCAAGAACCGCGAGGTCATGACCTGAGCCAGAGTCGGATGCTTGACCGACTGAGCCACCCAGGCGCCGCTTAAATTTTGTGGCCATAACCAGCCCCTTCCATGGGTATCTCAAGGAAGCTCAAAACATATTCCAGACATGGATTCGGCACTAATTTAGAGTGTTAATGAAATTAAGCATAAGCACTGCTATCCCGAGTTCAGGAATCCCACTAACTGGGTTCTAGTTTCATTTTATTGCTTTGACAGAAAATTGAACTCACCTCATCAGGTTCTACCAGACACTCAAATGACTTGGTAACTACTGCCCTCACTTTTTGGATGCAAGTTCATCAAATGACCTCCTTTCCTCATGGCTGACTCTGGGTCACTACTGAATGCATTCCTCTTACGGAACAAGCTTCCTCTGAATCAGTCAATGGAAGCGATAGCCTTTTAATTTCTCAATGTGCAGAGTATGGACTTAAGAACCAAATCCTGAGCCCAAAGCCTTTCACCATGCATTTGCTTTTCATTTCTGGGTTTCATAACCTTCCTTTGCCCACCGTGCAAATCTTCTTAGTGGGGAGCCAACACAAACGAGCTTGCTTGGACTATTGTCCCCAACTTACTGTCCTAGGCTAAAACATCTCAGTGATTTAAATCCTTTATATTAGTTTTCCTGGTACACAATTATAGTTGGAATGTCAAATAGTTAAATACTTAAAAGAGCTCCCCCTGTATGACATAAAGTTACCGTTTTGTACTTCGATTTCCTTAAGACACATTTCCCTTTTATGGTTCTCCCTCGACCTCTCGACCACCACCCTCTGACCTTTAATATCTCCTCTTAACGATCTTCAACTCATTCTTACTTTCTCCATCTCTCTTGGCACACGGCCGCTTTGTGATTTAGTAAATACAACCTGGTTATATAGGCGATGGGGATTGTGTTCATCGAACCCTTACACATTCAAGTTGAATCATCATCTAGGATCGGTACTGTCCAATATAATAGCCACCAGCCACATGCGGCTATTTATTTAAATTTAAGTCAATTTAAATAAAATTGACTTTAAAATTCTGTTTCTCTTTCTCACGAACCACATTTCAAGTGTTCAAGAGCCAAACGTAGCTAGGGTAGGTGGTCCTGGACAACAGATACACTGCAGTAAATTCTACTGGACAGCCCTAATCCAGGCATTTCAATGACAATGGCACCTAGAACCCAGGGAGAATTCAAAACTTTAATAGCAAGAAAAAAACTGAATCTCGGAAAAGCAGAAAATGTATCAATTAATCATGAATAAAAGCAAAAACCAAACCCACTATGTGTAGAAAGAAGTTAACGAATTTCCTGAGTAAATACATTTTCTACAAATCTTTACATTTCTATTGAACAATCCAACAACAACCTCTTCCTAAGCATTACAAACACTGGCTGGATTATAACATTTGTTGATTCAGGAATAATCTACGGATTTTCCGAATTATTTTTTTTTTGAACAGAAGATTTATGAAGCTGCCAGCCTGTTCCTTCTCACTGAGGTATGAACAAGTTTGAAAAGCTTGGGCAAACAGGAATGCGGGAATGTTCCCAAGTACTTTAACGCCCTCCGCAAGGGGAGCCAATCTTACCTCCTCCACCAGTGACAAGGGGCCATCTCCCCACTTGCCATGCATGTACTCATCCATCAGCCTGCTTGGCTGTCACCTCCCCGTGAAACCTGCCTGGAACCACCCCCTCCTTGCATACGACATCCCAGCAGTCATGTCTCCCTGCTTTGCCCACCTCCTGTGCCTGCTTCCAGAACTGTGCACATTCCACCAGATTCTAATTACCTACTGACATGCCTGTCCTCTTGTGTGGCTGGGAGCTCCGTGGGGGTGGGAAAATGACCCACTCTGATTTGTATTCCCAGCACCTAGCACTGTGTCTGACACAAAGAAGGTTCTCAATAAATATTGATTGACCCGAGCAAACTGGGCTCAGAGGGTAACCTGCTTTCACCCTCAGACTCCTGCAGTCAGGGGGATTGGAGGCGTAATCAATGTAACCTACTTTGTTACCATCTACATGCAATTAACAGACCCTTGAATTAATTTGCCGGAGTTATTATTGGCTATGATCCAGTTGGCTATTGACAACCTGCGTGTGTATTTGCTAACTTGGCTATAGTGGTTTCCCAATTTCTTGAGGAAAAAAATAAGATACTCTCTGAAAACGAACAAGGTTGTTCAACCTGAATTCTTTGACATTTTTCAAAAAATACAAATAAATCCTGGGGCGCCTGGGTGGCTCAGTCGGTTAAGCGGCCGACTTCGGCTCAGGTCATGATCTCGCAGTCCGTGAGTTCGAGTCCTGCGTCGGGCTCTGTGCTGACAGCTCAGAGCCTGGAGCCTGCTTCAGATTCTGTGTCGCCCTCTCTCTGACCCTCCCCCGTTCATGCTCTGTCTCTCTCTGTCTCAAAAATAAATAAACGTTAAAAAAAAAAAAACAAATAAATCCTGCAAGGGTGAGATTTGGATTTAATGAGTTAGAATGCAATGACAGGTTATTGTCATTATTTAAAATTTCAATAAAAATGCACTCTCCAAAGTGTAAGCCAGGAAAATGTTCATTGGTTTGTGTTCCTAAGAAACTTGACTTCATAAAATGGGCAAATACCCAGATTTCAAAAGGGAAGCCCAAATATGTCCATATTCTGCCAAAAATCATTAGTCCATAGGCCTATGCGTTTAAAACCAAAATTTAATAATTTTTATTAAGAAACTGGCATTAGCAATCAAAATTTAAGATAAGGTAACTTGGTACTAAATGCAAGCTTTGAAAACCAGGATAATGGGGGTGCATGATTCTTTCGGTTAAGCATCCTACTTCGGCTCAGAACATGATCTCATATGGTTCGTGGGGTCCAGCCCCGCAGTGGACTCTGTGCTGACAGCTCAGAGCTTGAAGCCTGCTTCAGATTCTGTCTGTCTGTCTGTCTCTCTTGCCTCTCCCAGCTTATGCCCTCTCTCTCTCTCTGTCTCGCAAAAGTAAATAAACATTAAAAAAAGAAGAAGAAAGGAAAGCCAGGATAATGATTTCCTAACCAGGATGTATAAATATACGTTCGTTTTTTAGTGCTGTAATGATATCAAAGCCAACGGGACTTTTTCCCTCCACGTTCGACTGGAAGACTAATGGTTTCTTTTTTCATCTCTCCTTTTCGTATCAACAGAATACCACATTTTATAACATTTATGGTGAAAAAAAATAAGTACTATCTATCTCTGAATTTATTAAGGAATTTGTAGAACAGTTTTGTGACTCTTCTTTATTTAGAGCAATACCCTAGAGATTATATTTGTATAGAGATTTAGCATTTCCAAATGCTTACAAGTGCATTATCACATTTAATGCAAATTGTTCATACACATCATTAGCTCCATTATTCAGGCAACATCTGCTCAGTTTACATATTATTCATGACGTTTCCCCCCCACACCTCCTTTTTCCCTTCCTGGCCTGCAATTTGATCATTTTCTTTCCTATTAGTCTTGTGCTAGTGACAAGGGAGGAAGGAGGAAGAGAGGAAATTCTGGCTAATCCTATTTTAAAATGTATAGGGTTCTTTTAGAAAAAGTGACTGAAGATATTTAAACTGCTAGTGAAATTAAGGCTCTAGTGAGCACAGGCATTAGTGTGAATGATTTGAGTTGCTTTAATGTTTGTGACTTATTCAAATACCTTTAATCTGTAACTTCCAGTTAATAACATAATTGGTTCTAATCATGATTTCCTTGATTTGGGCCTGTGTGCTAGGGATTATTATTTCCATCCAGGACACGGAGAGAGAGAGTTGATTAGTCCCCGCAGAGCCCAGGATTGGAAACCGAGTCACTGGATGCCAAATTGCACCATTCCCTGCAACCAGCGTCCCCCAAGCCTCGGCGTGCCTCAGAATCCCAGGGGACTTGTGATGCACAGGCGGCCGGGGGGCCCCAATCCTGAAATTTCTGATTTGGCAGACGAGGTGGAGCCTGAGAATGTGCACTTCTTAAGAAGCAGCTGTAGGACCATTGCTCTAAACCACGGCTGCCTCTCTCAGCTCTTTTTACGCCCCACCGAGCTGCAACCACATCAGAGCAGGGACAGTCCCCTCGAGACCGCGTGGCCCCTCTATGTGCCCGCCCCCCACTGCCAACCAGACACCATCACAGCGCCAGTGTGATGACTGCGTAATTACACGCCACATAACTGCTGCATGAATTGGCTTCCACTTTCTCTTGGTATTGGGGAAACAGCAGATCAGTCAAGAGGAACGTGCAAATAACCTTTTTTTTTTTCCGTAGGGATCTGTTTAAGCCAAAATGTTTGCTCCTTTTTCTCTTCTAAGCCACTGACTGTATTAAGCAAAACAAAGAGGCACAGGTAATAGGAGAAACTGACCCCCAGCCCCCATCCCGCCCAGGAGTACTTTGTGCCCTCGAGGCACCTGAGTCACTTGACCACGAGGTAGGACCACCAGGGGTCTGTCCCTCCTCTCCCCAAATGCACAAACCACCACCGTCACCAGTCAATGCCTTCCCAGCTTGGTGAAAGGGGGCTGATTTGCTCTCATGCCATAGAAATAAATGACCTTATTTTGCGCCCCCCCCAATAATTTCTTCCACTCTTCCTTCCTTTACCTTGCAAAACAAGTCACTTCAAATGGGCATTACTCTGTTAAATTTTTTGCAACAACTTGGGTATATAGACGTTATGCTTTTTGAGGAAAGCGGCCCGATTGTGACACCCCAGACAGTTAAGTACCTGGAGAACCGAGATCCCGTGAACCACAACGTTCTACCCCAGATCCCACTGGCGAAAGTAAAACAGCTGAAAGAAATGGATTACTGACAGTTTGTTAACGTTCAACGGCATGGTCTTACCTATGCACACTAGATCCATAAAACCATACATTCCATAGCAGATTTGAAAAAGGATGTCCTTCCTCTGCCACACTGCATAGGGGCTGAAGGCAGACCAGAGGAGCCAGGTCATACTTGCTATTAAGAACAGGGATCCTAGGATTACAGCAATCATCTGAACTTTCTCAACCAGTGTTATAGAAATGCTTTGCCACTAAAAGAAAAACAGAGGCATGTAAGAAAAAGGTGCTGTGTTCAATTCAAAAAGGAAAAAAAAAAAACATTTTCAGCCCCATGTTTCTCTTCATAATGTTAGACGCTTTTCGATCTGATCAGCCCCCAAATGAATTTTTCCATTTCATCCCGGCTATAAAAAATAGACAAGCAGATAAAGATTAATGAATTGCCTTAGCTTCATTATTTTCAGTAATTCACCGCTCTGCACATTTAATCTAGTTTTATTCCAGATAACAGTACTGCAAGCGAATGGCTGAGGAATATTTAGTACCTGGGATCACATTATTATCTTTCATGCATGCACAAAATTAAATATACTCCGAAGATACGCGTTGAAGTCTCCTCTATTTGGAAACTTATTTTGCTTTTTAGCACATTTGGCTACTGCAAAAAAGGGGAACTGTCTCTTGCTTTTGCAAAAAAAAAAATGTAAGAAACAAATACATAAGTTACATAAGAACATCAATGCAAAAGTCATTAAAGTAATACACTAGAATTCTAAAAGAACTATAAAATTGTACATTATCTGTTACTGGTACATTTCATATACTCAGATATTACTGAATTTTAATTATCTAGTGAGTGATCTGTGAAGCCATTTTTGTCAAGATTTCGAATTGGTAAACAAATGGAATATCTTTGAAATTCACAAACCGTGTAAGTACCACACTAGTCAATGGGGAGAATAATTTGGTATCCTAAGTATCAGTATTTGTGAGGATTTTACAGTCCAAATGATCAAAAGTCTTTCAAGAGTGTTATCAACTTGAAAGGATTAATTAGTCATGTTCTCCCTTTTGCATAATTGAGACAGAAACAAGACTAGGATTGCTATTATGGTTTGTCAGTAAACAATGAAACTCAAAACAACCTGCACAATTTTATTCTGTGTGAAAGGGCTCTGGCTGTTGCAACATATGGCTTGTCAGAAGAATTCCTAAACAGTTTAAATAAGCTTTAAAAACAAATGAGCTTGAACAACCAGCATCCACTGGGTGAATCCGATATTTCCTTAAACTCTTTACTTACCTTAAGTCTGAATATGTGGATCCCAAATGGTAAGTCTGTCACTACCCATGACTCCCTCTTCTCCCTCATTGCTTCTGTCTCTCATCATAAATAATTTATGTATTATATTCAAATATGCATTTTACCTTGCATATTCATAGATATTATTAAACTCTACATTTATTAAAGATTAAATACAAAAATGCATATGAAACATTTAATTCTCTAGGGTCATTTATTTTTCTTTTAAATATTTTATTTTCTTTTATTTATTTTATTTTAATCTTTATTTATTTTTAAGATAGAGACAGCATGTGAGCAGGGGAAGAGCAGAGAGAGAGGGAGACACAGAATCCGAAGCAGGCTCCAGGCTCTGAGCTGTCAGCACAGAGCCCGACGTGGGGCTTGAACTCACGAACCATGAAATCATGACCTGAGCCGAAGTCGGACTCTTAACCGACTGAGCCACCCAGGCGCCCCTTCCTTTAAAAATTTTATAACCAAATGACCATTCTGTGGAATTCCATAAGAAACGTATTTCTAATGATTTTAAGATGCAGATTCGATTATCGAAAACTGGCTTTTGGTTTACAACTCTGGATGAATAATAATTAAATTAGTCAATATGATTTTATCATTACAAATGAATCAATTTACTTCAAGCATGTACTTGAAGCTATTGTTTTGTTTTGTTTTTTTCTGGCTTCCTGACGTAATTTTAAACTGCCAGGCAATTGAATTTAAAGCCATTTTAGCAGCACCTGGGTGGCCTAGTCCATTGAGCGTCTCTTAGTTTCAGCTCAGGTCATGATCTCACAGTTCATGGATTAGAGCCTCACATCGGGCTCTGTGCTAACAATGCAGAGGCTACTTGGGATTCTCTCTCCTTCTCTCTTTGCCTCTCTCCATCTCGTGCTCTCTCTCTTTCAAAAATAAATACATAAACACTGAATTTTTTTTTTAATTTGGCGTCACCAAACAGGTGTGAAATATTAGTTGCTGTCTTAGTTTAGTTTTGGTGCTCGTTAAAGTTTTGCCTTAAATACCACAACACGGAAAGCTAAGTAGAAAATAACTTCCAACCAACATCCATCCCAGATGGCTGCTATCACATCTCTATGCATTATGGTGTTCTATCAATTTATTAATCATGTCAGATAGATGAGAACAAAGCATGCTTTTAAATCCACGAGGCAAAGGAACACAAGTGGTGTGTGTGTGTGTGTGTGTGTGTGTGTGCACGTGTGTGTGATTTTCATATGGTGAACAATATGTTCCAAAATACATAAGCCAGATTCACCGGAGTCTTGGGTAAGCAGCGAGCGGTAAGTAAGAAGGATTTATCAAAAGTGGTCTTTACTGATACCTATTTTCCTTTTTCAGGAATCCTTTATGTTCCAGATTCATTCCGTAATTTTAGCGGAATTAAATTCAGACAGCTCAATATTGTACAATTCATTATATTGAGCTTCAATTAGGCTTAGTAGTTAATTGATCCAAGACTGCCCGCGTGGCGATTTAGCGAAACATGGTGGTCATAGGCATATGTGGTGAGGTCCTACTAACCACTTAGATTTTGGTGAACTGATCAGGAGGAACAGATGAAGCTGAAGTGTTTCCTGGGACACAGGAAGTTGTGGTGGTTCACATCTGAGAGTCAGCATGACTGAGAGGGCTGAGAGGCCACTCCGGGTTGGGCAGGTTTTTTTTTTTTTTAAGTAGACTTCACACCCAGCCCAGAGCCCAATGCAGAGCTTGGACCCATGACCCCAAGAACAAGACCTGAGCTGAGATCAATAGTCCGACACCTAACTGAATGAGCCACCCAGGAGCCCTGTGTTGGGAATCTTCTGACACATGAAGCTTAACTATTTCCTGGCAGGGAAGGAGAATGAGTGAATGGACAGACTTACCAGGAATAAGAACCATTGATGTTGCACACTTGTTTGGTGACACCAAATTGAAAATGGCTTAAAATTCAAATACCTGGCAGTTTGAAATTAAGGTGTTTAAAATTACATCCAGAAAGCCAGGGGGAAAAAAAGAGCATAACTCTAAGTTCTCATACCCTGAGATGCTTATTTATTATTATCATAGAAATTATTTTGTGTTGTGGAGATAAGAAATAAGGTCAGAAATAATGTTGAGACTTTGGAAGTTTATTTCTAAAGAAGGAAACACTGCTCAAACGCTATAAAAAGCTTCCTGAAATTTTTGGTTTTATATCAGTCCGCTAATGCAAATATGCCAATGAGTCTGAAAGGGCGTCGATGTTCTTCATATACTGATGATCCTTAAAATTAGCACCATTTATCTGAATAGCTAATGAGGGCAAGCCAGTATTGAAACCAAAATCATTAAACTGATTATGAACATGGGGATTTTCCCTTTGAACGCTGATGTCATCTTGGCAATTTCTTTGCCCGTTATATAATGTTCTTATTATTGTTACCATTATGCAAAAAAGTGGGATTGTTCACATTCTTCCCTTAGGAAAAATAATGTTGCTTTCCACCACTAGGAAACACCCACCTGGCGTCTTTGCCCTAGAAGGCACACATTATCTAACGGGCTTAGCCTCAAGAAGCTGTGTTAATGGACCATTAGCTTAGACAATAAAAATAGAGGATGAGTCTCTCGAGGCTATCCCAATGGTATCCAAGGCTTGGATTTCAGTCTGTAAGACATTTCTGATATTTGAACAGAATTTGTCAACTGCTGAACATACTTTTCACCTCTAAAACTTAATATGTAAGCATACGTAATATGCGTGTTTATTTACATTTCTTCCCAAGTTTGGAAAGGTAAGTACTATAACAATGAGCAGATTGACTCTACAGAATTGCTATGATTTATTTCTTTCCATAATATTGGAATATGTTTGACTTTTATCTTCCTGAAAAGATGCTCACTTCTATACAAACTATTGGATGTATTGTTTCTAGCAAAAGTGGGACCGAGCGGTTCCTCTTTTGAAAGTTCATCCTCATGCAATGTACTAGAAGTAATTTAATAAACATAGTCTATGGTTATATAGGGCCAGTATGTCCCAGGCACTTTTCTAGGAGGTTATGCATATTAATTCATTTAATTCCCACAACAACTCTGTGAGGAACGTACTATTATGATCTCCATTTTAAAGATGAGGAACCTGAGGCAGAGAGAAGTCAAACAATTCGCCCAAGGTGATACACCTACCAAGGGCTAAGGCTGCCATATAAACCCAGGCAGTCTGGCTCCGAGGTTCACTCTCTTATAGACCTGACCCATGAACAACACGGGGGTTAGGGGAACCAACCCCCTCTCCAGCAGGAAACCCATGTATAACTTCTGAATCGCCCCAAACTTAACTACTAATAGCCCACTATTGATAGGAAACCTTAGCAATGACATAAACAGTCGACTGACTCCTACTTTGTGAGTTACATGCTGCGTTCTTGTAACAAAGTGAGCTAGAGGGAAAAAAACGTTAAGAAAATCATAAGGAGGAGAAAATAACATATTTGCAGTAGGGTACTGCATTTATCCAAAAAAAAAAAATCCGTGTATAAGTGGACTCACGCCGTTCCAAGCTGTGTTGTCCAAGGGTCACCTGTACCATACGATAATTCTACTATGCTCTGATGACAGTTAACGGCTCACACCCTGTTTTTGCAGTGACACCACAATTTTCCTGGTAACAGCTTCAAGTCTGTCTTCTATGGTCTCCTGAAATAGCTCGCCAGCTGGACTGCTAGCCGTGAGTCATGCCTTGGTCCCCCGTGGCAGCCCCAAGTCTACATTCCTAATGAAAGGAGTCCCAGGAAGGAAGGCTACACATATGGCTCAGCACATATTCTGAGTCCTTGGCATATAACTGTTGCAGGAAGGATGAAAGGAAAGGATAGAGGGATATGATGAGGAAGAGAGGGAAGGAAGGGGGAAAGAAGGAAATGAGGAGGAAGGAAGGGAAGGAGGGAAGGAGGGAAGGGGGAAGGGAAAAATGGAAGAAAGAAGGAAGGAAAGAAGAAAGAGGGAGGGATGTGTACGTTCCTCAATTCTGCTTAATCTGCCTGCCTGTATTGTCCCAAATGCATGTACTTACTTTTTATTTTGGTCTCTCTCTGCCTTTGAGCATGTTCCTTTTTCAGCATGCCATGCCCTTCTCCCCTTCCTCACGGGCTGAAATCTCTCACCCATCCTTAACTGGCTTTAATGCCACCTCTTCTAAAAAGCCGTCCCCGCCTCTCCTCGTGCAGATTCCCCCGTCTGGACCCCATAATCCACTGTTTCTACTTCTGTGTGGTGTGAATTTCTCTCTTGGATCCCAGGTGATTATCTCCCTGTTGTCCACAGACTGCAAGTTTCATGAAGGCAGAGGCTCAGCCTCATCCCCCCTGATACTCACCAAACAGCTGTACGGACCCAGGAAATGCTTCACTACATGGTGTCCTGACTTCAGTTTCCATCATCTATCTGACTGTCACAATGATATTCTCTGCACCTCCATTCTAGTCTTGCTCCAAGATAAAGTTCCAGCTCTGGCCAAGCCACCAAGGAGTAGAGAAGTGAGAATTTAAACTGTGATCTGTTTCCAAAGCCCAAGTTCTTTCTGAAATGCCCTTCTCGCCACCTGCATCAACTGACACATCCTATATTTGAAAGTGAAAACAAACTGGGCATAACTATACCTCCATAAAAATTATACCTCTACAGTTAGGGAAAAGTCAACATATGCGAAAAGCAGTTCAGCACAGCAGAGTCCCAACGAAATATCACCGATCACTTTCTAAATGGCATTCAATACTTCTTGAGTCTGAAATTTGCAGTTTGTTAACTGAATACTAACGTAAAGAAGACAACCTCAAGGAGATGTATCGCTTTCATTTTAATGAAGTTTGAAAGGAAATAAATAAATACACATTGGAAATTATTTAATATTCTCATTATATACGGCTGTTCAGAGATGCACCAAGAAAGGTCCACCAGTCCTAAAAAGACACACACAACGTACATGGCCCGGAACTGGGTATCGTTGTGTGTGAGGGTCCATGTCTGTGTGGCATTCTTCCCGGAAAATTAAATAACTACCCCACTAATTACCACAGACTGCTGTGAAACCATGGCAATATCGTTGCCTTTCCCAATGAAATCTAACTGATTAGCACAGATTTATAACTTCCTTCAGAGAAAAAAGGATGAAAGAAAAAGCTGGGAATTTTCTTTAAAGAAGTGATGGGAGCCCAAGCCAAGGTAAGAGCAAGTCGTCTCCTGGTATCAGTCACTTCCAGCCAGTAAGATAAGAATTGGAGAAAGGCATACGCTCCATCAGGCCTCCAGGAAGCTATTTAGAAAGATGTACCTGTCATTCCGTTGTCTGAAATAGTTAATGCACCTTCTCAATTTAGAACCCAATTTCCTCCCCGAAAATAACACATGCTCAGAGGGAATGAAATTGAACTCAAGGAAAGTAGGTTCATTGAGTGTGCATTAAATCCTTCATTCTAAAACTGTTTCACCTTTGTTTTTAAAAGGCAGGCCAGACATGAATCATAAGCTAATAGATTTGTAGTATGATGATTTATAGCATGCAGTATGACAGGTGGGATCACTTACCAGTGTCACAGGAGGGAGAACCTGTTCTTAAGAAATGTCCTCTTCAGAAAAGTGAATTTAGCTAAAACCTATTTTCAATCATCTTTAGATGGTATTTAAATTGAGCCACTATAAGTTGGGATTTGAAATGCTGGTAGAAAACATCTCTATGTGTAATCAACCTGACATGCGGATACAACATTCAGTTAGTTATATGCCCCTTCTTTGTAGAGTTGTATTTATAAGCTGCATATTAAACGTGATTTCATGCTTCGGTGTGGGTCTTCTCTGCTAGAAAAGCATCCTCATAAACTTATCAGAGCTGAAATGATAATCAGACAAAAGAGAATTTGCTTTGCCTGAGAAAGGTGAAAAATTGTTCTTTGAGAGAAGCGAAATCTAAACAACTTAGAGAAAATAAATAGGAAAACATGGAACTCCTTCTTTAAAATAGTTAACAAAAACTGATAGAACTCTAGCAAGGCTAATTAAGAAATAAAATTGGGAACATAACATGACTGATCCTACAGATAAAAAGAGTAATAAGAACATATCATAAACAGTCTTATGCCAATTAATTCAATAATAGAGATGAAATAGATGAGTTATTTGCAAAACATAAGTTATCAAAATTGACTCAAGAAGAAATAGAATGTATGAATAACCCTTTACAAAATAATTGTACTTAAAATTAAAAGACTTCCACAAATGAACAAACACCTCCTGGACCAGATGGTTTTACTGGGAAATTTTATCAGACATTTAGAAAAAAATAATATCAAAGTTACATATACTCTATCAGATGACAAAAGAAGACAGAACATTTCCCAAGATATTTTATGAGGTCGTGCAAGACCCCGATACCAAAACCCCAAAAAGAAAAATATGTATATAAAAAAATTCCAGACTAATATTCCCTATCAGCATAAAAGAAAACATAATCCTCTACAAAATACTAGCAAATCCAGTAGTATATAAAAAGAATAATGCAGCTGGAGAGGATGTGGAGAAACAGGAACCCTCTCGCACTGTTGGTGGGAATGCAAATTGGTGCAGCCACTCTGGAAAGCAGTGTGGAGGTTCCTCAGAAAATTAAAAATAGACCTACCCTATGGCCCAGCAATAGCACTGCTAGGAATTTACCCAAGGGATACAGGAGTACTGATGCACAGGGGCACTTGTACCCCAATGTTTATAGCAGCACTCTCAACAATAGCCAAATTATGGAAAGAGCCTAAATGTCCATCAACTGATGAATGGATAAAGAAATTGTGGTTTAGGGGCGCCTGGGTGGCGCAGTGGGTTAAGCGTCTGACTTCAGCCAGGTCACGATCTCGCGGTCCGTGAGTTCGAGCCCCGCGTCAGGCTCTGGGCTGATGGCTCGGAGCCTGGAGCCTGTTTCCGATTCTGTGTCTCCCTCTCTCTCTGCCCCTCCCCTGTTCATGCTCTGTCTCTCTCTGTCCCCAAAATAAATAAAAAACATTGAAAAAAAAAAGAAATTGTGGTTTATATACACAATCGAGTACTACATGGCAATGAGAAAGAACGAAATATGGCCCTTTGTAGCAACGTGGATGGAACTGGAGAGTGTGATGCTAAGTGAAATAAGCCATACAGAGAAAGACAGATACCATATGGTTTCACTCTTATGTGGATCCTGAGAAACTTAACAGAAACCCATGGAGGAGGGGAAGGAAAAAAAAAAAGAGGTTAGAATGGGAGAGAGCCAAAGCATAAGAGACTCTTAAAAACTGAGAACAAACTGAGGGTTGGTGGGGGGTGGGAGGGAGGGGAGGGTGGGTGATGGGTATTGAGGAGGGCACCTTTTGGGATGAGCACTGGGTGTTGTATGAAACCAATTTGACAATAAATTTCATATATTGAAAAAAAAAAAGAATAATGCATCATGAGTGAGCGGGGTTTATCCTAGGGATGAAAGATTGATATAACAAAATGTCAATCAATGTAATTAACAATACTAACAAACAAAAAAGCGAAGAAAAAAGAAACAGATCTTACCAAAAGATGCATAAAGTTACATGACAAACACCCATTCATGATGAAAACTAGGAAAGAAAGAAAACTTAACCTGTAAAGGGCATGTACAAGACTTAAAGCTAGGATCATACTTAATGGTGGAGGAAAAGAAAGAATGCTTTCCCCCCCTAAGATCAGGAACTGGGCAGAGATCTCCACCCTTATTACTCCTATGCGCTAGTGAACTAGATAGACATCCTTGTCCATGGAATAAGTCAAGAAAAAAAAAAAGGTTTCTATTTGTAGATGATATGATGATCTATGTAGAAAATCCTAGAAAATCCACAAGAAAACCTAACAGAATTAGGAAGTTAATTTCGCGAAGCCTCAAAATACAAGGTCGATAAACAAAGATCAATCGTATTAAATACCCCCGCAAAAAGTTGGAAAATAAAATTACAAAAAACAGCGCTACATTAAAAATACCATAAATCATAAATTACTTATGACTAACATGTTTAAAAGATAATCTACAAGTCACTGCTGAAATAAAGAGGACTTAAAGAAATGGCTTTCATGAAGACTCACTATTGTTCAGATAATTGTTCTCCCTAAATTTAGGTTCTACAGTTAAAGGGGAAGAAAAATAGTATCCAAAGCACAAAGGTTTCTTGTTATTGTTTACATTTTAAAAAAAAAAAAGGCTGCTGCTCTAGAATTTAAAATGAATACCGATCCATTGATATTATCAATCTACTTTTAACTCACAGTGATTAAAAAAGAAAAACAAATCTCCAAATCATGGGTTGCAGTTTCCACAAGAATTTGGCAGAAAACTCTCTGGACTCACTTTCTTCTAGGGAATAGTCTCGACTGCCACTCCCAGAGCTGGCGGTAATGCATATTCTGCAGGGTGCTGTGTCTTGACCACAGAGCATCATTTGGTTTAATTAAAATGCTTCGAAGTAGATCATGTGACCAACAGGAAAGCCGAGAAGTGGGTGGGCAGGTCTCCATGTGTACCAGGGCATGTTGTGAGGGCTTCGTGCTATGGTATAGGGCTCAGACCACCAATGAAAGTTTTTTCTTCCAGAAACCTGTAAATCCCAAGAGGTTTGACAAGCCATGTACCAGGACTACAGAGATGTACTCGATATGGTTTGAAGCTCAGGGAGAAGAAACTGAGAATCTCAAGGTGAGGGCCACCTTGGGGGTTCCCGGAATGGACTGTCAAGGACTCTGTCCGTGTCCTAAGATGAAATGAAGAAGGAGAGAAATTTTTGTCCCCCAGAAGAAAGCCCCTGGGAGAAGGTGGCCTTTAAGACTTGACTCTGGTAGGGAGATTCTTCTCAGCTTTCCTCACAGCAATTGGGCTCAGTTGTGCTAGACATATGAATAGGGGAGGCTGAGATTTGACTTCAGGGCCAGGAGAATCAAGTCCTGGATGAATTGGGACGAGGTGAACCTAGTCCAAGGCCAAGTACCAACTGTCTAAAAGAGTTGGTCTTAGTAGCTAGATTTTGCTCCCATATGAAATTAAAAGGGACCACAGATCCAGAGGTAGGCCAAAGTGACCAGAGCGCCTGCCAAGTTTGAAAACTTAGTTCTAGGGGGGAAGGAAATTAATCTAAAGTAAAAGTTTGGTTACTAAGTGAGAAGCAGAATTAGCAGAGCCCAAAGATGTGGAGTGGGGAGGGACGCTGCATGGGAGGAGCATCTGTGAATGTCCAGGGACCAGGATACTAACTACATAAGTGAGGTGAACCTTCTAAAGAAATGTGTGTCCAGAAAAACCTTGGTAATAAAAGCTGTCCTTTATCTCGATGCCAAATCTTGGGATAGGACACGAAGTCCCGAAGAATAGCCTACCTGGCTGTCTCTGGAGTCACAGGACGAAGGTAGATCAAAAGAGTAGAAGGTGTAAAAAGTTTTCGTATAGGAGCTGAGTATCCTTATTTGGAAGGTGTAGTCTGAGAAAAATCTCTCAAATGACCGTTAACAGAAGGAACAATTTTTGAACTAACAAGCATTAATTGAGCAACCATAGGGCACGGAGTCCACATGAGAAATGCCAGATTCTAGATCTCACTTAAGAAAAAGCATATATTGATTCTCCCTTCCCCCCCCCCTTAATTCTTCCAGAACTATTCCCTATCTCATCTCTCAGTGTTACCTCTTGTTCAGTTGTTTTGTCAGCTATAGGTTTTCATAATTGCCAAAAGTCTTGTGAATCCACACTTAACAGTCCGAAAGTTAAGATAAAAATACACTTTAGCTCTTCAGGGTTCGAGAAATTATACTGCCTTCCCCCTCTCTGTATTAATTCTTTCTGTAACAAAAGCTGGTGCTATCCATTACTCCAAATCAGGGAAATCTGTTCCAAGTGCCAACTTTCTAAAAGAGTTAATCTTAGTAACTAGATTTTGCTCCCACATGAATTAACAGTGTGTCTGTATATAATGCATTTTCAGTTCATTATTCTTCTCAATATTTGATATTAATTATGTTTAAATACAGGTTCCCAAGGATATTTGTATCTAAGTAATTAGTAGGTGGTCATGACCATATTTACGTGTTATCTCCACAAAGAGTTGAGAGCTACCTTTGCTAAAGCTTATTTAAACTTTCAGTGGATTGTTGCTGTGTTCAACCTTGATTCTGAAGCAGAATTTTCACGGAAAGCAACCATCTTTCCATTTTAAATAATTGAGCTCATGTCACCCAAACACTGTATATTCTGGTAGTCAGACATAAAGGTTCACACAGAACCGCACCCTCTTTAAATTTCTGATGTGTATAAATGGAACCCTTCAACATACACTTACCAGATGCCTGGTACATGGCAGACCTTACAGGAGTTAGTAGACTGAGGAAAAATCCTCTTGCTATGAGAAACACTATCTAAGCATTAAAAAGAAGCACAAAGGGCAAAAGGTGAGCTGAGTGTGAACACATGGGTAAGAAGAGTCTGCTCAGCGGAGAGTATGCTGAAGACGTGGGGAGAGACGGGACAGGCGGACAAGAAGAAGCGTGCGCAGAGGAGCTGGCAAATAGTGGGGGTTTTATTGTTGCTGAAGAGCAGAACCCATGTGGGCAAGTGGTGTGGGAGCCAGCTTGGAAGGGGCTTCCAGAATTGGCGATGCAGTTTGAACTTCATCCTATAAGGCAATGGTTATTAGGTAATCACAAGAAAGAGCCACGTCTTGTGACAAGATGGCTCAGAGAGGTTTATCTGCCTACTTCTGCTCTTGCTTCTGGTGTTTCCCAAAGAGGGACACGATACATCCCATCGCACACGCTCTCCTGCCATGCGGCCTTGCCAATCCTTATCAAGAAGGAGCATCAATCTCTCCACTCCTTCGAGTAATGGATGCTTTAGCCAACAGAATATGGCAGAAGTGACCCTATGTCAATTCCACGCACAGATTTTAACTGTCTTTGCAGCTTTTTTCTGAAGAAGTGTGGCTCCCCCAAGACCGCCATGCCGTAAGAATCTCAAGCCATGAGGAAAAGCCCAAGGAGTACGGGGGCATTAGGCACGTGAATGACAGGTGATCTGGGATGTGGCTTCTCCAGGCCCCAGAACCTCAGCGGACACCACAGGGATCACAGACGAATCACCCAGCTGAACCCTTTCCAACTACAAAATCATGAGCAAAAGAACCACGAAGTACTGGGATAGCTTTTTTCGATAGCAAGAGACAAAGTGGAACCCATCCATTCGCAGATCATTCCTTGCATTGTGGTAATTGCGGGATGAGAATTAGAAAACCAGACTCTTGGTGTTTCGCCCCCTCACTCCGGCTCCCCAACTCTCGACCCTTCTCATCCTCATTTTTAAAATGAAGATTTCAATTAGATCGCCTGTAAGTCTCACTTCTACTCTACAATTCCCTCAAATATGCCTTTTTATTATATAACTTGCGTTCGCACCATTTTTCTTACCCCTCCATCTTCTCTCCATATGCACTTAGGGTTCTTGTCCTTAAAAACGTGAGAAATATTTGGGGGGTAATGGAAATGATCTAAAATTGGCATGTGGTGATGGTTGCACAAGCCAATATACTTACTAAAAATTATTGAATTGTGCACCAAAAAAATGGATGATTTTTATGGTATGTAAGCTATGCCTCTCAATAAAACTATTTTTTAAGCCCTCAAGAAATCCTTAAAGTAGCAAACTGAGTGAAATCTTTTCAGCAATTACTTGCTTGGTTGGTGTGTGCTATCGTTTACAAATGTTTTATCCTTAAAATGTGTTTAGTTTTTTAATTAAATATAATTTCTAGTGCAACCCCACAGAGAGGGGACCCCTAAGAAGGCCATTTACCTGAATTCACTCTTCTCAGCTTTTCAATTCCTAGAAAGGTGCACACCAGATAAAGAGTTTGGACTCTGAGGTCAGATTCGAACACCGGCTCCGACATTTCCACTTCTTTGCTGTGGGACTTTGGACAAGAACCTTTTTTTCCTCATTTAAATTGAGATCCTGGTAACTATCTCAAAGGTTGTGGTGAGGAGGGGCACCTGGGTGGCGCAGTCGGTTAAGCATCCGACTTCAGCCAGGTCGCGATCTCGCGGTCCGTGAGTTCGAGCCCCGCGTCGGGCTCTGGGCTGATGGCTCAGAGCCTGGAGCCTGTTTCCGATTCTGTGTCTCCCTCTCTCTCTGCCCCTCCCCCGTTCATGCTCTGTCTCTCTCTGTCCCAAAAATAAATAAAAAATGTTGAACAAAGGTTGTGGTGAGGATTAAATGATAATACACACATACACACACAACATACACACACATACATGCGCTACATAACATATACACACACACACTGTATACATGGGGCACATAACCAGTACTCCTTCAGCTATAATTATCATTCCAAAGACAAAAGAGCCCTAATTGACAACTTCTCTGAGAAAGGGAAATCCCTGAGCCATCTGCTTCTAGATGCTTCTAGAAGAAGTCTGACGGAAGAATGGTCAGCAGTGTGTCTGAACAAGGCTGCCCTGTCCCACTCCCAGTTTCACCCTAAACCATGTCCCATTTCCCGACATCCTGCCATGGTGAGCATGTCACTTTGCTTGAGCACAAAGAAATCCTTTCCACAAACAAGAACTCTCTTAAGTGAGATCTGGCAACTCATTAAGGGGGGAAAGGGGGGAAGGAAGAGCTATGATATCTTCTCATATTTATTCTTTACTTTCAGCAATACTTTAATAAAACAAAGCCCTTCCCACCAGCTCCAGGAATTCCTCACTGACCCATAGTTTTCTCACTAATAAGGGTTTTATAGGAATAATAAAGAAGAAGCTTTTCCTCACTCAAGAGATATCTTTCCTCTGTGTAAACTTTAGGCCATTCATTTACATTGCGATTGAGAAGCCACGGTGGCGTGGGCCAGGCAGAGTGCTGGACGGGACACTGCCACGAGATGCGCTCGCCCCTGCCCTGAACACTTGACTGCCGGGTGAAGAATTCGGACTCACCACCAGCGACCGCACGGGACACCCCAGCAATCGCATCTTTGCAACGACGCTATCAAAATGCACAGCAGAGATACACTTCATAATCAGAAGCCACATTAAGCATAGAGGAGAAGGTAGTGTGCGCTCTGGGGTTTTAAAGCATCAGCAGAAGTCACTAGGTGGAAAAGAAGGCACCAGACAGAAGACCGAATGCCTGTCATTCTCTAGCTTTAGGTCCGCGTTAATTTCATCTTCTCCTTCACTGGCCTTTCCTCATGGTTTTGAGTTCTCCTCCCACACCGAGTTTTGCGAGCCAACGGCAGTCCAATGGTGACTTCCTTTGCCATTAATGTGAATAATCCAGTATAACATCTGATCTCCACCTTCAAGTAGCCCACAACCTCTTGAGTGATCAGACCGATGCCTGGCAAGCAGGGGGCGGGGAGGACATACTGTACAAAGACAGCATGTAATTAAGCCCACAAGTTGTGCAGAAGAGACTCTGGGTTTCATAGGAGGAGTCTGACAGACAGACATCAACACAATCTAGAACAGCTTCCCGGAAGAGACAGGCTGGCCTGTGAACGGCAGGGGGAATTCAGAGATGTGAAAGTTTGAGCTAAAACCTTCCAGAAGGAGCCACTCCAGCAAGGCTCCAAGGAGGGAGAATGAGCAAGAGACGCTCTTGTGGTTTAAAAGAAAAGGGCCCGGAGGGCGCTTGGGTGGCTCAGTCCATTAGGTGTCCAACTCTTGATTTCCGCTCGGCGGTCCAGCCTCGTGTTGGGCTCTATGCTGAGAGTGCAGAACCTACTTGGGATCCCCTCTCTGCATCTTTTCTGCCCCTCCCCCACTCATGCTTGCTCTCTCTGTCTCAAATAAAGAAATAAAACTTTAAATAAATAAATAAATAAATAAATAAATAAAGGGACCGGGAGTCTAGGATGCGGGAGAAGCTATCTGAAAAGTGAAAAGTGTAGTCAGTGAGATTTGGCTACATAACATCCAGCGACATGACCAGTGTTCTCCCCATGTGGTCCTGTTGTATATGACGACCTGTTTACACGTCTCTTCCCCAACCAACCTCTCTGTGAGCTCTCTGCAGGCAAGGATGGACCTTACTGATGTCTGAGTCTTTGTCTCTTGGCCACGTGGTGGCCTGTTGGCAGAACTCAGGGAAATTGGGTCAAGAACTGAGGTTTGCTTTTGCTTTGTCTCTTCACGTGACTGACCTGTTTGGACAGCATGAAAGGACCCAAAAGCCATTTTAGCTTTCTGATTCCAGCCTGGTGGTTCTCAGTCAGGTCTGATTTTGCTCCCACTCACTCCGCACGGGTCATCTGACAATGTCCGGAGACATTTCTGCTTGGCATTACTGGCCCTACTCGTGTCTAGGGGACAGAGATCAGAGACGCTGCTCAACATCCTACAGGCTGCAAGCCAGCCGCCCCAACAAAAAACGTGTCTGGCCCAAAATGTTGACAGTGCCAAGTTCGTGAAACCCTATTCTAGTCTATCACACTTAAGACCAAAATAGATGTTGGGGCGCCTGAGTGAGCATTCAACTCTTGATCTTGGCTCAGGTCATGATCTGATCTCACGGTTCGTGAGTTCAAGCCTGGCGTCAGCCTCTGTGCTGACAGCGTGGGGCCTGCTTGGGATTCTCTGTCTCTCTCTCTCTCTCTCTCTCTCTCTCTGCCCTGTGCGCATGGCGTGCTCTCTCTCTCTCTCTCTCAAAAATAAATAAACTTTAAAAAAAAAAGATGAAAATAGATGCCGTGTTTGGATTGTTGGGGTTCTAGTTGTATTCTCTTCTGAACAGAAAGCATGTGAAAAGAAATGAGGGGGAAAGAGCCGAATTCTTTTCAAGATAATTGCACTTAGTTTCCCGGGAAACTTAACAGCAGAGACATCCAAGGTATGCCACGGGTCATCTCATCAGCCAGCAAACTCCATTACATGGTTGCTGCGTCCAGAAAATGTGTGAGGAACGGTGCAGAGAGGATGCTGTCAGATGGTGACTAATGTGCTGATGTGTCCGAGGTGCCTTAGTTAAAAACAAGTTCAAAGTCTTTGTGATTCTGCATGAAAGAAGCTACATGTATATATTAGCATTACATGCTACTTTTAAAGTGAATGAGAGATGATTCAATAAAGCACTGATGAAGGAGGGAAAGGCATGATGCTTAAGGAAAGATTTCTTTATAGCATGGGAGAGAGATAGATAGGGAAGGAAGGAAGGAAGGAAGGAAAGAAGGAAGGGAGGGAGGGAGGAAGGAAGGAGGGAGGGAGGGAGGGAGGGAGGAAGAAGGGGAGAGAAGGGAGGGAGGGAGGTTGAATGAGTCAGTGGTTGATGGATTGGTGGACAAAGAAACAGACTGAACTACCCTCACCCAAGGCCACTGCCAAGGTCACTATAACATCCATAATGCTGTAGAGCCATCCCGCATTGTGTCTCCATACACTGTAACCCCCCAGGTTAGTGGAAACAGTTGGCCTTTTCTGGTTTTGATCAAGAATTGGAAGGGGCGCCTGGGTGGCTCAGTCAGCTAAGCTTCCGACTTTGGCTCAGGTCATGATCTCACGGTTCGTGAGTTTGAGCCCCACATCAGGCTCTGTGCTGACAGCTCAGAGCCTGGAGCCTGCTTTAGATTCCTTGTCTCCCTCTCTTTCCGGCCCTCCCCCATTCGCCCTCTCTCTGTCTCTCAAAAATAAATAAGGCTTTAAAAAAGTTAAAGAGAAGTGGAAGAAAGCCATCCACAAAGACTAGGGTGGCACCAATATTCTGGATCAGGTCACCTTTAGGTAGAGGAAACTGCCTGACAAAATAAATTACTGTGTTGTAGAGGGGAAGGCTCTAGTTCTGAGAGGAATGGTCAGCACAGAAGAAAAATGCGTCCATTGAGGGCCAAATTCAGCCTGTGCCGGATCCGAACATACACAATTTAGAACCTGTCCTCATAAAAGCACATTTGGAAGGAGGCAGACAGCTCCTCAGAGGCCCTTCATTTTAAGGACGAGCCAAGAGTGGTACAAGCCGAGAAGGCTCTGGGGCAAGGCTGCCGAGCTGGCTGATGGGACATGGACCCCAGAATCGGTCCAGGGCTCCTGGAGCTCAGCTGCGGGGACTCGGGATTTACCCCGCAACCTCACCCTCTCCAGATGGGCCATCTGCTCATTCCATGTTGGCTCTTAGTCCCAGTCACTCTTAGTCTGGTCCTGCCGCTGCAGGACGGTCAGCCCGTTCCTTATGACGGCGGCAGAAGCCTCCTGCCCCAGGACCCTCGACCGCGGCCAGGGCCCTGGCCGCAGGTGAGGTGTGATACAGAACCGCACCTGTACTCCATCTGGAAAACATTCGTCAATGAGGAGTGTCACCGAAGGAACGACGATGAAATTATCCTCACGACAGCTCACCTGGCTTTTAAGCAGCTTTGCTGATGAACAAGATTGATGTGATAGAAGATGCGGAAGCAAATTTTCTAGAGTTTTCCCTCCCCAGAAAGAGATTGAGAGTGGGGGAAAAAAAAAAAAAAAGAAAGAAGTGGTTTGAAGATAAGAGGGCTTGAGGGAAGCACTATTGATATTTTTGGAAATCATATTACCATGTTGTTGCTTTTTCCGAGGTTATGTCCCTAGTGAAGGATAATTTATTCTTCAAGAAACTTCTTTGACAAGTTTTGCAAGTGAAAGGAGGAGTGCACACCCAGAGACGAGCACGCTTTGCAAACAGCAAAATAAGGCAAGTTGTACCCCCCAATAATTGATACATTATGAAATAGCTGCAGCAACATTAAAAGGGCCCCCCTCCCCCACCAACACCCACTACAAGAAATAAAACCTCTATCTGGGCATTTTAGGGCACAGAATAGGAGAGGGCGGGCAGGCACAGGGTTGTAGTGACGGGCACAGAACCGGGAAGGTCCTTTCTTAACATCGGCCAGGGTGGAGGAAGGGGACCTACTGGTGGCCGAACTGTTCCCAGGAAAGGACAGGCTCCAGGAGGAGAAAAGGAGCACCCAAGGTCAGACCTGTTCCCTCGCAGAAAGCCCCAGCAGCCTGGGACAGGAAGGAGGGGAAAGAAGGAAGGGGAGGAAGGAGCCGCGAAGCAAGAGATCCCGAGCGAGCACGGCACAGACGTCCACAACCAAGGTGGCCGTCGTGGTGGCGGTGACGTCTGACATTAAAAAGCTCTCGCCGACATGAAAAAGCCAGGACGACGGGCAACACAAAACAAGGCCACTGTGCTTCCAGGGAGCTGAGGCACGTGAGAAAAGCGTGCTCTGGGCTGTGTCTCTCCGGCAGCCGCAGAAGTGGGGGTCTGGGTGAACAGCTTGCCCGAGACAGCCTCTGTGTCGTGTGTGTGTGCGTGAGTACACGTGTGCGTTCATGGCGGTGCGCCTGTGTCCACAGACTGCCGTTGCCGACGGTCAATGTCAGAAGCCTCAGCGCAGCCTCAGTGTAGCTCGATGGACCTCAGTCAGAGTCCTAACCGCTGGGGCACCTGAGTGGCTCAGTCCGTGGAGTGTCTTCTGACTTCGGCTCAGGTTACGATGATCTCATGGTTCGTGAGTTCAAGCCCCGCATCGGGGGCTCACTGTCGTCAGGGAGAAGCCCGCTCCAGACCCTCTGTCCCCCTGTCTTTGCGCCTCCCCGGCCTATGCTCTCTCAAAAATCAATAAACAGTTTTTTTTTTAAAAAAGAGTCCTAACTGCATTTTCTGCAGCACCTGGGAAATCTGCTTGTTGTTTCAGAGCCTCAGTTTCCTCAAACGCAAAACACCAACCTGTAGGAGTGCTGTGAGCAGCACAAGAGATAAGTTTTACACAAATACTTAGCGGTATCCTTGGAACATAAGCACTCAATGAACGACATCTAGCTATTAACTGTTAAGAGGGCGGACCTCCCAGAAACTCACCAGCTGAGCTCTGAGAGAAAGCACGCCCAGAGATGCTTTCTCAAATGATCAAACACAGCAACTACTACTCTTTTTCCAGGATCACTAGAGTGACTTATCAGTGAAGTCCCATTTGGGGAATGTATTTTCTTTCTGGTTCTCTAGAAAACCTGAGCATATTCTATTTATATATTTTGTTACTGGTTTAGAAAAATTTAGAATATTTGTAATTTTAAAGGCCTCCTTTAAAGGACAAAAATGAAAATTTTAGTTTGGGACACTGAGCCCAAGATCACATAGTTCAGTTTCAGTATATGTAAGATCGTTTTGCACAAAAGAATCATTCAATCGTGTCACTGGTCTCAAAGGGGACCAGACGTAATGAAGAAGACCGTCCATCCCATCTACTTTTGAATTTTTCAAAATTCACTGACATACAGGCTTGTAGTCGTAGGTGAAGAACCGCGTCTTCGTATGTGAAGTGCACAACCATAATACAATTTAATAGAACCACATAATATAAAGTGGATATGTATTTGGACTAGAGAATATTAGAGTTTTGAAAAAAGTACATAGAAACCATCTAGTCCAAATTCCCATCATACATAAACTGGGACCAAAGGTAAAGTGACCTACCCAAGATCACACAGCTAGTTAATGGCCAACATAACAAAAGTTATAGATCTGTTTTGTTATTAGTACAGACCTTATTTATTATTATAATTAATAATAGCAGACTCAGAAAATGGTGTGATTTTATATTTCTAATTTCCAGCCCAGGCAGTAATAGTTACTGTATTCCTTGAGGTCTGACAGGAAGATAATGGGTTCCATATCAAAAGCTGAGGAATTAAAGAGTGATATAACCAGAAAGCACGACGGGTAGGGTATCCATGATAGGCAATTGCTCAGACATGGCCGACACCCCTAGTGAACTAAAGTCTTAACAATATGTGATATATTTAAAATAAATCTTTGGCAGACATATTCTTTTTCCTTAAAATTATTAGTAGCCTAACATAATTTATAGAAAGCTCTTTGTATATTGGATTGGCAATATTCAAGGTATTCTATGCTTTTTTATTCTTTTGGTGATGGGGAGTTGAGACCTCCATTCCAAAAGAAGTAAGTTATATCTAACGTACAGTTTACCATTTCTTTCTTTTTTTTTTTTAAGTGTATTTATTTTGAGAGAGACAGAGACAGAGAAAGTCAGTGAAGGGTACAGAGAGAGAGAATCCCAAGCAGGTTCCTCACTGCCACGGCACAGCCCGACACGGGGTTTGAACCCATGAAGCTGTGAGATCGTGACCTGAGTCCAAACCAAGAGTTGGACACTTAATGGACTGAGCCACCAAGGCGCCCCCAGTTTACCATTTCACTGAAACAACTGTGTTTAATGTTAACCAGCATTCAAATGAAAAGTAGGACTAAAATATGGAATATTTCCAGGCATACTAAAGAAATACACTGCTGTTAGTGCCCCATTTTTAAAAATATAGTTTTATTTATTTTATTTTTTTTTAAAGATTTGACATTTAAGTAATCTCTACATCCAACACAGGGCTCAAACTTACAAACTTGAGATCAAGAGTCGCATGCTCTACCCGCTGAACCCGCCAGGCTCCCCCAAAAGATAGAATTTTAGAAAAATGGGGGCACCTAGGTGGCTCGTTCAGTTAAGCATCTGACTCTTGATTTCAGTTCAGGTCATGATCTCATGGTCATGAGATTGAGCCCATGTCAGCTCCACTCAGTGTGGGGCCTGCTTACGATTCTCTCCCTCCCTCTCTCTCTCTGCCTCTCCCCACTTGAGTGTGCAGGCCCAGCTCTCTCTCTTTCTCTCTCAAAAATAAAATGAAATGAAATAAAATAAAATAAAATAAAATAAAATAAAATAAAATAAAATAAAATATCATTTTTTAGATCGTAGTCTACCTTCTCCAACTAAAAAAATATACAGGTATTTGAGTGAGGATAAAAAGGGGCATAATTAAGGAATGACCTTATTAGAATCTCAACACCACCCTGTCTCTGAGAAATGGTTAGCAATACAATCCATTTTCCTAATTCCAATATTTTACATCAAGGGAGTATTTTTTTATTTTCAAAGGAAGGTCACTGTCTTACTCTTTCACAGAGTAACAGAAACCTTGGTTTTAAGATGAAAACCAAGGGGCACTTGGGTGGCTCAGTCGGTTAAGCGGCCGACTTCAGCTCAGGTCACGATCTCGCGGTCCGTGAGTTCGAGCCCCACGTCGGGCTCTGGGCTGATGGCTCAGAGCCTGGAGCCTGCTTCCGATTCTGTGTCTCCCTCTCTCTCTGCCCCTCCCCCGTTCATGCTCTGTCTCTTTCTGTCTCAAAAATAAATAAAAAACGTTAAAAAAAATTAAGATGAAAACCGAGATTATACAACTAAAGAAAAAGGTATAGAAAGAGTCTAAAATCTGAAAAAGGTTTTTTTGGGTTTCATTTTGGCACTGATCATGTTTGTGCATTCTTTTCAACATGGCCTTTTTTTCTTACTTCCAGCTTGTTTACCACCCAGGAAAGCATCCTTGCTCTTGATGGAGTTGTAATCTCCCCTTTTCGTCCAGAACTGCCGCTTTGCCCAACCGGTAGATGCAGAGAACCTACTGGCAAGTATACTGGGGCCGGCTCTCCTGCAATTCTTTCTTTTATAAACAAGAAGAAATGGCTGCCTGAATTATTAATATGAACATGAAATAACAATATGATTTCCTGTATCTTCCCTGAGATTCTATTTACTTTGGTTATTTGGATTGTCATTTTAAGCATAAGACAAGAATAAAAACAACAACAACAACAAAACAAATTCCTGTGCTGTGGAATCCAAACCCAGCAACCAAGCTTTTCTAGTTGCTACTATTCATCGGTAGCACTTAACTGCACACCATGGCTCACGCTGTTGCGACATTCAGCCTTTTGCGCTGAATAAATTCCTGTCACCGGTGAGGTTCATGAATAGGATTATGAGTCTTGACTTTGCAGTAGCATTTTTAACGAAGGCCGGGGTGGAACTTTGCAAAGGGCATTTTGCAGTAAGAATAACTTAAAATGAAATATTTAGCCAATCTACTTATTAAGATGAAATTTGGGAGTCTAATTTAAACCATTATTTTGTAACGAGTGCCCTCTCCTTCCCTAACGCGTCCACTTTTGTCATAACACTGGCACCCAGTAGGCACTTAGATTCTCTTCCTTCGCATCCCTGAGTGGCATTTTGTGCGCGCCTGGCTCTCTCCTCAGCAGGGGAGCACCGTCAAGTGCAGCTTGATGTCATGGCCTCATCGGTTTACGAGAAAAGAATGAACTCATCAGTAAATCTGAATCAAGAGCCCTGCAACGTAGAAGACAGGACAGAAGCAATAGCATGAAAGGAGAATACTTTTTGCTAAACAAGTATTTTCCGGAGGCATGTACATTACCCGTGGTCTAGGAGTTTCGTACGTTGGGTAAGCAGGAAGGAATAAAAAGATCTAAATAACAATTTGAGAACATTGAAATTGAAACCTGGGACTTATTGACTTCGGGAAATTTTTTTTTTCCCTAGGACAATTTCAATATGAGCAGTTTTGCTGACACTGGTTTTGCATGTGCGTCTCTGAGAACTAAATGCTCTTGTAAGCACAGGTTGAAATGCGTTTTGTGAGGTTGCACATCATTGGGGGAAAGAAGGGGAAAGTTGAGTGTGGCATGATTCTAGCCTCTGGAACATGCATGTACTTACTAATGACTGTCAGAACAAAAGAAAATCATCCTCTTTGTGTTTGAGCATATCAAGTCAGTGAATGGTCTTCTTGAAGTTAGTGTCCTGAAATGAAGCATTTCGACCACGTGATGCCTTCTGACTCTTTGAAACCACCAAATTGAATCTAGCTCTGTGAAATCCAATTGACTGTACTTCAGTGCCCAGGTCCTGGGATTCTCTCTCACCAGGAAATATACTGCACAAGATATACTACCTTCATGACAGGTTCCACATCTAACAGGCAACTAAGATTGCCTGATTTTCCATGCTTATGATTTCCTCAAATAACTCTAACTATCTCAAATGGCTTCATTCTTCCCCCAAATTGCAGAGAACTGTTAGTACAGGTGATACAGGAAACAGGTCTCTGCTACCATATGAACTTCGGGAAAAAGAAAAAAAGAAAAAAAAAAAGCCATGCTGAGCTACTATTGATTACACTTTGCTGACTTTGATAGAGTAAATAGATCCTATAAACAAGGTTAGCAAAATTAATCTTAAGGCTCCTGGAATCATTAGTAAAACCTGCTATCCTATTGCATATGATGAAAAACATTTTTGGAATATTTGGAAATAATTCAAAGGTATACCCTCATTCAACGATGAACAACTGCACAAAGATATCTAAACCTGTGGACAAATGCTTCAGAAATTGGATTTGGGTGAAAGACCCGAAGAACACCTTCATAGCAAGAAGTGGTTTTCTAGAAGTAGTCCCATCACCTCGTGCAGGGGTGAGAGTGTGTCGAGGTTGCCCAGCTAGGACTTTTGAGGAGGACAGCAACGGTGGAGGAGAACTAAACTCTACCACAATGTCAAGCTGGCGATTAGCACCGCAAAGCAATTATCAATGACGAGTCAGAAACACGCTGAAAAGGACAAATGTGTTAAATACTCCAGTGGTAACTGCAGTGGGGATCTTACCAGAGATAGGAAGAGTGAGAGAAAGGATGGGATTTGCAGCTGTTCTGGCTGAAAAGAATCACCTAACTTTACACATGGAGGAGGGGGATCGGCGAAGCACCAGGACCGCTCTGGAAATTTTCTCAAATTGATTTTCTTCAATACAGAGATAAATAAAATATGACTAGATCGGCTCTGCTATAATATGGCTCATTTGGGATGCTGTGAATTATTTATTCCTGACTGTACCCACTCGGCATGTTTATTCACTAACCTTTTAAAGCCATCTCACAAAATGGTGCAAACTTTTCTGAAACTGATTTATTTGGGTAGGCATGCCTCAGGACTAGCTTCTTTGCTCTCCTGAAAGATTTTTGTGTATGCATCCATAAAGGGGATCATACGTTTAGGAAGTGCCCTACACAGAGCAGCAGAGCACAGTCATGTCCCCATTTGGACTGGTCCCACAGGAAGGCCACGTAGGCCTTCTGTGATGAAACTGACGACTGCCTTCTTTAGACTCGGTTGTCTTCCAAAACAACCTAGGAAGTAAAATTCACTCATTCATCCTACCTTAGTGCCTACTATGTGCCTGATGCTGGGCATATGTTGGTGACAAGTCAGGCAAGTTCCTGCTCATGTGATAACTACAGCAGAGCAGAAGATTGCAGACATTAGACCAAAGTGGCACAAAGAAAGTCAGCGTGTAACTACGCATTGTGACAAGGGCCATGAGAAGAGACATGGGCTGCTCTGAAGGAGGGAGGCGAACAGAATTCTTTTGGATTTGGGTGTTCAGGGAAGCCTGTTTGATCAAAAGGCACTTTATCCTACTGAGAGACAGGTAAGAGGAATTCATTACGAGAATAGTAGAGGGAAAGGTGTGCCTGGCAGAGGGAAGAGCCCTGAAGCACCTGTGGCGATCTGGAGGCACACGCCCACCTGCAGATACCGTGATGTGAAAGGAGCTCACAGACTCAGCCATGGTATGGGCCAGACAGAGGCTGGGGGCCCTTCCAAGGGCTGAGGCTTTCTCCCAAGGTCACTGGGGAAACAACCACTGAAGTGTTTTAAGGCAGAAGATGATGTTTCCTTCATTGCCTTGTAGAGAATAGATCTGAGCAGGGAAGAAACAGAAAATCATTCAGAAGGCCATTCAATTGGTCCAAAGAAGAAACGGCCATGACTGGGTCCAGATGGTAGCTTCAGAAGGTAGATGCATGGAGGTACAGCACACTGAGACTGGAGAGGACAAACTTTGAGGGGAAAGACCGTGAGTTCTGTTAGAGACATTTAGTTTGAAATCCCCATTAAGTATTCAAGCGACGACAGGGGGTAGGTAGTTGGATTTACGAGCACGAAAGAATGACCATATTTGATAGGGGAAGGAGAACCAAGACAAAAACCAAAACAAAACTGAGCAGTGGGTGAGATGAGGGGAAGGAGGAAAGAGGAATCCGGGCAAGCGAGGAAAGGAGGGCGTCACCCACTGCGTCTTGCTCTGAAATGTCTGAAGACTCCTCTTTCAGGTCCTGACTGGCTTCCGCAAGAACAGTTTCAGGAAAGTAATGGAGGCAGAAGGCAGCTCCGAGTGGGTTGAAGAAGGACAGGGAAGGAAAAGGGGCAGAAGCAGGGAAGGGGGACGGTGCCGCTGAGTGCCGGGGCCAGGGAAGAAAGGAGAGCCGTGGCCGAGTGGGTCAAAGGAAGGTGTATTTGTCGTCTTGGTTTTTCTGTTCCGTTTCTTAGAATGAGGCTAGGGGACTACAGAACTCTGTATAACTACCCTTGGAATAATCTCGAGAGGACACAACTGAAGAGTCAGGGAAGAGGTGAAAAACAATTGAGGAGCAAAAGCCCTGAGTTGTTGAGGGACTGAGCTCTGGAGCAGGAATAGAAGGATGGGTCCTGAAGAGGCAGATATTTCCTCTGGTATCAGGTGCAGAGAGCATGCGGAAAGCATCACCCTGATGCTCTTTCTACAAGACTTGGAAAAAAAAATTGATTTTAATTTTTCCAAATTCCTAGAGCCATGAATATTGGAAGCCATTTAAAAATGTTAAAGGATGCCTAGCCATGAACATGATTATGTTTTGAGATACTAAAGTCCTATCAGCCGACAAAGCAATTATGTTTCCTGACTTGCTGACAATACCATTTAAGAACGCTCAGATTCTGAGTTTATCCCACCAATTATTCCTCTAAGGCAAAAAACCCAAGGCTCTGTGTTTTATTACTTCTATTTATAGTAATAAAAACTCAACCCACAGATTCAAATAAACACACAGAATGCAATGAAGCGAAATGAACTAGCTTAAAATGCATTACTAAATAACCCTTCACAAATGGATTCCCCTCGGCTTTATGTCCATGCATATGCCGCTAAGTGCTCAACTCAAGGACACTCCCATCCCAGCAGCCTGGTCCAAGGACAGCAAGCAGAGAGGCCTGTATCAGCACTGCATGCCATGATCCACCCAGAGCCACTGGGGTCGCAAAGAGTTTCTGAGAATGTCTATTAGCTTCTGTAAGTTCACCTCGGAAATAGAAAGTCCAATAGATTCCTTTACTCATTCATTCATTCAACAAATATGTATTGACCATCTGCTATGTGCCACGCATGGTCCTAGGTGCTGGGAACACTGTGGAAAATAAAGCATTCCTTACCCACAAAGAGCTTTCATGAGGTGACAAAAAGAAAGACTAAGCAGGGGAAGCCACTCAATGTATACATAGAATGTGGTTGTTTCTCACCACCTTCACTGCTATCCTCCCCCCAGTTCAAGCTGCCACCAAATCTGACTTAAGATTATTACAATAGCCTCTTAGCTGGTCATTCAGCTTCCTGGTCCCTCTGTGGTCTCTTCTCCTCAGAGCAGCTACAGAGGGGCTTTCCTTTTCTTTTTTTAATTTTTAAGAGAGAGGAAGAGAAACAGAGGGAGATGGAGAAAGAAAGTGCATGTGCAGTGGGGAGAGGGGCAGAGAGAGAGGGAGAAAGAGAATCTTAAGCAGTCTCCATGCTTAGCACGCGGCCAAGGCAGGGCTCGATCCCACGACCCTAGAATCATGACCTGAGCTCCTATCCAGGAGCCCCGAGAGAGACTTTGCAATTACTAAGTCAGATCATGTTAAAGCTCTGCTCCAGACTCTCAGATGGCTCTCCACCTTACTTTAGGAATGAAATCTAAACTCACATTTACAACGGACAAGGCTGCACCACTCTCTGGCCTTGTGTGTAGATTCCAGAAACGGCTATTATGCTTTGCAATTCTTCCCATCAAGGGGTGGAGCCAATTCCCCACTCTTTGCATTTGGGATTGGCTGTGAGACCTGTTTCAACCAATAGAATGTGGCCAAAATGACTTGGCCATGTGAGCAAGCATCCAGATGTGGATCGGACACAAGCCATCTCACCTGAGGTTTCCGGTCAGTACCAGCTTCCTGGCAGCTGCCAGAGACACATAAGTGAGCCTAGTCAAGACCGACATTAGAACTGCCTAGCTGAGCTCAGTCAAACTGCCAACCAGTTAGCAGCTAACTTTGTGTGCCTCTGAGCATGGAATGACTCAGGATGAGGGGTCTGGGAATGGTGAAAAGAATCAATGATAAGTTGTGAGGTGAAGGAAGTAGAAAAAGAAAATGAGGACCTGGTACGTAGAGACTGGGGCCTCAGCATGAGAGAAGCCAGCAAGGGCAGGGAGGGAAAGAAAGGATAGGGCGTTGGATGGCCACCGTTGATGGAGACACTTCTGGAACTTATTTCGGCTACGGAAAAGGAAGGCGAGTTCACACAAAGCTCACCCCAAGTTGTCTCAGTAGTCTGAACAAAAATCACTTCTCAGGGTGCCTGAATGGCTCAGTCTGAGTGGCCGACTCCTGGTTTCAGCTCAGGTCATGACCTCATGGTTCGTGAGACCAACCCCCCCCCCCCCCCCCACCAGCCCAGGCTTTGTGCTGACAGCACGGAGCCTGCTTGGGATTCTCTTTCTCCCTCTCTCTCTCTCTCTCTCTCTCTCTCTCTTCCCTTCCTCCACCTGTGCTCTCTGTCTCAAAAATAAATAAACATTTTTTTTAAATTACCCCTCTTCCTTATGAATCCAGGAGAGGGCGGAACCGTCAGTCTGGGGGCCAACAACTGTCAATGACGTTTGACATGAGATAGAGAGTTGAATCTGGAGCTGAGCATAATGGATGATGGGAGACATGCAGGGAATATAAGAGTATGTTTTCTAGAAGTGAAGCCAAAACCAGAGGCACAGCCTGCTACCCCACATGCTCTATTAGTAAAGATTTCTACCTCCCACAGGGAATGATGAAAGACGCTGCCCCGAGGAACCTCACAGCTAGGCACTTTAGGGTAAGTAAGAACAGGCACTTTGGTGTGTGGGGCTTGTCCCCAGCCTGTTTGGTCTTAGTTGCATAGTCAAATTAAAATATAAGGCAGCCATGATTCTTGGAAATGCAGTCACCAATTCAGGGCAACCGAAGTCTCGAGAGAACCTAGATGGCCTAATGCAAATTTGTAGGCATGGTGAGAACTATAAGGTTTATAAGACTTTCAGACAGGTTCCGAGCACATGAATGAAACCGGTCTGCCCTATTCAAACGTGATTTGAAACTATCTTTGTAGAAACAGTGTAAGAGACTTGTCTCCGTATTATGTATATTACCCTTTGAAAAGGTCTTGGTAATTATCATGGGTTTACATCCGAGGTTGCCATATTTCCTAGGCCCAAGGAGCCCTCAGTAAGACGGTAAACTTTCTCACGAAGCTCCTAGTCGAAAAGAAATTGCTTATAGTCCCGCTTATTAAACAGCTGGATCCAGACAACTAATAAGTATTTATTCCCTAACTTAGTAGCCATTTGAAAAAAAAATAATACAGGTAAGTGTCATTATTAAATGACTATAAATACTTGTTACAGACACGTGACCCTGCTGCTCGGTACTGTACGTCTCAAACTTTAGACTGAAATAAGACGCTGTCACTTCCATTCCCTGTTCCACCTGGGCTGTCGAGAAGCACTTACATTTTATCACAGCAAATGTGGAGAATCTAGCTTCACAATGTATGACATCATCAAACGGAATGTGCAAGATCTAACGTTGAAACCTGAAACCGGAAGCTACTTCGAATAGTAATTCACCCAGTGCCCGACAGGTGGCGTTGTATTTTCCTGGACATTTTAACAGTACCTGGTGGTGCCCCTGGGAAGTCACAGGAATTAAGTTTCCGAGCCAGGAATTTATAGAATCATTAGTTTTTATCTAGTCCACAATGCACTTAGGGGCAAGATTCTTAATTAACGATGGAAGATACAAATCCACGTTTCTAAAACTCTCTCGCTCACTCGCTAGGTCCTCGGCTTTTTGTCAGATATGATTAGATTTGTTCTTTCTTTTTTTTTTTTCTGGAACTATGACTGAACTAGTACTAGGAATGCCAGCTTGGCCATGTTCTTATTGTCTGATTAGGTCTCCATTATTATAATTTCCTTCAATCCAAAGTTTCTTGGCAGGAATATTTTTCAGTCTCTTGCCAGTTATGTGATGGGTGAAGTGGAGTTGAAAGCATGTATTGTAATCTGCAATATCAGCTCCTCAGGGCCCTGATAGCAGCGATATGTCACATGACCCTGAAACGCAATACGTGTGGGGTGTGAGGGGGTGCCGAGAACTCGTTTTCTGGAACACTGCTGAGGGTACGTACCTTCCTGATCATCTCAACGTTGGAATTGGGCACTGGCACAGACACCAACTGTGTATTAAACACTGGTAAAGCTGCTGTTGTGCACTGGGGATCATATATGCAACTCTTTAGAATGGGGACGGCATGCGGTTCAAGTTCAATAAACCCTAAGATATTAACATTTTCTTGGAGCCCTCAGTGCTGTAAAGAGTCCCCAGAATGGCCCTCTGCCACGTAATTTTTAAAGCATGGAATCACTCTCTGGCAATGCTTGGGCTGCCATGAAGACTCTAGTCCCGAGTCTGGCATCCAGGGATGGATCTGGAGTTTATAGGAACTGGATATCCATGGCTACCTCTTAGCTGTGAACCCTGGCTGTCCATAGTTCACGCTGACCACCGCTTCATTACAACACCAAAGGGACCCATGTCAAGAGACCCAGCATATGTGGCCTGATTATGAAGAACCCTAACTACACCTGCTCGATGAGAGAGAGAAAAGCCACACAAGTAAGTCAGCAGAAATTTAATACAAATCGCTTTCAGGTTCAATTGATAAACACCAGTAGGCCTGAGGTAACCCACATTTTTACTTTTCTCCATGAGAAGAAAGTCACAGCAGAGACCTGATGCCCCTGAAATCCGTAGATACCAAGTCAATGTGATGAGAATTTCCTCGCTCTGATTTGTGAACATAATGCCTTGCTTGCAAATCTTGAGAAAATAAGCATTATGAGTGTTCGTGGTGAAAGATTCAGAGAAATCCTTTAACTTTACAGTTGTTACTTTGGGTTTCTTAAATACACATCACCCCAACTAATAGTTACTATGCACGTTAGGTATTGATCGTAACCTGGTGCTTCAAGGAGAAATTGCTAATGAGGGAATAATGTAACGTGAAACCATGCAAGGTTTTAAGTTGGGGGGTGTTGGATGGAAGGGACACGCAGAGATCTTTGACATTTAATAAAAGGAGAGTCAGAAATTAAGACAAATTATTTTCTCATTTGTACTGCGTTCACCAATTCCATGAATTCACATGCCAAGAATGTACCATATAAACACCGCTAATTAACAACTAAATCATTTACAAGAAAATGTTGGCAGATAGACTAATTTTTAACACATGAATTACTTTGTAATTTATTTCAAATTATAATACTTTGCATTTGGATTTAAGTTTTTAGTTGCAAAGCCCCGATTTGAGAGCATTCTCATCGTTAAAACAGCTACTTTTCTCAATGCCTTGCGTAGACATTTTACAAATAAGAACTAATTACTTATAAGAATGGGGGAAAATCGAGGTGCCTGGGTGGCTCAGTCGGTTAAGCATCCGACTCTGGCTCAGGCCATCATCTCGTGCTTCACAAGTTTGAGCCCCCTGTCAGGCTCTGTGCGGACAGCTCAGAATCTGGAGGCTGCTTCGGATTCTGTGTCGCCTTCTTTCTCTGCCCCTCCCCCGACTCACACTCTGTTTCTCTCTCTTTCAAAAATAAATAAAACACTAAAAATTAAAAAAAAAAGAATGGGAAAAAATAGCATTATATGGTATATTTCCTACGGCAAGGAAAGTGAAATTATATATTCTCCCTCTGGACTTCTCTTTGGTCCTAAATATTTGGTTTCAAATATTCAGAATTTCTCTTGTAGGAGAAATGCGGAGTTGAGATTCTAGTTACAGAGCTGAGATTCTGAAAGTACTGACATTAAATCAATTTGTCATATTACCTGTTCCCCATAATACCCTTCATTGTTTGTTCCAACCGTAAGAAATGGCATCTTGCAAAGGTCCTGCTTTGGTTAGCATCTGCTTGTAATAGGCATGAACATTTTACAACGAGTCAAATTAAAAACTTGATTAAAACATTAATATTCCCTTTAATTAATATTTGGGAGGGATATTTTTAAAGGACCATAAATCTTTAATAACATAAACCTATCGGGGTGCCTGGGTGGCTCAGTCGGTTAAGTGTCCAATTTCGGCTCAGGTCATGATCTAACGGTTCTGTGAGTTCGAGCCCCACATGAGGCTCTGTGCTCACAGCTCAGAGCCTGGAGCCTGCTTCAGATTCTGTATCTCCCTCTCTCTTTCTGCCCCTCCCATGCTCACACTCTCTCTCTCTCTCAAAAATAAATAAACATTAAAAAAGAAAAACAACATAAACCTATATACTTACATTATCTCAACTCAGTAAAAAAAAAAAAATCTCCCCTGGTTCTTCCAAATAATGAATAATGTAAATAATTAAAGTGCATAATATTTAAAATTAGATCATTAAAGTAGCATATCTAGAGTAAACTGGTTAAACATTTCACAGGACATGGTGAAAATTTGTAGGACAACAGGAATTAATGGAGGCTGAGTGGGGGCTGGGTATTCAGTTAACAGTTGGGTAAGGAGTCCCAACTCACTCTAGGTTATGTTCATCGTTGGGATTCAGGCACATACTCCTCAAACATCCTGCCTTTCTTTGCATTCAGGTTAGAGCCTTGTGACTAAGTGGCCAATAGGATATGAGTGACCAGATGCCAGCCACACCGGGCCTAGCCATAAAGTCATCTTATGTGTTTATCTGTCTCTTTTCCTTCCCTTTCTTTGCAAACGTATGCTCAAACCCAGCTCCTAAGACCCATAAGCTAGTGTGGCATGGGACGGGGGTGGGGGGAGGGGGAGGGGAGGAGAGGCTGTGTGCCAAACACTCATCATTCGCCCCTCCAGATCTCATTTCTGTCCTTTCGTTCCCTGTTCTTTATGAAACCGTATTAGCTCCCCTGCCGTCTGGCTCCTGGATGGATGGGGTCAATGGGAGGGACCTGGAAGAAGTCAGAGGGCAGAAGCGGAGAAGTCAGAGTATCTGCTCCCCCCTGCTCCCTCCCCATCTGATCAGGAACATGGCAGTGGCTCTATTCTGCTATCCTGAGCTCATCTCTGCAACAGCTACAGCTCCGAAAGCACTCTGGGAATTCTCCACCTCCTACCTCTTTTTGGTTCTCCTGACCCTGTCCCTCCCACCCACAAAACCCACTGAGTTATCCACCTGTTTCCTACCAGGGCTGATGCAGGCTACATGTAATTTCAAAGGCTAATATCTTTATTGAAATTTCAATAAGACCCCAGACACAAGGCAGTACTATCGGGCAATGCTTGCCAAGCAGAGAAAGTACGGATTTCCTCTTAGTCAGACTCCAGGCACAACGCAGCTTGACTAATGTGCAGGCCAACAGAAACAGCCCGCCCGGTGCATCTGATCTCTAGTGGATGACCGGGCAGTACTCATACCTCTGGGGGGGTGAAGGGACGCCGGAAACAGCGCCTATCTGCAGGCAGTCCAAATGTGGGCACAAGAGGCTGTACCTGGGTACTTCTGCACAGCTTTTCAAACTGCTGAACAGCTATTAACTGCCAAGGCACACTCAGGCCCAGTGACAGTCCCTGGGGATACCCAGAAATATACAGGAAAGAGTATGAAGCCACTTGGGGTCCCATTATAGGAAGGAGGGATGAGAGCCAGAAAAACAGAATCAAATGCTCTTGATTTCAGTCACCACCTATGTAATTCTAAGCTGATGTGGCCTGAGAAGATAACCTTTCCTAGAGAAGGTGGTGTAGGGAAAGTCTCTGAACAAAGAATGTGCCCTAACAAAAGAAATAACCTCCTTGCGATGAACTAGAGTTCACTGGTTATATGCCAAACTGTGTGTGTGCGTGCGTGTGTGTGTGTGTGTGTGTGTGTGTAAAAACACCACTTTCCAATGCGTATTTCAGAGCTCATAAAAAAACTGATCCAATATTCAAACATTTTGAAAAAAATGTGAGCAAGCTTGGCCATCTGTTCATACAAGTGATTCATAAAACATCAATTCCAGATGGATATCTAAGCCTCAGATATTCATTTTTGTGCCTTGTTGTTTTCATTTACAAAATAGTCTCTTTTATTTTGTATGTAAAACCCCTCCCCTCTCCACGTTTATGTCTTTACACAAAGAAGTCCCATTAACCCTTGACTAGCAGGCATTGATTAGAAAATAAGCTCTTTTAAAAATTATTTTATAGAGAGAGACAGCATGAGTGGGAGAGGGGCAGAGGGAGAGAGAGAGATAGAAAGAGAGAGAGAGAGAATCCCAAGCAGGCCCCACCCTCAGTATGCAGTCCAACTGGGAGCTAGATCCTATGACCCTGGGATCACGACCGGAGCCGAAATCAAGAGTCAGGCACTCAACCAACTGAGCCACCCAGGCGCCCCGAGAAGACGAACTTTAATATCATCATGCAGTCCTTTATGTGGCAATGCAGAACTTATAAACTGTTCGCCACAGTTCATGCACTTGGCATGTGATTGACATGAGCTGGTTCTCCACTGCTTATCTTGGCACACTACTTTTTCTCATTTCTGGAGTCAGATGTCTTGCTCATATAATCGTATATGTCCCACTGCCCAAAGACATGTATAGGTATTTAAAGTTGTGGAATAGCTAGGAATGTTTTCTATTATTTTCACACTACTACCGATGTTTCTTTGGTTATATTTTCATGATATGGCTCAGGAAAGCTTTTTCTAGCACATACTTTGGGCCCTTCATTTTTTTTTCTATAAAGCAATGTATTAGAATAAACAATTTTTTAAAGTCACCGTTTACAAGGGGAAAATTTAGTTTTTCAGTCAAGTGTTTTATATTGAAATAGCTGCGTCAAATTTAATTTTACTTAATATAAAGATGGCCCAATAAAGGTATTTAAAATATTTATCTTAGGGTTATTTTACATTCACATTATGTCTTCAGTAAATTATTTTTCAAACAACTCGCTGGTTCGGCAATATTTTATTTTTACATTAAGTCTCAGCAATTCCAAAAAAGGTTTTATAAAAGTTAAATGTAGAATTGAATAAGATATTTGCATTGCTCTGCTTGAGGGTTTTTTTTTTATTCCAGGTATTTCAATAGAGAATGAGTGATTTCCAATGGACATTCATCCCACTGAGCTACATAATTCGTCTTAAGGTGATTTTATGACACCTGTCCCCACCGACTTTTATCTTTACATGGCACTGTGGATATGTTACAGAATGAGGAATGCCTATCAGTGAGATAAGGACCAAAAGAAAAATAAATCAAAATAAAAAAAGAGCATGCAGTCAAATTTGTGCTATGAAATCCAATATGGCTAATGGCTAAAATTTCCATGCCTCCTCATTTTTAGCATTTTAAGATACATTTCCTTTGCAAATAATAGACGTAATATTTCATCAGTTACAGAGCAAATGAGAGGTAACTATTGTTCCCAAGATTTTGTCTAACTGCATTATGTAAATACAGGTAAAATCACATGTTAATAAATTCAATGATTACATGTAGCTTCAGTTTCAGAAATGTGATCTACCTTTCAGCTAACAATTCATATTAACTGTGGTACAGATGAAAATACCATAAATTCTAGGGGATCGACACACACATATAATAGTGTGTTCACATTTTTATTAAATATTTATTAACCATTAGCCCCTGTTTCTAGCCAAGAAAGATCATAAGCTCTTCAGTGAGATTGAATGTGCACAGACCTTGAACTTGAATACTTCTGCTATGCTAAATATGCTCACAAATTAGAATATTGTGGTACAAAATGTCGTGCCTGTGATACTTAGGCATTAGAAGTGGTTTTGTTGTTTTGAAGGTTTATACAGACCCGTGGGCTGTTAGGGAATACAGTCAATGCAGGGATGCTACTAGACAGAGGACAAATCACTCTTTGGAAAAGAAAACCTCCTTGGTTCTGGTTAGATAGATAGATAGATAGATAGATATAGATATAGATAAGTGTGTGTGTGTGTATATATATATATATATATATTTCCTGATGATGATATTCATGAAAGAAACAGATATAAAAGGGCAAAAGGCAGTAACATTATCATAGATGGAAACAATCAAGAAGGCACTATTAAAGGACATCAGAGATGCTGACCATATGCTCCTAACTTGTAGTTATTAGGGTAGAAGACAATCGTCACCACTCACAAATCAACCCAGTATCACTTCCAGAGTTGGAACCAGAAGCTGATGACAGCCTATCTCCAGATATGTTTAAGAGACACCACATTTTCCCTGCTCATTGAAATTCACTTCCTGAATCCTTTCCTATCTGGCAAAATTTATTTTAATCCATATGCCTGAAGGCTCATGTTAATTTACCATGCAAATATGATCTGCTGGATCCTTCATTTGAAATAGATGAAATAACGATGAATATTTACACATGCCTTTAAAAATGCATTTTAGAGCCAGCAGTACCTTCATTATTCCACTTAACAAGGATAGCATGTAAAGGTAAATAGAAGGGAGGGGCAAATTAACATGAATCCACATGTAATATTAAGGCAAGTGCCTCAACAGTCAAAAGTAATTCTTTTTAAAAAGTTCAAGGGGCATCTGGATGGCTCAGTCAGTTAAACATCCTGATTAGGGCTCAAGTCATGATCTCATGGTTTGTGAGTTCAAGCCCCACATCAGGCTCTGACAGTGGGGAGCCTGCTTGGGATTCTCTCTCTGTTCTTCTCTCTGTCCCTCCCCTGCTTATGCTCTTCTGTCTCTCAAAATAAATAAACTTAATAAAATAAAATAAAATAAAATAAAAAGTTCAAAATTCTAGGGCACCAAGCTGGTTCAACCAGTAGACAGTGTGACCCCTGATCTCAAGGTTGTGAGTTCAAGCCCCATGTTGGGTATAGAGATTACTTAAAAATAAAATCTTAAAAAAAAAAGTTCAAAATTCTAATCCTAATGGAGATAATTCCTAATTAATTTGTAAGGAAGAAAGCGAACAACCATCATGGAACACATAGTATTTGGTTCAGTAAGTAGTAACATAATCTCCATCAGAATTACCTTGTACGGAGAAAGGGAAGCAGAAAATAGCCAATGACAGTTTGTTATGGATGGATTTCTAGACAACAAGAAAGAGATTCTGGAAATATTTTAAACTTTGAAATATAATAAATAGACAAATGTATAATTATACCAGGAAAACGGTGAAAAAAATTGTACTGTGGGAGTAGCAAAGGAAGGAAAAATATAATCTAAAACAAAACGTAATATTATCAGCAGAGCAACGTGAAGACTTGGGAGGGTAGGTAAACAATAAAAGGCAACAGATTAAGGGGATCTTGGTGTAAATCCTGTTTTTCAGTTCCCCACTCTGGAATCATGAATGAATCAGTCCCAACCTTCTTGGGGCCCAGGTTCCTCCGGTTCAACTTGATGATCTATCAGATCCTTGTCAGTTCAAATATTCTGGGAATGTTGCCATTTCACAAAGGACAACCTAAAGAGAAAGCTCATTTTACTTTGCGCTTAAGAATTGGAATATATGTCCTTTTTCCCCCCTAAAATTCCTACTCAGTTCTAATTTCTGCCAACTTCTGATGTGAGGTATTAAATAGCGGTGATGCGGCACCAGTTAAAAGAGAGCTACAGTAATTAAGCCAGGGATGGTGGAAGGTAGGGTAAAACTCACTGACATCGAAAGATCCGATAAGAAAAGCAGATGTGAAGCCACTGACTGCTTCCTCGAGTACAGTCCAAGCCAGCTACAGAGGATTCCTTTCACCCCTGATCCAGAGCCCCACGGCAGGAGCTCAGAGCACCCCAACTGTGGCTGGGGACGCTACCCAGGGGATATGGGAGAATACAGCAGGGGCAGCTCCTCCCCTCGCCTACAGAGCAGATTAGCCGCCATGTTCACAACCAAGTAGAAAATAGTTATTCTCAAGGTGTTTACATGGCCCAAGAGCAAAGAGAATGAGAGGAAATAATGAGCTGAGAAGGAGAAGGGACGAAGTGTGATGAGCAGTCATCTGGATGGCTGATATTATCAATCTTCAGGCCAGTTATGTGTGTCTTACTAGTCCCACTTAGTCCCTCTTTGGGGGCTCCATTTCTTGCTGGTCTAGGAGATTCCGTTTTGCATCTATCTTTGACTTCTTCCTCCTTAAAGTGACGCTCATAACCCTCCTCCAGTGCCTGGGTTGCCAGAAAAAGATGAGTTGGTGTTGGAAAGCTTGAACATGGAAACCTGGTTGTATTAGGAATGCTTTCTTACAAGCAAAGTGCTAGGATATGGAAAAAGTTTGAGTAACAGGCAAATAAGGGGCTGCCTTTGGATGTGGTTGATTAAAATTCACAGTGTCAGAGGATAATACAGTGTGGTGTGCTAGCCTGGAGACTGAGAGTAGGACAGCTGATGTCTTATGAAGGGAACCCAGAGAACATTTTAGGAGACTTCTTAGAAGCTTCAGAAATATGAAAGAAGGTATGCCCTGCAAAAACTGCAATTAGAAAATAACAAGAGGGGGCGCCTGGGTGGCGCAGTTGGTTAAGCGTCCGACTTCAGCCAGGTCACGATCTCGCGGTCCGTGAGTTCGAGCCCCGCGTCAGGCTCTGGGCTGATGGCTCGGAGCCTGGAGCCTGTTTCCGATTCTGTGTCTCCCTCTCTCTCTGCCCCTCCCCCGTTCATGCTCTGTCTCTCTCTGTCCCAAAAATAAATAAACGTTGAAAAAAAAATTAAAGAAAAAAGAAAGAAAATAACAAGAGGCAGTCCTCAGATGCAAAGTCAGTAGGAACAGACAGAAACAACCAGCTAGGACAGGGATGAAGATAAATAACTGCAAGGAAATTAGGAGACATAACAGGCCAATCAAAACCCACCGTGCAGGAAACAGTTGGCATTATGAGGAACAACAGGAATTGATGCAATCATCAAAAGCCTCCTGGAAAAAAAAAAAAGCTTCCCCGTGCTCGAAAAAAGCAAAATTATTTGTTGACTGTCTCTTGAATACATCATTTTGAAACAAAAGGATGAAGAAATATCCTAACAATATCCAGTAAAAAAATAAAAACAAAACCCACCACCACCAAGAAACTATGCACCTACTGTGGACAACCAGAAGAATAGCCACAGGTTAAGCACTCCTGCCATTGCCTGTTGCAACGTATTTTTTGCGGTCCTCTCCATCAAGAGGTAAGAGTCCATTTCACCATCCCTTGAATCAGGTCTGGTTCTGTGACTTACTTTTGCCACTAAGAATGTCAGAAATAGCTGTGTACCAGTTCCAAGCCTTTCTTCAAACCCTGCCGTTTGAACAAATCAAGCTAGCCTAGAGACGGAGAGAGAGCCCAGCTATCTTTGTCCAGGTCACCAGAGCTCAGCCACCCTGCCGGTGCCTTAAATGTAAGAGATCTCAGTGAAAATCAGCAGAAGAGTCTCTCTACCCCACAGTGGACCACAGAGGCATGAGAGAATCCAGCCAAGGCCAGAAGAACACATAGACTACCCAAAGACTAACAAACAATAAGAAAGGACTATCGTTGTAAGCCACTGAGTTTTGGTGGGTTTTGTTACACAGCACGAGCTAACTAATCTACCTAAATTGGAACAAAAAATTGTAACGTGCACATGCACACACACGCATCTGTGAGATAGAAAAATGTTGAAATACTTAAAATGCTTAAAGGAAATAAGCAAAATTCTAATACTCCAACAGATAACTTGGCAAAGATCTCCTTAGACAATTCACAGAAAAAAATTCATACGGCTAACATCCACAATCTACTCAACTCTAGTGATACGCGATAAACAAATGAAGGCAAAGAAATGTCGTTTTTACTACGTTAAATTGACAACACAATTCAAGACTCATATAAATGTTAAGGCTGGCACAGGCAGGCGGCCACTCAAACACACTCCTTGTGAAAAGGGACTACGGCCCAGCCATCCTCATCAGGCTCACATCAAGTCTTGAGCCTCGAAATGCTCACACTCGTGTTATATTTTTGTACCCCCAGTTTTTCAAAACAAAACACTTAAAAAACAGGGCAACTGGGTGGCTCAGTTGGTTAAGCGTCAAATTCAGCTCAGGTCATGATCTCACGGTTTGGGAGTTCAAGCCCCGTGTCGGGCTCTGTGCTGACAGCTCGGAGCCTGGAGCCTGCTTCAGATTCTGTGTCTCCCTCTCTCTCTGCCCCTCTCCCTTTATCTCTCTCTCTCTCTCTCTCTCTCTCTCTCAAAAATAAATAAACATTAACAAAATAAAAATTAAAAAAAACACTTAAACAAACCAAAAACCTGGCACCAAAAAAGTCTTCATGCTCATCTATCTATTAACTGTACTTCTTGGACTTTATCTCAATGAAATATTTATGCATATGTACAAAATTTAATAACACAAGAATTTCAACCATGAGAGAGTGACTACGTAAATTTGGGTATAGCCTTAAAATAGCCTTATAATTTAAAATTTGTGGATCATTACAAAAAACACATGTGAAGAATATTTAAGAAAATGAGATAACATGGCAACATAGAGAGAAAAACTCGATACCAACTTTTAGGTGTTTACGGCATGACTGCAATTTAATAAAATTATATGTGTGTGTATGTATATTTAAGACTAAAAGCAAATACAAAGCCATGCTAAGTAATCTTTGTACCTCCAGGATTAGGATTTTGGGTGATCTATCACACACACACAGAATTTTCAAATTCCTTATAGTAGGCATACATTCATTTTATCAGTACAACGAATAAAACATTAAAAAATTTTTTTTGGAAAAAAAAGGGGGGGCGCCTGGGTGGCTCAGTGGGTTAAATGTCTGACTTTGACTCAGGTCATGATCTCGGTGTTCATGATTTCGAGCCATGGGGCTCTGTGCTGACAGCTCAGAGCCTGGAGCCTGCTTCAGATTCTGTGTCTTCCTCCCTCTCTGCCCCTCCCCCACATGTATTCTGTCTCTCTGAAAATAAACAAACATTAAAAATTTTTTGAAAAAAATAAGTACAAACAATAAATTCACTTTTTTAATGATTGGTTACAGCTTTGGGTGAATTTAGAGGTCAGTTCTCGACCTGGTGCATTTTATAATCTTTTCATCAGTGACTACACATTGGACAGTATATAAATTTAACAGCTTTGGGTCCTTTACCAAACCAGGAGACTTTATGAATTCAGAATGACATTGTTAAATGCTGAGGTAACCAGAAATAAAAAGACGAGATGTAAGAGGGACCTCTGTTGGGTCATTAACAAGGATAAGTTAATTACACAATGTAATAGATAACAAGTGTAGGTGTGTCTGAAACAGATCTAGGAGTCAGCAGACCAGGAACTGAACATGAATTAGAAACCTGTGTATAGAATCAAGTACATTATTGAAACCTAAAATGACAAGTAAAACATGAGATTAATTCCTCCCCACCCCACTGGTCACATATAGTATTTTATGAATATCATCTACAGTTTTTGGATTCACAATTTAAGAAGAAAGATTCAAAGGAAAACATTATAAATAACAGTATTTCTTCAGAAATGAGATCATGTAGCACCCCTCCCACCCCCCACCCCCAAAAATACTGTTGGAAAGATTTAAATCTTGGGACAGATGAAAAGTAATTATTACACAGCTGGCAATGGCCAGTGGTCTCCACGTCTACATATGGAGCATAAAATGTTCCTTAGAAAGTGTGATTAAATTACGTAATGATCACATCATCTCCCTCCCTCAAACCAGCACCATCCTCCAAACCCCAGGTAATCACATTATATCGAATAGGTTCCCCAGTGCAAAGATGTGGGAAAAGATATCAAAGGCAATAAGAATGAAGGAATGGAGGGAGAGTGAAAGCAGAGAGGGAGGAAGAGAGAGAGGTTGGGGGAGTGAAGAAAAGAAAGAGAGGGAAAGAGGAAGAGAAGGAAGGATGGAAGGAAGGAAGGGAGGGAAGAAGGAAAGAAGGGGGAAAGGAGGGATAAAGAAAGGAAAGGGGGGAAGGGAGGAGGGAGGAGCAGGGAGGGAGGAAGGAGAAACTTTCTTCCGAAATAGGAAGAAAGGTGCTCATCTGAAAAGACACAGGGAAAGCAGACATGGTTGTCAATCCTAGCCAGCCATGTCTCTTACCGTGCCTCAGTTTCTCATCTATAAATTAAGTAATATGCTCTTAAAAAATTCAAGGGGAAAGTGGTAGCAGATAGTATATTTGTACAAACGGTGGCTCAAAAAAAAAAGTGAGAGCAAATAGGACAAAGAAAGAAAGAAAGTAGGGAGAGAGAGAGGGAGGGAAGGAGGAAGATGTAATTCAAGGAAATGTTTTGAGAAATAAAGAAACAGATTGAAAGTATACATTGGATGCCAGAAATAAATGTGATATATAACAACAGACATGAAGTTCGTAGACTTCAGTGGTAAAGAACAATCCTCTGGGCAACCAGCTAGGAGAAAGAGATAAATTTATCTCGAAGGGAAAAACATCAGCTAACCTTGGGCTTCTCCCCAGCAACATTCAATATTGAGACATGGCAGAAGGTCTCCAAAGTCCTCAGGCAAACAAAGTCAAGAGACAAATAAAAACCCTTAGCAAAATGACTAGTAGTGATCCCTGGCTGCATGTAAGCAAGGAACGAAAGTTAAAGCCACCGTGAGCATCAGCTCTAGAACACAATGGAAATGGCATGCACCGCGACCACGTAGAAATAGCGGAGGCAAAGTGTACCAACGGCCTCAACTCTTACAGCCAGGCTAAAAATGCCAGACTTAAATCTGGTGAAGGAAGAGGAGAAGAAATTTAAGTACATTAAAAATATAAAGGTAAATAGAGAATAGCTAAAAATATATAGTATAATCAACTAAAATTATGCGGTAGAAGGAAGGAATAGAAAGTAGAAATAAGTGGAATTATACTTATTTCTTCACGAGCCCTGGGAGGGAGCATAAATAGATACTGTCTAAAGAAATATAATTAACTAAATATATCTATGAAGGTACAGTTATAACGGTTGTTCCTAAAAGAGTTACGCCGTAACAGATAGGAACTTTCCAAATAAGAGGAAAAAACATACAATTAAACTAAGACCATATAATAAAAGTTAATAAAAGAAAGAAAAACATAAAATGATTACAGAATTAAGACCAAACACATCTATTTTATAAATATACGTATTGGCACTGTATTAAGAAATCAAAACAAAAAACCTCCAGACTGCTTCCCAAGGGGGGAAAAAAATAGATGATAGGCTCTATTGAAGAAACACGTAAAACGAAAGTGACGAAGAAAAGTTGAAAATAAACTCACCTGGCAAAGACATGCCAGGTGAGTACCAACACAAACTTGGGAATTCTGATGGAAATTTCAGACACATTGACTTCAAAACAAGTAGCTACTTGCGATAAGAAATAGCTACTTTGAAATTGTAGAGGCTGCTGGGGCGCCTGCTTGGCTGTGTCGGTGAAGCAGGAGACTCTTGATCTCAGGGTTGTGGGTTCGAGCCCCACACCGGGTGGAGAAATTACTTAAAAATAAAATCTTAAAAAAATATATTTAAAATTGTAGAGATTGCAAGCCACAATGAGCATCCAACAGTTATAAATATGGCGTCTTCGTTTATACAGCAAAACCCATATGAGGTACAAGTGTAAGAAATACAGATGTATTGAAATTTATCTCTTTCTGCAGATGAATGATCACACGAACAAAAAATAAGAATAAAATCACAAGGCTGTTCTGATATATAAATAGAATTCCGTGTCTTAAAACAGAGAATGTGACTTCTTTATAAATCTCCATGGAATATCTTGACAATTAGACCAAAAATAAAAGTTTCAATCAATTATCAAAACAGAAATAAAATAGGGGCGCCTGGGTGGCTCAGTTGACTAAGCATCCTGACTCCTGATTTCTGCTCAGGTCATGATTTCATGGTTTGTGAGTTCGAGCCCTGCATCAGGCTCTGTGCTGACTGCATAGAGCCTACTCAGGATTCTCTCTCCCTCATACTCTCTCTGCCCTTCCCATGCACTCTCTCTCTCTCTCTCAAAATAAATAAATAAACATTAAAAAAAAGCAGTGAAATAAAAAAAAATTCTGCCCATAATGCAATAAAAATTAAAATCTGTAACAAAACCAGAACATCAAGGAACCCTACCATCTGCAAAACATTTAAGCCTCCAAAATAAACTTGGCGTCAAAAATAAAATTAAAACCAAGAATATGGAATATACAGAAAATAGTAACAATGGGATGCTCTATATCAGAAACTCGCATACAGCTGTGATGTGCTCAGAGGAAAATTCACAGACTAAACTACTTACATGCATCAATAAGAAACCGAGCCTTTTTTTTCAAGTCAAGAAATCTAAGGCCAATATATGAGATTAAGCCGTTAACTCACCAAAATAAAGAAGAAAAAAATTGAGAATGCAGAAAGAACCATAAATTTTTCATGGAATATGTGAATCATAAAAACTACTGGCCTCCAAAATATTATAATAAACATAAAGCCCTAAATGAATGGATGATGTCATACATAACCAATTACCACAAATGAAACTGCAGTGTTTCAAAGAATAACCCCTCCCAAAACGCACCAGACTTAATCAATTTCACAACTGAGACTTCTACAAAACCTTAAAGGGACGGATAATTTCAAATCCATTTACAATACACATAGAAGATGAAGGGAAGGTTTTGATTCTAAAAACACCAGCATAACATCCACATCAATACCTGAGACAACACATCCACACAAAGAGAAACTACAGACAAATTTCACTTATGTTCTCAACGCAAAAATCTCAAAGTAAATAGACACAAGCTGAATTATGCAATACAATGGGGCTTCTAACAGGCGTGCAAAGAATGTTTAGCATTAGAAAACGTGTCAATATAATTCTTCATATCAGTAAGTAAAAAGAGAGAAGTTGGAGGTTCTCCATTAATGCTAAGGAAGAATGGGACAAAATTTCATAAAATTTAAAATTTCTCCATTTTTTTTATTTTTTAGACTTAATCACATAGAAAAATATGGACACATCACCAAGATCATAATAATGAGTAATATAATGAGCATTTATAAAGTGCATATTATATGCCTGGTGCTGCTATGAGTGGATGTGCACCTATTCAAAATTGTTCTTTTCTCCCTTTTTCTAAAGTAATGCTAAATAAGGCAATGGCAGGGGGGATGAAGGGGACAGCGGACAGAGCCAACACTGTAGGACTCTGGATTTATTCTGAAAGCTGAAGGAATCACCTAGTTGCCAAACCAACAGAAGAAGTAACATCTAAGCTCCACCTCCCAGAATTCTTTCAACCCTGTTGAGAGTACATCTTAGAGACTATATATAAAACACTCTGCTCTTATCTACTAACTGCTGTGTAACACATCAGATGGCAGACACAGTCATTCGGCGTGCACTTATTGAGTGCCTGCTGGGTACCAGATGCTGTTCTAGGTGTTAAAGATATACCAGTACTGATAAATGATCCTCACCCAGCTCACTTTCTGGTCCTAAATCTAAAGGCAGAAAGAATGTAGCAGCATAAACCTTCTTTATTAGTAGTAAACACTCCCCAGATCTCAGGCGCTGAATAAAATAAAAACGAAACATGGCCCTTTCCTAAGGAGCCTAGAGTGTCCACAAAGACGTGAAGGCTGTAGGGAAGCCAATGAACTGCAAATACCCTCCACCGCGTTCTATTGGCAAAATGAAAGAAGGACGTCCTTGGAAAGTCATCAAATAAAAATGTAAGCGAATCACATCCTTTCAAGGCCAAGGAGCTTGAGATACACTTGTCTACACAGCACGTTCACTTTAATATTTTGAGAAAAAAAAATGACATGTTTTTAAAAACCGTAACATCTATTTTCCGTTCATCTTGAAACTGTGAACTGAAACTCAAGAGCCAAGAAACACATGAGAACAATATACTCTGACCTTGAGCAACAAAAAGCAGCATTGCCTCTTAAAAGTCTATATTGCATAAAGTACTTTCTAGTGTCCAAATACTGCACATTCCTTACCTCGCGGCACAAGGACCCCTACAAGGCGTTCAGCAACCAGGATGTTGCCTAATTTTTAGGGAGATTTTCTTTTCCATCTTCCTGGAAAATCACTTTAATACAAAGATTTTAAAAGGCAAAACAGAGCCACCCTGTGTTTTCCACACGAGTCCCTGCCAAAAAGTTAGAAGACAGCCTTCCTTTTTAAGAGGAAAAACAGCAGATTCTATCTTAGTCACACAGTATCAACTCGGGCCAAAATGACTAAAAACCTCGCTGGAAGGAGTTGGCATCACTATTTCCAAAACCGAAATAGTTATCAACAAGTGGCTAAAATTGGGGGGAAATTATTAAGTTGGACTATATTTTACAAAGACAAGCCATTTCTAAGGTGAGATTTTAAGAGTCAAAGGCATCCAAGAACACACAAATCCTAGCATGGTTTCCTGCTCAACCTAAGTACACATCTACGTCGTCATCTCCTCCCCTCGAGCTCACTGGACTTGTCACTTTTAAGGACATTAAAAGTAATTCCACTCTAGGACCTTTGGGACAGATCTCAAAAATCCCTCTTCTGGCCTCAACGGTGCGTTAAGCCAAGTAGATGGCTCAAAAGGTGACCACACGACAAAATACACTGTAGTGTCCAAGAGTGCAGCCTGGTCGGGCCCTGAGGATTCACACTGCCTACAGCCATCACTGCTCCCATGACTCTGACTTCCTCTCCACTGGTAACGCCATTCAAAAGGAAGCACTTTGTGCAGGTTACCTGCTAATGTGTACAGGCAAATAGTGTCAGACCTTAACAGGGGCTAAACACCCTATGCCCCTGTGTCCTCCTTTCTCCTTTCTGTGTTGTGTAGTTGCCCTCTCCGTCCTTGGACCTTCATCCTATTCAAAGCTCATCTAGCTTGCCCCTTTGTTCTTTCTCTGTTTCAGACTCCTAAGACAGCAGAGGGAAGAGAAGGGTGACAGGACACCATGGATATGGAATCAGGCAAGGAGGCGGGACCTGGGTGGCAGAGGACAGCTGATGGGAAGACACGTCTTGCCCTGCCCTCTGCTTCTATTTCCCAGGCATTCCCCGTCTCTCCAACAACACCCTAGATTATGGCAATTCGGCTGCTCTGTGCCACCTCGTCACCTTCCAGGAGCTGGCTCACCGCGCCACTGAATGTTGACGATCGCCCCTCTGAAATGAACTTGCTCTGCCCTATTCCTCTTAAGGTTCGGTTGATCTCTCAAGCAGCTAATCTAAAAGAATGTGCCCGTGGAAGAAAACTGTCCCACCCAAGAGCCAGGTCCCGGTTAGCGTTCCAAGGAACGCGGCATTTCTCCTCAACTATAATGTAGTCTTTTTACCTAAACCAGAGGGACTGATTACAAAATAGAGCAAGGCCAAAGAGAGAGGCAAGCATTTGGGAGTTTTGTCCAGACCCGGGGCAATGAGTTCAAGGTGCGGTCGTAATCCTCAGGCCTCAGTTTAAGTTAGCACCCCCTCCGCCAAAATAAGAGACACTCCTTAGACATCCTGATAGCAAAATCTCTTCAAAATACCGACAGGCTTCCAGAGGCAGTTTTATTTAAATGGACGGTGGTAGATTCACATTTGCATGACTCCCCCAGGCTCAGCAGGGAAGGGGGCTCCCTCTCTTGTAACTGAAACTTGAACTGAAACAAAGTGAAATTCCTGGTTCTTTATCCCTGAACAAGTGAGACCTCCTCAAGTCTCAACGGACCCATCTGCAAAATGGGATGATGACAAAATTAACACCTCGGATTCTTCATAAGGGATTAATGAACTAATGCGTGCGAAAGCACTTTATACATGGAAAAACGAGACGCGGATGTTCATTATTATTTCTCATTATTATTTTTCAACCAGTGAGGTTGGTAAATGCAGAAGTTGAGAATATGTTCTCGAATTCTCTCTGGACATTCGTTGAAGTGACCATCCGTGCTCTTTAAAATGGAATTTTATCAACTTGCTGCATGATGCCCAGATCATATAACCTCTCCCAGCGTCCCATCCACCTCAATGGACAACCACCAGTGGGTGCTCACCGTCTCCCCATCACAGGATGCTTTCCAACAGCATCACCCACACACTCCTTGTCTTCTGCCTTCGTTCTCCACTACTGACTGTTAAATGTATGCTCACTGACCCTCTCTCGTCTTTATCCCATAATCCTACCTCTTGTTTTTCCATCGGCCTGCTTGATTGACTTGGGGGTTTTAGCTTTTAGTTAAAGCGCGAGTTTTGATTCTTAATCAAAGCAACATATTGCAATCTGTTTATCGAGCACACAGAGGAATGCTCAAATGAGTCACATGGCTCCACAGCCAGTGAAATTACATCCTTGCTTAATAACATAGTGAGGCATTCATGGTGCCAGAGCCAGTATATCACTTAGCAATGCCAAGCAGTGTGATTAAGAAATGCTTTTTAGTTCGTTATTTGAATTTTTAGCCTATTAGGGAAACATTTACATTAAGTGAGAACGTGGGGATAGCTGACTAACTTTTTCAGCCTTAATCTAGATTTTAAATGTCATGTGCGCACAGCAGAAAACCTGCACAATTAAGAGTGACAGCTGACAGAAATGAGGGGGAAAAAAAAAAAAATGGTCCGTGGAGCTTGTGAGAAAATGCCTAGACAAAACCTTCCCGTTAGAGTTAAGTGTTAGAACTGAGATGCACTTACGTGTTGCAGGTCAACAGAAGAAAGTTAAATATGTTCAGTTTAAAAAGTTCAAGATCTTCCACTCTTTGAGTGTGGGCTGTACCTACTGACTTGTTTTCGAACAGTTTATCATGGAGTGGGGAGAGAGGAGAGAGTAACTTTACCGTGGAGATACGTGACAAACGTGACCTCGAGCCAAGCAAGCGAGGTCACCATCAACCGTGATAAGTCGTGCTGACAGCACGTGCCCTCATACGAGGCAATGGCCATGCCACTTCGCCTATGGGGTCTTCCCCACAAAAAACAAAAACAAAAACAAAAAAACCCCACAATCTTGGTCTACCTAAGAGAAGAAAATCAGGGAAACCTAAGTGAAGAGGCATACGAGGGGTCACCTGATAAAGAATCCATAATTTGTCAAGGTCATCAGAAATAGGCAAAGTCTGGAAATGGTCACAGCCGAGAGGATCCTGAGGGGAGACAGCAACTAGACACAATTTGGTGTCCCAGAGAGGACCTTGGAACAGAAAAAGGCTGTTAAGAGAAAACTATTGGGATTTTGTTAAAATGTGAAGCTTCGTCAATAATAACGTGCCAGCGTTTCTTTCTTAGTTGTGACAGGTGTACCAGAGCCATATAAGATGTTTAACAAGGAAAACTGGGTGTGGGGTGTGCAAGAACTCTGTACTAACTCTGTGTCTCTTCAGTAAACATAAAACTATTCTAAAATTAGGAGCGCCTGGGTGGCTCAGTCGGTTAAGCGTCCAACTCTCGACTTCAGCCCAGGTCATGATCCCATGGTGCGTGAGTTCGAGTCTCATGTCGGGCTCTGTGCTGACAGCGTGGAGCTTGCTCGAGATTCTCTCTCTCATTCTCTCTCCTCTCTCTCTCTCTCTCTCTCTCTGCCCCTCTCCCACTTGTGCTCTCTCTCTCAAAACAACTAAATACACTTAAAAAAATCCGTTCTAAAATTAAAAGTTTATCAAAATGTCAAAGAGCACTCACAACTGGAAAACCTGAACTAACTGCTTTCTCTTTTTTGAAGATTTTATTTTTAAGCAACCTCTACCCCCAACGTGAAGCTCGAACTTACAACCCCAAGAATGAAAGTCACATGCTCTACCCAGGCATGCACCCCCAAAACTAAACTAATTGCTTTCATTGCAAGCATTTTGTAGGGCTGGAATAAATAACTGGTAAGTTATGTGGTGGTGTGGTTTTTGTTTCTATCTCCTTAAATTCCAGATTGGGCCTCACTTTCATCTTCTTGCCCTCCTTTGTGCCCTGGTGGTATCTGTTTTTGCTGCCACCAGACAGCCAAGGACAGGACTCCATCACTATCTGGCCAGCTCTACCTCACAGGACCCTAAACGAGGTCTCTTTCCTGACTCCCACCCTCGACCTCCACTCTCTCTTTTCTGGGAAGAGCTGACCCACCCATCCAATGATGTTAATGTATCAACAGTGCTGAAGTAACCTACAACGCTACCTGGAATAATGTTTAAGGACGGAGAAGTGAACTCAGTTGGGAAAGGCCCATAAATCAAGGGCAAAGCAAAATTTCCTGGATTTTTTTTCATCATGCCCAAGGAATGTGAGACAGCTCACTCTTCACCAAGACACCTGGGTGGAATATATAAACTGAATCCTAGTACCCTTGCCAGGCTTTCAACGAAATTGCCAACTAAAATGCTTTTGTTTTGTAGGTATCCATTTCAATCCAGCAGAAAGTTCTTGCCATGGACTGAACTGTGTCCCACACAAAATTCATGGTTCAAGCCCTAATCGCCAATGAGACTTGTACTTGGAAATAAGATCTTTACGAGGCATTAAGATTAAAGGTCATAAGGACAGGGCCCTGATCCGAGAGGAACGTGGCCTTATAAGAAGGTAGTCTTCAGTGGAGAGCACAGAAAGAAGGCGGACCTCTGCAAGCCAGGAAGAGAGCCCCACCAGGAACTGAATCAGTCGGCACCTTGATCTGCACTTCCCAGCCTCTAAAGCTGTAAGATACAAATTTCTGTTGCTTAAGCCACCTGATCTGTGTGTTTGATTACAGCCGCTCAAACTGACCAATACAGTTCTTTGTGAAAGAAAAAGTACTTTTGGAATACAGCACCCAACACTATTATGCGATATAAAATGATTCATGTGTTGAAAAGATCAGTTTGTCAATACTGAGAGAAAGGCATTTGGGAAAAAATATAACCATATCCATTTTTCCCCATTCCAGAACAAGCTGTCAACCAAATAAATGCAGAAAGATGTTTTTTTTTCTTCCTCATGGATGTCACTGGTGCTGCTTTGCACCAAATCACTATCTCCAGATTTTAATATTCATGCAGTACATGACCCCCGGATGCGTGACCTAGTCATGAACGCCCTTCCGTTTCTAGATAAGATTTACCCATATTTGTCCAAGGGAAATAATAGTATATATACAATTTTACCTTTATCACGCCCTGGGATTTTAAGAGGGTTCTGTGTGGAAGCATTTCAAATCTCTTCTATCTAAATTCAATTAACATTCCCCCCAATTTCATAAATGGGGCTCTCTTTTAAGAACAGCAGAAAATTTCTTCACTTTGTAAATAACCAAACGAATTGGAACATAAGGTCAACCTCCCTAATCATAAGCAGGTGATGACGTTGTTAATCTCACTGTCAAAATGTCAAGACTCAATTTATTTCTATCTTTTCAAAACAAAGGGCTAGGCAGTGTTCCCAGGGACCTCTCACAGTGGCTTTCTTTATATTTACCAAATCATTCCAACTCCTGGACGTTGAGGCCTGCTATTCATCAGTTAAGATCACAAATAAGAAAAAACAAGGTATAGTTAAGCAACACCTTTCATTTGCTAACAGCATTCTATTTTGTCTCTTTGGCTTTGATGGTTGAAAGTTTCAAAAAGAGTATTCTTGTTGAGACAGAAAGAAGTCAGCTCAGAACTAGAGAACTCTCTCTGGTTTGCCACCACTTGGAGAAGGGTAAAGTGACCCCTGGACCCCAGGAACCAGGATTTTGAGGCTCACTCCGCCAGCTTTATGGTCGTGGGGGTTTGGAGTATGTGATGACTAGGGTACCTACAGCTTAAACAACTACAAATCTAAAAGGAATCCAAAGTTCTGATTTGAAGGATTGTGAGAAGCAGGAGAAATTCTTTGGGGTTGGCTGTTTCCAAGGTTTTAAGTTTGTGGCACAAGAGCTAAACAGGAGGATAATCAATAATTTCAATGTAGCTTTCTGCTATAACAATTAAAAAATTTTTAATTTTTTAATTATATTTGAATTTTATATTATTTTTTAATTATATTTGACAAGGGGGGGTGGCGAGAGATTTGGGGGACAAAGGATCAGAAATGGGCTCTCTGTCCATCAGAAACGGACAAAGGATCAGAAACAGCAAGCCTGATGCGGGGCCCGACCCCATGAAGAACCGTGAGATCATGACCTGAGCCGAAGTCAGATACTCAACCAACGGAACCACCCAGGCGCCCCTCTGCTGTAACAATTTTAAAACAAGCCAGCTAGTGCAGAAATACAGGCTGTAGCTGCCACATTTTCTAAGCAGTACCACTCTTGCCTTCCATTATAGTACTCTGTAGGAGACCGGATAACTGGAAATTCTAGCTTAGCTATTCTGTGCTAAAAATCTGAAAAACATTGAGAGAGAGGCAGACAGACACTAACACAGAGGCAGAATCTGCTAACTGTGTTCAAGTGTACCTAAGTGGAAATCCTGAAGTATCTCAGTAGTTCTTTGATCAGTTTTCCCAAAGAAAGTAATGTTTCAAAGAACTCCCTTTCATTTGATGTCATGGCAGATGCCTTGTTTGAGGGGCCTGCGTTTAAAGTAGGGCAGTCACAAAAGAACAGGTTTTCACTGGTCAGTCTATGGGGACTTTCAAGAACACCTTGAATCGGTACTTAGTCTTTCTCTGCCTTCAACTATAAAACCCTTCATTTAAAAACACCGCTAAAAGGGGCGCCTGGGTGGCGCAGTTGGTTAAGCGTCTGACTTCAGCCAGGTCACGATCTCGCGGTCCGTGAGTTTGAGCCCCGCGTCAGGCTCTGGGCTGGTGGCTCGGAGCCTGGAGCCTGTTTCCGATTCTGTGTCTCCCTCTCTCTCTGCCCCTCCCCCGTTCATGCTCTGTCTCTCTCTGTCCCCCCAAAAAAAAACAAAAAAAAAACGTTGAAAAAAAAAAAAATAAAAACACCGCTAATGACAGCTGATATTTATGGAGCGTTTACTCCATGTGTCATTCGGCCAAGTGTATTGCGTGCATGTTCTCATTTGATCCTCCGAAACCCTGTGACACAGTTACTACTATTATTATCCCCTTTTGACAGTTGAGAAAACTGGGGCACTGAGAGGTTAAAAAGCAGGCCCAACATTACAAGGCCAGTAAATGCAGACTTAGTAAACCATGCTCCTGCCCACAAAGCTTCTTGGCAGAAGGAGGGCGCCCTGGTTCTAGACAGGGCTCAGTCACTAATTGTCTCGAGGAGCTTGGCTACCCCATCTCTCCTTTTAGAAAAGAGGGCTGATCTAGAAGGTCTTTAATGCGTACGTTGAACGACCATGAATCAGTCCCCAATTATCTCAGAGGAGAACGTAGAGTCTACTGGATCTGTCTTTGCTAAGTAAACATGGTGTGGCACACATACCAATTCCGATCACTCTGCACACCGGTTTGCAGTTATTTGGGCTCGTTGTCTATGTCTGGAACACGATACGCATTCAACGAGCACCCAGGAATACACTGAATAAGCTGCAGGGCCCAGGTTACATGGTTTATACAACTGTATATTCCAGGAAATGTCTACACCACCTGCAAGGCCACGTAGTGCACCCTCGCCCACGAGGAAATGTCTATAAAGTGAGTTTTTCTTCATCTTCTGCTCCTGGTTTATATTGTACACTTTAGGGAATATTGAGGAAAAATTGGAGGAGAGGTGCAATCAACAGCAGATCTAATAATCAGAGTATGAAGCAAGAGCAGTGTTAGGAAACAGAGGACATGAATTTAGTTTTTGTGTCAATGACACAAAATATATATTAAATTAATATATATACACACACACATACATACATGTTAAATTTATATATATATATACACACACACATACACACACATAGATAGATAGATAGATAGATAGATAGATAGATAGATGATTCCATTCCCCTTACAAAAGAATGGCTATCCAGAAATTCACCAAATTCAGTGTCTACGTGGGATTTTCCTCTCTTTCCTTTATTCCTCACTGGTACACATACTCACTAATATTTGACACTCTTTCCCTACCCCTGGCACCAACGTCCAACTCTAATCAGTACTGACCCTTGTCCAAAAGCATGTGAGCAATGGTGAGTCTGGGGAAGGGGGAGTAAGCACCCCATCCTTCCAGGACCTGTTCCCCACCTCCACCTACCGATTCTTTCCCAGCCATCACCCAGGCACCCTGCTAGCAGCCCCTCTCATCTCTTCACCCAGAGCCCTCCTTACCACCACCGCCACCACCCCGCACCCTCCCCCCAGCACTGCTCTGTGCTGCCCACCCAGCTCCACTCCTCCCCCAAGCCCCGGCTGACCTCAATGTCCAAGGCTTTCTTTTGAAATTTAAGGGAAGTTTTTCCAGAAAGTCACTAGTACCTCTTGTTTTAAAGACCTAGGGTCCAAATGAAATGAAGACAAAAGGCGATGGAAAGCTGAGAAGAGGAAAACAGTCCTCTGCCCTTATGCTTCCCGGTGAAGATATGGAAGCACTCTCTTCTACTCCTGGTGGGAGTATCAGTTGGTACAAGTCCTCGGAAGCTTTTTGGTAGTCTCCACGAAAGCTATATAGACTCATGCCCCATGACCCAGGGCCTCCTGCCGCATGTGGCCCAAATTCTTCACCCTGCCCTGTGCCCGTGCCTGTCACAGAGCTGGAGTGGAGATGAAATGGGGAGACAGATGTTCCTCCCCTCCCCAGACCCAGAAATCAATCCACCTAAGCAGCTCCATATGTGGTGCTCAGCATCCAGGCAAAAGGGCCCCAGTGGACAAGCCAGAGAAACCCACACGGGCTCTGTGAGTGAAAAGGGAGCGCTATTCCCAAACAGGTTCAACACATTACCTGTTACTGAGCTGCGGATGGCCTTCTGTACAGCGTAACGGTCAAGTCTGAGGTAAGCATTTGTATTTGAGGTAAGCATTCATGTTTGCCTCCAGTATTTACTCTCCACAGAGTTAACGCCTGCTGACTTTCAACTCACCCTCACCTCTTCTAGAAACTTCCCTCAGGCAGTCCCCTCATCGTCTACCCCTGTTCACCACATTCAAGGCTTAAGCAGGTACCATTTTTTAGTACTCTCACAGTGCACACAGGACAATCCACACTGGGTTGTAATTTATGTGTTTTTATCCCCCAGTGGGCTGTACACCCCTCTAGTCTGGAAGCTATAACTTACATGTGATTCCTAGGGTCTGCCTCGCTGCTGTGCGCAAATATTGTAGGGTGAATGCTGTCCCTCTTACCCATAATCCTGCTCCTGCCTCTCCACCCAATCAACCCCTGACTCTGGCGAACGAACCAACGCAAGTGCTTCCCACCGTGTAAGACCCTCTTTGGTCTCTCTTGCGCCGCTGACCTTTCCCTTCTCGGAAACCCTGTGACCTTCAGTCATTGTAAGTATCTTCCCCAAGTTGGTCCCCAAGAGCTTCTCTTTTACATGTGTCTTCCCAGCTGGATTTTAATTACCAGTGTCCATATTTTAGTAATTTTTTCTAGGTATAATTATACATTCAAAGATATGTTCAGATATATAGATAGAGGTCTGTCTACCTATTCAGCTACTAAGTGGAATTAGAACACACGCATGTCCTGTAACCTGCCCTTTGTCCTCATTAACAGGTGGTGGAAAATTTCTCCAAGTCAACACATTTCATTGGCTTCCTAGCACTCCACTGCATTGGGGTGGCATCATTTACATAACCGTGCATCAGGCCTTGTGGATCAGCATTTAGGTCTTTTTCAGTATTTCTCTATCACAAACCAGGCTGAAACCAATATCCTCATACGTCCATCATTTCAGACTCCCATAATTATATCCTTACGGTAAACCTCTTAAGGTAGGATTGCCAAGGCAAAGAGTTGAACACATTTTATTTTATATTTAGAGAAACATGTCTAGATCACTCTCTAGAAACAGAGTATCAGTTTATAGGCCCCAAATCCTTTTCCCAGAACCACTCCCCCACTATATCCCACTCTTTGAGACTGATTCATTATTTTGTTTCCTAGAAGGACAAAAGCCTGGCAGTCGACATTCTGGCATCTTTACCTTGGGAGCCTATGTGTTGGGGTAGGGGGGGAAGAGAGATGGGAGCTATTGAAAGCCAATATCAAATAGAATTGTTTCTTCCAGGTCTCCAGTTACTGCCACAAGTAAATACTTCACATCTCGCTCCTAACATTGCCAATAAAACACATGAAGAGATACCTAATCTCCCCATTAGCCAAAGCAATGTAAACAAAATAATAATGGCTTTTTGGGGATTTTTTCCCTGTCATCATTTTTGGGTGAAGGCAAAGTGTAGTTGTCTTGCTGATGTTCAGTGGGAGGAAAAGGTAACTGCGTTAGTTAAGTACTTCTAGAACAACCTCAGATAACTCGTGACAGCTGTATTTCCAGTATCTCACTCATTAAGCATGAAAAGGGTTTTAGTTGAGCTTTATATTTTTGTTTATATTTTGCTTACGGTTCTAAATGAATGACTTTCACCAAGTGCATTTTTTGTGCATCTATTAAGATGAATACACAGAGACGGGGCGCCTGGGTGGCGCAGTCGGTTAAGCGTCCGACTTCAGCCAGGTCACGATCTCGCGGTCCGGGAGTTCGAGCCCCGCGTCGGGCTCTGGGCTGATGGCTCGGAGCCTGGAGCCTGTTTCCGATTCTGTGTCTCCCTCTCTCTCTGCCCCTCCCCCGTTCATGCTCTGTCTCTCTCTGTCCCAAAAATAAATAAACGTTGAAAAAAAAATTAAAAAAAAAAAAGATGAATACACGGAGATAAATAGGCTTGTAGTGGCTGTGATGCAAACCACACAGTGTCTACCTGCCCCCCTCCTTCTGTATCACGAAGAAATCTTTCAGTTTTTGTCCAAACATGAGATTTGTTCCAAGCTTCTGGCCCAACGCGGAGAGCTATAGGTCAAACGCACCTTCCAAGTATAGCTATGACACAAGAACAGTAAGTGTTATCAAGAGCCGTGTCACAAACCGTATCAAGCCCTGTTTGTTAATTCATCTTAAAGAAACCAAGCCAAATTCTGGCAGGACCCAGTCCAATACAAAGAAATCCCGATCGAGAAGAGATAGGTATAAAGCCACAAGAGAAGAGACTGCCTACAAACAGCTCTCACAGCAAAATCAGAGATCCGTTTCTTCCCCTCAATCAGAGACACAAACGGAACCCAGGAAGTTTCATCACACCCTCCCAAAGTTGATGAAATAAAATGTCCCCTGATGGATTCAATTGCAGGAATTGGCACCGTTTCTAAATTCTGCTTCCTCTATTTGGCTAAGATATTAAGATATGCCAGTAAGTGGTATCGTGTTTTCTCTCGCCACCTGCAGCTGGTTATGCTATATTCACACTAAATGCATCTCTCAGTTTATTACAATGATAACGCAGCAACCGTGTCATTTGGACCACACAGAGCATAAGTTACGTTAACGTAGCACGATCATTCGGATCGTATAAAATAAATACTATGACACTAAATGCACACATTTTACAAGCAGTCGATCATCCACTTAATTTCCTTTCTCGATGCATTGTCCAATGTTATACACATGGCTGGGCACTGTGGCGGGTGGAATACTAAGTCAGGGACCGGTCCTGCCCTTGAGCGCCAAGATAAAAATGTGTGCGCGATGACAGAAGCGCAGAAAAGACAAAGTACCATGGCAGTTGCAAGGAGGAGAAGATCACACACGTGCTGCAGTGTTCAAAGATGTCCTGGTCAACAAGTGGCTTTTAGATTAGACTTGGAAAGCCAGAGGGACCTTCTCCATGTAGAAAAGAGAGAAAGGGCATTTCTAGATGGGAAAGGAGTGCTTTCAGCTCAGGAACTAAGACCGGACTTGTGGGTTGTGCTAGAAAAACAAGGATAACTCTTTGGCAGGATCACGGGTTATCGGAAGCACTGAAGGAGGCGTACATTTGGTAGCTTAGATGAAGCTAGCTTGAATAAGACCTGACCACCATGCTGGGAGCATGCACGGCACTCTGTAGGCAACCAGGAGCTCCTGGAAGGGCTCCCAAGAAGCACGCTCAGAGTTGTGTTTTAGGACGCAGAAAGGGGAAAGTCTAAGTGTTTGAGCAAAGACTGCACCCAACATTAAGTGTGATATTCTTTACGCTTCAAGACGCTTGTATTCAATATGTTGGCTATTAATGGACGGATAGATAGTTGAAAGAACTGGTTATGTCAGAGACTGGTAACTGTTGCTCAGTACCCATGCATCCCTTTCTTGTTTAAGAATTCCCAAAATTCAGTTGGTCACAGGCTGGCCAGAACGAACGCCACACGTTTCCTAGCTTGTCTTGAAGTTAAATATGATCATATTTAGTCATATGGCCCACCCGACCCGTAGGCACGGAGCGTAGTCTGATGTGCTGTGCACGACTTCTGAGAGATGGCTTCTAGACACTTTAAGACATTTCTAGAGGGATGTGCTTAGCTTTCTTTTTCCTGGCTCCCAGTTGGCACATGGATGCAACGTCTGGAGGTGAAACAGCCGCTCTGGGCAAGAAGATGAACTTGGAAATGGAGGTCGCATATGTCAGGACAATGAGAGGGGAAGAACCTGGACTCTGATGCATGACCTTCACAGCCCAGGAGCATCTCACCTGACACTTTTATGAAAAAAGAGAGGCCTGTCTCTTCTGAGTTGCAGATGTTTTAGATAGCCACCACTGGCATCACAGCCACCATGGGCACCAACAGCAGATCTTATCTGACATGGTTAGGAAGTAATGCAAGGGGCTTTCTGTAGCTCCTTGCCCAGAAAGTCTGTGGGTTTCACCCTAGGGAAGAAGTCCAAGAATTCTGGAAAGGGTGGAGCAAAGCCCTACTGGACAATCCAATTAAACCCGAGGAACTGCATCCAACAACTGGACAAAACGCATTCTTTTCCAGCACACGGGACACATACTTGGCCAAAATTCAAGTCTCAGCAAACACTGAAAGAATGAATTCTTACGCACCATGTTTTCTAATCACAAGGCAATTAAGCAAGAAATCAGAAACACAAAGGTAATCCTCATAAAAAGTTGAAAAATTAATTGCATGATGATTTGTTAATGTCTATCTGCCAGATAGATTGTAAGCTATGTTACAGAAACTGACGGATTGAGCTGGCCAAAAAAAAAAAAAAAAAAAAAGGGAAAACATGTAGTGATGTAAATATAATTTTTTAAATTAATAAGCTTAACGTCAATAAAAACAAAGGATATGAACATATAATTCACAAGCACAGAGAAATACCAACGATCAGTAAACATAGAAAGCGATGTTCAATCTCACTAGTAATCAGGGACATGCAAATCAAAATAACAAAGTATCGCTTTCCTGCAACATTAATAAATAATTTATTCATAATTAATAATTGGTAATTTCCTACGTTGGTCAGAATAGGGGAAATGACCACTGTCCTACAATGCTAATGGAGAATCATATTCATTCAGTGCTGATTGTGGGCAATTTGGAAATATCTATCAAAAATCTAATGGTGGACACTCTATAATCCAACATTTCTACATCTGACACAACCTTACAGTAATACACCCAACGTGAGTGTATAGAGTTCACTGCTGCCATTTTACAACAGCGAAAATTTATAAACTAACTAACTGTCCCTCAACAGGAAAACTGTTAAATAAATTGTTAGATCCATTCTGAAGAATATATACATCAGTTAAAAAAATAATACAGGGTCAAAACACTGTCAAATGAAAGGAACTGCAGAACAAGGCAGGTAGCAGGAAAGAGAAATACTATAAATACACAGAATTTGTACATATGAAAATAATACATTATTCAGAAAGTCTTAGAAGGTGACAGTCTTATCGGTGAACACTTGGATTGGGGTAATGGTTGGGGGTGGGGCTTGGGAGGTAAACAAAAGGAGAGAGTATCCATTTTCATTCCACTGGTTTCTATACTACCTGAATCATTTAAATTTTAACATACATTTTAACTCCATTACATTTTCCTGAGTTACTTGTGTAGTTCAACACAGTTTAGTAAATTATTAGACTTAACCCAAATCCCATAGTGATTTGTGGTGGCTCATGAACTAGGATCAGGCTCCCTATCAGGAAGCGTTCTTTCCATTTTCCCAAACTGATTCAAATGTAATCCTGTAAATCTTGGCACAACTTAAACTGAAGCACCTCAGAGTAAGACACATTTTTCTAGACTACTCGTTGGTACAGCAGCTTGAGAACGAAACGGGGCGATGCCTCTTAAGCACTTTGCAAACGGCTTCCTGCACAAGTGCTCCATAAATGGTGGCTATTATCAGGAAGGGTCTCTAGAAATAGTGATTGTAGTGCGACAACAAATGCTTGTTTCCCAAACCATGTTTTCTCATCGGCCATGGTCAGCCTGAGAAAGTGTGTACACAGGGAGGTGCCCAAGCATAACTCTTAACCTCCTACTCCAGATCGCTCTCAACAACCATACTTAAGATATTTTCAGTCCTGGAAATGACATGTTGGGATTCGCTTAAGTAAACACTTGTCTAATCCACATCACTTTCCACAGCTGTTTGCTTTGCAATCAAGTTAGCTTTAATCCATAAGTATCTGGAAGTGAATAAAGCCATCTATCTGTTGTGCTGAGTTCTGAATGGATTCACTGTATACATATACAGTTAAAAGATAATAATTGTATAATTTGATGATGGCATCGTCATTTTGCAGGCACTGTTCGGTTCTGATCAGACATCTAGAAGAAATTCCATTATCAGACTCTGATAGCATCTGAGAAGTGAGCTCTCTCACATCTAAAGTGCTAGACAAATTCAGACCCATACTTGACAAGGAGCTTTGTATTACTTTTCATGTCATACAACTGTCACCCATGTATAGTTAGCACCTTATCTGTAGTAGGGGTCTTGTCTTCAAATTACAAACGAAAACCACCTTCAACAATGGCTAGTATTCTCTCAGTCCTTTATGGGAATAGCAATCTTATGTGAGTGTGGAGCTGCTAGGCAATGGTTTTAATACAGAACATGCAATGCAGATACATTATCAGTGTAAATGTTTCTCTCCTTACTCGCAATGAAACTTTATGCTATGTTATTGAAAACTGTCCCAGTTTTGTACCAACCCTTTGCCGGAACATTGCCGTGAAAATTAATATGCTCAGCATTTGCTCAAGGTTTAGCTGCTGAAAACATGTTATTGACCACGCAAGACAATTTTAATTTACTGTGTTCGTCATTTAGTACCCTATCGTTTGCAGCTAGAGAAAAAAAAAAAGGCACTTAATAAATAATATAAATCATTTTTCTTACTGTCCCAAAATCTGATGAAGAATATTTTTCTAGGAGGCCAAACTAAAATACACGCTAGCTACCAAGATATCCGGCTATGAATTAACCATGCTAATGTATGCAATTATTATCGTGCTTAGCTTTTTAAATATTCTCTGAAACTTATTTTGGCCTAGAAATACATTTCAGGTTTTGGTAAGGCAGAAGTACTACATGTACATTTTTATGTAAAAGATATTGTTTTTATTTATGTATTTACTTATTCACTTACCCCCCCCCCCCCACACACACACTGTAACCCTATGTAAAATATATTTAATGAATGTTATGGCCCCCATCATCATCCAACAGAAGCTTCATATTCCTACAGGCCCTGGCCCCACCTATGGCTCTTGGAAACCACAGTTTAAATGGTTTTCTCTGACAGAACATAACATTCTTTGTACCTCTTGCCATATTCTCATGTACTATTTGATAAATGAGTTACTCGATACAGAAGGCAGGGGAAGTGTTACAAACCAAGTTCTTTGAGTATTTATACACTGTTTATTTTCAGTAACAAATAGGTCATATTTTCTCTGCATCGAGACAAGAGTAACTGTGGCCTCCTTGATCTGGAAAGGGTATGCATGTGAGTTCAGACAAATACTATTTGTTCTAATGCACACTATTAGTGTTCTTGAAATGCCTGTACCTCTAAAGCAAAATTATATTTCCCATTTAGAAAGAGAAAAATTCTACTTATCTCTCCTTTTTCCTTGCTCTATTTCTTTGTTATTTCCAGGGTAACAGAGCCTTTCCTGGGGATTCACAACCAGCCAGAGAGAATCATCCTCCACATCCCCTCCCCGCCATGACGAACCTCAGGAGATGCCCGGTGCCTAGTTACTGCTTAATTACAGTTCCTCTGGTTGTTAACTAAGAACTCAAGCTGCTTGGAAAAATTTTCTCCCTCAAGCAAGATTGCTTGCCATTAGTAAAACAATCAGTAGTAATTAAAAACCTCATTTTCAAATATAGTTCATAAGTTTTACATCAAGAAAATTGCTTCTTGTCTAATTCTCTTTTAAAATGCTGCCCAGAGAAAAGTAAAAGGCCCTTGAAACAAACAAACAAACAAACAAACAAACAAAAACTAAAGCCAAACAACAGCGGCAACAACAAGCCAAAATGCAATGACTGGTTTTCAAATAACAAAACTGCTCCAAATACGGATGAATCCAAAAAAGAGGTTTTTTGTCTTATTGACAAAAATATCGAAAATACTTGATTGTGGATATAGTGCAAATATTCTGGCAGGGACCACTAGGGGCTATAATTATCTTCCATTTAAAGTTGTTGTGCCCAGATAGTCAATGGGCAATCAAAATGTGAGGCACCCCCTAAAATAACTTTGAATGGATTTCACATTCTGCTTGCGTTCACATACTTCACGCTCTTCAACTATTCAAGAAGTAGCTATTCCAAAATCTCTGAACAGAGTAAAGATGAACTCCCCCAAATTGAAAAGTGTCAAGGAAAAAAAAAGAAAGAAAGAAAGAAAACAGGAATGTAGAAATGGTTGATTTGATCAAGGTCAAAGAGAGAAAGGAGCACCTTTTTCGAAACAAGTTAGGTGAACAACACCAGGTGCCAAAGCCTTTTAAGTAAATGGAAACTGGCCCAAATTTATTTCCAAACAAGATGAAAAGGTAGAGAAACATGTCTAAGGTCAAGGGAATTCTGTGCGCTATGAGATCCGTTTCAAGAACACAAGTGGAGTTAACAGGAAACACTAGAGGGCGTAGTTGCATAGTGAAGCTCTTCTGACATCTAACTGGGGAAACGGATACCAATAGTCAGATGCTTGCTCCTATAAATCCTCAAGACCTGCCACTTCTGACTTGTTTTGAAAAGCACTGAACTTTTAATTGATGACCTAAACTTATCTATTACAAAGGCATTCAAGCAAATACAGAAAACCCAGATAAGGGCTCCATGGAGAATGCTTATTCTCAGAATGATCTGTCTTCCCTCCTGCATATGTTTATAAATATGAATCTTACTCTCCATGAAATGACCATCACTTTTCTTCTGAATAAAAGATTCTTAATAACCCACTTTGCTTATGGCCTTTGAAAGCCATGGGTTGTGAGTTATGGATGACATTTCCCATCAAATTTAGGGAACTGATTATTCCATTTTGGTTGACTAAGTACCATAAGCTCAAACAGAGTGTCTCCATATTATTAAAAGTTTTCTGAAGAGAAGGAAGGAGTGTTTACCCTTCAAAACTCCTTTATATTCATATTCTCTGTCAATGGCAGAGATTCAAATAGATGGGCTGCCCAGCATCCAGTTCACTGATTAATGGAAGCCATTTATTCCAAATGGATTTTGGAAGCCCAGATGTCAGTTTCTGTAGCTCCAAAAGCAACATAAAAAGTCATTTACCCTCTTTTGGTCAATGCATGATTTTCATAGTGGCCAAGTCATGTTCAGTATCTCTTAATTATATTATCTTGAAAATTACAGCCTCAAACATCCATTCTCCAAATAGCCAAGTTTCCTAGATGACATTCAGTTAGATGATGGAGCTTCTCTTCAAAACAATCCACCTTAGAAATTGTATGTTTTTCAACATCAGGATAAAATAAGCCCAATATTAGTTTTTTACTTGTTTTATTATCACTATATTTATAAAAATCATTCTTAAAAATAATTATAATCCATGGGGCACCTGGGTGACTCAGTCGGTTAAGCGTCCAACTTTGGCTCAGGTCATGATCTCACGGTTTGTGAGTTCGAGCTCCACATCCGGCTCTCTGCTGTCAGTGCGGAGCCTGCTTCAGATCCTCTGTCCCCCCTCTCTCTCTTCCCCTTCCCCATTCGTGCTCTCTTTCTCAAAAATGAGTAAACATTAAAAATAATAATTACGATGATGATCCAAGGGAACCTGGCTGGCTCAGTTGGTGGAGTGTGCTACTCTTGATCTCAGGGTCATGAGTTTGAGCCCCATGTTGGGCATAGAGATTACTTTCAAAATTATAATAATCCAAAGTAGGCTGAATTTCTCATATATCATGGCACTTATTTAAAATCCTACCCCTTGAAAATTCTGTAGATCAAACAGCGAATGACTCAGGAAGAGCAAATTGATCATTTGTGATTCTAAAATACATCTTTACTACTCTTCTTCTCTTTACATCCATCTGATTGCACTCTTTGTCCTTGCTCCTAAAACCAATGTATTGAATCTTCACCATAATATCCTGGATAGTACAGTGGATTGAGGGAATTGGCCACTATAAAGGCTTTTAACATATTGATGCAAATTATAAAACTATAAGCTACAAGTATTGACCTTTCCAGTTCCTAGAAAACTGAAACCCAGAATGAAATGTGTTTCAGTAGGAAAAGTAATCATTCACTAGTATACCCTATTTCTAGAAAGCCATAAATTTGAAAATTCTGTCAATCAAAGTCAAAGATCGGGGACTGGTAGCCTTCTCTGACCAATGTACCTAAAAATTTAACCACCTCTTCCCAAGATTTTATAGGTCTCCTTCTTTGCCCGGTATTTTTTTCCTTAGCACTTGCTCCTAATTAGTTTGCTAATTATTTGACTTGCAATTTATACTTGTATAGCATCTGTCTCCCTCTCTGGGTTGTATGCCCTCTGAAGGCAGAGATTTTATTTCTTTCATTTACTTTTTTGTTCATCTCCTGCCCCTAGAACAGTGCCCATCAATTAGTAATTATTTGTTGGATTATTTAAAGAATGAATAAACAACAAACACAAAATCTGGCAGAATTGTATTTGTTACAACACTTGTTCTAATAAGGTTAGAAGTCAGGAATTAATGAAGCACAATCAAATGCCAACAACTTTGAGAATGCTACTTGATTTAACTTTCCCCAACAATATGACAGAATTAATATAATAATGTCACTGCTGGTCACACAGCTTTTGTTAGAGGTTGAGCTAAAATTTGGACCCTGGTCTGCACATTGCTAAAGTCCATGCTTTTTCTATTGTATTATACTGACCCTCATATAATATCAACCCCTCTAGAAGATGTGCAACAAATATTTTAAAGGATGGGCTTAAGTTACAAAGGCTAATTGTGTCAACATACTCATACCCAGGACGCTCTGGAGACCTGGAAGAAGCAGTTGGATATTTATGAATGGCAGTAAGTATCTCCTTGATACTTGAAAAGCATAGAGTCCCAAAACTCCTCAATTACTCACACGAAGTCTCAGGTGATCAGGGAAAAAGAAGATGATGAAAAGTCACATAGTTCCTTCATGAATGATGGGAGAGGACAACTGCACCAACACACAGATTAAGAGACTATTTGATTAGGGATCTGAAACACTTAATCTCATGCACTACATAATCACCATGATTGCAGAATCATAGAATCTCCTAAGCTGATAACTTCACAAAGAAAGCTAGCTCACCAACTCTTACTGATTTTTCATGAGGCTCTGTTTCAGGAATAACCATATGCAGGTTCAAGCTCCCTTAGCCAACAATCCTACCCTATGCTGTCTGCAAGGATACACTTCGGATTCAAAGACCAAATAGGCTGAAAGTAAAAGGATGAAAATTATATATATATATATATATATATATATATATATATATATCCAAACAGTAATCAAAAGAGAGCTGGAGTGGCTATGCCAGTGATTGTTACCACAATATCAAACAAAAACAGACTTTAAGATGAAAACTACTACTACAGATGAAGGACATTTTGTCATGATAAAATGGTCAATCTCTCAAGAAGGTATAACACTCATAAACATATTTGCTTCTAATAACAGAGCCCCAAAATACAAAAAGCAAAAACTGACAGAATTGAAGAGGGAAACAGACAATTCAATAATAGTTGGAGATTTCAATACCCCACTTTGAACTAGAGAGAATATCAACAGAAAATAGAAGCCTTGAACAACACTATCAATCAACTACACCAAGCAGACATTTATAGAACCCACCACGCCACAACAGCAGAATACACATGCTTCTCAGAAATGCATGCAACAGTCTCTGGGACAAACCATATGTTAGGCCAAAATCCCTTACCCAAAATACCTTAGGCCATACATGTTTCAAATTTGAAATTGTCCAGATTTTTAAAATATGATACGGCGCATTTTCAACATAAATGGAACATTCCACATCCTCAGCAGGGTCTATCTAGGTCAACATCCTATTTTCTAATCACAGTATCTCTACAGCAAAAATATGGATATTGACCTTAACTGATCAATAACAACTATCAATAGCTTCAGGTCAATTCAGATGTTCTATCATCAAATGAATTACACAAATGAAAATAAAATTTAAACACCTGCTGCTTCTACTTTCAAACGTTTTTCAAGTGGATCCACTTTTTTTCATGTTTGCTGCCATCATGACCTACTGCTCTGTCCTTCCACCCATTCACCAAGGGAGCCTTCTAACAGCATTCTTGCCTCAGCCCAGCCTCTCTCCAACCCAGTCTCCACAAAGCAACAAAAGACATCACTCCACTGACTGCGACTTTCCAGAGCCTTCTGCCTGCCCTTATAATGAAATGCAAATTCCTCATGAATGAGGAAATGCACGAATGAAATGCAAATGGCCTGTGTGGTGAAGTGCACCCCTGCTTCCCTGAAGACATCATTTGCTCCTCTTCAGTCATGGTCTCTTTTTACTCCCTTGAACATACCAGCTCTTTCCTACTCACAGTCTATGGTTTAGCTGCTCTCCCTTTCAACATGCTCTTTAGAGTTTTTCAAAGGTGGGATTATCATCAACCTTTATGTCTAAGCTCAGATGTCATTTCCTCAGGAAGACTTTCCCCACCCCTTCTATCTAGTTGGACTTAGGCTTCCCCATAATTTTTTTTAATAAACTGAATTTGGGAGCAGTTTTAGATTTGCAGAACAGTTGCAAAGATAGTGTAAAGCGTTCCTTTGTACCCTGCACACAGTTTCCCTCACTGTTAACATCTTACATTACCCTGACACATTGGTCACAATTAATAGGCTAACAGTGGTGCATCACTTATTAACTAAGCTCCACACTTCACTAGGATTTCACTAATTCTTCCCCGATGTCCGCCTTTTTCTGTTCCAGCATCCCATCCAGGACACCACCGCGTTACATTCAGTCCTTACATCTCTTTAGCTCCCTCTGGTCTGTGACAGTTTCTCGGGCTTTCCTTGTTTTTCCTTCGCAATGTGGAAGGGGCATTTGTAGACTATCCCCCAGTTTGGTTTGCGCTGATGGTTTTGTCATTATTAGACTAGGTTAGAGGTTTCTAAGAGGAAAACCATAGAGGTCAAGTAGTCTCATCACAACATAACAAGGGCATATGTTATGAATATGACTTATCATGCATAAGTTTAACATAAACCTAGATAAGGCAGAATTTGCCAGGCTTCTCCACTGGAAGGCTACTCCATTGGCTCCTCCCACCCTATAACCAACCTACTCTTGGGAAACAAGTCACTAAATACAGCCCACACTCAAGGGGTGCACAGAGATGCGCCTCACCTCCCGGAGGGGACAGTAAGCAAATAAATTATTCAGCATTCTTCAGTTAGGGAGATTTGTCTCTTCCCCCCCCCCCCCATTCACTTATTTATCACTTATTTATATCAGCATGCATTCATGGCTGTTCATATTGTAGTTTGAGTTATAATCTTATACTACGTCATTTATTTCATTCCTCAAATTGTTCCAGATTTTGCCACTGGGGGCTCTTTCACGTTGGCCCTTGTGTCCCTCTGCTGTGCCTCCACCCTTTGGTTTCTGGGCACTTCTTGACTTTCCAGCACAAGCCACTCCCGACCCACTTTGTGTAAGAATAAGCATTTTGTATGTGACTCATTCCTTTTATTGGAAAATGGTACTGGAAGCTAAGATCTGGCTCTAGGTGGGTTTGTTATTACTGGAGTGTCACTACTATTAGGCCTTCTCAACAGACAGAGCTAGGCAATGGATAGGCGTATACTAACCCATGCATAAGCACATAGCTATAAATAGTTGTATCTATCTTAAGCAAAACATGAATTTGTACTGACGTCTCCAACTCTAATCCAGCACCACATGGCTGAGTCTAGTTTGCCCTGTTTTAGTCGCTCACTTTATTTCCATTAGAAGTATTCACATAATCTATAATTACCTAGTTCTTAAAATTTATTTGCTTATTTGTTTATGGTCTGTCCCTCACCATCAAGAATTTAAAATAAGAAGCAGAGGTTTGCCTGTTTTACCTTGCTCCTGGGCCTAAAACAGTGCCTGCTATATGATAGAGGTTAATATGTTGAACGCATGAAAAAATAATCGACAGGAAAGTATTAATTATATAATTCTTAGTAAGAAATAACAGAGATGAAATATTTTGAGGCTACCCCTTGACACAAGTGAAGTCACCTTCTAGACCAAAAATGCACATTGCTATGCCCTATGCCCCGTTATATCAATAATCTCCACACATTCATCATCACTTAGCATTGAAATTTTCCCTACAAGCAACTCAAGAAATGGTTAGTTTTCTCCTCCTAAAGTTTACTATAGTAGAGCTTAATCATGTCCAAAATGAAAGTAGCATGTTTCTATCTCAAATGTCCTTATCTGTAACAGATACTACCTTCAGTCTCAGTAGGGTGCAGGTCAGAGAGAAGAGGTGGGCAGGAAGTAGGGAGATTAGTCACCCATTGTTATGTGTTTCACCAAATCAGTCAAACAAGTTTCAGTATCCAAGAATCTTTCCCACCATATTCTAAGAACCACGTGTCATCCAAATGTACGCAACAAATCTTGACACAATTAGTTGTAATCTTGTTGGCTTAGCATTTTTTTTCATTTCTTTATACTACTTAAATTGCTGAGAAGTCTTATCTAGATTTGAAAATGACTTTAATAGAAGCCTTAGCAGCAGGACTGAGAGGCCCTCATGAAGGGTACAAGAAAACAGTTTCAGAAGGATGAAAAGGTGGTTTTACATCCAAGATTTCCTTTCAACTTCCATGAGCACCTGTGTGGTTCAGTCGGTTGAGTGTCTGACTCTTGATTTTGGCTCTGGTCATGATCCCAGGGCCATGGGATCAAGTCCCATATTGGGCTCCGTGCTGAGCGTGGAGCCTGATTAAGATTTTCTCTCTCCCCCTCTGCCCTCCTCTGCTGTCATGTGCTCTTTCTCGAAATAAAATAAATTTAATTTAATTTAATTTAATTTAATTTTAAAAAAAAGGATTTTCTTTCAACTTCCAAATTTGAGCTTGGGAATGCTTGATCCTAGGGGATACAATGTGGGTAAGAATAGATAACCCTTCCTCTCCAAAGGACTGGAGCTTCCGCTAAAAAAGTAAGGGGATAATGTTGTCAAGAAAATAAGAAAAAGATGGAATATGAGCATGAAACAAATATTTACTGAATGTTCCATGTATTCCTAGTAAATCCTGTGCTCTTTTTCTATTCTACTATAAATATTTTATGTTCTTTATTTTTTCTTTAAATTAATAAGAGATTCCTTACATACATATTTATGTAAAAAAAATTGCAAATGTAACATAGAAAAGAAGTTAATACTGGGGAGTGAGTGGTGGGGGGAGAGAAAAGAAAAAAGTACTCTCCTGTGGCTTCTAGAATATTCTTTCAACAAGAATATAAGTAAAATTCCCTGATACTTGTGAGAGAGGTTATCATTCTGAAAAATCTTTTTTGGAGGCGCCTGGGTGGTTCAGTCTGTTGAGCGTCCGACTTTGGCTCAGGTCATGATCTCACAACTCCTGAATTCGAGCCTTGAGTCGGGCTCTGTGCTGATGGCTCAGAGCTTGGAGCCTGCTTCGGATTCTGTGTCTCCCCTCTCTCTCTGCCCCTCCCCCACGTGCACTCTGTCTCTCTCTCTCTCTCTCTCTCTCTGTCTCCAAATAAATAAATATTAAAAAAATAATAAAAACAAAATCTTTTTTTAACAGGCTGAACAAACCAAGGAGAGCCTGTATAAATTTCTTGAAGAAATAGTTCCTTGTTTATTTGAACTATATTGTAACTCAGAGTCACGACACAAATGAGTATCATGGCACAAGATCAAGTCCATATATAACAAAGGAGCGCCCAGAGGGTTCCTGTAATAAGAGCTAGATGCATATGGGAGGGCCTCCTGTGCCCAAGTTAAGCTTTGGCCACTTGCACATAATTAGCATACCAAAATGAGAAAGGAAACCAAAGGGCACAGGAAGGCAATGAAACTCTATTATTATGATAAGAACACACTGCCCAAGTTTTAGCCAAGAGAACTGATAGAAGAGATAAACACTGGAGAGAAAGCAGGTTTTCAGACGCTAGTCCCCAGAGCATACCACACCTAAGAGGAAGGACAGAAATCCTCAGTAAATTCTCTTCTGGGCTTTGCCTGCATAGAAATGCTTCAGGTTTGGGCCATGTCTTCCTACGTGAGCTGCTTCGTGCTGAGGCGCCATCCACCTCTACTTACACGGGACCTCATCGGGCTAAGTCATGTAGAACAGCTGTTGAATTGTAAGTTACGCTCTGGCAGGGACCATGTGGTCAAATATCCAAGGACACAGAAAGCACAAGCCATAGCGCAGTTTTTCCTGGAGAGACCCCAGGGACTACCATCCATTTACGTGTAATTATAGGCGATTATCTCCTGCGGGTCCACTCCCTGCTGCTACGAACGGTCAGAAGCACACTCCCCCTTCCTCAGTTGCACCATTCTACTCTTACAGGGTCCGAAAATAGAAGGGAACCCAGTTGGTCACATCACAGTAAAGCCACGTGCCAAGCAGGAAATGAGCAAGGAGAAGAGAGTCTGTTCTCTTCCTCCGTGTCTCTCTGTGTTGGAGTATTGTTCTCACCAGTAGAAAAGCACTTTTGGAGTCACATCACAACTGTACAAACCATTTGTCAAAAAAAAAAAAAAATTCACCTTGTTTTTAGCCAGGTGACAGATTCCACGCCAAGAGTTGTACCACGTAGACGTTCTTAGCAGCTCATCTATACCCATGATCATACAGCAAAATTTCCAGCAGATTATTCAGATTCTCTGAACAAATGCTAGATGAAATCCTCCAACCAGTGACAACCTCAAGAAAGCAAGTGTGTCACACATGTGTAATTTCACATTTACAGAGTCTTTTTTCATGACATTTTATTTTGTGAAAAGAGCAGACATGTCTCTCTGGAAACTTTTGTGGGTTTTTTTTTTTCCTTTCAGTTTTAGGCTTTTAAAAATAGATCTCTGTATTACTCTCAAGGCTTTTTCCTGTGGTCTGAAGAACTGAACATACTTGCCCAAACAGCTTCAGAAGAGAATTATTAGAAAAGCAACTTAAGAACAAGCTGAAAACTCACAGCCAATAGATGGCTTGCATGCCAGCATCGAACGCACGTTCGATCATTTTCCTTGAGATGTATTCTCACTGCACAAATATGAACATGGCCCCCTGGTTCTGTTCATCCTACTAAGACGCTCGTTCATTCATTCATTCACTCATTCGTACTACAAACAGCCACTGAATGACCACAAAGCGACCAAGAAAGAGAAGCTTTCCCAAACTCTGTTGAGCTGTGTTACAGAATTTGTTCCCAAACCCCTCCCACTCACTGATAAGCTTGTCCTCCCAGAAGGCAGGCTTGGAAACCCCAATCAAACTCAACAACATTTTCAAACATTCAAAAGTGGGTGTTCTAAGCATACCTGTTGGGCTGCAGATAGCCTGGGAGGACCTGCTTTAGGGATGGATCTGCGAACACTCTCCAAAATGCATTCTACAACTCAAAGGGACAAGAAGGTGGCCTACTCCAGGGACACTGAGGGCTTCTTCTGGGATGTCTCCGCCTTCTGCTTCTAACTTAACTGAAGCAGCTCCTGGAAATGGAGGCTTTGAGTTCAATACAACCAAGAAACTGTTCGGAAGAAACAATGGTTTTAATATTTAGTGTAAAGTTGATAGCATTTTGTTATGGAGATACAGTCCCACCATTTTCTGAATGATGCAAGTGTATGATGATTTCACTCAAAATTACAAAGAAACATATAAAAATCTGGGGACACTTCACCCATCTCATTTTCTAAGAGGTCAGAAAATACCGAAGTCCATGTTGATACTTAATTTGTTTAAACTGGGGGTTGGCAAACTACTGTCAAACCCATGTGGGCTCAATCCAGCTGGCAATCCACCTCTTTCTGTGGTGCCCACAAGTGTTTACGTTTGAAATCGCTGCGGTGTGGGGTGGGGCGGGGGAGACAAAAGAAGGATCTTATTTCCTGACATGTTAAGGTTATGTGAAATTCAACCTCCAAGGTCTACAAGTGAAGATTCACTGGGACACAGACACGCTCATTCCTTTACGCGATGGTTATGACTGCTTTCGTGCTAGGACAGGAACCATAATATTTTAGGCCCTCAGAGCCTCAAGTTTACTGTCTGGACCTTTACGGAACAGATTTGCTGACCTCTGGTTTACGTACCAAGATTAATGTTATCAAGTGAAGACATTCTGGAGCCATTGCAAGGTTCCTCTACCCAACCACTACCCAATTTTCTTGCCACCGTAAGTTGCTTTAACCAAAAAGTCTGCCCAGTTCCACCCCTGGTTGGCAGCGGCGGTGCGGGGGGGGGGGGGGGGGGGTTCCTCTTCCAAGGGCAACTGGGGAGGGGCCAAGAAAGTGAAGAAGAGAGAGGTGTCAAAATAGAAATACACTTAACCAGAGCTAGGAAGTGTAGAAAAGCAAATGGGTATAGAAGACAGTTCTGGAAAGTACCACCATCCGGGCAACATCATCCCAGTCCTCTTTTGGTAAAGGGCAAAGGTCAACACCAGCGCAAGATGCCTCAATGGACTCCATCTGTTTGACTGCCATCTCAGAACCATCCGGCCTTGAGACAAATTGTAACATCACTGTACACGTGGCCTATACAATAAATAAGATGGCTTATAAGTAGTACACAAAGTATAATTTACATATTTTATTCAGCAGAGAATCATTAATCTGTTCCAGTGAGTAAAATGAAGATTCATGTGTTTTGAGAATTAGTAAGCAAATGGAACAAAAATAATTTCAAAGGCGAGCAAATTGCCTCATGATGTGTTCTTTGTTTATTTTGACATTTTTAATTACCTATAAAATATGCCAACATATGCATTTAAATATTACATTTTAATGCTGTTTCTCAGTTGTTCAGGCATGGTAACGAAAAGCTTCTCCTCAGCTTGCCATTTGCTATTAAGCCCGCAGCGAATGTTAGTAAGAGAGCAGGGGTTAGAGAAAACCAGAGAAAGGGCGGTTCACCATGTCAGCCAGGTGGTATGTATGCAGACATTTTTGACCCATAAAAGGAAACCGCCTTGAAGTATTTTGAAGTATTTTGAAGTATTTCAAATGACAGCATGCAAAAGCGATACAGTTCATGCTCTGATGTCTTCTTACTACATGTTCAAAATCACACTTGATTTTCTATAATAACTTGTCAACTTCTCCTGCTGTGTGTCAGTTACATCACAAGAATGACTGCATCACTTCTGAAGGTAGACCACCCCTTCCGTGACACAGCCCCACTCGGGAAAATAACGACCACAGAGTCCTTGAGAAGTTAAGGTTCTATAAAGGCTGTACAGATAAGGTCCGGAACATTAGCCAAGAGGGACCCACCTGGTGCCAACTTCCTCTCTAATTCAAAACTGTCACGATGAGCCCCGGGGTTTTGAGAATATGGGCAGAAATGAAAACCGCTCTCAAGTCCTTCTCCTTCCTAGGAGACTTTGAGTCATTCTTACTGCTATGAGAAGACCTGTTGCTGACAGCACACTGAGTGTTGAAAGGCAAAGCAGTAAGGGGAATGCTGATAAAAAATGTTACAGGCTAGTAAAAATGTCCAGGGGCCTAATATTCACAAAGGTGTATGGCCCCCAGGCAACTCTCAACACTGTCCGAGGCAAGTTCCTTCCTCGCCCTTTCCTTTGGTACTTGAAGTAAGGGGGGAGAAGGAAAGCTGATGGGCACCACCATTCACTGACTGACGCTCAGCCAACTGCCTGTGCCTCTTTGTGATTGCCCCCCAGGGATCTCTGGGGCTTCTCCAACCTCCTCTTGCTCACAGGCACACCCCACTCAGTAGGGGCATTTCCAAAGTATAAACAAATGACGCCTGAGAAACTGAATCGCACTAGTCTGTGCCTTAACATGTCATAACTTAACATAACCTTAACATGTCATAACTCCCGATTATGAGTAGACTCCAATAAGGACCCACGGGGAGGGACATTATCCCTGGAGCACATACGCCCTTGTGTGCTGAGATTGTTATATAGCATAGCACCTGATTCTTAAAATGCTGTTTATTCATTATGTACAAAAATAAATTTGTTCAGACACCGAGATGTGCTCTCGAAGAAAAAGGGGGGTGTCAACATCCAGGGATAAAGAGTGATATGGAAAGAGAAGTCATTAACTTCATTTTGGTGACAAGAGATTGAAGGAAACAACAGGGACCTGTGAGTGACTGAAGGTCCCCATCTGTTAGCTGAATGAACAAGTAATAATAATCAAAGCTAACATTAAAATGGTACCTACTATGTACTGGGCACTATTCTTAGCACTTTACATATATTTATGTATTTAGTCTTCAAAATAATGGATAAAATAGATGCCATTAGGATCTATTAAAGATGACTTAACTGAGGGCACCTAGCTGGCTCAGTCGTAAAGCCTATGACTCTTGATCTCAGGGTTGTGCGTTCTAGCCCACACTGGGTATAGAGACGACTTTTTAAAAAGTGAGTTAACTGAGGCACAAAGAGTTAAGTAATTTGTCCCAGGTACCTTCCATTTATAGTGTATTTTCCTATGTTTGAGGAGTGAGGTCTTTTATAACAAGTCTTAAGATTCTCCTACAATATGCTACCAAATAAATGTTATCTCTTCAACCGTCTATATTCCTTGCAAAAAGCACTGAAAGAATTCAGAACCTTGAATATAGCTTAATTAGTTAATGTCACCAGCATCTCAAGATAAAACTGATCTTATATGTCCTTAGATTCCACTAATTTTATACCATAGTATGAGATTCAAAACAATTAGCTTTTACTCTTAGAATATTATTAACGCGTCATCTTGAATATGCTAATCAATAAAATAGATTCTGCAAGTAGGTAGGAGGGTAAATGCATGTTAATTACTTGGAATGTCTTAATTAACTCCACTGCTAATGATACAGCAATTAAGGCTTAAATATGTTTAGAGGATACATCCGTTTTCTACTAGGTCATGTTGCTGAGAATCGCTAAAACCCAATGGAATGGAGAGTTTTAGACCCAAATTCTCAAAGAATTCTAATCTCAATGAGAAAAACAAGTAAAACTAAAGTTCTAGACTCACTGCAGCATGTTTCCCTCGCACATACACCTGCTTCTGGTTAGCTATTCTTTTCCCTTCTCGGTCCCCATATTCCTCTGAGCACCAGGAGGTACCTCATGGTCATAATCATTTCTGGAAGTGCTTGGGGGGTCTGCATCAAGCATCACTGATGAGTCAACCTCCTATACATTTTTTCAAGCTTGGTTTTTATTTCTGAGCCCTGGGAGGGGAGTTATGATGGTGCCTGTGGACCTATCTGGGCCTAGTGAGTACTTAATACAGAGACCAGGGTAGTTAGAGCCATTTTAGAAACTATCTTTTATTGTGGATTAAAGATAGCCACCCTCTTTAAAAGAAGGACAGACTCCAAAGGCGGAGTCTATTTTCCCTCCTCTGAATGTGGGTTGGTCCTGTGACTTGCTTTAATCAAGAGAATACAACATACATGAAACTGTACTTAAGCGATCTGTAACTTCTGCTTTCATGCGCTTGGAACTCAACAACCTACTGTGAAAAATCCAAGTCACGTGGAAAGAGAACCGAGGTGCCAGGTGACAGCCCCTAATGAGCTTCCAGCCAACAGCCAGCACCAAGAACAAGTCACATAAGTGAGCCACCTTGGATGTTCCACTCTAGTCAAACCTCTGGATGACTACAGCTCCAGACTGACACCACATATGGAGAAGAACCTACGAGCTGACTTGACTTCGATCAACCCAGACTCTGAAGAGATAATGTGATTGTTGTTTAAACTATTAAGTATTTGGGGTGCTTTGTTATGTAACAACAAGTAGTCAAAGCCTTTCTACACCATGTTAGAGACCCAGGCTAAAAACCAGTTCCTGATGGACTCAGCATAACACAGGATAAGCCATGATAGGCCCAGAAATGGCCATGATGGAATTGAGAACACTTTCCAATATGCGACGTGGTGACTAAGACCATGGATCTTAGAGCCAGCCTGACTAAATCTGAATCCTGGCCTTTGATTAGATATGTACCTAGTAGAAGTTATATAACTTTTCCGTGTCTCAGTTTCCATTTGTGTAAAACAGAGATAATACTTTTCCCTACCTCGTAGGAAGATTAAATATCAGTATCAGCATATGTAAAGCACTTAGAACAGTGCCTGGCACAGAGTAAGTGTTCAGCAAATGTTCTCTATTAATATTATTATTTATTCTCTCTTCTGTTCTACATCCAAGGAACCACCCACTCACAGCTACGGAGGGCTCTATACTTAAGACATACGTAACCTTCCATACTTAGACGGATGTGGAAAGAAGAGGAGTGCCACAGCATACTTCCTGTTTGATCCTACACCATGAAGAAATGGATTTCTGCCAGGTCATAAAAGCATGAATGTGATAAATGCTAAAGCTGATCGGCCTCACACCGGCAAGGGAGAAAACCAAAAATCAGAGTAAATGCTCAGTTTGTAGGTCATCCGTAACAGAAATGTCAGACGATTAATAAAACTTTATCTGAGAATAACCTGCTCCTAGGTAGAAGAATCCACACTTTAGGAACTTTATAACTGATTTCCACTCATTAAGGCACTAAGCTTTATATGCATATGACATAGTCCTGGAGGGCTATTTCTCAGGCATGTTCTGTGCTATCATTATCAGACTTATATCAACTTTGTTTCTAAATATTATTTGGTCGTTAACTCTACCAAACAGGTCAGGTTGCAGAGCACGGCAGTATCCGCATGTGTCGTAATAAAATTAGTTCTAGTGTATTAGTAACACTGGGTTGATTTTGGTTTGGGGTTTTCATTGGTTTTGTTGTTGTTGTTTTGATTTCATATCATATACACATTTTGAGGAACAGCTTTTGTTAAAATGACACTGAATGATTCCTTTTATGAATGAAACAAAACATAGTAGCAATCACTTCATTTTGCTATAGAATTAGTAAGCAGTATTTTTTTGTCCTAGCCCTTTGTCTCTTCTGTATTTTAAAATTACATCAAGGACCTATTTCTATTTACTTCAAAATTAATCATCCCACGTGAATTAAGATATAGTAGCCATAAGTTCTTTAAATACTTAGCATTCTGTTTGAACTCCTGAACATCTGGCCATGGTACTTCTCATGGGACTTTTTCACTGGAGGCCCAAAGCTGCCTCTTTCCCATCTCCCCCATGTTTCTAGTCATAGAATTATTGTCGATCCAATTATACGACTCTTATCCTTGTATCTGGACACGGTTCCATGTGTTTTTCAAGACAGCTACGATATATCCATAAATTGATACCCAAGTAGTTCAATCAATTAGAGGTTCTGGGAAAATGTGCTAGGTTTGTGCCTATCTTCAGCATGATAACATCACTCCTCCACATTAGTTACTCTTCTTTCCAAATTATTTATAAGCCTTAGGTCAACTTGAAAATATTCATATTTTCATTTCATGCCTGCTAATCATGCTTTAAATGGTGACTATCAGAGATGCAAATTAATTGCAAACCATACGAAGGATGCACAAATTAAAATCTATGAAATTTAAATTATGAATGCAGTTGTATATCAGCTTCCAGGTCCCCCTGCGATCACTAACAGTCTCACTTATTGTATATTATTCAATGCAAGCTGCATTTGTTGATGTAAGCAGAAATAGATTTTATGACTTTCTTCCCCTCCTAACTTTTCCTTTTCCCTCTTTTGTCTTCCTTCCTTTGTTTCTGTTTTGAATCTCCACTTTTATGTCTGCCTAACTTCAGCTCCAGGTTACTACCAGATCTCATCAGTCACACACTATTCTGCATTAATTTAATACATCATTTTTAATATTTTCAATTTTACATCCCACCGATCAATTCAAAGAACCTGAATCAGCCCCACCATAAAAAAATGAAAGCCTATTTTTCCAAGGGTATTTTTAGGGTTATGGCAATTGTGTTTTATGTGATTATACACAAAAAGTTTAAGAATATACACAATTTCAGTGGTATTATTGAGAGTAACTGTTGGCAATACCTCTGAATCCACTATGTACTTGAACACAACAAATGATTAAAGTAGCCAAAGCTTCTAAATGTAACATCATACAAAAAAGAACCTAGTTAAGTGAAGAGCCTAGTTTTCAGATTAAAACTAAAAGACTCAACTGAAGTTTCCAGACTAGTAAAGTTTTACTTTACATGCATGTGTTTTCCATCAATGCAGCCCATTCATGCTTCAAAGCTTCAATTAACAAAATATTATAAAAATAGTGTAACATGTCCAATTAATAAAATCGATTTAACTGAAGTATTTCACAGTTTACCAACCTGTCCTTTTAGAAGCAAAGATGGGTATCATTTTATCGAAGAGCAACAAATTAATAATGGAAACCATTTGAATAAAATGTCTCTTGAGTTCCTCAGATTAAAAAGTGTCACAGATTTTTCAAAGCACAACTCAACAAATTCTTCATCTTGGTTTTATTTTGATTTGCATAAAATGTTTTTGAGTACCATTATGTCGGTATCCTTCATAATAACTAAACTCAAGTGCACACATGTTTAGCAAGATCATTTCAGGAAAAAGAAATGTCACCGATGTTTACCTGGCAAGGCTGTTTCATTTTAATGGCTATGACATGGTATCTGTAACAGCAGAGCTCACAGGTCCAGGAACCCCTCTCACTGATCCATTTCAGCAGGCACAGCTGATGTGTGTACCGAACGGATCCGTCACATCGGCAGGGATTTAACAACTCCCCCTGAAAAGATAACACCTCAGGTGAATATCTGTACTTGTGTCTCTGTTAAAAAAAACAAAACAAAACAAAACAAAACAAAACAAAAAAAAACTAACACTTGCTTTCTTTTCTTTCAAAGCCATTTACCCAGATGGATACAAGCATCAATCTACATGAGAAAATTAAATTTTTATACTTCTGATGGGAATGAAACTACAGTCTTAAAACTATTTCAAAGATATTGCTTGATGTTATGACATAAATGTTCTACCAACACACAAAATGTCTGCAAGATATAGCTCCCAATACCCTTGGGGGAAAGCTGTACTATTAAACCTCTTTAATAACTTTTAAGTGGATGGTCAGATGCATTTCCTCTGCAGTTATTCTTAATCATTGCTAAAGAAGAAATGCATGGCATCCCTGAAAGTAGCTTGCAATAGCGTTATGCTTTTATTTTTTCTAAATGTAGCATCATAACTATTGACTTAGGGCACTATATTCCTGAAAGCCTGCATATTCTTATGCAATTTCCTTACTTTTAAAAATACTAAACCTAATGTTTTCTCAGACCACACATTTTGTAAGAGGTATATTATCCTGCTGCCTCCATGATCACTCTCACAGAAGTTTGCATGTACCTCTAACGGAGTTTATAATGTTAGAATTATGTTTCTAACAAAATAAAAAAGAAGTTATTAGCTAAATACTCTTTCTTTCGCAAGGTCAAAGCACATTCCTATTTCTCTTGTAAACACTATGACATGCTTTTCACATCAGTGAGTCAACATAATTTGCAATATGTAAAGCCCCTGCCCTTTTTGGTTTTGACGTGACTCACCCCCAGTTTGTATTCTAAGACTCTCTGCCTCCGTAGGCATGTGTGGAAAAAGGATTTGTTTCTATCTATAAACCAAAATCCATGTAGCAATTCACAAAGGAGATACTTATGACATTATCATTAAAGCACCTGAGGAATGTGTAACTGTAAAACCAGGTAGGAAAAATTAAGTGCAGACCCAATTAAACCCTGCGTTCGCCACCGGGACATTCTCATTTGCCTTGACAGAAAGGGAAAAGGGAACCCAGGTAGCTGCCGCTGAGTTGGCTGGACTGGACCAGCCGGGCTGGAGAAGAGCCGGGAGGCGAGCGCTGTCCGTGGTGCTGAAAGGTCGACAGTCCTGGGCAGGCGCCGGTCCAGCTCGGACCGGAGCCCCCCGCCGGCACCTCCGGGGTCCCGCAGGGCCTTCCTTACCTGCTCGGCGCCCTGGAAGCAGATCTTGCAGATGGGCTGGTGGTGCTGGTGCTGGTGCCCGGCGCGCTGGTCGCCACCGCCGCTGCTGCTGCTGCGGCTGCTACACACCGAGCGCGTCTCGGGCTGGTCGCTGGCGCCCCGCCGCTCGCCCTCCCCGCCCGCGCCGGCCTCAGGCTCCCCGGGGACGCCCTTCCCCGCCGCCGCCTCGGGGACCGCCGCCTCGGGAAGGCGCCTCGGACCTTCCCCGGAGTCGCCAGCCGCCGACACCTCCTGGCCGGCGGGCGGCAGGGGCGCGGGCGGCGGCGGCAGCTCGTCCGCGCCCCGGCGCCGCGGGACCACCTCCGTCGGCGGCTCGTCTGGTCCCGCGGCGCGCTCGGGGGACGCGGGCGGCGCGGGCGGAGGTGGCAGGTAGCGTGGGGGCGCGGCGACCGAGGCCGGCTCTCCCGGCGGCGGCGGCGGCGGCGGCGGGGGCGGCGACGGGGGCGGCTCGGTGTCCCCGCTCTCCGCCCCGCGGCGCCGACTGCCGCTGTGGCCACCCTCAAAGCTCATGGTGGTGCCGCCGCCGCCCTCCTGCCAGCCCAGCTGGCGGGCCGGGCTCGGGCTGCAGCCGAGGGGAGAACGGAGGGGGTGGGAGGAGAGAGAGAGAGAGAGGAGTGGAGGGAGGGAGGGAGGAGGGTGGGGAGGGGGGCCCGGGCGCCAGGGGCTAGGGGGCGGGACGGGAAGGGGACGCGGAGGGCCCGGCGGCGGCGGCACAGGCTGCTGCTCCGCGGAGCCGCCGGCTCGGCTCTGGTGGAGGCGGCGCCGAATTCGGCTGCGCGTGAGAGCCGCGCTGGGGGGGGGGGGGGGGGGGGGGGCGGGTAGGGGGAGGGGGACCGGAGCCGCCCCACGGGGAGGTGGGCGGGGGAAGGAGGTGGAGGGAGCCGGCAGGGGGCCGACGTGGAGGAGCGGAGGGGGCGCTCCGGAGGAGGGGGGGCCTGAGGAGGCGGGTGCGAGCCCCGTGTGGGGTGCGGAGACCTCGGGCTGGAATTCAGGGAGGGGAGATCCCCGAGCCGCCTCCACCGACCCCGCCCCGGGGCCGCTCACGTCGGTTCCGGGGCGGATTACCCCTCTCCTAACGGCGCGGCACTGCGGCTCCGGGAGCCGGGAGAGGGGGAGGGGTCGGAGGCCACGGGTCCAGAAACCGTTACTGGGAAGGCAAGTGGGCTGCGGCAGCCCTGGGCTGGGTGGGGCCGGGGTGGTCGAACCCGAGACCCGCGTGGGAGTTGAGGGGCGCGAGGCTGGTGTCCTGGCTCGCGGGAGCCGGCGGAGCAGGGGCCCGGAAAGGGGCGCGCGAGCCCGGGGGACGGTAACCGCTGCTGCCCGGGGATTGCTCCGGGCCCTCTCAGAGCCTTCTCCCTCAAGGGCGCTCTCAGGGATCCACCAGAGCCCTAAAAACCGAAGCCTCTGGAACCTATGTCCTCCCTCTGTCCGTCTCGCCCCAGAATCTTCCCTGCGTCCTCCTCGCCCCCTCCCTCCTGCAGTGAGTATCCTGGTTTATTTGTAAATATCTTGGTGACATTGTAACTATCTTGGGTCATTTCCTGGGCCGGCTCCTCCCAGCTGAACTCCGGTGCCACGTTGTGTGGCGGGTGGTCACTTTCATCCTCGCCCTTTTATAAAGGACTCAAATGATACCTCTCCTCCCTGAGAAGTGGCTGTGTCCTCGGGTCTGGGTTTCCAGCAGCCCAAGGCCAGTTCTCTGCACTTGCACTCTGGGAAACCTTTCTGGGACTTTTCTATAGGCAGGGCAACTTTCTCTTCAGTTCTTTTCTGGAAATAAATTACCATACCTGCAGGGAACGGGACGGAAAAGCCCGCACAAATCCGTTTCCACAAATCGTTTCCAAATCCGTTCAGTGTAAACTCATAAAGCATCGGATTTACGTAGTGCAATGTGCCTATCCGAGTCAATGGTGATGTTCACTCTTCTAACAGTTTAACGTCTTTGGCACAGTCGACTCTCTCTGGGCAGTCATTTTGGGCTGCATTTCATAGCTGAAGACCCAGGATGAGATAGGCTAAGTAACTTCTTCAAGGTCATAGGCTACTGACAAAACTTTTGAGTTCCCTGACTCCAGATCTTCCAGCTCAAATACCCAATGATTTTTTTTCCCCAATCCTTTATAAAGCCTCCTAAAATGGTGTGTCTGGTGACACCGCGTCCTACTAATAGATGCTCTGAAAGGACTGAGATAAACTAACAGCTGAGATTATTTTTTCTCTTATAAGTTTTGGAAGTAAAAAGTATACGTGGTTAAAAAAAAAAAAAAAAGTCCCAGGTCTTTAGACATAAATTGGTTTGATTGCAAAGCGGAAAAAGAAGGTCGTGAACAAAAAAGTTCAGAAACGCTTTGTCACACGTGGTCCTGAATGAAATAGTTCCAGGGAATGTCCTCTAACACTTAGCGCCCCTCAGACTTGCTTATTTTTGGTAGCAGAGTGGCAGGCAGCAAGCATATTTTTAAAATAATAATCCCTGAATGCCCTCGGAACTTACCACACTGAAGAAATGTGGTTGTAGATCTGTTTTCATATGTTTGCACCTGTCAAAATGACATTGCACACCGTTTGTATACCGCCACAGGCTTAAGATAGTCATAAGCCTTGATCCTCAGTTATTGAGTTAAAAGCTGTCTAAATTGTCTTTAAAAATCCCCTAAATAATTCAATTAACAACTAGTAAATTTCTACCAGGCAAGACAAAGTACATTAATATTTGAAGGACAGCATACAAGCCGTGGATTCTGTATAAAAGATGCGGAATGATTCAGACAGCAGAGTATCATGGATAAAAGAGGAAAGAGCCACAGTGCTGGATGTGTCCTCTTAGTTGATTGTTTCTGAAAAACGATGCTAGGAAGAGAAAATTAACTTTCATCGATACGGTGAGTAACCACATAAAAACATTATTTCCCAGCTTCTATGACCTCCAAAGCTGACCCTTCCCTGAAAAAGGGACATGTGTTCATGATCTTCATTTAACTCAGTGAATCTTAAATGGATCAAGGAAAAACACCTTTGTGACTTTGAATGCACCGTCTGCTGTAAGAATATAGAATGTTGGGAAGCACAGAAAAGATGAACCACTCTAGCTGCTGGCATCCAAGCAAAAGAGATGATAGAGACACAGACATCTGATAAAGAATATCAGGGCACCAGCAGGCCACTGACAGGCATCCAATAGCCAACACGCATCTACCAAAATGCTGAAAGGCACATCCAATCTGCTTCAACCTATGTAAAGGAGAAGAAAGATACGAATAATATAACAAATGCCAGAAAAGTCATATCTTAACCCCCACCCACCCACCTCCCTTCATGCATAGGCTGAGTGAAATGTACCCTTCACCAAAACAGTCCTTTCACTATGAACTTGTAAACCTTTAGATACCAGAAGTTTCTTGAGCTGAATCCAAGAATGAAGGAGAGCTAGGAGGGGCCCAAGCAAGTATGTCCCAAAAAATTACTTGGTGATATTCATGGATATCTCTAGGAATCCTCCTTGAATTTCCCATGTTGCTCTGTCCTGAATCTATCCTCTGGGGTCACGTTAGGGATTTTAAATAGAAAACAATCCAGGCTACACTAGGTCAGAATGGTTTCAAAATGATCTTGAAGCTAGATTATGTGTGACGACCTTGATATGCCCTTCAATAGGAGGGTTAACAACAGGAAAATTAGCCTGGAGAGCTCTTCAGAATTGCCTTTTGATTCTTTCGAGTTAAACTCTTAGAGATGTTCCAAAATTGTATAGTTGGCACCTTTGGAGTGCACTAATTTGTTTTGTTTCTGTTTTAGCTTTTCTTTCCTTCAGATTCCTTCTGTATTTCTGGATTTACACCACAAATCCAGACATTTAGTTTTAAGGTAGTCTTGTATTTTCACAAAACTATTTAATGAGACATTTTTCTCTTTCCCAAACCGATGTAAAATATTCTTTAAGCTATATACTATACCATATTTGTAAATATAAATTCATAGCAAATATTCATTATACATATTGAATAATTTAGTGATTAAAAGATGGATAAACCAGCAGGGACGCATGGTAATGGTTACATCTTTTTGAAAAGTGTTCTAGAGAACATTTACTTGGCTGGGGTGCACTCATGTGTCTCTGTGGTCGCTAAGTACAATACACAGAATCCTCAGTTGCCTTCAAATATCTAAGAGAAAAGAACTCTATGCTATAGAGCAATTAGGTTATGTTGTATGGGTGGGAGTGTGAGTGTTTAGAGAGGATAGTGAAGTGCAATCTGCGTATTGTAAATATTCAATGCAGAGCATAGCTTTGTTGTACGTCAGAGCTAAAACGGTGTCAGCATCATAGAACAGTGCTATGTGCAGCCCAGCCCACAATTTATATCTCCTACTCTCACCTGTCCACTGAACTTCAGTCTCACGTGTCACCGTGTCTCCTTGACTGCCCTACTTAGATGCCGAAGGGCCATTTCAAACCAACCTAGTCCAAAAGCAAACAACATCCCAAACCTGCTCGCTTCCCAACCTTCGTTATGCCAGTAAGCTAGTTGTTCATTCATCCAGTTACTGAAGCCAAAATCCTTGGAGGCATCCTTGACTGAGTTTTCACATCATGCATTCAGTGTATCAGAAAGTTCTTTCAGGTGTACTTTCAAAATATGCTCCAAATTTCACTACTACGTTTCACCACCCCGACATCCCAATTCAAACTACCATCACGGTGCTCCAGGACTATCATATAGCCTCTTGTTGGGGCCCCTGAGTGGCTCAGTTGGTTAAGCGTCTGACTTTGGCGCAGGTCACAGTCTCGCAGTCGGTGAGTTTGAGTCCCGCATCTGGCTCTGCACTGACAGCGTGGAGCCTGCTTGGGATCTCTGTCTCTGTCTCTGTCTCTCCCCCCCCCCCCCCCGCTCCTACCCCACTGCACTCTCTCTCTCTCTCAAAAATAAATAAATGTTATTTAAAAAAAATAGCCTCTTGTCACCCTGCTTCTTACTCTTGAATCCATCCCCAGTAGCGGCCAGGACGATCCAATTCAAATGTGAGTCTAATCACGCGTGCTCCTGCTCAGTACCCACCAATGGCTTCCCTGTGCACTATCAAAAATGTGAGCATGCCTTTCAAGTCTTCTATCTACCTTCTGGCTACCTCTCTGAAGACATGACCATAGCTTTCCTCCCCGCCCCCGTTCCTCTTCCCTGTTGTTCGCTCCTACCACATTGACCTTGCCAAGTACACTCCCTCTTCAACCTTCTTTCGGCTCCTTATGACTCTTTCCCTCACTTCACTCACATCTCTGCTCTGAGGCACCTCATCCAAAAGACCTTCCTTAACCTTCCTATCAGAAATAGAATCCTCCAGCCCTATTTTAACTCTGACCCTATCCCGGTTTTATTCTTTCTCATGTCACTACTCAGTATTACATGCAGGCACACCGTTTCATTGTCTGTCATTGTGCTTCACGGATACTGTGTTTTTTACCAATAGAAGGGTTGCGGTAGCTCTGCTTCGAGCAGGTCCGTCAGTCCCATTTGCCCAACAGCACTACCATTTCTGTGTCACGTTTTGGTAATCCTCACAATATTTTGAATTAAAAAAAATTTTAGTGTTTATTTATTTTTGAAGGAGAGAGAGACAGAGTGTGAGTGGAAGAGGGGCAGAGAGACACACACACACACACACATACACACAGAATCCGAAGCAGGCTCCAGGCTCTGAGCCATCAGCACAGAACCTGACACGGCGATCAAACTCACAGACCACAAGATCATGAGCTGAGCTGAAGTCGGACACTCAACTGGCTGAGCCACCCAGGCGCCCCTTGAATTTTTTTAAATCATTATATTTGTTATGGTGATCAGGGATTGCAATTCACTGAAAGCTCGGAGGATGGTTACCATTTTTGAGCAGCAAAGAATTTTTTAATTAAGGTATGTACTTTTTGTTTAGACATCATGCTATTGTATGCTTAATAGACCACAGTGTAGTGTGGACATAGCTATTATATGCACTGGGAAACCAAAAACACAGTAGGCTCACTGTATTGTGATATTTGCTTTATTATGGTGATCTGGAAGCAAAGCCACATATCTATGAGGTATGCCTGCATTTACACATTGTGTGTATTCTGTTGGCTTCTTTTTTTTTTTTTTAAGATCCTATTTTTAAGTAATCTCTGTACCCAACGTGGGGCTCAAACACACAACCCCAAGATCAAGAGTCGCACATTCTGCCAACCGAGCCAGCCAGGCACCCCTGTTTGCTTCTTATCTAACATCTTCTATTGAGGCATTTGCTCCATTGGAGACTTCTGTCCACTGTGCCTGGTCAGAGTAGTGTTCAGCCAATACTTATTGAACAAATACTGTAAAACCTTGGTTTGTGAGCAAAGTTCATTCCAAAGCACTCATATATCAAAGCTTGTAATCGAAAGCACTCATATATCAAAGTGAATTTCAAGAACTATTGGCTCATTTGGTTAAGTGTTGGACTTGGGCTCAATTCATGATCTCACAGCTTGGGAGTTTGAGCCCTGCATGGGACTCTGTGCTGACAGCTCAGAGCCTGGAGCCTGCTTCAGATTCTGTGTCTACACCTCTCTCTGCCCCTCCCCTCTCAGGATCTCCCTCTCTCTCTCTCTCTCTCTCTCTCTCTCTCTCTCTCTCTCTCTGTCAAAAATAAATAAACATTAAGAAAAAAGAAGAAATGTTTGCTTGTCTCGCAAAACACTCCCAGAACAAGTTACTCGCAATCCAAGGTTTTACTGTATATGAATAACTCCGTCCAGTCAAGCAGGTAATAACCAATCAGTCTCTGTCTGTAAAGCATTGTACATTTGGTTAAACCATACTTCCCAAGTGAAACCGCAATCTGTAGGACAATGAAGGATGTAGTTACAGCATTTTGGCACGCTCCATTTCATGTGAATACTTTTTTTTTTCCATTGCTTAACCAAATTAACTAAAATTATTCTCTTACCAATTTGTAGTTGCTGCCTAGTCATTTGCTACCATGTAGAAGTAATATCAAAGTCTTGATTGACCTTTGACGAGCAGCAGAATACACGATCCCAAAATATATCATTTTGGCAGGTACCTTATTTCAGATTGAAGGCTTTCAAGACCCAGCAGATTCAAGAAAAACTTTGACCTCTCCTGTAACTACATAAAGAATTAGATAGGGGGCATGGCCCAGAAAGAGAACTATTACCAGAGATAACTTTTATCTAAAAGTTAGATGGCAAAGCAAACATCTAATTACAGAAATCTGCTCTTCACATTATCCTGTGAATCGCCCCCTTCCCTTCTTCAAGCCCCAGGTCTCTATCCCGTTCCAAAGCTCAGGGTGGCATGTAAGCCACAACCGCCTCACTTGCCTTTGGGTCTCATATTTCATGGGGCTCCCATACCTCCATGATTTGTTTTTCTCCTATTCATCTGTCTCATGTTACCTTAATTAGTAGACCCGCCAAAAGAACCTAGAAGGGAGGAAGGCGAAATACTGTCTCCCCTATACCTTGATTTCACATTCAATGAAGATGTCAGAAATTTGAAAATGCATGCCCTTGGTTTTAAAGGAAAGTGAAGGAATATGGATGGATGGTCTCCATATCTGACCAATCAGATTGATCACTCATGGTGCACCTTGTATGATTTTGCACAACACTGCATTCTAGCCTTTATCAGTCTTATCCATAAGTTTGGTACCACACTCTCCTTCAAGTCTATCTTTGCCTCTTCCATCTTTCCATTGTTCTCTGTTCCTGCTGGATTTCCACTCCTAAAGGCTTCTAAATCTAAGCCAACCAGCCAGTCCTCCCTCTACCCTTCCTAGGTGCCTTGGTCCTCACTAAGCTCCTTTGATCTCTCCCAGAACCCGCTCTCTTCTCTGAACACTCAGGGATATCTAAACTTTGCATGCAAAATCATCAAAGTTATGAGATAATGAGCTTCCTAATTTCTACCAAAAACACTTCCTATATCTCCCCCCGCCCCCACCAATACTCTTGAGACCTTCAAAACAATAAAATAATATATTAAGGGCATGTTTGATTGTAAAACATCATATTCAATTTAAAAATTACAAAAACAAAAAACAGCAACACATTATTTTCTCTCTTGGTCTCACTTCCTTGAAACTTGGAAATGCAGAAGGTATTTTAGCAGACAAGCTGAAGATATAGAAATATGTTGAATTAGAGGCTCCTGGGTGGCTCAGTCGGTTGAGCACCCGACTTGATCTTGGCTCAGGTCATAATCTCACTATTGATGGGACTGAGCCCCATGTTGGGCTCTGTGTTGACAGCACAGAGCCTGCTTGGGATTCTCTCTCTCCCTCTCTCTCTCTCTCTCTGCCCCTCCTTTACTTGTGCTCTCATTCTCTCAAAATAAATAAATAAACATTTTAAAAATATGTTGATTTATTGTGTACACTGTATATCCTAAACCTGACTGAGATCCGGAATGCAATCACATCAGCATGACCTGATAGAGACTCCAGGCTTTAGAAGGACCTGGAAGAAAGTCAGCACTAATTTCCCTCGGCTGAAAATCATTTATTTTTATAATAACCTCACACGTTAAATTAGATGGTTTTCTTAGGACCTTTATCACATTATGCCTTACATTGTGGTTAGGTATGCATTTATCTGGGTCCCCCCCCCCTTGTGCTACATTGTAAGCTACTTGGAATTCAAGTGGATCTGTTTAAATGGTCCTTTTCTCTGAAGCATGCACTATGATGGCTGATATTAATGGAACTCAATAAATGTGGATTAAATAAGTAAATATTAACTGAAATCTTATTTCAAAAGAACTATTATTTACACTTTTAAAGTTTTTGATAGAGTTCCATAAATGACTTAAAGATAGCCATGCTTCCATGATGTTTGGATGGAGAGCAGAAAATTAGTTTGCTAGACAGACAAACTCTTCACACGTCCCTTTATTAGAGTCCCTAAGGAACAATCCAAGATTAATAAGTACAGTGAAGGACACCTGGCTGGCTCTGTCTGTAGAGCATACAACTCTTTATCTCGAGGTTGTACGTTCAAGCCCCACACTGGGTGTAGAGATTACTTACAAATAAAATCTTCTTAAAAATTAAAGTACCGTGAAACACCCACGTTTCTTTTTTCTTCTCCCTATCCCTGCCCACCCTCCCTCAGGATATTTCTCTTACCACCTGGGCAGCTGGGCAGTTGCCCCACCGTTTTGAGCAAAGTGGAGCTATGAAGCCAGAAACCTACAAGGATGTCCTGCTGGAGCTTGGCTTCAACCGGGTACTGACCTGAACCCTGGTTGCTTTCCCATAAAATCCTAGGCTCCCTCTTTCTTCTCCAGGGCCCCCGCCTCCATGAGGGGTACTAGTCTGCTCCCATTCCCTTTAGAGGGTCCCTGTTCAGACAAGAGGTGGAGACAGTTCCATGTTTACACCAGATCACAAATTCCACATCCCACTTCCAATTCTATCCCAACCCACCCTTTCTCCAGACTTTAACAGTTTCATGAAATGACCATGATAGACGCAGTCTGCATCAGGAGCTGCTGATCAACCACTGAAGTTAACCTTCAACGCAACGATGCGGCTGTTACAGTCAAACAGCAACTCCTCAAAGGAAGAGAAATGTCATTTCCAGGGAAATGACTGAACATGACTGACAGACATGAACAGATACAACCCTCCTTGCATCTTGGAATTTGACTTTTAGCCCATTAGATTTGCGGTACTTGTCAGCCCCTTCCTCCTGTCCATTGGAACTCCCAAACGTAGCCCTTCCCAGCTAGGCCAACAATATGAAATTGTATTCTGAAAGATACTGAAATGCAAAACCAAGAGTTATAAACTGCAGCTATACACAAGGCTTCTTAAATGCAGGAAAATTTGAATAATGGGGCATAAGTTAATACAGTTAAAAAGTCTTATTTTGGGGCACCTGGGTGGCTCAGTCGGTTACACATCAGACTTCAACTTCAGCACAGGTCATGATCTCAAAATTGGTGAGGTTGAGCCCCATGTCAGTCTCCTGTTATCGGTGCAGATCCCCTATCCCCCCCTCCCCCTCCTTCAGCTTACACTCTCTCTGAAAAATAAACGTCAAAAAAATAAATAACAATCCTTGATGCTATAAGCATGAGCTCAATATACTGGTCGGGGCGGGGCGGGACGGGGGGGGGTGGGGGATAAGTGGATGGGTGGGTGGGAGATTCCCACAATCATGGGCATTGTCAAAAAGGGATTGAGGACAGACCATAAAACGCCATCTTTTTGTAAAATCAGCAATTGCCAAGGGACAACTTTTTGGGTAAGGGACTTTGAGAGAGGGATGGACCTAACCACAAAACAGCCATAGTCCAACTAAAAAGGTAAGCACGTAGACATAAACATGTTACACAGATTAAGAGTTATAGTAGGGAGATTAAAAGCATGCAGGAAGTACAGATAGCAACAGTTCTGTGGGAGAAAGATGGTTATCCTGCGAAAAAGTTTCTCAGGGTGGGTCATTTGGACTGGGCTTTGAAGGCTAGGTAGGAGTGTGCCAGGTACACGCCCATCTCAGCAACTAACAAAATCAAGAGGACACAGAACCTGCTGTCGGCATCAGACTCAAGCACGAAGACCAGAGAGACGAGGGAGGGTGATTGAGGAAATGATTCAAGTTCATAAAAAATGAAGACAGTGATAAGCAGGATAACTTATTAGCTCCTGAAATGCTAGAAGAGGAGCACTCCTTCTGTTGGAAAAAACATCACTGTAGAAGGGTTTGGACCATGTAATTCCTAAGAAGTCACTCTTGCATCAAACGTGACCTAGAACCACCTGAGAACCAGGAAATAAATCAGCCTCCAGAAAAGCACCACAGCCCGCCCCACAGAATCACATTAACTATCAAGTGAAACCGCTAGATGTTGTATTTGATTTTAACTATAATCCTCATTACTATGCTTGATCTCCCTATCCACAGCAAATTACAAATAACCAATCTAGCAATATAACCCAATAATTTAAAAACCTCGGCAGTAGGGCGCCTGGCTGGCTCATTCAAAAGAGCATGCTACGCTTAATTTTGGGGCCATGAGTTCCAGCCCCAGGTTGCATGTAAAGATTACTAAAAATAATAAGTAAATGACTTAAAAAATAGAGTATTATAAAAAATAATAAATAAAAATAAAAATCTTAGCAGTAAGGGTTCATTTAAGAGCAAACAGCTCTGCACACAGTTTATGAAGCCACGGGTCGGGGGGTGTTTGTCTTGTAGTCTTGCACAATCACTGTTATTCACCATGAAGGGCTTGAGTCCCCAAGAAAAGTTAATGGCCTGGGCAATCTGTAAAGACTGATGAGGCACACGTTCAGAAGATTCCCTTCCAATATGACAAATTACAACTTTTTACCACTTAATGTAACCAGATTAAAAATTTTTTCTCAGAGGAGTGCCTGGGTGGCTCAGTTGGTTGAGAGCATAGGCTCTTGATTTCCGCTCAGCTCATGATCCCAGGGTCCTAAGATGGAGACTTGTATCAGGCTCCGGGCTGGGCATGGAGGCCCCCTCAGTTCCCCCTCCCCCAACTCCAAGTGGGGCGGGGATCACACAAGCTCCCTCCTCTTACTCTCGCTGCTGCTTTCTCCGCCAGCAGATCACAAGGGGTTGAAGCCAGATCATTTATATACATACGAAATTTATGGTTTGCTCCCAGTGCTAAGTACAAATGCATTGGTATGTAATGGGGAGCCAAAAATGTTTTAGCTCATGAACCGGAGAAATGACGTGATTGTAACACTTTGAAAGAAGATTTATGTTAAAAATGATTGAACCTTTAACTACATGAACAATTCTCTTGCACTTAACCAATGATAACTGAAGTGGATTGACCGTTTCCTGGGTCAGGCACCATTCCAAGCGCTGAACATGCGTTAATTTATTTAATCTTTGCCACAGTGCCATGAAGCAGGTGCAATTATGCTCATTCTACTGATGGGTAAGTAGGACCGGAGAAAAGGAGTTGTGCCCATCCGGGCAGCTAGTAAGCAGCAGAGGCTGCCTTCTTCACCCCGGGAAATGTGATGCCCAAGCCCATCCCCTTACCCACACTGCTACATGCCTCCCGTGTCATCTAACTCATAGTAGACCAAAAAGAAACCTGTGTGGCTTGAGACAGCTAAGATTATCAGTGTAGCTTCACCACTTAAAAAACAAAAGTCTTCACTTTGTAACCACTCTTCTACGAGTGGACGTTTTTGGATTCCATATACAAGTGAGCTGGACATTTTTGGATTCCATTTACAAGGGAGATCATACAGGGTTTGTCTTTCCCTAACTTATTTCACTTAGCATAATATCCTCAAGGTCTATCCATGTTGTTGCAAATGGTAGCATTTCTTTCTTTTTTAAGGCCAAATGATATTCTGTTGCATATATAGAATACACTTTCTGCATCCATTTATATATCTTGGCTATTGTTAATAATGACGCAGTGAGCATGGGAAATAAACAGAGGCGTGTAAAAAATATTGAGTGTGAGCAAAAATCAATCTGGTAGCACCCAATCCAGCAGGTAGAAAGGGGCTCTGAGAAGCTATGCAAAATGAAAGACTGACAGGCAGAAGGGGTCGAAGGAGCAAGAAAGTTATACGCGGCGACAAAAAGTGGGCTGGTTATTGCAAAGTCACTTTCTGTTAGGGGCTAGCAGGGGTCTATCAGGCAGGTGACCCGTCTGGTGCTGACCAGGAGATTCCTGACTGACAGGCTTAAGATTCCATTTCTGGGAAGACAGGAACCATAATTAAGTTTTGGATTGGCAATGTGAGGTTTAGCATAAGAGACTCCACTTGGGGCCTGATGTCTTCTTTTCGACAGAGGTAAATGTGACTTTCATCTGCATTTTCACTTCTGCTCCTGAGTAGCAGGGAGTGTTAGGATGGGGCACTGGGGAGGTGGGGCTGAGACGCGCCTGACCGTTTAAGATAGATAGCTTCAAGTATTATGGTCACACTCTTTCAAAATCGTGTTTGGATGTCACTAGAGGAAAGAAAATAACAGAAATGAAGGGTCATCGAGTCGAGTGAGTATGGTACTTCCTATGCTCTTATCTGTGTAGTCTTAAAAAAAAAATCCAGGTGTAAAAGGCGTATTCACTTTCATATTTCAGAGGATAATTCCTTTATAAATCATAATGGAAAAAATGGCAACACACACCTAAAATTGGCCCTAATCCTGCGGTTCTCAATAGGGAGCGACTTTGCTCACTTGTATCTTCCAACCCTAGGATTACTTGTCCATGTCTGGAGATGGTAGAAGCCACTTTTCGGGAAGAGGCTTGAGCAATGGAAACCGGATCAAGGCGAAAGGGCCCACAGTAACCAGCCCCTCTCCAGCTGAATACAGACAGGCCCATCAGGTGACCCACCCACAGGCCAATTACCAATGGGCTACTTACAACCAGGCACAGGCCCAGAAAAGGAGTATCCCATAAGTCCCCATACAGCCTCACCTTCTCCCTTTAAATACAACCCTCACTCACTGCCTTGTGGCAGATCCTCTCTGCTTTGCTGTCTGGCCTGCAGCTCCATAGTGATGCATTCAATAAACTTCTCTTTCCTTTGTTCTGCCCTGGGTGAATCCTTTCACCTCCCATCCCACCAGCTTCCACCCAGTCGGGTCACCCCACGTTTGGGGGCCCTCATCCTATCAGGAGAGATATCACAGAGATATGTTGGGGTGTCTCAAAAATAAATAAATAAGTACATAAATACATAAATACAAAACACTCAGAAGAAATCCCTTATCATCCAGTATCATGTTAGTAACTCTTTAGACAAAAAGAAAAAAATTGTAATGACTGATTTTTTTTTTTGCAGATTTTTTATAAGAAGGGGAGCCAAACATTCCACCCCAAAATATGCCTCTTTGGCATAAAGATGATCTGGAACTGATTTTTTAACTTTTCTTATTCAAAAAAAAAATTTTTTTTTGTTTATTTATTTTTGAGAGACAGAGACAGAATGCGAGTGGGTTAGGGGCAGAGAGAGAGGGAGACACAGAATCCGAAGCAGGCTCCAGGCTCTGAGCTGTCAGCACAGAGCCCAACACAGGGCTCGAACTCAGGAGCTGTGAGATCATGACGTGAGCCCAAGTCGGGATGCTCACCCAGGCGCCCCTTAACTTTTATTTTTGAAGAAACTGCAGCCACAGCAAAAGCTCTGAAAACCAAGAGGCTACCCTCTCTTAAGGGGCATTTCCATTAACAAGGGAAATCTGCTTGTGTAAGGATGTTTCCCTCTGGTAACACAAGGCCAACTCTAAATCCTAAGAATCTTGGCCATGGGGAAGGCTTCAGTTTAGATCTATGTAACAAGACTCACCTTGTTTCCTGAGCTTTTCCTGGTCACCTCCCCCCAGCATCCTTCTGTCTTAAGCCTTAAGATGATGTTTTCCTGGGTCCCTCCATGTATACTGGAGTAAACTTCTGTTTGTTTTTCTCTTGTTAATCTTCTATCCGGGGGCCTTCTCCACCAAGAACCTAGAAGAGTAGAGGGAAAAATTACCTTTCCTTCCCTACATATGTTATCTGTTGAAATGTTGAAAAATACAGAAAACAAATGAAAAAAATAAAACAATGACTACTGATTCTATTACCCAAACATAAGTACGTAGTATAGGAGCTTTTCTCTCCACTCCAGAAATGCCTTCCTAGGAGGGATCTTTGGTAAGAACCACAGTCTCCATTGGGATAACAATGTGACAGACATGGAGTCAAAGGGGTGTCTCTGCTACTGAGCCAGAAGTTAGGGTAGACAAATAAATGCTTTCTCTTTCTGTCATAAATGCTTCTCCCTGAAGGGTCAGAAGCATCTGAGCCCTTCCCCCAATCCTCTTCGGAAAGACAAAGAAGAGGGGTTTAGGTGAGAGTACAGAGTTGGGGAGTGAGCCAGAGATTGACTGAAGCCTAGAGGAGGGGACACAAGGACTAAGAACACTTTTATCATAATAAGAACACCCTTAACGTAATGAGAAATCTCCACAGGCTAGTCTTTAGGAATGCAGACTTATCAGAAAGTTTTCCGAATTTAGTGAATTAACTAAGCCCTGTAGTCCTCCCAAAGATATGGCTCAGCTAATGGAAGTCTACTCTACAGACAGTATATTTTGATCATTTTCTCATATCCTTCTAAAATAGACTTAAAAAAAATTTTTTTTGACATTTTGTTTTTGAGAGACAGAGAGAGACAGAGCACAAACAGGGGAGGGGTAGAGACAGAAGGAGACACAGAATCCGAAGCGGGCTCCAGCCTCCGAGCTGACAGCACAGAGCCCGACGAGGGGCTCGAACTCACAAACCGTGAGATCGTGACCTGAGCCGAAGTCGAATGCTCAACCGACTGAGCCACCCAGCTGCTCCTACAATAGACTTTTTAATGGTGAGATTGAAGAAAGGGCAAAAGGCAAACTGACACCCACATACCACCCCCCCCACACACACACACACCAAAGGTGGGCTACCTGTGACGTCCCTCAGGTCTGCCCAAGAACAAAGGCAGGGGAGCAACAAATGGTCAACTGATAAAGATTTGCAGTCATGCAGGACAGAAACTCGATCAGAGTTTGTCATGGTCTTAACGCTTTACAAGAAAAGCACAATCTGAGTAACAGACCTCCAGGAACCTGTACAGTCAATGCCCAGGAGCCCTAACATCACTTTCTCCTCCACAGGATAAAAAACCCTATATGAGCAGTCACTCCCCACAACCCCAGTGCAGCCATTTCTGCCCAGGGGTCCTGTCCCCACGCTATAACAAAAGCACTTTTTTGCACTGTCAACCGTCTGAAGAATTCTTTCTCGACCATTGCACTCGAAGACCTCACATCGAGATCACACCGCATTCTATGGAGATCCTGTTTATTTTCTCCTGGGACAGAGTATTGCTCGCTTTTCTTTTTCTCTGTTTGTCACTGTTTGTTTTTGCTTTGTTGTTTGTTTTTTCTTTATATTTTAATAATATGTGTATAAGCATAAGTATAGAATTTTTTTTCTTTGTGTTTTATGATCATTTCCTAAAGAAGAATCACAGCATTAGAAGGAATAGGCCAAACAGTTTGGAACAGAAACTGTACTTGTATCAATGGTGGAAACGGCACAGATGTAAAACCAAGCTAAGCCGCTCTTTTGAAACACCGAAAGAAGGAAGAGCCCTTCTATTTGGATGGCCTCATTGTTAATTCCATAATAACACTCACAGTGTCATTACTGCTGTTCTGCAGGGCGCCAACTGCCTTTGCGCTCGACACATTTGCTTATGACATGATCAGTTCCAGGGCCTGAATGTTCACATCTGTTTCATTAACTTCCTTCCATTCACTCTCCTCTTAGGCACTGGGAGTCTCTCTTTTTCTGGAAGGTTCTAAACAGCCTCACTTGAATTTTGAATTTCTCAGCAGCTGCTAGCTCTGCTTGCTGAGACAGACCCTTGACCTTGGCTTCTTCCCCTAAAATTATGTAGGTGTCTGAGGCTGGGCTCATATAGACATGTGGCCTTGTGATGACAAAGGGCACATTCTAAGAATTCTAAGCATTTGGGAGGCTACTCCAGTAACTTCTGTAGCCCATTGAGGACTTGGTGTGGACATGGCCTCCCAAGACTTCCTTTGCTTTGCTTTTACTGACTGGACCATCTATTTCAGGCGTTGTTGCCAGTGGGGCTTGCCTGTGTGGAATCCTGTTCCTGCAGCTCCTATATGGATTCACAACTATCAGGTTCTGTTCCGACCCTGTCCCAGCCTAGGACCGTGCAACTGTGGCTGCGTGGCAGGAACGGTGTCTGTGGCTTAACAGGGCACGTTGGGAGATCCAAGATGACAGCAGTAAGAAGACGAAAGTTTTAGAGACTTTTGATACCATTGCCAAATGGAGCTTTAAAAAGAGATTTAAAACTGCATTAAATGTTTTTTTTCATAAAACAATAAATAAACAAATAGAATGACATTAAATGTCTCTTTCCATAATACTTTGGATATCATTCTTTTTAAAGCTGTAGGGCTGTTCATATTTTTGAATGTGCTTTACTCTGTGTAACAATGTAAGTTGTCCATTGTTTCTTTAAAAAAAATTTTTTTTCAACGTTTATTTATTTTTGGGACAGAGAGAGACAGAGCATGAACGGGGGAGGGGCAGAGAGAGGGAGACACAGAATCGGAAACAGGCTCCAGGCTCTGAGACATCAGCCCAGAGCCTGACGCGGGGCTCGAACTCCCGGACCTCGAGATCGTAACCTGGCTGAAGTCGGACGCTTAACCGACTGCGCCACCCAGGCGCCCCAGTTGTCCATTGTTTCTTATAGGGTGTTTCTACTAATACATTTTGTTTGAATATTTCCAAACAGAAAGTCTCTAGAAGTAGAAATCTACAATAAAAGATAGATGGCGGAGTTTGAATTTTGATAGATGCTGCCCACATACATTGCAAACTGGTTTATCAATTTATCTTCCACCTATATGTTTCCCTTCACGTCCAAAAGAACAGGATATGAGCCATCATTTGAACATTTTAAATTATAATGTGGTGAGAAAGAGCACATAAGTAGTCTTCTGGTTTTAATCTGCATATTCCTGATGACCAGTGAGGTTGTGTTATTTTCTATCGGTTTATCGTTCATTATCCCCTTTTCTGTGAATAGCATATTTATATCTTGTGAATATTTTTAAATTTATATTTATTTTTTAAGATTTTTTTTAGTGTTTATTCATTTTTTTAGTAATCTCTACACCTAACGTGGGGTTCAACCTCATAACCCCAAGATCGAAAATCACATGCTCTACCGACTGAGCCAGCTGGACGCCCCTATCTTTTTTTTTTACTTAAAAAAAATTTTTTTTAAATGTTTATTTATTTTGGGGAGTGAGAGAGAGGCAGAGCATGAGCAGGGGAGGGGCAGAAAGAGGGGGAGACACAAAGTCTGAAACAGGCTCCAAGCTCCGAGCTGTCAGCACAGAGCTGGATGTGGGGTGGCTCGAACTCAGGAACCAAGAGATCTTGGCCTCAGCTGAAGTCAGATGCTTAAGTGACTGAGGTGTCCCCCACCCCATCTCTTGAATGTGTGTGTGTGTGTGTGTGTGTGTGTGTGTGTGTTTTAATTTTGAGTTTTAAGTGTCTTATAAGAATACTGTATATAGGTTGGGTATTAATCCCTAATGCTACATGCATAGCAAATACTTTTTTGCTCTCTCTCTTTGTGAGGTTTTTGTCCTTACATTGTTAACCCCTCTTATTTGAGGTTTCTTCCCCCGTCTTGTATTTCTTTAGAAAATTACCCTTTTCATGTAGACTTTCAAAGACAACTATTCAAAGTCTCATATTTTATTTTAAAAATGTTTATAATTATGTCCTCCAACCTAATGTTTTATTTGTACTATCTCATTTGCTACTTTCCAAAAATTAAAGTTTTGATTTAATTAATTTAATTGTGCTTTCTTTTTGCTGTCATTGCTCTATTTCAAAAACTAGAAACAATTGTTGGAAGCAGTGTCTTGGCAGCAACCAATTGAGCGTTTTCATTCAATTCTAAATAGAATGTCATTTCTATTTTAATTTTTTTCTCTCAAATGGTATTCTTTAATGACTTAAAAACTTTCAAGGACAATATATTTAAGAGAAGGGCATGCTTTTTATCACTTATTTTTGTTTTTACATCATTGTGGACTGAGGATGGGGCCAGCATGATTTCTCTGCTTTGGAATATGTAAGATTTCCTTTGCAACCTAGTGCTTGTGGTGAACATGTGTCATTTTTTTTCATAAGCACTTGAAAAGACTTCATATTCTTATTTTGTTTAGGGCAAAGTCATGTACATTGTAAATGGGCTTTTCTCTCCTTGATGTGCCGATTTTTAAGAGTGTGAAAATCGCTCAATGAGTCTGTTGGATTTGTGTTCATTTAGCTTTATATTGAAACTCTTTAACCATGCTAATTATTATTATTAAGCTTATTTACTATTATATTTATATAATATACACTTTTATGTGTAAAGTTTGTATCTTTTAATATATGTGTAGTGTTTATATAAGAACTATATATTCTACATAATATATAATGTAATTAAAATAATTATTTAGCCTATAGTAATTTGGAATGACCTTTTTCTTCTTCCTTAATCTTTATTTATTCAAGTAATCTCTACACCCAAAGTGAGGCTCAAACCCATGACCCCAAGATCAAGAGTCACATACTCTTCCAACTGAGCCGGCCAGGCACCCCTGGAATGACCTTTGTTTCGTTTATGTTTTCTATTCGACACAGCATTTGGTGCTGAGTGGGGTGTGGGGATGGGTGAGGTCAGGAGGAAGGGAGACAGGAGAGCATGGAGAAGGGAGGCACGAGGACAGACAGACCCACAGACACAGAGATAGACGTACTGTCCGTACTTGTGATGTGAGATCTCCACATCCCTCGGGGGTTCTTGGAAACTTGGGCTCCTGAGGAACCTTGCTTAGAAGGCTCACCTCCTCAGCCCATGCTTTCTCCCATTCCCGCTTTTTTTTTTTTTGAGCTCAAGTTACAGTGTCCTCAGGTTGTAGGTTCTCAGCTCTGTTAGCATATCTATCACTCAATTACCAGTTGCTTTCTACGTTCCAGAATTTCCTGTTTTATTATGCCATTAGCACCCCCACTGGCTTTCCAGTCTCTTACGGGTTTACTTAGAGATTTCTTATTATATTTTAATAGGGTTTGAAAAAGAAAAAGTCTTTATTATGCCTCTCATTATCTAAACTGGACCGTTATCAATGGTCAGATTTGCCTATGTTCAAATTTAGGCTCTGTCACTTACCAGTTGTATGACCTGGATAAATGACTGTGCCTCCATTTCCTCATTTATAAAGTACATGGTATTGTCCTATAAGACATAGAGGGCACTGCATTAATGTCATCTGTGTTATTATTTTGTTTGTCATATACACTGTAAGTTTCCTTTTACTTGTAATACTGTATGTTAATATGTATGTAAATGTACCGTTACGGATATGTTATCTTTATGCTTTTCAAGAATAAAAGCCAGCACTTATACAGGGTGTACTATGTACCTTTTAGCACTTCACGTGTATCAATTTATGGTTCTGAAGGAGCAATCACGATGGCAATTAGAAAATATGTTTAACTGATAATGAAAACACAACCCAATAAAACGTACGGGGTGCTTTTCCCATTATGTTTCCTAATTAGCTGTTGTTGGTGTCTTAAAAATGTTTTAGTTTCTGTTCATTTGTTTGGAGTCTGGTTTCAATACCGAGCAAAGCCTCAGGCGGAGGGGCTTATGAGCTATTACTTTATTAGGAATTAGCATTCCCAGGAGCAGGAATGAGGCACAAGGCAGGTGAGGCACCGTTGTCAGGAGGGTCCCTGGGAGCCTGGCTGCAGAAATGGCGCCCTGCAGGTGGGCTTGCTTCAGGCCAACCGCACCTCTGGAAGGTCTTTGGGGGGGAGGGGAGGGCAAGGAAAGGGAAATACTTCACCTACCGGCTTCCATCTTCTTCTTTCTGTCCAGGATATTAGCCCCTCAGTTCCCAGACTTGGCAGAAATCCAAGCCAATAAGTTGGCCTCTCTCCGGGAGCTTGGCCCCTTACTTCCAGGCTGCGTCTGCAGTCTTTGGAACCTTCAGATAGAATCTTTTTCTTTTTTTTTTAATGCAACCAGTTTTGGTTGTTCTCACTGAGGTACTGGTCAGCCACAGACTCTACCGTTGAGGTCAGAAGTCAAAGCTCACCTATTTATTTTGATACGTGATTTATTTCATTGCTGTTTTTTTTTTTCCCTGAGGAATCAATAGTTTTAGTTTTGGTTAACTCTTGATCTAAGAATCATTAAGAAGTAGTTAGGGTTTTGTTTTGTTTTTACTGGTTTTTTACTGCTTGATAACAAACTCTATAAAACCTAGCAGATTAAAACAACCTACACTGGGGCGCCTGGGTGGCTCAGTTGGTCAAGCATCGGACTTCAGCTCAGGTCATGATCTCACGGTTCTTGAGTTCAAGCCCACATCAGGCTCTGTGCTGATAGCTCAGAGCCTGGAGCCTGCTTCGGTTTCTGTGTGTTCCTCTCTCTCTCTCTCTGCCCCTCCTCACTCGTTCTCTGTCTCTGTCTCTCTCTCAAAAATGAACAAATATTTAAAAAAAAACACTACAACATATCCTATCTCATCATTTCTGTGGCTCAGCTGGGTGGCTCTGACTCAGAATCTCTTTCAGGATGCAGTCATGGTGTCAGCTCGGATGGGACTCATCTCAAGGTTCAACTGGGAAAGTATCTGCCTCCAAGTCCACTCCTGTAACTGTTGGCAGGATTCCATTTTTCCACTGGATGTTCAACAGCTCAACATCACAGCTTGTGTCATCAAATGAGTAAGTGACAGGAGCCAGGGAGAGAGAGTCCAGCAAGGAGGCAGGCAGTCTCTTGTAACCTAATCTTGGAAGGGATATCCCATCACTTTTATTGTATTCTCTTCATTAGAAACATGTCTCTAAACCCAACCCAATCCATCTAGGTGGCGGCTTCTTCTTCTTCTTCTTCTTCTTTTAAAGTAGGCTCCATACCCAACGTGGTTCTCAAATTCAGGACCCTGAGATCAAGAGTTGCATGCTCTTTTTTTTTTTTCATGTTTGAAGTTTCTCTCGTTGTTTGGAAAAGCCTGTGCACCTCTACAGAAAGTAGAGGCAGTCACCACACATTCACTGCCTTCCTAGTGTCGGGGATACAGGGATATGATCTACACTTACCCACTTAGATGTACCACTGCAGACTTTGAAACAAAAGCCACTCCTGGGAAAAAGTATTGGGAGCAGCTACACCCAAGCACACGGTGCGGCAGGAAGTGGGGGCATTCTGGATCCCGCGTTCAGTACTTCTGAGGTCCAGGCAGCAACATCTTTGCCTAACGATGTGCCTGCTTCCTGGTTACCAAGTCGCCAAGCCTGCTTCTGGAAGCTTCTTAGAGATATCTCGAGCTAGCCACTACTTGTAAGTAAATTCTTCTCTCTGGTGAAGTGACCCAGAATTGTTTTCTTCAGCTTGCAGTGAAGAAATCTGAACGCGACACTGTCCTCATTCTTAATCTCATCTCTTCTAGCGTCTTCATCAACATCAGCGGCTTTCCGTTCTGTGTTTCCTCCTCTATTTTCATTTTCTTTTGGCTCATTTTTATTCTCTTTTTGTCCTTTCCCTGTGTATTCTGAAATATTTACGTTCTCTTTCACCTCATGATTTGTTTTTCTACAGTACCAATTAGTCTTCCAAACGACAAGTTTACCTCCATAATTTTGTCTTGACATTGTTTTCAACCCTCTCTGTCTCACCCAGTTATCTTTTTATCTCCACCCACCTCTCAGGTACATCCCAACTCATGCAAGACGGGGGTTTTCATCTTGTCATCAGTCTCTTATTTCCCGGAATTCATCTATCCTTACATTTCATTGATCATGGAAGCAAATATTTCTCCAAATTAACCTCTGTTTTTCATAGTAAATATTTTTAAATGTTTATCTATTTATTTGTTTTTATTGGAGAGAGAGAGAGAGAGAGAGAGAGAGAGCATGTGTGAGTGGGAGAGGCAGAGGGAGAGAGAGAATCTTAAACAGGCTCTATGCTCAGCACAGAGGCAGACACGGGGCTCAATCCCATGATCCTGGGATTATCAGCCAAAATCAAGAGTTGGGTGCTCAACTGACTGAGCCACCCAGGAGCCCCTCAGAGTAAATATTTTTAAATGGAGACTCTTATCCTGTATCTTAAATGCTACGTTCCCTGTCATTTAAGATGTAGAACCTTTTCAAAGATCAACTCTCTTGTGGTCAGATTCTACTTGAGTGTGCTCACTGTCCACTGGTTGCTGCTAGAATCTTCTCCCGTTTCACCTAGAAAGCATGTTGGCATGCATGGCCCCTAGCAAACAGTTTTTAAAAATTTAGGTTAAATCTGAATTCTCAGAACAAATATGATATATTCTTTATAGTGTTGACTCCCAGACAGAGACCTTCAAAGATAGAATAGGTTGCTTATAAAATAATCGTATAAAAAAATTCCACCACAACATGATCAAAGTCAAGCAACAAATAGCAAACTGCAAGAAATATTGGCAATATTCACATAGAAGATAATGTCTCTAATTATATAAATATATTTAATGGTTACTATAAATACTACTGATTTATTACAAATTATTAAGAAGTAAGAAATCAATAATCTTATGCACACAGTCAAAGGTCATGAGTAGGTAATTCTCAGAAAGGAGATATAAACTTTTTCATGCCTATGAAAAGAAAGTCACCTCAAAATAAGAGATTGCAAATGAAAACTATAATAAGATACCATTTCTGGGGCGCCTGGGTGGCTCACTCGGTTAAGCGTCATACTTTGGCTCTGGTCGCGATCTCACGGTCCATGAGTTCGAGCCCTGCATCGGGCTCTGTGCTGATGGCTCGCAGCCTGGAGCCTGTTTCGGATTCTGTGTCTCCGTCTCTCTCTGCCCCTCCCCCACTCATACTCTGTCTTTTTCTGTCTCAAAAATAAGTAAACATCAAAAAAAAATTTTTAAAGATACCATTTCTTACTTATATTGTCAAAATTATGTGGCACCCTGAGTGGGCAAGATTTTGGAGAAATAGGCACATGGTATATTACTATTGGTGGTATAATTTTTATATAATCTCCCTAAAAGTTGTCAATATATATGAAAATTTAAAACATGTATACCTTTTGTCTCAGCAGTTCCATTGGAGGGCTTTTTAAAAAAATTTTTTTAATGTTTTTATTTATTTTTGAGACAGAGAGAGACAGAGCATGAGTAGGTGAGGGGGAGAGAGAGAGGGAGACACAGAATCTGAAGCATGCTCCAAGCTCTGAGCTGTCAGCACAGAGCCCGATGCGGGGCTCGAACTCACAAACCGTGAGATCATGACCTGAGCTGAGGTGGGACGCTCAACCGACTGAGCCACCCAGGTGCCCCTGAGGGCTTTTATCCTACAGATATACTTACACAGAAACTTAAAGACAGAGTAGTAGACTATTAATTGTGGCACTTTCTACAGCAGCTAAAGAGTAAAACGGCTTAAATATCCATCAATAGAGGAATGATAATATAAATTATAATACATCATATAATGGAATCCTATGCAATGTTGAAAACCGTGAGGAAGCACCAGTCATTCTAACATGGGATGATTGCCAAGATGTGCTGGATATGGTGGGAATAGAAAACAGTGTTGGAGAGTGTTTATACTGTGTTATTATCTGAGTGAGAAAGGTAAAACAGAGGCACCTACTCAATGGTTGTGTGTGCACTGAATATCTCTACAAAGGTGCAAGAAACAACTTGGATCGTTGACTCTTGGAAAAGACACTCTGGGACAGGTGGGCAAGGTGGCATATAGGGCTACTTTTTACTATACGTTCTTTGTAACATTTGGTATTTGATCATATGCATAATTTCAAAATTACAATAATTAAAGTCTTAATGAGGGTGCATGATACAATTACCTATATTTTATGGCCAAGTTTTGTCTCAACTCTTTTGTTTGTCTATGTTAATAGTAAAAATTGAGGCAGGAATAATACGGCTTTTACGATCTCAGAGGTTCTGTTCCTGAGATTCTCATGCAATTTTATAAACTGAAAAAAAGACTTTTAAAAAAAAGGGGGAAGCAACATTGTCTGCAGAGATATCTTGACAGTAAATTCATTAGATAGTAAAATAGTTTTGCATAATAAAGGACTGGTGCTCTACTGCTCCTCCTTTGAAATTAAACTTGATTCAGAACTTGAACTGATTACATTAAAACAGCCTGTCCAGTCGAGGGGACAAAAGCCCAGGACTCCATATGTGTAGACACACAGAGCAAATATAGTACATTCTTTGGCTTCCTTACAAAATGTCAGTCCTTTGATCTTTGAAATAATTTCACCTGTGTTGATGATTTCACATAAAAAAAAATAATCTTGGTCTTAATCTCACATTTTTTTTCCCATTTCTTCCTCTTTACCAGTTACATTTAATTGCTTTTTTTTCCTCATCCAAATGGGAGTTTTGTCTTTATTCAGACTGCTGGACTGAGTTCATCATGTGCAGCTAATATATAGCAGTCTTTAAAATAGTATGCCAAGATTTTTGAGAGGATTGGAGTTTAATGAGTAAGCCTGGCTGCTTCATTTGTAATATTGTATTCAGGAAAAAATTAAAAGGACTTCAAGTCATTTTTCTCTCTAATAGACTTAAGAATCAACTGAATTAAAAAAAACAGACACACACACCTTGTATCAGATGGGGTGGCCATATATTCAGATATTCCAGAAATGTTTTCACTCAGAATAAATGAAATAATATTGGTCATAAATGTATGATTGTTGAAGAAGGAGTTCAAGTTCAGGAGGAGTGTATTAAAACCAGTCTCTCTACTCTTGTGCAGATTGAAATTTTCCACGCTTAAAAAAAAAAATGTCAAGCACTGTTTACTCCAAATCACCCAGACTTTAATCCCCTCACTTCTCCTGAGGGCACCCCCTTCTCTTCCGTTTCTCCAGAAGGAGGAGGAGCACACATGAGGCTGCTTCATGAGAGATTCTCAGGCGATTTTCATTCATTCAACTAATATTTCCTGAGGGTTTCCGTAGGTGGCTTCTGGACTGTGTTCTAAGCTTGCCAACCACAGTGTAAATGAGGCTACGTTCCTGCCTTCGCTAGGCTAAATCCTAGGAGGGAGGGCAGTGACTAAGCCAATCATCCTATATAATTTCAGATGGTGATACGTGTCTGTCTTCCATTGCTGTTCAATCCCAAAAGTTGCAACCTGAAATGGCGACCACTTATTTGCTCATGATGCTGCGTGTTGGCAATTCGGGCAGGGCTCAGCTGGGAAGATTTAGCTGTTCCAGGTGGTGTCAGCTGGGTTTGTGTATGTATTTGTGGTTATTTGGAAAAGTGTCTGTAGAGTGGCTGGTCCCAGAGAGCTCGTACATGAGCCTACCAGTTGGCTTGGTTTGTAGGCTGGGACACCTCAGTTCTCCACCCCCTGGCCTCTCTGGCAGGCTAGCTCAGGTTATTCAAATGGTGGTCTCAGAATTCTAAGGAAGTAAGGGCAAGACCTAATACATAGGAATTTTAAATCTATGCATGTGTCATATTTGTTATTCCCCTATTAGCCAAGCAAGTCACTAGGGTGCGCATATATATATATATATATATATATATATATATGCACCATGTACCAAAGATCCCAGATTCAGATATTTTCATGAAGTCCAAAGCATAGGCTTTCACGAAGGCCTGCTTACATTTTGCTTCTACCTGTCTCAAAGTCATTTTTTTTTAAAGAAAATTTTTCTTGCCCGTTGGAAAATGCTCCATTAAACAAAATTACACCGTGATTACTAATTATCATTATCATTACTATCGGCATGATTCGGGGCTCGCCAGAGGGGTTAATATGCCACCATGCATTGGGAATCCCTAAGATGAGGACTCTCGCTTGTACTTCACAGACTTTTTCCACCACAAAGTATCTCCAAGGCAGTTGCTACCTGATTCCAACAATTGTTGCTATCAAAATTGTGGGTCCAATGTATCTGGATCTTCCAGGCATGCAAAAGTAGCAAAAACAGTTCTTTTATTCTATGCAAAATTTATAATTTTGAGATACTGACAACTTGTTTAAGTGTCTTTTAAAGATTCAGTACAAAAAAATGTTTTTAATAAGCAAAATACAACTGAAAATCCAATTTGACAGGTTGGTGACTTTACATAAAGGCCCAAGGAGCCTTTTACAAAAGAATTCATGTTGACGGAAGGCAGAGTAGAGGTTCAGAGGTTCGGCCTCACGGGTGATCTGGCCCTAAGGGGAGGGTAACACGAGAATGAACACAAACCAAAGAACTGTTCTCAATAATCTCCAAGATTATTGGAGAATAATCTTCGGTACCAAGAGCTCAGAGAGTGAGTATCCCTGGTGAAAGTATTGATGGCTTAAGCTCAGTGACCTCAGCATCAGTAAAGACCCTAGACTGTGATGTCCCAAGGAACTAGCAGAAGGGGAAGCCTAATTCTTCCTGATAGGCCCACCCACCACTGATTTGTCGCTTGTCAACTGGACAATTCCAGATGGGGGAGAGGCAGTTTTCTCTCTCAGCTTTCCTATTGGAAGCACACTTTTTCTGTGAAGCACATCGGGTCCATTCCATTTCCCGTCCACATTCTACGTATATTCTGGACTCCAACTTCTCTGGCATTAAATACTGCCTCCTCATCTGTTTTGTGCTTCCATCTCTGTCCTAGTAAACTGCATTTACCAAAATTGTGCTGTCCACATGCTGTAGCACAATGAAGCCTTGCTAATCCCCCCCCCCCCCCCCCCCCCCCCCCGCATCAAGAGGTAGAGTCTGGTCCCTTTCCCTAGACTGGCTTTGTGAACATCCTGTAACTAATACAGTGGAGGAGAAGTGACCCTCTGCATGACTTCAGAAGGTTTTGCAGCCGCTGTCTGTTTCCTTGGGTCCCAGGATCTACGGCAGAATTTCTCAACATTCTCACTGTTGACATTTTGGGCTGAAAAATCATTTGTGAGGAAGAGTGGGTGGGGGATGTCCCATGCATTATAGGACGTTTAGCATTGTGGACCCTCAGACTAGCCCATCTGCTAACTGAGTACCACTAAGTAATCTCAAAGTCACCAGAAGCAGGATTACCCAGCTGAGCCATGCGAGAATTCCTTGCCTACAGAATCAGTGACCTTCACCTTTTGAAAGGTTGCTGTTTTAACCCACTAAGTTTTGGGATAGTTTGTTGTATAGCAATAGTGACTAGAGCACCTCCACAGATGGAAAATGAAATGTAATGATATTTTTCTATTTTATTTATTTTTAAGTTTATTTATTTATTTTGAGAGAGAGTGCATGTGAATGGGGAGGGGCAGAGAGAGAGGGGGGGGAGAGAAAGAGTCCATGCGAACAGTGTGGAGCCTGATGTGGGGCTTGACCTCAGGAATCCTGAGATCCTGACCTGAGCTCAAGAGTTAGACGCTTAGCCAACTGAGCTACCCAGGTGCCCCAATATTTTGCTATTAAAAAAAAAGGACATTAGCATCCATTGGCTGCCCTTGGACACTCCTTTTAATTTTTCTAATTTGTGGTACAGCAAATGAAGTTGCTCTCATTCACTTAACACACATGTATTGAGGACCCATATTTGTGCCAAGAGCCAGGTTGGATTCTATAGACGCATAAATAAACATAACATTTGTCATTATTATATCTGTATAATTGCCTTCATGCATCCTGCTATCTAACCAACATTCTCAGTTCTGTGAATGGGTGATCTTGAAATGACCTTCACTCTTCAGTTTCTTTCTTCTTCTCATTGTAGTCGCCTTCCCGGAACTTCCTCTTCCTTCACCATCTTCCTCCATCTTGTCCACAGTGGGGCCAAATCTACCTCCTCCACAAAACCTTGTCTGTCCTACACATTAGTCAAAATTATATCCATCTCTTTTTTGGCCCTTCACATTTTCCTCCTCTCCTCCCATCCCAAATAACACATACTATCATCCTTACTTGGCATTTGACCCTTCCTCCTACTTCAGAGTGAAAACAGAACCCACGAGCATTGAGTTCCGCTGGCTTCTGGGTTTCCCAGCCCACAAACACAGCCACACCTCCTGTATCGGTGGGGGTTCTCCAGAGAAACAGAACCAACAGGAGACAGATACAGCTATAGCTATAGATCTGTATAGCTACATTAGAGAGAGGAGGAGATTTATTAGAGGGGTTGGCTCACATAGTTATGGAGGCTGAGAAGTTCTACAGTCTGCCCTCTGCGAGAAGAACCTGCGAAGCCAGTGGTAAATTCCGAGTCTGACGGCCTGAGAATCAGGCTGATGGCGTAAGTCCCAGTCTATGTCCTACAACCTGAGAATCAGAGGTACCAATGTCCAAGGGCAAAGGATAGGTGTCTCGGTTCCAGCAAAAAAGAGAGTGATTCTAACTTCCTCTGCCTTTTTGTTGTAGGCAGGCCCTCAATGGGCTGGATGATGTACCCCCCCCCCACAGCCACCTGCCACCCCACATTAGTGAAGGCAGTCTCATTTACTCAGCCTACTGACTCAAATGCTAATCTATCCTAGGGACATTCCCATGGGCACACCCCAAAACAATGTTTGACCAGTTACCTGGACACCCTTTAGCCCACTGAAGCTGACACATAAAATTAAGCATCACACCTTCTTCGCTCCATTTTAATCGAAAAAGTCGTTTGCCTTCAGTTGAAAGCCACTCCCTCTCTGCTCTGGACCTGTATCTCCCCCTGCCGCTGGGAGCCAGAGTCCCTTTTTCTCTGAAATATTTCTCTCTCTCTCTCTCCCTCCTCCACCCCCGCCATTAGCTTCAGCTTAAAATAATCACCTGAAGCCTCTCCCACTGGCAAAGGAGAGGGTGCTTTCTTGATTCCATCCCGAGTTCTATTCACTTTCCTTCTTTTCAGAGTCAACATTCTTGAGTGTTCTCTCCAAACATTGTCTCCACTCTTTAATCCCTCACCTTTTCTTTAGCCTTTTATAATGTCCTGCCTCCTCATCCCTGTACACAGCCCCCATCCTCAGCCCCGTGCCACACACATTCTAAAAGTTCTCTGCGGAAGGTGGCCACAGGCTTTGCCGTTGCTGAACAGCAGACAATTTTCAGGCTCCATATCACAAACTCTTCTTTTGATTGACAGTTGCCCACTTCCTTCTGCTTACAAATCCCCTAGCTTTCCAGAACCCTGCTCTCCCTTTACCCCTGCAGCTCCTTCTTGGTCTTTTGTTTTGAGGGGGCTCTTCTCTGGCTGCACCTCAGTGTGAATATTCTCTTCTCTTCTCATCAGTTCCTGCTTCTCTCCTCAGTTCTCTCCTCAGATACTCCCATAGCTTCCTCAGTCACCCAGACGGCCCTGGATTCAGTGATTCCCAGTCCCCAACTCTGCTGAGCTCTAAACTCATAGATGCAGCTGCCTCCTGAACACACCCATTTATTTGTCCCTCACATATCTCAAACACCCTAATTTGGTCTTGGTTAATTTGGCTTTTTAAATATGTTCCTCCTTAGGGTCTCCATCTTGAAAACGAGCGCCCCTCTCACTGGAGCATCTGACAGAGGCTCCATACCCTGTTAATTACTAGACCCCCAAGGATTCTGCCTTCCTTAATTTAGCTCACGTCCGTCAACACTGACTCTGCCTTAGCTCAGACCCGCATCACTTCTCCTCTGGACAATTGCAGCAGCCTTGTGATTAACCCCCATCTCCAACTTTGCCCCCCCTCCTAACCATTCCCCACTCTGCTGCCAGATTCATCTTCCTAATATAAACATTTGATCATCTGGATGACAGGATGAAAATCTCCCTTGTTAATAACGTCCAAGTGCCTCAGTCGGGCAGACAGGGCTTTATGATCTAGTTACTGCTCACTTTTCCCTCTTGCTGCAACATCCCCTACGCCTTGGCCACACTAAATACGTTTACAGGTGTGCGAGGACGTCATCCTCTCTTGTGTCTATGACTTGCCAACGTGGTATTTTTCCCTACCATTGTTTTCCTTTCTGGTATGTTCTTCTCCCATCTTACCCCTCCCTCGGTTGGCTATAATTAAATTAGTGAGATTGCTTAACTATTAACAGATGATTGCTGTCTTTAGGAGATGTGTTTCTAATCCAGCGAAGCAATGAAAATAGAATTTAAGTACCGTGTTTTCTGATTAAGAAGATTCAGCGTTAACATATAGTTATTATTTTTGTCCCCACATAACCTAAGGTTTCAGAGCGAGTTTAGCAGCTGATACTAGCTTCATCATCTACTCACTACTCCCTCTTTCCTCCCACTAGAAAAATATGCTCCGTGCACCCAAGGAGCTTCATCGTGTTGCTGCTGTAGGGCCCCTCTGTCTCGCGCAGCGTGCAGAAGAGGGTGGGGGCCAGTGTGCATGTGCTGAGTGAAACAGTCAATAAATGCTCGATCTCAAATATTCAGCCTAGGAGTCTTTGAGTAGCCTTCCCCGATGCCCCCAAAGCAGGACGGTATAGGATCTTCTTCCCTTGTGACTCAACATACCCTCCGGTTTTCTCTATCATAGCACGAAGAACAGTATACGTGACTTTCCATGGCCGTGTCTCTTCCTGCTGCCCTCTGCAACCTTATTGTCACCTCCTTGAGAGCAAAGACTGTGTCTCGTGAGTCTGTGTCCGCAGGTTTAAGCACAGTACCAGGCATGGAGTAGGTGTGCAAACCATGTCTAAAACAAATAACCCCATCACGCCCTCTACAAGATCAATCTGTGCACAGTCTTTGTCTCTCTTGCCGGTCGGCACTTTGAGAAAAGGAATTCTTTTTGCCCAATCTTTCTCCTACTGCCTACTGCCATGCCGTTCACATTCTAGACACACAATGAATGTTGAATTAAATTACCATTAGTGTTTCATATGCTCAGATAAACCTAAATGGTGCTCATCAAAAACAACAAGATGTTCATTTTTACAATGCTGACCAACAGCACGATGCCATGATATTGAAACAGATGGTTAGTTGCAACTTTGATAATTATATGAAACGCATTCTTTCAAACACCAAGTTGCTGTGGAACTTTTGGCATCTAGTCCATACTTAATAGTCTGCCGTGTGTCTGTTGGGATTTTGTGCTAAGGTACCCATTATCTTCAATCAGGACCTCCTAGAAGGATAATTTTCTATAGCTGGAGCGTCCAATCTACCACAACCTGGATAAAATAGGCTGCAGAATGATTAAACTCCCTTTGCTGCCACTGTATGCTCACCAAGCGTATGCATTATTTATTTGTGGGGATACAGAAAGTAGAAAATTTCCTGGTCCACCTCCTGGACAGCGTTTACTTATTCCTGAAAAATTCTGACTCTGAATCTCTTTTTGCGAGATTTCACATCTTTTAGAACATTACCCCTAATCTACCAGAATTAAATGCGTCAACATTTATCTCATGGTGGCTATAACTTAAGTTATCCCTTGCACTTAGATCAAGATTTGGAAAGAAAAGAGGGTTTTTGTATGATTTTGAGGGTAGATTGCTTTCACTGGTGGTTGATTTCATCCGAATTATGTTTAATTTTTTTACACTTTTGAAGGTATATAAAAACAGATTCGCTCTCACCAATCCAAGTGCTAACATAGCTTATTGATTATCATGTAGAGAATATAAATTCCAATCACGGTAGAGTTACACTGTACTGGGTTAGATTCTAAAGTCGGCCTATTTGGCAAAAATCACGTGTAAAAAAATTACCCCTGACAGTCACCCAAACGAAGGTAGACATTCCTTTCCTCTCAAATCCAAGGCCGCCAAATCTCTCTCACATTTACACATAATGTAATCTCACATTACCACAGATGGCTCTTTCATCAGTTCCATATCAAATGCAGTTACTGGCTTGCATACATGTAAAAGCCATTTTCTATGGATAAAATATATATGCAAAATGAGAATCATTTTCAGTGGTATGAGATATTCTGCAACCAGGTCCCCCAGGACCAACAACAGATTTGGCTTCCATTTCATTCTCATTGAAGGTACATGGTCTTTGATGAAATAACGAGCAGAATCATCACAATGTTTCTCTCTCTCTCTCCCTCTCCCTCGCTCTTCCTCCTTCTCTTTCCCTCCCCCCTCCCTCCTCCTCCTCTTTCTTCTTCCTTCCCCCCTCTTCTCTGTCTCCTTCTCTCTCTCTCTCTCTCCCTCTCCCTCGCTCTTCCTCCTTCTCTTTCCCTCCCCCCTCCCTCCTCCTCCTCTTTCTTCTTCCTTCCCCCCTCCTCTCTGTCTCCTTCTCTCTCTCTCTCTCTCTCTCTGAGATAATTCATAGAAGTTATATGCACATATTCTGTGTCTACGTTGGAAGTTTTCATAACTGTTCTCAGTAGCTTATTAAAAACTCAACTGTAACCAAGAGCTTACCTGTCTACTCACTCCCTCTTCCAATGGTTTCCCATTTCTGATCATCACAAGTGTGATTTCTGACCTGGACTTTTGAGCTCCCTGTACTCTGGTCACATAAGAACAAACTGGATTTGTCTATTTCTTCCAGTTTTTAATGAACATAAAAGACGGTCTCAGTGGCATTACCTGGGGTTGTATTTTCATGACACCGTCCATTTTCTCAAACATCCACTATAGTACACATCTGAGGAATATGTCAGGTATTTGGGGATGGGAAGTGGTCTGTTCATTTACAACTGGGCCTCTTTTAAGGGATTCTAAGTTTGGTGTGCCTGGGTGACTCGGTCGGTTAATCATCCGACTCTTGATTTCAGCTCAGGTCATGATCTCACAGTCCGTGAGATCGAGTGCCACATCTGGCCCTGTGTCGACAGTGCACAGCCTGCTTGGGATTCTCTCTCTCCCTCTCTGCCCCTCCCCTGCGCACAGGCATGCTCTCTCTCTCTCTCAAAAGAGATAAATAAACAAATAAATAAATAAATAAACTTTAAAAAAAGAGAGAGAGATTCTAAGTTCTATATCTGAGGATATACTTGAATTTACTCCCTGAGCTTCTAGAGATTTAATTAAAACTTCATCTGGCACCCAGGTGTGTCCCGTTCCCTTTGCGAGGCCCACTGCAAAGACAAGAGAATGGCAAGAGTTTTGTTTTGTTTTGTTTTGTTTTGTTTTGTTTTGTTTTGTTCTGTTTTAAAGTAAAGGAACGTGAATAAGATTTGAAAGTTCCCAGAGCTGAACTAAAGGGGAAGGGACAGGGCCAAAAATATACGATCTCCTCAATCATCTCAACTGCCCTGAGAGGTGTGATTTTTTTTTCCCTCAATGTACAGAGGAGGAAACTGAGCTTTAAAGATATTTAAGAACTTACCCCAAGCCACACAGATAGGATGTGGTACAGCAGGGATTCAGACCCAAAACTCTCTGGTTCCCACACTCTGGATTCTCCTTATATCACATGATTCGTGTTATCCCTGAATCCCGTGGTTTCGCCTTTCTCATAAAAGTGCTCATTTTTATAACATTTTTTTTTCCTAATCAAGCTATGAAATTTGTAACTACTGATGCCTTGCCAAGATTTCCGTTATGATAGCTAAACCACTCCAGCTTCTGAAAAGGACTAGAAATCTTGGGTAAAATTAAAAAAAAAAAAAAAACAAAAAGAAAAGAAGACAAACAGAAAAACAAGATATCAATTATCAGACCAGGAGGGGAGGCCAGAAGAGCACTCAATCCAGCTTTGGTGCTCAGGTCCTTTGCCTAAACCGAAGCCCTAGAGTTTTAGTTTTTATGACCTCAGCAGATACGGGGCAGAATATGAAGTCCAAGGTGGGCCCCAGGTGGGGGTCCCAATAAGTGATGGTCTAGATGAAGATGAGATTCCAAAGGGTTACACGTGACCATGGGAGAAAAGGAGAAAGCAAGACCGTACCCTCTGATTCAAGCTACTACAGGGAACAGCAAATGTCTCAACCCTTGTCTCGGAACAGATTATAGTAGAAAAAAGCCGTGAGAATTTGGAGCTACCAGTTGGTCCCTGGGAGAATGGAAATCGTATTTCAAACTACCTGCGAGATCCCAAAAGCCTCAAGCCGAAAATATCACTGAGAACCTGGGTTTTCATCCAGTGAGGATAGCACTTGACAGAAGAGACATTTGGGAAAGACTGGGGATTTTCTTGAGTTCTCATTATTCCTGGGAGCACCCTGGGCATTTTTTTTTTCAGGTAGAAGCAGAGGCACGGAACTTCCATAATCAAGAAATGCCCCACCCCAGATGCTAATAACACACTCCTTGAGAAACACCGATTTACACTGACTATTTATTTATTTTTAATATGAAATTTCTTGGCAAATGCAACACCCAGGGCTCACCCCAACAGGTGCCTTCCTCAATGCCCATCACCCACTTTCCCCTCTCCCCCACCCCCCACAACCCTCGGTTTATTCTCAGTTTTTGAAGAGTCTCTTATGGCTTGGCTCCCTCTGTCTCTAACTTTTATTTTTCCTCCCCCTCCCCCATGGTCTTCTGTTAAGAGAAAGACCGATTTAAAGTAGTTAGATGGGCGGTACCCACAGTGCCTTGAAAAAGCACAGCTAAATTTGCCTGGAGAAACCCACCTTTATCTCAGATTTCAGATGTTTTTCACAGTTCCCAAAGAAAGATAAAATCATAGACAGGAATAACCAAACGAATAAGAAAATAAGGCACGGTCTGCACCCTCACCTTCCCCCCTGCCCCCCCAGGTGACTGCACTTTTGTGCTGGTTCCTGAATAGGGAGCAGGGGAGAGACTGTGCAGAGTCCCCCACCAAATAGCTTTGGCACTGGTAGCCCGGGCCCCCCCCCCCCGCTGACCCTGGCCCTCCCTACACCTGCACCAGACCCTGCTGGGGGGCAGGCAGCCTCTGGGGACGCCACAGAATTCAGCCCCCCCCCCCCCCACAGCAGTTCTGGGGATGGGAGCAGAGCAGGAAGCCGAGTGCAGCACAAGGGCTCCGGGCAACCTGTCTGGAGAAGCAGGGACCTGGATTTTGGTTCCTTCAGCTTCCCTATAGGATAATTCTCTCGTCTCCTGCCAGGTAAGGAGAGCTGGAATCAGGATTAAAATAGAAAAAGCAAGGGGACCCGGGGGGTAACTTGTCAACACTTGTGGACAATCTCTGTCCTCAGCCCCAGGCAAACCCTGCTTTCAGAGGTATATTGTGCTTTCCATTTCCAAAACCTTTCGTTTCTGGACTTATGTGACCTGGCTTTGCCCGCGCGTCTCGCACCTCAATCTTCTCGGCATCACACATCAGCCACCATTTGGATCTCTTCCAACTGTGTGTTGACTGGCTTCACATAGGCAGCCTGAAGCCAGCCACGTGGGAGTATTTACACCCCAAGAACCAGCAAATGCTACAAATCAGGGTTTGGGGGTTCCCTCCCCAGGACAGTCGATTAACAGCACACAACTGATTATAATCCTAGGTGTAAATTTCTCTGGCCCTCAGTCTGCCCATCCCTAACGTGGGTATAACACTTCTGCTTTTCTCTCTTCTCAGAGATGTCGAGATTTAACCAGGATAAAGACCACAAAGATGCTAAACTATTCAAATATTAAGTACCCTCTGATGATGTAAATCAGTTCTAATCATTTCAGTTAATAACAGTGATTATTAATAACACATTTCCTTTCTTTTCTGGGAACAGGACATAGACTGGACCTATATCATCGTGGCTGGCTCCTTCATAACTTGAGGAAATCAAGATAATAAAATAATATCCAGAACATATGAAAGGGGTGCCTGGGTGGTTCAGTGGGCTAAGCGTCTGACTCTTGATCTCCACTCAGGTCTTGATCTCAGGGTTGTGAGTTCAATCCCCACATTGGGCTCCATGCTGGGCATGAAGCCTACTTAAGAAAAAAAAATTTTTTTAAAGAAAATATGAAAATAAGTAAATTCTCCACCCATTTTCTTTAGCAACCTACAAAAACCTTTGAGCAGAATCAGAAAGAGGAGAAAACTAAGTTACTCTTTTTCTTTTTTTTTTTTTTTTTCAACGTTTATTTATTTTTGGGACAGAGAGAGACAGAGCATGAACGGGGAAAGGGCAGAGAGAGAGGGAGACACAGAATCGGAAACAGGCTCCACGCTCCGAGCCATCAGCCCAGAGCCTGACGCGGGGCTCGAACTCACGGACCGCGAGATCGTGACCTGGCTGAAGTCGGACGCTTAACCGACTGCGCCACCCAGGCGCCCCAAAAAACTAAGTTACTCTTTATACCTTCTGCCCTCTTCCATCTGGTAAGAAATTCAAAAAATTTCTGAAAGCTTAAAACACTCACATAGTCTGAAAGTGAAAAAAAAAAACCCAACTGTCTGTATAATACATTATGACTTTATACTTGTATACACATATGTTTTACAGAGTGAATCTGTGTGCCTTATCTTACCTGATTCTGCTAACATCTATTTTTATTTTAGAGCCCAACACAACTCTCACCTTGCCTTTTCCCCCCTTTCTTTACATATAAAATGGAGGTACCCTGATAAAATATGGCGTAAATTTCAATTTCAAGTGCAGAGTGGGGATGCATAACTACTACATTTAGATCCATATCTTCGGCGTTGTGCTCTGTGCTCCGAACCCCTGCATTATCATCAACTCTGTGTCCCTCACTGAAACTAGATGTTGAATCAGGACAGCACGGGTATTTATCATTGTGAAAAAGTCCGCGTGAGGGAAGCAATTCAGATAACATAGGGAAACTACAACAAAACAGGTGCCTTTGTAATTTATAGAGTGCTTTTGAGAACACGAAGGTGGGGACAGATTTTGTCCACTGGGCCTGCAGTTGAAGGGCAAATCAGGACAAGGAGCAAATAAGAAACCAGAAAGAAGCGTCTGGAAGGAAGGCGGGCTTCGCGGATGAGGAATCGCTGACTTTCTGTCTCGTTTCTCTTCCTCCCTGAGCCACGTCTCAGGCCTTCTCCTCCTAGGGAGGGAATTTGACTCGGGGACCGGATTCAAAAGATTTGGTGAAACCTAGTTCTGAAAACAAATTTGCAGGAGACGGATTTTGCTGAGAAAAAAAGCCAGAGAGAAATACGTTTTCTGCACGCAAGAAACAGCCTAAGACAGTTTGTAGAGAGAAGGGGCCTAGCAAAAGGTGGAGAGAGCGAAGGGGCTCCAGAGCAGTCGGGATGCGTAACGGAGCATGCGTGTTGATTCGCCCACTAGTCAGAGTTACGCAGCTCTTGTGACCAGCTTCTACGCAGGATAAAAATCGCGAAGGAAGCCACACAGAGGGACGGATGTGCAACTCTTGCCCTCACAGGTGGCTTCTCCCACCTCCCTCCCCAGGTGCCAGTGCTGTGTCTTTATCTTTAAGCTTCATCTCTGATCCAGGATGAAAAGCTTCTCTTAGGTAGAGGAATTTCAGGCATCACTGAGCAGTCAGAAGTTTTTGCCCAAGCCCAGGGAAACTATCACATACTACCCCTTGTATATTCAACATACTCTTAACTATCTTGTATCCCTTGAGGCAGGCAAAAAAAATAAAATAAATGATAATAATAATAATAATAATAATAACTTGATAACTTACTCCTTTCAGAGTGAAATAGGTGAAACACTCAGGGTGAGTAAAAAAACAAAAACATGGACACCTGGGTGGCTCAGTGGGTTAAGCGTCAGACTTTGGCTCAGGTCATGATCTCGCGGTTTGTGAGTTCGAGCCCCACGTCGGGCTCTGTGCTGACAGCTGGGAGCCTGGAACCTGCTTCCGATTCTGTATCTTCCCCTCTCTCTGCCCCTCCTCCACTCATGCTTTGTCTCTGTCTCTCAATGATAAATAAACATTAAAAAATTTTAACAAACATGTTTCAAAGCCGGATCATGTCATGGCCATGGGTGACGCTGAGGGGTACCGAGATCCTCTCAGCAAAGGAAAGGAAGGAAGGGTCTCTGTGACTTGGTGATCCTTGGAAACCCCCACAAACACCATCAGGACAATAATTTCTCCAGCTCTTTGTTTGCTCCTTCATTAGGCAGATATTTACCAAGCAGCTTCGCTGTGTCAAGCCATGCTCCCATCCTTGGCTTTCCGGAGTGAACAAGGCAGAAGAGGTCCCTGCTCTTGTGGACTTTACATTACAGGTGAGGGAGGAAAACAAACAAACAAATACACAAGAAAAACAGAGACAAAGTGCCTACAGAGACCTGATGTGATGGACCAACACTGTGGGACTATTTAAAATTTTTTTTACATTTATTTATGTTTGAGAGACAGAGAGAGACAGAGAACAAGTGGGAGAGGGGCAGAGAGAGAAGGAGACACAGAATCCGAAGCAGACTCCGGGATCCGAGCTGTCAGCACAGAGCCCGACCCGGGGCTTGAACTCACGGACCCTGAGATCATGACCTGAGCCGAAGTTGGACGCCCAACCGACTGAGCCACCCAGGAGTCCCAAGGGACTATTTTAAATTGTACACCCAGAGGAGGTCTCTCCAAGAAGGTGATACTTGAATTGAGCAAGCGTGTGCGTGTGCGGTAGTGAGCAGCAGACAAGTGCAACAAGACCCGGGAGAAAGTGTGACCTAAGCAGAGGAACTAGGCGTCATGGGCACAGACGTGGCTGGAAAGTGTGTACAAGCAGGGAGGGCCTGAGGCGGAGGTGGAATTGTAGACGGAGGCCGGGTCACAGAAGGTGGGTGGTAGGAGCAGGAAAGGCCAGTTGGGTTTCATCCCGATTGCCATGGGCAACCTTTGTGGGGGGTTAAGAAGGGGAGCGAGGAGATCAGATTTAAATGTTTTCAAATCACACTGGCCCCTGTGCACAGGATGGATTATAGGGTGTCAAGAGCGAGACGCAAGAGGCCAACGGAGGAACTATCCCAGTACTTTAAATGAACGCTGACCATGGCTTAGATGAGGTCGACAGCGACCTCAGATAGGGACGGAGAGAAGTGGTCAGGAGCGGGACACATCTTAGAAGCGCCCTCCATGAGTGCTACTTATGAATTGGACAGGACCATGTGAAGGAGAGAAATCACGAATTTCCTGCTGGTGCCTGCCAGGAATCCTTGGGGTCCCTTGGCTTGTAACTCTTATGAGTCTGGTTCCTCCCTCTGCCTTCTCTTGGCTGTCTTGCCTCAGTGGATCTGTGTCTCCCTCTCCTCATAACGACACCTGTCACGGGACTTATGGCCCACCGTCATCCAGCGTGACTTCCTCTTTACTTGATGACATCTTCAAGATCCTGTTTCCGAAAGAGGTCACATTCACGGGTTGGGAGCGGATAGGAATTTGAGGGGACACTGTACAACTTAGTACATTAGCCAAGGGGTCTGCACAGTTCTTCTTGAGAAACTGCTCTCTCTTGAGGAACCAGAAGACAGCACCGTCTCAGATAAGGGTGTCACCCCAGGCCCATGAGAGGATCAGAACTGCCTCACTATTTTCTGAAGGCTGGCATTTCAAAGTGGTGGTAGGGTGGGGTGTGTGTGCGTGTGTGTGTGTGTGTGTGTGTGTGTGTGTGTGTTTCTGGAGCAGTAGCGAGAGACGCGTAATGGAAAAATGGAACACACCTACACCTACACCAGACTCAGAGCTCAACTATGAAGGTGATATGCAGCACCAACACGTGTTAGAGCCTGAATTGTGCCTGCCTCCGGCCCCAAATTCATGTGTTGGGGCCCTCACCCTCAATGTGACTATATTTGGAGACTGGGGCTTTAAGGAAGTAATTAAGATTTTTTTTAAATGTATTTATTTATTTTTGAGAGACAGAGCATGAGCAGGGGAGGAGCAGAGAGAGAGGGAGACACAGAATCCGAAGCAGGGTCCAGGCTCTGAGCTGTCAGCACAGAACCTGACATGGGGCTCGAACTCACGGAGTGTGAGATCATGACCTGAGCTGAAGTCAGACGCGTCCTCCTTAATGCCCATCACCCATTTCCCCATTTCCCCACTTACCTTCCCTCCAGCAACCCTCAGTTTGCTCTCTATAGTTAAGACTCTCTTATGGTTTGCCTCCCTCTCTGTTTTTTAAAAGTTTATTTATTTTTATTTTGAGAGAGAGAGGGAGAGTGTGCGTGAGACAAAGAGAGAAAGAGAAAGGGGGAAGGGGCGGGGGGGGGGGGGGGACGAGAGAATCCCAAGCAAGCTCTGTGCTTTCAGCACAGAGCCAGACGTGGGGCTCAATCTGATGACGCTGGGATCACGACCTGAGCTGAAATCAAGAGTTGGACACTTAACCAACTGAGCCACCTAGCTGTCCCTCCCTCTTTGTTTTTATCTTATTTTATTTTTCCTTCCCTTATCCTATGCTTATCTGTTGTGTTTCTTAAATTCCACACATGAGTGAAATCATATGGTATTTGTCTTTCTCTGACTGACTTAGTTCACTCAGCATAATACACTCTAGTTCCATCCACATCATTGCAAATGGCAAGATTTCATTTTTTGATGGCTGAGTAGGATTCCAGTGTGTGTGTGTGTGTGTGTGTGTGTGTGTGTGTGTGTGTAATCCATTCATCAGCTGATGGACATTTGGGCTCTTTCCATAATTAGGCTATTGTTGACAAGGCTGCTATAAACATTGGGGTGCATGTATCACTTCAAATCAGTGCTTTTGTATCTTTTCGTGCTTCCCCATTTCTATACGTTGAATGGAGATAACGTTCACCTTCTGGGGTGATGGTTTTGAAGACATGAAAAACAACCCCGGCTGTGAAATTAAAATGACATTAACCATTTCTGAGAAAATACAATTTGTTTTGTAAGAACTTGTAACGATGTTCTGGGCACTAAACACGTCGTTCCTCATGCTATCTCTAGCAACGAGAACTAAGGTTGTTTCATCCTCTCCCTTGTGTTTTCCGGTTTTACTGGAACCGCTCTATTCCTGCTGTTCCAAGTCCCCTTCCATATGATTGCCACATGGGTAATTCTTTTGACCCTTGGTAACAAGTTTAGGTGCTTCTCGCCATCCAGTTCCACCATCTGTATTCACTTTAACCTGTTCCTGGTTGGTGTCACTGAAAGAGAATAGAGACAGGAACCAAGGGGTCACTTTGAAGGTCTCTCTGGTTTTAACATCTCTATTGACAAACTGGAAGAATGTGGAAATACCACAGTAATGAAATCTGATGCTAAATTGGGAATTGCTGCAATGGCAGAAGAATAAATTGAGGAGAAAACCACAGAGGGACTGAAATTCAACTTGGCAAGTCACAATCTAATATATTGGAGAACTAACAAAGAATTCAAAACATGGACTGCCAATGGATGAGTGAAGTCAGTCAAATATTAATGTCCCAAAAGGCCCGAGGGTAATGGCAAAGTTAATCGTGCATGGCAGCAGAACAGAGGCGAGCTAAAAATGATCAGTGCTGTTTTGTACACCAAGGAAGGAGGTTCTATAGGCAAGGAAAATGTAAGCGACCGCAGACATGACATCTAGAATTCGAAACTGTATCGCAAGTGTTATTCCTTGGAAACTCCTTCAATCACAGTCAAGTTCAAGGCATATGTCAAGGGAAGAGTGGAGGGAGAGGGTGGACATTGGGAAAAACAAGTTGAATGGAGGACTAAAGCAGAAGGACCACTACTGGCTGCATTCACAATCATTCAAGGTTACAGAAAGCAGTGTGGTTTAGTAGGTAAGGGCTTCAAAATTGGACTTCTTTTGAGTCTCCCATTTGGCCACTTCTTAGTTGACCTTGGGCAAATTCGGGAACTCTCAAGGTCTCCATTTCTGGGTCTGAAAAAAAAGGAAGTTGTAGGAATACTTGATTCCTGGGGTTTGTTTGAGGAGGGAATGACATAGTGCATGTCAGAAATTAGTACAACTCCAGTCATAAAAAAAGAATAAAATCTTGCCATTTGCAACAACATGGATGGACCTAGAGGGCATTATGCTAAATGAAATATGTCAGACAGGGAAACATAAATACCATATGATTTCACTTATATGTGGAATCTAATAAAAACAAAATAAACAAAAAAAAAACCCCAGAAACAGACTCAAAGATACAGAAAACAAACTGATGGTTACCTGAGGGGAGGAGGGCCCCTGTGGGAGAGGGACGAAATAGGTGAGTGGACTTAAGAGGTATAAACTTCTAGTTATAAAATAAATGAGACACAGAGACACAGAGGATAGCATAGGAATATAGTCAATAATATTGTAACAACTTTGTATGGCAATAGATGGTAACTAGACTTATTGTGGTAACGATTTCATAGTATGTAAATACTGATTCACTACTTGTGCACCTGCAACTAATACAATATTGTATGTCGATTATTCTTCAATTAAAAGAAATCAGTATAATTTATGATATATAAATTCTCAACAAGTGCTAACTATAACAAACAATAATAATGACACATGATTAGGTTTTTATATTAATGTACATACATTTTTGTCAAAACTTTTTTTTTTTTTTTTTACCTTCTGTGAGCAATGCTTTCCGCATGGGGATGTTCCAGACATGACACTCAACTTAGAGTTTCCACCCAATAATTCAACAGCCCCTATGCTGGCAGAGTATCCATTTTAAGTAGTTCACTGTCCCCCATCACTTTCTCTACCAAATAATTCTACCATCTGTCCTCCTAACCATTCTTAATCAGAATAAACCTAATAGGCAGTCCTGGATCTAGTGATTTTTTTGAACCACGAGAATATGGAATGAGAACCAGATGGTAAATTTGAGCATATCTAGGACAATCACTTTTTTTTCTTTTAGCTACAAAAACAAACAAAATTAAATAGCAGTTTCTCTTTTTTTATACATTGGTTTCCCCAGCCAGATATCTCCTTGAACTCTATTAGATGACAAAAAATTTCCATCTGCTCAAGAAATAGCACATACCTCGAACTACAGGATATCAAAGAAAACGTGTTTTGGTTGAGCCATTTTAGAGTCTCGGGTAGGTGTTTTCTATTGCCTGTATCAGTCAGGTCCTGTCTGTGATTTTACGTTGAAGGGAAAATGGAGATATTATTTTTAAAAAGATAAATACTTGAAGAAAATGTAATGCCAACCAAGGGGAGAAGGGGCGGAAAAAGTGTGCTGACACACAATTATGTAAATGACCAGGTTAAAGAGTTTCCTCCTTAAAGTCTGCATGCTGATTTACAGCCTTTCCAGAGACAAGCAGTAATGAACCCTGCTCCCATAATCCTCCTTTCCTGAGGTTAGAACCTGGTGTACCCTCTTGTAATCCAGAGCCTGCTGTATTAATTAACAAGAACAAACACATTCCTTTTTGAATTGAAAAGTTGTGCTCCAATGGTTTGATCAATCTGATAACACTAAAAGAAAGAAAGAAAGAAAGAAAGAAAGAAAGAAAGAAAGAAAGAAAGAAAGAAAGAAAGAGAAAGGCCCATTCTGGTACCAAAGACTTTCTTCTGAGATAAGAAGTGAATGATGTAATGCTTCTATACATAGTCCAGACATGTCAATTTCTTTTCAGAAATTGGACATTTTTTGAAGAACCCATAAAAACTATCAAGTGGATTCTGGCAGAGACATTACCTAGGGATAATAGATCAATCATCTCAAACCTTTCTGTGTCATCTTGGATTTTAATGCCATTGAAACAATTTCCTACATTTTAGGCAATTTCCACTGAGGCATGAAACTAGTTTTTATAAATAATTGTTAAGAAGTTTGGGGTTCTTGGGGCACCTGGGTGGCTGTGTCAGTTGGGCGTCTGACTTTAGTCCAGGTCGTGATCTCAGGGTTTTTGAGTTCAAGCCCCGTGTCCGGCTGTGTGCTGACAGCTCGGAGCCTGGAGCCCGCTTCGGATTCCGTGTCTCCCTCTCTCTCTGCCCCTCCCCTGCTAGAACTCTGTCTCTCTCCATCTGTCAAAAGTGAATAAATATTTTTAAAAACTTTTTAAAAAGTTCGGAGTTCTTAAAAATTTCATTAGCTCAACAAATGTCTCACTTTTCCCCTTAATACTGTGTCTCCGTCTAACTCCAGAGACAACAGTGTTTTCACATTTATAATGCTTTTTATCAGGCAATCATTTTCTTCAAGAAAGGAGAAGAGTAGCAGGTCCCTTTTCTGTAAATATAAACATCAAAAAATACCATGTTCTACTTTGGAATTCAATCACAGTGAGAACACTTTATTACTTAGGGAAGTATTTTTCCCAACAGAAAAGTTGCTGATATATTCCAGACGTGTATCTATCAACTGTCCAGCCCTTGGCCTGAAACTGAAAAGGGACTTCTTTTAGTTCTGTTTGAGATGAGTGTTTTTCTTGCTTATTGAAATAGAAGTGACTGAATGCCAATTGGCTTTCCACTTGTATGCCATGTGTCACCATCCGGCAAGCAATCACATGAGGCATATTGAATTTTCTTCACCGTGGGACAAGCCGTTCATGTGTGTCCCTGTCTGAGGACAACGGTGTGGAACAAAAGAATCGATCCTCAGGTGGTTTTTGTGAGGTGTTCTGCCTGCTCTTCAGGTGTGGCAAACACCATATTTTGGTTAGTTGTTTTCTGTTGATCTGGCCTCAGTTTGGGGTAAATAAGTTTTCTTGGACAACTTGTCTGCATTGACTATCAGTTTCTTTGGGCCTAGAAAAGCAATCAGAAAGAGAATAAAGGGGCGCCTGGGTGGCTCAGTAGCTTGGGCATCCGACTTCGGCTCAGGTCATGATCTCACGGTTCATGAGGTTGAGCCCTGCGTCGGGCTCTGTGCTGACAGCTCAGAGCCTGGAGCCTGCTTCAGATTCTGTGTCTCCCCCTCCCTTTTCCCCTCCCCTGCTCATGCTCTGCCTCACTCTCTCTCAAAAATCAATAATAAATCTTCAAAAAAAACTTTTAACTTAAAAAAGAAAAAAATAGAAATTCATTTTTCACTTACACATAGTGCTTTTCTGAGGTCTTTGTCTTTTTTACCACATGCTTTGACTAGATAAAAGTAATTCTTGATTTTTCATACACAAATTTTATTAGAAAAGTATTTTGAAAAAAAAGATACTTTGTTTTTAAAGTTCCATTTGGACTTTGTTTGGGCCTTTGGTGGGGGGGGGAGAGCTGATTACTTGAAAGAAAAATAATAAAACTCTTATAACAGCTAAGTTTTGCTTCTGTCTCCATTAATGACTGGAATGATTTCCTGCCTTCATCAGCATAAAGGTATAATGTCTGCCCCACCCCCACCCCCCTCCTCCACCATCCACCATTGGATGATCTTGTTGGGGACAGTTTGGAACATTTGCCAACTTTGGTTGTACCAATAGGAGGTATTATGGCTCACATGATTAAATCACACATTTCCTGCTACATCAAGGTCATCCAGATATCTGGAACAAATTCCATTTTGTTGTAGGTAAAATCAAGCTGTCCCACATTAGGTCCGATAGCACAGCATTAAATGTCTGCAAACTTAGGGGTGTTTTTTTTGCTTTTTAGATTAAAATGCCTGATAAAGACATTTGTATATTTTCATTTACCATTTATTGCCTCTGAGCTGGAAGTCTATTCTCCTAAAATGTCTTTGGTTATAGGAGGGGAAATTTGGAGACACTGTCTCTGTTACTTCCTAGAGAAAATGAGTCCTTTATTTATATCATTAAGCCACTTCTGTCTCTAAATTGTTCTGCTAGTAATTGATACATTGTCCTTTAAAAGTGTTTATACTGTGAATGGTGTTGCTTTAAAAACAGTTAAGAAGTACTTATGCACTTGGAATTCTATTCCCTTAGGAGGGTAATTAAAAAGAGAGAGAAGGAGGGGTGCCTGGGTGGCTCAGTGCGTTGAGCATCTGACTCTTGATTTTGGCTCAAGTCATGATCTCACGGTTTGAGAGTTCGAGCCCTGCATCAGGCTCTGTGCTAACAGTGCAGAGACTGCTTGGGATTTTGTTTCCCTCTCTCTCTGCCTCTCTCTCTGCCTCTCTCTCTCTCTCTCTCTCAGAAATAAACACTTAAAAAGAGAGAGGGAGAGAAGGAGGAAGGAAAAGAAGCTAGTCCTCAAAGTGTTTAAAGTTCAAGGGTTGGAAGTAAAAAAGCATAAAATGGAGAAAATAAAACAACAAAAGAAAAATGTTTAATAAGTGCTGAAATTCCGAGTGCAGAGTTAACTGCACATCTGAGAAAGCCCAAATCACAGGGAACTGGGGCCTCTGGATTCAGAGGTTTTTAGGGTCCCAGAACCATTTGTGTGAGAATGCAGGCACTTTTTAAATTTCATTCATTCATTCATGCATGCATTCATTCATGCATGCATTCATTTTCAAATATAATTAACATATAGTGTTATATTAATTTCAGGTGTACAATAGAATGATTCAGTAATTCTACACACTACTCAGTGCTCATCAAGATAAGTGTACTCTTAATCTCCTTCTCCTATTCCACCCATCCCCCCCCCCCACCTCCCCTCCAGCAACCACCACTTTGTTAGAGTCTGGTTTGGGGGGGGGGGGCAGCTGTCTCTTTTCTCCCCCTTTGTTTTTTTTTTTTTTAATTTTTTAACATCTATTCATTGTTGAGAGACAGAGCATAAGCGAGGGAGGGTCAGAGAGAGAGAGGGAGACACGGAATCCGAAGCAGGCTCCAGGCTCCGAGCTGTCAGCACAGAGCCCGACGCGGGGCTCAAACCCGTGAACTGTGAGATCCTGATCTGAGCCAAAGTCAGACTGAGCCACCCAGGTGCCCCTGTTCATTTGTTTCCTAAATTTCACGTATGAGTGAAATCATATGGCATTTGTCTCTGACTGACTTGTTCCACTTAGCATTATACGCTCTAGGTGTAGGTTGTTGCAAATGGCAAGATCTTGTTCTTTTTTATGGCTGAGTAATCACCTCTTCTTTACCCGTCCACCCATGGATGGACGCGTGGGATGGACACTTGGATTGCTTCCATAGCTCAGCTATTGTAAATAACGCTGCTATAAACGTGGAGGCGCGTATGTCTTTTCAACTTTTCAATTTAGTGTTTTTATTTTCTTTGGGCGAATACCCAACAGCGGAATTACTGGATCATATGGTATTTCTATTTTTAATTTCTTGAGGAACTTCCATACCATTTCCACAGTGGCTGCACCAATTTGCATTCCTACCAACAGTGCAAGAGGGTTCCTATTTCTCCACATCCTTGCCAACTCTTGCTACTTCTCATGTTTTTTATTTTAGCCATTTGACAGGTGTAGATTGATATCTCGTTGTGGTTTGAATTTGCGTTTTCCTTAATGATCAGCGATGTTGAGCATCTTTCCATGTGTTTGTTGGCCATCTGAGTGTTTTCTTTGGAAACATGTCTATTCAGGTCCTCTGCTCATTTTTCATTGAATTTTTTGTTTTTGTTTTTGTTTTTGTCTTGAATTAGAGAAGTTCTTTATGTATTTTGGATATTAATAATCGCTGTCAGATGGAGCTTTTGCAAATACCTTCTCCCATTTGGTATGTTACCTTTTTGTTTTCCTTCACTATACGGCACTTTTAATTTTGATGTAGTTGCAATAGTGCAATTTTGCTTTTGTTTCCCTTGCCAGAGGAGACATATCTAGAGAAATATTTGTAGGGCTGATGTCAAAGAAGTTATGAGCATGCAGGTGCTTCTAACAGTGCAGGTTTCAGGGCCCCACACCATGGATCAGAGGAGATCAGAAGGGATTTGCATGTTAACTGCTTCCCACGTGGCATCCCCATCGATGGGGGGCCTCCTACAGGCCTCCCTGCTTCAGCCCTTCTCCCCCTCCCACCCGATTCCCCCAAGAGAGGCCAGAGGCTTTGAAAAGTGCAACTAAGATCCTATTATTTTCCTGCCTAAAACTCTCCAATGGCTTTCTGACACACTCCGTAAAATTCAGTGAAACACTCTTGGGCGACAAAGTGACACAGGATGGAACCCTTGCCTGAAAAGAACAGCTTTAAATCCAAATGACAGCCCTGCCTTAGTTTAAAGCTAAAGTTCTCTTTTCTGCTTATTATGGATCTTTGATAAGAAATACAATTGCTGAGAAGTCTGTTTTGCTTGCTGTTTGCTACGAGCATTGTGAGGCCTTTCCTGAATGTAACCCGCTGTGTAGTAGAATGGGTTGTAAACCTTCCTAAATGTGGTCTGATATGTGATGGAATGAGAGATTGTACATAAACTAACCGGCATTTCTCGCTTCTGTAAACCTGCTTGCTTAGCACATTCCTCACCTAGCCTACCCCCTTCCCCCTTCCCCCTTTTCCCTCCCGCCACAAGTAACGGACAAAGCCTTCCCGCCAAAGGACAGACAAAGGACGCCCAATCAGAGAACAACAAATGTCCTTACTTTAAAATCAACCAATCAGGCCCCTCATAATTTGAAACCTCCCCTGTGCTATTTGTCTCTGTCTATAAAAACGCTGTACCAACCCTGATCGTGGCCTCTTGCGTCACCGGCGACGAGTGCGCGGGGGACCAGGTTCGAACCTGCAATAAACGACCCTTGCCGCTTGGCTTTGACTTACGACTCTGGTGGACTTTTGTGGGAGGTTTCGGAACTTCGGGCATTACATTGCCTACCTCTCCTCTCCAGCCTCACTTTACATCACTCTCCCCTGCTTTCTGCTGGCCCGTGCTTGCCTGCCACAGACACCTTCTTTCATATCCTCGCACGTAATAAACCTGTTTCTCCCTTAGAGCTTTTGAACTTTGAATGGAATGGGCTAAACTTGGGGCGGGGGGGTGAGTGTAATCAGAAAAGAGCTTTAGTCTTCTCCTACCAGGGCTCTGAACAATGTTCTTTTTTTTTTTTAAGTTTATTTATCTTTTGAGACAGAGAGAGAGAGAGAGAGAGCGAGCTTGCAAGGACAGTGGGGAGAAGCAGTGTGAGAGAGGGAGACACAGGATCTGAAGCAGGTGCAGGTTCCTTGCTGTCAGTGCGGAACCTGATGCCGGGCTCGAACCCACCAACTGTGAGATCATGACCTGAGCCAAAGTCAGACGCCTAACCAACTGGGCCACCCAGGTGCCCCTCTGAGGATTGTTCTGCTGACTTGAACAAGAAGTAGCCAGGCCATGGTGATCTAACGTACAGCGTGACGAATGCAGACTACAATGTACTATGCGGTAATCATGTAGTGTGATAAATAGCTCTACACCAGTAATCATATCACAATATGTAAATATATCAAAGCAGCAAGTTGTACACCTTAAGTTTACACGATGTGACGTGTCAAATTTATTTCATTTTAAAAAAATGCTCTCCCATTCCCGTTCAAGCTGTGCCAGCTCCTGCTCTTGGCCTTCCGCTCACTTTGTGAAGAAAACAAAGTCGCCTCACCCCCGTTGTAGTGCCTGTCCCTTCTCCCTGGCTCAGGTCTGGCCCGATGCTTGGAAATGGCAGGAGGAAGCAGCTCAGAGGTCCTCGACCCCCTCCCCACCCCACTCCCCACTCCCTCTCTCTCAGCAGGCAGCCTTCTGATGAAGCCCTCGGGCAGTCTCAAGTTATGCTGCCTCCACAGAGCCCACAGGGTCCTTGGGCACTTTCTCACATTGATGCCCCCCCACAGCCCCCTACCCACCCCCCTCCCGAGCTGCTGGTGTCCTTCCCCTCTGTTCTCTCCCTTCGCCCTACCGTCACCACCTTCCTCAGCCACCTTCATATCTTGGGTCTTCTCCAACCAAAGTTTGGGCAACAGACTCTTTGCCACCTATATCAGAGATTCTCCAAGAACTACCTTTCACATTTCTCTGATAGAAGCAGGAGGCGGAGCTCTGAGCTTCTCTAAGCAAGTTCTGAGAGAAGGCATAGGATTCTGGTCTCCTCTTCTGGTAAACAACCCTCAGCCCCTGCAAAGGGTTCAATTACTGCTTCCTGCACAGGACTTGGAGGAAGGACCAGGACTAATCCCTTCTCCCCACAGAAAAAGAAAAAGGAAACACCGTGGCACTTTCTTCCCTACAAATACACTTCCAAGCTTGCTCCACTCAGTGACTGGTGATTCCTTACACAGATGCTTTTTAAGCAGCATGCCCGCCTCCTAGCAAGTCCTGTGGAGGATGTTTCTAGTACGGGCTGTAGAACTGGAGGACACGCTATCACCCACTACTCTCACCCTAAAAAGAAAGCGCACTAAAAAAGAAAGCACATTCCTTAGGCTGTTCTGTTCCCCCAAGTTGTGTACTATCCCCAAAAGTTGTGACGTAAAATAACAAATTATTCTTTCTCACAATTTGGTGGGTTGACTCACCTCAGCTGGGTGGTTCTTCTCTTCTGTGTGGATCGTGTTACTCTCTTGGAAGGCTTCTGAAGTCTTTACTCACAAGTCTGGTGCCCAGATGGAGCCCTGTGGAGCCTCTTTGGGTAGCTTGGGCTTCCTGACAGCATGGCAGTTTCAGAGTATTTGAACTTATGAAGAGACAGAGCTGGTTTTGAAGAGGGAAAACAGAAGCTGCCAGGCCTTTTCACAGATAAAGGCCTGGAACTGGCCCAGCTCTACGTCGGCCAAAGCAGGTCACAAGACCCAAATTCAAGTGAAGGGAGAAGACAGGAGGAGAGGCCTGCCCAGATAGGAAAGGAAGGAGTTGGTGGAAGCCATCTTTGGAGACTGTTTATCATACTAACTTCTTTGCCTAGAATGTTCTTTTTAAAGATATTGACATGGCCACCGGCCTCCTTCTCACCATCCAGTTCTCAGCTCAAATGTCATCACTGACCGTCATCACCAAGACTGTCACCAATTCCACCCATCTCACATGACCATATGTCACTCTGGTTCACTTTCTTCATTTCTTTTTCTTTATTTATTGTATTTTGCCATTATTTATTCTATATTGTTTATTATTTATTTGTATACTGTCTGTCCTTAACTTCCCACTCCCCATTGGACCACAGGCTCCCTAATAGAAAGGAACTTAGCTTCCTTATTCTCTGTAGTCTCTTCCTCATCTAGCAAAGAGATAGGACTCAGTGACAGAATAAATAACACCTACTCATTTCTCCCAGGTTCAAAGCCAGCTGCCAGTAACTGGCTGATGGACACAAATGTCTTTATATCTATCCAAGTTTTCATGGTAGAAGAGCATTTTTAGGACTTTCATTTCATTAACATTTCTTTTTTCTCTAGAATAATAGAGACAGTTTCTCAGTGGAGGTTTCAGACTCCAATAACACTTTGGATTTTTTTTTTTTTTTGATAAAATGATCTCAGGTTTATGAAACTTCTTAATTTTCCCTGGGCAAAATCAAAGGAGAACTTTCATGTTACACCTTTGATTTTTCTTCTCATCAGAGTTTAATGTTATAGTGAATCAACATCATTAGGGGACCATATCTTTAGGTGGGAATCAACAACCTAGAGCTTTTATGCAATTGTTTTTGGAGGGATAATAATAACAATAGCTAGGGGCACCTGAGTGGCTCAGCCAGTTAAGCATCCTACTCTGGCTCAGGTCCTGGTCTCAGGACTCATGGGTTCGAGCCCCACATTGGGCTCTCTGCTGTCAGCACGTGGCCTCCTTTGGATCCTATGGCCCCTCTCTCTTTGCTTCTCCTCCACTGGTTCTCGCTCTCAGAAATAAATAAACTTTAAAAATGAAATGAAATGAAGTGAAGTGAAATGAAATGAAATGAAATAATAACAACAGTTAAATGTCTTGAGCCCTTGGCTTTGAGCCACGCCCTGGACTAACTGCTTCACATGGGTTCGTCTAAGCATAATGACCAGAAGAGACTTCCACTGTTTTTATGCAAGTGTCTGCGACCTCTAGGAATATGCCCTTCACATGTATCACCATTTAAACAACTTCCCTCTTGATCCTCTGCAAACTCTGCAAGAAAAAAGAGAAGCACTTTGGCCTAAAAAATATTTAAATTCCCTTTTACCCCTGCCCTAGAACAACTGTGTTATGATTTATCTTACTTAATGGAGCAGAAGACTTAAGCATTTCTTTCTTACTTTGAGATGTTGGTCAACTCTTGCCCCTCAAAGTAGTGTCTGTTTGCTTCATCAAAAAATACCAATTATATGAGTATTAGCTGTCTCTCTTATATTACATTTTTATTTAATGACATCTTTCTGCAAAGGAGTAAGGACAATAGCAAGCTTAATAATTTATACTTCTGGGGCGCCTGGGTGGCTCAGTTGGTTAAGCGTCCAACTTCAGCTCAGGTCACAATCTCATGGTCCATGAGTTCGAGCCTGGCGTCGGGCTCTGGGCTGATGGCTCAGAGCCTGGAGCCTGCTTCAGATTCTGTGTCTCTCTCTCTCTCTCTGCCCCTCCCCCGTTCATGCTCTGTCTCTCTCTGTCTCAAAAATAAATAAACGTTAAAAAAAAATTTTTAATAAAAAAAAATAATTTATACTTCTTATTGTGTATACCTGCTAATACCTTAGATGAATAACAACCTTTGAACGTGAATATGTACTTCCATAATACATTAATGTTCTAAAAAATCACTTTTTGTTAAAATTCTCCCAAACTACATAAATGTGTTTTGGCTTTCTGACCTGACCAATTTGCCTAGGTCTTTCATAAGCACTCTTCTATAAGGCATAGAACTGAGGAATCCTTGGAAATATGTCCATCCAGTGGTTGCCTCTCAATGGCCATAACTTAGATGACTATTTCAAGATGAAAACTCTGGTCTCAAGATCACTGTTCATCTAATTGATGGCTACTGTCTTCATCACACAGCTGTTAGCTCATCAGGAAGATAGTTAATAAACTTGGCAATATACATTACATTAATTTTTTTGCCCTAAGGTTAATCATAGGACTATTTTTAAATGTGCTTTTGATGTGTTAAGCTTCCCTAATAAATATGATTAAGTAAAATAAGTGAGAGGAAGACCATCAATTCAATGAAGATGGCTTAACATTAGGCGATAGGTTTATATGTGAGTAAAAGGAAATTTCGTGTCTGTACTTCATAGTTCTTAAAGAGCATTTGGCTGTGACCCAGACACTGAGCTTTACCCTCATTGAGCTAAGCCAGGAAAACAGTGATATATGCATCAACAGGATGGTCTTCAATGGAGCATTATTCAGGGAATTTTTTTGCATACAATATGCTCTTTTCTCCATTACTTTACATCAAAATGAGCATTATAATTTTTTGGAAAAATAAAATAGAACATATACGCTAAGATAAAATCACTGAAGGGAAGGAACAATGTTGAAATAGCAGACTCCTAAGAACAAGATGTGTTTTATTAAAGAAACTTTGGGGGTGCCTGGGTAGCTCAGTCGGTTAAGCGTCCGACTTTGGCTCAGGTCATCATCTCCCAGTTGTGGGTTCGAGCCCTGCATCAGGCTCTGTGCTGACAGCTCAGAGCCTGGAGCCTGCTTTTGATTCTGTCTCCTTATCTCTCTGCTCTTCCCCTGTTCATGCTCTATCCGTCTAAGAAAAAAAAATAAACATTAAAAAAAATTTTTTTAAGGAAACTTTGTCCCCAAACTTATAAGTGAAGTTCATATGAAATATTAAACCCTTCTAAGATCTATTTATTCAAATTTTCAAAAAAGAACAATGTAAAATAAAATGCACTTGCTGTTACTACTGCCTTCACTGGGACCATCTCTCTAAACTTCATCCTTCTGAGTGCTATCATTTTAGTCATTATTGACGTAGTCAATATTAGACAAACACCAGGAATAAAAATTAGCTGTGCGGCATTTACAACAACAAAGATTATACAGATCAGTAGAAACATATTTTTTTTAAATTTTTTTTTTCAACGTTTATTTATTTTTGGGACAGAGAGAGACAGAGCATGAATGGGGGAAGGGCAGAGAGAGAGGGAGACACAGAATCGGAAACAGGCTCCAGGCTCCGAGCCATGAGCCCAGAGCCTGACGCGGGGCTGGAACTCACAGACCGCGAGATCGTGACCTGGCTGAAGTCGGACGCTTAACCGACTGCGCCACCCAGGCGCCCCGTCATATTTGATGATATAATCCTCCTTATTTTAGCTTCGATTCGTTTTATTAAGAAAAATAGTCCTAGGCTTAAACTTCCTATCATTTGTCCAGGTCTAAAATAATGTTTGTAAAAACTATTTTGATGTAGTTAATTTAATCACTTCCTCCTGTGTCAGTCAAACGACTATAATGACCATAATGATGACATCACTTTGGGGATGATGGCAACCACCATTGAAGAGAAGAAATTAATTTATATTTGAATCAGATCCACTTTTTTTTCAAGTACAAAATCAGTACTCTCCTCCCTCTTAGCACAAAATGTACTTGGTGGGATAGAAACATTTCATTCAGGCTTCCCAGACTCAGACTTCCATCTGATTTAATCTTGGCTGAAGGGAAGAATCAGAGTAGATGTTCAGTAATGGAAAAACCTCTGGTTCCCTCTTGTTTTTAAAGAGAGAAGGTCCCTTCCACAATAGCTTCCTCCACCAGACATAGTCTCCATTCACCTAGTGCTTTAATGGGTTCCGCCTCTTCCTTAGATGACAGACTCTAGGCATCCGGAGTATTTGTCAGAGAAGAACTACTACTTTCAGGAATAGCTACACAAAGCATTTTTAAGCCAAAATACTTTTTCTTTACATTTGTACGAGGAGAGGAATGGAGCAATAAACCTGTAGGAAAGCAGGATGTAGATTGTGTCCTCCAAGATGGCTGCGACAAGACTTCCATCCAACCTGTCTCCTTCCTGTGTGATGCTGACACTCCTTCTATAGGACATGGAGGTTTTGTGTCTCTCCTTGAACCTTGGTGGGGACTGTGATGACCGCAGAAATGGTACTATGGAATTTCCATGGCTAGGACATGAAAAGCCATGCAGATTTTACCTGGTCCTCTTGGGACATTCATTCTGGAACTTAGCCACTATGCTGTGAGAATGTAGCAAGACCACACAGAGGCCAAGTATAACTTTCTGGCTAAAGTTCCAGTTGAGGTCCCAGTCAAGAGCTGCCTTAGCCTCCTGACATATGAGCAGGTGAGTCACAAGATGACTCTAGCCCCACACACCATCTGCTACCATAGCATGAGATTCCCCCAAGCAAAAACTGCCTAACTGAGGGGCTCCTGGGTGGCTCAGTCAGTTGAGCATCTGACGTCAGCTCAGGTCATGATTTCGCAGTTCGTGAGTTCAAGCTCCGTGTCAGGCTCTGTGCTGACAGCTCAGAGCCTGGAGCCTGCTTCGGATACTGTGTCTCCCTCTTTCTCTCTGCCCCTCCCCTGTTCATGCTCTGTCTCTCTCTGTCTCAAAAATAAATAAACATTAAAAATTAAAAAAAAAAAAAAACCTGCTTAACTGAGCCTTGTCAATGCCCAGAAAAATGGGAGAAAACAATAAAAGGGATTTGGGCTGTTTTGGTATGATTCCTTATATGGCAATAAATAAGTACAATGGGTACAGAGCAGAAACTCAGGTGGTGGTTGTTGCTATTCAATAAGCCACTGGAAAATAATAGCTAATAATATCATACCTATTTCTTACGTTCACTTTTCAATATTCTGATCAAATGGACCATGATCTTTTTTAAGGATCACCATATTGCCCACCTTTCTTAAGGTGGCCTACACAAGCCAGAGGCTGGGATAACACACATTATGCTCAAATTACTATACATGTATTTAATTTAAAAATAAAACATAGGGGCACCTGGATGACTCAGTTGGTGGAGCATGGGACTCTTGATCCTGGGGTTGTAAATTTGACCCCCACGTTTGGTGTAGAGATTACTTAACAATAAAATCTTTAGGGGTGCCTGGGTGGCTCAGTCAGTTAAGTGTCCAACTCTTGGTTTCAGTTCAGGTCATGATTTCATAGTTCGTGAGTTTGAGCCCTGCATTGGGCTCTGTGCTGACAGTGCAGAGTCTGCTTGGGATTCTCTCTCTCTCCCTCTCTGTGTCCCTCTCCTACTGTCTCTCTCTCTCTCTCTCTCTCTCTCTCTCTCTCTCTGTCTCTCTCTCAAAAATAAATTTTAAAAATTAAAAAAAATTAAAACTAAACTAAAATCTTTAAAATTAAAAAAATAAAAACAAAAAATACGGTCATCCCTCCGTAGGTACTAAGGTGATAGAATCAAGTCACCAGATATCAACTCCTAGAGATACAATTCATTTTTAGGAGTAACCTTGCAAAAATTACTTCCTTATTTTTAACATATTAATTCATCTTTTACTTTCTTTTTATTGACGCAGTCACATATCCCCTGGAATCACTCCCAATCTTGATAAGGCCCTGTGGCATGTACTTTAACCTAATATAGCAGTGGCTCCAACGGTGCGTCATTCACTTGGGTGCACTGAGATGCATGACTTAACAGGGTCACATTCCTGGGCTAATGCTACTCCCCAGTCTGCCAAGAGGCAGCTGCGTGAGCTTGTCCAAAGATACAGAATGTGGCCACTCCTGCTTCCAGCCAACACCCACCCCCTCATTCGCCACAAACAAAATTCTCTCCCCCTTCAAGGCAAAGAATAATATCACCTCTCTGGCTTCTATTGCCCATCCCTTCCTCTCACACTCCTCACTTGTCTCCATGGACTGAGAAGGATGTGTCCTTTCGAGGTCAAAATCCTCATCTTTCTTCTTAAGCCCACCCCTTCTCACCTTCTCAGAGACAGTCCCCATAAATAAGTCTCCTTCTGGCATCTTCAGCCTCTCCCTCATTCCTGACTCTTGACCCTCTGCCTATAAAATTAAAACCTTTCCCATAGTAGAGACTAAGTCCTCCTTGACCTTGTATCCCTTTAGATGCCTCCCTATCTTCCTTTCTCAATCCACTCTCTTGAAAATGTTGTATTGGTTTCCCCTTGCTCAATTCCTAGTCATTCCTTGCTCTGGTGTCATCTGGACAGTGACCACATCATTTAAATTGTTAAGGCCACCAGCGACTTTCCGAAATTATTTCCAGGACTACTGAACTTGATCTTTGAGTCTTTAGAGACTTCAACCATTCCATCCTTTGCAAATAATCTATCTTGTCTGATTTCCACATCAGCCTCTCCTAATTGGACTTCTCTCCCTCCCTTCCTTCCCTTCTCCCTTCTTTCTCCCTCTCAACAATATACAGGGTCTTATCTTAGTCAGCTCAGGCCATCATACAGACTATCATAGATTGGGTGGCTATAACAGAAATTCATTTTGTCACAGTTCTGGGTTTAGTCCCAGATCAAGATACCAGTCAATTCAGTTCCTGATGAGCATTCTCTTCCTGGCTTGCAAATGGCCACCTTCTTGCTATGTCTTCACATGGACTTTTGTCTGTGCGTGTGCAGAGAGAAACAGAGAGAGAACCCCCTTTCTCTTCTTATAAGGTCATCAGCCCTATTCAGTTAAGTCCCCACACTTAGGACCTCACTTAAAATTAATTACCTCCTAAATAGCCTATCTCCAAATATAGTCACCCTGGAAGTTAGGGCTTCAACATATGAATAGGGGGAAAAGAGGGGACACACTTTAGTCCATAAGACATGTACTTCATCACATATAAAGTAGGCACACGCACAGTTTCAGCCTTGCCTACAGCAAAATCTCTCCAGTGCCTCCTGTGCCCTCTGCTGCCCCTGGTAGGTTGTTGGCTTTCACTTTCAGGCGTGTTTTTTCAGAGTCCAAGATGGGTGCTACAGTTATAATGAACTCAGCCTCGGACATCTTCCTTGAGAGGCGGAAAGCGGGCAAATCTATGAGCTAGGCCTGAAAAACAATAGCAGCCCTCAGACTTCCCCTTATTTCTTCGTGGCCAGAACGGCTTCACGTGCTCATGGATAATCATATCACTGACAAAGGTAGATGTCCACGATTGGCGCATCGTAATCACTGTACATTTTCCTGGGACAAGGGAAGGGTGTCATTCTACAACACACAGGGTCCGATGGGCCACACGTACAGGAGGACAGAACTCACTTCCATCTTCCTCACCATGTGCTCTGGATCTTCTTCGTAACGTCGTCTTACTCCACGTAGTCCCTTTCGTTTTGGTCTTCCCCAGGATTTCTTTCTTGGGCTGCTATTCTCTCTACACTCTTTCCCCAGATAATCTCATTTATGTCCGCTATTTGCATTAGGACTTAAAGATTAAAGCCTCCCACGTATCCAAAGTCTTCCTGGCATGTTCACCAGGCTTTGCCACAGACATCTCAAAATCAACATATCAAAAAATGAAAACCATTGTTCTTGTCCCCAGTGCCACTCATGTTCCAGTTCTTTGGTATTTTCTCTGTTGTCTGGTGGCTGCATCCCACACCCATTCACCCAAACGAATAAGCCAGTCTCTCCTCTCAGGTGCCTTCTTCTTTCTACATCCATCTAGTTACCACTTCCTATTGTCTCTTTCGTAAATATCTCACAAATTTCCACCATTCTTTTCATCCCCGTTGCCCCTGCCTTCCCTCTTGTGGCCTCATTTTCTACCACATCCTTCTGTCTTATTACAATATTTATCAGTCCAGGACCTGCGTATATTAATGCACATCTTTGTTCATATATCCTTCATCACTACGAAACTTTAAGGTACAAGAGAGCTAGGGCCTTCTCTTTCACATATTTGTTCCCATTGCAGCTACAGCCACCTGTTACATAAGCCCTCATGGAACTAAGTTCACTTCAGCTCCTCCAACTCATAGACAGAAATAATGATGCAATATCCTTGCCCCAGGCTGTCTTTCTCACTTCAGCATAAGATCTGAACGAAGGACCTCTGTTGTTCACTCCTTTGTATCAAAACACCAAGTACAGTGCTTTCCATTAGTGATGACAGAAGCATTCAAAAAAACATTAGCGGGTTGGGGCTCCTGGGTGGCTCAGTCAGTTAAGCATCCGACTTCGGCTCAGGTTGCGATCTCGCAGTCTGTGGGTTCAAGCCCCGCGTCGGGCTCTGTGCAAACAGCTCAGAGCCTGGAGCCTGCTTTGGATTCTGTGTCTCCTCTCTCTGCCCCTCCCATGCTCGTGCTTTGTCTTTCAATAATAAATAAATATTTAAAAAATTTAAAACATTAGTAGATTAAATAACTCCTAAAAACAAAATGATATTTTACTATAGTTGTAGACTGACGTGGCATTATTTTATTTTTCCATTTGTATACAGTCTCTTTCTGTCTGCTTTGTGCATGGGCTCCCCAGAGTTGGTCACCATCAGAATGGTTGATTTTCTACAATGAAATCTTGGCTTAGTCAGATCAGGGCCATGGTGTCTTCTGGACCCCTTGTCTTATGATTCTGTGATTATAAGATTACTGAGAGAAGTAAGTTCTTTTTGACATAAATAAGCCCATTAATTTGGTGAGGGAAAGTGTAATCCCTGGTGATGTTTTGAACTAATTGGATCAAAAAATGTAAATAGCTTATTTTTAGCAAAATGGGGTAAATTGCAATCTTTCAAGGTTTCAAAGGTGTGATTTTCTTGTTGGAAAACACTATTTAAGAATAGTAATGTATTCTTTTGAATTTGGGTCAAAATTTGAAGGCATAGACTATAATTATATCAGAACTACTGATATAAGTTATTTTCTTTCTTCAATGAAATTTTATTTTGGCTCTTAAAATTATTAGTTTATTAATTAGTGTTAATTATTAAGCTAAATAACTAAAACTAAGGTGTGATTAAAATACTAAAAAACAACTGATCATACCACATTTAAACATATTTTGACTAAGTTGAGTGAAATTTGCTCTGCTTCTAAAAACACGTAAGTGACTTTCAGTTATGCAACCTGATGTAGCCACTCTGGAAAACAGTATGGAGTTTCTTTGAAAAGTTAAAAATAGAGCTACCCTACCATCCAGCAACTGCACTGCTAGGTATTTACCCAAAGAGTGCAAAAATACTGATTCAAAGGAATACATGCACCCTGATGTTTATAGCAGCATTATCTACAACAGGCAAATTACGGAAACGGTCCAAGTGTCCATCCACTGATGAATACATAAATAAGATGTGGTCTCTGTATGGGGGCAGGGGGTGTGTATCTATATAATGAATATTACTTAGCCATTACAAAGAACGCTATGGATGCAACTAGAGAGTATTATGCTGAGTGAAATAAGTCAATCAGAGAAAGACAAATACCATATGATTTCACTCGTGCGGAATTTAAGAAGCAAAACAGGGGCACTTGGGTGGTTCCATCAGTTAAGCACCTGACTCTTGGTTTCAGCTCAGGTCATGATGCCACAGTTTGTGAGTTCGAGCCCCATGTCAGGCTCCATGCTGACAGTGTGGAGCCTGCTTGGGATTCTCTCTCTTCCTATCTTTCTGCCCCTCCCCCACTCACTCTCTCTGTCTCTCTCAAAAATAAATAAATAAACTTTAAAAAAAAAAGGTAAGAAGCAAAACAAATGAGAAAAGGGGGAAAAAATGAGAGCAAGGCAAACCAAGAAACTATAGAGAGCAAACTGATGGTTACCGGGGGCGGGGGGCAGGGGGGAGGTTGGTGGGGAAATGGGTGAAGTAGGTGATGGGGATCATGGAGTGCACTTATGATGAGTATCAGCTGTTGTCCATACAACACCTGTGTTGTAACATCATATTGTTGTTGAATATGTTGAATATGAACTAATATAATGTTGAATCATCATATTGTACACCTGAAACTAATATTACACTGTATGTTAATTAATTGTAACTTAAATAAAAGCTTAAGAAAAGAAAAAAAATGATTTCTAATTTCCTTGTTACAAATAAAAACTAAATAAGTTATCCCTGTAGGTAAGTTCTTATTTTCACCCCATTATTGACATTCTTCTTAACTTGAGAGTTTCACACTTGAAATTAGCATCTTTACCCACAAATTGGCCCTTATATTTCCCAAGGTACAAGGAGCAACATCCTTTCTGATCTATTTAACAACATGGAAACCACATGTTAATCTCATGAGGTCAACAAACCAGACACAATTTCACAGATGAGGAAACTGTCGCCTTTATCCGATATCACATGATTATGAAGCAGCAGAACCAGGATAAGACTCAGTATTTTCTGATATTTTAGTCTAATGCTCTTTGACACTTGGCCACCATTCTGAACTAAAAAAAAATAAATAAATCACCCTCTGCTTTTTGTGAAAAAGCATTAGGACTGTACTTGGGATGTCCAGAGTATAAAATTTCTTGTAGAATTTTGATTACTTTTTTCTCTTTGCCATTTCAGTTTTGAAACAGCAAACCGTGGGAAGGCATCCAAGGTTTATACAGTGAAAATTTTACTTCTCAGGACTTGGGAAAGTCTAGCCAATATTTTCAAAATAGAAAAAAAAACCCTGTTCTTCATGTAATATTCATAAGACAAATGAATTTTTAAAACTTACAAAGATGGCTGAGTTATAACTTCACAAGGTATATTGCAAAACATGTTAGAGGTCTTCTGCTTGTGGCCCTCACTAAGTAACTTGTGTCAGGGGCGCCTGGGTGCCTTGGTCAGTTAAGCATCCGACTATGTCTCGGGTCATGACCTCACAGTTCATGAGTTCGAGCCCTGTGTTGAACTCTGAGCTGACAGCTCAGAGCCTGGAGCCTGCCTCACATTCTCTCTCTCTCTCTCTCTCTCTCTCTCTCTCTCTCTCTCTCTGCCCCTCTCCCGCCCACACCCTGTGTCTGTCTCTCAAAAATAAAGGTTGACAAAAATAAAAAATAAAAAAAAAAAACAACAATGTAACTCGTGTCAGACTAATCTTCTCATCAACTATAATGTTAGATAAAATACAGGAAATGATTATTTTGAGATGTTAGACAATAGGCAACACAGGTCTGCGATCCCAGAGAAAAGGAAACATAAGATGAAGTTATACCAGTTTGTGCCTGGAGGCACGCTGCGAATAGTAAGGGGAAGGAGTCAAAGAGAGTACAGTAATCTCACTGGGCTGAGTAGACAGATATCATAGCTCCAGGCTACTGAGGTGGCTGGACACTGGGGAGGGCAGGAATGGAGAGAAGAGACGCAGAAAACTCCAGAATTCTGCATATGGTTCCCCTTGGTCTTTGGTCCAATACCAAACTGTGTATGCATGGGGCAAGAATCTGTAAGATGAGGCAAAAAACAAGTACTGAAGAAAAATTACTGGGGAAATTTGACTTGAGCAACTGCTAGAACTCACCAAGCCTGGGAGATATTTGAGTCCTGACCAGGTGGAGTGGAGACACCTCGTAAAATAACCCTGACATTCAACAGAGACCCAGGAAAAGTCATGCTTATCTAGTTCCACAGTAAAAGCTACTCTAAAATTTTCCTAACAAATCTCTACAATAATCCTTGAAAGTGTCAAGCTTAATTACTTACCTCTCTGTAAGAGGTACGATACTCAATATCAATACGAATGATACTCAATATATTGTCTATTAAGAAAGAATATAAAAGCCAGCTCTTCAGCAACATAGCATCCATAGTATCTAGCATACAATAAACAATTAATAGACATTGTGAGGAAGCAGCAAAATGCGATACAGAACCAAAAGAAACGTCAGTCAATACAAAGTGTAAACAATTTATTTTTGGAAACATGGGATTAATCTCAACCTCTGAATGCTTAGAAAGTATGATACTTTTTGGGGGAAGGGACTACTTTCTAAAATATATAAAGTGATAAAGAGAAAAATCTTAAAGGAGGTCAGCCAAAGAAATGAGTTCATAAGCTAAACTTATTAGACACAAAGTAAGGCAGACTATATTAGATCGGCATCTTTAAAGTACTAAAAGGAAAAACAGAGACAAAAGGAAGAACAAACTCTAAAACCTTGTGAAAACATCTTTCAAAAATGAAGGAAAAATCAAGAAACTTTTAGACTAATCAATGCCACAAGAGTCTGCAACCAACAGACAGGCACTACAAGGTATATTAAGGGAAGTTCTTAGACTAAAACAAAATGATATTAGATGGAAATTAAGTCTACACAAAGGAATGGAGAATTACAAGAAAGGTAAATATGTAAACAAATAAAAATGAGTATTTTCTCTTTGTGAAAAAGTTTATTTATTTATTTATTTTTAGTAACATTCACACCCAATGTGGGTCTCAAACTCATGACCCCAAGATCAAGGGTCACATGTCCTTCTGACTGAGCCAGCACGTTGCCCCTGATTACTTTCTTCTTGCTTAATTACAGAAAGACGGAAGTATCCTATAAGTGTGTGTGTGTGTGTGTGTGTGTGTGTGTGTGTGTGTATATAAATACTTACACACATAATATGTTTTATACATAACATGTATTTATTTATTTATATTTCTGTAGACCATGATATGTCAAGGATATACCCAGGAAACGGAAGGGCAACTAGTTTAGAAAGAAAGAAAGAAAGAAAGAAAGAAAGAAAGAAAGAAAGAGGCAAAGCTACAAAAACTCACAGAGGGCATAAAATAGAATCATAAATAAAACTTGTTTCTTTTTTTTTTTTTTTTTAATTTTTTTTTTCAACATTTATTTATTTTTGGGACAGAGAGAGACAGAGCATGAACGGGGGAGGGGCAGAGAGAGAGGGAGACACAGAATCGGAAACAGGCTCCAGGCTCTGAGCCATCAGCCCAGAGCCTGACGTGGGGCTCGAACTCACGGACCGCAAGATCGTGACCTGGCTGAAGTCGGACGCTTAACCGACTGCGCCACCCAGGCGCCCCAATAAAACTTGTTTCAAAAGAAAGCAGGAAAGAGGAAAAAAGAACAAAGATCTAATGGGACAGAAAGAGTAAATACAAGATAACATATTTAAACACAATCATATTTATCTGATAATTACATTCAATGGGACTGACTCTAATTAAAGGAAAAAATGATCAGATTGGATTTTTTGTTTTCAAAAAAAGCAATATACTGTTGGGGGGCCTTGGTTCTCAGTTGGTTAAGCACCCAACTCTTGATTTCAGTTCAGGTCATGATCTCTCACCATTGTGAGATTGAGCCCTGCATTAGGCATGCAATGGGCGTGGAAACTTCTTAAGATTCTCTCACCCTCTTCTTCTGCTCCTGCCCCACCCCCCCCCACCCCCTTCCCTGTGCTCCGGCTCTCTGTCTCTCTTAAAAAAAAAAAAAAAAAAAAAAAAAAAAGCAATATGCTGCTTATGAAAGAGAAAAGGATGAAAAAGTATTTCACTGAAATATTCATCATAAGAATGCTGGGGTGCTATGTTAATATTAGATAAATTAGACCTTAGGACAAAAAAAAATATCAGAGATAAAGAGGGACACTTCATAATGGAAACATGATCATTTCATCAAGAAGCCATTAAAATCATAAACGTGGGGTGCCTGGGTGGCTCAGTCAGTGAAGCGTCTGACTCTTGATTTCGACTCAGGTCATAATCTCATGGGTTCGTGAGATCGAGCCCCAAATTGAGCTCTACACTGACAGCACGTAGCCTGCATGGGATTCTCTCTCTGCCACTCCCCCATTTATGTTCTCTCTTTCTCAAAATAAATAAACTTTAAAATGATAAGTGTGTATACCCCTAAACAGAGAAATCCTAAATATACAATGAAAAACCTAATGGAGCAGAAGGGAGAAATAGAAAATTGCACACTTAAAGTTTTAGATTTCAAACCTCCTTTGTCAGAGGTAGACAGAATAAGTATATAAAACATGCCATGTGCATGCAGTAGATTTAAATAGTACTATCAACTAACCTCACTTGCACAATACCCTTTTCCTCCCCGGCGATCATGAAGCATTTATCAATATAGACCATATGTTGGGCCATAAGACAAGCTACAATAAATCTCAATCAAAACCATACAGGGTATATTCTTTGACAGCAAAGTAGTTAAATTATAAAATGATTTAAAAATAGATACCAGAAAATCCCCAAATATTTGGAAATTAAGAAACCTATGTCTTAAGACCTGGGTAAAAGAAGAAGTAGAAAATATTCTTAAATGAATGATAAGGAAAATACCACATATCCAAATTTGTGGGATGCGGTGTTTGGGGGGAATTCTATATTCCTACATACTTATATAAAAAAGAGGAAGGGATTAAAATCAACAGCCATTGCTTTCATTGAGAATCTAGGGAAACATCCTAATTAGACTGATAAGAATAGAGAAAACATGAGTTACCAATAACAAGAATGAAAGAGAAGATATTGATAATGATCTATAGACATTAAAAGAATAATAAAGTTTATGAACTACTTTATATCAATATATTTAGCAATTTAGATCAAAGGGCAAAGTACTTGAAAGCCGCGAATTACTAAAACTGACATAAGAGGTAATAGAAAATCTATTTTCTATCTTCTATTCTAAAATCTATTTTCTATTCTAAATCCAGACAGGGTGCCTGGGTGGCTCAGTTGGTTAAGCGTCTGACGTTGGCTAAGGTCATGACCTCATGGCTTGCGAGTGTGAGCCCTGCATCAGGCTCTGTGCTGACAGCTCAGAATCTAGAGCCTGCTTCAGATTCTGTGACTCCCTCTCTCTGCTCCTCCCCTGCTCATGCTCTGTCTCTGTCTCTTTCTCTCTCAAAAATAAATCAACATTAAAAAATATCTGAATAGACTTACAATAATTAAAGATATGTATTTGTATTCAAAAACCTTCCCAAAGAAAACTCCAGGCCCAGATGGCTTCACTCATGGATTCTACCAAAGAAGAAATAATATCCATTTTATAAAATGTATTAGAGCTCAAAATACGGTTTTTATCTTTACTGTTTGATTTTTTAAAAATGTTTATTTATGGGGGCACCTGGGTGGCTCAGTCGGTTGAGCGTCTGACTTCGGCTCAGGACACGATCTCGCGGTCTGTGAGTTCGAGCCCCGCGTCAGGCTCTGTGCTGACAGCTCAGAGCCTGGAGCCTGCTTCGGATTCTGTGTCTCCCTCTCTCTCTGCCCCTCCCCTGCTCGTGCTCTGTCTCTCTCTCTCTGTCAAAAATAAATAAACATTAAAAAATATATAAAAAAATGTTTATTTATGTATTTTGAGAGAGAGAGAGAGCATGAGTATGCCAGTGGGGGAGGAACAAAGGGGGGGGGGGGGAGAGAGAATCCCAACCAGGCTCCACGCTGTCAGCACAGAGCCCCATGCAGGCTCAGTCCCGTGAACCATGAGATCATGACCTGAGCTGAAATCAAGAGTCGGATGTTCAATGAACTGAGCCACCCAGGCACCCTTACCCTTTGATTTTTAAGAGTAGCACTAGTTTTAGAGACTGGCCTCATGTCTAAATGGTATAACTATCATAAAAAATCTTAAAAGTTGCGTTGAGGAAATAGAACTAAATCAGAACAAACAAACAAACAAAAAAATCCAAGTCAGAAGCATCAATGCATGTGATTCCTTCCTGAGCTGGGCAGTGCTGAAGCCATCAAGTTGGAGAGTTCAGACACGGTTCACCGTTTTCTGTCACGGTCATCCTGTGTAGAGTTGAAGCTACTTAACCCTAGTTACTCCTTCATTTTTCTGTTCCCTTTCATATGAGTTATCGAAACTTGCTGTTTCTACTTCTTCTTCTCTCATTCCCAGCAAAGAGGCATGTAACTCAGCCTGGATATTGGGGGAAGAAGCCAAGGAAGCTTCTGTGAAGAGGTGATGCCTATGCTAAGCCCTATAGGATGCACATGTGTTATATGCAGAAGGAGCTGGCAAAGAAGCCAGGAAGGGCAGCATGACCAATGGCATAAAAGTGAGAAAGCTGGCCTGTTAAAGAACTACAACAGGTTCTTTCGTATTGGACCAAAGACAATAGGGGTAATAGGAGGGGCAAGTCCGAGACCACATCCTGAATGTGATATGCTCTTGAGGATTTTATCTTCAAAAATAGGAGGCTTTTGCAGGATTGCAAACATGATGAATTTTGCACTGTAGAAAGAATACTCTAGTAGTGCATTGGAAGCGGGGGGTAGACCTGTTCCTCAAACATGGCAATAGTTCGGCGCAAGACGATGAGAGCCTAATGCAAGCTAGAGATGGTGCAAAGACAGAGAAGGTGATATTTGATACAGGAACAGAATCCCTGAGACTCAATGACTGATCAGATGTCAGGGGTGAGGGAGAGGGAGCAGTCTAAGTGATTCCAAGTCCTCCCGTTTAGGTGGCTGTGTAGGTAGTGGGTCTTTCACTAAGACAGGGATCCTGGTAGGAGACTGGGTAGCTTCCATGCTTGTACTTGTGAACAGAGGTGGTTCGAGGTGAAATGTGGAGGTCTGGTAGGCATTTATACGTATCTTTTTTTTTTCCAAGGTTTTATTTTTGAGAGAGAAAGAGCACAGGCCAGGGAGGGGCACAGAGAGGGGGACAAAGGATCCAAAGCAGGCTCTGAGCTGACAGTAGAGAGTCCAATGCAGGGCTCAAACTCACGAACCATGAGTCATGACCTGAGCCGAGGTCAGACACTCAACTGACGGAGCCACCCAGGTGCCCCTATATGTATCTTGCACTCAAGAGAGATGACTGGAAACTGGCATTTGTGTTTGATGGGCACGTGAGTTAAATGTGCAACCACGGCACACATAAAATGAGAAGTAAGACAAATGTGGCTGTTGAAACCACATGAATAGACAAGATCTCTACGATATAGAAAAGGATATGCTATAAAAAGAGCCAAAGGGGGATTTTCATTTTATATTTATGAATTTATAATTTCCGTGTAAGCCAACAACCTTCCTTATTCCAGATCCAACTTGTACATACCTAACGTCTGACAGTAATTTCAAGGATGACTTCTTTTAGTAACAAAGGAAACTATTTGAACAACAATAAAAAAGTTGGCGGTGAATGTATCTAGACTATAAAATATCAGGGGAAAGCATTCAACGTACGTGTCCCAATGATGGTGGCGCTGTTCGTTCAGCAAGGATCCATCTTCCTTCAGCCCGTGAATTTTAGAATAGGCTCCCTCTCCTCTACAAATGCCACCCCCAACGCCTTGTCCTTCCCCTTTCCTGCTGCCATAGTGATACTGCATAAAGTTCTTTAAAGCTGGAATGCAAGCTTATCCACTCTTCAACCAGACACCTGATGGTAACAGACACCGACAATGATCTGACGGTAAAGCCAGAGCGGGGATTGCCGTGAAACGCTTGACGCTTGCCTTGTGTCCCCTTGGTTGGGCAGTTTTCTAATATTTGCAAAGGTAAGACATCTTTCTATTCTTTTTCTCGAAAAGTTCCCCCCAGATTATACGAGGTGCAGCCCTCTTGTACCAACCCGGGAAAATGACTACAAGTCAAATGTTACAGACCACACGTTAATCAAATCAAACAAATATTTTTAAATTCGTTAAAGAAAATTAATAAATTTAGGAACGGATCCCCACACTCAGGTCTTCTGACATCGAGGCCCATGGCCTTGCCACTGTGGCAGGAGCTCCCCATTCTGGCTGCCCTTGTGAATGACCCAACTGCTCATCAAGGGTTGAGAATCACCATCTTACACCCACCTCTGTTAACATTTCCTATAGTTGAATAAAGCGTTTACAATGCCAAAAATACTTTCTCCAAAGGCAAAACAGGAGAACAAAGAAATGGAATCTTTGCATTTCTTTTTTACGTAACCAGTTCACCGATGATTCAAATGTGCCAAGTATGACCATTCATTCATACAAAGAAAGCTGTTTTTTCTTATCTGAAGAAATTGTAATGCAACAAACCATTTATATTTGTTCTGCCATCGGTTGTCGATAATTTTTCTGACTTGGAACACATAATTAAGTATCCAGCCACTCTTTGTTGTAATCTGTATACGTTTGAATCAAATTATTTCTTATTCAGGTTTTACTCAATTGCCCTGTGGGCCTTCAGCAAAGGACCACCAACCCCGCTGGCGTCTTCACCTCACTGGTCCATGGTCTGTTGCCCTACGTTCTAGGTAAGAAGTAATTCCTTCAACAGGGGAGCTTTTATAAACTGCCATTCCCTTCTTCAAGCCTTAACCTCCCTTATGAAAATTATTCTTTCAACCAACCTTTTCAACAGATTCCATCTCTAACAAGGGGCAGAGAAGCAAGAGCACTTATACGTGAGAGAAATTACATGAATACAACGTTTTCAAATTCCTCTGGGATTCTTAGAGCAGTTGGCTTTTGTTTTGTTACCCTATTTATCCATTTAAATAAAGTGGCATTTCTTACCTTCCGTGTGCAATTTTGTTTTCCTTTTAGGCAACTCAAAGGAATCTGTGATGTAGTTAACAGTGTAACTAAATGAAAGGCCTGGATTTTGGTCCCAGTGGGAGAGCTGTGTAAAATTGGCCAAGGTGCTTAAACTCTCTGAAGGTCAACTTTTTCTTCTGTAAAATTGGAATATAAACATGCATCCTGTCTAATTCATGCAGTTGGTAAATGACCAAATCTAATATTTCTACCATGTTTTATTTGACAGGGAGATATTTGCTCTCAGGGGTCTTTGATTACAAAATCTTTGACTGAATACCTTCAAACTTTGCAAGCTATGTCCTGATGTATATTCCAAATAAACAATCTACTTGACTAAGTGTTTCACTTGGATGTTGTAAACCACAAGAGGCCTGATGTCTTTCTTCACTAATTAGAGACGATTATATACATTTAAAAATTCCTTTCATTTAGAAAACGTCTCCTGGAAAGATATGTATTACCATAATTTAAGAATAGGATGCTTCTGAAGGGTTTAAAATCTGATTGACATTGAATGATTTCAAGAACCACTACTAATTACTTGATATGCGTATCTATAAAATGATTTCCTTATGTAATACTATTTCTCAAAGGTAGTTGAGGCAATATCTCCAAATGTGTGATAATAAAAACCACAGCAAAGGCTAAATGCACATTCCAACACTAGAGCAAAGACTAATATTCATTTGGTGACTGAATGGGGCAGGAAACACAGATATTGTCTGGTAGACAAAATCTCTCATTTGACAGATAATGAACCCGAGGTTAAGTGGGTTTGTAAAGAAGATGTCTTGGTGTAGAATTGCGACCAGGACTTAAGTCCCTTAAATCAAAATGTAGGACTATGTTAACTACTCCACATTTAACCATGGAGCCATTTCCCCAGATTCTCAAGCTAAAATAGCAAATATTAAAAATTGCAGGGGGTGGAGAGAGAACATATTCAAAATATAGGGGGCAAAGTATTTAGATATTTATCAAAATTTACCAAAGATTTCCATTTTACAGTGTGATGTCATATGAGAGAGGCTCATTTACTATAAACCTGAGTACTTGATTCTAGCATAGATTTTTCAATTAGACTATTAGAGCCTAGTTAAAACAGATTTAATTTAGATGCTTACTCATATTTGCAGTACTGAACTTAAGTTGGGATTTAATTATAGGAAGCATTATACTAAATTAATCTCATTGGAGTTCATTTCATTATTCTTATGCAGCAAATTTCAAAAAAAATTAACTTAAAGAAAAAAAAACCAGAACAATCTCATATAAACTCTTTCCCAGTGGATCGATCCACTTTAAAATCCACTAAACAGCCTGATGAGGCAAACATTTTCCCTTATTCAGGCCAGGCAGTTAGGTGCACATTTTCAGAGTAATGATTACCAAGATGTTAGCATCATTAAATATTGTCAATTCTGCAAAATTACATTTAGGGTGTTCTGGACATTTTTAATCTGGACAAAATATAAAGCAGGGGAAATCACCTAGAAAATTTAGCAGAGATAATCTTGTCTTTGACGCTGGAGTGGGGGAAGAGGCATTATATGCTATGGCCTGACCCTGCAGCTGTTCCCAAATTCTTATGTGGCAGTTGCAAATAGAAATGCTTTCCTCATAAATATTTAACTCCAAGGTTATGGCCCTTTCTTTGAGAAGTAGACTTCATCCCAGTTGCTCACTCTTAAGAGAGAATTGCAGTAGGAGGATGAATACTTGCATATCAAAATAGAACATGTTTTTTTCTGATAAAGAAAATAGTTCCCAAACATCATGATGGTAAGAGAGCGTGATTATGCCTAAGTCCAAGCTGTATCCCTAACTAGTGTTGGGGAATCCCTCTACCCTCCCTGGGACTCCATTTCCTCCTGTGTAAGATGAGGATCCCTATGGCCCATACTATGCCAACTTTGCATCCTCCCAAATGTTCAACATCATGGCTCAGAACAGGCTGCTGGCTCTTCACCAAAGGCTAAGGTTACACCAGAAGTCAATATTTTATTTTGTTAAATTCAGCGCAACAACCCTTTCTCTGTGAATGAATACATGAATGAATGAACGAACGAACGAACGAATGAATGAAGTATGAATAATGACATTTATGGAGGAGACAAGGGAAGAGAGGGCTGGATATGTGTTCATTCATTATCAGAGTGGCTAATAACCTAGATAACCACAAGGTGTGTCAGATTCAATGGAGTAAATGAAAAGCATATCTTCTAGGGAAAAAAATTCCCATTTGAGATAAATTATTTTTGTGGGATATATTGCTTGCTGCTCTCTTTCTATTCTATAGACACAGAAAGAACAAGCTATACTTTCACATAAAATCCACTCAGAAAACAAAACTGATGAATTCTGAGCAGTGTGACAAGAGGGCTTGAACTTTCTCTAGTAGGAGATTTCTGGTGAGTTTCCGTCCATTCTTTAGAGACGGATCGTCCATTGCAATCACTATGGTGTCTTCTAGAAAGAACATGGGACCAGGAGATGGGAAGGCTGGATTTGTACCCCCCGAAGGAAGGGGCCACATATTTCTTGTTTTACTTTGCATTCCAGCTCAGTGCCTGGCATATAGTGTATCCTTGACAATGAGGTAACTTCTATTGTTGGTTCTACTGTGTCCTGAATAAGTGTCTCCTGGTCCAGAGCACTTCCAAAAGCAAACACTGAGGCAGAGCTGTGTGTTGAGGCCTCCTCAGGAGGTACAACCCCAAGGCCTTCAGAAAGAGAGGAAAACAGAAAGCAAAATGAAGGTGATACATATGCTACTGAGCCAGCTACAGCTGCTGATTAAGAAGCCGCTGGTTCCTAGCCCAGGACACCAGCCAGATGGGCCATGTAGAAGTCCTGAGCCTCAGGACCATCTATGAGGGGAGAGGAGTTTGTTTTCCAGTGCCTACCTGTGTCTCATCCCCTGGGGCACTGACTCCCACACACTGCTGTCTGACCCTGCTAGGCAGCTGCTGGAGGGCCCGCTGCATTGCCTATGGCACAGTGCTCGCCTGAGCCCAGAAGCGCTGGGAGGAGGTACAGCCTATGGCCAAGCTGGGTTGAGCTTTGGCATAAGAGCGGCTCTTCCTTTGGAGGCATCATGGAGGCCGTGCCAAAGGCCAACACTCCCAGAGCACCCACGCCTCTGGGCTTAGAGGGTCCATGCATCTCTCCACTGAACAAATGGCCAAGATGCAGGAGGCAGGAAAAGCTAAGTGAATCTGGGGAGGTGATAAACTGGGTCAAGAACAGTGTAGCATCTTAGAAAAGTACTTGACTCAAGGCTCAGCATCAACTCTAAAATGGTGGTCGTATGTATGCCCTCACATATCATAAAGGTGTCATGAGGATAAAATGAGAAATAAGAAACTACCATCTTCTCATCACTCCTCCTCCTTCTCTTGAATCTGCCCCATGAACCTGTGGAGAAAGAAGGCACCCACCCTATCTATCATTAGGAGATGCTAAAAAAAAAAAAAGGTCACACAGCCAAAGCACTATCGCCAACCTCCAGTAGGCCCTCCTCACTGACACTTAGCCCTGGTGCTTTTCCCCATTGAGCTTCCTCTCCCTTTGCATCTTTCCTCACCTCTTCCCCCACTCTCTGCTCTCAGTGCCCACCCTCCCCCCTCCCCCCCCCCCCCCCCCCCCCCGCCAGGACACAACAGGTTTGGTAAGCCCTGAAGTTTGTACAGTATTAAGAGTCCCTTTTAAGAAAAACATTACAAACTTAAAATTTAGTCTGAAAGTGAAGATTTATTTCCATTTTTTTTAATGTTTATTTATTTTTGAGACAGAGAGAGACAGAGAATGAACGGGGGAGGGGCAGAGAGAGAGGGAAACACAGAATCCGAAGCAGGCTCCAGGCTATGAGCTGTCAGCACAGAGCCTGACACGGGGCTCGAACCTACGAACTGTGAGATCAGGACCTGAGCCGAAGTCAGACGCTTAACTGATTGAGCCACCCAGGGGCCCCAGAAGGTGAATATTTGTTTCAAATGAGCAAAGAAAACACACCAAATACTAGAGACTTGGGAATCCGGGTCCTTTTTCTTTTGAGATCTCTTTGCACAACTTACCAGAAATGGTAACTGATTACAACTTGGTTGGTCTTCCTAACCTGGAATACCCAACAGCAGTGTTTTCTCAAACCTCAAAGAACCTATGAACATCTGGGGAACTTGGCAAAATGTAGATCCATTTAGGATTCAGTAGGTCTGGATGGGCTCCGAGTTCTACATATTTGACAATCCCCAGGACATGGTCAGGTGATACTGGTATGGCTCAGTCACAAACCATACTTCAAGTAGCAAGGCTCCTAACTCTCGGCATTAGCTGGGGCAGGTACAAGTGAAGGTTCTGGAAGCTCAAATCTCATTAACTTCATTGTCTTCAGGTGTGACTCCTCCTCTGCCACTGCCCAAGGGGCAGTTCAAAATGTCAGCATAGGTGTTAAGAAAGTGAATCACTCTAGCAACTGGGTAAAAGATCTTTTCCAATTCTTGCTTTCAACACAAGTGAAGGGAGAAACCAATCCTTCTGTCAATGAATAGATTATGGGAAATGTTGTTTGATACACACACTCTGATTTTTACCATGTAACTCAAAAGCACTGGGAGGAGGTACAGCCTATGATTAAGCCGGATTGAGCTTTAGTATAAGAGTAGCTCTTCCTCTGGAGGCATCATGGGGACCATTTAAAGAATTTGGTGGTATTGCTAGAAAAAAAGTCCTTCCATTCTTGTCTACTTATTTCTGTGAAAAGGTTTCTCAAGAGTTATATTAACAAAAGTGAAAAACGGGAAAAGTATTGGTGCAGAACTCTGCCTCATTCTCACAAAAAAATACTGAACCAGGGATACTTAAACTACTTGAAGAAAAACCTTTGCCATCTGTCTCATTATCAGATACATTTCCACTAGCTTTTATACACTTAACAATGATGTATTGAATTTTAGATTGCATTATATTGTTTTGACCAACTGTATGAAAATGTGAAAAAGAAATCAATCCAGGGAGCTCCCTGCGTGGCTCAGTTGGTTAATCATTTGGCTCTTGATATTGGCTCAGGTCATGATCTCCAGGTGGTGAGATCATGCCCTGCGATGGGCTCTACACTGTCAGCTGTGATACTTGGGATTCGCTCTCTCCCTCTCTCTCTGCCCCTCTCCCAATCACATGTGCTCACTCGTTCTCTCTCTCTCTCTCTCTCTCTCTCTCTCTCTCTCTCTCTCTCTCTCTCTCAATAAAATAAACATGAAAAAAGAAAGGAAGAAATCAATCCAAAAGAAAAATATTTACTACTTCAAAGTTTATGGTCATAGGCCTTTTTTAAAATTTAATGTCAATGTCTTTATTTTATTGCAAAGACTGCTAAAAAAAAAAGATTGCTAAACATAATGATATATTATGATAAAATTCTATAGAAGAAATCAAATGACAATAAGATTATACAGGGAAAGAACAGCATAAAATTTCCAACTTGTTCATGAATATTTCAAGTGAATTACTGAATATCAAATTGCGATTGCATGCTGATTCCACTAGGTATATTTTAAAGGACCGTACAATAGTTTTATCTTAAAATTTCAATTATTACAATATGCCTGTGATATTGTGGTTTATAATAAGAAATCTATATTTGGTATTCATCACCATTTCTGGCACACAGCTCCTAAGACCCTTGGAATTTCCTAAGTGAAAGAGTGATAGATGTGCCTTTTATGTTCATGAGGTGGCTATTGGAACCCACCTAATGATAGGGACTGGTTGCTAGGAGCACCGTGTGAACAGAGGGTTGGAATTTGCAGTCCCACCTACCCACCCCCAACCTCCAGGGAGAGGAGAGAAGTTAGAGATTGAGTTCAATCACCAATGGCCAATGACTTAATCACTCATGCCCATGTAATGAGGCCTCCGTAAAAACCCTCACCCCCTCCACATGCTGAAATTGAATACAAGACCCAAAAGAATGCATAGATAGATATAGATATAGGTATTATTTAAAATTATGATGTGAAAGGTTGTTAACATACAACTGTCATGGAGGTACACATTTCCCAAAACTTGTCAGAGCTTCTGTAAGCATAGGAGGTTTGGGGGTCACAGTTCTTGGAAAGCTGCCCCCACCTCTCATCTCCTGCAGTTTATCCCCCACGGCAGTCTGGCTCTGCTTATCTTCGGCAAAGCCACTCTTGCTAAGTCACCAATGCTTGGCACTTTATGAATCAAATAGACACCAGCCATATTGGATTAAGGGCCCACCCAACTCCAGGATGACCTCATCTTCATCTGTAATGACCCCATTTCTAAGTAAAATCATATTCCGAAGTAGTGCGCCTTAGGACTTCAACATATATTTTTCAGGGGACACAGTGCACACAAATAATGACTGAGTTTTCTTTGATAAACTCTCAAAACCCACTCTCTCCTCTTGACTCTCCAGGTCCTCCTACCTCACTGGCCCCTCAGCCTGTCTCGTTTGCTGGCTCTTCCTCCTCCAGCTGACCCCTCAGGGTAGGGTGCCAAGGCCCCCATTCTGAGCTCACATCTCGTTCACAATATCTCCTCATGGAGGTCATCCATATCTAATACTTTGCATCCCCGCACCGCTAAGTCTTACCCTGCCCTCTCTGCTGAGCCCCAGACCCAACACCCAATTGTCTACTTAACATAGCCTCTGCCTATCTCACAGACATCTCTAACCTAGTGCTTCCCAAGTTAACCTCCCCATCCCTGCTCTCATCTGTTCTCCCTCTAGTTCTCTGTGTCTCAATAAATGCCACCCAAATACCCCCAAATGCTCATGCCAGTAATCTAATAATCATCTGGGGGATCTTCCTCCTTAAAATATATCTCAAGAGCATTCTTGGTTCCCCTTGTCAATTGGTTCCCCTTGCCAATTCCCTAATCCAAGCTACTATCATCACTCTGCTGCAAACTGCATTTTGGTTAAAATCCAAAGTCTATTCAAAGCCTTCAAGATCCCACATGTCATAATTAATTATTTAGACAAACGCACCTGTGTGAAACGTCACTCTTAACTATATTTGATTAAAGCACAGACATTATGAAGTTAAAAGCTTACTTGTAGATGTCAGTCCACTAGAAATGATAGCTCCAGTTATTAAACTTGTATAGTCCCATTGGACACTAACCAATTTTGTAGCCATTAGAACATTTATTTCTGCATTCCTCTGAATTTCTGGTGACATAAATCCCTGTTCCAGGAATTCTTCTTTCAATTAGTCCTATGATCCTGCCGGTTCCTTCATTGATTAACAAGAGTAAAACTTTTGGCATGTGCTCTTTCTGTATTTGAAAGCAGGTAATGTTTTTAACTTTCCCCAAATGGGACTTTGCTTGGAGATGGTCGAACATGTCCAGGTAGACTCTGTGCCAGAACAAATTAAACCGTGCTATCCAAGAAGTGTTTCTCATAGGTTCATCTTTTCTAGGACCCAGAGGGATTCTCCAGCACACTAGAACATTTACTTTTGCTAACTCTGTTTCTTTCTTTTTGTAACTTGATGCTGAGCCCTTCCTTTTGCTTTTGGATCTTGGCCAAATTTGGTTCTGGTTCTGGTTTGTGTGGGAAGCTGCAAACTCTTTGTCCAAGTGGCTATGACTTCATACATAGCAGATAAGTTACCAGCAGCAGCAGCAGCAGCAGCATTAGGAGAATGATGGCTGGGAATCTGGTTTAATGGTTTGGCAATTTAGTCAGGTGTGTTGGTTGAACTGGTGAAAAACAACAGAGTATCCAATTTGTTAGTCTTTTCTTTATCCTTGCCGATATGTGATCTCGGGTGAAGAATGGTTCTTTGAGAGCAAGACAGGTGAGGCGTCATGTGTCTGTGTTCACTCTGACCTGTGGGACCTTGAACTACATTCTCTTTGGATACCTGTGTGTCTGAACCTGGAAAAGGTCTCTACCTCTCCATAAATATTCTCCTACCACTAGAGGTTATTATTAAATTAGATTATAACACCTCTTAAAGAACTTCTGTTTGGCTTATGGAAATAAATATGTATTTACATGTCAATAATTTGCCAAAATTTTCAGAAAATAAAGAAACTCAGTTTCTAATACTTTTATTATGCTAGCCTTTTTAAGTAAAACTAAACAAAAGAAACCACTGGCTCAGAAGCTTCTTTTAAAAAGGAATTCAGGTTCCCATATTTAAAGTGAATTTTAGACAAGTCAGACTTATTTAATGATTTTGATTAAAAAAAAAAACAAGTAACATCAACTATATATCTTTTCTTTGATATCAGTGTGGCATGTTACCAGTGAAGCACATTATACAAACCATATGGGGTTTTTTTTATTTGTTTTTTTAAGAGCTTAGTTAATCTGATTCCTTAAATGATTTATATCGGTTTATTGATCAGATAACTAACATCTGTATAATGTTTAGCAATGTAAAAAACATAAAATTGTGTATTCAACTAAATTAAAACATGACTCTAACAGTTTTGTAAAAGTAACTTTAAAAGTAGTATCTAAGGTACTTAGATAATTTTTCATCCTAGACTACAATTAAATTAAGTTAATTAATGGAGAATGTTTGGGTATCAAGATAATTTCTATGTGAAATAAAATACTGAAACATAGTTAACTAAGCTACACACACACACGCACACACACATGCCAAATACACACATCCCATAACGTATATATCAACACACTCCGAAAGTATAGCCATTCTATAGCTTAGAAAAACCAAGACCAAAAGTGTACTTAGTCAGAATATCCAGGACTCTCTCTAGTGCAGAAGGAGGAAACTTCATGAAAACAGATGGCTAATTCAAGATTCTCAGAATAAGAATTAATTATAAAGGAGTGAATGAATTAATGAGTCTGTAGCATTAGTATTGATGTTAATGTTCCATTTTCTCATGGATGTATAATAGAGTTTGTTCTCTTTCTTTAATAAAGTTTGTCACCTTTCTGCTAGAGATACTCCCTCCCCCCAACCCATCCCCCTTCCTATCTCCAAAACACTTGCCCTTGTTTGCCTCACTGTCCATTCATAATACCAAATGGCCAGTAGATAACTGACTAAGACACAGACTCAAGAGTACCTAAGTTTGGGCTACCCAATTGCTGAGTTTCTATCCAGAACCTTGCTCTCTGGGTTGGCTTATTTCCAAAGCCAAATGTCTTTGTAGTATGTTGATTATTGTCTAACTGACCTTCTCCTGAAAAAGGGAGAATGTATTTTGGAAAAAAAAAAAGTTTTTAACTTTTCCATAACTTTGATACAGAAACAAAATTTATTTCAAATTAAATAATTTACAGAAAACCTTTCTTTTGATGAATATTCAAATTTATTGGTAAGACGATCATCATAGTAAGCCATTTTAATGGCAAAGCAGAAAGTGCCTGCTACTTTTTCCATATTTCCTATACGAATATTCCAGTCTCACATTTATTTTTTCTAAAACTCTTGTTGCCTTCCTATCAGCCCCTCTTCACCCCCTAATACATCCAAGCATTTGACCTGCCTTTTGGCATCTGCAACCAAGATAGCAGTGTACCTGTTTCCCTTTAATCTCTACTCCTACTGCTGCTAACCTAGTCTAGGCCAGAGTTACATCTATACTGTGACATTATCCTAACCCATCTGCCCGACTCCAGTGCTATCGCTCCTTTAACCTAGCTTTCCTCACCCCATTCCCAAAAATCTGCAGCCTTAATTATGTACACAAAACCCATCTACAGTCACGTAACTACTCTGCTCACAGAATAAAACTCAAATCCTATCTTGGAACTTAAGACCTCCTACCATCTGGCCCAACCTTCATCTTCCCTTGTTTATAGGTTTTATAGATTCCGCACACTTTCCAAACGTTCTGCTTCTGTTCGCAGAGTTCCCTTTGCTTAGAAAGCCCTTCTTTTCTCCTACCCACACCCCATCTGTGTTTTTGCGTGTTTAAACTATTTCTTGTCCACAGCTTTCTCTAAGAGTGTTTTCTGATCCTTCTTGTGTCTGTTAAGAAAAATGGTCTAAAACTTTACATCGAAACATTCCTAGAAACATTAACTTAACCTTCTCCTCTGTGTGTGATCATTTACTGCCCTTGCTTTCTACTTGGTGTCAGTGGATTCCTTTGAGTCAGTAATGTCTCTACACTGATAAGTTTTAACTCTTGTAAGAGGATTTTTTTTTTCAACGTTTATTTATTTTTGGGACAGAGAGAGACAGAGCATGAACGGGGGAGGGGCAGAGAGAGAGGGAGACACAGAATCGGAAACAGGCTCCAGGCTCCGAGCCATCAGCCCAGAGCCCGACGCGGGGCTCAAACTCACGGACCGCGAGATCGTGACCTGGCTGAAGTCGGACGCTTAACCGACTGCGCCACCCAGGCACCCCAAGAGAATTTTAATACTTTGTCCTGTTTCCCCTTTTCTCAACTGATTTTTCTTGGGATTCAGGATTTAGAATAACATCCCCAAGAAATGTCACTTTGGAACTCCCATATGAAAACACTACTTCCAAAGTCACATATAATAGGCTCATATAAAGATTATTTAATTATCTCAGGGAATTCCTGCATTTGAATTTGCTATTTACTATTAATTAAGAATCTTCGACTGTGTGGAATTACTATTTACTTGCAGATTTTATTCTGGAAGAAAACATAATCTTCGAGGTTATGATTTTATTGCCCTATAGGACATTAGCTAATTTTGTACCTAACCTACCCGTCATATTTTAACATTCTTTTCTCAAAGTGCCAATAAATACCCAATTCCTCAAAATGATCTTTGGACCAGCTTTATCATTTTAATAGTTCTTTCACTAATGAGTTAATAAAACTCTGACTCATGTCATTCTCTATTTGCATGAGACTCATGTTTTTAACTTTTTAAAAAATTATACTTTAACACTATCATTGGGAAGTACTTTCTATGACTCCTCTTGATTTGCATAAAATATCCCTTACTTATAGTTTTCTCTGTCGTCTATTTTATTAAACTGTCAGCTCCTGGAGGTCAGGGAGGGCCTGAATTCTCTAGAGATTGCACATGGTACCTTGTAAATGGTAGATGCCCAATAAATACCTGTTAAATATAAGAAGTATAAATGAAAAACTATTATATAAAGTATCTTAGGAAATCATTTTAATTGGCAAAATTGTTTTTCTCATATCTTGTTCAAACACATAGATTCCTTCCACATATTTAATTAGAAACAACATTTCAGATGCTGTTAATTAGCATGTTAACTTTGACATATTCTTTTAATTTCCAAAAGTTGTCTAAGCAGCTATAATTATCACTAAGGGAAAAAGACCAGTATGTTCACGATCATGTTTTTAATATTTGTTCTTATAAATACTTGGGTAACTCAAAACAAATGATTAAAATAGTTAAATATTCATTGAAAGCAAATTGGAAAATTTCCAATATAACGTTGGTATAACAAAACAAATATTCCTTATTAATATATAAAAATACTTAAGGCAATAATTTTACGTCTTAGGTTTTTGTTTTTGTTTAATTTCCACCAAGTTCTTGAGGCATGAGACCATCTGCGTCAACATAACTCAGCCATTAGGACTGAAAACTGAGACCGTCTATATTAATATGACCTGATTGTTCCAGGTAATTTATACCTTGGAAGAGAAAGACTGGAAACCAATAATTAACCTCACCATTTGTTTCAGGAAATGCTTACAAGTCAATTTATCAAGGCAGACAGTTTGCTCATCTGGGCAAACAGCTCTCCTGTCAGAACAAAGATTTCCTTCCCTATTCAAAGAGCTTGCTCATCAGAACCTTGCTTTGCCATATATGTTCACCACACCTAAATTTTTATGTCATTGGCCTCACCCAGTCCCTGCTTTGAAAGACCCATTTTAAACATTTGGCCCAGACCTCAAAATCCCTTCGGAAGAAATCCTTCCCTAACTTCCTCCAAGATAAGGTGACAATCTCCTTTGCGGCGGGAAGTTTAGTGAACTCAGCTTTGCTTAATCAACCGGTCTTTGGGCAGAAGTTATTTTACATGCTGTAATCAAAGGTCACCAGAGAACTATCTAGCACCTAAAAAGCCAGTGTTGTATCAAACATTACGACAGTTTTCAAATTATCCTGTTGTTACTTTTCAAATTATTCTGCTGTGACTCATTGGCCGATACTGAATACTGCATGTTAAAGATAGAGTTAGGCCACTCGAGGATACTTGAAATTTATAGATAATAATGCTACAGAAATGTAATCAGAACAGTGCTAGGCAAGTGGCAGGTCTTCCTTATGCCTCTCCACCACCATGCAATGCCTCCCATAGAGAAGATGGAAACACGAATGAGTTTGAAATGGTTGGACACTACACAATGCTTACTGCTCAGAATTGGCTCCAGACAAAATTTTAGAATAAAGAGTTTGTCTTTGATATTTCAACTTTCTCTTCTTTATGGTTTGTTATCTCTCCACTCTTTCAGGAAAACAAAGCCTTTCTGCAGGCCTCGTGCTTCTCTTTCTCACAAGCCTGGACCACTCACACCTTGGTATGACTGGCTTTCCAACAGCATTTTATCTTCCCTACGTCTCCCCTTCCCCTGCTTTAAAACCCAGCCATTGGCTGTGCTGCCTCATCCATTATACTTTCTCCCAAGATATTTTCATTTGAAGTATTTCTTTCTATTGATACAGTGAAAGAGTTTATCCCCACTTAAAGGAATTTCAGAATAAAAAACTAAGTTTTGGCAGGATCAGAGAATTCTCTTCATTCATTTCATTTAATGTATCCTTTTAGTATCTATGAAATCCTGGTCGTACTGACACTAAGGTAATTGAGATTACTGTAATGAAATGGGAAAAAACATCCAGTAGGAAGAATAAACTAAGATACTATAGGAAGCAACCAGATAAATCCAGAAACTGTGACATTCTGGAGGACAACTGCCCCAGTCACATCAGCAATTCAGAGTCATTAAAAAAGAAGACTGTTCTATTCTAGATTGGGGGTAAACAAATCTTTTTTGAAAAGGGCCAAATAGAAACACTTCAGACTTTGTGGGTTACATGGCCTATGTCATGACTACTCAACTCTTCCTTTATAGAGTGAAAGCAGTCATGGACGGCCCTAAATAAATGAGTGTCTGTGTTCCCACAAAACTTTATTTATAAAAACCAGCAGCCTGATGAATTTGGCCAGCAGCCCTTGTTCTAGATTACAGACTTAACATAACAACAGGATGCAATAGACAGTCCTGATGGAGATTCTTCTTGGGAAGCTTTAAAGACATTTTGGGTATAATTAGGGCAATTTAATGTGGCTTGGATACTAGATGGGATAGTTTCATTTACATGGAAAAATAGAAAATGTCAAGTGACAAAAACAAATCATTCATACACATTATATATACTATTTCATTTTTTTAAAAAATGTATATGTATATGGGGCACCTGGGTGGCTCAGCTGGTTGAGCATTCGACTCCTGATTTCAGCGCGGGTTGTGGTCCCAGGGTCGTGGGATTGAGCCCTGCATTGGGTTCCATGCTGAGTATAAAGCCTGCTTAAGACTCTCTCTCTCACTCCCTATGCCCTCTTTTTTTATTTTTTCTTTTTTTATTGAGGTATAGTTGGCACATAATGGTACATTAGTTTCAGGTGTACAACATAGTGATTCAACCATTCTATACATTATGGTATGCTCACCACAAATGTAACTACCATCTGTCACCATGCAATGCTATTACGATACCACTGACTGTATTCCCTATGCTGTGGCCTTTCATCCCTGTGACTTATTCATTCCGTAACTAGAAGCTTGTATCTCCCACTCCCCTTCACCTACATTTGCCCATTCCCCGACCCCACTCTCCATTGGCAACCATCAGTTTGTTCTCTGTATTTACGGGTCCGTTTCAGCTTTTTTTATTTGTTCGTTTGACTTTTAGATTCCACATATAAGTGAAATCATATGGTATTTGTCTTTCTCTGTCTGACTCATTTCACTTAGCGTAATACCCTCTAGGTCCATCCATGTGGTCACAAATGGCAAGATCTCATTCTTTTTTATGGCTGAGTAATATTCCACTGTGCATTTATACCACATCTTTCTTTTAAATTCCAGTATAATTAGCATACAGTGTTATATTAGTTTCAGATGTACACTAGAGTGATTCAACAATTCTGTATATTACTCACTGCTCACCATGATAAGTGTACTCTTAATCCCCATCACCTATTTACCCATCCCTCACCCACTTCTCTCATAGCCATCAGTTTATCTGTGTATTAAGAGTCTGTATTTTGTTCATTTCTTTGTTCATTTGTTTTGTTTCTTAAATTTCACACACAAGTAAAAATCATATGATATTTGTCTTTCTTCGACTTATTTTACTTGGCATTATACCCTCTAGATCCATCCACATTGTTGCAAATGGCAAGATTTCATCCTTTATTATGGCTGAGTAATATTCCAGTGTGTGTGTGTATGTACATATATGTGTGTGCATGTATATATGTGCACATACATACACACACACACATACACACACCACATCGTCTTTATTCATCTATTGATGGACACTTGATTGCTTCCATATCTTGGCTATCATAAATAATGCTGAAATAAACATAAGAAGGGCATATATCATTTTGAATTAGTTTATTCATTTTCTTTGGATAAATAGTCAGTAGTGGAATTATTGGATCATATTTACTGGTATTCTTATTTTCAATTTTTTGAGGAAACTCCATACTGTTTTCCAGGGTGGCTGCACCAATTTACATTCCCACCAACAGTTCACAAAGGCTCCTTTTTCACCACATCCTCGTAAACATTTGTTATATCTTATCTTTTTGATTTTAGCCATTCTGACAGACGTGAGGTGATATCTCATTGTGGCTTTTGATTTGCATTTCCCTGATGATTAGTGATGTCGAGCATTTTTTCATTGTGTCTGTTGGCCATCTGTATGTCTTCTTTGGAAAAATGTCTATTCAGGTCCTCTGCCCATTTTTAATGGGACTATTTGTTTTTTCTGGGGTTGGGTTATGTATGTTCTTTCTATGTTTGGGATATTAAACTTTTATCAGAAAATATCATTTGCAAGTATCTTCTCCCATTCTGTAGGTTGTCCTGTTTTAATTTTTTTATTTTTATTTAAAATTTTTTATAATTTATATTCACTAATTTTGTAATAAAGTTCACTTTTAATTTTTAAAAAAGCAGAAGAAAATGATTTACTCAAAATCATAAAAAAATTAGTATGTTCCTTGAGTGATTAAAATGAAGAGAGCCTTGGGGCACCTCGGTGGTTCAGTCGGTTAAGTGACTGACTTCGGCTCAGGTCATGATCTCAGGGTTCATGGGTTTGAGCCCCATGTTGGGCTCTGTACTGAACGCTTGCTCGGAGCCTGGAGACTGCTTCAGATTCTGTGTCTTCTTCTTTCTCTGCCCCTCCCTTGCTTGTACCATGTCTCACTCTGTCTCTGAAAAATATATAAATTTAAAATAAAACAAAATAAAATAAAATAAAATAAAATAAAATAAAATAATGAAGAGAGCCTTAAAATTGCATGTTTTAATTTCCGTATAATTTTGATGATAGGAATATAAATCAGCTAGTTGTATTTCAAAATATATTTTGTAGGATTAACTGAAACAAAGATGATTCCACAAACAAATAAATCTCCAATTGTTTTATTTATTATTTTTTAAATATGAACTTTATTGTCAAATTGATTTCCATACAACACCCAGTGCTCATCCCAACAGGTGCCCTCCTCAGTACCCCTCACCCACCCTCCCCTCCCTCCCACCACCCCATCAACCCTCAGTTTGTTCTCAGTTTTTAAGAGTCTCTTATGTTTTGGCTTCCTCCCTCTCTAATCTTTTTTTTTTTCCTTCCCCTCCCGCATGGTCTTCTGTTAAGTTTCTCAGGATCCACATAAGAGTGAAAACACATGGTATCTGTCTTTCTCTGTATGACTTATTTCACTTAGCATAACACTCTCCAATGCCATCCATGTTGCTACAAAGGACCATATTTCATTCTTTCTCATTGCCATGTAGTATTCCATCGTGTATGTAAACCACATTTCTTTATCCATTCATCAGTTGATGGACATTTAGGTTCTTTCCATAATTTGTCTATTGTTGAAAGTGCTGCTATAAACATTGGGGTACAAGTGCCCTATGCATCAGCACTCCTGTATCCCTAGGGTAAATTCCTAGCAGTGCTATTGCTGGGTCATAGGGTAGGTCTATTTTTAATTTTTTGAGGAACCTCCACACTGTTTTCCAGAGCGGCTGCACCAGTTTGCATTCCCACCAACAGTGCAAGAGGGTTCCCGTTTCTCCACATCCTCGCCAGCATCTATAGTCTCCTGATTTGTTCACTTTAGCCACTCTGACTGGCATGATCTCCAATTGTTTTAGATATTTTTCTATTTTTTTATGGTTCTTGGAACTGTCCTCAAGAGAATAAGAAATAGATTCCACGCAAATTTGTGACTTATAAATCACATTTATTATTGCTCACAGGAAATTTCATACTTAATATATGCAATGAATTATGTGTAGCAATAAATGTGTGTCATTAAAATATATATATAGCCATTAACTCTGGATTTTACATTTTATTAAAGGAATTCTGTAATGCATTTCTAAGTGGTTGTCATTTAACATATCTAAGGTATTTACACAAGGTAAGTATTTCCAAGTAAAGTGTATCATTGACTCTGTTTTTAATTTTTTCACTTCATTATTTTCTTCCTATAATAAATTTGAGACTATAATTGCAATCTTGTATAGGTGTATTTTCGTGGTACCAGTCATTCCGTGCAAATACATAGTAGAATGTTCGAAGGAGCCTCCGTGGCAGGTGAGGACAACTTACTACAAAGGCTACGTGTACGTTTTCTGCACCGTGGAAGAGGGGCTTCCACACCAACACAATGAGTTGTCTCAGATAACACATTAGACCCCTGTGGACTTCACATTTCCTCTTTGACAATGAAGGAGCTTGGATGATTTCCTCTCTAAAGGCCCAGTTAGCACTGGTAGGTCATGGCCTACTAATTGTACAGCTTGTCCATCTTCTTTTATCTTCCCTTTTCCAATAAGATGAAGGAATAGACTCTACATTAAGCACAGCGCAGCTGACCCCTTCTCTCCCAGTCTCTATGCCTTCATTTATCCTCCGGGCGTCCAAAGCTGCCCCACCCTCACCCCTGCCTGACTGCCCAGATCTGTTTCATCCTTGCCAGCTTTGTAAGGCGCACCAGGTCCTACATTTGCACCCCTACATGCACAACAAGTGAAAAATGATTGAGTTTCCCTTCCTACACCCTCTTCTGAAAAGTCTCTGCACTTGGTGAAGCCATGCTAAGGTCAGATATCATTGCAAGGGCAACAGGCTGGGGTTATGAATCCTCACCTTCAAACTCAGAAGCTCATGCTGTTAAGCTCTGCACAATGACATCACCACACGGATGAGTTCTCATCTTCTCCCAGTTTTATCTTTTCCAGCCTGTACTCTGCTTTCTGTTTTCTCCCTTTGAAAACCCAGCAAAGAAGCAATCCATATCTAGCTATTTGGCACTCAGAGAAAATAATTTTTAATGCCATGCTCCTTCATAAATCATAGCCATTTTTAGTACTCTTAGGAATATTCATAAAGTGAAATTAATAATAATAATGGCCACAGAAGAAATAGAGACAGTGAACACTTTCTTTTATGAAGCTTTTCATATAAAATCATGCCCCCCAAATTAAAATAATAAAAAGATAAAATAAGTATTGCCATAGATAATAGGCAAAAGTTCGCTGTATTGGGTTGAATCGGGGTTCCTCCAAAGATATGTCCAAGTCCTGACCCCTGGTACCATGGTCTTTGGAGATGTGATTAAGTGAGGAATCTCAAGATCCATATATCCAAGGATTAGCGTCCTTATAAGAAGAGGAGAAAAACACAGACACAGGGGGAGAAGGCTTACGAGAAAGCAATGGCAGAAAATGGGAGAGCGCCCGCAGCCACAAGAGTCTAGGAGAGACGCATGAAACATATTCTGCCTCCAGAGCCTCTAAAAGGAACCAACCCTTCCAACAGTTTGATTTCAGCTTTTTGACCCCCAGAACTATGAGAAAATAAATTGCTGTTGTTTTAAGCTCCCCAGTTTGTGGTAGGAAACCAATACAGTAATGGATTAGTACTTTTGATTAGTACTAGTTCATACACACACACACACACACACACACACACACACACACACATTTTAAAAGATCGGAAGATTTATGCATATATATTGATTTATCACCGTAATGGATAATAGTGCAACAGCTTCTCTTTTCAATTCTTAACTGCAAATTTGCCAATGATTTCATCAACATTGATCTTCACATAGTCATGTTTGATAAAAAACACAATGAGATTTGTCCACCCAGTCTCAATCACGGTTGATTGAATCACACTTTATTTTATTTTATTTTAGATGAGTTTCTTTTACATTAAACTGCAGACCTACAAGTGATTAAAAAAAAAGCCTTCAACGCAAGAGTAAGTTGGGTCGAGAGTTATAAAAATCCTATTTCGCATTAAATTCCAGAAACCATAACACTATCCATGTCTTCGCTTTCCTTTCTAGCAGCTTTTAAGGTTTTCTGTCGAAAAAACTTACACACAAATAAAAACTCCAAGTGGCCACATTAGGGAGGCAGTGTTATCACTGTTTACTTTGAGTCTGCTCTTCAAACACAGGAATATCTAGTATCAAGGGGAGGAAGGCACAAACCTTGCACAAACCCAGAGCTCAAGCTTTACCCTGAAAGGAATATGATAGCTGAGTCTGCCCATGGTGCAGGATGACTGTTTAACTATGAATTCTCCATATTAACCTCTGCACAGAAAACATTTTTCATTAAAAAATACAGAATTTGGGGTACCTGGGTGGCTCAGTCAGTTGAGCGTCCGACTTTGGCTCAGGTCACAATCTCACAGTTCGTGGGTTCAAGCCCTGCATCAGGCTGTGTGCTGACGGCTCAGAGCCTGGAGCCTGCTTTGGATTCTGTGTCTCCCTCTCTCTCTGCCCCTCCTCCACTCATGCTCTGTCTCTCAGAAATAAATAAACATTAAAAAAAATTTTTTAAATAAAAAGTACAGAATATAAATGTACTCATTGGAAGCTTATATATGTATTTTAAAAGTTCTACAGTAATTGCAGCAAATGGTTAGATCTTACAGCAGCACCTCATTTGGGGGGAAGACTAGTTGCTGATCATTGACAAGGTTTAAAAGTGGTGATCCACCGTGATGACAAAGCACAGCCTGGCTGTTAGTTTAATTGTATTATTGTTTACAAGTTCTCTGTAAAGAATGCACTACCTAATTGCCTGTACCCATAGGGACCTCTCCTTCTGTTTTTCACCATCATGAAGGACAAGAAAAAGAAGAGGAACTTGTATTCATTTCCTAGCTCTGCCAAAACAAAGTATCACCAAGTGGGTGGCTTAAAACAATGGACATGCACTCTCTCTCAGTTCTGAGACTCTGAGTCCCTCTGTCCCTGTTCCTAGCTTTTGCTGGTGGCTGCTGGCCTTGTCATATCTTGGCTTGCAACAGCAAGACCCTGCAGCTCTGCCTCTGAGCTCACATGGCCTTCCCCTTGTGTGTCTGTGCCGGTGTCCAAATTTCCCTCTTCCCAAAGGAACCAGTCAAACTGGATTAAAGACCCACCCTATGACTTCATCCTAACTCAATTACATCTACAAATTACATCTATTTCCAATAGGGCTGCATCCACAGGTACTAAGGGGTTAGGACTTCAATGTATCTCTTTAGAGGACACAACTCAACCCACAACAAAAGTTGACAATTTCTCAGTGCTTATTTACTGTGCGACATTTTGAATTTTGTAGGGAAAGACCACTTGGGGTAACTCCTCACTGACCCCACAGATGGTTCACTTGAGATGATAACAATAATTCCTTTTAATAACAACATACTCAAGGGGTTTGATATAAATATATGCACACACACACACATATATTTCAAGGTTTTTAATATATATAAATATATATTTTTTTAAAATATCTATAAATAAATGTGTATTGAATATAATATATAGTATTATATATTATAATATACATAGTATACATATTATATATATATATATTAAAAACCTTGAATTATTGATTTCTCCAAGCCATTTGCAAGAGTCATAGAATTTTGTCTCATTTATTAACATATTTGCTTTTCTTTGGAGGCTTTTTTCCTATCTCAGTGGGAATATTTCTGAATTGCCTTATATTAGTATTCTCATTTTTTTGCCACATATACTTACCCTTTTCCCTCTAAATTTTAATCTTAGATAATTTAGAGTCTTTTAAAAATTTACTAATAATTTGTCTTTTTTTACTTAATAAGACTTCCCCATATACCTTTAACTTCTCTATGAAGCCTTCAGTAATTAAATTATTTTTTTCCCCTATCCATCTTTTCAAAAGGTTAGGAGGCCATTTAGCCGAAGTTATGAGATCTTGCAAAATTCTGCCCTTTCTCCATATATAAAATGTTCATTCTTTTATACTTTGCTTCCCAATTTTCTTAAAAACTCAACATCCATATCTTTTTCCCCCCACTTTCTATTTAGGATTGTATTGCTATTTGGGTCCCTCAATTTTTCTTACTATTGCATCAGTTTAGTCCCTATTTCCACAACACTAACAACTAGAGGGTTCACTAAGCCATACATACAGGAGGCAATCCCTTCCCAGTATGGCTATCTGCCAAGACCCTTGACTTCATCATGTAATAAAAGTAATATTAATGGAATTTTCTGTATGTGTAATTTATAACCTGACTACTGCCTAAAATGTTTTCAGAGAATTAATAGAGAAATTAGATATTTAATAATCACATTTATTGAGACAAAAAGAACCTTTTTCATGGTGGAGAGGTTTATCATGTGGATTCTTATCTGAATGAATGACTTTGGACATTCACTTAATTTTAGAGAAGATGAAATGTTTCTCATGCTTGTACTTAACGTTTCAATGCCACCCTCACCCTCAAATTGAGCTGAACATATAAAGCTGATTAATTGAAGGCATTTCTAGCAGGAACAATCAGAGGTAAAGTTTTTTCATGATCTAAGAAGAGGAAATCGAGAATCTGGGCATCCCCTGTGTAGACTGGTGACTTGAGGGCTCTCAAGAGTAAAGACCAGGGTCTAGCAGGAAACAGGGTTCACCCTGGGTGATTCAAATATGGAGGTTCAATAGGAGAGACTTCTTACTGAGTTTTGGGGAGGATTAAAGGAACAGACAAGGAACAGGGAGGCCCAAAAGAACAGCAACAGGTGGGAGTTTTTTCAACCCTAAAACTGGAGGGACAAGAAAGGAATTTGTGTTGAAGAAGCTCCGTGAGAGCTGAAGCTTTGGAAGAAATAGTGTGGCTGTGGTCATCAAAGGAATCAGCTACTGGGAGAGACCAGCTAATATGCAATCCAGTCTGAAGTATGCTGACCTCTCTCTCTCGATCCTCTGAGCTCCTGCTCACGCTTCCCTATGGTCAAACTTAACTATAAAGGTGAAGGAGCTCCAGGATCCTTGCCCACAGTACCAGCCACCTCGGGCAAAGAGCAGGACAGAGAAGGCTAGAGAGTAAATTTGAAGTTGCCTGGGGAATGGAGTCCAGCCAAGGTAGCACAGTTAGCACAACAGCACATTGAATTAGCTCATTGGCAGAAACTGATAAACCATTACTGGCTTCCATTGTATTGCCTATGTACAGGCATCATTTGACAGACATCATTTGTATCATTTGTGTACAGGGATCATTTAGAACCCTTCACATTTGCAACTGAAACTGAATTAAGTGGCATAATTTCAAGTCCCTCGAGTTTAATTTCAAACTGTAAAATTCACACATTATTCAAGATTATTGAAAAGCAGAAAATAAGAGTAAAATACCAATGAGGACTTGACCCACATGTGAATCACTTTTGAAGTCACCAAGACAGGCCAGGGGTGTGTATGTTCTCAGTGTAACCAACTGTTGTCGGTAATAGTTATCTGATCTAAATATACCTTCTGGTTATGCAGTCCACCATTGAAAACCATGAACGCTCCCAGGCAATACTCAAAGTGTGTTCTCTCATTTTATCTCACCAGACTCTCACAAAAGTGGTGGGACAAGTAGGACAAGAAAGCAGAGAGCTATAAAGCTCTGATACAAGGCAGGCCCTTCAAATGTATGACTTCATTCATTGTGCCCAAATCCCCGAGAGGAGGTCAAGTGCTCAAGGTAATTAATTGTGCAGCCAGTAATAGACAAAACCAAGCTCAGAACCCAAGTCAGCCTACTCTCAAGTTCTTTCCATTTTACCACGTCTTTTAAAACTAAGTACGTAGGCTCAGAGATGCCATCTATCATATCAAAACTGACATAGGAAGAGATAGAGCCCAGAGCAGAAGCCTTAGCCAGTGCAGTCTCTGGTATACTGCACGTAGACAAAATGGCCATCAGGAAAGGCTGGATGTGCAGCAAGAGGGAAACCAGCCTGGAAGAAAAACGAGGAGGCTCTAAACAGCAGGGACCACCTCCTCTATAATTACTGACTGCATTGTCTTGGGGTACCATATGCAATGTGGCCACTGGGGTCATCTGTGACCTCAGAAACGGTGTGCCCTCTCCCAGAGTTCTCTCTTTTGGGGAAAACCATCTGGTTCACTCCACTATGGTCCCGATGCAATTCAAAGAGGACATAGAGAAATTATGGCCCTAGTTTATGCTATGGTGGTAAACTGTGAGGAAACTGTGGTAAAGACAACACTGTAGTGTCTTAAATGAAAACAAGAAAAGAAACAAACAAAAAATAATGGGATTTTCCATGGCAATGAAACATTAACATAAGGATATGTAAAACTAGGAAGAAAAAAAGAGTGAATATGAAGACCTAAAATTAAATGAAAACCAGAGACCCTGAAGAATATGCACCGTAGTGTAAATATCATGCCCTTTAATACAACTGCCAACTTCAAAATAGATTGTTATTGAAAGGCCAGTGTGGTGAACAACCATACTTTGGGCTTTAGAGATGCTCCATTTGGCAATGAGAGGGGGCCTTTGTCACTGCATATGAGATCTGTTTAGGCTGATGCCACAAACAAGGACACTATTTGTTATTTCAAATAGGTGGTCTCCATTTTTAGTATATGACTGTTATAAATTCTATATGATCAGTGAAGAAACTTGGGTTGGCATTCTAAACAAAGGAACTGTTATCAAACACATTAATGAGGAGCATGTTCTACTTTTCTTCCCACTGGTAATCAATATTTTTAAGCCCTTTGTTTTACAGTCACTGGTGCCTCATGGGAAGTGGAAGTGGAGCTGAATGTTACAAATACCAATTTCAAAATTGATTCAAATTAAAAAAATAAAAAATATTTTATTTTTGTAAGTGGAATTTATCTAGAAATTGCATCGTACTTACAGAATAAAAGCTTTGTTCGCAGAATAAAATTCAAAGACTTAAAAACCTAGAGATCTGAATCTTTTTTTTTTTTTAGAGGAGAAACTGGAAGGGGAAACCTTAGTCAGGAATGTGTTAATTATCAAGTTGTAGAGGAGTCTTGGAGGTTGAGGGGGCAATTTTTGACCCCTCTGTGAGCTAAGGAGATACGTTGCGGCAGCTGGAGGGGGGAAGTTAGGCTGGATGTTTGTAAATGCAATCAAAGGAAAGCACTACATACGCACAAAACACTAATTTTCATCAGTGGGTCCCCATGTGCTGTGTGCGTATGTGCAGACAATTATTATCGTCACTATATATAACCGCAGTCAGTGTGAGCTAGGAAAGAACAGCTGTCTCCCATGAAACAATGTGCCTCTGAGGAGTCTCTAAGCAAGTCTCAAAGCAAGGCAAAGCAATCAAGACTGATTAAAAGGATAGCATTTAACAGCAGTCGAGGCAAAGCTACGGGGGGGAGAAGGAGGGAGAGACCATTACACCTAAAATCAGACTTGCATCCTCCATAGGTATTACTAAGCCCTATAATCATACTGATAGCTGTTTACAGTCATGATTACTTATTCTAATGAGGAAATTAAAAAGTTCTTTGTTACACCACATATCTGGTTATGCAGGTATAAATCATGTCATGTTCCTAATACACAGAGTACGAGGTTGATCCTCATGCATTTGTATGAAGTAAAAACACAGCAGGCTTTAAGAACACAATTATTGATGCTCTCTCTAAAGTCATTGCCCTGGGAGGTTATAGACTTACTCCATGATGTTTCCCAGACCTTCTTGAACTCCTCTATGGAGAGAGTTTATCAATCTTTCAAGAGTTCATCTCTCTTAGACATACACAAATATTTATACACATACATAGATACACACACATACATGTGCACATGATAGCCAGCTCATTGCAATACAGTCATTCTATAATTCTTATGTGATTATTTTTCATGAAATGTGCATTACTGAAGTTTCCCATCACTACCTAATAGCCATTCACCCTTTCTACTTTAACAATAAAACCCCTGATATTCAGCCAGTATATAGCACACGACCACACAGAATAGAACAAGGACAAAATTCTTCATCTCCCACACAGCTAGCTAGACATACTCACATAACCAGATTCTGGCCAATGCTGTATTGGTGGAGATAACATGTGCCACTTTGGGGTTAGGACTTAAAGGCATGGGGTTTGCTTTACCTTCTCCCCTCCTCCTTCCTTGTTGGAGGGGGAGTCATCTTAGAATGGCCAGTGGGTATTCTAGGGATGGCATATTAACAAGATGGAAGGAGCTGGATCCCTAGAGACTTTGTAGAGCAGAGTCATGATACCAGCCCAGGCTCCTAAATGAAAGAAAAATAAACTGTCTTATCTAAGACATTGCTATTTTGCATCTGAGCCATGTAAAGACAGATAGAAATCCCAACTAATAGAGTTAATTTTTTAAACCAAATGTGCCAAAATGTTTCTGAGCAGGAGGGATGTTTAGATATTGAGCACCATCTAAGGCCCTCTCTTCCTTCTCCTTGTCAATTAATGCTGAAGGTCCTTCTTTTCTCCTGGGCTTCTCAGACATTGATTGGCATCCTCTAGAAGCAGAGACTGAGGAAAACAATGTGACAGATAGTAAGAGGAGTTCGGTGTTTTATTTTTTAATTTTGGAGATTCTATTTATTTATATTTGTTTATTTATTTGGGGGCATCATGAACACTACATTTAAGTCCTAGATAGGTTTTGTTGTTGACAGTGGTGGTGTTTATACCTTTTAGTGTGGACTCTAGAGAAAAGACCTGAAAAAAACTTATAAGGGCAAGATCTTTAAAGCCCTTTTAAAAGAGTGTTCTAATGGGAAGGACTAAAAAGTACAAATGCGTGGGCCAGAAATGATCTTGGTGTATACAGAGATCAGCAAGGAGGCCATAGCAGACAGACTGGAATAGGCAAAGGAGAAAGATGGCAGGTGAGGAGGTCACTGGGGTGAGCAGGGGCCAGATCACATAGGGGCTTTCAGCCATATTAAAGTGTTGGATTTTTTTCTCCGTCTGATAGAAAGCCATGGATTTGGTTGGAAGTACGTTGACTTACATCTGAAAGGTTCATTCTGTAGGAGTTTTGACGGTGGTTCAGGGAGACCATGGTGCCTTGGGCTAGGGTGTTAGAGGAAAAACTGATAAGAATTGGGATTGGATTCATATATATTTTTAAAGTAGGCCAACCAGGCCTTGCTGATGGATTACAAATGGCATATGAGGGAAAATACAGAATCAGGACTCAAATCTTAGATTTCTGACATGAATAATGGGAGGAAGAGTGGCTTGGAGGAGGTGGAATCAATTGTAAGTTGGAAATACTACACTTGAGATAACATGAAGGTCCTTAGAAGAAGATGTTGACAAGGCAGTTGATTATAAGAGTCTGGAGCTCAAGAGAGCTCATTGAGAGAGGAAAAATATTGGGGAGATCATCATGTAGTGGTATCTAAAGCTATGAGATCAGTCAGAGGGAAGAGTTTTGAGAAGTGAGCTGTGGGACATTCCAACATTAAGAGAAGCAGAGAGATAATAGACTCATCAAGAGAGTGAAAGGGAAGAAGCCAATGAGGTAAATCGAAATCAAGAACGTGAGTCATAGAAGGCAAATAAAGTGCTTCAAGGAGTATGGAGTGCGTCGAATGTGCCGAAAGCTCAAATAAAATGAGTATCGAGAATTTTACATTGGATCTGGCAAGATGAAAGTCATTAGTGACTTTGACAAGAGAACTTTCAGTGGATGGGGCAAGTGAATAGGGACAAAAGCCTAAATAGAGGGGATAAAAAAGAAAATGGGAGGTGAGAAATGAGATGGAGAAGATAGAAAATTCCTTAAAAGAATTTGCTTAAAGGCAAACAGATCAGTGGGACAGTTCCTGGAGGAGATTGGAAGATCAAGGGGGGCACTTTTTGGGTAACTTTTGATACATTGTAGCCTTTCTGGGTAGGGATGAGGTGTATTCCATTGGAGAGGTAGCAACTGATAATGTAGGGAAGAGAGGCAACAGGTATAGGAGCAAAGTCCTTGAGTAGTGAGATAGGCTAGGATCCAAGTGCAGGAAGAGAGGTTGGCCTAAGACATCCTGCCAACAGGACAACAGGCAGAATGGCAGGATTTCGACACTTGTTAGATTGGTAGATTTGCTAGAACAAAATGGGATTGTTCTCTGCTTGCTTCTATTTTCTAAGTGAGATGAGGAGTAAGATAATCAGTTTGGGAAGAGAGGAGAAAACATTAAACAGTTGTCTCAGAGAATGAGACTTCACTATTAAGGAAATACAGCATGTTTCTGAGGTCCCACTTGAGATTCTTGCAGTCATGTATTTTCTCCAGGTATAGTCAGCTGTTCTGGTGCAGGTGTGGAACAGGTGTCAAGGGGCTGAGCTTAACTAGAGTTGGTGTTTGTGTGTGTGTGTGTGTGTGTGTGTGTGTGTGTGTGTGTTTATAATCGTGTCTTTTTAAAATGTTTTTATTTGAGAGAGAGAGAGAGCACGCACATGAGCAGGGGAGGGGCAGACAGAGTGGGGAACAGAGGATCTGAAGCAGGCTCTGCACTGACAGCAGCAGGCCTGATGTGGGGCTCAAACTCATGAACCATGAGATCGTGACCTAAGCTGAAATCAGATGCTCAACTGAGCCACCCACGTGCTCCTGGAGTTGGTGTTTTACTAGTCAAGTGCATAAGGGAGGAGAGAGAGATGAAGGGTATTTGTAAGGGAACCATTACAGTGGGTAGAACGTAGTAGCTAGGCTGCATATGGATATCAGAGGGATGAGGGACAGTAAAGAGGTAGGTCAGTTGAGTAGAAGTCTTCTTAGAGTAGAAGAGTTCTTGGACAGGTCGTTCTAGGGTCAGTGACCTAGGAAGAGGTGGTGCCAGGGTATGAGACCCTCAAGATCAGGATAATGGTGGTGGTTCAGTTACTGGTTAGGACAACACCTGGAGTATATCCATTCTCTAGCGCTGAGTGAGTTATATAGTATGGTAGCCCTGGCCATGTATGGCCACTAAGGACTGATATTGGATGGCTCGTTTGAATTGAAATATGCTGCAAGTATAAAATACACATCAAGTTTCGATGACTTTGTATGAAAAACATTAAACCCATCATTAATATTTTTAGTTTATCATATATTAAAATGATATTTTGAATATTGGGTCCATAAAATATATCACTAAAATTAATTTCAGGTTTTTTTGAACTTTTATCATGTGGCTATTGTAACATTGAAAGTTGCACATAGAGTTCACCTTTGTGGCTCAGATTTTATTTCCATTGGACTCCACTGTTCTAGAGAAGTGGCTGGGGGTGGGGGCTGGGAAAAAGTCTCTGGAAGGTAGGTAAATGTAGTGAGACATGAAATGTTGGAGAAAAAAGACCATGGACCAGGGAACAAAAACCTCAGTAAATGCAGATGTGACCAGGATGCTGGTTGATGATTACAACCAGAAAAATTAGCAGGTGGTTCTGATGATAGGTTTGGAGATTTTTGAGGGACAGGGGAAGACAGTGTCCGTAAGTAGCAATAAGGAACAAAAAGGTCTTCTACTCCACCTCTGGGCCAAGGGGTACAGGGTGGGTATTGGAAAAACAGCACCGTATGAAGAGTTTATAAGGGAATCAGAGTCCTTAGGGAGTGAGTTTTAGTTGGATCGTGAAAGTCAAAGTTGTGCAGAGAAGAAGTAAAAGATACGGGATTTTGCTGACGGCAGACAATTAATCACTGCCCGTGGGTGAAAGATTCAGAGAACTGTGTGACCGGAAAATAGCATCCCGGTAAGAACAGATAACCTGGAAAACTTGGAGGTCTAGTGACTTGGTAAGCATGACCATTAGATCTGCTGCTCACATAAAGTATGCAGATGATCTGGTTCACCTCTCAGCTCTCTCTTGGACTCCATCTCTTAGCATTCATGGGGGGTGACACAGGCAGGCATCATTGTGTGTTCTTACCATGAACACAAGTAGTTCCAAGCATGGTGGAGGGCAAAGGCACAGAAATTTAGGTGGGCCCTAAATCCAGAGATTAGTAAGAGGAGGGGCACAAAGAGAGGAAAGCAATGTGAAGACGGAGGCAGAGATTGGAATGCCTCCAGAGAGTGCATCTACCGCCGAGGAAACACCGAACATCATCGGTGGCCATCAGAAGCTAGGAGACAGGCATGAGCCATTTCTCCCTCAGATATTCCAGGAAGAATCAACACTACTGACATCATGATCGTGGACTTCCGGCCTCCTGAGCTGTGAAAGAATAAACTTCTTTTGTTCTAAACAGAGTTTGTGCTAAGTTGTTACTGCAGCGCTAGGAAACTAACACACTTGGCAATGAGCTTACTAGGGAAAGGGAGGAGAGTTTCGGAGATACATTCTATCTGAGAATCACCGGTGACATGAAGGCATGCCATTAGCAGTTAATAAGTGTCTTTTGAATCAACCCAACCACTTCTCAAGCCTTTATGTGCCAAGTTTCTCAGACCCTTAAACTATTCACACAAAGAAAAATTCAGGAAGCCATTTAAAGCCACTTCCGACTCCAGTAGACCTGGTGTCAGCGAAGTGAGAATTAAGCAACATTGTTTCAACCGCCTGAACACACGAAGATAAATTCCTCAACGCACCCCATTTCTCCACGTTAGTCTTTGCAGAATCGGAACACTGCATATGCTTTTTCTGAACGGCTGCTCCATCGAGGCCAGGTCCCTTATTACCATGAGAAAAGCAAGTTCAGGAATTCCATTAAAGTTCTAAAAAATGTTAAGCTCCATCCACCCAGTCTTACAAAGTCCCATTTGTTACTTCAGAATAGGAGAGTGGAACACAGCCATAGCAGTGGCATTACGCTTGGTATTGACAAAGCCATTTTCTACCAAATGACCTCCTGAATCTTACTTTCTGGGTTGGGAAATGGCAGCAGTTGTCTGTTGACAGCTGGACTATGTTCTGTTGAATTAAAGTGGTGCTTTTTTGCCAAAATGATGTTGTTCACTAATAGACTTTAATGTTATGGACAAATTATTTAGTTTTTTTTTTTTTTTTTAATCAGCCGTCTAACCAGGTTCTCTCTCCACTGCAGAAAGGCACCAAAGGAAGTATAACACAGTCTTGAAGGTGAGAAGGGGAAACCAGGACAGCTTCGGTCACTGTTTAAGCCAAAAAAATGCTTCGGGGGAAAATAAAGTGAAACCATTTAAAAGGAGACAAAGAATGTTTCAGCCTTGCTTGGGGAAGAGGGCAGAAATTGGGGTGAAGGAAAAGCCACTACCTGTCCTTCCCCCAACTTTATCCAAGCATGAACGTGGATATTGTCTCTTCATTCAAGTGTCTCCACCTGCCGTCCTGTGTCTGGTACCTTTCACTTTGAGGACCGAGGGGAAAATGAAAAGAAGGGAAAAGCGGTTTAATCAAGAGAACAATGGGAGCAGAAAGTTAGGGGCTAAGGTTTACTTTTGCTTGAAGTAAAGCAATGTAACCAAAGTTGCCAAAAAAAAAAAAAAAAGGCAGTGCAGAGTTTTCTTTTCCCCTCCCTGTCTCCGTCTCAAATGTGGGTGTACAGGCAACTGGAGAGGCTTCAAGAGCCTTGGTGGAAGCCACGCAGACTGGGCCGAATGATGAACACTTTGCTCTGGCAACGCTCCCGAGACTGTTCCCAATGACCCCGGCTCTCGCGGGAACAGCAGGAAACTTCTTCCCCCACTTTGCATCCATAGGTAATGCTGATTGAATTGATTTTACAGTATATTCATCACTCTTCTAGTCCAAGCTTTTTTTTTTGCACCTTTCTCTACTAATATATCTATTAAGCAGTACTTTTTTCTACTAATATGTCTATTAAGCGATATATTTTTTATAAAAAAAAACACATTTGGGGCGCCTGAGTGCCTCAGTTGGTTGAGAGTCCAGCTTCTGCTCAGGTCATGATCTCGCAGTTTGTGAGTTCGAGCCCCACGTCGGGCTCTGTGCTGACAGCTCGGAGCCTGGAGCCTGCTTGGGATTCTGGGTCTTCCTCACTCTCTGTCCCTCCCCTGCTTGCGCTCTGTCTCTCTCTCTCTCAAAATAAATGAACATTAAATTAAAAAAAAAATTTAAACAACACATTTACACTTCAACAGATGGGTGATCAGATTAGGTGATATCATTTTTCTACAAAACACAGGCTCCCAGAAAATATTCCGGGATCTAATGGAAAATGCCCATGATTGGCATAATCACTTTGGATAACAATCAATCCACTTCTAGTAACGTTGCAGATACATAGACCTATTGCCCAGGCAGCAATCCTAGCAAGCGCCCAGCTGTATACCCAAAGAGATAAATACAATGAATGATGTGTACAACATTGTTTCCAATGGTGGGTAGGTATATTTACACAATGTAATACTACAGTAGCCAAAGCTACATGTAACAACACGGATGAATCTTAAAAGCATAGTTTTTAACAACAGAAGAAAATGTTTCAGATGGGTATATACAGTAGGATAAAATTTATATGCAGTTTAAAAAAATCTGCAAAGCAACTATAAATTGTTTATGGGTACATACATATTAATGAAAGTATAAAAACATGCATGCAAATGATAAACAACAAATTTAGGAGAGTACTTAACTGGAGAGGGAGGAAGAACCATGGGAAAGAGAAAGCATATATTATCTATCATATCTATCAGGTTTTACTTCTTAGGGAAAAAAGGAAAGGAAAATTTGAGCAAATATGGAAAAAATAGTACAATTTGACAATTTAGTGACAATCTGAGTGCTCATTATATTAGAACACATTTCTAATTGTTTAAAATATTCATTATGAGGAAAAAATAAAGACAATGAGTGAAATACTTCAATATTTTCGGTCAACAGAATCACAGACTTCCGAATCTCAGTCTGCAATACGGGACATTTTGCCCTTGCCAGATAAATTCTGCAAAATCAAAGGCAGCAACAGCCACAAAATACATCAACATTTTCCTCCCTTACCACTAGTTAAGCGTGGTTTTTGGAATTTTATAATATAGATTTTGGCATACTTTTCCACATCATTTGGGAGGATCCTATTCAGATCATGTTTTCTTGCAGAAGACTGGGAGAAAGGCAGATTTCCAATATTAAGGACAAAAATTAATGACCATGCCCAATACCATTCTGCAGAAACTTTCCTTCAATTAGTTTCAGACTGAATCTATTCTACCTCTTAAACACTTTACAGTTGATGTCTATCTGAATCAAATGAATCTGTGACCCTTCCAAAAGCTCTCAATGGGCCTTGGAGTGGTTAAACCATTCATTTATCCAGCAAATATTTTCTGAACAACCCTTATGCACTAGGCAGTGACCAAAATAGACACACACACAAAAACTCCGCCTTCAGGAAACTATCTAGTGAAAGACGTGAGAAGTGCCATGGAGATCGATCGATTGATTATTTATTTATTTATTTATTTATTTCAAAGAGAGGACTGAAGCGAAAAGGGAGGCTGCAGGAGGGGTAGAACAGATTTTATATTTACGTACAGTGGCCAGGGTAGACCTTTCAGGAAAAGCATGCTTTGTACCAAGAACTTAGAAGAGCTGAGGGACCAAGCTATGTACTTTTCTGGGGTAAAAGGAGTTGGGGAAGAGGTGATTCCAGTGCAGGAGCCCTAATGTAAGGAATTGTCTAGAATGTTTGAGGAACTGCAAGGCAACCGTTGTGGCCAGAGCAGAGGAAAGGGGAAAAGAAGAGGATAAAATCTGAGGCAGACATCCAGGGCCGAGGCTTGAGTGAGGTCTTGAGCACAAAATTAAGAAGCACTGAAAACTTGGTACTCAAGAAAATCATAGTTCACAGCAATATCCTTTAAGAATCAAGCGAATACCCAAAAATCCATGACAGACAAAATATCAAGCATTTAAGTGAAGATAGGATCAGTATATGATTCAGTTTACTGAGTTTTCTTTTTGCCTCAGAACTCACTGGGGGTCAACCTGGCACCGGTACTGATTTTTTTAAAAATTGTTATATGTTAGGGACACCTGGGTGGCTCAGTCGCTTAGGTGTCTGAATCTTGATTTTGGCTCATGTCATGATGTCACAGTTTGTGAGTTCAAGCGTTGCATCAGGCTCTGTGCTCAGAGCTGTCTCCCTCTCTCTCTGTCTCTCCCCAGCTCATGCACACATGCATACTTTCTCTCTCTCTCTCTCTCTCAAAAATAAACATAAATAAATAAATAAATAAATGTTAAAAAATGAATCAATTGTTATATGTGAAGATGAATGGATAAAAAGATGGGGTACACACACACACACACACACACAATGGAACACCATTCAGTCATAGAAAAGAATGAAATCTTGCCATTTGCAACAACACCGATGGAGTTGGAGAGTATAATGCTAAGTGAAATAAATCAGTCAGACAAAGACAAATACCATATGGTTTCACTCATGTGGAATTTAGGAAATAAACAAGCAAAGGGAAAGAGAGAGAGAGGAACCAAGAAACAGACTCTTAACTATAGGGAACAAGTTGATGGTTACCAGGGGGGGGATCGGGGGTGGGGGGCGGATGAAGTAGGTGATAGGGATAAAGGCGTGCACTTGTCGTGATGAGCACCGGGTGACATATGGAGCTGTTGAATCACTATATTGTATGCTCAAAACCAATAATAACACTGTATGTTAACTATATTGGAATTAAAATTGAATAAAATTTTGGCATTTGATTCGTCATGGATTTTTTCCATTCATTTGGCTTTTGAAAAATACTTCAGTGAAATAGTACTTATGTTGGTGTCCCCTTAAATTTTGCCCTTATTTTTTTAATGTTTATTTATTTTTAGAGAGAGAGAGAGAGACAGAGCACACGTGGAGGAGGGGCAGAGAGAGAGAGGGAGACACAGAATCTGCAGCAGGCTCCAGGCTCCGAGCTGTCGGCACAGAGCCCGTTGTGGGGCTCGAACTCATGAACAGAGAGATCATAACCTGAGCTGAAGTCAGACGCTTCACTGACTGAGCCACCCATGCACACTTGAGACGATTTTTAAGCTTTTTTATTATTTAAATGCTGTTGACAATGTTATCTTAGTTTCAAGTGTACAACATAGTGATTTGGCAAGTCTATGCATTAGACAGTATTACAATGTTGCTATATCCCCATGTTGTACTTTTTATCTTCATGACTTACTACAAACTAGAACTTTGTACCTCTTAACCCTCATCACCCATTTTGCCCCTCCCCTCACACCACCTCCTTCCTCTGCCAACCACCAGTCTGTTGTTTCTGATTTGTTTGTTCATTTGTTTTGTTTTTCAGATTCCACATGTAAGTGAAATTATACGGTGTTTGTCTTTTTCTGTCTGACTTATTTTACTTATCTATTATGCTCACCCATTCCTTAGGTTGCCTTTTAGTTTTGTTGATTGTTTCCTTCACTGTGTGGGAGCTTTTTATTTTGATGAAGTCCCAGTTGTTTATTTTTGGTTTGGTTTCCCTTGCCTCCAGAGACATATCTAGAAAAATGTTGCTATGGCCCATGTCAGAGACACTACTGCCTGTGCTCTCTTCCAGGATTTTTATTGTTTTAGGTCTCACATTTAGGTGGTTGATCTGTTTTGAGTTTATTTTTGTGTGTGGTGTAAGAAAGTAACCCAGTCTCATTCTTTTGCAAGTTGCTATCCAGTTTTCTCAACACCATTTGCTGAAGAGATTGTCTTTTTCCCATTGGATGTTCTTCCCTGCTTTGTTGAAGACTGGCCATGTAATTGTGGGTTTCTTTCTGGACTTTCCATTCTGTTCTACTGATCTATGTGTCTATTTTTGTGGCGTGCTGTTTTGATCACTACAGCTTTGTCCTATAACTTGAAGTCTAGAACAGTGGTGCCTCCAGCTGTGCTTTGCTTTGCTTTTTCAAGATTACTTTGGTTATTCGGGGTCTTTTACAGTTCCATATAAATTTTAAGATTGTTTTTCCTAGTTCTATGAAAAATGCTGTTGGTATTTTGATAGGGATTACATTAAATCTATAGATTGATTTGGGTAGTACAGATATTTTAACAATATTTATTCTTCCAACCCATGAGCATGGAATGTCTTTCCATTCTTTGCATCATCTTCAATTTCTTTCATCCGTGTATATAGTTTTCAGAGTACCGGTCTTTCACCTCTTTAGTTGGGTTTATTCCTAGGTATCTTATTATTTTTAGTGCAACTGTAAATGAGATTGTTTTCTTAATTTCTCTCTCTGCTGCTTCATTATTGGTGTATAGAAATGCAACAGATATCTGCTCATTGATTTTATACCCTGCTATTTTGCTGAATCCATTTATGATTTCTAGTTTTTTGGAGGTCTTTCAGGTTTTGTACATATAGTATCATGTCACCTGCAAATAAGTATAATACATTTATTATAACTAATGAACCAATATTGATACATTGCTATGAACTAAAGTCCAGAGTTTACTCAGACTTCCTCAGTTTCAACCTCATGTCCGTCTGTTCCAGGATCCCATCCAGGACACCATATTATATTTAGTCATCATGTCTCTTTAAGCTCCTCCTGGCTGCTGCCATTTCTCAGATTTTCCTTGTTTTTGGTGACACTGAAGGTTTTGAGAAAATTGCCAGGGATCCATTGCTGGGAATGTGATGTTTTTCTCATGACACTACTATCAGGAGGACCGAGGTCAGGTGCCATCTTCGTCACATCACATCATGGGCATCTACCATCAACTTGATTTATGACTGTTACGGACCTTGACCACCTAGCTGAGGCAGTGTTTGTCAGATTTTCCACTGCAAATTTATTCTTTTTTTCCTCTTCCTTTCCATACTAGAATGAATGTACCCTTTGCAGCCCCGACCTAAGGAATGGGGAGTTATGCTCTCCCTCTGCAGTTCAGAGTATCTGTATAGGTATTTTGGAATTCTTCTGCATAGACTTGTCTCTTCTCTTGCATTTGTTAATGTATTCAATCACTTACTTATATCAGTATGGACACATGGATACTTATTTATTTATTTTGGGATTATAATCCAATACTGCTGTATTCATTTTACTGCTCAAATTGTTCCAGCTTTGGCTGTTGGGAAATCTTTCAGTTAGCTCCTGCATGGCTCTGACAGAGCCTGTCATTGTGCGGTTTGGGGAAAAGAGGGATACTTCCTTACTTTCGGATGTTATTAGATACTCTAGACTGATCTTTTTTATTTCCTGCCTCAGTACTGGAATAAGTCATTTCTCCAAAGCTCTGGTTCCTTTGATTTGAGAATATTATTAAAAACCAAGATCTGGCTGTTAGGGGTACTCATTACGACTGGGGATTCTCCTGCCTTTTAAAACCCAATATGACGGGGGGGGGGGATTAATTCCTGATTAGAACGTTACTTTATCCCTAGAGATGCTAATTGATATGTCCGGTAATTTATCCTTAGTTGATTAAAATCTATGTGTTATTTGGTATTAAAGCTTTGCATTTTGAGCAATTATTTTCACATGGACAAAGAAAAACATTCCCTTGATCTCAGCAGATTGACCAGCTACAGGGCCACATGCTGCTCTGTCAAGTGTGACTAGAAGTGGCTGTGACAGTCCTTCTGCCTTGCTTCCCTAAATCACAAGGAAAATTCAGCCTTATTATTCTTTAGACATGTCACATTCAACCAAAACCAGGACATGTCGTGGGATGTTGGGTCCTTATATGATCCCACTGATCATGTAAAGGGAGAGGCATTTGACAGGGACGAATGTTTCCACCCCCCCCCAAAACAAACCCAACTGCAGCCAGCTTCCCTCAGTCCCCCATAGCCCTTCCTGGCATCCATCCCTTATTACTACATCACTTTGTTACCTCTAAGACCATTTTGGCCCGGAACTGTGGTTCTTACATTATTTATCTTATCTGACCTCATTAGCACAATTCTGAAGGCCCTTCCCAGTCACATGACGATAAGCAGCCAGTTATATTTAAATTGTCTTACAGTAAGGAGTTATCACTGTACTTACCCTTTATTCATGGAGGGAGAGTAGATAAATTCCAAAGCTTTTCTGGAAAGGGAAGCAAATCTATCTATATGTCTTTGAAACTTGCATACATTAATTTAAACATTGTTACCGATGATGACCAATTAGTATTCAAAAAGGTAAAGGCCGCATTCCACAGGTTCAGTTTCAAAGACAGTTTCCGTTGTGATATGTACATCAAAAGGACAATTTACTGCAGCGATTGCATGCAGAACAGAGGTTTCTTCTCCTAAATGATTTTTAGCCTCTCACTTTATTTAAACAGTTACTTTTAGGTGGCGATGCCCTTTAGAATTCCTGCACCTGCACCCCAGCTGCCCAGGTATATTTTGATAGTAGAGTAACTGGTCAGGAAGACCTGAAGTTCCAACCCCTCACTTTTTAATGAGAAAATGGTTACAAGAGTTTTTGGCAGAAAAGGGACGAGTGATACTGAATCCGCCCTTTGGAGGTGATGAGTACGTTCATTCTCCAAACTGTGGCGATAGTAATGCCAATATACACATACACACACACACGTATACCAAATGGTATACATTAATTGTGTGCAGCTTTTTGTATACTAATTACACCTCAGGCAAGCTGGAAAAATCATGCGATATCTGACTTGCAGTGAGGACACAGTGAGAAAGTGCCAGCTATGAACCAAGAGACAGGACCATGCTGACGCCTTGATCTTGGACTTCTAGCCTGCAAAACTGTGAGAAATAAATTTCTGTTGCGTGTAAGCCACCAGTCTATGATGTTTTGTTACAGCAGCCCAAATAGACTAAGACAGCATGCAAATTAAAAATTAAAATCTCTTCTGCCCAAAGAAGGCAGTTTTCTGTAAGATTTCCTTGAGCATCTTAAATATAGAGGCCAGAACCCAGTGGGAGGAGATCTCAATGGTAGTTGGAAAATTCTGAAATTTGCGTTGAATTTTACTTACGCACGAGCCATCGTTAAAATAGAAGGTCTGAGAGCTGGAAGCAAAACATCTCAAAACACCCAAGACCTCCTGTGGACATTCAGCACCTTTCTGAAGCTCAAGTCACGTGTTTCTATTTGCAGTCCTTGTGTCTAAGAGAAAAAGGGAAGTGTAGGAGTGTGTGTGTGTGTGTGTGTGTGTGTGTGTGTGTGTAATGTGGCCAATGTGAGAAGCATGGATGACATATAGTGAGAAGCATGGATGACAATGGAAAGACTTTATCTTGACAGCGACACTGGTGTCTGTGTCTTTGATGAATCTGGGCGTAAACTCGGACTCTGATTTCTCTCGTGTTATAACATATATGTGGCAGGCTCAGTGAACAGGGCTTCTTTTATCTGTGACTGGAATACTTGATCACGAATTCTCAATGCTTTGCAGTAATTACATTAGTTACCTTAGTTATCCAGGTGACCACTAGTCAGTAATAAGGCATTAATAAGGCAGTAATAAGGCAGTAATTAGAAGTCTCATGGCCCTCCCTGTAAACAGTTCTTATGGGGAGGTCCCCTGGTTAGACTGTATTATTGTTCTTGCTCATTCTCTGCCCTCCTTGTGAGCGTGCGACACAATCCTGTCTGTTGCCACGTGAGCTGTAGTGCTTCCCTCTGGAGTTGAGTTTTCCAGTCTGTGCTACTTGGCCATATGGTTGCTTCGACCAATGGAACATGAACAGAAGTGATACATGTCATGTCTGAGCAAATGCCTTAAAAGTCAATATATGCTCTTGCTCTGCTCCCTCTGCCATTCCTAAATAGAGGCTTCTCCTTCAGTCTGAAAGCCCAAGAAATAAAGTGTTGTTTTAACATCTATTTATTTTTGAGAGACAGAGAGACAGAATGTGAGTGAGGGAGGGACAGAGAGAGAGAGAGAAAATCCAAAGCAGGCTCTAGGCACAAATCCCCACGCAGGGCTTGAACCCACCAACCGTGAGATCATGACCTGAGCCGAAGTCGGATGCTTAACCAACGGAGCCACCCAGGAGCCCCTTAACTGTTGTTGTTTTAAGAGATATCAGGGCTGTTTCCTAACACAGCACACCTAGTGAAAACCGACGAAGATAATTAGTCTTTCTCAGATACTTCTACATTAATTTCATCCATGTGGCACTGCCTCATTCCAGCCTTTGCTCTGGCTACCAGTTCTGCCCACGTTTCTAGCAGCCTGATGCAAGTTCAATCTAATAGTATCTTGTTTGCACTGATGCACACATGTTTTGATTTCTGCCTCAGGACCTGAAACATACGAGGGAGCGATACCACCCGTGAAGCTTCCCTTAACAAATGGTAAGCTGGAGTCAGTGGAAAATAAGTCCACCTGTTGTCTCTTATGTAGTCACTTTCAGGCACATTTCATAAGGTTCCTCAGCAGTTCCTGCAAAAGAGAGCCCGGGCTACCTGGAGGATGGACCTGCTCTGTAATGCATCTCAATATTGGCCTTCCTTTCTTCTCTGCTTCATTCCTTATACCCTGCATTCCTGCTCCCTGGAATCATAATCCCGAATAACATATCTGGACACTATGAACTTTGTCTCAGACGCCATTTTCAAGGAACTCACGCTCAAACACAGTCCTACTACTCCATTTGCTATAGATTTTGTGACAAGTGGCATCTAATCACTTTGGCTCTCTGCCCACAACTTGGCTACTTTTTTTTCACAATTTCTTTTCAACTCTCTCTGCCCCTGTTGGTTCTAGATGATGTGAACTTTCAAAACATTTCTCAGTCCATAAGGGCTTTCACTACTTCTTTTGCAATGTGACCTGTGGAATAAGCAAATGTTCTTATCGGTCAAATAGAATAAGCCAAATTTGGAAATAAAGTGTTTTAGAAGTCCTTAAATTTGTGTTAGAGTGAGAAACCCATTGGACTTTCCTGCCTGTCTGAATCATTGTATAGCTGCTGGATCACTCTGTTCCAAAGCCCTGATCTTATTTTTGAATGAAATGAGTCCTGTCTCCTCTGCACATGTGTGAACTTCTGCCATCCTATGAATACACATACAATTACTAGGATACATTCCTGTGGATAGTACTCCCTCCATGTAAATAAAATCAACCCGAATATTCACAAATGGCTCCCGATGGGAAGGATAAGCTTCTTTCTTTGTTAACACAGCTTTGCACACATGTGCACCTGCTTGGCAGTATGGCTTCAGTAGCAGTGTTGAGCCACACTGGAAGAGCATACAAATCATGAGGACATCACCTGCCCCACTTTGCTTCTGGGTGCTAAGCCAGGAAGAACAAGCAAGGAGAGAATACTGCCAAGTGGCTGTCCGGAAAGTCCACCAATAATTCAATGACGCAAAACAATTCCTACAAGTCTACAAAATGTGTGTGTGTATGCTCACACATGCATGTATGCTGCAAGTCTCCCAATCGTGTGTGTGTGTGTGTGTGTGTGTGTGTGTGTGTGTGTATGTGTGTGTGCGCACATGCATAGGTCTGTATATGCACACATGTGTATATGCATGAGTATGTTTGCGTGCATATGTATGCACTGCATATGCACGTGCACACAGGTGTGTGTGCACACACATGCACTCACACACACACACATACACAGCATTAAGGACTGATTATAAAAAAGGGCAGCATCTGAAAGGTCCTCAGAGGAGATTCACCAGTTGATAGAAATGAAAGCAAAGATGGAGTTTAGGAATGAGGACTGTCCACAGTCTTGGCTGAGCTTCTAACTAGAATAACTACTTGATAACGACTGCACCAGTGACTAACATTTTCACAACTGACTACAGGCAATATACATGCTAGCAGATTTTAGGGGAGACTATATGGTAAACTGAGGACAACAAATTTTGCTGTTGGGACAGGATACACAGAAGACAAAGAACATTTCCTCTCCTCGTGCGGAAAACAGCACAGACAGAGAGCAGCTCTACGTGTGTGTGCAGGTGACAGGACCCATTTACTTCAAAGGTGAGGTCAAGGTTTTGATTTGGACAGGGAGGCCCATCTCATGGGTCCTTCATCCTAGGCAAAATAGCAAGCATTGCCTTCTCTGGGCTTTGTGTCAATATACATTTATCCCTTTTCCCCCTTGTTTTAAGTCTTTGGGTTTTTTTTTTTCCACTCCTTTGTTAAACACACATTTTTATTTTTAAAATGAATATGCTTAATAACACATACAGTCATAATAATCTTCTGGTAATTAACTATCTCTTATCACAGACAGTGGTATGGTATCCTTTAATTCCTTAGAAGATTTTAGATAAATAAATAGCTTCTTAAAGAGTGACTTGGGCTGCTGATCACTTAGATTCCACCCACATCTGCCTAAATAACCCAGAAAACCACCAGAAGACTACAGAACAGACTCTCCGGAGCCAAGCGTAGATAAGAGGCCCACGGAAGAGGGTAGGAAGGGGGGAGAGGCTGTGCGCGCTCCACGGACTGGCGGGAGGGAGCCAGGGCGGTGGAGGGGCAGCCTGGCTGGCAAGGCAGAGCCCCCAAGTCTGACTTGCAAAAGCGGAGGGACTGGACTCCCTGAGTTCGGACAGCCAGCGGGACTTAACATCTGGAATGTTATATGTCAACAGCTCTGCTCAGAGAGTGGGAGGGCTGGAGGACAACGGGAGGGAGAGTTGTTGAGCCCCGGACGACAGAGCTCAGCTTGGCGGGGAACAAAGGCGCTGGCCAGGGCCATCTCCCTCGCCCATCCCCCAGCCAAAATCCCAAAGGGAACCAGTTCCCCTCACGGAACTTGCTTGCACCGCGCAAACACCCAACGCTGTGCTTCTGCGGATCCATGACGGGTCTGCCTCCCTCCCGGTGCTGCAGGGCCCCTCCCGAAGTGGACCACCGAAGGCAAAGCGAGCTGACCCTGCCCCTCCCGCCCCCGTGCACCTTTCGGATCCACCCCGGCTAATACGCCCTTGGCCAGATCCCATCGAAGCAGTACCACAAGCCTGGCAGTGTGCAAGTAGCCCAGACAGGGACCACACCAGTCCACAGTGAGTCCTGCCCCTGGGAGAGGGGAAGAGAAGGGACACACCAGTCTGACTGCAACCCTGCCCACCAACACAAGTTTCTCCAGACAGCACAGGGGAAGTGCCCTGCCATTTGGAGCTACCGCAGGGACAACCCAAAATGATGAAATGGAAGAATTCTCCTCAAAAGAAACTCCAGGAAGTAGTGACAGCTAACGAATTGATCAAAACCAATTTAAGCAATATAACAGAACAAGAATTTAGGATAATAGTCATAAAATTAATCACTGGGCTTGAAAAACGCATAGAGAACAGCAGAGAATCTATTGCTACAGAGATCAAGGGACTAAAAAATAATCATGAGGAATTAAAAAATGCTATACATGAGGTGCAACATAAAATGGAGGCAGCCATAGCACGGATTGAAGAGGCAGAGGAGAGAATAGGTGAATTAGAAGATAAAATTATGGAAAAAGAGGAAGCTGAGAAAAAGAAAGATAAAACAATCCAGGAGTATGAGGGGAAAATTAGAGAACTAAGTGATGCAATCAAAGGAAACAATATCCGTATCATAGGAATTCCATAAGAAGAAGACAGAAAGGGGCTGAAGGTGTACCTGAATAAATCATAGCTGAGAACTTCCCTGATCTGGAGAAGAAAAAAGGCATTGAAATCCAAGAGGAACAGAGAACTCCCTTCAGACGCAACTTGAATCAATCTTCTGCATGACATATCATAGTGAAACTGGCAAAATGAAAGGATAAAGAGAGAATTCTGAAAGCAGCTAGGGATAAACAGACTCTAACTTACAAAGGTAGACACATAAGGATAGTAGTAGACCTGTCTACTGAAACTTGGCAGGCCAGAGAGGAATGGCAGGAAATCTTCAATGTGATGATCAGAAAAAATATGCAGCCAAGAATCCTTTATCCAGCAAGTCTGTCATTCCGAATAGAAGGAGAGATAAAGGTTTTCCCCAACAAACAAACACTGAAGGAATTTATCACCTCTAAACCAGCCCTACATGAGATCCTAAGGGAGATTCTGTGAGTGAAACGTTGCAGGGACCACAAAGTACCAGAGACATCACTACAAGCATGAAACCTACAGACATCACAATGACACTAAACCCATATCTTTCAATAATAACACTGAGTGTAAATGGACTAAATGCTTCAACCAAAAGACATAGGGTATCAGAATGTATAAAAAAAAAAAAAACCCAAACAAACAGGACTCAGCTATTTGCTGTCTACAAGAGACTCATTTTAGACCTGAGGACACCTTCAGATTGAAAGTGAGGGGATGCAGAACTATTTATCATGCTACTGGAAGTCAAAAGAAAGCTGGAGTAGTCATACTTATATCAGACAAACTACACTTTAAATTAAAGGCTGTAACAAGAGATGAAGAAGGGCATTATATAATAATTACAGGGCCTATCTATCAGGAAGAGCTAACAATTATAAATATCTATGTGCTGAATATGGGAGCCCCCAAATATATAAAACAATTACTCACAAATATAAGCAACCTTATTGATAAGAATGTGGTAATTACAGGGGACTTTAATACCCCACTTACAACAATGAATAGATCATCTAGACACACGGTCAATAAAGAAGCCCTGAATGATACATTGGATCAGATGGACTTGGCAGATATACTTAGAACTCTGCATCCCAAAGCAACAGAATATACTTTCTTCTTGAGTGCACATGGAACATTCTCCAAGATCGATCACACACTGGGTCACAAAACAGCCCTTCATAAGTATAAAAGAATTGAGATCATACCATGCAGACTTTCAGACCACAATGCTGTAAAATTTGAAATCAACCACAGGAAAAAGTCTGGAAAACCTCCAAAAGCATGGAGGTTAAAGAAAATCCTCCTAAAGAATGAATGGGTCAACCAGGCAGTTAGAGAAGAAATTAAAAAATATATGGAAACAAATGAAAATGAAAATACAACAATCCAAACGCTTTGGGATGAGGCAAAGGCAGTCCTGAGAGGAAAATACATTGCAATCCAGGCTTATCTCAAGAAACAAGAAAAATCCCAAATATAAAATCTAACAGCACATCTAAAGGAAATAGAAGCAGAACAGCAAAGACACCCCAAACCCAGCAGAAGAAGAGAAATAATAAAGATCAGAGCAGAAATAAACAATATAGAATCTAAAAAAACTGTAGAGCAGATCAATGAAACCAAGAGTTGGTTTTCTGAAAAAACAAACAAAATTGATAAACCTCTATGCAGGCTTCTCAAAAAGAAAAGGGAGGTGACCTGAATACATAAAATCATGAATGAAAATGGAATTATTAAAACCAATCCCTCAGAAATACAAGCAATTATCAGGGAATACTGTGAAAGTTATATGCCAACAAACTGGACAACCTGGGAGAAATGGACAAATTCCTAAGCACCCACACACTTCCAAAACTCAAACAGGAAGAAATAGAAAATTTGAACAGAACCATAACCAGAGAAGAAATTGAATCAGTTATCAAAAATCTCCCAACAAATAAGAGTCCAGGACCAGATGGCTTCCCTGGGGAATTCTACCAGACATCTAAAGCAGAGATAATACCTATCCTTCTCAAGCTGTTCCAAAAAATAGAAAGGGAAGGAAAGCTTCCAGATTCATTCTATGAAGCCAGATTTACTTTGATTCCCAAACCAGACAGAGACCCAGCAAAAAAAGAGAACTACAGGCCAACATCCCTGATGAACGTGGATGCAAAAATTCTCAACAAAATACTAGCAAATCAAATTCAATAGCATATAAAAAGAATTATTCACTACGATCAAGTGGGATTCATTCCTGCGCGGCAGGACTGGTTCAATATTTACAAATCAATAAATGTGATACATCACATTAATAAAAGAGAAGATAAGAACCATATGATCCTGTCAATCAATGCAGAAAAAAGCATTTGACAAAATTCAGCATGCTTTCTTAATAAAAACCCTTGAAGTCAGGATAGACTTTTAAACATCATAAAAGCCATTTATGAAAAGCCCACAGCTAATATCATCCTCAATGGGGCAAAACTGAGAGCTTTCCCCCTGAGATCAGGAACACGACAGGGATGTCCACTCTTACTGCTGTTGTTTAACACAGTGTCGGAAGTTCTAGCATCAGCAATCAGACAACAAAAGGAAATCAAAGGCATCAAAACTGGCAAAGATGAAGTCAAGCTTTCACTTTTTGCAGGTGACATGATATTATACATGGAAAACCCGATAGACTACACCAAAAGTCTGCTAGAACTGATACATGAATTCAGCAAAGTCGCAGGATACAAAATTAATGTACAGAAATCAGTTGCATTCTTATACACTAATAATGAAGCAACAGAAAGACAAATAAAGCAACTGATCCCATTCACAATTGCACCAAGAAGCATAAAATACCTAGGAATAAACCTAACCAAAGATGTAAAAGATCTGTATGTTGAAAACTATAGAAAGCTTTTTAAGGAAATTGAAGAAGATACAAAGAAATAGAAAAATATTTCATGCTCATGGATTGGAAGAATAAATATTGTTAAAATGTCAATACTACCCAAAGCTATCTACACATTCAATGCAATCCCAATCAAAATTGCACCAGCATTCTTCTTGAAGCTAGAACAAACAAATTTGTATGGAACCACAAAGACCCAGAATAGCCAAAGTCATGTTAAAGAAGAAGACCAAAGCAGGAGGCATCACAATCCCAGACTTTAGCCTCTACTACAAAGCTATAATCATCAATACAGCATGGTATTGGCACAAAAACAGACACATAGACCAATGGAATAGAATAGAGACTCCAGAATTGGACCCACAAATGTATGGCCAACTAATCTTTGACGAAGCAGGAAAGAATATCCAATGGAAAAAGACAGTCTCTTTAACAAATGGTGCTGGGAGAACTAGACAGCAATATGCAGAAGAATGAAACTAGACCACTTTCTTACACCATTCACAAAAAATAAACTCAAAATGGATGAAGGACCTGAATGTGAGACAGGAAACCATCAAAACCCTAGAGGAGAAAGCAGCAAAAAACATCTCTGACCTCAGCCGCAGGAATTTCTTACTTGACACATCTCCAAAGGCAAGGAATTAAAAGAAAAAATGAACTATTGGGACCTCGTGAAGATAAAAAGCTTTTGCACTGCAAAGGAAACAATCAACAAAACTAAAAGGCAACCAACAGAATGGGAAAAGATATTTGCAAATGACATATTGGACAAAGGGCTAGTATCCAAAATCTATAAGGAGTTCACCAAACTCCACACCTGAAAAACAAATAATCCAGTGAAGAAATGGGCAGAAAACATGAATAGACACTTCTCTAAAGAAGACATCCGGATGGCCAACAGGCACATGAAAAGATGCTCAACGTCGCTCCTCATCGGGGAAATACAAATCAAAACCACACTGAGATACCACCTCACTCCAGTCAGAGTGGCTAAAATGAACAAATCAGGAGACTATAGATGCTAGAGACAATGTGGAGAAACGGGAACCCTCTTGCACTGTTGGTGGGAATGCAAACTGGTGCAGCTGCTCTGGAAAACAGTGTGGAGATTCCTCAAACAATTAAAAATAGATCTACCCTAGGACCCAGCAATAGTACTGCTAGGAATTTACCCAAGAGATACAGGAGTACTGATGCATAGGGGCACTTGTACCCCAATGTTTATAGCAGCACTTTCAACAATAGACAAATTATGGAAAGATCCTAAATGTCCATCAACCAATGAATGGATAAAGAAGATGTGGTTTATGTATACAATGGAATACTACATGGCAATGAGAAAGAATGAAATATGGCCTTTTGTAGCAACGTGGGTGGAAGTGGAGAGTATTCTGCTAAGTGAAATAAGTCATACAGGGAAAGACAGATACCATATGTTTTCACTCTTATGTGGATTCTGAGAAACTTAACAGAAGACCATGGGGGAGGGGAAGGGGGAAAAAAGTTAGAGAGGGAGGGAGGCAAACCATAAGAGACCCTTAAAAACTGAAAATAAACTGAGGATTGATGGGGGGGAGGTTGGAGGGAGGGGAGGGTGGGTGATAGACATTGAGGAGGGCACCTGTTGGGATGAGCACTGTGTTGTATGGAAACCAATTTGACAATACATTTCATATTTTAAAAAAAGAAAAAAAAAGACTGAATTGGTTTAAAGCCCTAAATTTCATTATGGGCTTTAGAAAAATATATTTAGATTAACATTAAAAATAACACTATTATTTGACATTAAGGCTTTTAAAAAAAGAAACTTGAAATATTTTCCTAGATAATTTAAATGGACTGTTTTTATAGGAGTGATATTGGGTCTCACAAGAAACATTTTGTAAAAAATGATATTTAAATTATAATTTAACTTACCTAAACTCCTCGGTTGACATTTCACATCCTCCTAAATATTTACATAGGTAATTATAATGTCTTTGAGTTATAAAACAAATGTAAGAAAGTTCATTTACTATAAAAAATTCCAAAATGTTCTGTTTTCATTTACCTTTATTTTACTATGGCGGTAACTTGCTCTTTCCACAAAAATAAGCTATACAGCCATCATTTAAAACCAAAACTCATAAGGGGCACCTGGGTGGCTCAGCTGGTTAAGCGTCTGACTTTGGCTCAGGTCATGATCTTGTAGTTTGTGGGTTCAAGCCCCGTGTCGGGGCTCTGTGCTGACAGCTCAGAGTCTGGAACCTACTTGAGATCCCATGTCTCCCTCTCTCTCTGCACCCCCCATCTCTCAAAAATGAATAAATGTTAAAAAAAAAAGGTTTTTTTAAACCCCAAACCCACAAAATAATTTTCCAAATGATTTGCCTTGGTTGGGTATATTAAATAGATCTTAAAATTTAAGTGCTAGAATTTATTTTACCAGGTATGATTTCAATCTTCTAATTCCTGGCTTGAAAATCTTAATGCAAAATATTACTAAATATAGCCTTTCCAGTTATTGTTACCACAAACAGGCTGTGTCCTCTCCCACATTCATCCCCCTCTATAGATATGCCACTGTTAAATTTACAAAATAGTCAAATTCTGCCCCATCTTTAAGATCCAATCAAAGTTCACCCAGAAATGAGCTGGTACAACTTACACACTCACAAAAGCTAACTAACTGTGCATATTACTTGTCCTTCAGTGACATTATATGTTACTTGAAATTAGCCGTGGTGGGAATATTTACACCATAGAAATAACCATTTATCAGCACACCACTGATAAAACCTCATTTGTGAAGATCTGAGTTTACCAGGCAGGTCCTGGGTACTAATGGGGGAAAGGCCAAGTGACCCAGCGAAACCAAACAATCCTAAAATCTCCAGGTCTTAATCAGAAGAGAGTTTATTTCTCGCTCGAGCAGAGCCCGCCCCCAGTCTAAGGAGTAATGTGGGGACTCAGAGACCCAGGCATACAGAGGCTCCACCATCCTGTAGTGACAACCATCTAGAACACAAGACCTTCATAGTCAATGGTGTGTTAGAGAACATTAGAGACTCTCATCTGGAAAGCAAATGCTTCAGTGCATTAGTTTCCTATTGCTGCTACAACAAATCACCACAAAGCCAGTGACTTAAGACAACACACATTTATTATCTTGTAGCTCTAGAGGTCAGAAGTCCAAAATGGGTCTTAGTGGGCTACAATCAAGGTGTCAACAGAACTCCATTCCTTCTGGAGACTCTCAGGGAGGATCCATGTATTTTCTAGCTTCTATAGACTGCGTTCATTCCTTGGCTTATGGCATTTTCCTCCATCTCCAAAGCCAGCAGCAGAGACCCCTCAAATCCTTTGTCACTTCTTTCTCTTCTGCCTCCTTCTTCAATCTTTGAAGAATCCTGTGATTACATAGCCCACCTAGATATTCAAGGATAAGCTCTCTGTCTTAAGATCCTTGTCTGAATCACATCTGCAAACTCCCTTTTTCCAAATGAGGGAATATATTCACAGGCTCTAGAATGTGGAACTCTTCAGGGATCCATTATTCTGCTTGATTTAATGGCGTTGAACATAGTGGAGAGATCCCGCTTCCTCACGAAGAATAAACAAACACTTTCACAGTCTTTAAAAAGGCTGGTATTTCCATTATTAATTTAGCTTTTATCCTAGGTTTTAAAATATGTGTGTATGTGAGCGTGCACATGTACACACATACATACTACAGGGATATGCAAATATACATATAGTCCATCTTGTCTCATTTAATTCTTCAAGGACCATTCTCAGATGACACATATTTGGGGGGAAATCCCTCTACTCTCTGCTAGGAGCAGAGAAGAGATGGGAGTCTCCAAGCATATTAAAGTGCTGTGGCCTCTCTTGTAATCCCTTACTATTTGTTTTTATAAGAGATGCACATTGGAATTTAAGCCCAAGAGTTAGGTATTGCCATATGTCCTATACATTGGCCATTAGGTCCTAGGCTCCCTGTTCCTGGTTAGGGGCTCCCCTGATCACTATCAGTATACCACTCACATGACTTTTCACATCTGTCGTTCAGGAGGACTTAGGGGATCCTTTGTGCCTCTACATAGCTCTTCAAAGGAGGAATTAATTTTATGAAAGGGTCTATTTTCTTTCTCCCTTCCATTCTACTTCCTTCTTTCCTTAATATCTTCCATTCTTCCTTTCTTCCTTTCTAACGAAAAGTGGAATTAAAAGCCTCCAGGATTTTGAAGTTCTATCCCAGAAAACCTGATTAAAAATAAGGATATCTTTGACCCAATTTGGCTTCTATAACATGAAGATCTGTCATCAAATCATCCCCTTTAGGACCGAGTTGTTTTTTCCAAAAGCTACAAATAAAAAAGCAAATGTAAAATCTTACAGGGTAAATATGTTGACCAACTAAATTCCTTATGATTCATACATATTCAAAGAACACTGACTTTGATATCCCAGAGTTACACAATATATTATTCAATCAGATATCCTGTTGATTAGAAAAAAGGAGCTTTGCTCGATTCTTGCAAGAAGGTAAAAGTCTCTGTGTTTGCACTTGGCCAATTACAGAAGTCTACTTGGTGAAAACATGAATACTAAGCCATTTCCCCCAGACAAGTGTATTACATGTTTGAAAGCATGGCAGTCGGTTCCTCTAACATCAATTTTACGTCTACTTCTCTTTTTCCACTACTCTCTTCAAAGTAAGAAAGACTATACACCATTTCATCTGTATACAGATTCACAATCAAAGAATAAGAAATCTTTTTGTTTTTAAGGTTCAGAGTGATCAGCTCTTTGGGCAATTACACAGGCTACAATGGGAAATGCAAAAATCCAGGGACCCGAGGAAGCTTAATTACTCCCCACATTTATTCTGATCCCTTGTTCGAAGCCTAAAGCTCTGCCTTAATTCATAGCTAATAGAGGTCAGAGTCAGGGTTAATAGCCTCCAGCTCAACATTCATTAAGTCATTCACTGATCATTAAAACATCCTGAAAAGGCTTTGTGTTGAAGTTTTAATAGCAGCGATATATGGAGACTCACTGTTCTCAAATACCAATAATGTTCTTTTATGACAGTAAGAAAATATGTGCACCCCAATGGCTAACATTAATCTTGATTACCAGTTCCTCTCTCTTAACGTGAATTTGAAAACAAATTTTTAAGAAAACTTACAGAAAGGTGAGATTTCATGCGTCAGAACACTCTGACCCAGGAGTCAGTGTCACAATGTGGGGGAATCAGTAAGCTCTCCTGGTGCTGATAGAACCAGGTATGGGAAATAGCCCTGGAGCTGGCTTGGAAGATTCCTCTAATCCTGGTGATGTCTCAGTCCATCCAGCAGAAATTAGTTGAGGACCTGTGATGGAAAGGCCTTGGACTGGTAACACAGTAGTAAACTAGATAGATATGATCTTGTGGGATCCATATTGCAGCCACCTGGAGAAATTCTCAGGCCTGCATTAAACTGAAGATTCTGGAGAACAAGAACCATAAAAGGAATCGCATAGGTCTATATGCATCGTCAGGGATGGAGTTCAGACACATTACAAATGTTTCGTATGTATAGCTTCAAACTTTACGTGTATAACTTTAAAAGCATAAAATTAACAGTACAGATTGTCCCTTAGCACACGTAAGTTTGTAAATTTATTTTTAAAGAACAAGAGGAGGCCCACGTAACAGTGGCTATGGGGGTAAGGGAGATCCAGGCGTCAGGAATAGGAATCAGGATCGTCAGAGAGAGAAGCCTTACTGGAGGGCACCAGACTGTTTGTTACAACATTCTGGGAAATGACTAACACCACATCTCTTGTGTTCCTGCCCCAAATAAAGACACTGAATCCAATTACAAGGAAACATCAGAAAAACCCAAGTTAAGGAACATTCTGCAAAATAACTGGCCTATACCCTTCAAAAATGTCAAGGTCATGAAAGACAAGGAAGCTGAGGAATTGACTAAAGGCAGCTAGGTGCAATGCCTGATCTTGGACTGGATTCTGAGCCCAAACCAAAAATAGCTATAAGGACATGACTGGGACAATCAAACAAGTTTGGACTGTGACTGAAATAACAGTGTTGTATCAATGTTAAAGTTCTTGATTGTGATCATCGGAATGTCCTTGTTTGTAGCGAACACACATGAAATATTTTGGAATAAACTAAAAACTTAAACTTATCCAATGGTTCAGAAAATAACTTGAGAGAGAGCGAGAGAAAGCTACAAAGAAAGGGGTCAGGGAGGAAGGAAGGGAGGGAAAGAAAAAGAGAAAAATAAAGCAAATGAGGCAAAATGTTAGCATGTGGTGTATCTGGGTATAAGACATAAGAGGAGTTTTCATACCATTCTTCCGACTTTTAAGTTTGAAATTATATCAAAAAAATTTAACAAGAAATGGTGACATACGCATATATCACCAGCAGAATTGTGTTTGGTGTCTACATAGAAAAAAAAAACCACTAGAAGCAAATATGCCAAAACGTTGACAGGGTTAATTCCAGGTGTTAGGAGTATGTGTGATTGGGTTTTTTAATATTTTATGTGTAATGCTTTCTGTTTTCCAACTTTTTAAGAAAAGGAAAACTTTGGAGGACTTACAGGAGGGCCAGTTACACCTCGGCCTAGGTGAGATTCGGCAGAGATTTGGGAGTCAGAATGAAGCTGGGACATCTTACAACTCTTCTCTTCTGTCAATATATTGACACCTCCGGGCTACTCTAGACCCATTCTGCCTTCCCAGGGCCTTGAGAATGGTCTGCAAGATCCAGGTGTAGAGCTTTAGCTGTAACCCCACTCAGAGTATACCTTGTGCCTAAGGGACAACTCCTCTGCTCAGCTATCTGCCCTCTGAAGATGGACGGGAAGTGCTGTGAAGGCTCTGGAGGCCAACTGAGGGCCAGCTGGGCAGGGCATTGCAAGATCCCGGGGCCTAGGTGGGGATTCAAGGGGGGCATGTCCCTTTGGTACTGCTGATTCTTCGCCGTAGGGGAGAGGTGCACAGAGAGAGGCGCACACACAGGATATGTGCAGGAGACCGGGGTGTAAGGGTGCCGTGATCCCTAGTATTGACACAAGGAACAACAAGGGTGGACAACAGGAGAATCCTGCGCTTCCTGTTGCTGAGAACACCTGAGGTCCTAATCACAGCTCCCTGGACCTCCACCTATTCCCCAGGATTCTTCCATGTTTCCTCCTCTTCTTTCTCTCCCCTTTCCCAACTACTTCTTTTATTTTAACATTTAGTTCCCTTTTTTCTTCACTTTTCTCCTTTAGTCCCACTTCTGCTTAGATATCCAGCAGCACTCCTGGCCCTGTCTAGCCCTAGGGTGGTATGCAAAGAAAGAGTTTCCAATCCTTATTACTGCGTCACAGGTGAACCTGTATCAGTACCGTTACCATTTGGGGGACTCGTTATACAGCAAAGACCTCCCGGTCATAGCCTATTCATCTGGTTATTGATCCATTCATCCTATATGCCTTTATTACATGTCTGCAAAATACACGCTTTTGATGCATAGAAATAAAAGCACACGGTCTCTGCTCTCTGCTTTTTAGTAGAGGGGAGAGCAAATAACAAATCCAGGTCAGAGGGATTAGTTCTTGATTGCAGTGTAAGCAAGAGGTTATGAGGGAACAAACGAGAGTCCTAGAACAGATGGCCCTGAGCTGAGTGTTGAAAAGGAAGTAGGTGATGGCTAGCTGAAAAGGAGAGGAGACATTCAGAAGTGATGACATGTGGAAAAATATAGAGGCATGAAATAGCAAGTCTTTCTTCATGGATCCAAAAGCGAACCTGGGCCAGTAGAGGAAGTGAGGATCCCGAAATAAAGAACAAAATCAAGGAGAGCCATGCGCCCATGCCTGAGTTTCAGGTGAAGGGAACTGACCACCAAAGGATTGTGAAATGACACAGTGACATCTCCAGCAAAGTGGATTGAGGGGACCAAACTGGAGGTGGGGCTTAGGTAGCTACCACAGAGCTCCAAGCAAGAAGGGAAGAGGAGATAGATTTAGGAGCCTCTAAAAGAGGGAATCTAGAGGATTTGGCACTTGTTGGACAGCAGGAGGAGGAGGAGGTAGAGAAGGCTAAGAACAATGTGTGGTTTCTGACTTAGTAATGTATCAGTTAGTTCTCCAGAGACAGAACCAAGCATGGGAAGAGAGTCTGACTGACTGATTTTTTTTTTTAATTTTTTTTTTCAACGTTTATTTATTTTTGGGACAGAGAGAGACAGAGCATGAACGGGGGAGGGGCAGAGAGAGAGGGAGACACAGAATCGGAAACAGGCTCCAGGCTCTGAGCCATCAGCCCAGAGCCTGACGCGGGGCTCGAACTCACGGACCGCGAGATTGTGACCTGGCTGAAGTCGGACACCTAACCGACTGCGCCACCCAGGCGCCCCTGGTTGACTGATTTTAAGGAGTTAGCTCATGTGATTGGGGGGTCTGGAAAGTCTGAAATTCAGAAGGTAGGCTGGCAGGCTGGAAATTTATGTTAAGAGTTGACATTGCAGTATTGAATTGAAAATCCATTGGGTAGGCCAGCAGGCTGGAAACGCGTGCAGGATTTCTACATTACTGTCTGGAGGCAGAATTCCTTCTTCTTCAGGAAATGTCAGTTTTTCCTTTTAAGTCCTTCAGCTGATGAGATGAGACTCATCACATTATGGAGAGTAATCTGCTTTACTTAAAGTCAAACGGATGTAAGTGTTAATCGCATCTACAAAATACCTCACAGCAACATCTTGACTAGTGTTTAACCAAACACCCAGCCACAAGAGTGTAACCAACTGACATATAAAATCAACTATCATAAGAATTAAGTTCAAGAACACAGGAAAGAACAGGTTTGATATGGAAAACAAGTTCAGTTTCACACATGTTAAATTGGAAATGTCGATGGAAACACCAAACAAGCTGTTGGGGAGACAATTTGACATATGGATCTGGAACAGATCCCAGAGATGTAGTTGGATTGTGCCAATAAGAAGGAAAAGGAAAAGTTTTTCAAATAATCCAGTGAAGAAATGGGCAAAAGACATGAACAGACACTTCTCCAAAGAAAACATCCAGATGGCTAACCAGCACATGAAAAAATGCTCCACATCACTCATCATCAGGGAAATACAAATCAAAACCACAATGAGATACCACCTTACACCTTTCAGAATGGCTCACATTAACAGCTCAGGCAACAACAGATGTTGGCAAGGATGCGGAGAAAGAGGATCTCTTTTGCATTGTTGGTGGGAATGCAAGCTGGTGCAGCTGCTCTGGAAAACAGGATGGAGGTTCCTCAAAAAACTAAAAATAGAACTACCCTACGACCCAGCAATTGCACTACTAGGCATTTATCCACGGGATACAGGTATGCTGTTTCAAAGGGACACATGCGCCCCCATGTTTATAGCAGCACTATCAACAATGGCCAAAGTATGGAAAGAGCCCAAATGTCCATGGATGGATGAATGGATAAAGAAGATGTGGTATATATATGGATGGATGAATGGATAAAGAAGATGTGGTATATATATATACAATGGGGTATTACTTGGCAATCAAAAAGAATGAAATCTTGCCATTTGCAACTACGTGGATGGAACTGGAGGGTATTATGCTAAGTGAAATTAGTCAGTCAGAGAAAGACAAAAATCATATGACTTCACTCACATGAGGACTTTAAGAGACAAAACAGACGAACATAAGGGAAGGGAAACAAAAATAATATAAAAACAGGGAGGGGGACAAAACAGAAGAGACTCTTAAATATGGAGAACAAACTAAGGGTTGCTGGAGGGGTTGTGGGAGGGGCGATGGGCTAAAAGGGTAAGGGGCACTAAGGAATCTCCTCCTGAAATCATTGTTGCACTATATGCTAACTAATTTGGATGTAAATTTAAAAAAATAAAAGTAAAACAAGTTATTAAATGCAAAAAAAAGAAGGAAAAGTTTTTCAGAGGAAGATGAGTTGGCAATTCAAATACTAGAAAGAGATCCCACCAAATTTGCCAATCTGGAGGTTAGTCAATAACAAGAATATTGATGTGGAAGCTGCACAGTGGAAATAGGAAAAAATGGAAATAATTAAAGGTAGACTGCTCTTTAAGAAACCTTCCCTGACAGCAAACTGATTTCCAAGAATTGCAGATGCAGCAAAAATACCATTTAAACAACAATAATTCAGACAGTTCATTGGAGAGTCATTAACTGGAGTCCAAAACACATTCAGAGGAATGGGCTCACCCAGGCAGGAAACGTTGTTCTCTGCGACTGTCTCATTCTGTGTGCTCTCAGGCAAGCCACTTAACCATTCTGATCCTTAGTCCCCTTTTCTGCAAGACTGAGATACTTACACTTGGCTTACAGAAATAGCATAAAGTTTAAATTATATTTATGTACCTAAAGGTAACAATAAATTAAAAACAGAGGTTCAGTTAGTTAGTAGTTATTATAAATTTTCATTCCTATTAAGTACATACTCAATAATAAGAGGGTCTAAGCTTCGAAAACTTTGGTCAACCTTCATCAAAGTTTTCATTTAGAAACCACCGTTTCATTTCCTAATTTTATAGCTCACAAATACAGATCTGGAAAACTGAACCTTACAAAACATTTTAAACATTTAACTCTTATTTGAATTTTTGATGCATTAAAAACCATGTGGCTAGCCTTTCCTCTTTTCATATTTATGACCTCGTAGCTATGCTGTAAACATTTCAACATGAAACCATACTGGTCTTCTTAGCTCATTAGAGTCAGCAGTCTCTGCAATAATTTGAACCTTTGGTATATAGGCAAAAAATGCAGCTAAGTTGTTATTAAACAATGTTAAAGATAATTTTTTAAATAATTGCCCTCGGGGTGCCTGGGTTGCTCAGTCAGTTAAGCAGCCAACTTCAGCTCAGGTCATGAACTCACGGTCATGAACTCATGGTTCATGGGTTCGAGCCCCATGCCGGGCTCTGTGCTGACAGCTTAGAGCCTGGAGCCTGCTTCAGATTCTGTGTCTTTCTCTCTGTCCCTCCCCTGCTCATGCTCTGCCTCTTTCTGTCTCTCAAAAGTAAATAAACATTAGACAAATTTAAATAATTGCCATTATTTTCTTCCCACTGAAGCAAGTTGCTATGAAATAATTAAAAGGAAAGAAGACCATTAAAAAAAATGAGTGGCCAAGCCATGCCTGGCTTCCTGTTTTACTACTGATGAATCATAAAGGTAAGGCAGAGAGATGGCAGGCTAGTTCCTTGACGGGTCCGTGTTTTTCAAGGGGTGACATCTGTACTCTGATTCCTGGCACAAATAATGTATATTTATAGCACTTAACAAAGATATCACCTCTTCAGAGTTGTCATACTAGTCCCATGATGTAGAGGAGGTTCAGTCATAAAGTGTCTCTTGACCACTATACACTTATTAGAATGTCCAAAATCTGGAACAGTAAGAAAACCAAATGCTGGTGAAGATGTAGGGCCACAGGGATTCTCCTTCCTTGTTGGTGGGAATGCAAAATGGTACAGCCACTTTGAGAGACAGCGTGGCAGTTTCTTGCAAAACTAAACATACTCTTACCAAATGATCCAGTATTTGTGCTGCTTGGTATTTACCCAGAGGAGTTAGAAATTTATAGATGTCCATACATAACCTACATGTGGATGTTCATAGCAACTTTATTTATAACTGCTGAAACTTGGAAGCAAGCAAAATGTCCTTCAGTAGGTGAATGGACAAGTAAATTGTGGTATATTCAGGAAACGGAGTCTTAGTCAACACCAAGGAGAAATGAGCTATCAAGCCATGAAAACACATGAAGAAATCTTAGATGCATATTACCAAGTAAAAGAAGCCAGCGTGAACAGTTATATGCTGTATGATTCCAGTTACATAACATTCTGGAAAAAACAAAACTATGGAGACAATAAAAAGATCAGTGGTTCCCAAGGGTTGGGGGGTGGTCAGAGGAGAGATGAACAGGCAGAGTACAAAGGATTTTTAGAGCAATGAAAATATTCCATATGATACTATAATAATGGATACATATCATTATACTTTGTCCAAATCCATAAAGTGTATAATACCAAGAGTGAGCCCTCATATAAACTATGGACTTCAGGTGATTATGATGTATCCATGTAGGTTTATCAGTTCTGACAATTGTGCCACTCTGGTGGTGGGGACGGTGGGGAAGGCTATGCATGTGTGGGGGCAAATGATAAATGAAAAATCTTTGCTCTGTCCTCTTAATGTTTCTGTGAACGTAAAACTGCTCTAAAATCAATAGTTTTTTTGGGTTTTTTTAAGTTTATTTATTAATTTTGGGAGAGACTAAGACAGCATGAGTGGGAGAGGGGCAGAGCCCAACATGGGGCTCGAACCCATGAAACCATGAGATCATGATCTGAGTCGATACCAAGAGTCGAAGGCTTAACTGACTTAGCCAGCCAGGCACCCCAAAATAGTCTTTTAAGCACCGTACTTCCTATTTATACATATACTTATATGTGTATAGAAGAAGAGAGAACTAACTGTGTATGACTATTACACGCACACACATACATTTATTAAGCACTCGCTATGTACAGGCATTGTTATTGGTGCTGGGGAATATAGCAGTGAATCAGTCAAAGGATGAAACGGAGGTTCTCGTTCCCATGGAGCTTCCAGAGGACAAGCTCCTCTGTAATGGGTGCCTTTGCCTCTGCTAGACTTGAGGGATTCCATAATGAGCAAGGTTGTCAAGACCCCTATCCTCAAGGAGGAGGAACAAATGAACCAGCAGTAAACCTGCTGCCCTAGGAAGGTAGGAAAGGGGATGCTGAAGTTTGAATGAGAGGTGGGTGATGGGAGCACCGGGCCTTCTCAAGGGAAGTCCCAGGAACAGGAAGTGATGTTTGAGCTAAGACCTGAAAGAGCAAAACAGGAGTAGAATGAGTCAAGGAAGGGGCAACACTACGTGAGAAGTTCCGCAGATGAGAGAGCTCCAAACACTTAAGAAAGTGAAAACATTCGTGAAGGGAGAGCTTAGGGTGCACGGTGGTGTGTGGAGAACAGAGAGAGAGGAGTCTGGAGGGCAGGGCCTCTGAACTGACAGACTTCAAGGCCAATTTAACTTGTTTTACCTTAGGCTCCCAGTATACAAACAAAATAAAGAAAGGAAAGAAGGGGATCGTAAAAATCAGGTATTCTTAAATGTTTGCACTTAAATTAATGCCTCAACACAAATATATAAACTTTAATGACCGTAAATAATCTCATGTGGACATAAAGCAAAAAAAGTGTAAATTTGCGGACTTCTATCAGTGTGAGATCAACTCTCCCACGCACAGACACACACTCACAGATGTACACGCACGCACGTGCACGTACACACACACACACACACACACACACACACACACACGCTCCCCAGTGCCCATGCGACACCCAGTGATGAAGTCTTTCTTGTAAGGAATGGTAAGAATTGGAGATTTCATCATAAGAGTAATGGCAATCCTCAGATTGCAAGTAAGTGACAGAATCTCATTTGCATGTTATAAATTATGACAAATGGATTAAAAGGAGGTAGGATTGGAGACAGCAGGCAGGTGGGAGTTACTGGCACTGTCCACTTGAGAAATGAGAAGGTCTGGATCAGCTCAGGTGTATCATGAGGTTTGATTAGAGAAATACGTGATGGTAAGATCGACAGGACTTGATGGCTGGCTGAGTAAGGGAAGTGAGGGAGACAGGGGAACTTGTTTGCCAACAAAATAGTCAAGCTCATTTCAGCTTTTCTTACGACTGTTCATGTCCCCTAAAATCCATATGTGGAAGTCCTAATCCCCAATGTGATGGCATTTGGAGGTAGGGCCTTAGGGTGGCACCTAGGTTTAGATGAAGTCATGAGGACGGAGTCCCACAATAGGATGAGTGTCCCTATAAGAGAAAGAGACCGGGGCGTTCTCTCTGTCCACCATGCAAAAACACAGCAAGAAGACAGCAGTCTGCAAGCCAGGAGGAGAATCTTACCAGGAACCCAATCTGTGGGTCCAACCTTGATCTTGGACTCCCCAGCCTCCACAACTGAGAAATACATCAGCTGTTTAGGCCACCCGTTCTCTGGCATTTTGTTCTATCAGCCGAAGCAAACTAACAAGGTCTATAAATCTAACATCCATTTCCATAGCACCCTCCCTTCCTTGAATGGTTTGATATCCATATAACCACCACTGGTTTGAAATCATTAATAATTACAATGTAATTAAGTGCTTCCCTTTCAAAATCGTTTGCAAGAATATGTTGACTGCAATGAATTTTTCCTGTCTTTACATAATGCCTTCAGGGCTCTCTATCTACTCTCGAGCATTTCTGTGAAGCTATCACTTTGAACAGTGTTCTGACATTTGTGATCTACTTCTAAAATGTTACCCTCCCCACACGTGGATAGACATAAATTCTGATGTGGTTCAAGCATGGCCCTTACTATGGAAAACAAGTTATTGAAAACAGTTGTCACAGAGAGATGACATGTTTATGAATACCATTCCAAACTAAATACCTAGTATTATAGAAACACTAAATTTTATTTCAAGATTCACTAATGTTTCCATCTTTATTAAATTTGAGAAACAAATTCCTATGGAAGGTAACAGCAAACCATTCTCGCAGTATATGCCTCTAGAGAAAGGCCACATTGTTTCATGGAGATGTGTTGAGGCTAATGGATATATTCAAAGGGTAAGTTTCAGGGCTCTAGACCAGGTTTGATTCATGCTGTTTTATAATTGCATGCCCGTGGCTACCCTACTTGGTTAGTACGCTGTGCTAATGAGGCCAGTGGCAAAAGTTCAAATCCCCAGGCAGGCAATTTGTTTTTCTCTGCTGGTGGTTATGGCTGTAATACCTACCCCAAGTCAGACATCAGAAATGTATGTCAATTGTCACAATGTCAAGAGAAAGAGCAAATGGCTTAATGAAAATCTGTCCTTTCCATTAGAAAAACATCTCAAAGCCCATGTACAACTAATGGAGGGATACTGGTGTCACCTTCAAATACAAAGAGTAGAACATTCCTCATATTACAACAACAAACAAAATTCCTGCCAGAAGCAAGTCATAAATGTCACCGAGAATGATGATCTTAAATTAGATTCCACATGAATAATTTCTTCATTTTTCATCTTTGACCAAACAGCACTAAATTTGCCATTAAGTAAAAACTATGTGAAGTGTGCATTTACCTGCTTCCTTCCTGCCTTCCCAAATTGTTATGAGAATGAATCAGATAGCATCTTGGAGGCATTTTAAAATAATAAAATATTAATCCAAATGATTCCCCTTCTGCCTCAGAGGGGGAGTAGATATATTGAGTTTTTACAATACAAAAGCAACGGGTGATGTGCGATTCAGCCCTGAACAACAGTCAATTCGGAAAAGAAAACAGGGTCTCAGGCCTGCTTTATGAGTGGCACAGTTGAGGAAGTTAATGATCAATTGGTAGCACGACGCAGACAGAGCCTTAGCTAGTTCTGACATAATCACTTTAGATAGTTTAGATGTTCCGTTGAGTTGAATTCAGAAGATGGCCTGTCCACCTTAAAACCTAGATAGAAGGCTGAATGGCTTTATATATAACAGTTCTCACTGGAACACAGACCCATGTGGAACATGGGGGCTCTCCACAAGACATAGCTGGCTACCTCGATATACAAGTGCATCCTCAAATAAAGGAGGAGAAACAGAAAGATGGGCAATTATACAGGTCCACAGTCTGGCAATCAGATCTGTAGCTGATTGAATCCAGAACCAAAATTCTGAAAGTCACCCTGAACTGTCCTTCTTATGAATACGTGATCATTCACTTCCACCGCTCTCATTCACGTCTGAGCATTCTACTTCCAAAATGTTACTCAAACTCCTGCATTTCACTCCATCCTCTCTGCCACCATCTCCTACCCAGATTATGTCAACTGCCTAGTCACTCCTTCCCTCTAGTGGTTGTCCTTCCATTCTTTTATCCATATTGCTCTAAGAGTGATCCTTAAAAAAAAGCAATATGGCTTAAAACCCACAGTGTCCCCCCCACTGCCTTTCAAATAAAGTACAGTTTCCTTAAGATGGTTTCCAGAGCCCTCAACAATGGTACCTCATTTCATAATTCCCCCACCATATTCCCGGATACTCTGTTCTAGCTATAGCCTATATTCCCAAATATTCTCTGCTCTGTTCCAGTTTTACAAATGTGCCGTCCTTTCTCTCAATTCCAAAATGCATGCATGTCATTCCCTCTGATGGAATCATTCCCTCTCCCAATCTCCCAGATCATGGAACTGCTACTCACCCTTTAGATACCAACTTAAATGTCTCTTTCTACCCTTTTTGAGGAGTCTTCCTTAACCCTGGAACTTGCTATCACTGCCTTGTTTTCTGTACATACTTAGGTAATCAGTCATTAGGTACTCTATACCTTCTGTTACCCCTGTAATGAATATTAATCACACTAATTGTAGCAATCAATTTAAATTGCTCCATGCTCAAGGAAGCAAGAACAGGATTCATCTTATTCACCTGTATTTGTAATGAGACCAAAAGCTCTGTGAGTGTAGGTATTTCTTTTATTTCTACTATATCCCCAGCACCTAGAGAAATTCTGATAATAACAAACACTAAATACATTCTTGTTGAATAACTAACTGAATGGTAGACACTCAACAAATGTTTGTTTAAAAGAATCCAGTAAATAAATTCAAGCCCACACAGAGCTTTATTTTAAAAAGGGACCTCAAAACAATCAAAAGTATAGGAAACATTTAAAAATCAGAGTGGTGATGATTTTCTTATTATTTTACATCAGGAGAATAATCTACATCTGTTATTTGCTCAGGACTCTCCCTCATAGTAGGCAAGCATGCTCACATATCAAGAGGTTATTCCATAATCACATAATTAATTGTTAAAAGATTAAAAGTCCTAAGGGACACATCCACTAAGCCAGGGACACTGGAGGCACTGTACTCCTCCTTTCTACATATTTCTAACTGATGGACACCATGGCAGTAGGGTGGCAAGAAATGATCCAGACTTTTTCCAAAGAAGTAAATACTGTCGTTCAATGTTGTTCAGTACTGCTCCTCAATGCTCAGTCCTTTGAGAAGTATGTGTATGTGGTCAATGCATAAGCAACAGTTTCCTCATCTGCAAAGACATTTAAGCTGTAGGCTCTCTAAAGTCCCTTTCAGATTTAGCATCCTTTCAAAACAATAGAAACTAAAAGTCAAATATAAAGTCATGAATTTTGCCATTAAAGAATCATTGATACATTTCTGTACATAACCACAACTAAAGTCCTAGAACCAAGAGTCTCATGATACAACCGCCTTCTGTGCTTTCTCCATCACACTCTGGAAAATTCCATGATGCTATGTTAATTGGCCTAATTAGAAGTTGGAAGGTCAAGCTCAGGAGACAAAATACAAAATTCTTACTTTTACAGTTGCACATAGATTGTAATAAAGTTTTACTTTTAAAAAATGTAAATGCTTTCGCCTACATGTTTACAATGACAGCCTTTCCTTCCCTCTGAACATCCAAAGCTAACACATGACCTGGTTAAAAAAAAAAAAAAGAGTTGGCCTCACTGGCTAGAGCAAAGTGCTTAGCATTTTTTTGTTTTACTTTTTAGTATAATCAGATCCCTAGAACGATGAAGGAAAATGTTCCCCATCACTATATGGTGAGGTAAATTTGGTAATAGAGTTCTCTAGAATACCAGACTCCTAGAATACACACTTGGTCTTCCTTCCTCCTCCTTCTGCCCTGTCAACAAGAAGGATGATCTGGAAATGCAGCCAGACAAAGGATACTCACCCAGAGTACTAAAGAAGAAGAAATTAGCTTTAATTAAAGGTAGAGAGATTTCATCTGGGCATAAGAGAAACTCTTGATGTTTGCTATGATTAAATATTGAAATAGGCCAATCAGAGTCATGAAGTTTCTATCCTGGGGGAATTTTCTATAAAGGCTAAAAAAATATTTTCTGCCTGGGGTCCTTCATTTTTTCATGTATGCATTTCTTTGATAGAAACAATTGATTACCTAAGGACTGATTACCTAACTATGTACAAAGCATATTTCTGAGCCGAAAGACAGGAATCTGGATGATGTGGCTTCTTTAGGTCTGTGATATTTCTCAAACATTATAAGTGTTCATGAATATACATACAGAGAGGACGGCTAAGGGAATATTATCCAGAGACACATTTTTACACAAAGAGATAAATCCTATTGCTAGCAGGTATGGCTCTTTGCGATAAAGAACATTCCTGAGAAATGAGTGTAGATCATCCTATGTAATTTATTTCAGAGGGGAAAATGACATCTGGGGGAGTGAACTCTCCATTACCAAAGCTATACAAACACTGGATGACCACGTGTCAGACAGGTGCTAAAAGAAATTTCCATGTTTTGTTTGAAGAGAATATCTCTGAAGGATGTCTTCTATGAAAACAAAATAGTTGGCCCAACTATTGAACAGCAATGTTAGTTGGAGACACTCTGAAAGATAGAAAATGAGTCAGGTCCATTGCTATGTGCATGTGCGCGCACACACACACACACACACACACACATCCCCGCATGCGTGCATTCCAGTAGCCCCTTGCTATGCCAGGTGTTGACACTTATTTGCTGAATCTGGGGACATCCAGCAGTACCTGAGGAGAGAGTCAAGGAAATAGGGGCAGGACAACTTAAAGGGAGCCTTTGGAACACTGGCTATTTGTCAACTGCTTCAGAAATATTTCCTATTTTAACAAGCAATGCTACAATAGTGGGGTCCTACGGGTTGGCTATCAGTCCTAGGCACAATCACTAATGAATCCAGTTACTTACAACTCCACCACACTAACCTTCCTCCCTGACAGTGAATTTGAAAGGAAGGAAAAGAGAGAGGCAATCCAGCTTGATTTATATAGACCCTCCGTTCTCTTCTATGTGACAGAATCATTAATAAACGGAGATACGACAGGCTGGGTTTCACAACATGGTGGAGAAAAACTGTCTGGAGAGTCATATACAAAAAGGATTCCAATGACTCTTTCTCAAACAGAAGAAACTGAAAAACAATGCCCTACTGGAGTTTGTCTTGAGACCGGAGATGGTCACCCACGTAACCAGTTTTATCTCACTTTACACAATAATGTTTACAATAACTGGCATCTTGATGAAGGCTGGAAAAGATCTCTGATTAGAGGCGAAAGAAAGTATGAATTAAGAGTAGGGGAGAAATGCCGACTTTTTGAAAGATCAACACAATTTTAAGTATCACTAGCCACCTACAAAAATGCAAGAAAGAAAGAAGTTTCACACAATAGAGTCACCAAGTTAGATATGAACAAGACTACACAAGTATGAGACGATGTTGATAATTTACATGTAACTAATATATTAAGGCCTCCTGGACCTATCACTCTAGCTTTACCTATTCACTCATCTACTCAAAATATATCGAACCCCTACCATTCAGCCCTTTAAAGAGACTTGTCAAAGTGTTCTGTAATGCAAAAACACCATACCAATGCCTGCTTTGTTATTATAATCAGTTGGCTCTCCTTGAAGGCAGAAATCACGACATTGCCTTTTATAAAACTAATTTTAATTACACAAGTAGCACTAAATGCCCTCCTTTTTGAAAAGGCAAAAACTAAACATTACAGAAAAGTAGAGTGAACACATCATTTATTATCCAAACGAGGACACTCTTTAGGGTGAATGGAAGCACATTTAACAATTATATCGGGACATCAGATGTAAACTGAGACCCACCAGACAAATTGGGACATTGGGTCACTATACAGATTAAGAATTCTAAAGCCCAGGAGAACCCCCGCCTCCCCACAAAGGCCGAGACTTGGCTTTACCCAAAAGATAACCTCTGTTAATATTCCAGAAGAGTGACAACTTGAAAGCATTTAAGTTTTATAGAATGTAAATAGAAAGTCAGAAAACATGTTGTAGAGCCAAGCCAAGCCAAGCCAAGCCAAATGTGTTGTTTTCCGTAAGGAAAACAGAAAAGTGTCTCCCAGAATGTGACACAATTCTCAGTTCACGGTTCATCCAGGGATTACTCCTCTGACGCCCACTCCCCCATACACGTTGCTCTGAAGCATTTCCTCCCAGGATATCTCAGCTCCACTTGACAATGTCTAATTCATCAGCTGGCCTTGAGAGATATTGGGCAGTCTCTCAGAAACTCTCTGATCAATTCTTTTCCTGCTTTATATGGCCTTGGAGAGCTCTTATTTCCATTTTTAAAAATAAATCACTTATGATATCTCCCCGCCGATACTGTATTTCAATCTGCAATTGATTCAGAGATGCACTTAAATTGGGGGGAAAAATTTCTTCCTAACTTCTGATGTTCGAAGGAGAGCAGATAGTATGCCTCCAATATCCAAGAAGGAAAAGTTATTAGGGAAAGCTGCTCTCCACCCTTTGTTCATTGCTCTTCTGGGGAGGGGAGCCATACCAGATGGGTGAGGTCAGTAGACAGAGCAGAGCAATTGCCAGATCCAGCAACTTCAGAGAGACAATGGTTTTCTGCAGATCAGGTATTCGGTTCAGCTGAAGGAAAGGAGCTCACCTGTGGCTGACTGGCTGGGCCAGGAACACCTGCAGGAAGTCTTCCAAATTCAGGAGGAGTGTTACTAAGCCTATTTGGCCCAAATTTAAAGTCATGTTTCTCCATCAGCTTAAACAATAATAAAGCCAGCTTTCTTTTTACTCCCCATCTGTCTGTCTTCTCTGGCCTCACTACTGGCTCCACAATCTGATGAAAAAGATGAGTGTCATTTGTTGGCTCTCCAAAATCCCATATGTATCTCTGACTGATGAGATTTCATAGCAGCTCTTTGTTATCGGGGATCAGTGTGTTGAGTAGAGGCGATGGGAGCCCCTGACCAATATATGTTTTCTTTTGTACCTCCGTTACTGATAGCACACATTTGCCTGTCAATCCCCAGGGTCAGATTGTGAGGTCTAGGGTTACAGGATAGAGTTTCCTCTATTAATATCTGTGAGAGTGGAAGCTTATAATCCTGACCTTATTAGCATCACATGCTACTGCAGTAGATTTAAATGTTTAGAATCCCAGACTATTTAGATTATCATTTAAATTAGAAACTCACCCCAGGAAAATGCATTTATTCAAAAAGTTTGGCACCCTATTTTGCCAGCTTCCTGAGGCCCTTGAAATCAATGGTTGCAAATCCTGCAGCCTTTCCAGATGAGCACAGGCCCCAACTGCCTCACTTCTAACTGGCTGGCAGAGAAGAACAGAATCCTAGACCCTTAGTGGAAAAAGACTTTAGAGCTCATCGAGCCGACTTCTCATTTGAGACCCAGGAAACAGACCTAGAATAACATTGCTTAAGGGTGTGACATGCAAATCCCTTTAAGCTCCTTAGGATTGTTAATATTTCAAGTGCATAAGACCTATTTTTCCTTGTGCAGGAACCCTGAAAGAAAGTCTTTCCATCCCAAAGCTGTATTTCTTCTGTACTAACTTATTCTACATGTGGAAAAGCAAGGACTCAAAAGAAGATGCTTCTATTTCTGGAACAATTAAACTATCCTCATGGGGATAGCTGAGGTAGGTTGCTGTTTTAAAACAAAGGAAACTAATGTGAATGCCTTTAAAATATATACCGAACACAACACCAGGCCCCCAGCAGATGCCCAATAAATGATCATTATCTGGCAATGGAGAAGATACATTAAAGAAAAACCACCCACTGTTGTTTGTATTTATTACAACTACATTTTATGTAAACACATCATTATATGCAAATCAGTTACGACCCTGAGGCTCTGGGCAAGTAGCCAAAGTGAATCTAAGCCACACAGTCCAGACATCACAGTCATGGAACTCCATACACCTGACAGGGAGCATTAAATCATCTTGTCATATCTTTGCTGCTCCTGGCTGGTATTTCTCTCCTTTACTCAGCAGATCTTAAATCCTTCCTAATTTTTTATTAGTTCCTCCTTCTTCCACAACCATAAAGAAGAGTCCTTCCTTTAAGGATTTCTCAACCTTGTCATTGTTGACATTTGGGGCCAGATCAATCTTTGTTGTGGGGAGCAAAGGGAGGGAAGGCGGCTGTCGTCTGCATTCTAACGTATTTATCGGCATCTTGGCCTCTGCTCACTAGATGCCAGTAGTGACTCCCTCCTCCCCAGTTGTGACAGCCAAAATATCTCCAGACATCACCATATGTCCCCTGGAGGGCAAAACCAGCCTTGTCCCAAGTTGAGAACCATTGCTTTAAAGGAATCTTCTTGAAATTAAGAAACCAAATCAAATTTAAATTTGAGAAAGAATCTGAGAATGTAAGGGCCCTAAAAGGGCCCTTCCTTCATAGCAGGAGGCTGCTGATTTTCTTCCCAACTATGTCCTTGACTCCGGCAGCCTCTCTATATGCAATTCGCTGGGAATTCTTCCTCATGACCATCTGTAACCTGCTCTGCTTTGCTTCAGGACCATTTCCTCTTGCGGTACACGGTGCAACCTCTTTAGGTTCTAACCTGTTTTGTAATAGAGGCGCTCCGTGTTCTTGAGGAATACTAAATTTATGTCATTCAGACAAATAATCAATGGGTTTTCTTAATGAAAGGAGATGAGACAACTGGCAAGAGAGTCTGGAAGTGGCTCAGGAAAATGTGTCCGGTCAACATAAAATTACCTGATGAGCATCATTGTCGACCCAGAGATTCTAGAAACTTCTTTGCAAAGTTGGGTAACTTTGAGATGGCCCTCAGGATGGCAACCATTTATCCACAGAATCAGAATCTAGCCAAATGGAATATGAGGAAGAGGTTTCCTTGTATGCCTGTCTGTGCGGTACCCTCATTCAAATTCTCTCCATCTTGCTAATTTATGGCAGAGCTCCATCCAACTCCAGAGCCAAAACGCAATAATGCAGCTCATTAAGAGCCACCAGGGAGTATTTAGGAAACAGGCAAAAGGAACAGTTCCTTTATTTCCTTTCCCTGGAGTCTTATTTCCACTCCAAGGCTTTCTCCATTTCTTCTAGTTTGAACAACTAAAAATTGGCATGAAAAATAACTTACCACTATAATTTATCTCTGAGCTAGGTTTGTTTTTTTTTCCTGAACTTTTATGTTTCCTGAAGTGCATGTGATTCAGCTCCAATTCCAAATTCCAAAGGAGCAAAATAAACTCATATTTTTCAACTCCAATTAAATAATTCATTTCTCTAATTCTAAAGCATCCAATTCAAATAATCAAGTTGACAGGAACTCATCTGGTGTATTCATTAGAAAGTCACCTTTCTTTCTCTCCCTCCCTTATGATGTTGCCTTCTACAATTTTGGTACTTATTTCAGAACACGCTGAGCAGTAAAATCAATACCTCATTAAGTTATTTCAAGTTGGTGAACTACAGCTGTTTCAGAGAATGAGCATGAAACATGGTTTCATCAATAGAATCCCAGGCTCTGTCTACACAAAGACAAAACAATTGGGTAATCTAGTCAATTCTGTTTAAAAAGAAAAAAAAAAAGTCAACTGAGTTGTTTGGTATTGGGTAGGCCAAACAATAATTCGCCTGTCATTTTTGTCACATGCATAGGCCATAGGACTGATAGAGACTGCCATGATGTTCTTAGTCCATTTCCTCGAGTTCCTGTAACTATACGCAGAAGAATCCTTATTCTATCCTTCAATCCTGCCAAGAAAAATACTCTGCCAATTGCCCATGAGCATGGTCTTTCCTTATCTAACCTAAGCATGACAGTGACCAGCAACTATTCGGTAAAAACTGGGCACTTATTATGAATAAAGCCCAAAGATTAGAGAAAAATTTTTAAAAGATTATAAGACATGGCTTATGATCTATGTAGAGGGCCAAAGCTAGCATACATGGAGGGAAAAACAAAACAAAACAAAACAAAAACTGCCAAAAACCCAAGGCAGACTAGAACTCATTGGTCAACAATATGGATTAGGGGCCAATAATGTTGGAGGATCTCTACAGAGAAGCAAATCATCAAGGTCCGGCAACATTTTTTTTTAATTGTTAGTTATTGGGGCACCTGGGTGGTTCAGTTGATTGAGCATCTGAGGGCTTACTACTGTCACAGCAGGGACTCCTTTGGATCCTCTGTCCCCCTCTCTCTCTGCCCCCCTGCCTGCTTGCAATCTCTCTCTCAAAAATAAATAAAAATCATTAAAAAAATTGTTAGTTATTACATTTTCACCTAAATTCCAAACTGATTATACACACTGTATCTAAAGAAGTATTCTCACATAATAGGAAAATGCATTGACTGTGTTAGTGAATTAGTCGAAGCACTACAAATGAAACGTATGCATCTAAGATCATGTGCTACGAGAGACAGAAATGGACTCCTAACTATGAAATCATTCAGGAATCAGAATCGCAAGGATCTACTTCAGGCAGATGAACAGCTCCAGACAGTCAATTCTAATTTTTTAGAGAAAATCAAGTTATTCTTTACCTTCAAGAACAGCAAGAGACAGCCAGAGTCGGTATTAAAGACTCTGGAAGCATTTAACCCATGAAAGGCTTTTAGAAGCACGAGGCAATACCTCTGAACCCACACACACCCTTGTTTGGGATGGCAGGTCCCCTTGGCAAATGCTGTTTTCCCTTTACACACTTCTTGTGTTTTCTGTTCCTTTTCCAAAGCTAACACTTCTTCTTACCTTATTTTTTTCTCTTTCAATTATTTTTTAAACAGTATTTTTATTGAAGCAAACATACATTCAGAAGAGGTACAGCTGACCCTTGAACAATGTGGGGGTTGGGGTGCTGACCCTCCAAAAGTAGAAAATCCCAGTATAACTTTTGACTCCCCCAAAACTTAGCTACTAATAGCCTACGGTTGCTCCAAAGCCTTACTGAATACATAAGTGGTGGATTAATGCAATTTTGTATGTAATATGCAGTGATAGGGTATTCTTACAATAAAGTCACCAGAGAAAAGAAAAGCTTATTAAAACGATGGTAAGGGAGAGAAAATGCTTTTACATTCCTGCACTATAAAAAATTGGCAGACCTGTCCCTCGCTTCCGCAATATTTGGAAGGAACAAATCCAGGGATGCAACACCCCCCTCCCGCTTTCAGCCTCCCACCATCCTCCAACGTCTCTTCCAGTCACAACTTTCAGAACTGTCTTCTCAGCCATCCTCTGCCCCCGGGAGCAGCCAACACCTTATTTTGAGCTTAGCTCCTTATTGTCCATCAGCCAGGAGCCCCCAGTCCCATCAGAACTAATCCGCCATTGGCCAGGTCACCAGGCACCTGCGAGCCTCCTGCGCCCACATCTCTCTAGGCTTCCTATTTCCCGGGAGGATGAGGCTCTGGGTGGCGCGGGCCACTTCTTCCCAGGACTGGCCGAGGAGAAGCCCAGGGAGCCCAGCATCTCCCGAAGATGTAAAAGCAGCAGGGTAGCCTTCCGGGACGCCCAGAAACCGCCCCAAGATGCGCGGGGTAAAACCCTGGCATGGCAGCCACCATGATCGTAGAGGAGAACCCGAAGCAGGCCCTTTTGGATCTTTGTGCCCTGGGTTCTGCCCACACCCCCATCCCCAGCCTCTGGGACTTCCGGGGAGCCACTTCCCAGAGGAGCAGGTGAAATGCATGAGAAATGGCGACCCCCTGACTCCCCCGTGCAGCCTGGATGGGTGAGCGTCTCTTACAAAGCTTAATGTGAGCAGGACTAAGAGCTTGCAAAGGCCAACAGCCCTGAGGGGCCACGCTGGCACCCACCACCCCTACCCCCCAGGCCCCCTGGCCTCAGTGCTTCTGCCTGAGCGTCTCCCTGCAGCTGCTGCCTAGCTTTTTAACCACTCTGGAGCCCTGGCCCAAGCTGGGCACCAAATGTAAACAACAAAGCTTGTGCAGCAAAAACCCAAAAACCGAAAGAAGTGTGTAAGTGGAACCGCCTGGCTCGAACCTGTGTTATTCGAGGGTCAACTGTATACAGATATTAACACATAACTCAATTAGTTTTCATTCATAAAGTAAACAGAACATGTAATCAAAACCCATTATCAAGAAGCAGAGCATGGCCAGCAGCAGAAAAAATATCCTTTTGTGACCCCCCCTCCCCATCCCCACCTTGACTTCTAAGAACAGAATTTAGTTTTGCTTGTTTTTTGAACTTTATACAAATGGCATCATCTGGGATGCGTCCTTTGCTCAAAATTATGTTTATTAAATGTATGTTGCTGTGTGTAACAGTAGTTCCTATATTTATATTGTTCTTCAGTATCTGATATATGAATATACCATAATGTATGTATCCATTGTGCACTGATGAATTTTGGGGCTGTTTCTACTTTGAAGGGATTCGAAAGTGTACTGCTGTGAATATTCTTGGTAAACACATGTACACATTTCTGTTGGCTGATACCTAGGAGCAGAATTGCTGGTTCAACAGGAATGCAGAAGTCACTTTACTAGATCTTGTCAAAGATTTCCCCAATTTACCCTTCCAACGACAACTTGAGAATTCTGGTTTCCCCACATCGTTACCACCACTTAGTTGGTCAGTCTTATTCATGGTAGCCATTCTGGCGGGCATACAGTGCTATCTTGCGATTTTAATTTGCCTTTTTCTGAAGACCGATGATATTGACCACTATTGCGTATATTTTTTGGTGATCTGCGTATGTTGTGTGCATAATGCCTATTCAAGTCTACCTATTTTTTGTCTCTTTTTTCTTATCGATTTTTAAGCGCTATCTACATTCTTTGTTGGAAGGATCATCTTTCATTCTTTGGCCTGTCTTTTTACTCTTCTAATGGTGAGTAAGCAGTTCTAGGGTTGGTTAATTCAGAAGTTTCTCGGTGTCACCTTTTCTGTAGGTCTTCTGACTTTTCCTCCAGGGTCTGAAGACAGCTGCCACAGTGCCGACCAACACATCCTCTCATAACAATATCTAAAAGCAGGAAGGAAGAAGAAGGCTTCTTTTTGTGTGTCTATTTCTTTTTATCTGGGAAGAAAATCTTTCCTAGAACGTCCTTTATTCCTCCGCAACAGACTTGTTAGATTTCATGAGCCAGATTCGGGTCATATGCCAACCCCTAAACCAACCTTTGGCAAAGAGGAATGAGGTTGCTGTGATTGGCCTAGAACCATCCACGATTCATCTCCTGGGGAAGAGGCTAGTAAATCATCGCTGGCAGTTTCCTGAACAAAACTGGCATTCCATAAACAAGGAGGAAGAAAGAAGGAAAAAGGCCGTTGGCTAGGCAGCCAGCCAAATCTACCACACTGACCAGGGAACTTCAACTGAAAGTTGAGGGCAAAATGAGATAAAAATATCCATTTAAAACTGTCAATTGATTCTTAAATTTCCTTTTAACCTAAGTTGAAAAGCGTAATCAAGTGTTCAAGGTATTTATTTATAGTTAAATAAATATAACACGGATTTGGGCCTGAAAATAAATCTGTATCCCAAAATATCTCTGACATACAAGAGTATGGACTTAAATGACCTAGGAAATATTAATATAAACAGATATTAATATTTATTATTATGAAGAAATATTATAAATGATAATAATATTAATAACTATTAATATAAACATAGAGATTAGTGGCAAGTCTTTGTATGACTCTATTTTGATGATGGAAATAATTAGCCAATTGTAAATTATGAAGTTATAAATTATTTGCGAATAACAATCATGTCTGTACTAATAACATCACTGGTCTACTCTGGACAGTTAGACTATTTATATAGAGGTCTGACATATACTGTCTCATTTGAACCTCTAAACAACTCTGTCATACAGACAGGGCAAAGGTCACTAGCTTCATATTTATAGATGATGAAATTAAGAAAGAGGAATTAGTATGGAGAAATTAAGAAAGTAATTACAATCAATTAACCAATTAGAAGAATGCATTCTGTAAGATCACAGAGGTGATTCATGCAGTTGATTAGAACTCTGGTCTCTTGCTATCTAGACCATTTATCTGTCTACTAAATCCATCCATTTATCAATTCATTTATTGACATAAATAATAACCAAAGCTCATTAATGATGGGCAAATTTTAAAAATGTACTTATGTTAATATTTCTCAGCTAAAGATTTTCATTTTTAACTGATGGCTACTTTCTTTGGGGAGAGGAAAGAGAGAGAGAAATTTTACCTATTCGTTTAGTACATTATTTACTTAGTCTAATATCCCAAAAAAGATATCATGAAGGTTATTCCTTCACCATAGTATTTGAAGTCACCTCAGTCTAGCAAGCAGTTTTTGAGGGGCACAGATGGTTATGATACCTAAGATAAGGGCTGTACCGAAGAGAGATGAAGTCACATAGGTTCACAGAGGAAGATCTGATGACCACTGGGTAGGAGAGTCGGGGAGTACTTCTTGATGAGGTAACCCCCGAGATGAATCTTTTATGAATGAGTTTGTGACAATCTCTCTGTAGACTTCTGTCCTTTGGTCCAAGTGATCTGGAAAACTGGATGCAAAAGTCAGGGAGTAGAAATGACCATATCTGGCTAGAGTTGCATGAGATCACCAGGAAGAGTATATTAGTTTTGTGTGGATGTGTGAGTGTGGATGTGTCCAATGGCCCAACAAAACACTACCCCCTACTTTAGCTTCGTGCCTTGTACAAGGTGGATGCTCAAAAAACTGGGTCTATAAAGAATGGAAGAAGACAACAAATACTGTGAAGACCTAAGCTCCCCACCAATACACATAGAGTCCCAGTAAGGTATTGAATAATTTTGTTTTATCTGTCGACACACACACACACACACACACACACACACACACACAGAAAAATCACACATTCCTTTTATTATAGTTACCATGTACCTAGCAGCTTCAAAACACTGGACGCTTTTGCAATTATTGTAACCCCCAGAGCTTAGAAAATATCTGTCTCATAGTACTCAGAAAACAAATAGAATTGAATTGAAAATAACAACTGTAGAGACTGAAATGATATATATCTATAGACTGTGGTGGGTAATATGACCAATATCCTTTCATCTGAAACCTTTCTTACTGGATTCATATATTTACTAGTTGAAAGCACTGATACTTTGGTTCAAACATGAAACATTTTTATTTTCCCACTTACTGGTGAAAAGTCTGCTATTCAAGAAGTTTTATCCTTTTGGGGGAAAGAAGTTTTATCCTTTTTGGGGCACCTGGGCGGATCAGTAGCTTAAGCATCCAACTCTTAATTTTGGCTCAGGTCATGATCTCGCAGTTCGTGAGTTTGAGCCCCGCATCTGGCTCCGCACTGACAGCATGGAGCCTGCTTGGGATTCTTTCTCTCCCTCTCTCTCTGCCCCTCCTCCATTCTTGCTCTCTCTCTCTCTCTCTCTCTCTCACAGTAAATAAATAAAACTTAAAAAAAAAAAAGGTTTGCCCTTTTTTTTTTGTATGTGCTCAGCATGAATTCCTTCGACAGTCTAATAAAACCTATATTCATAATTGAAGGAAATGTTCAGTTTCAGTTAAAGTAAAAAAAACAAACAAACAAACAAGAATATAATCTTTCCCATCCATGTTTGCAGCCTCCCTCAATCCTGGAGTTCATGGACACCAGGTAAAGAAATCCTGATGAAATAAATTTGAAGTGTATGTCATGCCCACGATGTAGGCAGTATTCTTTCTTTATTCTGGCTGCATTTTTTAAAAACAATCTTCGGATTGGTTGCATATAGCCCCCTGTCTTCCATATAATCCTACCAGTCTTCCAAAAAATTTGAAAATGAATGTATCCCATAAGTAACAAGTTTTAAATAATTTTATATGGCCTTTCCCCCAAACTGGGAATGGTAGATAAAATGCCCTTCTGTAGGTAAGATAAGGGCAAAGGTGGTGAGTCCTCAAACCTCCACTCCTTCCCTTCATTTTCTAGTATTTAGCCACAGTTCTTGAGCCAGGGAGTAGATAAACGAACTACAGCATTACTCTGTTTATCACAACTGTTTGGTCTTTCCCTCCTCAACCAAGGTACTTATGCCACACACCTGGAACTTGAAACTAAATCCTAAGTACAATTCTTGGGTCATGCACAAATTTCAGCTCCACGGCTTTTTCTTCCTCCTCTATAGCATACGCAGGCTCATTTGTGAAACTTTTTTTTTTTTATTGTAAAGTGAGAATTTGCCAGAAGGTCTGAGAATGATTTGGAAATCTGTTTGCCATGACATTCTAGGTGAATAATCAGCGCTTGATAAATTGGAAAGGAAGGCTGAATGATCATGAACAATTATTTAAGTTGTCCATTAAAAACAAAAACTTCTAAAATTCTTCTTCTAGCTGTTTTACGAGAAGGTAATTTGAATAAGGAAATGGAATTCTTTGGTGTCTTCTTTTTGACAAAGGGTACGAGCCTCACTGCTGCATAACTTATGTAGTTGGGGGTGGGTAGGAACGAAGCATTTTCTCAGATCATATTCTTGTATTAGACTTTCTAGAAATAGAGGAGCTGAAGCAAGAAACGAAGAGGGCCCTTTTATTACTTTTTTTTGCCTTTAAACTAAACCCGATTTCAGTGATGTGTGTCTGTATCTTCCAAAAGCACACCTTCAATTTTCGCTTCGGAAAATGGGCTCGGGCCATTTTGTCAACCCACAATCTTCTCTGCTGGACGTTTAATTTGTTCTGGCCTTTCTGGAAAGCGTCACCTCCAGGATTCTGCCAAGCCTGGATGGAGTAATGCCCCTGTAGCGTGCCATCAGGTTCGCCAGCGACAGCAGCAGGCGTTGTTCCAAACAGGATACCTGACGATAAGAATGCCCCCTCCCCCCTCCTGGGGTTCTGCATCTTGTATCTCCGCAGATCCTAGTCAGCACTGGGACACCAGAGAAGTTTCTCCTGCTCCTGGCATGAAGAAGACAGGAGAAGTCAGGGAGATTCGAAGCATGAGAAGGGCTCTTCATGACATTGCTGACTCAAGATGAAAGAGGCCATGTAGAGGGGACAGAAAGCCAGCAAGAAAATGGACCTCAGTCCTACAATTGTAAGGAACTTGATTCCATGAACAACCTGAATAAGCTTGGAAGTAGATTCTTCTTCAGAGACTCCAGGAAGGAAGGAAGGAAGGAAGGAAGGAAGGAAGGAGAAAAAAAGAAAGAAAGAAAGAAAGAAAGAAAGAAAGAAAGAAAGAGTAAAGAAAGGAAAAAAGAAAGAAAGAGAAAGAAAGAAAGAAAAAGAGAGGAAGGAAGGAAGGAAGGAAGGAGAGAGAGAGAAAGAAAGAAAGAAAGAAAGAAAGAAAGAAAGAAAGAAAAAGAGAGGAAGGAAGGAAGGAAAGAAAGAGAAAGAAAGAGAAAGAAAGAAGGAAAGAGGGAGGGAGGGAGGGGGGAAAGAAAGAAAGAAAGAAAGAGAAAGAAAGAAAGAAAAAGAGAGGAAGGAAGGAAGGAAGGAAGGAAGGAAGGAAGGAGAAAGAAAGAAAGTCTTTTTTTTTTTTAAGTGAGTATTCTATTAGAAATTTCTCTTAAAAAGTAACAATATGGAGGCATCTAGGTGGCTCAGTCAGTTAAGCCTTCGACTTCAGTTCAGGTCATGATCTCAATGTCTGTAGGTTTAAGCCCCACGTTGAGCTCTGTGCTGACAGGTGAAGCCTGGAGCCTGCTTCAGATTCTGTGTCTCTCTCTCTGCCCTTTCCTGCTCAGGCTCATGCTCATGCTCTCTCTCTCTTTCTCTCTCTCTCTCTCTCTAAAATAAATAAACCTTAATTTTTTTTAAAAGCAACAATACGTCAAAATATGTATGTACAGATTTCTGTTCCAGCTTTGATTATACATAGAAAAACTGGAAACAGTCTAACAAGAAAAGCATTCTTATTGTCCCTCTCAGCTTATTAGACAGTTCTACAAAAAGCGTACATCTGCAATTACTGTAGTGGAAAGATGCTGTGACCCATCGCCCAGTTGACAAATCAGAATAATGATAATATTTTTTAAGAGTCATGAGTGACTACTATCTGTTAGCTACTGTGCTTACATTAAAACTCAGCCTCTGGGATGGTACGTGTTATTGCTACTTAATTTCATGAGGAAACTGAGCTTAAAAGTGGTTATGTAGTTTGTTTAAGTACTTTCTTACTTAAATGCTTGGGTTAAATTACTTGCTAAAGTTTAATTTTTTTTAATGTTTATTTATTTTGAGAGAGAGGGAGAGAGACAGAGACAGAGCATGAGCAGGGGAGGGGCAAAGAGAGAAGGAGACACAGTATCCAAAGCTGGGTCCAGGCTCCAAGCTGTCAGTGCAGAGCCCTAGGGGGGAGCTCGAACCCACAAACGGTGAGATCATGACCTGAGCCAAAGTCAGATGCTTAACCAACTGAGCCACCAAGGTGCCCCTACTTGTGAAGTTTAGTACTTGGGTTAAGAACTTACAGAGCCAGTAAGTAGAAAAGCTGTGGTTTGAGCACAGGGTTGTCTGACTCTAAAATTCATGCCCTAGGGTTGCCTGGGTGGCTCTGTCGGTTGAATGTCAGACTCTTGATTTCAGCTCAGGTCATGATTTCACAGTTCATGGGATTGAGTTCCACACTGGGCTCCAGAGCCTGCTTGGGATTCTCTCTCTCTCTCTCTCTCTCTCTCTCTCTCTCTCTCTCTCTCTCTGCCCTTCCCTACTCACGCTCTCTCTCTCTCAAAATAAATAAATAAACTTTAAAAAAAATCATGCCCTGAACCACTGTATAAAAAAAAAAACAGGGGCGCCTGGGTGGCGCAGTCGGTTAAGCGTCCGACTTCAGCCAGGTCACGATCTCACGGTCCGTGAGTTCGAGCCCCGCGTCAGGCTCTGGGCTGATGGCTCAGAGCCTGGAGCCTGTTTCCGATTCTGTGTCTCCCTCTCTCTCTGCCCCTCCCCCGTTCATGCTCTGTCTCTCTCTGTCCCAAAAATAAATAAACGTTGAAAAAAAAATTTTAAAAAAAATTAAAAAAACATATAGAATATGATCTCATTTTAAAGAAAAAATCACAAATATATATTGGAAATAAACCATTTTATCTATTCTGTGATGCACTCTTCTTTTAAGCCTGGTTGCACCTTAAAATCAATTGTGTCCTACAATTGCTGACAGAATTCTTCCAGAGAGAATTTGGAATTGCTTCTGCCAGTTTTTAAATTAAATTAAATTCTCTTCTTTAGGAGTTTTAAACCACATGGGAGTTTTGACTTCAAACCACAAGCCTGCATATATGTAACAACTCGTAATTCAAATGATCAAGGAAGAATTTTTTTCTTTCCTCCCCCAGCACTAAGTTAAGAATTAAAGTGTTTTTCTGTTCCTTTCTGTACAGTGTTCTGTGACTTTTGTGTCCCAGATTTATTTGGGAGCTGAGGGGTGGGGTCCCTATTATCTTATTAAGTTCCTCATCTTGTTTTTTTTTAATCTTTCTTAATCTCATAATCAATGACTTTTTAAATTATATAAAATGTATACATCCAAATGTCAACAATGATTTTATAAATTTTTTTCTTTTTTCTTATTTTGCTTTCAAAGTTTTCTGCAAAAAAAACACATAAATCCAGAGGCGCCTGGGTGGCTCAGTCGGTTGAGCGTCTGACTTCTTCGGCTCAAGTCATGATCTCACGGATTGTGAGTTCAAGCCCCACATCAGGCTCTGTGCTGACAGCTTGGAGCCTGGAGCCTGCTTTGGATTCTGTCTCCTCCTCTCTTTGTCCCTCCCATGCTCATGCTCTGTCTCTCAATAATAAATAAATGTTAAAAAATTTTTTTAACAAAAACCATGAATCTGTATTTTTAAAAAGTAACATTAAAAACTTAACCAGGTACTGTAATTTGGAAACAACCTGCTGATGTAGCCAGATCACAAACATACCAATACCTACAGTGTCTGTCATATATATATATATATATATATATATATATATATATATATATATACATATACACACACACACACACACACACACACATACACACACTCATAAAAAGAGAAGTTATATATTATGTACATAAATATTATGAATCATATAAATATGCTGTATGTTACATATAGATATAACTTGCATATTAGAAACATATAAATATATACATATTATAAACTTAAAAAAAAAATCTTTTAATGATTATTTATTTCTGAGAGAGAGAGAGAGAGATATCACACACAAGTGGGGAGGCGCAGAGAGAGAGGGAGACACAGAATCCAAAGCAGGCTCCAGGCTCTGAGCTGTCAGCACAGAGCCCAATGCGGGGCTTGAACTTATGAACCATGAGATCATGACCTGAGCCAAAGTTAGATCCCAACCGAATGAGCCACCCAGGTGCCCCCATATGATAAACTTTTTAATGTTAATTTATTTTTGAGAGAGAAAGAGAGTGTGAGCAGGGTGGGGAGCAGAGAGCGGGTGACAGAGGACCCAAAACGAGCTCTGTGCTGACAGCAGAGAGCCTGATGCAGGGCTCTAACTCACGAACGGTGAGATTGTGATCTGAGCTAAAGTCGGCCGCTCAACTGACTAAGCCCCCCAGGCGCCCCTAAACAGATGATAAATTTTGTGATATATAAATATAACACACATGTATGTAATGCAGTGTTTCATGTCTATGTGTATATACACACACACACACACACATACAAATATACACATATATATCCTGGCAGTTTTGCTAGTTTGGAGGTGGCTAAAAAGGTGATGGATGTGAAGACGGAGAGAAAGCCACAGTCTCGGAGAGGTGCTGGCACACAGAGGGAAGAAGAGAGCATCGCCTGAGTTCGTGAGTCTTTGCAAGCTCCTGAGTATCAAGGCTGACTGATTTGAGAATCTCAACAACATTCCAAAGTGGCCGAGCCGGGCAGCTCCAGAACCCTACGCCATCGCTTGTTTACAGCTAATCACAAAAAGACAGGCTTTTGGTAAATTATCGTTATTAAGTTTACTTCTTAAGTATGTTCCAGTAAGTCCTGGATCCCAGAAGATGTCACAATGTGCTTCTGAGGGATTCTTGATGTTTGGCAGACGGTGAGCAGACAGATACCAACCGGAACAGGACAGATCATCATCACAGCAGGTGCACGAGTACGGAAAACAGAGCAGCTCATAAGCTCACGTCCACGAGTTCAGGTAGGTGACAATATCTGGATGGGTACGCTGCTATTCAGCTCCCACCAGTGGTTGCAGTATGGAAATTTTTGCCCAGTTTTATCAGAGTCTCCCAGTCTTTAAGAGAATTTGTAAGCAAAATTTCCTGGCTATAAGATATTAAGGGGACATGGGAACACAAGCAATAACCTTGGCAAAGGGTTTCGGGAGGAGGAGGTTAGAGCGTGCCCCGGAACCTTCTGTGGAATGGATGGGAATGTAGAAAGTGGTTTGCAAGCGGAACATTTTTTCATGAAGGCTGGCCTCAAAAGAAAGCAAAGAGGCAGGACAGTAACTTGAAATCAAAAAACACATTTTTTTCAAAGGACAGCAGTTTTGCATTTTATAAGCAGCAGAGAAGAGAGTATTGCAGATGGAGGGGACATAGTCTGGCATATGTGTCACGGTGTGAATCAAGCACCCCAGGAGAGAGGTTGGCATTTCACACAACCCTGGATCTCTGTTCCTCTGAGACAGGAATCGCTTCTTTAAGAAAAAAAACAAGTGTATTTATTTTGAGGGAGACAGAGATAGCACGAGCAGGGGAGGGGCAGAGAGAGGGACAGAGGATCCAAATTAGGCTCTACACTGTCAGCACAGAGCCCAGCGTGGGCCTTGAACTCACCAACCGAACCACAAGATCGTGACCTGAGCCGAAACCAACAATCAGATGCCTAACCCACTGAGTCCCCAAACACCCCGACAGGAGTCACTTCTAATGCTAAGCAGAAGGGGAAGGAGGTGAAAGCTATTTGTCAAATACCCGATCTTCTTTTCGATAGGAGGTCACATCATCGGTGGAGGGGTCCATAGTGGTGGAGTAGGGGTTTGAAGATGGTGAGAGTTGGGGGAGGGAATTAGCTAGAGACAAAAAAAAAAAAAAAGGATGTAGAGTGATATTGAGAGCCTCGTATGTTACATTTAATCCAGTACACCAGGAACCTGGCAAAACAGTTTATTGCTTGACTTTCATACTTCTTCATTCTGCAGAATATTTCACCCTGCCCCTGCCCATCTTCTAACTCCGTCTTTGTTCTGTTCCACACACGCAAAACTCTCAAAATGGCTAACGTGTATTCATGGGGCTCTAAGCGGGGAATCCCGTTATAACTACGACATGCTGTGTGTCTCTTACATTTAGGCTCAATGATCAACTCTCTTCCTCAAAGACACTGTGCCCACAAAATCAATTTTGTTCAAGTCGTTTTATTTTTGAATGCTATACATAGCTTTCCTCTTGCTCCGGAAGAATTAAACTATCCCTGTGCCATGAGATTAGAAACTGGAATTGTGGTATCTTACAAGATAAGAGAATGGACCAAAGTTTGCAATAAACAAAAAGTTTAATGCAGCTATGTTCAAACGCTTCACATTTGTTCGTTTGAGACCGGCGGCTGGAAGAGTGACTATCTTTTCCAATTATGGCAAAAATGTGAGCACTTAATGATATGGGAAAAGTTTATTACATGAGACCCGAGAGTTTAAGACCTATTTCTAAATACACCTGGGTTGTAGATTTTTCTACAGCTACAGAGTGTGTCCAAAAAAATTGGAAGTGGTAAGTGATTTTCAGAAATAGATTCTCCAGCCTTTCCACAAATGTAGTGTGTGTGAGAGGTATGAATAAGCCCCTTTATTCCTCTGGTTCAATGTCCCTCCTTTGGCCTGGGATCTGTGGCCTCCATAAAGAAATGCCTCCTCCCATAGCTGGACCAGAGCTGCCCTTGACTGGTGACCCCATCTGCAGAGAATGGGAGGGACTTCAGGTCTGACGAAGGAGGACGATATGATCACAAGGTGGCAGTAGCACACATGAGCTTCATCGGGGGCCGCTTTGAGCAGTTTCCGGGTCAGGGACGTCCCTCACAGCAGGAGATTGTCCAGAGGCTCTAACGTTGTGGCCACCATCCAGAAGAGGAGAAGAAGGGCAAGGGAACTGCCAGGGGAGAGGGGGATGAGAAGAGCCTCACATGTCTAAGGGACACCACTGGGCAGGCCAGCAAGTGTCAGGGAGCTCCCCACGTGCCCCAGCGGTAACTTGGGGTCTTTATAAGCCCAACTCTCATCTGATACATGGCTGGGAGATGTCGGTTACTTTCACGAGGTGTGCAAACAAGCCAGGTCCTAAATGGCAAAAGATTCTGCTTATTTGGAGAATGTTTAAAACAATGGGACATGGGAGGACTTGAGTCTGGGGCTGACGAGCCATTGAGCTAACAGGCGTCAGCCTGCTGTGAAGAAGTGAGCGATCTGGGCCACGTAAGGAGTGATCTGTAAGATGCCCTCTCTCGCTTGCACATCCTCTCTCTCTGCTGGGGCCGCTGTTCCTGTGTGACCACACCGCATCTCGGCTGACTCCCAGCTTCCGGCCACCTCCATGCAGCTGTGACTGCCCGTCGCCCTCAAGTCCTGTCACTCCTTGGCTCCCCAGGGGCCTCCAGACAGGGGTGTGATGCTCAGACTTTGACATCATCTCTGCTGGCATGTTCTCCCTTAGCTCTGCCCCTGTCCCTGTCTTTTCTTTGGTACCTGGATGGCTTCCTGATCCCTGGCTTCCTTCCACTTCATTTCTTTGTTGTTGCCTTAACAGTGTGCATCACAGTCTGCAACTAATTCACCTTTAATCTGCTCACTTTTTATTTTTTTTATTTATTAATTAATTTATTTTTGAGAGAGAGAGAGAGCGAAAGACAGCAAGGGGCAGAGAGAGAGAGGGAGACAGAGAAAATCCCACAAGGTCCAAAGAGATTGGGAGAGAAAGAGAGGGAGACAGAGTGCAGAGCCAAAGCAGGTCTCAAGTTCACCGACTCGAGTCTTGAACTCACGAACTGAGAGATCATGACCTAAGTCGAAGTTGGACGCTCAACCAACTGAGCCACTCGGGAGCCCTAAGTTTGTTTACTTTTGAAATTATATGTTGCCTCCTCCTTCCCCCACTAGATTGTGAGCCACCGGAGAACAAAGACTTCTCGGCTCTTTTCACTCCTGGATTACCAATATTTGAAATAATGCCTGGCACAGAATAGGTGCAAAGTTGCTGAATGAATGAATGATATACTTCATGGCCATGTAATCCAAACCTTCTCTGAGAAATGAAATATACACTTTTTCAAAGTCATTTATTTAAAGTGATAATACTCACATACAAGTTCCAGAAACTTTGTTTTAAAACACAAATTGATTACTAAGGTCTTTTTCCCCCCACTTTTAAATACTGAGTCCTCTTTCAGGGATCAGCTTATAATGATTAGCTTAGATAGGGGACAAAAGGAGTTGCCTATATCAGTGAGTACTGTCCATGATGAGTCATTAGATCATAAATAGTTGTGAATCATGTGTTTCTTGATACATGTCTTTAAAGATTGGAAGACATGTTCTTATATTTTGTTCCTTTGACAAATATTTATTATACACCTATCATGTGTCACATACCAAGGTAAGCCTCAAACATAAAATGGTAAAGCGAAACAGACAGAATGTAAATTGTGGTATTCTCTATCCCAGAAAGTGTTCTGAGCAGCATAATGCAAAGATAGTTTGTTTGAGAAAGTTAAAGTCTTCTGTATTATATAGGTTTGAGAAACAGTGATGAAAAGACTTTATGAAGGTCATCATCTGCATAATGAGGATAGAAGAGACTTTGAGAAGTCCTGCCATTTAAAGTGATCTTAATCCAGAACTTTTGAAATTTATATTTGATTATGGAAGTCCTGGTAACATACCACAAAAAATGCTCTTTGGCAAAATATTTCTTGGAAAATGCTTTTCTGGCTAGCTCAGTTGTGAACAAACTTATACTGGATGGAGCCCAGGGCAAGGGGTCACGTGAAAAGCTTGAGTTCCTCTGGTTGTAATCCAGGGAACAGTAAGTAGTAAGGACTGTGAGGATCTTCAAAGTCAGTAGAACAATCTTTTACAGCATTCATGTTTATCCACATTTGTATCTGGGCTTTTCAGTAATGTTGGCAATTCACTTTTAATATTTAATCATCTCCACTAGCTTCTTATCGGAAGCAGTCCTCACTGCATTAATTCCAATAAGGGAATTGTGTTGTAATTGTTTTATTATTATAGAACACAAGAGTAGGCAAGGTATATGGTTTACTAGGTCTTACTTGAAACTCCAACAGTTTAAGAGATTGAAAAACCTGCCATTTCAGCCGTATTTATAATACATCATGTTTTTATTACACGCTAACCTCTTTGCCTACATTACTGCTTTTAATCCTAAAAGCATCCCCATGAAGCAGGTACTAACATTACTTCCAGCTGACTTGGAATGAGAAAACAGCTAATAGGTATGCATGTGTGTATGTGGACGGGGGAGTGACAGAAGTCCAGATCCAAGCAATATGACCCAGAGCTTACTTAATCATGACACTAATCAGAGAATGTTCCCTCTCGACTTGTGCTGCCCCACGCAGGAGCCACTAACCCCATTAGCTATCGAACTCTTACACAAATTGAGATGAGCCTGAAGGAAGTTCAATATTTGAAGATGGGACATGAAAAAGAACTTAAAAAGGAGCCTAAAAAGTAGGAAACCAGGCAAATGGAGTGTCCCGAAAGCCAAGTGAAAAGAGTGTTTCAGGAGGAGAGATAAAGTAACTGTATCAAATGCTGACAGTCAAGGTGGATAACCACCAAGGAAAGATCTGGCAATGTTGAGGTCGGGGATGAGCTTTGTAGGAGTAATTCTGATGCCTGCATAAGGATGGAAACCTGGCTGAAGTCCATTCGACTGGAAGAGAAAAACGAGATGGAGCATATGGACCACACATCCAAGAAGATGTTCTGTAAAGGAAAGGAGAGAAATAGAACACTAGCTGGAAGATGAAATAGGTTCAAGAGATTATTTTTTTCATTTTTATGGCAATGGAGAAATTAGGAGCAGGCCTGTGTGTTGATGGTGATGACCCAGTAGACTGGGGGAAGTTGCTGATGTATTCGAGAGGGTTTTACATTTCTGGAGCCATGTCCACAAGTAGCTACCGAGGAGAGGCTAAGAGAAAAATTACCAGGTGTACTCACAACTGCAAAGAAAAGATCTTTCCCCTCCCCCCGCCGTTCCCGAAACCAGCCAGGATGCACCCGGTTGTAGTCTGACCTAAAGGCGGGAACCAATCAAGTTCTGCTGAGTGGTTTGAAATAAAGGCGGGAACCAATCAAGTTCTGCTGAGCGTTCAAATTTAAATGTCAGCCTATAACAGCTCTGTAACCTCAAAAAAATCCCTAACTTGTTTGTGCCTATCTATAAAAGAAGCTGTAAGATCCTTGCTCGGGGCCTCTTAGCGTCACCGGCAACGAGTGCGCGGAGGACCGGGTTCGAACCTGCAATAAACGACCCTCGCTGCTTGGCTTTGACTCTGGACTCTGGTGGTTTGTTTTCGGGGGTCTCCTGAATCGGGGCATATCACCGATGGATGAGATATTCACAGAGAGATGGGTCCTCCATAAGAGGAGAAGAGAAATGAGGTCACGTGGGCACACACACAGGGGGATGGGAGGGTGTGGTGATGAGAGGTATGGTGGTTCCCCTTCGATTACTTCAGTCTTTTCAGGGAAATCTAGGAAGGCCATCGGCTGAGATGTGGAGGTCTGGGAAGAGAGGAGAAAGGTGGAGATTGTCACCTCGAGAGGGGGAGCGTGGACGATCTGGGGAAACAGCCCGATTGCCAGCGAGCATACACAGACTGCTACATGTCAGCAAATGAGACTTTAGAGTGCACCAACCCCCAGCACTCCACCCATGTTCAGGGAGGCAAGGAAGTGCTGTTAATCTAGAGAGGGAGACAAGGGAGCTGAAGATTTAGGCAAGGGATGATTTCAACGATTGATCTTGGAAGTGAAGGAGTAAAGTTAGGACATGAGGAAAGTAAGGGATTGGATCAAGATGATAGGAGCTTGGGGTTAGCAGAGTTGTTGGGTCGTGGGGTTCAGGGTACTAGAGGGAGAGAGTTACAAAGGTAGGATGTGGGAAAGACGCAGCATTTAAAACCGAAAGACAAGGACATGGGGGGGATAAGATAGAGCAGGATGACATCATTAGCATGTGAAAGTCAACAAATGGGAGATTCCACAGGCTCTGAAATCCCCAAGGACAGAGACTGGAGTTGTCCCATGGAGAGAGTGAGTCAGGAGCTAAGTTATTTAGGGAAGGGCAAGAAGTGACAGTCGTGATGGGTAAAGGGACAGAGGTAACTGACCCAAAAGAACTATGGTTGGATTGGTTCAAGGGTTGTACCTGTAACCAGAGTAGGTAGGATCTGACAAACCCAACTGCTTGATTTGATCACATCACTTCCAGCTGCTGCCCTATCGTATGGACTTGGTCTCAAGGATAGAAACAATCTGAATCTATCAAGCGTTTTTCCCTGTGGCGTATGTCCATAGAGAGCCACTAAAATTCTGTAAAATTCTGACTGCCTTCTGTTTAGTTCACAAACACACAGAAATCCATGGAGTACAATGAACAAGTAGCTCACTTATTACTGGAGAGGCCAGCAGAGGGGAGGGCAGGGAGAGAACCGTCTTTCCCCAAACCCAGTGAAGTCAGATCTTTAAATGCTCAAGAGTGATTGGAAGAAAGTGTTAGTTAATTATTTTCATAGGAAACATTTTCAAAAATCTTCTGCAATCATTGTCACAGATCCTTTAATTATTCATCTCTTTGTTTCAGTCACCAGCCCTGCCAGGGCAAGTCCATGCCAATGTTCTTTCTCTAAATCCAGAATATCTGTTTCTCACATCATACAACAGCCTTGTTTCCTGAAATTAATGGCCAGTGGAACAGGCATTCTATTCAAAATCAAGGAGCAACTAAATTCCACAAGGCCAAGAATTCATAGAGCTCTTTTTCTTTTCTTTTCTTTTTTTAATTTGAGAGCAAGTGTATACATGCAGGAGCAGGGGAGGGGCAGAAGGAGAGAAAGAGAGAATCTCAAGCAACACAGAGTCCGAAGTGGGACTCGATCTCACAACCCTGGGATCATGACCTGAGCTGAAATCAAGAGTCGGACACTCAACTGATTGAGCCTCCCAGGTGCCCCCCCCCCCACCATAGAGTTATTCTTAAAAGAAGATGCTCTCAAGAAGTAAGGAGGAAATCATGCACATTTTATGTAAAAATGCCCATTATGCTCTCTCTTCGAGATCTCTGCACCTGTTGTCTACCTCGAGCCTTCTCCCCTCAGACATCTGCTTGGCTCATTTCGTACTTCATTCTGGTCTCTGTTCAAATGTTACACCCCCAGGGAAGCGTGCCCTGACAGCTCTAAAATGGCACTTACCCAATGCCTTGCTTACCTGTTGAATTACTCTTTTTTATTTTTCTTTATCATTACCTAGGACCATGGTTGTTTGGCTTACTAGTGAACACCTAGTGTCTGGGACACGGGGTCTGGCACAAGGCAGACACTCAAATATTTATTGAAGGAATGAACAGATGAACTTATGAATAAACAAATTAATGCAAGAAATGCCATACGGGGAGAGAAAGGTTTTACAAATATTTTAGGTTCAAAATAAGAAAGCGATGGTTGGAAATATGCTTTCTGCAAGCTTAAACCATTAAAATATAGTCATGTTGCAGAAGGGAATATAATAAAACTTTCTGTTGAAGAAAGAATTCCACTTAACCAAGAAAAAGCAAAGAAGAAATATCAATCTAGAGGATAATTTTACTTGAAAGGTATGTGCTTGAAAAAAAAGTCTTACAATGGAAGTGTTTCATCAAGCCCATTGCATACTTGACAAAGCACTTTCATTAGTGTAATTTATGCCGTGGCTGGTTTGAGCAAGTCAAGATACACACATATTAAACGTAGCAACTACACAAAAACATACACGGAACGGTTTCTTGTCTAGTTTTGAGAAATAGGTAAGTCATACTTCGGTTGATAATCACATTGGTATTTATGGGAATTGCTGTGTTAAGTTACATGAGCTACTCCTTGCCAAAGGATCAATTTAATGTTCTGCCCTAAAGAGCATCAATCGTCTGAATAATTTCCTCCTTATAGATTCAGGCAATGTGAGACGGCATTTTCAGATATTCCTGGCCGAATTCCAACTCAGTATTCGCAAATTCATTGATTTGGTTGGAGGAATGAGGGAGGAGGCTGGGGGACAATGGGGGGATGGGTAGACACAGAGGCCAAAGCAAACTCACTGCCTTACTACTTTCATTTGTTGTGCCCACCTACAAATAAGATATAATTACAGTCTAGTTTCAGAAATTGCACTACCGCCCTTCTGCTTAGTTTCCATTTTAACAAAAGAAACTCTACCGGCTTAATGATATTATTATATATAGACATTTGTCTGTCTATTCATTTCTAAATATATATTAGGTATATGTAATTCACTCAACCCCAAGGTTTTGTTCCATTCTTTCATTCCAGAACCTTGGGCATCTACTTAAGCAGAAATCTACAAACACCATCCTGTAATTCGTTTCATTGGTTTGGCCAAACTGAAAAGTAAATCTCATAAAAGCCAGAACCAAAAAAAAAAAAAAAAAAAAAAAAGACACATCATGATTTTAGATATCATGCCTGCCTGACCAGCTACCCATGTTTAATTGATTTTCATTCTTTCATAAAAATTTCTGTTGCTTAAAAGACTTAGACCTTGTTTTCGAGATCATAAGCCACGTTTCTAACACATAGCCCTGTGGTCAACTCCCAACCTCAGCCACGTAGTAGAGGAGTCACATACACAAGTTTAATCAGACAGAACTCGAGATAACAGGTCTTAGTCTCGAATATAGTCCACAACCTTTCATGCCTAAGGACCTTAGAACGAAAAGATGAAACATATGGCTGGCACTTCAGGTGATTTTACTTTATATGCTGGGAAATTTATCTTCTGTTCCCTGGAAGTGGTCACCAGCTTCTACTCATTAACATTCGCTCCTTCGCTCACTCTTTGTTCATCAATCCTTTTTGTTAAGTATCTACTAATGAGAGGGGAGTGTATGAGGTGCTGAATCAGTACAGGTCACCAGTCATGATTTTCTATCTTGTTCTCACTAATGTCCCTGTCACCCTGGGAGGCACACAGCCTCTTGCTTTTGCGACATGCAGAAACCCAGCGACATTCACCTGGCAGACCCCCCAGAGAGACCGTCAACTAATTTCAAGAAGCAGACATTTCTTCAGGCTTCCTATGCAAAAGGATGTACAACTGTCCCTCGAGGCAGATGTTGTCTTTATTTTCCAGAGTGGTTCAGGATGTCTGTGGAAGAGGCTCACTGAACATATCCAAAGACCCTTGATGGGCTAATTTCATTGCACTACGGCTGGACCAAGGGAATGGTTCTTCCCCAAAGGGTCAGATCAGATGTACTATGGCATCCGATGTTTTCTCTACCTTCTTCAGCCATGAATAATTGATCAAAAAGCATTCTCAAATTCGAACAACACAAATACAGAATAAATTATTAACACGAGCTTCCCCAACCCAATCATCTTCTCTTCCTCTTTGACTTTATACTCTTCACCGCTCTTATCATGACTCAGTAAAACAGTCTCTATTCCGAGCTCTTCTGTCAAACAGCTGTGTACTCAAAATGTCTGTGTCTCATTTCTTTCTCTGCAAAGGGAAGGATTGAATTAAATGATTTTATGGCCTGTCAGCTCTAATAGTTTGTCGTTTTTATATCAAGATTTAGGAGTAGGAGTGATTCTTTTTCCCCCGATGCAATCCAGCTGCTTCTTTAAATGAAGGTCTGAGAAATCTCCTTCTAGTGTTAGGTGAAAATCAGTGCTTACAGTAGAAGATAAGATTGCACTGGTTACTAGCATAATAATGTACTCAAGTCATTGGTCCACTTGTTCAAGATTGGAGGAAGATGAGAAGAAATTCAAGCGGAATATAAAAGCGATGGTTTAACTGCTCATCACAGAATTCCCCCCAAAAAACATTCTTCCAGGTGCTCCCTTGTTCTTTTGCTGCAGATCCTGGCAGACTTCAGGCCTTTCCCGTGGTGTCAAAAAGTTTTAACCTAGTGGATAGGCTTTGCCTTTATTTCTTTCTTTCCACTCTTCCTCTGCACCCCACTCTCTCCCCACACCTCCATCCCACACATCTCTCCTTTTTCTCTAGTGCTACACACGAATTGCTATTTTCCCCCTGATCTGAAATGGAGCTGGAAGACAGTGGAGAAAGAGGGAGGGAGGGAGAGGGAGAGGGAGAAAGGGAGAGGGAGAGAGAGAGAGAGAGAGAGAGAGAGAGATAAAACAGGGGTGAGCGCTGTCTGGTGGAAACAGAGAAATGCAATTAAGAGCAGGGGGTGATCATCATGCATTTACTTTCTCTGCTTCTCCTTATTCCCGGTCTAAGAACTTTTCATTGAGATGATGTGCACCACGGGTCTCGTGGGCATAAGATAAAACTTGATGTTGACGGTGGATGTCTAGACTCAGCACATCCTGTAATGAGTGTGCAGTCTAGCAGGATGTGGTGCCCTCAGGGAGCCAGGAGTCTGGGACTCCATGGTGGCAGCTGTGAAGTCAGCAATCTATCAAAGCAAGTAAGGGAGGAGGGGCAGGAGAATATATCTGGTGGAGAATATAAGGGAGGAAAGTTGAGAGGAAGAAGGAAGGAAGGTGTGCCTTTGGCTCCTAATTATTTGCATCTGGCTCCGTACAACTCACCCAAGAACACTTGGCTTGGTCAGCGGGTAGATGACATCAGATTACAAAGATTTTTTTTTCTTCAACACCTTCAAAAAGATAAAAGACTGCATCCACAAAAATCATGTTGACAGTGTAATGGCATATTGTGAAATGAAAGATGTATTATAGACCATTGGAAAACAGTGTGTCTAATATATTTAAGCAAGTTCTCACAGATAGTTTCTGAGAGGGTTATAAAGTTTATAATGAACCTTGTTCATGGTTCAAATGTTCAGCATTTATTGTGAATGTATCATGCACCAGACCCTGGCACAACAAAGGATGAAGACACAGTCCATACCCTTGAGAAGCAGATAATCCTAGTAGGGTAAAATATTGATTAGTCCTCTTGGTTGCCAGTGACAGAAACCACTCTGGCTATTTTTAATAAAAAATATATTTGTAAAGTTACTGAGTGGCTGAAAGAATCACCAGGATAGCTGGACACTCACAATGGAACCAAGAGAGGCTACCATTGCCAAAAGCATGTTGAAAAACACTCTGGTTGAGTCACTAGTTGTGACAGCCTGCCCTGGGACACTGCTGAGGGGGTCACTACCATTGCCACCACACCTGGATGGTGAAAAAACTGAAATCTCACTGACTTCTTGATAGTCTCCCAAGATTAAAATTTTCAAGTCCAACCTAGTAAGTATCTGCTCCTGGGGCTTCATCAGACTTACACGATGGGGGATTCTCCCTAATTGGAGAGGGCGTATAGATGCTTCCAGGCAAAAAAAAAAAAAAAAAAAAAAAAAAAAAAAAGTGTATTTTTAAGGAATAATTATGCACTATCTGGATGTAGACACAGATATAGACCCATTCGGTACAAACTAGACAATGCTACAAATAGCAAAGGAGAGACCTGGCCAAGGAAATCAGGGAAGGCTTCCAAGGGGAAGATGCATTGAAATGAAGTCGGAAGTAACATAAGCAAAGACATGGAACAAGACGGTAAATTTGAGAATCTACAAGTCTTTAATGTTGCTAGAGCAGAGGTTTTTGATCTTGGCTTCTCATTGGACGTTGCTCAGGGAATGTTGCTGAGGGGTTGCTCGGTGAAGTCCCCAGACCAGTTACACCAGAATCTCTGGTGGTGGGGATCATGTACCAGGTGCTTCGGATGTGCAGCCATGTTTGAGATGCACACAGATGAGACCAAAAGTTCCTCTCTTTCGAAATTAGGGATGGATGTCCCTCACTGCCTACTTAAGTATTTTTGCTCCTGGCACCACCACCATCCAGGATATTGTTTTCTCCTTTGATTTTTCCCACAGGAAAGTCAAGTCAGAAACTGCTGAAAGTCTAATTCGACAAGTGAGCAAAAGGAAGAGAATAAATAATTGACTGTAAATACATTCAGGTTTGGAATTGAAAAGGATTCCTAGATGCAAAGAGCAATTATTAGGAGAACTTTCTAACTGACATACTTTAGGACCCAGTAAAAAAAGTGAAAGCAATATCATCTGGTGAAAAGAATTCTATATAATAGTAGTTTCAAAGTTGGATTGTCCATCAATGAGTTTTAACAATGAACAGAGAATATTTTATTAAATCTCACAGGGAAGGGCACAGTCAGCCTCCGACTCTTGATTTCAGCTCAGGTCATGATCTCAAGGTCATGCGATCAAGCTCCATTAAGCATGGAGCCTGCTTAAGATTCTCCACTCCGCTCCTTCTGCCCCTCCCCCGCTCATGCTCCAGCTCTCTCAAAATAAATAAATAAAACCTTTTTTTATTTTTTTAAAAAACTCACATGGAAACACAGGAAACAAATGACATACTTAAACTGATGTGATGGAAGCATTTAGCAAGGGGATTTGCAAAGATGCGGGTGGAGTTTATGGAAATCAACAAGGGACAGGGTTGTTTCATTCTAAGACTTAATTGGGCCAGGGAAGAAGCAGTTGCAAGATTCCTGACAGGAAGTGACCAGGACCACCTGCCAGGCTGATAGCCTTCAGTAGAGGGACACAGCAGACCTGTAGTGATTTCGCAGGGAGAGATCTGAAGGGGTAAATGCCTGGACTTCCCACCCTCCAGTCCCCTAGCAATGCCCCCACTCCCGTTGGTCAAAGTCACCTAGAAGCCAAAGTACGAGGGACTCATTGATGCAGTCCACTCAGATCACTTATCAGGGCCCAGAGCAAGGTGGAGAGGGTGAACTGAATCCAGAAGAAAACATCCACGTAGTTACTTTTATCCCCATAGATAATAGGTGTCTCCATAGATTATCACTACTTCTGGGCATGCTGGAGGTTTGCACTTCCCCTACTCCTGACATACAAGAAGAAATCTGGGAGTTAATCTAGGCCAATCTCTTTAATTAAACTATAAGCGCAAGGAGGGCAGGGATTTCCAGTTTTGTTCACTGCTCTATATTCCTTCTCCCCACGTTAATGCCTGGCACATAACAGGTGCTCAGTAATTGTTCTTCAAATGAATGAATGGTTACGATCCCACCACCAGAGAGTATCAACTGTGAGATCCAGAGTTCCCAAAGCTCAATCCTGCATTTCTTCCTTTATTCCCTTTGTGAACGTAGCAGAGGTTTTGAGCAGCTTCCCCACACCCGGTGAAGGATTTGTGGAGACCCATTCATACTGTTTGTCCCAATTTCCTTTGAGACAATGATAGGCTTTTTTTTTTTTTAGTTCTTATTTACTCTCCCTAAATGTTCTCGTCCAATCTCATGACTTCAATCCTCACCCCTGTGCAACTGGCTCCCAGATATTTCTCTCTAGACTTTAAATTTCTTGGGAGCATCAGTGCCTACGACTTTTTCCAAGAAGAGGTTTCCAGCCCTGACAGCACATTGGAATCACCTGTAAATTTTTACAAAATACTGGTAAGCTGTCTCCACCCTGGAGAGTCTCATTTAGTGGTCTGGCTGGAACCCACGCACTCAATTTTTTTAACAACTCAGGGGATTGCAATGTGCCCCCAGAGGTAAGAAACACTGCCTAGTCCCTTAAACTCTACATGTCCAATATCTTTCCCCCAAAATCCTTTTTTTTTTTTTTTTTGTGCATGATTTCCTTATTTCTATTATAGATTCACTATTTCCCAACTGTCCACAACCCAAACCTTGGCATTCTCCTGGATTTCTCCCATCCTTTTTTGGGCGGGTGTTTGCCAAATCATGAAGCTTCAACCTCACGCATTTTCTCCGATCCTTTCCCTGACTGCCATCTCTTGTTGCCCCTGAATTCGGGCCATCGTTTCTTCTACCAATAGCAACACAGAGCAGGTGTTCTCTAAGCTTCTAGAAGTAAGGCTGCCACCACCTATATATAATCCCAGCAATGCCCTTTGTCAGCTCTGTGACCTCCAGTGAATTACTTAACCTATCCGCAAGGATAAGGTCACACGCCCCTGGCAAAGGAATCTGGCACAGAGTAGATACCCCACAAAGTGTTAGTTTTCACACTCACGAGTGGATTCTAAACAGCTATTCCTGGTTCTTGTGTCTCCCTACACTAGTCCATGCCAGACATGCATTTCTGCTCCATGGTTTTTTTTCTGGAGTCATCTGCATTGGCTAAGTCGCTCCTCTCAAAAAACAACCATGCGGCCACTAAATTAGGTTCAAATCCCACCTTTCTCTCCAGCAGGACCCCCGGGATTTCCTCCCTTCATCTCATCCACTGCCCAGTCTCCCGGACCCCCGCAGTCTCCTGAGAGGTTCCATACCTTCCCTTTAGGACTGCCAGTCCCTTCACCAGGAACGGGCTTCCATCTCCTTCTTCCATCTGTAGAAATCCTATTCTTATCTTTAGAACCCATCCTGCTCCCTGAAGCCTACCTTGACCATGTGATCACATCATCATGTGAGGCTTATCCTCATCATGTGATCATCGGATCACACGATCGCATACTCTTTGTTCCCCCACGGCCCTCTGTCTGCACTTGCCTTTTGTCGCTTAACTCACCTACTCTTGAGGGAACACTTAATCGTCCTGACAAGTTAGGTATCAATCTAATTAAATACCCATCCCTGCCCCATAAGGGAGCTCAGCTAGTCCGCAATAAATATTTGTTGCTGTGAATTGTCCCTCATGGTCAATGAGTACCTTGCAGTGGCATTGGCTTCTGTTTAATTTAAAACATAAGAGGCAGAACATGGATAGAAGAATACTGGCTTCCATTTTACTGGGCGTATTTTGTGGACCAGGCACACATTGTGGGGGTCACCTCTCCCCCTGAATCAGACTCCCCAGGTCTCAAGCAAATAGGCCTCACAGGCATACAATTGCCTTGCAAAGTCAGCTCCCCATACCCCAGGATTCCAACGAGTTTCCAGGGGAGTGGATCCATTCAAGGCCTCCCTCAGGTCTGCAGAGATGGCCTCCAAGTCACATGTGGAGCTCCAAGTCATATGGACACCACACCTCAGAGTCTGACTCTGCTTCTCAGGTCTCTGTTCTGAGCAGCTCCCGCTGGTGTCCAGCAATCCCTCTCTCAGTGTTATCTGGTGGACGTGACCTCACACAAGCGAGTAAGGAGCTAGTGGTCGGGTTATACTCACAACCCCGGTTTCCTCCTCCATAAAACGGAGATTCCCGATTTTCTTTTATTTTATGGTGACTTTTTTCCCCTTTGGTGGCTTGTTCTCCCTCCCAGCAACCTGGCTGCTGGAGTGGGACCTTCCTCATCTGCCAAACACACCTATTTATTCCTGAATCCCACTGTGGACCTTGCTCGTCTTTCCACACGAGGGTCACCAGCCTCTGTCGATGTAGATTCTGAGAAGGGCATTGGTGCCAGGACCACCCCCACCCCCCCGCGCCTTCATAGTCAAACGCTATTTGTCCCATTACCAGCAACCTTGCCGGGAGATATTATGACCCCATTTTATTTAAAAGTTTCCAGTATAAAATGTGGTAAAATCAAGACACACTGCTATTTTGCTCAGGTGACAGAATCATGGGTCATTTTCCTTGTGTGTGTGCACAATAATTTAACATCAGTAAGGGAAAGACCCATCTCCGCCACCCCCTGTGCCGTCACATGCCCGTTGGCTCACTGCAGCCACATTGGCCTCTGGCTGGTTTTCTTTTTAATAATCCTGATTCCTGAGGAATAAGGACCTTTTGCCCTGGCAGCTTCCTCCACCTGGCAAACTCCTCCCGGGGTGGCCTCCCACTTCCTTCCCTCACCTCCTTAGGTCTTTGCTCCAATATCCCCTGTCACTGAGACCTTCCCTGAGGGCCAGTGTGAAATTTAACCCACCCTCCCCTCCCTGTCCCTTCCAGATCCATTCTGTCTTGAATACTCACCGTCATCCAACGTAGACACTGTAATAGCAAACCCTTTTAGAGGGCTCACTATATGTGACCTTGTTCTAAGAGTTTTACAAACACCATCTTATTTAATCCTCCCAGCAACAATGCAAGGTGGGTCCCCCAGTGATTCCAATTCACCAATGAGAGAACAGAGATGTCGAGAAATTAAGTGGCTTGCCCAACATCACACAATTAAGTGCTGGAGCTGGGGTGTGACCTCCCTGAAGTTGGCTGGAGAGTCCGGTCTCACCAGCCCCCCCACCCCCCCCCCCCACCCCCGCCCATGCTCCTGTTACTTGACCTATTTCTTTTGTTTATTTCAAGACTCTTCCCACTATGGTATAAGCTCCATGAGAGCAAGAATTTTGACCTTTTTTTAAATTGCTGTATGCTCAGTACTCAGCACAGTGCCTGGCCCACAGTAGGTGTTTAATAGATACCTGTCTAATTAATTATTCAGTGAATTAATATACGTCTCTAATATCTATTTCAGCCACCAATCTACTCTTGCATGTGTGTTAAGCGCCCAGTAAATATTTTTTAATGTGAAGTGAATCCCTAAGGCACATTTCCCTGACCATATTCCCCCATTGCCCTGCGCAGGGAGGAAACACATAACCCAATGTTAGAACGAAACTCTATCTGACTTTTGGCGGAGGCCCCGGAGACCAAGAAACACAATGAGGGCCCCCACATTCCAAAGCAGTGATTCAGGGCAAGCGAAGGAGGTTTGAGACTCTTTTTCCAAAGCCAGCTGAGGAAGGGAAGGTCACGGAGAGAGGCTGGGTTCTACTCTGAGTCTGGTACAACTCTCCTCGGCGACAGAAACCAAACCTGACAGCAAGGGCTGGATCTGAGAGAGGCACGTCAGTTTTCATCACCTCTGCACCTGGACTGCGATACACAAAAGAGCCCCCCCCCCCATCCTTGCAGCATTCAGCCCCGAAGACTTGCACCTCCCGTCCGCCTGCGCTCCCCAATTCTCTCCCCGTCAGCACCTGCACAGGGTGATGCGGCTGTTCGATCTCTGTTATCCACCAGGACACGGGACCTGTGCTGAAATATGCTTTAATTCACATTCACCCTATTCATTCATGCCCAGCACCACGCCCCCCCCCCCAACCCACCACCCGTCCCAGGTCAGGCCCCCCCATCCCCGAGGACGAAGAGAATCATGATGAAGAGCAGAATCATTTCATTGCAGCCTGCCACCTCTTGGAATCAAGCAAGGTCGAAGCGCTGAATCGGAATGCCTCCAACCTCTTTATTCACATGTTTAGTTAGTGACAAGGTACTTTAGCTGAGCCTCCTCCAACCTCCGCAGAGGGGCTCAGATCGAATTACGGTTTAGTTCACTGAAGCCGGGCAGCCTGCCCTTTCCCAGTGCAACTCTCCAGAAACAAGTCTCCATCTCTGGGCAGCTGCCGGCCCGCCTCGCCATCTGTCAGGCTGGCCCTCTGCCCACAGGGGAAAACGAGCCAGTGGTGCTGCGTCTGGCGAAGGCACCCGGGAAGATGAGGATTTGCAGGATCGGCGGCACTGCACGTTCACGTTCCACGCTTCCCGCTGGAAGCCCTTCCTGATTGCACCTGTTGACAACTGTGCTAGTGGAAGGATCTGTGCATCCCGAAGCACAAGGAGCTCCCGCCATGGAGCAGAGCAGGCCCAGCAGTCAGTCCCGACAGCAGCCCCTACAGTTCTCCCTCCGCCCGATGCCTTGTGAAAGGAAGGTCTCCTCAAGCTAGGCTCCGTTTAGGGGGACGGGGGGGTGTCTGACCCTTCCATTACCTTACCCCAAATCACCTGGGAAGAACTCGCCAATAGGGGAAGAATTGGATCAAACGGACTTGGCTGTCTCCTTAGGAACTCTGGTTGCGTGTCTGCATAACAGAAATAACTAGAACACGATGTCATCTACAGGATTGTGTGGTTACTTTAATTGCCAATTGGCCTCACGGTCTAATTTCTCAAGTGAATGAAAATCCGTATATAGAAATGATGCTGTCCCAGACACCCAATTAGCCAAATTCCTATCAACTTGTTTTCTGTCCTAGGGCAGAATGTTTGTCATGTGACAGAGGTAGATGGGGAAATAGGGATAAAGAGAGATTAATTAAGTAAACAGACCAATTTGTAATCAAATCAGGGTTACAATGAACATGTTTTTAATGCGCCCTTTAATAAAAGAGAAAATTGTGCATTTTCTAGTATACTTTGAACTTCAATAGGACACCCATGGAGGTTGCTACAACCCTATGAAGCTAATTAGGTCGCGTTTAGAACAGCAAACAGAAACTTACTGTCCTCCACAGTGTGAGAGAAAGGGTCTTAAGCAGCTTCAGGCCATCCTCACAGAAACACACAGGGCCAATTTGGAGGTGCCAGGAATGGAGCTGAGTGATGGAATCACTCCCAGGCCTGGGCTACTTTGGGGGAACAAAATGCAATGAATCTGGTTTAGCTGATTTATGAGCCCACCCAAGAATCTGTTGGGAGTAGACTCTTGAGAAGGTCAGTGAGGCCAATAGCACAAGACGAGTCATCAAGCGAGCCCTTGGCCTTGCTCTGTTCTGAGGCTGAAGGAGGAAATCTACACCCCAAACAATTCTCTGTAATTTCCCTTTTCATGGCAAAAGGGAATTCTAGAAAAGAGTGGCAGAAATAGCTCCCAATTCTCTGCTTCTCAAATGCCAGCGGGTCTGCGGAATTCATGTCTGTGTGTGGAGCTCATATTATTTTTAGGGGCTCACCTGGGCAGGGGAAGCTCTGATTCAACATTTGCATTATCCGAACCACTGCACTTTAGAGCACTCTTTTGGCCCTATAGCTATTCTCTATTTCCTTTTCGTGTTATGTACTTTCAAGATGCTAATTTATTTATTCATGCTTCGGTGAGACTTAAGTTTATGATGGTCCATAAACTGACATGGCTGTTAAATGGTGCAGGCTCTCTGCTCAGGAGCCTGCCACGCTGGGGAGAGAGAGGCTCCTCCCGCTGTGCTGGGGTTCTCTCTTCATGCCAAGGACGCCTCTCCAGCCCCTGGCTCCTCCGCCCGCGGAGCTGAGACCGTGCCATTTACTTTCCTTCAGACAAGAAACCTGACTAAAGCCAAGATGTCGGAGGCCACTAACTATATTTCCACCCATTAAGTAGGCCAGGAAATTACTCCTTCCTTCCACTGAACTTCTCTACATGAACGGAAACACTCACAAAGTAGACATAATTGTAGATTACAAAATAAAACTCATTTTCCAACTTCAGCGTACCTACTTGAAAACATGTTCGTACTCAAACATAAATGATGTATCATTGGAACATCATGTCACGGTCTCTTTCTAACCATAAGAGAAATGGGTTCTGCATCCTTGGCAGACTTTCTAAACAGACTTAACATTTGCAGTTAAACTATGATCTTATATCTTGGATATAAAAAGGAATATCCTGACAGGAAGGACATGGCTACCCAGCTCTAGGGAATGGCTTGTTCCTAAACCCCACGCTTCCTTTTACCCTCTGATGCCCCTGTGGATTCTTCAACACAACTCGTGTATTTCCCTAGGGGCAAACCTCTCGGAAAGTGTCTGCTCCAATAAGCCTTCTTTATTCTGATCACACTAACTGCTTTACTTTCTTGTGCTGAGATCTTAAATAACCTTGTTTCCAAACATTGCTCCCATTCTCCTGGCTCTCATTTTTATCAATCACCCTTCAAGCTTCTAGGAAAGCATCTCAGATGAGTGCTCCCAGATTTGTCCCTCCTGCGTCCTCTGCCCAAACCAAGTCCGTATGCTGCACACCATGTATGGCAGGCGCATACTTTGGATTTCTCTTGTGTCTGTACTGGGTGCACATGCACGTGTATGTGATGTTTCTCCGTCCGGGGGCACAGATTCAGCAATCGCATTGTTCGCATTGATGTCTACGCTCTCCCAGGGCCTTTAAGAGGGTGATCAAGGCCATGTGCTTGCTCATCAAATGAGCTGAATGACGGAGACTCTCATGAAATCTTAAAACTCAACTCCAGAGCCATCCTGAAATTCTCCACTCACCAAACTCCTGTTAGAATTCAATTTCATTTCATTTGGGTCCTCAGAGCACTTGATTTCTCCTTTATTGTAGCACTTATCACACACTCGGCTTGTAATATATCTAGTTGTGCATATTTCTCTGCCCTCTGCACCAAATGCCTGTACTGGCTTTACACATATTATCTCTAATTCATGTAACGATCGTCCCATATAGGTATTACTGTCTTCATTTTTAAAACCAGAAAACTGGGGTACTTGGGTTGGCTCAGTCAGTTAAGCATCTAAATCTTGATGTCGGCTCAGGTCATGATCTCGAGGTTTGTGGGTTCGAGCCCCACGTTGGTGTCTGCACTGACAGTGTGGAGTCTGCTTGGGATTCTCTCTCTCCCGCTCTCTCTTTCTGCTCCTCTCTTGTGTACCCGTGTGTGCACTCTCTCCCTCTCAAAATAAATAAATCAGCCTAAAAAAAGAAAACTGTAGCTTATAGAAATTAAAGTAATAACAACAGTTAGTAAGAAGTAGAGCCAAGATGTTTGCAAGGTAATACTTTCAACCCTTTGCTGGTGTTTTCTATCAACAGAAGGGAACCTCATTAGTGAAACACTCCAGGCTTCTCTGTCCCTGACTTCCCCCCTCAGGGGAAATGGAGCATCTCAACATGATGGTTTAGTGTGGAAGGAGAATCTGGACATGATCTTCTCTTCTCTCCCCATCCTTTCCCTTCCATTCTTCCTGTGCTGAACACGCTGATCTCCTCTGCTCCTACACCCCATAAATCTTTTGGAAGCAACCCCTGCTCCTGTGGCCAAAGGCATGAGGGCTTGTAGCTGGGGAGCTATAACCTCAAATGTAACAATATCTGACACAATAAGTCAATTGTCTTAGGAAAAAAGATAAAAAGTGGGATTTGGGAGGAGTAAAATGTAAAATGATGGAGCCCAAGAAATGTCTTTGAACCTCAGATTGTAGCTCATAAGCAGGTGTTTTGACCTCAGAAGTTTGTAGAGGCTTCTACACAATGATTAACACAATTGTGCAGTTGGGTTTTTAAGTACTGCAGGCTGAGCAATCTTTATGCCTCTGGCTACATAATATTTGACCTTGGTACATGACCACAGTTTATGCCAGCTTTGTCCATAGGCTGTTGACGGGGGGGGGGGGGGGGGGGTTGCTTGCACAGGGCCGGGAGTTGATAAGGCCCACAGGCCTTGGCAAGGGAAATCACAGGGGACCACAGCCACCAAGAAAGCACGAGACCTCCAATGGTGACGGCAAGGGTCCCTCAGCCAAACCTGATTCACACAGATGCCTGCATGGGAACTCTGCAAGCCAATGGTGGCCCTACAGGCCTCAGCAATGGCCCTGGGCCATTAGCAGGTAAGGGGGCCTCCAAGCACACACAGCTTGTCCTTGACCCATACAGGTACAGGCTCACCTAAGCAGGCATGGCCAAGGCAATGATCCCACCATAGTGAAAGAGCGTCCTGGACATTAGAATGCAGAACCTATTTGCTGTTTTTAAATCACGGTGCTAGAGAATTCCATCTGCGTGGCAGAGCACTGAGTGAAGTTCTAGGTTTAAATTGTTAGTGCCAGGCACCCACAGGCAAGGCAAACGGGAAATGCAGATCGGGAGGTTAGGGATGGAGGAGACGGTGAGAGCAGGAGAGTCAGCTCCTGGTGCTGGGGTATAGTCATTGCAAATAAACTTTGCAAGGAAGCAGCAGTGGCTCAGATACCACTCTTACGAGAGTGCAGATGCGCCTGTGTGGATTTTGTTTCTAGACGTGGTAAACGCCCTTGCTGGCAGGATTGTTCCCCCATCAAATTTAAGTTCAACTCTCATGGATTTTAAACAACTAGCATGGTCCAAGGGAGACGGAAGCCAAATAACCTTCTCCCAAATTCGTCTGGCTCTCTGCTATTTCCTGTGGCAAACTACTTTTCTGGGTTCTAGAAACCTGGTTTTGCCAGGAAGCGCTGCCCTCGGAGTCAAGGATCGGCCTCTTTTCTCAGTTCGGTGGGTGTGGGGTCATGTCCCATGAACCCTTTAAACATTTTCAGAAGAAAGGCACTGGGGGATTTTCACAGAACTAATGCCATGTCTGAAGCTTAAAAACAACGATGCCCATTTCAGACAGGTGGAGCCCAGGCATCTCCCCAGAGCACAAGGGATAGTCCACAGCCCATCTAGGGCATCTGCCAGGTCAAAATGATCCTCATTTCTATTTTTTTCTCGAAACTATTTTCTTATTGGTGCAAAAGTAAGGGAGCATAGACTCTGGCCCCTTTGCAGGCATGGCACCCAGCTTTGCTAGTAGTCTGCAACTCTTCACTACCCCACACTCACTAAAGCTTTACATCCACTTTCCCTTAACAATGCCGATGGCAAGGGGCGCCTGGGTGGCTCTGTCAGTTAAGTATCTGACTTTGCCTCAGATCATCATCTCACGGTTCACAAGTTGGAGCCCCACATTGGGCTCTTGCTGACAGCTCAGAGCCTGGAGCCTGCTTCAGATTCTGTGTCTCTCTCTCTGCCCCTCGCCAGCTCACTCCCTTTCTCTCTCTCTCTGTGTCTCTCAAAAATAAGTGAACATTAAAAAAAATTTTTTTAATGTTCTTGTTAAGGGACGCCTGTGTGGTTTAGTCAGTTAAGCATCCAACTCTTGGTTTCAGCTAAGGTCACAATCTCATGGTTCATGAGTTCGAACCCTGCGTCAGGCTCTGCATTGACAGTGCAGAGCCTGCTTGGGATTCTCTCTCTCCTCTCTCCCCTGCTTGTGTGCTATGTGTCTCAAAATAAATAAATAAACTTAAAAAAAAGTCCTTGGCAAAACTGTAAAAATGTATTAAATCCCATCCCTCGAGTACACATCCTTTTAATATTCTATGTGACAAATGGAAAAGCCACATAGAATTCTTTTGCTGTGTACCAAAATATGAGGATTGTCTTGAGGACAAGAATGTGTGTGATTGTTTGGATTCAAAACTAAACTAGCTTTTTTTTTTTTTTTTTTTTTTTGACGAACATCTTTTTTGTTGAAAGGAACTACTCTGGTTATTCAGACTTGGATATTTGGCAACTATTGGCTCAAATATGAGCAAAAATGAGCAAAGAGTCAATTCAATGGAAACAGCTGATAATAATTGTCACCAATGAGAAAAATTAAGCTACCCACAAAAATAAGAATTTTTAAAAATGTGGATCCACCACCATGAGCTTGACAGCTTCCTAAAACTTAGTGATCTCTCTGATGAGATGGTGGTAATATTAACAAATGTGGATTTTTAAAAGTCTATTTATTTATTTATTTTAAGTCACCTCTGCACCCAACATGGGGCTTCAACTCTCAACCTGGCGATCAGGAGTCTCATGCTCCTTTGACTGAGCCAGCCAGGCACCCCACAAATATAATTTTTCGATACTGAATAATGAAACATGTCAACATTCAGGAAATCTGGCTAATTCAATGAACCAATATTTTCCAAATGACCAAAATATGATTTTAAAAAAATGACACAAGGGTAAAAAGATCCTTTCAAAATTCAAGATACTCCAGTGGATTTTAATGTAACAAAGTCTGAAAAGTGCAATGATAGAGTTTCAGATTCCACACTGAAACTAACCTTTAAGAAATTAGCACTTACCAAGTATTAGGGTAATACCAAAGAAGGAAGTCCACAATTACCTGAAACAGGTGTGAAAAATACACCTCTCTTTTCCAACTGTGTATCTGTATCAGTCTGGAACTTCCCCAGATTTTTCAACCAAAAGAACATATTGCAACAGATTGAATGCAGAAGTGGATGTAAGAATCCAGATGTCTCCTATTAAACCAAACATTAAAAAAATCGGCAAACATGTAAAAAAAAATGCCACTCTTTTTTACTATACATTTTGTTTTGGAAAATAGAGTTCTTTTTAATAAATATATGTTAGCTATGTCAAATTGGAATGGGCTTAATTTGTTACATTTAAATAAATTCATAGGTATTTTTAAATGGCTCAGTTTTGCTTTCTAATATAATAAACTTTGATGAGCACTTTGGTGTTCTCAACAATTGTTAAAGGGACATGGAGATGAAAAGTTTGAAAACCATTGACGGGGGCAGTAAGAACCCTCTGGCTTAAACAGCCAGAATAAGAAACTGAGAGATGAGGGGACTGTAATATCTTCCATTTTTAACTCACACAGAAAACAGAAGTGACTTTCAGATGTTAATTCCTGTGTGTTTGAACTTCGGCCTGCAGGGGAATTTAATCTTTGGGCTCAAATTTCCTGCAAGGAAGTTTATAACAGGAGAAGGTTTGGAGTCAGAATCGGGGTTTCTGTGTAGTTGTACTGTATTATTGTACTGTGTTAGTAATATTGCCCTTGAACGTCACTTCAGAATGTCTGAGTTGGGAGACACCAGAATGAGCTGAATGGGACAACATGGCTGATGATACTTTGGAATGGAAATGCAAGGATTGCATTTTCAGCCTGGGGTTCAGAGTAGCCTTGCCTTTGAGTTTATTAATGCATCTTTCTAACTCCTTCCAGAGGGTTCTGGGAGCAAAATCTGCACTGCAGAGGAAATCCCAGAGGGTGCCCCAAAGGCAGTGGTTGGTATTGGGAGAGTAGCAGCAGGAGAGTGGGAGTAGGTCTCTCTAATCTCCTTCCAAACGGGGAATGACACCTTGAATGGACTCTAGGGCCGAATCCTTCTCCTTCACTCTTAAAGTTTCCTTTCATGTAGATGGAATACGTTTAGCACGTGGTCTGCCTTTCATCACCCTGGCATTCACTGTGCCTCAGGGCAGGTGGTGCCGACATATCTTGGTGGCTTTGGAGGAAGGCATTTTTTTCTGCTGCTTCCTCTACTCCTCTCGGGAGTGCTCCAAGAGTATGGGTTCTCTTCTCTCCTAGCCCATTGAGTGGTGTTAAAATCTGCCTTGTTTTGAAGTTCTGAATTAAGAGGTCAACTTGCTCACAGACTAAAGCCACATTCTCCAAAACCATCTCATCAGTAAAGTGGTGACAGAATGGCTCCCATGTGTCATCTTACTTTATCTTTTCTCTCAGGTAGTTCCAAAGCCAAACTGGGAGGCAGGAGTGAAATAACATGTCGCCTCAACAACCACAAGAGACTGAACCTTTCCTTTGGTATCAAATTCCCTGATTGTCCTTTTTCACCATTGTCTCAGGTAGAGAGGAGCCCTCAATACCTCCTCTGAGGGTAGTGTCCCTGCCTTCCAGTTATTGTATTTTTCTTATCAGGAAGTTCTATTTGTTTTGTTTTTTTTTTCAAATCCCCCTGGTAAATTTTGATCTTTTGTTTCTTCATTATATTCTCAGTACTTTCTTGTGTTAAAACATCAAATATACTGGCTTCACGTTCTGTCTCTGATCATTTTCATGTCTACTGGCTTTGCAAATCTAATTCTGTGCTTTGTTTTTTACTGCTGACTTTTGATTATAATGGATGGGTCTTGCTTAGTTGTTTTTTTTTTTTTTTAATTATGAATTCATGTTCTTGGAAGTCTATCTCTGGGAATTTTTTGAGGCTGTAGCTGAAATGGTTTCTCTAGAGAGTATTTGCATTTGTATCTGCCAGCTTCCTGGGGGCACCATCAACCAAGACTCTATATTCTCTAACACCAACCAGGCAGCAGGAATTTGCTCCCTTGTGATAGCAGGCTTGTGGTTAGAAATTATATGTGGAGGGGCACCTGGGTGGCTCAATCGGTTGAGCGTCTGACTTCAGCTCAGGTCATGATCTCACGGCTCATGAGTTCGAGTCCTGCGTCGGGCTCTGTGCTGACAGCTCAGAGCCTGGAGCCTGCTTCGGATTCTGTGTCTCCCTCGCTCTCTGCCCCTCCCCAACTCATGCTCTGTCTCAAAAATAAACATTAAAAAAAAGAAATTATAAGTGGAAATTTTCTCCAATTCATTGACAGCCAAGCTGGAGACAAGATGTATCTCCAGTACGTGTCTGTAGCATCTTCATCAGCCGGGAAAATTTCTTCTACTTTAGATTTATGCAAGAACTCTTACTTGACCTCCTTTCCCTGTTTAGGGCTCAGGCTTTGTCTCCTGTCCCTGTACATGGGTCCCATTAAAACCCAGGAAATAGGCACAAAGTTTTATCACATACCCCCAGGGCAAACACTGGCTCCAACCCTACTTTTCTCTTTTGGATTTGTACTTTCACGAGGTTTCTAGAAAGACCCTGAGAAATTCTTTTACTTCTCCTGGCTTAACCATATTATAAAAGATGTGAGAGGTTGAGTTCTGATACAGCATTTTTAAGTGTGCTGGGCTCTCTGAACCTCTAAACTGCCACTGTGTGGAAATTGGAAGTTAGTGCTCTGGTCCTGTGGAATGCCCCAAGGAAGATAAATCACTGACTTGTGCCTTATGCTTGAGATGATCAATCGAGAAAGAAGACCATTGGGGCGCCTGGGTGGCTCAATCGGTTAAGCGTCTGACTTTGGCTCAGGTCACGACTCACCATTCATGAGTTCAAGCCCCATGTCAGGCTCTGTGCCAACAGCTCAGAGCCTAGAGCCTGCTTCAGATTCTGTGTCTCCCTCTCTCTCTCTGCCCCTTCCCCGCTCATGCTCTCTCTCTTTCTCAAAAATAAAATAAAAACATAAAAAAAATGTTAAGAAAGAAGACCATTGGAATAAAGGAGTTAAGAAGTTCAAGTTGTCATTTGTTCCACATGGTCTACTACAACGGGACATAAAGGAGAACCTGATGGCCTTGAGACAAGTCAATAATTTAGTGTTACTATAATGGAAGCAATAAAGTGTCAAATTTTAAATAAACAACACCACCAAACCAAAGAACTGAATTTATTACTTCCTTAAATAAGGGAGAGTAGGCACGGTGTCTGAGAAACGTAGGTAAGTGATCTGATGTAGAATGTTCGAGAAGCACGGACTTTAGGGATTAGGGGGCTGTCAGAGGCAAGAGCTGGGTGAGAGACATAGTTGCAGAGGGGAGACTTGGTGATGGGTTCACTTTCAGAGGCCTGGTCACTGGAGCAACCCCAACAGATCCAAAGTGAAGGGCTGTGGCTGATGAGCTGGCTTTCAGAAGCACACCCACTGGGTCAGTTGTTGGTTGATTAAATAGATTTAGAATGCTCACTCTCATTCATGAAGCAGCTTAAATTCTGGTGGCCCCTTGTCACTATTGCTACAGGCTGGGCATTCCCGGAGAATATGCCAATTTTTTGTTGGCAAAAGAAAAGGTCATCGAGAGAAATAGGCAACTTGACGTAAAACCAAATGTCAACAAACCTCTGTATTTTTAGATAGTACAAAAGTCCTCAAATTGCAGTTAACCTACCAACAGTTTCAAGTAACCACATATGTGTATATATGTACACATTCATTTTATGAGAAAGAGGCAATGACAAGGAAGTGTTATGCCCTGGGTTGACTCCGTCTCTCACATCGTCTGCATCAACAGTGCTGCGCGATTCAGAGTAATATTCAGAAAACCCACCTTGTTCACAAGTCATAAAACAAAGTCCTCCATCACAAAATAAGCTTTCAGTCATTGGCACAAAGTCTGTGTAGCACAGGAAGAAAGAAGATGTGCATCCCAGAAGATTTTGAAATAAAGTGTGAAGTAAAAAACATTATGCTTAATACTTAGTAAACTCAAAAACTAATGTATCTGACTTACAAACACAAAGAACAAATTAGTGGTTGCAAAAGGAGTGGGGAGTGAGGGTGCCAGAGGGGGAGACGCAAATAGGGGAAGGGGATTAAGAGGCACAAACTTCCAGTTATAAAAAAAAAAATAAGCCACAGGCATAAAAAGTTCAACATAGGGAATACAGTCAATAATATTGTAATAACTTTGTACGGTGACAGACGGTGACCACGCTCATTATGGTGAGCATTTTGTAACGTATATAAATGGCAAATCACTATGTCGTGGTATTAATTAATATAATATTGTATGTCAATTATATTTCAACTTAAAAATAATTAAAACAATTTTATAACATTAAAATTAATATTAGCAAAAAATTAAAATAATTTAAATTACTTTAAATGTAAAATAATTTTTAAACTTCTACAAAACTAAAATATCTGATAAACGGGATGATATTGAATCCTTATCATAGCATAGTTTGAAGATAAAATTAATCAACAAATGCAAAATAATTATAGTGACTGACATTTCCTGACCACTTACTACATTCTCTGGCACTAAGATCAAAGTATGGTTGCTACTGAGTCAATGAATATATTGTGTATTTCTATTATTGAAAAATTAAGCTTTGGAGCACCTGGGCTCAGTCTGTTGAGCGTCAGACTTTGGCTCAGGTCACGATCTCACGGTTGTGAGTTCGAGCCCCACATGGGGCTCTGCGCTGACAGTCCGGAGCCTGCAAGGGATTCTTTCTCTTTTCGCGTCTTTCTTCCCTCCTCTGCTCTCTCTCTCTGTCTCTCTCAAAATAAATAAATAAACTTAAAAACAAACATGCGTCTGTATAAAAAAAATTAAGTTTTATTCAGTGAGAACACAATGTTATTCTGACCATAATTTTGAATTTGATTCTAGATATTAACTATGGATAGTTCGCTTTGCCTCCAAACTGGGTGAAAAGTGCCATCCTCTGTTTGAATGACAGCGATGTGGTTTCTGGTCAACACATGGATAAAGTGTAGTTTGAAGAATTAAAAGAATGCATTTTGCCTCATCCAGTCCACCAGACCAGGTAAGAGCGGAGGAATTCATACTATTTTATGTGTCGGGCAATAATTCACTGAATTAATTGGGATGATCAGTTCTGACCCAGACTTCCTCTCTTTAGATGCCCTAACCTCTTTACTTGGAGTGGTAGGGTTGGATATAAATTTTTAAGGGCTGTCAGAAAAGACTATTTCAATAGGAGGTAGAGAGCTAGAGTAGGAGTTAGAATAGAAGTTCAAAAAGAGGCAGGAGAGAGTCAAGGAGAGTGGCTAATAAATTTGCCTAGATGGAGCAGGCAGTAAAGACAAGATAGATGCCCTGAGTGCCTGGCGATGACTTGAGAAATTTAATGCAGGTTATGAAACAATGATAAATAAGCATGTTGGGTGGAGTGCCTTCAGCATTAATATGTGGGAATGACTGAGAAGCAGATGGTCTAAGGTAATCCTGGAAAACCAAGAAACTTCGTACAATGACAGTGAAGGGGTCACTGGGCAATTGATCTTGAAATAATCCCTCCTCTGGTCCTGAAGCCAGACAAAGTGCCCTGGAGCCCAAACTCCATGGAAGTCAACCTACAACACCTTTTCTGAGCTCCATTCCACTCCAATCCTGGACTAAATTAGAATTAATAATACACATGGATGGGGAGAAAGGCAAGTTTGGATTTCGAAGACTTCAGACATCCTATTTCTGTGTTTCAGGGACAGTGGAAGTCCAGGTGACTTTGCTTTAATGACTCTTTAAGAATCACATATAATTAGGACATAAGAAGTATTTATTTATAATGAATGATTTAAAATGGGGCGCCTGGGTGGCTCAGTCGGTTAAGTGTCCAACTCTTGATTTCACTTCAGGTCATGATCTCACAGTTGTGAGATGTAGCCCCATGTGGAGCTCTGAGTGGAGTATGGAGCCTGCTTAAGATTCTCTCTCTTGGGGCACCTGGATGGCTCAGTCGGTTAAGCGTCTGACTTCAGCTCAGGTCACAATCTCATGGTTTGTGGGTTCAAGCCCCCACATCAGGCTCTGTGCTGACAGGTCAGAGCCTGGATCCTGCTTCGGATTCTGTGTGTGTCTCTCTCTCCCCCTCCCCCATTCTCTCTCTCTCTCTCAAAAATAAACATTAACAAATTAAAAAAATGTTTTTCTCTCTCTTTCCCTCTGCCCCTCCCCTGCTCACAGGCACACATGCTCTCTCTCTCTCTCAAAAATAAAATAAAATGTTTAATTTTAACAACTTAAACAGTGTTGTGTTGTTTCCTGTCTTAGTCAAACACTTTGTGGTTAATATATGAAGATAAACCTCAGCCCTGCTTCTTAACCAAATGATCACAAATTCTATATTGATTTTATCAGGTAATTGAATTCTTGGACATTTTTGGTCTCATTGTCTGTCCTTGCTCATACCCACCATCATCCCCAAGAGGACTGCCCCCAGAAATTTACAATAAATCATCTTCCAGGAACTGAACCAACTCCTTGGTCTGTGAATTATTTTCTGTATGTTCTTAAAGTATAACTTAGTTTGACTCAATATGTTAATTCATTAGGTATGTGCCAGACTTTGTTGACTTTTTCCCACAAAGGCCCAAACTCCACAAAATTCAGAGACAAAAATAAAGACAAAAACCTTCTCTCCCCGCCCTCCCACAAGTTAGCTAATGTGATATTAAATTGCCCCAAATAACATTTCCTGCTATGAGGTTTTTCAAGTATGTTAAGAGTCTAAAAATATTTTTTCAATAGCCTTGCCTTCATCCTGTATCATGGAGTTATGGCGGGAGGGAGGTGGGGCTGAGGGCTGCAGTTTAACTTTTAACTAGGAATATTCTGGATAGTACAGTTTAGTTTTATATATATACAATTACTGCCTGAGTGCTGACTGCAGATTTATGAATAGAACAACTGAGAAGACAGGATTTCATTTGCCAAGCTGTTAATTGAGTTTACAATTGTCAAAGTAAGTGTCGTTTTGATTTGTACACAACACCAATATGATAAAGACATCACTGAAAAAAAATTCTTGAGTTCGTGGTTACATAAAGAATAAGCTTGGTGATTTGCAGACTCGGTTGATTAGATCCGCTGATGCCAATTTTAAAATTCATCAAACCAGTTGTTTTACTGAACTGACTGCTAATTCATTTTAGAAAATGAATAGGGTAGGGGTGCCTGGATGGCTCAGCCAGTTGAGCGTCCAACTCTTGGTTTCTGCTAAGGTCATGATCTCATGGTTCGTGAGTTCGAGCCCCATGTTGGCATTCACTCTCATTCCCTCTCTCTCTCTCTCTCTCTCTCTCTCTCTGTCCCTCCCCACCCCCCCCACCCCATGACTAAATAAACTTAAAAAAAGAAAGAAAGAAAATGAATACTTTAACCCTGTCTGTAGGACTTAAATTGCTACTCTGTACCCTATCTATGCCTTCCAAGATGGGTAGCTATAGGCGTACCATTTGTTACAATTACAATTTCTATTTGTCTCCTGATCCACCTCTGACGCCGCCAGGTAAACCACATTTAATCCACGGGGAATCATTATGCTGTAATCAGTAGTAATGTCACAAACTGCTCTGAGACACTGCCACCAACCCTCTCAGGATCAGAACCAAAATGGAAATCAGGGAAATAAAAGTGTCAGTTTCCAGATGGGTGAGAGACGCTCCCCTATTGTTTCCGCCCAATGATGCAAACTGGTATTACTCAGATGAATATGAAAAGCAGTAGGAGAGGGGACTTACATCACTACAAATTAATGCATGCAGTCACTGGGAATGTTAATGTGTTATCAATGGAACAGCATGAAAGTTATCAACATAATTTCCTCTGACAAGTGATTCATCCTGGAGGGAAACAAAACAACACTATGAAGCCTTGTGGTTACTTATCAGGCATCTGCAAACTGTTTTTTCCTTCTCCCACCCAATCTGCAGGTATTCTAGGCTGGCTTGATAACGCTAATGGCATGCAGGGGGGAAGGCTGTGATTACTAAGACATATCCCCCTGTATAAACACCGCAAGGTTCATTATCACTTATAGAAAGTGTCTCCAATGGGGTGACAACTTATGTTATAAATAGTGTTTCCCACGATCCAGAAACGAAATGAGCTGGGCTTGGCATTTGAAAACACACTGCAGACAAGCCCGGGTGAATCAGTATGCGCCATGGAGTTATCTCAGCCTCTTAATGGTGCTAACATTTATTTTTTATTTAATTGAATGACATCTGGGAGAGAGAAAGACAATAAGTATAAAAGAATGAAATTTGCCAGATAGAGAGAATTCAACATCCTGACCAATTTCAGCCTCTCCTGGGAGACCTTTGTGTTAGCACTTAAGGAGGAAAAGGGGAGGGTACCATCTTCCTTCTGTTCTTTTGTTGATCTCTTGACTCGCTGTTTGGGCCCAAGACTAAACCATGAGTCATTCTGCGTAAAGGGAGGTTTTGGTGGGGAGAGAAGCGGAAATGGAAGCTGTCCTCCCTTATCTATTTGCAAGAGCTTTATTTGAAAAAGGCTAAATATAATTGAAGCTAATATTATTAGTGTGCATCAACTCTCAGATTATTTTAAAGATCCATTTGTTTGATACATTCATTTTCATAAAAGCTTTTGCAAGAGTTTGATGCTTTTAACTTCACTGAAAGTGGTCAGGAAGAAAATGAATATTCTAGAACAGCCGCGGGTTCTTGTTTGAAGATCACTACCGGATCCGTGACGTATATCCCCAGAGTCGCATTGTGTTTTAGGGCTGTGCTTTGATACTGGCTAGACAGGACTGAACTTCATTCTTGGAATGGCGCCCCTCCCTGCAATGTCTTACGTTCAGAAATGCAGAGGAAATGGCTTGACAATTTTAAAAGTTTTTGTTCCCAATATACCAACAGTTAGAAGTTTGTCTTAATGTTTCTGGAAACTTCTTTTATTATTATTTTTCTTCCCCCCCATTCCTCCTGCATGTGTGCCACTGAATTATGAAAATATACAGAAATGCAGAGCATAGTGCCCGGTACATAGAAAGGCTCAAATATTGCTAGCTCTTCTTCTTAAATGATCATAGTCTATGTCTCCCTAACTTGGCCGAATTACATGACTGAGGACTGACTTGCTTGGAGATCAGGCCCGGAACTAGGCCAGATGAATGAGGAAACACTTGATTTAGCACCAGCATGAGGAAGAATGAACAGAGTCTGTGGATTCAGAGACTAAACTTGAATACCAGTTTGGGTGCTTAATAGCAACATGACTTTGGGCAAGTTATTGCAACTCTCTGCTCTCTGAGCTTCTGTTTCATTCTCTGTCAAACAAGGTAAATAATACATCGCAGGATATTTTTGAAGGTTATATATATGTGTGTGTGTATGTATGTATATATATATATACATGTATATATATATATACATACATACACACATACATATGTGTGTGTATACATGTATATATATATATACATACATACACACATACACACACACACCACACATATATCAAGGGACATCTGGGGTGGCAGTTGAGCTTCTGACTTCAGCTCAGGTTATGATCTCACGGTTCGTGGGTTCAATCAAGCCCCATATTGGGCTCTCTGCTGTCAGTGCGGGGCCACTCCAGATCTTCTGTACCGGCCCACTCTACCCCTCCCCTCCTTGTGCTCTCTCTGTCTCTTTCTTTCTCTCTCAAAAATAAATAAGAATTTTAAATATATATATATATTTTATAATATATTATATATATATATATGTATATATATCTCAAAACTGAAATTAAAATATATAAAACCCCTACTATAGCATCTGGCACACATATATATCTGGAACTATATATATCTTTTATAATATATATATTATATATATATCTCAAAATTGAAATTAAAATATATAAAACTCCTACTATAGCATCTGGCACATAGTAAGAACTCAATAAATATTTTAATCATTTCTTTAAGAAAACACATGCTATGGTAATAAAATCACTAAAAAAGAACAACAGTGATGTTTCAGCGTACATGCCATAGAAACTTCTTTTCCTGAAGGCAGCAGGTGGTATGGCCCACCAGAAGAGCACCTGGATTTCACCAAAAATCAATGTGTCCTGTCAATTTCGCTATTTGAAGAGAGGAAAATGGCCGTTCATTCAAGAAAGGAGGAAAGGAAAGGATTTGTAAGTGTTGAAATGTGTTCTCAAGTAAGCCAAGTGCTTACAACAGGTCAAATAAACTTAGCCTTGGATATTGTGATTGATAAGAGATATATATTTGGTCTTCTCTACAGTTCTTGACTGATGGTTCCCAAAACCTTTGGAATTTCCTAAGTGTTCAGAGTAATAAAAGTGTCTTATGTTACCAAGGGGACTTTTGGGCCCCACCTAAGCATGGAGGCTGGTTAACAGGGGGACCAACCATGTGATTAGAGGATTGGAACTTTCCAGGGAGGGGAGAGGGTCTGGGGGTGGAATCAATCACCAATGGTCAATGCCTTAGTCAGTCATGACTCTACAGTGAAGCCTCCATAAAAACCCAAAAGGATGGGTTTGGAGAGCTTTCAGGTTGGTGAACACATGGAGATCTGGGGACAGTGGTGCCCTGCAGAGAGCAAGGAAGTTCCTGTCCTTTCCCCATCTCTCTCCCTATGCATCCCTTCATCTGGCTTTGATTCACATCCTTTACTATATCCTTTAATAAACTGGTCAGTGTAGATAAGTGTTTCCTTGAGTCCTGTGAGTCACTCTAACAAATTAATTAAACATAGGGAGGAGGTCATTGGAACCTCCAATCTGTAACGTATTGGTCAGAAGCACAAGTAACAGTTGGGTTTGTGACGGCATCTGAAGGAGGGGTAAATGGGGGGAATATTTTTTTAATGTTTATTTATTTATTTTTGAGAGCAAGACAGAGACAAAGTGCTAACAGAGGAGGGGCAGAGAGAGAGGGAATCACAGAATCTGAAGCAGGCTCCAGGCTCCAGCTGTCAGCACAGAGTCCGATGTGGGGCTCGAACCCATAAACCATCAGATCATGACCTGAGCTGAAGTCGGATGCTCAACCGACTGAGCCACTCAGGCACCCCAAATGGGGGGAATCTTTGAAGGACTGAGCCCTTAGCCTGCAGAATCCAATGCTATCTGTAGGTAGGTATTATCAGAATTAAGATGAATTCTTGGCCAAGAATTGCTTGGTGTTGTGCATAGGGAGACCCTCACCTCACATTGGAAATTGGGTCCAGGATCCTAAAATGAAGCTATTTACAACTATCCCTTTCTGAGGCACAGTGTAGATCTTTAGGAATAAAATCATGCTCTCTACACTTCTTAAGTTATTCCTTACTTGACTACAGATATAAGTAAAAACAAGTTAACGGGAACTTGAAGTCCAAAAGCCTCCTGGATCATAAACATATTTTCCAAATAGCTGGAAAATCTTCAATATTTCTAATGCTGTTTCACATCAGAATTACATCACCTCCAGACTGATTCAAGGACATGTGACCTATCCTGCAATCTGATGTGTGTAATGTAATACCAATTTAGTCGCTGGGCCCCTTTACAAAGGAAACAGATGTCCCTTTCCTAATTCAGCAACAGAACTCAAAAACATTTTGAGTATCTGACTTAAATGAATAAAAACAATGAACCTAGAAGTCCAAGTTCATATTTGGGATCAGGGAACTGTTAAAATGAAACCCATACCTGGTATTTGTCAAACATTTGCACTCTGGCTGATTTCTAAGTTTGTCTATTAGCTACAAAGGCCTAAGAAAGGAAGGAGGGGTCTGTGCGCACTGAAAAGCTTACGGGCACAGGAGTATGGAGAACAGCAGAGGATTTCGAGAAGAAAACATTGCGTGAATACAGAGAGGAGAAGAGAAAAAGGCTCCATGCTTCTGGGTCTTTCAGAAGAAGGTCGCTGTCCTTTCCGCAGGCATGACTGGCCCCAGAGAGCTGTGAGGGAAGGAAGTGGCTCTTGCTGGTGTCAACAGTAGGGAAACAAGAAAGCAAGGAGAGGGTGCACAGGACGGAGGGGACGCCATGTCCCCAGGGAACATGGGCCTATGGGGACATCTGACCAATGCCTAGGCACTTCCGTAATTTCCAACAGGTGCATCGCCCATCCTCTTGCCCCTTTGTCCCTCCCTTCAATAAGTACCATTAAGCACCAGCTGTGTGCCAGGCAATGCTAGGCGCTCCCAGCGATCACAGTGAATAAAGAAACGCTTTGGTCTGTGCTAAAATTTAATTCTAGAAACCACACCACGCATACATTCGGATGCTATTACATCCTAAGAAAACCCCACTTTACCAAGCAGAGCCCAGACGCTTAGTGACAAGAATTCTGTCACTAGGTGTTGAGCTCCTCAAAGACAATGACTATTTTCCAAACAAGCAGCCCAGTGCCTCTTACACAACAGGTGCTCACAATATATTGTGCATAAAAAAATTAATTAATGTGTGAGTGGGTATTTCAGTGTAAGATCTTAAAATATTTTAGAAATACAAAATATATCACAAATGTACATATAATAAATACTATCATTTGTATTTATTATATTTATTATTTAACTAATAATACTATCATAAACAGTCAAAATGCAACCAAATAGAATATTTCTAAGTATTTGAAGACTTCTACCTGCATTTCCTAAATTGTCTCCCAATCTCTCACCCCCACACCATAATAACTGATATCATTGCTTAAAATGTTGGTTTTATAACAGACTCCTACTTCATTTGTTCCCAAGTCCTATTGGCAACCCAACCTTGCCTTGGTGGTGGAAATGTATCACCTTCCTCTGACAGATATTTCCCTGGCTTGACTTCCCTTCCCGATTATCTCTTCCAGATTATTGTTATTCTCCCTCTTCACCAGCTAAGTTTTTCTTCTTTACATTTTGCTAATTAAATGACTCCTTACTGTGGTTTTATTTGGTAAAAGAACAGCCTGAACAGCAAGATAACTTTTACGTTCTTTGAAATGCATTTCCGGGGTGTTGACACACACAATGAAACCGTGACAATAGACCTCATATTTCTTTTCGTTAATTTGTACAAATTAAAGCTGCTGGCGGTACGTCAACCGTTATTATTGATCGTCTTCTTGTACAGGGCACTGGGTGAGGAGCTGAGGGGCATATAAAGATCTGTAAACAAGAACCCTGTAGTCTAGGGTCTACACAATCAATTCATTCCATTGGTTGCAATCATGCCTATTTGAAATCTTTCTTACATTTATGGAGACCAACAGCCAGTACTGTGAATCCTCTCTTGTCTCTCTAGCCTTTAGCCCTTTAATTAGCCGTACCCACTAAAGTACTACACATACTCACTTCATAAATCTTAGCCACAAATATAGTAATTTTTGCATCCTAGTTCAAAAATTATTTTGTTTCATCCCATCCCTTACCTTAAGGATAACAGAGTGAGAGCAACTGCCGTTGTCCTTGACGACTACCCTAAATGCTTCCCCAACCTCCTTAAGTCTATCACATATTTTCAGGGACCCTGATTTTACCAACAATTTAAGGAAAACTTTGACATGTTGCCCTCAAAAGGTGTTGTGACACCATACACAAACAAAACGGGAAGCACCTCAGTTTTCCGTACCGGAAAATATATCGTGTTTTCCGTGAGGCTGGAATAAAACACTGTGGGATGCTGAAAGGGGGTTGGTAATTTGGTTCTGTTGCATTACCAGACAACTGGGTGAGATTATTAATGTTTTGGGAAACATCCTGGGGAGGGAATGAATTATGCAAATGTGCCTGGAACACAGCACTGGAGCTGGCCACCTGGAAGCAGGATCTGGCTTGTCTGATTTCTCAGAGTGTGCGAGAACTCACGGTTATGTCACTTGAGAGAAACATAGTCCTTTCTACTTCTTATTATATAGCCACAGAAAAAAGCAAGTCTCATTAATGCTTTGTCAACTAGAAAAAAAAAAAAAGTAAGGGAAAATGAGAGCCCAGGACTAATTTGAGCAGTAAAAATGTTGGCGCGCCATCATGCGTCCCGAAGGCCAGCAGCTACTGTATCTTTCACGAAGACCTCTTTAAGGGACTGCCTGCCTCATCAGTTTCTTTCCACATTCAGTGGGGCGACTGCGAAAGAACAAATATTGTTGACTTGGAGACTCATTATTTCAGACCGATTTGTAATGAAGAGGAAGGGGTTTTGAAAGCATGGTGTACTACAGAGAGTTGTAAACTTATGAAGTCTCAGTTTGCATGAGACTCTCCAGTTGCCAGCACTCCAAGTGCCATATTCCAGAAAACCCCAGTCTCAGGGAAACCCAGACGGTTGTCACAATAGGAGGTGTAAATCAGATTTTAGGAACTCGGGGGTGAACTGGTAGTTTTTCCTCTTGAAGTGAAAACAAAGAGCATTTTTATAAAAGGTTGAAAACTGGATTCATTAAATTAACCTCAGTGTTTGTTCACTGGCTTTCTTAGTAGATCATCTAGAACAACTTCTCTCAAACATGTAATCCAAGGCAAAGCTGTGATGAAGATGTGGTGTGAAAGTTTGACAAGTTCATCATGATGGAGGTGATAAGACTTTTGTGACTTAGTTCACATACATAAATTGAACATTCCAGCATTGGTGAGGAATGGCATTGTCGGTCATTTTTCCTCTCTGAAAAAATTCTTTGATGACTATTCTCTTGATGGCCAATCAATCAGTTACCCTTTCAGCCCACCACATGACCTGTATGAGTCAGGGTTCTCCGGAGAAATAAAACCCATAGAATGTGTGTATGTGTGTGTATTGGTAGGCAGAGGGAGGGAGGGAGGGAGAGAGAAAGAGAGAGGGAGAGAGAGAGAGAGAGAGAGAGAGAGAGAGAGAGATTGATTCATTTTTAAGGAACTCGCTGGCTCAGTTGTGGAGGTTGGCATGTCCCAACTCTGTGGGGTAGGCAGGCAGGCTGGAGACCCAGGGGAGAGTTGCAGTTTGCATCTGAAGGTAGTAGAATTCTCTCCTCCACCATCATGGAGTTGCATCATGGAGTCTATGCATTTAAACGTTAATCTCTTTAAAAAAAAAAAAAAAAAGACTTCCCAGAAACATCCAGAATAATGTTTGAAGAAACATCTGGGAGGGGTGCCTGGGTGGCTCAGTTGGTGAGCATCTGACTCCTAATTTGGGCTCAGGTCACGATCCCAGGTTTGTGGGATTGAGCCCCACAACAGACCCCATGCTGAATGTGGAACCTGCTTAAGATTCTCTCTTTCTCCCCCTCTCTCACTCTGCCCCACTCAAACACATTCTCTCTCTCCCTAAAAATTTAAAAAATCTGGGTACCACAGTCTAGGTAAGTTAACATTAAAAAAATAACCATAATATGACACAAATGACTTAACCTCTCTGTAAGGGACACTCACCAAGGTTGGATAAACTATGGCTGACAATGTGGCATCATGCCAGCTGTGGGGCTGCATTCTGGGCATCTGTCGTTGGTCATTACCCAGATGTAGCTTGGCAAGCAGAAGATGCAGTCGTCATTTTTATGTGAGTCTATGTTTTCAAACTAACTGTGAACCAAGTCAGAGCAGAACATTAAGTGGGTTCTGAATCTGATATTCAACGTCAGCTCTTTTCAACTCAGGCTACTTTTCCAGAAATTATACTCAATTCAATATTAACCAAATATGCTCAGGAAGTTTCTGCTTTGCTTACTCTGTTTTATTTTATTATAGCAAATGGGTCCATTATGGTTTACAATGCAAACTTGCATGCATTCTTAAAACAAAACAAGAGAATTCAAGGAAATGTTTTTTCTTTCCATAAGTCCCACTAGGCTATGTGTTCCAGAGACAATTCTTCCTGAACTTACGTTTCTTTGCCATGAGATGTAAAAGTTTAAGAATTGTTGTGGCAGCATAAACTTGGTCATTTTAGAGCTCTTGGCCACTCTGACATTTTCTACAAGCCGTCTCGATGAAGCTGAAACATAGGTCAACAATTTGGTATTGCTGGGAACAGTGTCAAACTCCCATTCAACAAGGACAACAGGGATACATTTGGGCTCATTCTTTTTTTTTTTTTTTTAATGTTTATTTATTTTTGAGAGAGAGAGAGAGAGAGAGAGAGAAAACATGTGAGCAGGGTGAAGGGGATCGGGGGCGGGGCAGAGACGGAGATGGGGACAGAGGATCCGAAGGGGGTTCCATGCTGACAGCAGAGAGCCCGATGTGGGGCTAGAACCCATGAACCATGAGACCACGACCCAAACCAAAGTCGGACACTCAACCAACTGAGCCCCCCAAGTGCCCCTGGGCTCATTCATTCTTAACCCAAGTAGGCAAGGGAGTCGGCCATGTGTGCCGAGCACAGAGACCTGAGTCCAAGTTCACCTCGGCACTTTGCCCTCTTCCTGGCCACTGGAAGGGAGACACATGAAGTAGGAATCCTGCAGGGTAATCCATCACTGATCAACAAGCTCACGACAAGTGTACTTAGCAGGGCAAATCTTTGACTTTTAGTGTTTCCAATAAAACGACAGCATATGACATTCATTCATCCAGCAAACATTTATGGAGCACTTCCTATATACTACTTCTGCTCTACTCGGCACCTTGGTTAGGGTATGGGTCATTTTCAGTTCTTGCTCTCAAGACGTTTGTTGGAATTCAGACATAAAAGCATGAGGGAGAAGCATCAGCAGTGGGCTCCATCCTAAGTGTGTTTGTTACATAATTGAATTTGATCATCCATTTTAAGGCTTATTGAAAAACCAACTGTAGAAAGCCTTTAATTTAAAATGGAAAAACTCAGTGATTTCCTCCTACTGGAAACTTAGAGGGGAAAAACCCTATTATCTAATAAATTATCTGCATTAAAAATGCATTAGTAATCAATCTTCATAACATCTGGTGACAGCTACATTGCTTATTAAAAAGCAACATAGCCTCCTCTCTGTGAGCTCGCCTCTTAACAGTTCTTCTGAAAGACGCTCGTTAAACTCAACATAGAAGAACGTAAACTACTTTACAATAAATTAGTATGCTATAAGTAAAGGAATGCTTTGCATAATATTTTAATTGCTATTTTAACTTAAGGCCTAACTCACTGCTGCCCCAAATATCTACTGCAGAAACCAAGGGAATATAGTTCTTGCCGTTGACTGGTAAACTCTGGAAAGAACACCAGCCACAGCGTTTATGTTTCCTCCTCTTCTAACCAAACAACCGAGACTTCTCAAGGGCCCTCTGAACTATCCACAGCAAGTGGTCTGTTCCTCCTTCCTTGAAGCCACCCTGCCACGGTTAGTGGCAGCCAAGAGAAACCTGGGCCCTCTTCCCAGTCCCACCCCCTCCTGGAGTTGTGACCTCGGGCAGATCCCCCGTACCTTACGTCTTCTCAGGTGCAAAGACACCAGCACACACACCTCATACCACAGGTCCGGGTGCTCTCTCCAGGCTGGCTGCTGGCCCGCCCCCTGTTGTGTCATTCTGTAATCTCCCGAGGAGAGAGTTTATATCCTTGACCCGACCCCTGAGGCCAGACTGCCTACTCACCCTCCGTACCTCCACCCCCTGCTCCAAACCCCCCAGGGTCAACGGTGTTACTGCTAATTTCTGAAGTTCTGAGACCTGTCTGATCATTAGAATCACCTAGAAATCTCTCAAAATATAAATTCTAGGGACCCATTAGTCGGAATCTCTGAAATACCTGAATCCAAATGCTGGGTGGAAATGTGTGGGATTCAGGATGTATTTAAAAAATTTTTTTTAAATGTTTACTTATATTTGAGAGAGAGAGAGAGAGAGAGAGAGAGAGAGCAGGGGAGGGGCAGAGAGAGAGGGAGACACAGAATCCGAAGCAGGTTCCAGGCTCTGAGCTGTCAGCACAGAGCCGGACACAGGGCTTGAACTCACAAACGCGAGATCATGACCTGAGCTGAAGTCAGACGCTTACCTAACTGAGCCACGCAGGCGCCCCCGATTTTTATTTTGATAAAAGCTATCTCTCTGGTAATTCCCATTTGTCTCCAGCCTTGGGTCCCATTCAAGTGCTCCTTCCCTGTGAGGAGCCCAGACCAAAGACTGCTCTCTGTGACTATGCCTTTACGTAATGAGTAATGTTCTAGAAACCCTCCTGTGTGGCTCTCCTCCCCCTGCAATGGACTGAGTCCTTCTCCTCCCCACTGCCTGGCTTCACGCCTACCCCTGGCCCTGCCCTTCTCAGACCATCCCATCCTCTACACTAACTCTTCCAAGCTCCACTTTTCCAGAAGCCAAGACAACCTTAGCCTCTTACGGGTTCTTTCCCCCAGACCTTGCAGATCTGCCTTCCTAATGCCGGGGTTCATAGCTGACAATGTCAAGCGGTCCCAGGCTTGGCTCTCACTCGGATCGCATGGCTCCTGTCTCCCAAGGCACCATCCTTCGCAGCTTCGCCCTGCATGAAAGAATCTATCTAATTGGCCACGTAAATCCAGGGCAGTGCTTCCCCTTTCCTGGCCCCCCTCTAAATGCCTCCCATCCCTTGCTCAGAGCCCATTATTGGGGCATCAGTAGCCCTGAAGAGCAAATCCAGCCTGCTGAATTGTCCTGCTAGTGCTGAGTCAATGGAATACAAACGTCTCCTTGACGGGAGCGTCAGGAAAGGCAGGAGCGATCCCTGAATAGAGGTGACCCGCCACGCCCACATAGCTGAGGACCATCTCATTCATTACCCAGACCAGCTATGACTCAGAGCCAGTCGTCACTGTCACTATATATCTGTATACTTCCTTCCTTTCAGCAGTAGTCCCTGGGCACTTAAAATACATCACACACTCACACACACACACACACACACACACACACACTGGACTGACAGGGTGTGAATCAAGGCCTCATAAGTGTGTGTGTGTGTGTGCGTGTGTCTGTGTGTGTGTGTGTACACATGCAGCTTTTAAACCTGGTGCCAAAAGAAATGAGCCTGGAAATGAGGTCATGTTTGTGAAGAAGGAGCTGCCTTAGTCACAGCTCCGGGGAGAATGAGTGTGTAAGGGAAGTAGGGGGCAAGGATAACTTATCCTGTAAAGCAAGGCGACCAAGAAAGGACGATTCCCAGTTTGGCGCGACACTTCAAAGATGGCATCCAAGGGGCGCCTGGGTGGCGCAGTCGGTTAAGCGTCCGACTTCAGCCAGGTCACGATCTTGCGGTCCGGGAGTTCGAGCCCCGCGTCGGGCTCTGGGCTGATGGCTCGGAGCCTGGAGCCTGTTTCCGATTCTGTGTCTCCCTCTCTCTCTGCCCCTCCCCCGTTCATGCTCTGTCTCTCTCTGTCCCAAAAATAAATAAACGTTGAAAAAAAAAATTAATTAAAGAAAGATGGCATCCAAGGCTCTCCCATTCTTTCACTCAGCACCTCACAGTGTTGCAATGTTTACCCTCAGGGTCTCAAGATGGCTGCCAAAGATCCAGGCATCGTATACTATCATAACAGCATCCAGTAAAAACACGGGTGCTTCTTTCGGTGAATCTCTTATCACGGGATATCAACCCTTTCTTTCATATAGTACCCTTTTCTCTTAGGTCTCTTTAGCCAGGACTAGCTTCGAGAGAATCTTCAGGAGAATCTAGTCACATATCTGGCATGTGTATACCACAGTGGGAAGCTGGATCTCCCAGGAAATGAAAAGCCATGGTGCAGAGGTAGGGGCAGAATGCTTTTGTATAAACAGTCCATGTTCTCCGTTCCAGGGGCTCAGGACTGGATGAGGAGGAGGATGGAAGGATTTTTCCTGCCTGAACTTTGGAGGATCCCTCCTGGTACTACTTTGGAAATGACTGTCTTCACCTATTTAGACATACCTCTGAGGCAAAGGTCCAGATACTCAAGTACCACTATGTTGGGTCACTATTTAAGGACATCAAAAGGCATTTTGCATCTTTCAAGGTACCAGGAGAAACCCGAAAAGGCATTATATTCTTAAGTGCATCTACCACACAGAACCACAAATCCCACAAAGTTATGCCTCATTCAGCTAGGGCTGCTGTTCCAAAAATACCATAGACTGCTGGCTTAAGCAACATAAATTTATTTCTCACACTTGTGGAGGCTGGGAAGCCTGAGATCAGGGTGCCCATATGGTCCGGTTCTGGTGAGAAGTCTCTTCCACCTTTACAGATAGCCATCTTCTTGCTGTGTCTTCATGTGACAGAGGAGAGAGAGAGAGAGAGAGAGAAAGCAAGCTCTCTTGTGTCTCTTCCTATAAGAGCATTAGTCCTGGGGCACCCTGGTGGCTCAGCCAGTTGAGTGTCCACTCTTGATTTTTGCTCAGGTCATGATCTCACAGGTTCATGAGTTCAAGCCCCAGATCAGGCTGACAGTGTGAAGCCTGCTTAGGATTCTCTCTCTCTGTCTCTGTCTCTGTCTCTCTGTCTCTCAAAATAAATAAATAAACTTAAAAAAAAAGCACTATCCTATTCAGGAAGACTACTCCCTCATGACCTAATCACCTCCCAAAGGCCCTATCTAGTACCATCACATTAGGGCTTCAGATTTCAACAGACGAATTTGGGAGGGACACAAACATTCAGTCCATAGCAAGACCAGTGTGAAAACAGGAGAAATGGGCACGTGCCGAGACTCACAGCTCAGCTTCTGATTCACTGCATGGAGACCACAGAGCACACCAAGTGATCTCTGAGGATCACCTGGCTTTCCACAGTGGGCAGTTGAACCAAAAAAAAAAAAAAAAAAAGAGAGAGAGAGAGAGAGAGAGAAAGAGAGAGAGAGAGAGAAGATACCACTACTACAGAAATTAATTTCACTGTGGAGCTTGTGAAGCCTGCAAATTTGTGGATAAGGAGAATTAACAAGGAACGTCAGCTAGTAATGGCTGAAGCAGAGGCTTAGAAGTCAGACTCTGGGCTTGAGTCCAAATCCCGGCTGTGGATCATGGCGCGACCTTGGACAAGGCCCTCTGGACTGCGCGGGCAGGGCCCAAATGTCGTTTAACAACATGGGGCATGTTCTGTGTCAGCCATGAGAGGAAACAGGGATTATTCACAAACAGGGCACTGCAAATTCAGACGCCACAGAAATTAGAAACCATAACACTCATGGACACCACTGAACATTAAGCAAGATGCTGCAGCGTTTGGGGATTCTACCAACTTCCATTTTGATGCTACTTCCTTGGAGAGAAGGAAGGGGCCCTGTGCACCCGTCGCACGCTCCTCACATGCTCCACTTAGTCCTGCCCCGTCCTTGCTCAGCTCTCCTGCACCTGCTTCATGGGTTTGGGGTATGCCCGTGCTTGCCCCCTGCACTCCTTATGTTCTTCCCCTTCTTGGGACTGTACACTGTTACCCCGATTCTTCTCTAACCTTTGAACTTCATCAAAACGTACCCCTACATACCAGGATTTCTGGGCCTGAAAGCTCACCTAACTACTGTCAAGCTAAGGTGCGACTAATTGATTCAAGGTCAAGAAGTGCCCCCCCCCCATCCTTTATTCCTGCCTCTCAGCGGGTGCTTTCACTTTACAGCTGTCGGTATACTATCTCTGAAATTATTACTCTATTCTGTCCGTAGCCCAGGCAAGATTTCTCTTGAGAAAATATCCTTTCTCTTCACAGGCAATATAACAAGAGTGGATAAAAGTGCAGGCTCCGGGGTTAGGGCACTGGGTTCAAATCCTGATTGCATAAATAACTGTGTGAACTGGGACAGGTTATTTAACATCTCTGTGCCCACATTTTCACACAAGAAACAGAAAAAGAGACAGAGAAAGGGGGAAAAGGGTTACAGTAAATACCTTATATCTCCTAACACAAATTCATGTGTTGAAGCCCCAACCCCCAGTGTGATGGTTTTCAGAAGGTGGGGGTCTTTATTTCGGTGGTGATCAGGTTTAGATGAGGTCATGAGGGTGAGACCCCAATGATGGAGTTAGTGTCCTTGTAAGAAGAGGAAGAAAGACCAGAGTTCCTGATCTCTCTCCCCTCTTTCTCCTCCACCCCTTCTCTCTCTCTCTCTGCCTTGTGAAAACACACCAAGATGGCAGCCACCTGCAAGCCAAGAAGAGAGCCCTCCCAACCATACGGGCACCTTGATCTTGGACTTCTAGCCTCCAGACCTGTGAGAAATAAATGTCCACCATTCAAGGTACCTAGTCTATGGTACTTTGTTATGGCAGCCCAGGCTGACTAAGATGACGAGTTAAAGAATGGTAACAGACTAGAATGAAGGCATTGATTATTCAGAGCACTTACAGGCATCAGTCAGATACTAAAGCTTCATTGGCAACAATAGGAAGGATAGAGTCTGCTGATTGATTTTTTTTAATGTTACATACGAACATTATTGACCTTGATTACCGAGCTTGTTGATGCCCCTCAAGTTTTGTGAACCAGGTGAGTGCTTTACTCATCTCACCTAGTCCAGCTCTGAGTACTAGTCCTTGATACTTAGTAAACGCTCAGTGACAGTTGTTATTTATGGAGCTTAAAGGTGACAACACAGTCATTAACGATATTTTTACAACACACTTTGTTGGGGGTTATTTCCTAATTGGTCGAGTGAGAAAATCTATTTACAGATCCCTTTCCTGGTGTTTCTGGGTCATTTGCTTCTCACTGCAAATGACAAACAGGTCAGAACGTGATGAAAATAGCATAAGTTGCGCCACAACCTGACCTGAAAAGATGTATGACTTGTCGTAATGAGACCAGACTAAATTCAGATGGAACGTTTGGCCAGATCATCAATCTCCATCCAAATCCTCCTGGTAAATACAGAACGAGTTCATTATGGTCCTTTATTCCCTCGGAGTCACCTGCCTCATTAGGGCTGACTTCTTGCCCTGTCTTCTGACCTGGGACCTACAGAAAAGATTCTCATGTCTTTCTACTCCCAGCTTCCCGCAATAGACATCACGGCGGAAGATGACAGGCATGGTGACATCACCAAAACTATTTCTCCATATGACCCCCCTGAATTTATGCAGGCCTTTTCTTCCAGTGTGTTAAGTCACTTTCCAGAACCCACCTATATTTACAACATCCCCACGCATCGGCCAAGAAGAGACATTTCTTCTACTTCATGAGTGGAAACGCTGCATAAAGCAAGCTTATACCTCATCTAATCGATGCATAATGGGGCAGTCTGAGCTATTCTTGAAGGCCATGATTCTTGCCTTCTCTAATCTCCCAAGTCCACCTTCGTATCCTCACTGGTGCTCTCGCCTCCAGGATTTGTGTTATGTCTCCTTACAGTTCAAGCCAATTATAATAATACCTCTCAATAGAATGATACTCGGCCTTCAATTATCTCTAGGAATAGTTTTAAAATTCTTTCTAATGTTTATTTATTTTTTTGAGAGAGAGATAGAGTGCGAGCAGGGGAGGGACAGAGAGAGAGGGATACAGAATCTGAAGCAGGTCCCAGGCTCTGAGCTGTCAGCACAGAGCCCGAAGCAGGGCTCGAACTCACAAACTGTGAGATCGTGACCTGAGCTGAAGTCGGACGCTTAACTGACTGGGCCACCCAGGCTCCCCGGAATAGTTTTTAAAGATGTGGGAATATGCTTACATAATATTAACTAAAATACATATCAAAATTATAATATTATCTCAAGTAAGTGAAATATATATCCCATAAAAGATTGGATTCATTACTAGATAAGGCTCATGGTTACGATTAAAGGGCATACAACATCGTGGTTAAGAGGGCAGTTTCTGGGGGAGAAGGCAAGGTGGCAGAACAGCATGGCAATTTGTTGTGTGTCTCGCGTCCATGAAATACAACCAGACCAACACTCGACCATCCTGCACACCTAGAAAACTGATCTGAGGATTAACACAACAATCTGCACAACCTGAACCACAGGACTCAGCAGGTGTGCGGCGCCAAGAGGTGAACTGGGGGAGAGGGACGCCGCGGAGGTCAGGAAGCTGCTTTTGCGTGCGGTGTGGAGAGAGGACAGAGATGGGGAGGGGAGAGAATACGGGAAAAGCACCCCCCCCCAAAGCAGCTGGAGAGAAAGTGGAAAAGCGGAAACAGTCGCAGTGATGGAACTAAAAAGGGAGAAGGGAGAAAGGAGAGGGTTTACATTCCATTAAGACCATAAACGGGGAGCACAGAGTCTGAAACCGCGCAGCTCCATACCTGGCGGTGCTCTGGTGGGAAGGACGAATCCCCAGGAGCAGAGTGGAGTCCGGGGGTCTTCAGGCCACAGGGGAGAGGCGGTGCCCCTGCTGGGAAGACAGTGAGTAGAGGCTGTGTGGGTCCCCAAAGGCAAGGCCCCGGCGGACCCGGGAGAACAACCACATTCGCTGGCGCTAGATCAAGGTCGTTAAGGGGGAAGCCTGGCGCCAGGTGTGCGTTGTGATTTTCCAGAATCCCGGAGGCGCCGCTGCTACCCTGCCTCGCGAACTTCGTCCTGGGGCGGGCTGGCACCCGGCCGCAGTCTCTGGGCCTCGGCAGCAGCACGGACCCTCAAACGTTCCTGGGTGCGGCCGGCACCCGGCCATCGCTGGGTGAGACCCTCCTGCAGAAGGTCTGGGAGGGACAAAACCGCAGTCTGTCAAACGTAAGGGGTCGGGAAACACAGCCGCATGTGAGACAAAACTCAGGAGGGAGGTGCTGCCTGGGGCTGCTTCACAGACTGTGTAAAAGCGGCGAGTGGATGGAAGCCAAGGCCAGGTGTGCAATTACTGACCAGGGAGAACAGAATTCCGGTACTAGAGGCTGGGTGGGTGGCTGACGCCATTTTCACCGCTGCCGCGCATGCGCGGACGCGCACCAACAAGCGCCTCAAAATCCACCCCAGTAAGCTAAGCAGCGCCATCTAGTGGAGAACGAAGCCGTTACACTAAGCCCCGCCCAACAGGGCCAACCTCGCTCTTCAGGAACACAAGTCTCTCCGCCTGCTTAGTTTATGGATTATTAAGTGCTTCATAGTTGGACTTCTAGGGGAAACAAAGTAATTTCAGTGGTATTTCAGTCTGTTCGCCAGTCCATCTCTTCAATGTTCTTTCTTCCTTCTTTTTGCCTTTTTTCTTTTTTTTCGTTTCTTTCTCTTGAATACAGAAAGAAAAAATTCATTTTTGTTTTTAATTTTTATTAAAATATTTTCTTTAAATTTTTTCTACTATATTTTTTACTTTTGTGTAATTTTTTTCAAAGTCTATTTTACTTCCATCGTTTCATTTTAGTCTACTTCAGTGTATTCATTTTTTCAAATTTTCAAACGATTTCCTTTTTCTTTTTTCTTTCCCCTTTTTTCTCTAATCTATGAAGCCTCTTTCAACACCCAGACCAAAACACACCTAGGATCTAACATCATTTACTCGATTTTGTTTGTGTGTGTTTGTTTTTAATTTTAATATTTTAAAATTTTAATTTTTTAAATTTTAATTTTTTTACCTCATTAATTCTTTTTCTCCCTTCAAAATGATGAAATGAAGGAATTCACCCCCAAAGAAAGAGCAGAAAGAAACGACAGCCAGGGACTTAACCAACCCAGATACAAACAAGATGTCTGAACCAGAGTTTACAATCACGATAATACAAATACTAGCTGAAGTCGAAAATAGATTAGAATCCCTTTCTGCAGAGATAAAAGAAAGAAAAACTAGTTAGGATGAAATAAAAAATGCTATAATTGAGCTGCAGTCTTGAATGGAAGCCAGGGCAGCAAGGATGGATGAGGCAGAACAGAAAATCAGTGATATAGAGGACAAACTTATGGAGAATAATGAAGCAGAAAAAAAGAGGGAGATTAAGGCAAAAGAGCACAATTTAAGAATTAGAGAAATCAGTGACTCATTAAAAAGGAACAACATTAGAATCATAGGAGTCCCAGAAGAGTAGAGAGAAATAGGGGTAGAAGTGTTATGTGAGCAAGTCATAGAGGAAAACTTTCCTAACCTAGGGAAAGACACAGACATCAAAATTCAGGAAGCACAGAGAACTCCCACTAGATTCAACAAAAACCAACCATCAACAAGGCATATCACAGTCAAATTCACAAAATACTCAGGCAAGGAGAGAATCATGAAAGCAGCAAGGGAAAAAAAGTCCTTAACCTACAAGGGAAGACAGATCAGGTTTGCAACAGACCTATCCACAAAAAATTGGCAGGCCAGAAAGGAGTAGCAGGATATATTCAATGTACTGAATCAGAATAATATGCAGCCAAAAATTCTTTATCCAGCAAGGCTATCATTCAAAATAGAAGGAGAAAAAAAAAATTTTCCAGACAAACAAAAACTAAAGGAGTTTGTGACCACTAAACCAGCCCTGCAAGAAATTTTAAGTGGGACTCTCTGAGGGAAGAAAAGGTAGGAAGGAAGGAAGGAAGGAAGGAAGGAAGGAAGGAAGGAAGGAAGACTAAAAACAACAAAGACTAGAAAGGACCAGAGAACACTACCAGAAACTCCAACTCTACAAGCAACATTATGGCAATAAATTCATATCCTTCAGTACTCACTCTAAATGTCAATGGACTCATTGCTCCAATCAAAAGACATAGGGCAACAGAATGGATAAGAAAACAAGATCCACCTATATGCTGTTTACAAGAGACCCACTTTAGACCTAAAGACAACTTCAGATTGAAAATAAGGGGATGGAGAACCATCTATCATGCTAATGGTCAACAAAAGAAAGCCAGAGTAGCCATACTTATATCAGACAATCTAGACTTTAAAATAAAGACTGTATCAAGAGATGAAGCAGGGCATTATATCATAATTAAGGGGTCTATCCACCGAAAAGACCTAACAATTATAAATATTTATGTGCCAAATGTGAAAGCACCCAAATATATAAATCAATTCATCACAAACATAAAGAAACTCATTGATAGTAATACCACAACAGTAGGAGACTTCAACACACCACTCACAACAATGGACAGATCATCTAATCAAAAAATCAACAAGGAAACAATGGCTTTGAATGACATACTGGACCACATGGACTTAACAGATATAGTCAGAACATTTCATCCTAAAGCAGCAGAATATACATTCTTCTCCAGTGCACATGGAACGTTCTCTAGAATAGACCACATACTGGGACACAAATCATCCTTCACCAAGCACAAAAAGATCGAGTCACACCGTGCATCTTTTCAGACTACAACCCTATGAAACTTGAAATCAGCCAAAAGAAAAAATTTGGAAAGTTAACAAATACTTGGAGACTAAAGAACATCCTACTAAAGAATGAATGGGCCAACCAAGGAGTTAAAGAGAAGATTAAAAAGTATATGGAAGTCAATGAAAATGATAACACCACAACCCAAAACCTCTGGGACACAGCAAAGATGATCATAACAGGAAAGTACATAGCAATCTGGGCCTTCCTAAAGAAGGAAGAAAGATCTCAGATACACAACCTAAACTTATGCCTTAAAGCGCTGGATAAAGAACAGCAAATAAAACCCCAAAACAGCACAAAACAGGAAATAATAAAGATTAGAGCAGAAATTAGTGCTATCAAAACCAAATAAAACAAATAAACAAACAAACAAACAAAAATGTAGAACAGATCGATGAAACCAGAAGATGGTTCTTTGAAAGTATTAACAAAATTGATAAACCACTAGCCAGTGTGATCAAAAAGAAGAAGGAAAGGACCCAAATAAATAAAATCAAGAATGAGAGAGGAGAGATCACAACCATCTCAGCAGAAATAAAAACAATAATAAGAGAATATTATGAGCAATTATATGCTAATAAAATGGGCAACCTGGAAGAAATGGACAAATTCCTAGAAACATATACACTACAAAAACTGAAACAGGAAGAAATAGAAAATTTGAACAGACCCATAACCAGTAAAGAAATCGAATTAGTAATCAAAAATCTCCCCAAAAAACAAGAGTCCAGGGCCAGATGGCTTTCCAGGGGAATTCTACCAAACATTTAAGGAAGAGTTAACACCTATTCTCTTGAAGCTTTTCCAAAAAAATAGAAATGGAAGGAAAACTTCCAAATTCTTTCTATGAAGCCAGCATTACCTTGATTCCAAAACCAGACAGAGACCCCACTAAAAAGGAGAACTATAGACCAATTTCCCTGATGAACATGGATGCAAAAATTCTCAACAAGATATTAGCCAACCAGACATACAATACATTAAAAAATTATTCACCACGACCAAGTGGGATTTACACCTGGGATGCAGGGCTAGTTCAATATCCGCAAAACAATCAATGTGATTCATCACATCAATAAAAGAAAGGACAAGAACCATATGATCCTCTCAATAGATGCAAAGAAAGCATTTGACAAAATACAACATTCTTTCTTGATAAAAAGCCCTCAAGAAAATAGGGATAGAGGGATCATACCTCAAGATCATAAAAACCATATATGAAAGACCCAACGCTAATATCATCCTCAATGGGAAAAAAAATGAGAGCTTTCCCCCTAAGGTCAGGAACAAGACAGGGATATCCACTCTCACCACTATTATTCAACACAGTATTGGAAGTCTTAGCCTCTGCAATCAAACAACACGAAGAAATAAAAGGCATCTAAATCAGCCAGGAGGAGGTCAAACTTTCACTCTTCACAGATATCCATGATACTCTACATGGAAAACCCAAAAGATTCCACCAAAAAACTGCTAGAACTGATTCATGAATTCAGCAAAGTTGCAGGATATAAAATCAATGCACAGAAATTGATTGCATTCCTATACACCAAAAATGAAGCAACAGAAAGAGAAATCAAGTAATCGATCCCATTTACAATTGCACCAAAAATCATAAAATACCTAGGAAGAACTCTAACCAAAGAGGTGAAAAATCTATACACTGGAAACTATAGAAATCTTATGAAAGAAATTGAAGAAGACACAAAAAAATGGAAAAATATTCCATGCTCCTGGATAGAAAGAACAAATATTGTTAAAATGTTAATACTACCTAAAGCATTCTACATATTCAATGCAATCCCTATCAAAATAACACCGGCATTCTTCACTGAACTAGAGCAAATAATCCTAAAATTTGTATGGAACCAGAAAAGACCCCGAATAGCCAAAGCAGTCTTGAAAAAGAAAACCAAAGCAGGTGGCATCACAATCCCGGACTTCAAGCTATACTACAAAGCTGTAATCATCAAGACAGTATGGTACTGACACAAAAACAGACACTCAGATCAATGGAACAGAATAGAGTACCCAGAAATGGACCCACAAACGTATGGCCAACTAATCTTTGACAAAGCAGGGAAGAATATCCAATGGAATAAAGATAGTCTCTTCAGCAAGTGATGCTGGGAAAACCGGACAGAGACATGCACAAGAATGAATGTGGACCACTTTCTTACACCATACACAAAAATAAACTCAAAATGGATGAAAGACCTCAATGTAGGACAGGAAGCCATCAAAATCCTCGAGGAGAAAGCAGGAAAAAACCTCTTTGATCTTGCCCACAGCAACTTTTTACTCAACACATCTCTGGAGGCAAGGGATATAAAAACAAAAATGAACTACTGGGACCTTATGAAAATAAAAGCTTCTGCACAGCAAAGGAAACAATCAGCAAAACTAAAAGGCAACCAACAGAATGGGAGAAGATATTTGCAAACTACATATCAGATAAAGGGTTAGTGTCCAAAATCTATAAAGAACTTCTCAAACTCAATATCTAAAAAACAATCCAGTGAAGAAATGGGCAGAAGACATGAATAGGCACTTCTCCAAAGAAGACATCCAGATGGCCAACAGACACATGAAAAAATGCTCCACATCACTCATCATCAGGAAAATACAAATCAAAACCACAATGAGATACCATCTTACACCTGTCAGAGTGGCTAACATTAACAACTCAGGCAACAACAGATGTTGGAGAGGATGCGGAAAAAGAGGATCTCTTTTGCATTCCTGGTGGGAATGAAAGCTGGTGCAGCCACTCTGGAAAACAGTATGAAGGTTTCTCAAATAGTTAAAAAAAGAACTACCTTGTGACCCAGGAACTGCACTACTAGGCATTCATCCAAGGGATACAGGTGTGCTGTTTCAAAGGGACACCTGAACCCCAATGTTTATAGCAACTCTACAACAATAGCCAAAGTATGGAAAGAGCCCAAATATCCATCAACTGATGAATGGGTAAAGAAGATGTGGTACATGGGGCGCCTGGGTGGCGCAGTCGGTTAAGCGTCCGACTTCAGCCAGGTCACGATCTCGCGGTCTGTGAGTTCGAGCCCCGCGCCAGGCTCTGGGCTGATGGCTCGGAGCCTGGAGCCTGTTTCCGATTCTGTGTCTCCCTCTCTCTCTGCCCCTCCCCAGTTCATGCTCTGTCTCTCTCTGTCCCAAAAATAAATAAACGTTGAAAAAAAAAATTAAAAAAAAAAAAAGAAGATGTGGTACATATATACAATGGAGTATTACTCAGCAATCAAAAAGAATGAAATCTTGCCATTTGCGACTACGTGTATAGAACTGGAGGGTGTTATGCTAAGCAAAATCAGTCAGTCAGAGAAAGACAAATATCATATGACTTCACTCATATGAGGACTTTAAGACACAGAACAGATGAACATAAGGGAAGGGAAGCAAAAATAATATAAAAACAGGGAGGGGCACAAAACATAAGAGACTCTTAAATATGGAAAACAAACAGTGGGTTACTGGAGGGGTTGTGGGAGAGGGGATGGGCTAAATGGGTGAGGGGCACTAAGGAATCTACTCCTGAAATCATTGTTGCACTAGATGTTAATTTGGATATAAATTTGAAAAATAAAATTAAAATTAAAAAAAAAAAGGACAGTTTCTAGATGGAGTTGGAGCCTCAGCTTGGCCACATACTAGCTGTGACCTTGGGCAAATTACCTTCATTTTCTAATCTCTTAGATGGCAATGATGATGGTTCCTATCTTATAGGTTGTAAGAAGTAACTAAGTTGATGGGTTCAAAACTCCTACAACCATAGATTGATTTATTTAAACCACCTATAATAATGCTGCCACATACTGAGTGCTTAATAAATGTTGGCTACCACCATTCACAGTATCAAACATACAATAAATACCAAATACTGGATGCCTGACAATTGACGGTTCATGTGGAATATACTTATAATGTTCCAATGGGCTGTTGCCACTCTGTTGTATTTTATTCTTGTAACAACACAATGTGATAAGAAGGCATCAAATAACAATGTTCACTAGGTGACCTTGATACTCTGCTAGCGGCCCCGAGTCACCTGCCTCGGTCTCCTGACTTTGACTCTGCCAAGACCCTTTTCTGTGAGCAATAAACGTCACTGTGTGGCTGGCTGGCTGCTAGCCACTGCCCATCATGCCCAAACATTATTTTTAATCCCTCTGCACTGGTAGATAATGATTCCAAATTCCAGGACTGGAGCGATAAAGCCTCCCCATGCTGAGAGCTCAGGAGCCAGACGCCATCCAGTGCGCCTGGGGCTGCCGATAACACAGAGCCCTCTACCGCGCCTGCTAAATTTCATTTGTCCAGCCTGGGTTTGCCTGTCTGGACACCTCCAGAAGGATGGGGCCCTGATAGCCCATCTTGATTCTGATGTGCGTTGTCTGCACCTCATGATTTGCATTCTATTTGTATGCAGATGAGTACTTGCCTCTGTTGGATTAATCATCACTATAAATTGGAGCTCTTGGGAATCTGAGGGGGGGGGGGAGTGGGTAGGGTTGTGGGATAGAAGGAAGTGACCTTAGAGAAGAAGTCAAATTTTTTCATTTTAAAGATGAGGAAACTAGGGTTCAGGGTGACCAAGTGGACTCTGCAGGGACCCTTCCAAATGCTTTTATCTCTACTCTATAACCCCAGTTCAGGAGGGATAAAAACAGTCCCAGATTGGGGCGCCTGGGTGGCGCAGTCGGTTAAGCGTCCGACTTCAGCCAGGTCACGATCTTGCGGTCCGTGAGTTCGAGCCCCGCGTCGGGCTCTGGGCTGATGGCTCGGAGCCTGGAGCCTGTTTCCGATTCTGTGTCTCCCTCTCTCTCTGCCCCTCCCCCATTCATGCTCTGTCTCTCTCTGTCCCAAAAATAAATAAACGTTGAAAAAAAAAAATTTAAAAAAAAAACAGTCCCAGATTAACATCAATTCATCAATATATGTGTGTGTGTGTGTGTGTGTGTGTGTGTGTAAGAGAGAGAGAGAGAGAGAGAAAGAGAGAGAGAGAGAGACTGACACACAAGTAGGGAGGGGGTGAGGGGTTTCATCCCCAAATCATTGTTCCCAAACTCTGGGACTCACCCCCTTTAACTGCAGATTGTGCTCAGTTAATAGTAAGTGTCGCCCATCAATGAACTTCTTTAAAAAGGAGTCTTTTCGCTTTTTACAGAAATGTAGATGGTTAAATCATTGACCATTTGTATTTGGTGAACAGCCCCATTCAGTTGATACCGTTAAATTAATTAAACAAGGAGCCTGTTCCACTGATGTGGCTCTAACAATGCGCTGGTTGCTGGAAGCAAACCAAAGAGGTCAGCCGGGAAAGGCCTCAGGGTTAAGAAATCCAAACCCAAGAACAACCAATCACAGCCAGCGACGCTTAATCTATGGCCAATCAGTAATGTCCTGACTCGCTTCCCCCTTTTCTCCATAAAAGTCTCTCCCCAGCTCCTGTGGGTGAAGCGCTTCTGACTTCCATTTGGGGGGCTGCCTGATTCAAATAGATTTTTGCTCAAAAAATCTCACCATTTTTTAATACAGCTCGCTTTATTGTTTCTAACAGTACTACAAGGACGAATATTAGCAAATGAATGCTCAATAAATACTTTCATGTAAAAGGAGAGGGAACCTCATAATAAAAAAAATAAGTTTTCTTACAGTATACAAGAGGTGTGTGTTGGGGGAGGGGGCACACAGAAAATTCTGGGAGGTGTTGGCTGCGTCTACCATCCTGATGGTGCTGATGGTACCGAGGGTGTTTGTATGTGTCCAAACTCATCAAATTATCTTCATTAAATATGTGTGGTTCTTTATCAGTTATACCTCAATAAAGCTGTTTTACAAAAGGCTAAGAGAGGGGCACCTGGCCAGCTCAGTTTGTAGAGCGTGGGACTCTGGATCTCAGGGTCATGAGTTCTAACCCCACACTGAGTGTGGAGCCTACTTAAAAAAAGTGAAACTGGGGGACCTTGGGGGCTCAGTCAGTTAAGCACCCAACTCTTGGTCTCAGCTCAGGTCATGATCTCACAGTTTCGTGAGTTCAAACTCCGTGTTGGAGTTTGCGCCGACAACAGGGAGCCTGCTTGGGATCCTTTTTCTCTCCCTTCTCTCTGCCTCTCCCCCACTCGGGCTGTCTCTGTGTCTCTCAAAATACATAAATAAAGTTAAAAAGAAAAAAAAATTTTTTTTTAATTTTTTTTTCAACGTTTATTTATTTTTGGGACAGAGAGAGACAGAGCATGAATGGGGGAGGGGCAGAGAGAGAGGGAGACACAGAATCGGAAACAGGCTCCAGGCTCTGAGCCATCAGCCCAGAGCCTGACGTGGGGCTCGAACTCACGGACCGCGAGATCGTGACCTGGCTGAAGTCGGATGCTTAACCGACTGCGCCACCCAGGCGCCCCTAAAAAGAAAAATTTTTAAAGGCTAAGGGAAGTAATTATAAATCAGAAGGGAAAGATGAAAGAGGGGTCAAGAGAGTCATTTGGAGACGAAATGGAAGGGAATAAGAATCACAATTGCTGAATAAAAAGGTAAATCATTATAATTGACATCACGCAAAAATAATTATAATGGCAAACAAATCATGCCCATCGTCCCCACCCACTCCAGCAGGACTGGGACATGCCCGGGGAGGGGGCAAAGGCCAAGCGGTGAGGCCCAGCCAGGAGCTCAGAGAGAACACACTTTCCCACAGTGCTCTCCGACAGGAGGGAGATTGGGAAGGACGTCCTGTCCTTGAAAGGGTGGCTCCACCACTCAACCCGGAGGAGAACGCCTCGCCTCTGGTGTGCAGTCCTTCTGGAAGCGAAAGCCTTGGGGAGGCATAGCCAATAAATGTCAGGCTCGCCGGACAATGTCTGGCATAAAACTACTTTGGGGATAGGAATGTCCGTAAAGGCCTGTCTTTACCCAAAGCTCGAGCCATGGTATCTCATGGCAAATGACAGGCACTAAGTGGGCTTTAGCTGAGAAGATAGGCGAGCAAGCCCTGAAGGGCCCTCAGAGTGCGTGCAACAGGCCTACGGAGGCCACCCCAAAGAGTCCACAGGGGCCTCGCAAAGGCCAGACTGGATTCACACATGCAATTTGCAGACAGTGACCCCTGTGGCCCCCCAGGTCTGATGTTGACAGACTTGGGAGCTTTCACATTTCTTAGCGCCAGCATGAGGAGAGAGCAGCTGGCTGTGCAAAAACAAGAGATAAAGGGCAGCATGGCAGTGCCCTCCCACATCCCGCCTACCCCGCTGCCATCCCAGCCAGACTAGGTTTGAGCCCCAAGAGAGAGGTCAAAGCAAAGAGTAGCTCTGCTCAGGGACCGGAGTGCTCATTTTACAGAAGACGCCATTCGGATGAACTTACACGATCTCATCTAACTTTCACAACAATACCACTCCTATCCGTATATTACAGATATGCAAACCAGGTCACAGAGAGCGTAAGTAGTTTGCCCAAAGACACACAGTAAGAGGTGGAACCAAGATGCTAACCGAGGGGCACCTGGGGGGCTCAGTCGGTTAAGCGTCCGACTTCAGCTCAGGTCATGATCTCACGGTCTGTGAGTTCGAGCCCCACCTTGAGCTCCATGCTGACAGCCTGGAGCCTGCTTCGGATTCTGGGGCTTCCTCTCTGCCCCTCCCCCACTCGCACCCGCCGTCTCTCTGTCTCTCTCACTCTCAAAAATAAACATTAAAAAAAAAATTCTAATAGAGACAATCAAAGTCTCAACCACAGAGAAACGCCGCTCCAGCTACACGGGCAAGGATGCTTTTGAGGCCTAGAGGTGACATAAGACAAAGGGCCCCGTCCTGCCAGAAACCCAGAGAACTGAAGCAGAATAGGATCCCTCAGGTGCCTTAGAATGGGGACGGCAATGGCCCCTTGGCCACAATTACAGAGGAGACAGGGTGAGTCAAGAAGGTGTCCCATGCCCAGGCACACCTGCTCCACACACCCAGAGTCAAGCAGGTGTCTGGGTTTGCTCTGGAGACACGGGTGTTGGGTCAGTGCTACTCGCTCAGGCTCCCAGCTCTTGCAGGAAGTGGTCAAAAAGAGGACAGAGAAGCCCCCTTAAACCTTTTTTTTTTAATTTTTTTACATGTTTATTTATTTTTGAGACAGAGAGAGACAGAGCATGAGTGGAGGAGGGGAGAGAGAAAGAGGAGACCCAGAATCTGAAGCAGGCTCCGGGCTCTGAGTTGTCAGCACACAGCCCAACGCAAGGCTCGAACTCACGAGCTGTGAGATCATGACCTGAGCCAAAGTCGGACGCTTAACCGACTGAGTCACCCAGGCGCCCCTACTTTACTCTCTCTCCATGCCACCAAAGGACAAAACTAAAACAACTTAGTAATGAGTCTGAGTCATTTCCCTTTAGTCAAGGGAAAACACATTGCAGATGGAGAGTAGGTGCCTTACGAGCAGGGGAGCACTGTTCCTGGGGATTTGGGGCAAGAGGGAGTGTATAGAGCTTTAGAAGAGGCACTCGGAAACTGAGTGTGATTGGTTAGGAGGTCAGGGATTTTCTTACAAGGCCGGAAGGTCCTGTTTCCCAGGGGAAGGTGAGTCAGCTCAAGCGGGGTTGGAGGACAGACTGGTGTGTGTTAGGTTCCTTGTCCTGTAAGCACAGGCTCACTCAGGTTTGAACTTGTGATATGGGCTGGGCCACTGGGGCAGCCTCCGCTTTGTGGGCCCCTACATACAAATTCACTTCATCAGTGCCTAGACCTTACCTAGTCTTGCCCTTCATGGACTAATGCCAGTGTCTTCAATGCCTCAAATCTCGGACACAAAATGAAGGGGCTTATGCTGTTGTTATAAGCCAACGCTGTTATAACTACAGTGTCTCAGAAACACATGCACTAAAACCTTGGCTTGGAAGCACAATTTGTTCTGGAAACATGCTTGTAATCCAAAGCACTTGTATATCAAAGCAAATTTCCAGAACCACTGGCCCTGTTGCGATCATGTCATGTTCGGCATCACGTACCCCTCGTATGGCAAAACATCGCTCATTTATCAAGTTAAAATTTATTAGCAATGTCTGCTTGTCTTGCAGAACACTCGCAGGACAAGTTACTCGCAATCCAAGGTTTTACTGTATTCAGAATAACCACCAGCTTCACTGAGCCCCAATAACTTAGAAATACTCTCTGGGATCCCAAACTGGAGTAGGGAAACCAGGCCTTTGGTGGAATGGGAGATGTAAAATGTGAAATAGGAGGTTGCGTTTACTTTAAAGAGAACCCAGATCCCTGTTGCTTCCCCTGGAGTCTGGATGTCCCACCGAGTATGGCAAATGTGCCTAAACACAGCCATCAACAGGTGACACGGCGCTCCGATCCCCACCCCAGAGCTCCCCCGCTGCTGCCTCTTTTGTGCCCGCAAAGAAAACCAGCACATTATCATTCCCCAGTCATCCTACAAGTTGCTGAGCCTTGAAACCTCCAATGGGGGCAGCTGCTGGGACATCGCTGCAGGGGCAGCGCCACACTTAATTGCTTCACCCGCGGATGCCAGTTTATGGGGCCTTCGCTCTGTATTTAACACTGAGCCAGCAATGGACGTTCACTGTTGGAAAGCGTGCGGTCCTCTGCACACTGTTTTGTAACTGATGGGGGAAGATGCCCTCTCATTTGGCAAATTGTATCTGGCCTTTCCAGCCCAGCGGTAATTAGTGTTTGTTCTCATTCAATGGGCAGATTCAAAGAAATACAGCTCTCATTAGCTCTTTCTCAATTAAGAAAAATGCTCATCTGCCCCCATGACTCCAATGTGGCTACCAAGCTGGAACCTGCTTGAATTACTTGGCTGGACGGACCGGGGAGGTCATGCATGCCAGCCAGCTGTCTCTGGTACTTCACCTCCAGTCCCAGTGACTTCCGTGTCCTCATAGTCCCTCCGGTTCCCCCCACCCACCCGTGCCACGCCCCCGAGAGAGAACAGGAATGCCCATAACAAGTACTTGTTTGTTGAGTGCTTACTAGGTACCAGGCGCTGCCCTAAACAATGCACAAGAGCCAGCTCGTCAACGATGTAGCTGAATTAGCTCATTTAGACATGGTCACAAGTCTCTGGCCCTAAGGGTCACAAGAAGTCAAGAGTTGAACAAGAACTTGAATGAGACTTTTAAGTGGTACTTCTGACACCTACGAACCGTGTGACCTTGGGCAGGTCACCAAGAGGAGACTGACCCTGTCGTACTTGATCAGAGCCCAATGCCAATAGGTGAAGCTCTGGGGTGGCTGTATGCATGGATGGGTTCTCTCCACTTTGCCCCCGTACTTCAGACTACACCCAGGCAACTGACTTCCAAATGCTGGTGATGATGGGCCACAGGGATCTGAGGGAAAAGGAGAGAATGGGCCAGCCAATGGAATACCTCGGGATCATGTGTGAGATATGAAAATACCTCCTGCAAAATCGTGTTTGTACATTTGTAAGTGTTAACTGGCACATCCTTTATGGAGGATAATTTGCCAACATGTCAAAGTTTCAAGTACACATACCCTTCGACCCAGCAATTCTATCTCTAGGAACTTACCTTAAAGAAAGGCAGGGTAAATGTGTGTACAAGGATATCTGTGACCAGATTGTCTTTACTACATAAGACTGGACACAATCTAGATCAGGGACTAAGTAAGTTATGATCTATTTGCACACCAGAATATTCTGTGACCATACAAAAATAAGGCAGCTTTAACTTCATTCAACTTCATTCAAATCTCCAAGATATTTTGTTAACCGAAAAGAAGCAATGTGTTATTCCTGGTATACTTTAAAAAGTGTCTACACTCATTTGCTCATAGATGCATGAACCATCTCTACAAGGAAATCTACAATCTGGTGATAGTTCCTGCTTCTGGGGAAGAACTCAAGGTGGCTTGAGGTCCAGAATGAGAGGGATACTTACTTTCACTGTCTACCCTTTAGAATCTTGAGTTTTTTGCCATGGGAATGAATCAAGTGACCCTCATTCCATCAGTTGGAGGCCTTACGAGAAAAAGATTGAGATCTCCCAAGGAAGAGGGAATTCTGCCTCAGAACTACCTTCAGACTTTAGAGACTGCAACATCAATCCTTCCATAGGTCTCCAGCCCATTCTATAGATTTCAGACTTCTCAGCTTCCCACAACTGCGTAAGCCAATTCCTTAAAATAATGAGAGAGAGATGCTATTAGTTCTGTTTCCCTGGAAACAGAGAATCCTATGAGAATCCTAATCCTAATCGGTAGGGATGGCACGCATTGGCATGTCCTCTGCTCATGTCTTATTTGCTGGCGTATGTATATACGGCCTGGCTAGCTAGGCTTTGAAGGCCCTTGTGAGCATACTGTCTTCATCACCAATGTATGTCTAACATTCAACAGCGAATCTGCTCCAGGAACAAGTGCTCACTAAAGATGTGCTGGGAATGAAGCGGCACTTTTGCAGACAATAGTCCTGATGCTAAATGCTTGGGTTTGGCTCATCTGTACATCAGCATCCACATCAGCTCATCGATGAGGAGAAAGAAGAAAAGAGAAAAAAGCCAACTCTTCCCAGTTGTTTGCAACTACCAGGATGCTTTCTTCTATGTATTTCTTTTTACACAGCCACCTGAAGATTTATCAGAGGCAACTCGTTTCGCATCGATTAGGCAGGCCGCGGTTGTCAAGCTTTCACAATGCAGGCCTTAGCCTACCCTGTTTCAAAATTAAAATAAAGAACTCTCTTTTTCAACGTTTATTTATTTTTTGGGGGGACAGAGAGAGACAGAGCATGAACGGGGGAGGGGCAGAGAGAGGGAGACACAGAATCGGAAACAGGCTCCAGGCTCCGAGCCATCAGCCCAGAGCCCGATGCGGGGCTCGAACCCACGGACCGCGAGATCGTGACCTGGCTGAAGTCGGACGCTTAACCGACTGCGCCACCCAGGCACCCCAAGAACTCTCTTTTGAAATAAGAGATGTTTAAATGGGGGGCAGAATATGAAGAAAAGTGTCATCTGTGATTACCACCTTCCCTTTGACCCCACATGTCTATAGAATTTCACTGCACCGTTTAAAAGAGGAAATTACGACCCTTGCCTCCAACATCAAAATATCGTTCCTGAAAATCAGATGGAATCCTATATTAGAAACCTCTGCAGATGTCTTCCACAGAAGTTTTTATTATTTGCCATAGTTTTGAAGGATTACAGATGGATTCATGTTTTACAAGTCAGCCTGAATCAATCTGAATCCTTAGGTGAGTAAAAAACCAATTGGTTTAGGTTTCTGGTCAGTAAGATTCTTTTCAATGAGCACCGACAGCAAAAATTCCGTTCCTTATAAATCAATAAGATTGATTTATAAGCATGTCAAATGGAGACCTTATTTTACTTCCTATTTTTACTGCTCTGTCTTCAGCTGTCAATCCAGAAATTAGAGGCTCCCCGCTGGGAGCAAGGAAGCAACACGGTGTGAGGCCTTCAGAGGTCATCCTTGAAAGCAGGAAACACTCAGCTTTGACCTGGTCTGCTGAAATCAGTGCGACATGGCACAGGGAAAGGAAGCAGATGGCAGAGTATAGTTATATCAATATTTTTCTTTATTATACGATTTGCATTAAATTCTGTTAAAGGAAAAGTAGATGAAATCGACCATGAGGGATACAGAAAGAGGATGCAATGAATCACATCCCAGATGAATTTTAACCAACACTGTAGGATTTGTGGTAGAGGCTTATTGTTCTTTTAATAAAATTATCTTATTTCCTTCCATTCTAGGTTATATGGAAGAGTTTAGTATGAGACATGAAGAAGAGACCCCTGACCTGTAGTCCCACCATCAAAACATACCACTATTAACATATTAAGCATATTTGAACACAGTAGTTGCCCTATGCATTTTTTTTTTTCAGAAGGAGGGAGGGAGGGAGGTAAGGGGGAGAGAGAGGCAGAGAAAGAGAGAGAAAGAGAGAGAGAGAGAGAGAGAGAGAATGCATGAATGGGGAAGAGGGGCAGAGAGAGACAGACAGAGAATCTTAAGGAGGCTCCCCACTCAGTGCAGAACCCATTGAGGGGCTCGATCCCATGACCCTGGAGTCATGACCTGAGCTGAAATCAAGGGTGGGATGTTCCACTGACCAAACCATGGAGGCGCCCCTCTGTGCATTCTATATAAAAGGGCGAATCCTGCTTTTTCCACTTAACATTATGATAAAAGAATGTTCTATGTTATTGTAACTTCCTCTTCCTTGTAGAGGCTCTTCTTATCCTCATTTGGAGAGGTAAATCCTTTTTAAGAGTCCAGAACTAGTAAGCAATGGAGCTAGCTAGGAGTCTAACCCTGATTTACCCACCTCTGAAACCCATACTCTTTCCAATATGCCAAAACACCTTAAAAATAGTTAACTCCTTTTGACCCAGTAAATCACCTTTTGGAATCCATATGGAATCTGAAATGTACAAGATAAGCCTGGAACATCTTGAAATGCAGAGAAGCAAGAAACTATCAAAGACCAAGTAGATCGTTTCAAAAGAAAGCTAACTTGAAAGGCATCCCATTAGCCAAAATGGCACAGTATGACTATTGATTAATATATTAAATATATAGAAATTCATTCAATTAAAATATTAAATACATAGAAATTCTTGAGTTCAAAATGACACTTTCTAAAAAAACCTACTAGTTGCCATTGGAGGTTATAAGGACATAAGTCATTACTCTGAAAATTGATAAACAGAGAGAATCAAGAATTTGGCCTTTCCCATACGCACTGTATTTCAAGGTGGCAAAATAATTGATGAGGATAAATTCTTCTGTATCGAATTGTGGCTCACTAATGCAGAAGGAATGATGGGAAGAAAAGTGCCCTTTCAGGCCTTAAAGAAACACTGGCAATGGTGTCCTGTAAACGCTAAGCCATCAGTGAAATGTTTTCCAAGCTTGTGGAGGACGGGGCAAGCTGACGTCACTGGGACTGATCACTGGCATCACTGAATGTGAGGCAACCGGGCATCCATGAGTTCACGCTATGATTCCACAGGACGTTTACAGCATAAGGAATAGTGCAGCCTAAAAAAAATTAAACTTAAATCAAGTCTCAGGTCCAACTACTGGTTTATAGAAAGTACAGAGACAGAGGAACGAGTTAACATCACAGAGAAATCATCCTCCAACTGTAGAATATGGAACATAGAGGGTAAATAACTTGATTTCTCTAACAAACGCAAGGGCACAAGAGGGGAGAGGGATTATGTAGACTAACTCCTTACAACAGATAGTGACTGGGCAGTTTATGGACTTTATTGTGTCTTAGTATGTGAATAGGCCAGCTGTTTGAGACAGTTGGGGAAGTTTGAATATGGATTGTGTATTAGAATATTCAGGATATTGTTATATTGGAGTCTGATAATACCCAGGTGGTTTTTTTTCAAGTCTTACTGTTAAATGCACATAAAGTACTTTATAAGGAAAATGACACGATGTCTGGTAGGTCTTCAAATATTCCAGGAAGACATTGTGTGTGTGTGTGTGTGTGTGTGTGTGTGTGTGTGTGCACGCGCCTTTGTGTTGTTGGAAGGGGTAGAAGGTAGAGATAGGTAAATGAAACAAGCTTTGTGACATGTTGATAATTTGAACCTGAGCATTGGATAAAGGACGGTCATTAAACTATTCTCTGTTCCTTTGTGTGTTTGGAAATGTTTATATGAAAAACTTTTAACACTAAAAAGTAATGTTTAGGGGGTGCCTGGGTGACTCAGTATGTTAAGTGTCTGACTCTTGATTTTGGCGGCTCAGGTCATGATCTCACAGTTTGTAGGATTGAGCCCCGAGTCGGGCTCTGCACTGACAGTGCAGAGCCTGCTTGCGGGTCTCTCTCTCTCTCTCTCTCTCTCTCTCTCTCTGCCCCTCCTGTGCTCACATTCACTCTCTCTCTCTCTCTCAAAATAAATAAACTTTTTAAAAAAGTGATGTTTCAGAGGACACTGAAACACGTAGAAATGAAAAGATTAATCACATTCTATGTTGTTCTGGCATCTAACACTACCACTAAAATAAATAAAAAGAACATCAAAACTATCAGCTTGAGAAAGAAATTGAGTGAGGGGCGCCTGGGTGGCTTGGTCAGTTGGGCAACCCACTCTTGATTTCGGCTCAGGTAATGATCTCACAGTTCTGGGTTCAAGCCCCACGTCAGGCTCTGTGATGACGGCAAGGAACCTGCTTGGGATCCTCTCTCTCCCTCTCTCTGCCCCTACTGTGCTCATGCCCCCTCTCTCAAAATAAATATGTAAACATTTAAAAAAAAGACAAAAATTCAGTGAATTAAGAATTCTCTGATATACTCAGCGAACGTCTTTCTTGATGCTAAGAAGTAATTTGGAGATGGGAAGAGAACTTACGTTCTGCAGATTGCTTGTCTGTGATCCTCTTTAAAGAGGATAAAGTGATGATTTGTTTGTTACAAAATCTGAAGCAGTGGATCACAAAGTGGAGCAAATGAATTGTGAGGAGGGGGAGGAGGAGGAGAAGAACACTCATAATGACCCCTCTTTCCCTGGGATACTGTTAAGCAAGCCAGTAGCATTCGGGGGTTAAAAATAAGTCCATTCACCATCTGCCTACACACATTCCGTATAATGACAGATGGAGATCTAATTTTAAAACATAGTACATTTAAAAAATACTTCAGAAACATCTATCCAAACAATGGATTAGAACTTGATTAAAAAATAAATAATTGAAACCCCAAACGCTCATTGAAAAAAAGGTGCTAGGTAGAGACGCCTTCTCCCGGAAACAAAGCCCTTTGCGTTCAGTGTTTGCCACTGAATGAAACGGCGAAATATTTTAATTTTCAATTTGTAAGGGAAAAGTTATTTACTCTTAATCACTCGTTTGGTTTGATTTTTTTAAATATATTTTATTAATGGCGTATTTTGGCAAATTGTTATGTGTGACCATTCCACTTCAGTGTACCTTGATTAGAAGGAAAACTGGCTAGCAGTTTTTTGGTTTTTAAATTTTTTTTAACTTTTATTTATTATTGAGAGACAGAGTGACACAGAGCATGAGCAGGGGAGGGGCCGAGAGATGGAGAGACACAGAATCCAAAGCAGGCTCCAGGCTCTGAGCTGCCAACACAGAGCCCATTGCGGGGCTCAAATCCACGCACTGTTAGATCACCCAGGCTGAGCCACCCCGGCGCCCCATGGTTAGCAGTTTTTTTTTAAATTGAAGATAATTAACATACAGTGTTACATTAGTTTCAGGTGTACAACATAATAATTCAACAACTCCATTACTCTATGCTCACCACAATATGGGTAGTCATCATCTGTCACCAAACAATGTTATTTCAATCTTATTGACTCTATTCCTATGGTACCCTTTTCATCTCTGTGACTAATTTATCCTGTAACTGGAATTTTACAGTTTTACAAGAGTTTACTTGTAACTCTTAATCCCCTTTGTCTATTTCACCTTTTCCCCTTGCCCAGCCTCTGGCTACCACCAGTTTATTCTCTGTATTTAAGTCTGGTTTTTTGTTGTTGTCTGTCTCTTTCTTCCTTTGTTTCTTTATCCCTTTTGTTTTTTTAGATTCCATATATGAGTGAAATCATATGGTATTTGTCTTTTTATGTCTGACTTATTTCACCAACTTTATACCCACTGGGTCCATCCATGTTGTTGCAAATGACAAGATCTCATTCTTTTCATGGCTGAGTAATATTCCATTGTATATATCTTCTTTGCCCGTTCATCTACTGATGAACACTTGGATTGCTTCCATAGCTCGGCTGTTGTAATTAATGCTGCAATAAACATAGGGGTGCATATATATTTTTGAATTAGTGTCTTTGTTTTCTTTGGGTAAATACTCAGTAGTGGAATTAATGGATTATAAGGTATTTCTATTTTTAATTTTTTGAGAAACCTCCATACTGTTTTCCACAGTGGCTGCACCAACTTGCATTTCCACTAACAGTGCACAAGGGTTCCTTTTTCACCAATAATTTTTATTTCTTGCCTTTTTGATTCTAGCCATTGTGACAGGGGTACAGAGATATTTTATTGTGTTTTTGGTTTGCATTTCCCTTATGATGAGTGATGTTGAGCATCTTTTCATGTCTCTGTTGGCCATCTGTAGGTCTTCTTTGGAAAATATCTATTCAGGTCATCTGCCCATTTTTTAATTAAACAAAACAGTATGGTACTGGCACAAAATAGACACATATATCAGCAGAACAGGATAGATTGCCCAGAAATAAACCCATGCTTGTATGGTCATTTAATCTATGACAAAGGGGGCAAGAATATACAATAGGAAAAACACCATCTCCTTCACAAATGGTGCTGAACAGCTACATGGAAAAGAATGAAACTTGACCACGTTCTTATCATAGGCAAAAATAAACTCAAAATTGATTACAGACCTAAATGTAAGACTTGAGGCCATAAAACTCCAAGAAGAAAACAGGCAGTAATTTCTTTGACATCAGCCATATAAACATTTCTTTGACATCAGCCATATAAACATTTTTCTAGCTACATCTTCTCAGGCAAGCAAAACAAAAGCAAAAATAAACTATTGGTACTACACTACAATAAAAAGCTTTTGCACAGTAAACCATCAACAGAAGGACAAGGAAGCCTACTGAATGGGAGCAGATATTTGCAAATGATATATCCAGCAAGGGATATTTAATATATAAAGAACTTCTACAACTCAACAACAACAACAAACAAATAAACTGATTAATCACTAGTTTGTTTTAAACCCCAGAATTACAACAACTGGGTGGTTTGTATGTGATAACACCAGTGGATCCATGATCGTGGGTGCATTGTAGCTCTTCTTTTGCTATAAAATGGGATCCTTGGTCCAGGGTCACATTATGCGGGATCTCGTGTCAGTTTATCAAGTAATATAGAAGTTCATATAGATGGTGATCCTGGTGAAGCCCCTATGAGCAAGAAAGGAAAAGCCATTTCTTGAATGTGTGCCAATTCCAGTCAGGGTATATCATTGTCACTTCCAGATTGAAAAGGATCCCATGAATCAAGCTGCTAACAAGGAACTAGTTGGTGTCCTCAGAAGAAGGTGTTGTATTGGAGCCTCCATGTTGGTTTCTACTGCTACAAGGTTGGATGTTCAGTAGTGGCAATAGGTGATTAGGTAATCAGTGGATTTTATGGTGGTCCACTCACAATAACCAAGATCCCTGGTTTTTAACAGGGAAGAATGGTGAGTTGAATGAGGGTGCGATGGGACCACTACTCTTGCAGTCTTGAAGATGGCAGATATCTCTGCCATTCTCCCTGGATGTGACATTGTTTTTCATCTACTCTGTTGTTCATAGTGGGAAAGTTTCCAAGGCTTCCATGTGGCTTCTTCTTTATAGTATCTTGCTATGTAAACCAAGGAGCTAATAAGGAGATTATGCCAACTAATAAGAACAGTCATTTCAATTGTACATTCGGATATTGAACAAATGATCACTGAGAGGATCTGAAGCCAAAGAAGCCACTGTGAACTAGACTGGGCTTAGATTTCTTATTACCTACCTCCCAGAAGTCCCCACTTTAGCAAAGGGTCACGATGAAACAAAAAATCCTTGAATATCCATGGAGATTGCCATGCCCAAGAATCCTTGAACTATCTGGGCTTGCCTTATGTCCCCCTATTAGTTACCCAAGGAAATGGCCACAGATCCCTCTGAGTACGAGTTAGGGAAAGTATTGCCATATGCAATTGCCATGGTATAGCAGAATCCTTCCTCAGACAAGGCTTTCCTTCAGGCAACAGGCTGTAGGTCAAAGGACAAGCTCAGGTCTGAAGATTGGCCTTTACTTTTCAGTGAGGTGTTTGTTAACATTACCCTTGTTAGCTACCCCTCTGTCTTGCCCCTAAGAGCACCACATTCTATCGATCATCTTCGAAGCTCTCCATGGGCAGGAGCCCCTTGCTACTCATTACAATGCTTCCTCCTTGCTTCTGATGTTCAAGTTCTGCCACCTGGGCTCTGTCAATCTGAGATCTTATCAACCCATTGCTTTCAGGGAGGCTAGTTGTTCAATGTCATCTTCTATAATGTCAGCCCTGCCCCACGGAGGACAGTCCCCATTGAGTTTCTCTGTGTTGCTTACCCCTCTCATCTGCTCATTCCCTACAGCTTTGGTAAGTGGTGTGCCCTCTGGATGACTCTATGAAACATAGCGAACTGATATAGTTTCCAGTTTTACAGAGTAGATCCGCTCTGACATGCCCATTCCTTCGAGCCTTTTGATCTTTTTCTCCACCGGCTGCCAAAGCATTGCTTGCTTATCTCCTCCACTTTAGTGTGGCACTGCCTCCCTAAGTTTCTAAGAGCCAACCAAGAGAGTGTTAAGTCCTGGATCTCAGAGGAGAGTGCTCTCACATGGGTAAACTGCCCATTATCTAACTATACATTCCATCCCCTTTAATCCTTAAATCCTTCAGAATTCAATCACATAAATACTCTTCCATTCTTGCTAGTACTTGTTGGCTAGGTCTCACATCTTCTTTGGTGCATATTCCTTTTCTTCCCTTATCAGGACCAGCACTTTCCATGCTAGATTTTGTTATGATTTGACTCCAGTTCAGAGCTCAGCAGCCTTTTCGTGTAAAGAGTCAATGGTAAATATTTTAGGTTTTGTGAGCCATATAGACTCTGTTGCGACTATCCAACTCTCCCACTGAAGCATGAAAGCAGTCATAGATGATATGTAATTGAATGGGCGTGCTGTGTTTCAATAAAACTTTATTTAAAAAGCAGACTGTGGGCTAGATTTGGCCTGTAGGTTGTAGTTGCTGTTCCTTATGCTCGTTACCGGTCTAATGTCCAGGGTTGGTACATCCCGAGTTGGGAGCATGCTGTCCTGCAAGGCATAGGCTGCTGCATCATCTTCAAGCAAGGGGGTAGCACTGGACTTCATAGGGGGGTGTGGGCTCAGAGGGTTCAGGGGCATTTGGCGATTCGGGATTTTGAGTGCATGGGCACAAATGTCTGCATGCATCCCAAGTCTCTGCGTCTCACTCCCGCCCAATGAAGGCCTTGACCTTGACAACGCAGATGTGCTGGGGTTTGAGAATGCCACCTTCTCCGGAGCTGCGCTGGCCTTGTAGTTAAGTCCTAGGCCTGATCCTGGCTTTTTTTCTGCCTCTGGCCGCAGGAGATGAGAGAGTCTTTACAAAATACAAAAGGCCCTTTGGCTTTCACACATAGCCTTATATTGGTGATTAATCATGCCAGCCTCTCTTTGCCTTTCTCTAATTCACTTCAAAGTGTGAGCAGCAACCACCCCATTCCATTGGACTTACGATTGCCACCTCCCTTAAACATCTCAAATGCCCAGATCCTGTACCCGCCAATGCACGGCCTCTTGGCAGTCTGGGAAAAATTTTAATTGTCACAGTGAAAGTTGTAATTTCAGGGCTACCGCATGTCTGGAGCCATCAGCACTCCCTCCCTTCCCCCCACGTCTAGAGATGGTATTCTCACTGATAGCAGGCCAGCTGGTGACCCATTTAAGAATCTTCTTCCTTGGACCATTCCTGGCACCAATCAATAGTTTTAGTTATGCTTCTCCGAAAGACAAACTCTGAGATAGAGCCTTACATGGGACTTTTACTGGGGCTGTTCTCGTGATCTCTAAGGAAGGAAGAGAAAAAGGAGTCCGTGGAGGGAGCAGCTGACCTATGATGCAGTTGGGATAAAGGCCTCAGGCAATCCCATGGAGAGTTCTGGAGCTGGGGAACATCAGCATCGTCCTCATCAAGGCCACAGGGTGAGCCCCTGGATGCAGAGGGGGTTTGGCTGTGGGCAGGGGGGCTTCCTTCCCCATGGGCCATTCTCAGAGAGGGACTCCTGGCGAGACACCAAAGGTCAGCAGTCCGAGCAGCCGGGGTAATGGGTGCCTCAGTCCTGAAGCAAGAATCCTGGCTGCACGGCTCCACACCCACTACCAGTGCGTGTTGAGTTCCTGTGTCCCTAGTAGGCACCCATGAGCTCAGCTTTTACCATCACACCCTAGTTACTAGGGATCTTGGGAAAGTCCTGGGTTCAGTTAATTGTCGCGATTGTGATTGTTTTTCCTAAAGGAGTTCTAGATAATGAAAGCGAAAAAGGAGCAGTGATTTACTGTCTACAGAAACATTAAAACCCACTTTTGACAGGTAAAATAACATGAAGGGAAGGAGAGGGAAGGGGAGGGGAGGGGAGGGGAAAATAACATTTGTTGGTGCTGTTCTGTTCATTTTCAAACACACATACAGTCACACACACATATAATTCACTCATCTATAATTGTGAATTATAATTATAACCCCCTCTCACCACCCAAACATAACAAACTTTGCATTTTAAGTTGCAGGCAACAGCCATAGACGGTGAGAGGCCACTGCTCTGATCCTGGGATCCTCTAAAGCTGGTTGAATGACAACAAGTAGCAAAGATGTTTCTGGATCCTAGGATGTCTACTTCTTGCTCATGGGGTTGGGAGAATGCAATGACATCGCACGGGCACGGTCACCGATGCATTTGGTAAGGCCCACAGTCCCTTCCCTGCAATCCAAACATCGCAGAGCTAGGAACACTGCAAAGTGTTTTTGTAAATCGTTTGGCATTAAGACTTGGCCTGCACAGACTGAGGCTATTTCCAGACCTTGGTGTGAGTAGATGATGTTTCTCTCTTGAAACAGTGATGTGTTCAGTCATCACATGGTCCTTCTAGGTTCCCTGGAGGTCTGACATTATATACAATATATGCACTGTATTAGCGTTCTAGAACCCCAAATTTGTGAATCCCTAAACACATCCAGCTTTCAATATGTATCTGGGTCTCAGATAAGAATTTGTGCATCTGCCCTCATTGGCTCTCTTTTCCTTCCCCTTTTGCTGTGTGTGACCCCTCTTCTTCCTTCCCTGGACATCACGGGCCAACTTGGAATACAGGCTACCCTTGATCAGGCATCCTCTGTGTTTCAGCACCTGCTATGCACCTTGTCGCATATTGTTTAGAATGCCTACGATGTCCCTGCAAGGGATTTGTAACTAGCCCTATTGTAGTTGAGGAATCTGAGACGGAGAGTAAGGAAGTCCCTTAGCCAAGGTCAAGAACTACCGAGGCAGAACGAGAATTGCACTTTAGTCTCCCCACAGCCGCTGCTCTGCTGCACCCCAGCCTGGGATTTAATTAAGGAAACACTATCTCTTAAGGGGTACTTAGTACTCGTCCACACACTGCCCCTATGTCCTGAGAGGCAGTGAAATGGAGCGCAGTGGTTCTCAAAGTACGATCTATAGACCCCTGGGTAGCTCTGAGAATTTTTCAGGGGGTTTGCAAAGCCAAAGTTATTTTTATAATAATATTAAGATAGTACCTGTCTTTTCTACTCTTGTGCTTTCATTGGGTTTCAGGAGAGTTTCCAATGTCCACATGGTGTGTGTCCTACAACAGACAAAATGCAGAAGCAGGTGTAACAATCCAGTTGTCTACTGTTAAGCTGGATGTAGAAGATATTTGCCAAAGTGGAAAATAAATCCACTCTTTTCACTATGGTTCTTTTAAGGAAGTACAGTTATTGTTCATAAAAACACAGTAATGTTACCATGTAATAGCTTTATTATTTTGAAATTAATTAACATTTCAAAGTTTCTTGATCTTAATTTCCAGCACAGTATGTATCCATAGATGTAACTACCGAAAACCAAAGCTCCACAGGGTCCTTGATACTTTTAAAAAGGGTAAATGGGTTCGGAGACCAAAAGATTTAAGAATGGCTAGGGTAGTGGTTACAAGCACAGACTCTGGAACCTTACCAGCTAGATGAAATACCCCAGCTCTGCCACGTAGTAGCTAGGGAGCCTTCTTTGTACCTCAGTTTCCCACCTAGGAAATGGGGATATTTCCTATCTCAGAGACTCGATTGTGAGGACTGAGCTGACACATTGTAAAGTGCATACAACAATATTTGGCATTTAGTAAGCTCTTTGTTTTAGCTTTTATTCCTACTTAATTTTTACATATTTTTGTGTTTACTTCCAGGAAAAATTCCCCCAAGTTTTAAGGCGAATAAAAAGACTACATTACCAAATTACCCAGGTAAGCTTCATGCACTTGAATTAGAAATAGGAAAAATACGGGGCGCCTGGGTGGCGCAGTCGGTTAAGCATCCGACTTCAGCCAGGTCACGATCTCGCGGTCCGTGAGTTCGAGCCCCGCGTCGGGCTCTGGGCTGATGGCTCAGAGCCTGGAGCCTGTTTCCGATTCTGTGTCTCCCTCTCTCTCTGCCCCTCCCCCGTTCATGTTCTGTCTCTCTCTGTCCCAAATAAATAAATAAACGTTGAAAAAAAAATTTTTTTAAAGAAATAGGAAAAATATTTTGCAAGCAGAGTCATGTTTCGAGCATAAGTGTTTCAATAGTTTCTATTTACCGTCAATTTAATATTCTCATTCCTCAGGCACTAAGCATTATAAAAATCTCTTCAGAAAAACTCAAATCCCTTACTCTATTTAGAGTCTATTTTCTGCATTTGCAGATGCTAGGTTTAGAAAATGAGTAATCCCAGGCAGGGCAGCATGTCTGAGATGCATTACCCCAGGTGAAAATGGTAGTTGGAGATAGAATACCAAATGTGGTGATTAATAATAAAACATGAGGAGGCAATATAAAATGCCTTGAATCTAGGATTTAGAGGTCTTATTCAGTGAAACAAAAATGGTAGATTTCTTTAAGAAACAGATTTGATGTTTTGGGTAGTTTTAATGCTTTTATTTTATTTTTTTATTTTTTTTAACATTTATTTATTTTTGAGACAGAGAAAGAGCATGAACGGGGGGAGGGCCAGAGAGAGAGGGAGACACAGAATCCGAAGCAGGCTCCAGGCTCTGAGCTGTCAGCACAGAGCCGGACTCGGGGCTCGAACTCATGGACTGTGAGATCATGACCCGGGCCGAAGTCAGATGCTCAACCGACTGAGCCACCCAGGCGCCCCTTAATGCTTTTAATATAGTTTTAGGCATACACTAAACACGCATTCTCTTCCTCTAAAAAATTAATCATGTTGGGGCGCCTGGGTGGTTCAGTCGGTTATGCGTCCAGCTTCGGCTCAGGTCATGATCTTACAGTTTGTGAGTTCGAGCCCCATGTCGGGCTCTGTGCTGACATCTCGGAGCCTGGAGTTTGCTTCCGATTCTGTGTCTCCCTCTCTCTCTGCCCCTCCCCAGCTCACACTCTGTGTCTCTCTCAAAAATAAATAAACATTAAAAAAATGCATCATGTTTACTCTGCAAATAGTTTATATTAGAAGTTCTTTTATTTTTTAGATTTTTTTGAAGGAGCTGTAAAAGTTTGACTTTGCCGAGCGTAGGGACCAGCACGCACAAGGTGGAGGGTTTCCCTTGCTCTGTCCATTACGATGTGCACCACAGCTGAGTCCCAATATAACATCCTGGGCATCCAGCTTCCTGCACGTAAGAGCGAGGGGAGAGGTGGGATGGTGGGGATCGATTTAAGTCAGTTCAATGTGTCACCAAAGTGTAAAATTCTGTGACTCAAGCAGGCTTGCGTTTTTCAGCAAAGACAATAGAAAGCGATCACGAGCAGCGTGACCTTGGGCTCTTCTGCCTGAGACTGGTCAGCTGGAGAATGGCAATAATTATATTTACTTCTTACGGGTGTTGTAAAGATTAAATAAGGTAAAACAATGTACATGACGTCCTTGCCCTTAAAGACATATTGACAGGAAAACACCATGAGGTGGTGGAAATCAAAAGAGTCAACCAAGCAAAACGTGTGCCAGTGTCACAGGGAGGCGTTCCGGTTACCACTGCTGCGTCAACTGAGTGGTGTCAAACAATCATTTTCTTACGTTCATGGCTTCTGTGGGGGAGGAATTTTGGAAGGTCTCACCTGGGCAGGTGCTGCTGGGGATCTGCCGTACGGTTCCAACCAGATGTCAGTGGGTAGCACCGTCTCCTGAGACTCGATCGGGCTGCACATACAAGATGGGGACCTCAGATGCCGGCAGGTGGTGCTGGCAGCTGACTGGGACCGTCAACCAGAGCACCTACAGTGACTTCTCCACGTGGCGTGGGTTTTTCTATAACGTGACGTCCTGGGGAAGTCAGAGTTCTTCGATGGCCAAGTGTCCAAAGAAGCAAAGTGGGGGCTGCACTGCATTTTACTCTCCTGCGAAGTCAGCCGTGTCACTCTTGCTGCAATTTATGGGTTATGAGCGAGTCATTGAGGCCAACCTGGCTTCAAGGGAAGGGAAGAGACGTTCCCTCTGCATGGCAGGACTGTCAAATGATTAGGAGGCATGGCGTCAAGTTGCCAACTAAAGCGTTACTTTTCGGTCTGTACTGTCTCCAAAAGAATATAAAAGAGACAATATTGAAAGTATCAACTTAACAAAATTCCAAATGATCACGAGGCACCCTTTCCCTGTCTCCCTACCCAACCCCGCAGGAGAGAATTTAGCTCACCTCACTTTGAGAACAGGGACAAGAGGGAAGAAAAGAAACAGCAATTGCTAATCACATCTCAAACAAATTTGCCTTATGCCATGTCACACTAGCATGGTCATGGGGTCCTACACTATTATAAACAAGGCTCCTGTAAGAGAAACTCACATTCCAGGATAGAAAAGGTAGATTTTCTTTCATGGGGGTAACACTTATTTATGCAAGTATATACTATGTGTAACATTAAATTCTATGTATTTCTAGGTTTAGAACAAGATTCTTTTCACGGCTGGCTGGAAATTTAATGGGCTCGTGTAAACATTTGTAGCCCGACAGAGGCTGCTCCTTAACACACGACGTTGTGAAGATTCCGTTCGAGTGTTGCAACATTAAGAATGCTGTACCAGAAATCACCATCTCTGGTTTCCTTTGGTGTCTCCCTAAACAAGTGACTGAACTTCCCTGAATCTATTTTCTCATCTGTAAAATAGCGACACTACCTACACCTCACAGCCAAGAAACAAAATGGCGCACGAAAGCATTTTATACTCCATAAAACACACACTCACACTCTGCAAAACAGAAAGAATATACTGAGCCTGTGGCTAGTCTGCAGATAGGCAGTGCGATGAGCAAAGCCGCCAGGGGCTTTGGTTACACAAATGAGGAAAGAACAAGGTTATGCTCTCTCCCTTTTGATCCCAGCCTTGATGTCTGAAGCTAAAGACAGACGAATCAACTTGCCAAGGCCATCTGGCCATGGGGTAACTCCCAGGAGGAGAGCCCACACAAGTCATGGTCAGCCAACCACCACAGCCAGCGCTACCTTGGTACAGATGAGGAGCCTTTAATGTGATTTTCCTGGTATCCACTTTACCTTTAGACAACAGACTTAAGGATAAGGGGCACTGAGGAGAAGTATCTATCCAAATTTGGATTTCATAAAGATTTGGGGCACTTGGGCGGCTCAGTTGGTTATGCAGCCGATTTCAGCTTAGGCCATGATCTCACAGTTTGTGGAATCGAGCCCTGCGTTGGGCTTTGTGCTGACAGCTCAGAACCTGGAGCCTGCTTCGGGTTCTGTCTCCTTCTCTCTCTGCTCCTCCCCCACTCACACGCCGTCTCTCTCTCTCTCAAAAGTAAATAAACATTAAAAAAACAATTTAATAAAGATTTACTTTTTGGTTAATTTGGATGAATTCTGAAGTTAGTCAAAGGAAATGCATGGGTAAAGGGGGTCAAAGGTATAAACTTCCAGTTATAACTCACAGGATGTGATATGCAGCATGGTGAATATAGCTAATAATACTATACTGCATATTTTAAAGTTGCTAAGAAAGTAATCTCAAAAGTTCTCATCGCAAGAAAAAAGGTTTTATAACTATGTATGGGTGATGTTTAAATTTTTTCTTTGCCCTCCCTCCCAAAGGCAAATAAACTGTCTTTCATAAAATTATGATGTGGACAGAAGTGGGAGTTTTATAAAATTCTGATGTAGATAGAAGTGGGAGAGAGCTGCTCCACAAACCCCAAATCAGAGCTAAGAAGGGATCTCTTGAAGCCTGGAAGCAGATAAGTAAACGGGGGCAGTATTTTATGGGTCAGCAAACATACTGTCCTGTTTGCTCCCCACAGGGAAAACACCCCGATGTTCAAGGGCAGGGATGCAAAGAAGGTACACGGACCGTGCCGGGCTGGTGTGGCAATGGGGCTGCAGACAGAGGGCGTCGGCAGCAATGATCTCAGCTTATGCTGAGTGACAAAGTGTGGACTGAGGAACAAAACTGACACAAGCTACAGCCCAGGAGCATGTGCATTCGCTCAAGTAGAAATTAAAAACATACCACCCGTGAAGCACGACTTCTCTTGCCTAGGATATCGATTTCAAGATGTGTCAAACACAAGAGAGTGGGTACCGGGGCGAGAATGTTAGAAAACAGGATGAGGGAGCAAAATTAAAGACCAGGGAGTCCTCCACTGTCAGTGAACCTGTGTACTGAGGAAGTAGAACGAATTCAGCTCTGCGTCCAGAGTTTACAGAAAAAGGCCTGCATCTGGCAAACGAGGCCCAGTGAGTACATGGTGGGCAAGCTCATTCTCCTGGCGTCCTGAACTCACCACAGGAAGACTACGGCTCCAGCAGATCGCCGGCCTGCCTCAGTGCAGCAGGCCTGCTAAGGGAGAACTTGAACACGGACTAGGCAGATTTATTCACCGCCCCCCACCACAACCTGTGACGTACAAACAGCTCATTTTACAGATTTACCCAAGTCACTTTTCCCAAGTTACGAGGTAGCTCGATGGGTTTGAATTTCGTGTTTCACTTCATTTCCGATATACGACTGCCTTCCCCTGAGCCGCCTGAACGGAGACTCCCTTCGTATTAAACCCCGAGGTCAGTTTTTGTCTCTAAAACAAGATCTAAACATTTTACATTTCCTTTCTTCCTCATCTAACTACTCAAATAAAGGCAGCCCTGGATACGGAGTCTGAGTGCACAGCACCGTCATTCTCTGTGTCTTCTCACTTAGAAAGAAAGAACCTGGGGCGCCTGGGTGGCGCAGTCGGTTAAGCGTCCGACTTCAGCCAGGTCACGATCTCGCGGTCTGTGAGTTCGAGCCCCGCGTCAGGCTCTGGGCTGATGGCTCAGAGCCTGGAGCCTGTTTCCGATTCTGTGTCTCCCTCTCTCTATGCCCCTCCCCCGTTCATGCTCTGTCTCTCTCTGTCCCAAAAATAAATAAACGTTGAAAAAAAAAAAAAATTAAAAAAAAAAAAATAATAAATAAATAAATAAAAAAAGAAAGAAAGAAAGAACCTTTACAGCCAGCCAATGACATGCTGTCTAACTTCATCTGGACACAATGAAAGCGACTTCCTCCACACCACGAGCCATGACACATTCAAACGAGTGACATTCAACTTAGCTGCTCCAGGATCTTCCAAGCCCTTATGGAAGTCCTGGTGCCAGGACGTGGTAAGCTACCCCGCAGCCAATTAAACCAAGTGTGGAGCGGACGAGTCACCCACGAGTTTCCCATGTGCATCCGACAGGCAGAGTCAGGTAAAAGCGGAGGCAGTGAGACAATTACTAGCCAGTAATTTGGGTCCCAGAGCCCAGCAGAGACACCACTCACTTTGTGAAAACATAACCTGTGAACCCTGTCCAAAAATGACATTTAAACGCCAATGAGATTCTGACTTTTATTACCAGGTCAGAACGGATCAAGTACAGGGAGAAGTAGCAGCAAACAGGGGCTGTCACACAATCCGGTTCCCCTGGCCCTCGGGCAAGGACACCTGTGCAAGGGACAGACCACCCAGTCCTTGGGCAGACACTCAGAACCTCACTTGGGGCCTGAAGTGCATCTGCTTGGTGGCATTGTTCTTCATTCCTGTCTTCAGCATCCACTTTGACTTCATCCTTTGGACATACTGCATGTCTCGCTCACGCATCAGAGCAGCTCCTGTGGCTGGAAAGGGGACACGTGGCAAAGGCTGGTTATTTGTGATCAGAAAAAAAGACAATCTTGGGGCGCCTGGGTGACTCAGTCGGTTAAGTATCCGACTGCAGCTCAGGTCAAGATCTCATGGTTCCTGAGTTCGAGCCCCGCATCGGGCTCTGTGCTGACAGCTCCGAGCCTGGAGCGTGCTTCGGATTCTGTGTCTCCCTCTCTCTCTGCCCCTCCTCTGCTAGGGCTCACTCTTCCTCCCTCTCTCTCTCTCTCTCAAAAATAAATAAACATTAAAAAAAAAAAAACAACCTTTACAGAGAAGCTCAAAGCTAGTTTGGGTGAAACTTGGTTCTTATATTTAAAGAAGAGGTCGCCATGCAACGGGCGTGAGGGGTTATGCGCACCCAGAACTGCACAGAACAACCTGTACATGTACCCATTTCTCTGGAATAAGCCTCTCTAGTTTTCGTCACCTGGAAGGATCTATAAGCCCCAGGTAAATCCCGCTGACCAAAGGTGACAGAGAAAGACGGAGACTCTAAAGTGAGGCAGACAATAGTTCCTGACGAAAATAAGATGCAGTCAGTGCCTGCTGGATTTCAGCGGCCTCGTGGCTCACAGGCAGCCACAGTGAAGGAAACCACGCGTATATGAACACCGTGGCATTTAACACGGACTTTATCTGCCCAGGGCTTCCCACGCCCTCCCAAGGGAGCTCTCCTTTGTCCTCCCCACAGTCCTTTAGTGGACCCGTGTTCTCCCTGCAGATCTAAGGATAGGACTCCATGTTAGCAGACACATCAGAACAGATTTACAGAATTTCATACCGATGAGGTTTCAAAGCTTAACAATTCCGGTGGCCTGCTTTATTCCGCTCTTGTTACCTTTTCTATGGGAAAACTACAAAAAGGAGTGACTGCCGGCCTTTATGACGTCAACATACTACATCATACACGCGTTATGACAGTCAACCCACACAACGCTACCAGGTGGGTCCCCTTATGATCATCTCAGTTTTATAAATGAGGCAATAGAGGCTTCAGTTACTTAAATTACTCCTGCTCATCATTTAAGAACCTCTAAGTATATCAGGTAAGTCATGTTTGAATCCATGGCTTAAGCAATTTGCCCTCAAGGATACTAGTTAATTCCTTTGTATAACCCCCAGGATAATTTCAATCTTTGCTCATTACTAAGTACTCATGTCTATAACTATTATCTGTATTCTGTTTTGGAAAGTTACTGGGCCAGGAATATGAAGTTTTTAACGAATGGAGCTTTGGGCTTCTTGCCATAAGCATATCAAGTAATAATGGAAGCCCCCTGAGCCAAGAAGTTAAGTTTCCTCTAGAGAGGATCCACAAGGACAACATAAATGGGAAGGACTTCACCCAAGCCCGTTCTTGTGATCCGAGTTCCCAGGCTGGTCCACGGTCGTATCAACACACCTGTGCTGCCGGTCCACCCCAGGGCTCTGTACTGCTGGAGTATCCGGCCCACGGCCTTCTGATTCTTAGCAACAGCCACAGTTCTTGACAAGCCAAATCGCTGTTTGTAGTATCTCATCAAGGAGCGATGACCCACTCTGGCACCTGTTTTTCAAAAAAAACAATATTGAAATGCCGAGTTAGATAGTTTTTCAAGGTAGAGCTACAGAGCAAGGACTTTCCAAATCAGACTTCTAAGGGTATCTAGCTGGAAAATGGAGAAGCCAGAAGAAAAAGTGCTCTATCTGCTAAAGAAAGATGAAGTAGCATATTAAAAAATGAAGTAAAGACAGAAAATAAAAAAGTAGAGGGATTTTTTAAAAAAAGAGAATGGCAAGTCACTGTCACGTGAAATCTCAGCATCCTGTACTTATATACTTATATATGATATGCCTCTCCAGAAATTCACATGCCAACTTTCACTGATATGGCTAATAGGGCCCTAAGAAAGAGATAAGGGACTTTAACTTGTTTTTTGTTTTTTAATATAAAGCACACAATAATGATGTTTAAGTTTAAAAGCCACGGTCTAGGTCTAGAACAAGAATCAATCCACCTTTCTTTTGCTTAAATTCTCCACGGTGGTGGTTCTCAAACAAAGATGATTTTACCTCCAGGGACATTTGGCAGTGACTAGAGACATTTTTGGTTGTTATAGCTGGAGGGGGACTACTAGCATCTACTGGATAGAGGTCAAGGATATTAGAGGACATCCTACAATGCACAGGGCAGTCCTCCACAGCAAAGATTTACTTGGCCTAAAAGGTCACTACATTGAGAAACCCTGCCCTGTTATTTTCTAAATGATGGAACTCACCTGGTGAGCTACAATTTTAAAGGATGAGTCAGCTGAATTCCCTCTCCAGGTTGGGCTTATCCAGAAGGATCTGGTAAAACTATGCAAGTCAATCACGCTTTCAGAGGTGAATGACTATGGACTATGGAGCCTTTTATAGGAAAAGTGTGCTGACCCTTAGGCTCACAGCAAGTGAAACGGAAGGGGATGGGCTTCAGTGAGGGCTAATTCCAGGCTCCGTCAGCGCAGTGGCTCTCAAAAGGTGATCCTGGGACAGTGGTGTCAGCCTTACCTGAGAGCTTGCTAAATACAACACTAAATACACTTCCCTCACAAGAATATTAATCAGGCGCCTTCCCAGACAGACGTATACATGTAGAAATTCGACAAGAGCATATACACAAGGCATGAAACAGCTATTTCCACTGAAAATGAATAGAGGAAACATGGCTCGGAAGAACCACGTGTACAGCTGCTAGGAAAGTTTTACATTGATCCAGACCGTTCATTTACATGAAAAATTCGGTCCGGTTATTCTAAGTCCCTACCCGTAGGGCAAGCTACCTGGAAAACAGTTTGCTTGCTACACAGATACAGAAAAGTAGTTACTGTCATGACTGTTTTTGTGGTAAGAGAAAGAAATGCAAAGAAACCTTTCAATTCAAAGATGGTTTGGTTTTTGGTTACCAGTATGGATGAACACATGTTTCCTTGAACCTGGCTCTTCTGGTGGCCTCAGAGTTAACAAAGCTCCTAAACCACAAGAAATAAGATGCAGCCAATGAATAAAGACTCAAGCTTAAACGAAGAGCTGCTATGGCAGGAAAACCTATTATTATAATTTTCTACTTATAAGAACAGGTCAGGATGCTCCAGGTCTGCAGTGCTCAAAATCATCACATGACAGTGCCGGTCATTAGTACAAAATCAACCGATGTATTTATAGTGATAAGCAGCATTTGGAAAAATATGTATTATTGAAGAACATCCTTGAAAAGGTTTCATAACTCAATACCAAGGTTTCTGACAGCCAGCGGGGGAACTGAAAACACACAGATTAGAGCTACCCCTGCCCTGTGTCAATGACAGTGAGTACCTGACATTAAGCCCCAAGAATGTGCCAAGAGCAGCTCAACTTGAAGGCCCTATCAAGGAAAACTATTTTTAGAACACAGTGTGACTGCCCAGTAAATAACAGATGGGTTCCGTCTTAGTTATGGTAAAACCACAATCTGTCCATCTACCTTACATCGTAGCAATAACCACTTATAAAACTGTCCAATCCTACAACTGAAGACATTAGACAGTGGAAAAGAAAATATCTCCAATGGTAATTTTCCTAAGATTCATTATGTATTCCCGTGGATCCACCAACAGTTTCATCTGGCTACTCAGCAGCTAACTGGATGTGTCTTTGACACCAACTTACTCCACGGGAGCTGAAGAACACTAAAGCAAACTCAAGGAACAGAGCCAGACCACAGCCTTTGCAGTAAATGCTCACAGTGCCCTCTACCGGATGCTCTTTGTCACTGGCTCTGGGATCATCTCCTTGATCTGAAATAACTAGATTGAAGACATCACCACTACTGCTTTTGAAACCAGTTCAAAGCAGACTCTACCAAGTGTGGTTGATGAAGTATCACCAAGCTCTCCACACTAGAATCCTTCCCGACTTAGCTTCATGCTAACATCTTACACTAACAGTCAAGTAACCGAGCATAACTGAAAAGGTTTCTGAATGCTAAATTTGCTCAAAGACATAAACAGGTGATTGAATATACTGCTGTAATACTGCTACATGTTTACAGTGCTTATTCAGAGATCTCCCATTCCCTTGGCTCATTACAAAACCTCCCAAACCAGTACTAAGACAGGAGGGCAAACCAATGGAATATAAACCATCGTGTCTCACTGTAATGAGGATCAACTGAAGGAGGACTAATTTTTAATATAAGATGATGGAAGTATGGGTGACATGAAAAGCAAGATATCAGTATAGCTGGAAGAAATTTCAGAAGAATACTAGCAGTTTCTGATTCACTAAGAAAGCTAAGTTTTGCTATTATTTAAGCAAATTCCATAATAAGGTCTTAGCAATCAGCCACTAAGGAAGATCCATGAAGGTACAGAGTAACATATATTTAGATATTTTTATTAGTGGCTCTTAATCCTCTCCGGGTCACAAGTGCTTTTAAAAACTATAGCCATGGGGCGCCTGGGTGGCGCAGTCGGTTAAGCGTCCAACTTCAGCCAGGTCACGATCTCACGGTCCGTGAGTTCGAGCCCCGCGTCAGGCTCTGGGCTGATGGCTCAGAGCCTGGAGCCTGTTTCCGATTCTGTGTCTCCCTCTCTCTCTGCCCCTCCCCCGTTCATGCTCTGTCTCTCTCTGTCCCAAAAATAAAAAACGTTGAAAAAAAAATTAAAACAAAAAAAACAAAAAAAAACTATAGCCTTCAGGAACCTGGGTGGCTCAATAGGTTAAGTGTCTGACTTTGATTTCACAGCTTTGAGATCGAGCCCTGCATTGTGCCCCATGTCAGACTCCGCACTACATGTGGAGCCTGCTTGGGATTCTCTCTCCCTCTTCCTCTCCTGTCTGCTCCCGCATGCTTTTGAATGGAAGGAAGGAAGGAAGGAAGGAAGGAAGGAAGGAAGGAGGGAAGGAGGGAAGGAAGGAAATAAAGGAATAAAAAAACTACAGCCTTTACCCTGAAAAACTGTACTTAGCTGTTCAATTTAAAAAGGCATTCATGGCCACACAGGTGACTCTAAGACTCTGCACAGCCTTTACCCAGGAGAGTACACACACTCACAGAAAAAAAATGTGTACGGCCTGGTTAAGAACCTGTGGGGTAAGGTTATCTGGCTGTTGGGTTAGGTCTTTCCTGAGTGTGGCTAAAAGTACAGTATTTCACACTAACACCAAACCAGTTACTGTAATTTACTACTTCCAAGTCTGATATAAAAAAGTTGTCCTGGGGTTTATTATCCAGTACTTTAAAATAATGTGACTCAGTAGGTGGACCAGTAGCACTGAGCAAGGAAACCCTGGCTCTAAAGACCAGGGAAGTTGGACCTTCAAATTAATCTCACGCCACTTCCTTCTTTGAGACACCTGGGCGGCTCAGTCAGTTCAACATCCGACTTGACTTCAGCTCAGGTCACGATCTTGTGGTTCCTGAGTTCAAGCCCCGCGTTGGGCTCTCTGCTGTCAGCAGAGCCTGCTTAGGATCCTCTGTCCCTCTCTCTGTCCCTCCCGTGCCTACGCTCTCACTTTCTCCTTGGACTGCACGATGATGCAGAGACAAAGCAACCCGCTGCACAGTCCTGCAGACCAATGATTCCAAGCCACCGGGGCCCCCCCTTAGCCCACACCGGCTCCCTCTGCCCTGCTTCTCCTACACTATGGCAGGCCCAAGGGAATCAACCTTGCTTTCCTTTTAAAGTCGCCTCCAACCTCTCAGTCACTGAGTCAACAAACATCATCTGGCTCATGTGTGCCGGAGGCCCTGTGGTGAGATGGAAGAAGCAATCTTTTTTTCAAAAGTAATGGGGGAAGGCAGGCAAGCAAGCCAGCACTTACAAAGCAGTGAGAGAAATGTTACAACAGATTGGCAAGTGCCCCAGGAGCAGAGGAGACTCTCCATACTCAGGGCAGGAGCTGAGTTCCAAAGGGCTTATGGAGGGGTGGACCCGAGTCTTAAAGGACAAGTAGCAGTAAGTCAGAGGCATCACCCATGCAAAGACTCAGAGGAGGGAAACTGCAAGTGGGTAGGTAAAGGAATAGATACCTGGAGCGGGGGGGGGGGAGAGGGCAGCAGCTAGAGAACCTAACTTACCTGAAAAACAATGGCTCCCCCTGGAAGAATTCCAGAGGGAAAAAGAAAACAGACTGGTTGTCTTAAGAAGAATGTGCTAAGTGGCTGAACAGAAATCAGATTGCAGATGGCCATTTAGGAAGCGGTAATGGTGACATAGACAAATGTCAAACAGGAAACAAAGAAGAAAAATATGAAAGGGTTGTTTAGGAATTGTACTTCGTAATCGCTCCAGTGTGGGAGACGACCCAAGAGAGTATCCTAAGATGATGCCTATTTTTGGCTTTGGTTAATCTTGGAAAACGCAATCATCCTAGGAAAATGTGTTTTCTAGATTAAAAAATAAAAAGAGAATCCCTAGTTAAGTTTCAAAATTCTAGGTTTAGATGAAAATTTCTCTCGAATAGACTCTGTTTCTTAAATAGGCTATGCTCACTGTTGTGCATATTTTGGTAGGTACCAGGCTACAGTTGATGCAAACTGAAGCCACCATTCATGGTGACGTGCCAGACACTGCTTGACAAGGGATCACCTTATTCAACTCACTCAAAGAGTGTTGTAATCTCACTCTACAGTCAAGGAAGTGGATGCTAATGAAATAAGGAGCGAAAAAAGATGGTCATAGTCTTAGAAATGAAGTTAGGAAGCTCATTTCTGATGTAATGTACTGGCATTTTCACCAGAGGAAGACTAGAAGAGGTTCTCTGTGATATAACTAGGCTGGTTTTGCTACTGTTTATTGCACAGGCCACGACATTGTGCATTCCACACCTTTCTTATCACTGTAAGGAGACCTATATCTTCAAGACAGGCTCCGCATGCCCTTTTCTTCTACTGTCATACTCTAAAGCTGTCCTTAGCCTTAAAAGGTTATTATTCTGAATTAAAGAGGGCTGTCTGTACCTAAGCAGTGATACTCCTTGTGAAAAGCAGTAACATAAGATGGCTTCTTCCCCCCAGTCGTGTCCATGAGCAGGATAGCTGCTCCTACGCAGCATCACTGCAAATCTCCCAAGGCAGGGTGGGGGGAGTGGAGAAGGCTTCCCTGACTGGTCTATGGTCTTGGGTCAGTTACTCCACCTATCTAAGCTTCGGCTGGCTCACAGGTCGAATAAGGATAACAGAATCCAACTCACTGGCTCCTAAAGATAAAATAATGTATCCACCTACCATGCTAAGTGCTCAGTAAATACCACGTATTATTAGGATCTTGTCAGCTCTTCTGTTCCATTCCCTTTCCTTCCCACGGTCTTCTGTAGCTTCTCCTGTTCTTATCAGCTAATCATAACATTGTAAACAACAGCAGATGCTTCTCATATTCGTGGCTTTTTCTCCCCCCACCTTTTCATACCTGGGATAAATCCCCACCTGGGATAAATCCCCACCATATCAGTCAAATCCTGTTCCCTAAAGTAGAAGGCAGAACTCAAACTCCGAGCCTCCCTGCCACAATTAGAAAATAAACAGGCAACTGGGCCAGGCGCTGTCAGCCCGATACACCCGTGCCAGACTACCTGGAAGTCTGAGCAACGTGAGGAAACAGGAATCAGTTCAAAGAATAAGAGTACGGCCAACATTAACAAGAGAAACCTAAATGAGGCAATAATAACAAGAAAGAACCAAAGAGAAAACGTCTCTGTATCTGAAAGGAGATGACTGATGAAAGCATTCAAAATCATAACAGAAGTGAGCAAAAACACTGATCTAATTTAAACAAAACAGCCAACACAGAGCTAAGTGGAGACCTTCATTACTATGTACCTGAGAACATAAAACTGTAACGACTTCCTCCAGTACGGAAGAGAACTGATGGGAACATGCCTCTCTAATCATCTCACCCGCGTTATGCCATCTTCGCCAAACATACTTACCAGAAGGCAGAATCAGCTCCATGGTTTCATCATCATATTCTAATGTCTTTTCGGAGGGTAAGTCCTCAGTCCCATCAGGCTGCCCCCCTTCCGTGTAATCTGGGTAGCTACTCCTGTAACAGCGGCATTAATAATGGCATTAATAAAAAGACTAATACCTCAAATTTGACTAAAAGACAAATCATGTTTGCAAACCGGCAAACCCACTGGCTACCTAAGCGCAGGGAACCAACCGCTGCAGGCACGGCAAGCTGAAACGTTTAGGAGGAAAGCCAACTTGGTCGCATCCTCTGTAAGACAGAGTGTGCAAGTGACCCATAAACTCAATATGGATCACAGACCTAAACGTAAAACACAAAACTATAAGAATGACTACAATATAACATGGGAGACAATCTAGATAGGGTTCGGTGAGGACTTTTTATGTGTACCACGAAAGGCACGATCCACGAAAAGAATAATTGGTAAAATGGACTTCACTAAAACGAAAAACTTCTCTGGGAAAGACAGTGTCAAGAGAATTACAATACAAGCCACAGACTGGGAGAAAATGTTGGCAGAAGACACATCTGATAAAGGATCATTATTCAAAACATGTAAAGAACTCTTAGAACTGAGTGATAAGAATATAAACCAGACTTGAAAATGGGGCAGGGACCTCACCAGGCACCTCACTAAGATATACAGGCTGCAAATAAGCATGTAAAAAGGTGCTCCACATCATGTCATGAGGGAAATGCAAAATAAAAAGAGATAACACTACACACGCTTATTAAAACAGCCAAAATCCAGAACACTGACAACATCAAATGCCGGCAAGAATGTGAAGCAATGGGTATCCTCACTCATCGCTGGCGGGAACACAAAATGGTGCAGCCGTTTTCCGAGACAGCTTGGGGGTTTCTTGCAAAGCCAAACATACTTTTCCCGCAGGATCCACAATCGTGCTATTTCGTATTTATCCAAAGGAGCTGAAAACATGTCAACAACACAAAACCTGCACACTGATGGTTATAGAAGCTTTATTCATAATTGCCCCAACGTGGGAGCAACAAAAGCACCCTTCAGTAGCTGGGTGGATAAATACACTTGTGGTACATCCAGAAAACAGAACCGTATTCAGTACTAAACAGAAATGAACTATCAAGCCACGAAAAGAAACGGAGAAAACTTAAATGCACGTTACTAAGTGAAAGAAGCCAGTCTGAAGAGACAAGGAAGGAAGAACAGGCGGAATCCACAGGATTTTCAGGGCAGTGAAACTACTCTGTATGATACAATAACGGTAGACACGGGTCATTATACATTTGTCCAAACAGAAGATGTACGACACCAAGAGTGAACCCTAGCGTAAACTACGGACTTGGCGATGATGAGATACGAATGTAAGGTCATCACTCAGGAATGTACCACTAGTGTGGGATGTCCACAATGAGGGAGGCTATGTATGTGTCGGGGGGCAAGGGTTATATGGGAAATCTCTGTACCTTCTGCTCAAATTCGCTGTAAATATAAAATTTTCTTTATAAAAAAAAAAAAACACACAAATGACTGAGCAAATGGCCTCCAACTGAATTCTTTCACCTATTTGTTTCTCCGTAGGAGGGAGGAGAAGGTAGTGCCAGAGATGCTGCTCTCCCGAATTTAGCCATTCTAAGACAACTTCTAGGAGAGTGCCGTCTGAAAAGATTCTGTGACCACAGAAACTTTCTGTGCCTGTGTGTCCAATAAAGTAGCTACTGGTCACATGTGCTTTTAGGCACTGAGTTTTGAAATGTAGGTAGTACAACTAAACAACTGAATTTTTACATTTTTAACTTGATTTTTAATTAACTTAAATAGTCCTATGAATGCACCTAGTAATTACCATTATTGGACAGTGCAATTCCAGAAGATTCTTTATGTTCGTAGACATGTTCTCAAATACACATAGAAAATAAATTGGAGAATTACACATTAAAATGTTAGTAATAAGACAGATCACCCAATCCCAATAAAGAACCAGACAAAAGACTTGAACAGGCACTTCACAAGAGACATCCAAGTGACCAATTAATACAAAAAAGTTTTCAACTACATTAGGTAACATCAGAGAAACGAAAATTAAAACCACAGTGGGATACCACTACATAGCCACCGACACGGCTGAATGAAAAACTTCTCCTCGATGACAAGAGTGAGAAATCAGGAGGAAAATGCAAAAGGGTAATTTAAAAGGCTAGGACTTTTCTGAACACATGTATCTGGAGACGGTGGATATTTGGCACGGTAATTACACACATCTGCTTGTTTAGCACACCTGTGCTAGGTCCTAAGTATCATGACACTACAGCTGTTCAAAAGTGCTTGCCACAGGTTCCTGGCATCATGCGTGAATTATCCGACTTTCTAGTTAAGGGGTGAGCCACCTATGGGATAATCTCACCATCGAAAGCCTGGGACTGGCCTAGTTCAGCAACCAACTCAATTCCCTTAGGAGACAGCCTGTGATTCAAGGACTCTCAGGGAAACCAAAACATGAAATCTCACTTCGGTCCCTCTGTTCACAAGGGGGCCGGCAAAAGTGACCTGCTGATCATTTAAACCACCGATAAAGAAAAAGAAATTCTCAAGTCAGACAAACTTCAGTTTGGACTTGAGATCTTCTCTTTATCAGATCTCTTTTATTAGATGTGTGGGCTCAACTCTTAGTTTCTTATCGACGAAATGACACGGAACAGTCCCCCACACGGAAGTGTTAAAAGAGCCGTAATGCATATACGGCACATGCATCAGGCACAGGCACACCGCTATCAATTAGGTTCAAGTGTGATGACCCCACCTGGCTTCACATTGCACACGACAGACTTACCTAAAATCATAGAAGTCTGCAAATTCCAAAGCAGCATCACCGTCCGTGAAGAGCTTACAGTGGCTTTTGTCATTCATGTGTGCCTGTACAGCTTCCGTGGAGTAGAAGGATTTCCCTTTCTCATTGCACCACAAGCAAATCTTCCCAACGCCAACTTTCTCTCCTGGAAAAATAAGTGGAGGACAAAACACAAGGGCAGCTTTCTGCGGCCAGGTCAAAGCTCACAATGTACCTCTGCGATTCAAAAAACACGCATCAAATTTTTGATCTTTACAAAATAAGCAGATAACTAAATCAAACATCGATGAGAAACAAAAAACGAAATGTTCTCCTAAAACCTGACCCCCAATAACGTGGCATTTGCTCATTAAAAGGAAAACTACTGTACTTACCTAAGTATTTAATCAGTCCCTTAAGATCAGAAAGATATTCTATGTCGGGAATAAAGAAGCTGTGGACTTTGGTCATATGAGCCACATTCTTCATGAGGGAGCTTGAATGATGGGGGCAAAATAAGCAGTCCGTTATGGGGATAGCACCACTGAGGGGGCCTCCCCCAGCCTCCCCCTCCTCCGCATCCGGCTCCTCCGCCTCCTCCATTGGTTCAGCATCCTCACATTCCGACTCCTCATCAGAATCGATATCTTCCCAATCTTCAAGGCAGAGAGTTGAAAAACAAAAAGTTAGTTTAACAAGGTGGTTGGTAACTGCCGGCGAAGAAACCACAAAGACTCCCAAGCATGAGGCAGAGCAGCCTTCCGTTCGGGCCTGGAGAATGCCACTTGCAGGACAAACCCTCTTTCACGATCTCGGCGTTAGCTAAAGTTACACGGACAAATCTGTGGCGCTAAAACGTTCCCTACGCTTTCTTTTCCAGCATGCAGGAATCTCCTTGTACTTCCTTCCTAGGCCTCTACGTACACAATCAGTAGTAACAGGACGTGCCACGAGGGCAGGAAGGAATAAACATCTCGTAAAACGGAGGAGGCTCCAGCTCCACATTTCAGGTTAACCCCTGCATTTTGAACCCCTCACTTTGCTGTCTTAACTGAATTAAGTGCGAAGCCATCATAACTAGAAACCGAGCAGAATCACACACCCTGCCGCAGTTGGTGTGCGCGGTAACACGCCCCCCCCCCCCACCCCATGCGTGTGTTCGATGCCTTCTCCTTCAAAACGGAAGTCATCAATTCATTCTACTATTTATTAAATAACTATTTATTAAATAACGCCCCCGATAAGCTTCCAGGCCCTGAATCTACCACAGTTAACCAAACAGACAAAATTCCCTGCGGGCCTGATGCTCCGACGAGTCACTTGGGAAAGGATCTCAACCACCCTCACTCGTCAGTTTCACCTCCTCCCCGCCCCCCGCAACAGAGCCACTACCTTCTTCGTCGGGGTCCTCCTCCTCCTCACTCTCCTCCTCCTCCTGCTGCTTTGCCAACTTCTTGGCCTGCTGTTCAAACCACTGGAGCCGGGGAGGTTTCTCGGCCGGGTCCCGGTCGTGAGGCGCACGTCCTCCATCAGCCACCGCCACGGGGCTCCTGGGCTCCTCCTCCGGCGCTGCGGGGGCCTTCTTGGGAGACATGGACGGCTGAGCCTTGATGGCCTGCTGGATGGCCGCGTTCATGGCATCCTTGTCCACGCTGTCCACGCCCAGGCCTTTCTCCAGGTTCTTTTCGTTCATCATCTCCACTTTCCGGTTCACGGCCCGCACGGCCTTCTTCTCCAGCTCCACGTGCCGCCGGGACTTGAGGTGGTTCTCGTAGGCGTTGAAAGAGGCAAACTTCTTACTGCAGACGGTGCAGTAGGTGGCCGTGCCCTTGCTCTCCTGCTCCGCCACGGCCCGCTGCGCCCGCACCCGCTCCTGGAAACCCTCGGCGGTGACCGGGGCCATGTCGGCCACTTTGCGCTTCAGGTTGTAGCGGTGCCAGTCCGTCTTGTAGTGGGCCCGTTGCACCTCCGCGTCGTCGAACGCCACCCGGCAGGTAATGCAGGTGTACGTCGCCATCTCCAGGGCCGAGATTAGAGGCGACCAAGGCAGAAGTCTAGCGACGACAGCTTGAACGCCACCAGACGCTCAAACCTCTACTCGCCTCAGAGCTCACAAGAAAGCAGAGCGCCCGCTGGCTTCCAGCCTCGATCTGTGAGGAGTTCCGGCACACTAGGGAAGTTATGCTCCGCTGGGCAGGAAGTCCCGCCTTTCGATCTGTAGCTACGCCCCCGCCGCGGGTCCCGGAAGACGAGGGAAGGCCTGTGACAAACCAGGCCCCGCCCAGTCGGCCTGAAGCGGGTACTGATTGCGTTATTCTGAAGTGGGTGTTGATCAGAGCGGCAGGAGCTGGATGTTGATTGGGCCAGCCAGAGGGGGGTGTTGACTGGGCCAGCCTGAGGTGGATGTTGATTGGGCCAACCTGAGAAGGGTGGTGAGTAGGCCAGCCTGAAGTGGGTGTTGATTGGACCAGTCAGAGGAGGGTGTTGGGTCCACGGAGGTGAGTGTTGATCAAAAGGCGCTGCGCACCCCTGGTGACTTTCCCTGGTGGTTGTGCGGTGTGAAGTGACGCGACGAAGGCGACGGCCGCGCGACAGCGGGAGGCACGCGGGGGGGGGGGGGGTGGGGGGGGGCGGTCCGGTAGCCACGCGAAGGGCGGGGCCTCTCTGAAAACCGCGCGCTGCGCTCTGGCAGCTCAGAAAGCCTCCGGGAGGGGCGGACCGCCCGAGCGCTCACCGGACCAGCCGGAGTCCCGGGAAACCGGAGACTGGAGCCGGAGGCTGCGGGAATTCGCAGGAAAACCAGAGGCCGGGCCAGAGCCTCGGCTTTTGCGAGGCGGCCCCTTCCAGCCGAGGGCGCAGGCGAAACGCTTGAATGCAAAGTTTGCCAGCTGGGAGCGCAGCCAAGCCGCAGGCCTTGGAAATGTAATCGGAGCCACCCGCAGAGGTTATCGTCAGTCCAATAGCAACCACGTTTTTAAAATGCAAAAAGAAAGGGTTGTAAGATCTAACGCAGCATATACACAATTTTGTCATTTGGACTTGTACTCAACCCAAAGGATTTAATGAGAAATTTTACATTTCGTCTGTTGGTACTAGATCTTGGGACTTTGGTGTGTCTTATTACACAACAGCACATCGCAGGGGCCAGCCTTGTCTGATGTGCTCAATTAACTGTGGCCTCGTGTGCAACAACGCGGGTCTAGGAAACGTGAATGTTGAAGGCTTCGGGCTCATTGTTGAAGATGGCTCATTGACATGCTGATAGCAAGAGGCTTTGGTTCCTCACCTAGTGGCCTTTTCCAGTTGATCGTCCTCATAACATGGCAGTTGGCTTCTCCAGAAGGAGCAAAGTGGAAGCCACTGTGTCTTTTATGACCTAGCCTTGGAAGTCACACACCGTCGTTTCCACAGTGTGTTACTACTTATGAAGGCCAGCCCTATGTAATGTGGGAGGAGACTACATAGGGGCATGAAGGGGGTGACTGAGGACCATTATGGGAGACTGGCTACCACTAGCCTTTGTTGTTTGTCACCGATTTCCCAGTTTTAACACTTGAAGTCCTGTGTCCCAGTAAACCCAACCATCCTGGGTAAACCAGACTCCTGTCATTGCTCTGTACCCAGTGTTGGGACAGTGCTGGCACGTAGATGGCTCGGTATTTGTTAAATGAATTTTTTACTGCAGTGTTGTCTGGTGGTGATTTTTATTCCAGAAAACTTGCTTTTCAGCTTATCAAAATCTTTTAAAATAGCCTCTGGACAAGATACCCACTTGAAGAAATGTACCTAGTACTAATCATCAATGGGGATAAGCAAAAACACTGTATTTCCAAGCTTCTCTAAAAAATAAAGCAAAAGATGGCTACATAAAGAACTTGTGGTTTTACTGTTTCTTATTCTTCTGTGGTTCTCTGGCATCTGTTCATTCTTCATGTGTTATTTCTTCCCTGCCTCCTTCAATCCATTTTCATGGCCAGAACCCATTTCAGCATCTTTGAACAGGATAGTCAAGGATGCAGATGAAAAGCCAGATGAAGAGCTACATAGGGTGAGGTCCAGAAGGGTCCCAAACATAGGAGCTTCTTTTTTTTTTTTTTTTTAACGTTTATTTATTTTTGAGACAGAGAGAGACAGAGCATGAACAGGGGAGGGGCAGAGAGAGAGGGAGACACAGAATCTGAAACAGGCTCCAGGCTCTGAGCTGTCAGCACAGAGCCCGACGCAGGGCTCGAACTCACAGACAGTGAGATCATGACCTGAGCTGAAGTCAGACGCTTAACCGACCAAGCCACCCAGGCGCCCCAGGAGCTTCTATCTCCATAGAGTTTGGGATGCACCACCCATCTGGCACATGGATTTGTTCTGGTTCAACAACCTAAGAGCTCTCTTGAGCCCCATCCTTTTGGGGTTTTATAAAGCTTTCATTACATAGGCATGATTGATTAAATCTTAAGTGATTTAACTCAATATCCCACTCCTTTCTCCACTCCAGAGGTGTGAGGGGGTGGGCCTGAAAATTTCCACCCTCTCATCACGTGGTTGGCTTCCCAGGCAACCCGCTCTCATCCTTAGGTTACCTTTGGGCTTTCCAAAAATCACCTCATTAACATAACCAAAAACTGTTATCCTGTTAACACTTGGGTTTTTGTGAGCTCTATGCCCCAAATGGACAAAGACCAAATGTATATTTATTAAAAATCACACTCTATCCTTTAAAATATTCTACTAGTTCTAAATTAAGACATCCCTACTCTCCAGGAGTTTCTTATAATTTGATAGGGATGGTAAGAAATACACAATGAGCACATTAAAGACTGGATCACATACAACAAAATATAAAGAGGCAATGGGTATTTAGAGAACTCTCATCCAATTAGAAAAGTTTCTGTTAAGGAGCTGACATTTCAGATGGGTCTTGAAGGAAAGGAAAGATTGAGGACTTCATCTGCAAATGGAGAAGGGAGGCGGAGGGTAGAAGAAATACTGTGGAGAGAGGAAAATAAGAGACATATTTAGGAAGAATATGTCTAGTTTGGGTGAAGCATAGGATCCAGGTAATTAAGAGAAAATAAGACTAGAGAGGATTAAGGTATTAGGTAAAGCGGCGAATTCTATCTTCATCCGGTAAACAGTAGTGTTTCAGTTTATATGGGCATTGGGAATAGAAGTGGGCCTTGAGATCCAGCAGCAGTATCTGGAATTGTTGGAAAAAAATACTAGAAAGGAGCAGGTCTATAGCCAATGGCTCCTTGGTAAATGCAAGATGACTGACCAAGAGACCTTGCATTAAACTTCAGTACATTCAGAGAATTATGTTAATGTGTCTGATCTCTGCTGACAATGCTATAAAAAATGTTTCTTACCAAATTAATCATTTTGCTGAAGAATTTAAACTGAGACTGCCCACGTGAAAGATTTAGATTTGAAAAATATTAACAATTAGAATTCTTTCTGGGTACTGTGACATAGCTCTTAAGATACGAGCTTCACTTAATTGCCGAACTACTGAAGTTATGTTATACAGTGTAAAGGGACAGTGTCCATGAAGATGTGCTTCTTTTTCAATGCTGGAAAATGTTGGGATGTTGATTTTTGATAATTACAAAATTTAAAGTAAGAGGTAATAGGTTCATCTTCAAGTCAATTGAGATACTGGTGTTGATAGGCAGTATTATCTTGTGACAGGCTTACTACTTTTCATATACCCATATTGCAATAGCTACTTAGTTTTTAAAAGGAAAACTAAAGGGGATTGGGCTGTTTGCGATTAGTTTTTGGGTGGTAACAAAGAATATAAAAACATTTATTAAATGGTTTACAATTTCTATGAATTTTGCATTTATAAAAATGTTAAGTAAAAAATTATGATTTTCAGTAAACAATTTTACAACATTTTACTACCTCTTGTTTTTGGGTATCTAGATATGCTGTTCTTAGATTAACAAAGAATTGAGATATTCTAAAGAATTGAGAAAACTTGGGTTATCAGAGCATTTAAAATAGTATAGATCAGCTGGTTTCTGGATTCTTTGGAAAGAGAAAAAAATAATCTCAATAAAATAAAAGCAGTCTTTAGTATTTAGTAAAGTTCTGCTAAGCTATTTAAAATTATGATCTTTCTTAATGTATTAAAAAACAAAAAATATTAGATAATGTGACATATTGGAAAGAGAATAGGCTTTGCGGTCAAACTGGCTTTCCCCCTTACTAGCTATGTGACTGGATAATTTATCTAACCTTGTCCTTCTGAAAAATGCTCTTCCTACTACTTAAGTGTAGAGTCATGAGGATTACACATGATTCTAACTATAACTGAGTGTTTTCTATGTATTAGGCCAAAGTTTGGCAAACCATTCCTATAAAGGGCAAGATAGTAAATATTTTAGGCTTTGTAGGCCTAAAACTATTATCTGCCACAACTGTACAACTTTTCTCTTTAGCATAAAAATAGCCATAGACAGTACATAAGTGAACGTTGCTGTGTTCTAACAAAACTGTATTTACGGACACTAAATTTTGAATTTTGCATTTTTACACATCATGAATTATTCTTCGGATTTCAAATTTTTTTTAAAAAAAAGCATTCTTAGTTGCTATTCCATAGAAAAACAGTGGCAGGTCAGATTTGGCTGATAGACCATAGTTTGCCAAACCCCGTCTTAGACAATTATATACTATGAGGCCCTGGTGCTAATTTCATAGATGAAAGAAACAGGTGCAAATGTTATGTGACTTAGTTGGAGTCTCCCAGGGTAAGATCCATTAAAAATGACTAGTGTAGAACCTCACACATGGTCCAGAGTCAACTGAAAAAATAGACATTTTTGCAACACTTTTCATCTTTTTATTCCATAGCATTTATTGGATTACGAGGCCAACATAGTGCCAGTCCCACTGAAATAACTTTAGAGTTTTCTTATAAGCAGATACTTATTGATTGACTTTGTTTTAATGTTTGAAAAGATGGCGTAGTTGAAACACAGGCAGGAAAAAACTTCACTGTCTTGGTTTTATATAGCCTTTTTCTCCCCTGAAAATGCTTCAGACGTTTTTCCATTTATTCTAAAAACATCCCTGTATGACAGAATAGTTCGCTTCCTAATTTTATTAATGACCTCTCATCCCACCTTAAATGCTGCAATGGAAATGGAGGAATAATACACAAAAATATAGTTCTGAGACCTTCTAGCTTCATCATGACACAAATGACCTATGAAAACAGTAAGTGTTTTCAGAATAATTTCCTATCTTGTAACGAATATAGCTGGAGTGATGTAAAGAACTGCATCAGCCAAAATTATAAACAGAAAAGGAAAACGTTTAAGTCACTTTTTTTTCTTGACTGTAGATTTGCTTCCTGCCTAAAATCGCTAGTACACTGGCATTTGCCATTTTTTTTAAAAGGAAAAAAGTTGCACTTACTTCAAATATATGAGTGATATGCCTAAATATGTTGAGGATGTTTGCTAATTGCAAAGTCTTATAAATGTTTCTTTTCCTAATATTCTGCCACACTAGAAGGGGGACAGTTTTTAAAAATCACATTTGGAGATTTTTAGGGTAAGAAAAAGCAACGATGATCAAGAATGCGAATATAAACACTGTTTTAGGCCTGGATTGACCTTCCAAAGCAAGCTTGAACTTCTGAGCCCTGCTTTATCGTTTTAGGTCAAAATGCATGATCGGTGTGTGTTATTCCCATTGTCTGGTTTTGCTCATCATTTTCTATAGGGAGAGAGCAAAGCATTTTTCTACAATTCCTTTACAATAATAATTTTAAAAAATCCACGTTTCACCTTTTAATGAATGCAGAAATCCTCATGATAAGGGATAAATAGTTCCCAGGGTACTGGATCAGTCACCAGGGTTTATTGTTACTATATCTTGAAATCAGAAATATATCCCCCAACACACACACACACACACACACACACACACACACACACCTTCAGCATCCCTGTTTGTCTGAATTAAGAGTACCATTATCAAAGAGTATCAATTGTGTGAATCTGTAATCACTTATGTTCTTGAATAAATAATATTGAAGTACACGTATGGTTATAATGCTACTCTCCATAGAGAGCTAGTATGTCTTCTCGAAAGTGTTACACATTTTTCTACCCTACCAACCTTGCCATCCCCAAATCCCTTTTAATTTCTAGTTTATAATATATGATCCTATCTTTATGGCTTATACCACCAACTCTTGAGTTTATCTTCTTGCAAGCTTGTCCAGTGACTTTTAACATGTTTTAATTACTTGGATCAATCTTCTTGTGTTCCCCTCAGTGAAGAAATTGAAATGACCTGTACACTTTTTGACTTAATGGCCACAGATGCTTTTTAAATGCAGAAACATGCACATTAAAAATTTAAAAAAGAAGAATCCTGGTGACAACTATTTTATAAATATGTGACTGTATTTTTCTTTGTGTCCAGAAACTTGTATTGAATAGAATTCAGGTCTATTCCTCCCTAACCCACACAGTTCATTGATCTAACACCAGGTTTTCATTTGTACCAAAATGGGCAAGATAATGAAGGCACAGGCTCACTTTGTATCAATAAAGGACATCAAACACAGTCATGAGGCACTGATGACATATAAGCATAGTCAATCACAAAAAGCAAGTGTTCAAAGTCCTCAGTAACTTTTCTCCCTTTAACATTTGGCAAAATTCAGTCTAGATATTTTAATACCTCAGAAAGAAAAAATAAATATGAGATGCTACATTAAAACATAAGATTACCTACAGTCTTTAGAAATATAAGGAAAGGGTAAAACAAAGGGAAGAGACCACAGATTTCCTATATTCTTGGATTATCCTTCCTTTCTGAGGGTCTCAGATGTCTGCATGCGTCTGTAGAAATGCCAGCTGTACCTGAAGACTGAAGGGATTGTTGGTAGTTGGCTGACATGGTCCCTCGACACTATTAAAAGTTTGTATCACAAAAACAAAATTAGCTTGATTTCTGCTAAGTGTTTTGTTAAAAACCTAAGTCAAATTTGGTTATTTAAAGGTGATCTAAAAAAGTTTAAAATAAAGGAAGAATATATTCTAGCTTCCCAATGAGAAACAGGTTACATATTTAGACTTCAATAGCAAATAAATACACCTTAAATCCAAGCAAATTTCTCTCCTTTAGGAGACTCTAAGACAGACTACGAAAACAGGTCTTGTCTCTCTACCGCTGATGACAACGCCACTCATAGAATGTATCAGGAACTAATTTCACAATTTTAAGAGACTTTTTCTATGACATAATATGAAAGATGAGGGTTTAACTTAGGTCTGAGCAGGCAGAACATACCTGCACTTCATAACATCTCTATTACAAATATATGACAGTTGAACAACAAAACACAGCCCAACCTCTGTTTACATCAAAACCACTGTCTATGTGATATATAATTACTTGCTTTCGATGGGTTAATACCACCCATTTGCAAGACCAGAGCTGGTAGTCCATGGAGCATGCCATTTATAGGTAAGCCTAAGTCTATAACTGCAGAAATAACATGGAAATGTATCAGCCTATCCAAAGTAGTTCAATATATTTTTAAAATTTTTTCCTAAGAAATTAATTTTGCTAATATTTCCCAAGTCCTCCACCTGAAGATACCTTGATAATTTTTGGTTTTTCACATCAGAATCTACCAAAATTTTTTTAACTGTTTCCAAGTATCGGTAACAAAGGAGCTGATACCGCATGTATTCATCAACGAATTGTTAATATTTCAGTGAGTTACAATAAAGTTTTTGCATGCCTGAAAAATTAATTGTAAAGGAAAAATAAGGAATACTTGTAGGAGGATCTCAATAAGTTGGTGTTTTGCTTTAAAAACAACCTCTAATATTCATCTCTGATAACACAGCATGTATATATACGTATACAAAGTTCATTTCCATGCTTATTACATAAAAATAACTATAGGAAATATCAGTCTATCAGTATCAGCTGATATAGATCCAATTAATTCACTGCAGAAGGGAAAATAAGAAAAACAATCTGAAGTAATCAGTAAAGCCCACAGTTCAAAAAATTTTTTTTCCTTTTCTTTTTTATCTCTCTCTTTTTTTTGCATTGTTTATAATTTTTTGGTAGTTTTATCTGTGCTGTGTTGAACAAGTTGATTCCCAGACTAATGGCCTCCTCCGAGTAGATTTGAAAGGAAGCCCGAAGCCTTCTTACTTTGCTGTGCTTCTGCTTCTTGGTCTTGTGCAAGTCCCAATTCACTCTCAATTTGATCAAGCTCTGACTGGTCAAGTAGTTCAAAGTCATCACCTTCTTCAGTGTCTGTGTCGTCTCCTGGGCTGGGGGCAGCCTGAGAGAGTGCTTGCTTCGCGGCGCCCTCTAACTGCTCTTTGATGGCAGCTGTCACTGCAGCTGTGATGGCGTCCCCGGCCAGGTTGCGCATCAAGTGAAAGGTTTGGTCACTGCTCAGCGGAAGGGTGAGGCCAGCAGCGGACTGCCTCTCTTTGCTTGCTCTGGGACCGCTGTCCAGCTGCTCCTTTTTTCTCCTGAGCTCAGTGGGCAAGCCAAGGCTGAATTCATCTTCATCGTTTGTTCCCATGCCATTTTCTACAGATGGAAAATCGGAAAGGTCTCGAGAGAAAACTTCTTCGCTAGGCCGGTCGAGATCTGTGGAATGTGTAACAGAAGTTCATGCTTAAGCACCGTGATGAATCTGAAATGAAAGAACTGTCTAAAAGATAATCTGCTGTCCATCCCGCACTCTAGGCAAACCTGACCATCTCTCTACAAGTGCACAAATTCCACATGTCCCCCCTACATCCTTAGTTTTCCTCTTAAGTACAAAACAGTGTATGTAATGACTTGATGTTAGTTTTTATTTAAATTCCAACGAAGTAACATACAGTGTATTAGTTTCAGGTGTGCAATATAGCGATTCAACACTTACATATAACACCCAGTGCTCATCACAAGTGCCCTCCTTAATCCCCATCACCTATTTAACCCATGCCCCTACCCACCTTCCTCTGGTAACCATAAGTTTGTTCTCTATTTTTTCATTTGAGAGAAAGAAAGAGAGAGAGAGAGGGAGAGGGAGAGGGAGAGGGAGAGGGAGAGGGAGAGGGAGAGGGAGAGGGAGAGGGAGAGAGAGGGAGAGAAGAGAGGGAGGGAGGGGGAGAGGGAGAGAGGGAGGGAGGGAGGGAGGGGGGGGGAGAGAGAGAGAGAGAGAGAGAGAGAGAGAGAGAGAGAGAACGAGAACCCAAGCAGGCTCCTTGCTCAACCTGGAGTTGGATGCAGGGCTTGATCCCATGACCCTAGCTAGGATCATGACCCTAGCCAAAATCAAGAGTTGGATGCTCAACCAACTGAACCACCCAGGCGCCCCTGTTCTGTATTTTCAGAGTCTGTTTTTTGGCTCCCTCTTCTTTCCTCCCTTTGCTCATTTGTTTCTTAAATTCCACATATGTGTGAAATCATATGGTATTTGTCTTTCTCTGACTTATTTTGCTTAGCACAATACTCTCCAGCTCCGTGCACGTTGTTGCAAATGGCAAGATTTCATTCTTTCTAATGGCTGGGTAATATTCCATTGTATACATGTACTGAAGTTTTAAATGTTCATCATAAACAAAAATTTCATCCTGCCCCAGGGAGGGTATTAGCTTTAAGCTAATGTGGATATGTATGCTGTATGATCACAAAGTAAAAACAATATATTTCAACTGGAGGTTTTCATGGATTCTGGTACAGCAGATGGTGAGTATTATCCTGGCCCAGCATTTTCATCCGTGAAGATCTATCTCAGCATCTGTAACCGATGTTTGTTTAAAGCAATGAATCAAAAGAAAGTATCGCTCCTTCTATTCCATGTTCAACCTAAGAGCTTACGGAAACATTTCGCTTTCCATAAATATAGCTGAAAGTGACCATATCCTGTCTACCAAACTCGTGTCCTGAATATATATCAGATCACTTAAGATCTGGGACATTTGAAAGCAATGTCAGGTTAGTAGGCAGACAGCGATTTTATTGTTTTTCACTTTCCATAGAAAATCTTTCAGTGTAACAGTTAACTCTTTACAATAGTAACTTGAAGTCTTCAATGTAATTAAAGCCTTCTTTGTGGGGGGCATGACTGCTGCCCCTTTTGTTGTGTAAGTCTGAGACAGAATGCTTAAGAACAACGGGTTTGTTATCCTCATCTTGATATGTAGGGCTTGTACAGCGTGAGTGTTCCTTTTCTTTTTTTTTTTTTTTCAGTAGACCCTAAACCCAAAGTGGGCCTTAAACTCATGACCACGAGTTGCATGCTCTACCAACTAAGCCAGCCAGGCACCCCGTGAGTGTTCTGATACACTTGAAAGTTGAGGAAATTGAGGTCCACAGAAATCATGTCACCTGTTCAAGGTCACACAGTTAGTTAATGACCAAGGCAAGACTACGCTTGGGTGTCCCAATCTCCAAGCCTGTCTTTTCTCAAACACTGTATGGCCTCCCTCCTCCTCTAGAAAAAGAAAGTACGTTCTTGCCTGTAAAAACACATATAGAACAATTCATAATCTTCCAGTGTAATCTCATATATTCAATATATGGTTAAAATGACCTGAAATAATCCAAGGAGACTAGCAAAAATTAACTTACTGTACAAGACTGTCTCTCTGTTTTAAACTTATTTATCCTAATTAAAAAAAAAAAAAAAAAGAACTAACTTTGAAGAAAACCATGAGAAACCACGGAGTCAGCTTCGGATTTGGGGAACTTGTCCTCCATACTTTAATCCTCTTTGATGGGGACCAGCCCTGAATACACAGGATGAAAGTGTCTCTTCCCCTCCTTCCACTGTCGCCATACACAATGCCACCAGACACTTCACAAGTTCATTGTTTTCACTGTCGGTTGTTTATTTGTTTTGAAAATAAAGGCAGATTTGGATACTGACTGGCTTGGATTTTTTTCTCTATACTTTTAAAAAAGGAATAGCTTTTGAGGTACGATTCACAGATCATAAAGTGTACACATTTCAAGCGTACAATTCAGTGGTTTTTAATATATTCACAAAGTGGGGCAACCATCCCCACTATCTAATGCCAGAACATTTACTTCGTGATGAAAAACCCACACTAATTACCAGTCACCTTTCCTCCTTCCCCCAGCCCCGGCAGCCACTAATCTACTTTCTGTCCACATGGATTTGTCCATCCTGGACATTTCCTATAGATGGACTGACACAATACGTGGACTTGTGCATCTGGCTTCTTTCACTTAGCATAATGTTTGCAAAGCCCATCCATCTTGTGGCATGTGTCACTGCTTTGTTTTCATAGCCAAGTGACACTCCATCGTGTAGATATGCCGGATTTTGTTTATCCACTCAGCAGTTGACAGAGGTAAATATTTTTGCATGTGCTAATAATAATAAGGGCACGCAGAAATGTGAGCATACCATCAGAAGTGTCTGTCTGTGGAGTGTATCCTTCTGAAAGGTTGAAGGTCCCATTGTCAGTCCAGGAGACCTCAGATACGTCCGTGTCAGACACAGACAACTCTTTAGCAGCAACCGTGAGGCTAATCTGTGTTAAGATAAATAGCAGTGGCACATTTTAAACTTCGGACAGAAATCTTTTTCAAAACTCCATATGAACACCAAAAAATGTCAGAATAATAAAAACCAGATGAGTAATTTTCCTTTTGAAACTGTTCAGTCATCTTAGAGGAATGAGAGACGTCTATTAGGAAAATCATTCAGCTTGAGGCCATGTAAGTAAACTTAACAGTCAAACCACCCAGGAACAAACTGAAAACTAAACAAAACAATACCTTAGGACAAAGAGCTGAAAGGTCTAATTCACTGTCCTCTTTGTGACTTTTTTCTTTATCTGCTTCTGTTGAGAGAAAATTTAGAGGCTTTCAGTTTCCTAGACAGTACATTTCATTCATTATACAGTGGTATCCTGACCCCGCATTCCTCACGGTCTCCAATGCTCCCATATAATCAAATGTGTGCACACGATGTATTTGCAAAAGTCTGATTTCCAAGGGAAATGGTCCATAGAGTGGTTCTCGTAGTGTGGTCCCTGAACCAGCAGCATCAGCATCGCTGATCTGATGGAACTTTTTAGAAATGCATATTCTCAGGCTCTGCCCTACACCAACTGAATCTGAAACTCTGGGGTGGGGCCCAGAAATCCAAGCTTTAATAATCCCTCCAGGTGATTCTGATGCTTGCTAGAGTTTGAGAATCTATAAAGTCATAGGCCAAGTTCAGTAGTGAATAATGATTACATTCATTTTTCCTCTGTTTTCTTTTCCTCCCCTTGTTCTCTCAATCCCCTTACACTGCTCCCACGCTCTCAGCCCTAGTGTTGTTTTTTTTTTATTTGCAATAGTCCACACCAAAATAAAATAACTTACACGAAAGAAATCATAAATAGCAAATACAGGATTATTGAATCCTTTTCTCCTTCCCCTGACAATTTGGATCAAAAAGTCAATTTCTTGTATGTTCGAGAAAAAAATAAAAGCCTAAATAGGCAAAAGCTGTATTACTGTGGGGGATTAGCTTCTGTAATAATATGCAATAAAAGGCTAAAAGCGCCTTGAAATGTATTAAAATTGATTTCATAATAAATAGCCAGCTGATGTCTGATTCCATGCACGGTATCTAAAATTCAAATTTTACCTACCAGATCTCTTACGTTTCTTCTGATTAATATATTCTCCAATTCCAAAATCTAGTTTCAGCAGAACTGACTTGATTTTGCTGTATATTTTTTGTCCAATATCATTACACTTAAACAGTGGACACAAAAATGCACACAATACTGAAACATAAGAGGGAAGAGAACGTAGGTAAGATGGCCTTCCTTTCAAAAGGCTACATCTTAGTATTTCACAAAAATATTTCAGTTTCCTTACTGACAAATGCAAGTGTTTTACTTCGAGAGATGCTTCTGTGAAGTAAGCTCATCATTTGTATTCTTCCTCCCACAATGAAAACATTTTCTCCTGTGCGCGTGTGCACGTGTGTGCATACCCACACTATGCTTAAAGTCATTGTTTTCAAAGACTTGGCTATCATATCAACTTCCTCCTTTCAATTCTTTCAGCCTCAACAATTACACAAAGCTTACATGCTTTCTTGACAACAGTCCTGGATTAAAATCTCCATTCTACTTATTTGTTAAATAAGCCATTTCACTATAGGAAAGTTATTATCTATTAGCCTCTCATCAGTAATATTGGGATAGTAACATCTGTTAGGTCTTTGTGAAGAATAAATGAGGCCAATGCGAACCATCTGAATAATGCCTTGCCCATATCAGACTCTCCTTCCCCGGCTCTTTGTTCCTTTACTTCCTAAACAAGGCAGATCAAGGGCTGATATGTACATGAGTTCCACATGGGAGAATGGATGTAAGCTTGGATCAGCTGCCATGGGTGTTATGCACCAGGAATACAAAAACAAACGAAGATGGACACCGTGAATGTATTGTATTCCCTGGTGTTTATTTCTTTGTTGTTGTTAGAAAATATGCCCATTTACCTTTTAAATAGGAGTTGCAAACTCCAATATCACTAGAAGCCAAGGAAGTATATGTACATTTTAAAAGCCGGTGTAAGAAAAATTGGGAAATATGAGGGTTAGTTAAATGGAGAGTGCCTGTCCCATCTCAAGGTGGCAGCACCAGATCATATTTTCCAAGCCAAGCTGGAAATCTATACTTTTTTACAGCATTTTGGAGTTGTATTTGACATACAATAAATTGTACATATTTAAAGTATACAGTCGGACACATTTTGCCATACGCATACAACTAAGAAACCATCACCACAATGAAGAGAGTGAACATATCCATCACCCCCTGAAGTTTCCTCATCTTCCTATTCATTAATCCTTCCCCTGCCTTTCCCTCCCTCCTCCTCCCTGGGCAACCCTCTGTGTGCTTTGCCGCTGAAGATTAGTTTGAGTTATGCATAAATGGAATCATACAGTAAATGTTCTTTTTTACCTGACTTTTTCCCACTCGATCTAATTATTTTGAGATTTAGCCAGACTGTGGCATACATCAACGTATTAGTGCTGAGTGGTCACTGAATGGCTATGCCACAGGTTGTTTACCCATGCCTCTATGGGTGGACGTAAGGACTGTGTTCTGTTTTTGGCTACTACAAATACAGGTGCTGTGAACATGTGCATACGAGTCTTTGCATAAATGTATACTTTCATTTCTCCTGGGTAAATACCTGGCCGTGGAATAGCTGGATCACGTACAGTTTTTAAGAAATTGCCAGACTGTTACCCAAACTGGCTGTGCCATTGTACCTACCCCCTACCAGTACAGGTCTCTAGGAAAAGGAAAAACCTTTTACAGCAGGAACTTAAAGAAGGATCCATGTGCTTTATAATTAAAAACTCATCCCTCCTCTTCCAAACTATGGAAGGTCCTGCTGACCATTAAATGATACCATATGCATCACATAAATCAGCCGAATGTTCTACTATACTTACACAGTAGATAGCTGAGTATAACCCCAGGAATGTAACTTCCCAAGACCGTAAAAAATGTGCACACACTGCAGACCAGGAGACAAAACTAGAAATGATAGAAACAACATGTGACAGTTATACAGAACTCCCAGACCTTTTAGAGGACAGGATACACACCCAATTAGTTATCTATATGCGATCTGTCCCGTTACGGCAAACGTTGTTCAAATCGTGTTCTTTTGTACTCGGGTCTGACAAATGACTGCTGTGTTCAACCAGCCTCAGTCCACTTTAACACTTAGTAACCATCATTTTGAGGTTCTAGAAGCTCGTTTCTGGCACCGAGAACATCTCCCATTAATCATCCCTGTGGCTCTCTTCCTGCCAGATGCAAGAGAACTGAAGAGTAGTATGTCCCCAGAAACTTTTTTTTTACTCGGGATCAGTCACTGAAAATAATGCAGACTGGCAAATAAACTTGCAAGTTCAAACTACTTCTATAAGCTCATCAAAATTCATAAACACAGCAAAATATTACAGAAATTAGAGGCACTTACATAAATATAATTTGCACAGCTGATAAGCAGCTGGGATGAATCCACTGGCCATTACTATCCTCCTTCCTAACCATATCCATCCCTCAGATTGACCCCATTTCTAGGTTACTTAGAAACCAGCTGGGAATGAAATGAAATTCCCTAAGTGAAATGTGCTTCATTTCCTTCTCTCTGTCAGTTAGGACCAACAAAATCTTGGTTGTTTTAACGAATTTAAACATCATGATAAAAATGCTCCTATAAAGCCCTTCACAGGTTTTCCTCATCCTACTCTTAAAAATAAACTATCTTTCTTCGTTTGATTCATCTTTAAGTTACGGCATTAAACTGGGAAGCAAAATTAAGGGAATTTCAAAAAGCCATATAAGGAAAGGATACATAACTCCGATCAGTAACTGATTGACACTGAGAGGGTCTAAAATTCAGATTAACTTTGATTTTCCATTCTTTGGCATTGGGTTAATAAATTCACTAGTCAAAAGAACAGAGGCGCTTACGCAACAAAATTAGGAGCTGTTTCTGAAGCAGCAAGGCCGTTGAAGAATACGGAATTCTCATAGCAAAATGGAAGAGGAAAGACCATAAAAGTTGAAAGAATAAGTCTATGAAAGCATGACCGTATCCAGAATTCAGTTTCAGAAAGAGATTTCATACTATCCACTAGATTTGTAACATCATCATGTTAAGCCAACTGACTTAAGAGCACATTAGGACAATCCAACACACAAATTTTACGTTCAGAATCTTCCAAAAATGTGTTTAATCATGTCAGTGATTTTGATGATTTGATGATCAATAATCATCAAAAATGCAACTCTCCCTCGCCACCACATGAGTATCTATTCTAAGAATTACCTTCAGTGATTAAAAAAAAATCCATGCATATACAACATTGCCATTTTAATATGCTCAAAATATGTCTAAACATAATTCTATTACTCAATACTACTGAAGTTAAGAGATTGCCCATACATGGTACAACCAGAGGGATTTTTAGGCTGTACCAACATTCCTAGGCTCTTCCTTCCAACTACAGGCAGAGGTTCAAGGAACTTGAACACAGACATAGAAGCGAAAGGTTCTGTTGATGGTTCTGCCCTTAAACCCATGCTCTCACCATCACAGCTGAAGCCACCTCGACACATCCAAGTACTCCAAAGGTGTGCACCACATAATCCCTTCCAAACCACTTTCAAACCTTCTCCCCAGGGGTTTGCATCATAATTGGAAAAACACTCATTCCATTTACATCATCCCTATAAGTGTCTTTGCCAGAGGTTTTCTTTCTTAAATAAGTCTTAAACCAAGAATCTCTACTTTTTAGACTAAAAGGGAGACTCAGTTATCTCCAAAAGCATCCTCAAAGGACTATCTGTTCACTTCATCTCCTTCTGACTTCAGCACTGGCCTACATAATATAAACTGACATTTTTTATTGAATTGTAACTGACATGCAATATTATATGAGTTTCAGGTGTACAACACAGTGGTGAGTTTCATCACTGGAAGCTGGTACTTCTTAATCCCGTTCACCTATTTTGCCCATCGCCCTGCCCTCTTCTCTCTGGCAACCACCAATGTGTTCTCTGTAATTGTATGTATTTTTTTTTAATGTGTCTGCTTTTAAACTGAAATTCCTCATAAGATATTTTTTTCTCCTCGGTCTGGCCCATAAGACCAATCATCACTCATTTTTGTTAATGAGTTAGATAAATATGCATAAAATAGAAAACTAACACAATTTCAATATATAAAGTTGAGGATTTTCTAGGGCTAACACACTAACATTTCTGAACCTTGCTAATGTCAGCTTCATGGCATGTGTTCCTAGCATATTATATCCAGGATTGGAGAACCCTTACAAGCTGGTACGTTAGGTTAATTCATTCATTTCCAATGTATTGCACATTTTAAAGCACACACAGTTAATTCTCCTGTACTGAAAGACTTGCCTTGCCGGGGCTCTGCTGTTTAAAAAGAGACATTTCTTGAAGAAATAAGCTGAAATTCATCCATGATTCTGCAATACAGTGGCTCAGCCTCGGTCTTTCATCCGGTTTGGAATTGATAACTTCCCAGCTAAAGAGAGAAAAGGAAAATGAGTTTTAGCCGAACTTCTGATGATCCATTCAGCATTGCTTGTTTCAGCAAATATTTCTGGAGCACCTACTATTGGCCACGCTCTCTGGAAACGACCTGCGAATTCAGAGGTGAACCAGCCAGATACCTGCCGGATGAAGCTGATGCCCTGAGAGAAGAGATACAGGCTGAACAACTAACTACACGATTATCCCATTACAATGAAGGGATCGCTGAGGGAGAGGTATAGGGTGGGGGCTTTGGGACATCTCTGAAGTCACTTCTGTGCTAACATCTGGATTAGTAGTAGTTTATGCCGAGGGCTCGGAAGAGTTCCAAACAGCACAGTGTACGACATACGAAGAGACCTGGAGCCAGAAGGAGATAGTGACATCATCCCACAGGGCCCCGCGTGTGGCCCCGCAGAGTCGGCCAGAAGAATAACGCTGCCTGAAGCTGGGAAGGTGAGATAGGACCTCATCATACTGTCCCTTGAGGGACTTGTTAGGAACGTTTTGAACCTTAAGGATAGGGAAGCCACATTGCTTTTAGAGAAACTTTGGCATCCGTCTTCTGACCATCATCATCGTCATCAACAGTGCCTTTTCAATATATATTCTAGTTGGTCAATTCAACAGAGTCTCAAAGTACCTTGTCTTTTTCTACTGTAACTTCTCCCAATCGTCATGGTAGAATGTGTTGGCTGTGACGCCTGTGTCAGGCATGTGCTGTGTGTCCCTGCCCTCGTTTTCCGGCAGGGACCTCAATAAGTTAACACCAGTAACAATCCCCCCAGGAGGAAGGCATGCAGACACAGGGCATTCCCTCAAATACTATGACATCGAGTTCAAATCCCACTCTTGCAAAACTAACTCATCACGAAAATACACCAGTTCAAACAATCTATCGAGGGCCCCCAAATTCATTCATTTAATGGATAATCATTAGTACCTACCCTGTGGAATCTGCTGCCGTAGAGCTAAGGCTATGGCAATAAATGAATGTTTCTTGTTAGTGAACTATCATCCGAGCTATGACTGCAAGGGAGTCAGGGTGAGAGGATCTCTGGATTCAAATCCAGTAGTCCTAAGACAAATCAAAACTACCCTGGCCCTTAGATGTTCAACTCCCCAGAGACTGTGTACATGTAGGTTCTATTTCTTTTCAATATACCTTGAACACTAAGACAATCTGTAGATTAGATAATTAAATTTCCTTTTTTAATACAAATTTTAAGTTATAGTTAAAGAAATGCATTAAAAAAGAAAAAAAAATTCCTTTTCCTTCCTCTTTATTCCATCAGAGTCAACTAATGCTCTTCCAGAGAGTCACTGAGCTATCATCAGTTCTCCAGGCAGACACTATTCCACGAGGCAGACACTTGCCAAATGATTTCCTGCCTATCATTAGAAACGAACTTTCGAGGACGTTTAGCTGTTAGGGAGAGAGTGGTTTATGTATTCGTGAACTCTACCCTTCTCTTGAACCACCATTGAGCAAGACTGTTTTCATTGGTGACCAAATCTAGCACTAGGCTTGCCTACCTCATGAATGATTCCAGACCTATTAAAGGAAACACTAAGTGTACGGAAGCCACTATCTGTAACAGAATTTTGCCAATACGCCCGTTTGATGGGAAAAGATTTTATACAGGAGTGCAAAAACCTGCAAGTGGCAAAAGAAATAAGATTATTAAGGGGCGCCTGGGTGGCTCAGTCAGTTGAGCGTCCGACTTCAGCTCGGGTCACGATCTCACGGTTCGTGAGTTCAAGCCCCGCGTCAGGCTCTGGGCTGATGGCTCAGAGCCTGGAGCCTGCTTCCGATTCTGTGTCTCCCTCTCTCTCTGCCCCTCCCCCGTTGTTCATGCTCTGTCTCTCTGTGTCTCAAAAATAAATAAACATTAAAAAAAAATTAAGGGGCACCTGGGTGGCGCAGTCGGTTAAGCGTCCGACTTCAGCCAGGTCACGATCTCGCGGTCTGTGAGTTCGAGCCCCGCGTCAGGCTCTGGGCTGATGGCTCAGAGCCTGGAGCCTGTTTCCGATTCTGTGTCTCCCTCTCTCTCTGCCCCTCCCCCGTTCATGCTCTGTCTCTCTCTGTCCCAAAAATAAATAAAAAATGTTGAAAAAAAAATTAAAAAAAAAATTTAAAAAAAAAGATTATTAAACTGTGGCCTCCTTTCTGAGAACAATCTATTGCAAATCGGCTAGGCTAGCCTAGGCCACGCTCTGTTTTGCTGGGGCCATACAGTTGACAGAAATAAAGACTTTCATTTCTGTTCCCCGCGCATATTTAGTATTTAAAGATTTGGTTGAGCAGTTTGGCAAATATAATTCTAACAAAAATGAATGAAAAACTTACAATGAAACGGTTTATCATTCTCTTAATGATTCAAATGGAATGAATGAACATTTCATATTTTGAATCAAACTCAAAATATATTTTTGTATTTATATAGGATAATGAACAGATAAAGTGAGTTGTGCTCAAGCAATGAAAGGTAAAATAGCCTGGAAATGAATGAACTCTGTTTATATATGAACCTCAGCATCATAATGTTGAGAAGACAATCGCAGAATAACATACGATATTATTTCATTTATATAAAGCTCAAAATCGTTCTAGCTAAAACATTATTTAGGCAAGGAAATGATTTAAAAAAAAAAAAAGATTCAGGAAAGTGGTTACCTAAGGCATGGGATGTGTGGGGTATGTAGGGAATGTGACCAGCAGGACACATGGGAGCTTCTTGGTATTGGTCATGTTCTATTTCTTAACTTAGATGAAGGTTACATGCAAACTTGACTTACTACTGTCCTTTAAGCTACACACACACACACACACACACACACACACACACACACACAGATGTATACATACATGGCCTTTACTTGAAAATTTGTTGATACTTAAATGTATAATCATGCTTTTTATTTAATGAATAACATTCTAATGAGTATATCTCACTTCACATTCCATAGTCAAAATAAAAATGTTACTTAAGTTTTTGCCTGAGTTTATTTGTGAAGCAATATTTCTGCTAGCGAAAGCCATAAAAAATAGTTTTTGAGTAAGTTGTACTTTATAGATGCTGAAACCCTGTTCTAATACTGCCTTTAGGATTCATATCTCAGAAGTGACATGACATTTCTATACAGTTTTCACTATTCTAGTAAGTAAATATCCTAAAATTGGAAAGTATCCTAGTCTAATACTAAATTAACTAAAATAAACTAAATTATCTCTATAGAAATAATGTTATGGTGAAGTCTTCATACAGTTTAAGGTGCTTAATACATATCACAATGACTTAACTGAAAATTTTGTCTTACATTTAAGGATCTTACCTATTTTCCTAGTGGGATTCAGGTGGATATGAATAAAACTCAGTATCCATTCATCCATTACCTTATTCATTTCTTCAATTAAAAGTTATCGAGTTCCCCCTTGGTCTTACATTATACTCAGTGTGTTTGCTATTCTAAACCAACACAAACTGAGTACCCGTAGCCCTGTCCCTCTCTGTGTCTACTTGGTGAGAAGGAGAAAAAAAAAAAAAAAGAATATTCAACTTGCAAATATTTTCCATAGCCATACAAGGACACTTTTATTAAACTGCCTCCCCTAGGGGCGCCTGGGTGGCGCAGTCGGTTGGGCGTCCGACTTCAGCCAGGTCACGATCTCGCGGTCCGGGAGTTCAAGCCCCGCGTCGAGCTCTGGGCTGATGGCTCAGAGCCTGGAGCCTGTTTCTGATTCTGTGTCTCCCTCTCTCTCTGCCCCTCCCCCGTTCATGCTCTGTCTCTCTCTGTCCCAAAAATAAATAAACGTTGAAAAAAAAAATTAAAAAAAAAAAACTGCCTCCCCTTTGGAAAAAAGGCTTATGTGACAATATTTTAGGGCAATAAATTCCATGGTTATTTATATTTGTATTAACATAATAATCTTAAATAATTCCAATTGATATTTGTGAATTGTTACAATCACAAACAGAAATGAGAAATCTATTGTGTAAAACATGAAAATATTATCTAACCAAGTAGGTTGTGAAAAGAATAATAAATGAGGAAAAAATGTATAGGTTATGCTGACTAAAATTTGGTGGAAATATGTATGATTTTAAAAATATCCAAACCAAAAGCTAAGAAGAGATACCACTCCACTCTTCTTTAAATGAAACATGCACCCAGAAGAGTTACTCTCTTGGAATTTCATAATAGTTTGAAAATGTCTAGCGAGTACTCCTGAGTACCACTGGAACATACATTTCTACTGTCTTCCATTATATATAGTCTACCATTAATGGATGTCATGTCACCGAATTTCAATTTAGGTAACACAGCTACATAATGTATAACTGAATATCTAATACAGTAATAAAATTTAGAATGAAACGGGGCACTTAATGTCAGCTTTTCAAAGTCTCATTTTGCAGATGAGGAAAGTGAAACTCAAGTCTTCTCAGCTAGTTCGGGGCAGAGTCATGACCTGTGGCCAAGACTCCTGATTTCCAGTAATTCTTGTTCCTTTAAAACATGTGCCCTCTTCAAAGACTGGGTAAATCCAGTGACCTCCCTTGAAGAGATGACATGTAATTTAGAACAAGGAGGAACATTCTATGTTCCCCCTCACTCTTTTCCAGAGTAGAGAGGAATGAGGTGTGACTGACCAATATCAACACGGCATCGTGAGGACCCACCCTTTCCAGGAAAAAAGAACACTTCCTGTGCAGAATCCAAATACTTAGCAGAGACTAAGATTCATGCTTAGCGGTTGGCTGATGTTTGAACACAGATGATGTACACGTACACACAGAGTTGCTACATAATGAAACTCTAGGTTTTCCTGGAGAGCCTCATCTGGAAAACACATGGCCAGAGAAAGGATCTCCTGTGAATATTGGATGATGCTGGGGAAACAGATCTTTTACATGGTGTGTGGCTGTCTTCCCACCATCCTTGGCGCTGATCAGCACGCAAGGTAAGGCCCAACTAACAAAAACAGAGGTTTAAAAACAATTTGAGGCTTTACTGAATTCTTAACCCAAGAGTGTAAGTCTTCTAAGACTGAAGCTCATCCGAGGGAGAAAATTAATTACCAATGGCTTCAGTATAAGATTCCAGGGTTTATCTCTTTCCCCCTTAGTTTGAGAGAGAACATGCATTTTCCAGTAAGGTTCCTTGGTCCTTCCTCCCCAGCCCCCACCTGACCCCCAGCTGTCTTCCAGCTTTCTCTGTCACTCATGCCCCCCTTAAGGAGTGAACCTGCTGCATGTTCCAGCCACAAGATAAGGATCAGTTAAGAGCCCCTCCCTCATGACCGTTCTCCCCAGCTTCCCATCCTCTTGGTGGATCCAGTTCAAGTGGCTTCCCTGTCCCCTCATGGGTTTCAAATGGGCTTTGCCCAAGGATCCGCAGACGTGCAGTGCTTTCAAGAAAAGGTACCCAAGCTAAGGCCCTGGCAGATTCCATTTAGTTACCATCTCCTTCCAAATAACAAAAACTAAAGGGCGGATTTTTAACAAAGGACATTCTGCATGGGCAAGGTAAGCAATTATTTGCCAAGGAACCCTAAGCCAGGTGAAGTGCTTTTTCAGCAGCTGAAGAATTTATGGTTTTACCTGCCTGCGAAAGTCTAAGGAGAATAAAAATGAGGAAGATGGCTCCTTAGACAAGCAGCCTCACTTTGTCACAGAAGGGAGCTGAAGCTTCCTAGTAGAATTTAAAGCCAATATCCTTCTTTCTGCCATTCTTTCTGCCTTCATATCCTTATTAGAAATCGATTAAGTATGTACATTAGGGGATCTGGCCAAATTAATCCTTTAGACACTTCCCACACTGAGTGTGTGTGAACCCGTAGGGCACTGTATAAATAGCAGGCCTGGGGTAAAAAGCTCAGAAATCTACATTTTTAGTAAGTGTCCAAGTGGTTCAGAGGCAGCTATTTCTAACCCAAAGCACCACTGCAAGAAATACCCCCATGAGAAAGTTATATAGAAATCCTGGTTCAAAAACAGAGACAAAAGGAGAATTTGCTTTAGGCAAGATGAAATATTGGGGATCCAAGACCAAAGAGGCTGGAGATGGCAGGACAGAGTGTGGGGGAGTCCAGCCTGCAGAAAGAATGTTGGCCATGTACGGGGGTCCTGGTCTTCAGCTGAGGGCTATGGTACACGTGCATGAGGAGGAACACGCCATCAGAAGGGATGAGGGGGAGCAGGCTCCTGGGTCCTGGACCGGGAATCACGCCTGGTCTCACTGACCAGAGTGGAAAACCTCAGAAGTCACAGATGTCGGGTAGAATACTCAGAAGGGTCTTGCATCAGTAGCAGAATAATTAGTCTTCTCTAAAGGCTGCTCTGACCATCAAAGCCTTAAACGCAAGCTCCAAAAGGATCAAACTGATTTAAAGTAATCTCACTGTGTCATGTGTAGAAATACAAAGTGGTGAATTTTTGTTAAGAGCCAAACAACTCACATGGTCAATATAGATCTCAATAAAAAATAATGTCGACATTTTGTACTAAAAGTCAAATTTGTCTCTGTAGAGGTTAATGGCCACAGACATGAAATCTGAAGTCACCTGAATTTTAGAATGCAGCACACAGGCTCTTCCATTAGGGGGTTCTAGAAGACAGAAATGTGACACTCCTATGCTCTTTAAAAATAGATCGCAATTCAGTAAGAGCATGTGCTAGCAGCTGGTTTCATCTCTTCTGCCCAAAGAGTCTCTGCACACTAGAATATATAACGCTGAACAAATGGATCTTTGGCAGAGTGCACATAACCTCTCTGTGCACCATTTCCTTTCCGTTCATTTCCCTAAACAAGCACGGAGTACAGGGCATGCTGTTAGACGCTGTTCCCAGCTCCGGGGTTTTAGTGATGCCTAAGGCACAGCCCCAACCAGTAAGTGAAAGTTTACATGGGACCCCAAAATAATCAGACACACACACACACACACACACACGACACAGAAAACTCACCTTTATAAAATGATATTTACTTGCATCTAGGGCCATTGGGGAGAAAAACAGAACTTAAAACACAGTTGGGGATTGGATGAGCGAGGAGAATCTAAGACTGCCTTTCCATTAGTGTATACTTTACAGGACAATGGATCTTTCTAGCATATTCCAGGGAGCTTAAGTCAAAATATTTTTTATAACTGAAAGTTATTTTTCTGAAGCAAAAAAAAAAAATAGATTTCTTAATATCTCAAACTTGAAATTCCTTCACATATTTCTGGAGTTCCTTCACATATTTAGAGTTGAGGAGGTCGCTAGCAACGAGACACAGGCAAGGCAACCCAGGGTGGGTGGAAAGACGGAAAAGGGACAGGGAGCCAGGGTGGGGGCATGCTTGCTTGCGTGAATGCTTCCCAATGGTCTGGTTTTGGTTCTTGATTCTGTCAGGCCCAAGAGAAAGGCCCGAGGCAAAGCCATCCATGGACATCCCTCTGTGGAAGCCAAGGCCCTTCTGCCTTAGGCTGACTTCAGTTTGGTTTCTGGCATTTTCAACACAACATAAAGTGCCATATATTTCAGTAGGAGCGGTGGAGAAGTAGACTATATTTTAAATTATAAGGCAGAAGCAACAATCTCAAAAGAGTTATGGAATGAGATTACAGAGTTCTGTCTTACTTACAGCAGAGGACATTGAGGCCTAGAGAGATTAACTCCCTTGCTCAAGGTCACAGAACTAATCCCCAATGGAAGAGGCATAAAACTGAGAATGCTCCTAATGTGCAGTGAGATGCAGGAAGAACACTCTGGACTGGAAGACGGGGGTCATTGCAAAGATGAGGAGGAAACAACAGTAGAGGAGTAACAAGCGAAGGATCTGGAACCCCTAAATGCCAAGCCGCCGAAATAAAACTTCTGAAATGCAGCTCTGGTTCCCAGGTGAAACTGAGGACCCAGGGGTTCAGATGTCTGTCTTCCGTCTCCACCACATCAGCTGTTTCTAGTTCAGGTCCCACAGAGTGATTCCACAGCGTGTGGCAATGGTGACCATGTCCAGTTACCACGCGCTGAGCATTCCTGGGCCAGACTCTCAGGTGTTAAGCACTCTGTGCATTTCCCACTGGGTCCTCTCCACCTGAGCCCCAGCCCGGCCGCCATCAGTACCACGCCTGCAAGGTAGGGACTGGAGGGCCTCCAACGTCTAGTTTACCCAAGAGACAGCAGGGGGAAAAAGGGCAGCAACCTGCCAGAGCCCCTGCTGCGGACAGCGATGGCATCTTCTCACATGAGAAGGGTCTTTGGCAGCAATTTTCAATTGTAATTTATGTTTGTCAGGTTGGCTTCCCCATTAGACTTTCAATTCCATAAAGGAATTCACAGGCACGGCTCTGTCTTCAGCAGCTAACAGAGCTTGACATCTATGAGGCAATAAAACATTGAATGAATGGGTATACGCAATAAATGCAAATTAAGATGAAAAAAGAGTATCAAATGTAGTCAGCGGTGGTTATTTAGCGACACCGTGCATGCTTTTTATGGACTTATCTTAATGCTTCTATACCTGACAGAGCAGCAACAATTAGCATGTATTCCCTTAGACACATAAAAATATACAAAATAATCGACAAAAAGCCCTAAAAATTTGGAAACCAACTTTCATTTATATGGAATAGTTTTCGATTCTTTTTCTTGCATATGGAGAAGTTCATTGTTCCTGCGATGGACAGTTCTTGCAAACTGTCTTCAAAATTAGGCAATTAGGGGAAGTATGTCTCCTTTATTCCAAGAAGCATTCTAAACTGGAAATCAGTGGTTTGTGTAGAATTCCTCCTGGCAAAACGCGGGTCCTAATGTTTGACTTCTCCATGGGGATCCCTGAATCCACGAGCGCCTCCTGCAGACACGACCTTCACAGGACTCGAGAGCATTTGTGACACCCACGGACTATAGGACTGGGACCCTGTCAACTTGAGTGGGCCAGAATGCCAAGATCAACAAATATCCAACCTTCACGTGGGACAGAGGAAAAGGAGTCCCTTTTTTGTTTTGTTGGGCAACCTCAAGTCACTGGAGAACATTTTTGGATATTGTTATTTCCTCTCTCTCTCTCTCTCTCTCTCTCTCTCTCTCTCACACACACACACACACACACACACACACACACACACACACACATTTCTAATCACTTTTTAGATTTTCCACATCTCCAGGAACTCATACTGCAATACTCACCTCCAAAGATGGTCAGAAGGATTCTGTCGCACTACCTCTGGAGAATATACCTTATTTCACACTCTTTGATTTTATTTCTATTCATAGGAGTTACAAATGGAAGCCAAACAATATTTTTCGGGAAGTTGACGACGTCAGTATCCCTTATCGGCAAACTTTTTAAAAAGGATCAGTTAAATTGTCCCCTACCAACCATGACATACGGCCGCTTCTACCATCACACCTATAAATACGCCTTGGCCGCGAGCCCGATGTAGCTTTTCATTCTCGGCTAGTGACTAACGGTCTCATGCTCTCTGCGGTAGAGAACATCTGTTGATGTTAATTCCTGTCAAATTTTTCTTAGAAAGGTCAGTCAATATCCAGTTACAGATTTTAACATTTCTTAGTGCAACGTGTTAGAATTTTTCTGAATCCCGTGGATACATATGTTCCTCCGCGTGCATGCGTGTTCGCGTGAGTGTGTGTAGGCAGAGAAACAAAATAGAAACAGAGATCTGTTTCTCTGCACAAACACTCACAGAATTAGAGCCGTGACAAAGCAAATAAGATGTGTCAACCGGAGGATTAAGTAAGCAAACACGAGATTAAGAAATTACATAGCACTCAACTTGAAACCTGCACTTTCTCAGACCAATTAGCCACGTGAGCAACTCCTCGCGAGGCCAGGGACCAGGAGGCGCCACCGGAGTGCTGGCTTCTTGTGGCCCGAGACGCTGAGCCTCACCTTCCTTGGGGCAACATAGTGTTCTGTTTGGGGCTCTCTTTTTATACCAAGTTTCAAACGAGTCAGAGATGAGTCACTTTGTGAAAATGTCCCTTTCCCCTTCCAGATCAATCCTTTTTGTTGTTGTTGTTGTTTATTTATTTTTGAGAGAGAGAGAGAGAGAGGCAGAGAGAGAGAATCCCAAGCAGGCTCCACACTGTTAGCACAGAGCCTGACGCGGGGCTCGAACTCACGAATCATGAGAGCATGACCTGAATCACCCAGGCATCCGCCCACCCCCATCAGTGATAATCTGGAAGGCTGGCACTCAACCGCCATCACTCAACTTCTTGTGTTATTCTGGTTTCTATGAACAGATGCCAGTCCGACATTATTTTTCAGGGTTTTCAATTTTGTTAACTTTTCAACAAGTAGACTTCCAGCAGGCCGGGCGAAAACAATTTAAATTCCATTACTAGCTCCGAACAAGCGCCCGCTTGACACAGGCACGAGATTAAACACCCTTTCATTCGTGAATGCCAAGATTTGCTTCAATCACGGGCCCTGGGGGAAGAAAAGGTTCTACTTTAACCCCAAGGGGGGAATAATAGCTGGGATTCAAGAAACATTCCTCAAGGAAAACAGAAACTGTGATGGAGAGGTGAGTTTGCTAATTCAGATAAACGCCTTTCTTTGCATTCTACTCATGACTCACAATTTCCAGCGAAGTATGATCCAGAATCTGCCGCTGGAGTCAAAAGTTAACATCCCTCCTGTTTCTTTCACTTTTGGCAGAGTTATAGGAAACCAAAATTTCTGTGACAATACCAAAGAACACATTTCTTACAGTGCAAAGACTGTCATTAACAACAGAGCTCCGAGTTTTGTTTTCCAGAGACCTTACCCGCTGCACTGGGCCTGAATACGCAGGTACGAGCCAAATAGACTGAATGATCAAGTTCCGCCCAAGTGCTTTTGTGATGAAGGCCAATTAAAATTAATTTTGCTTGCATAATTCGTTGTCAGTCCTTGTGAAAGAGGGGCCTACCCTGGAATGTGGCGAACCTGGAGTGACCATCAGTCACTGAGATACTTGTTCAAAGTGTTGGGCTGTTAAATTATGGGCCACATTCCCACCTCAGTCCTTTTATTTATTTTTTTTTAATGTTTATTTATTTTTGAGAGAGAGAGAGTAGGGGAGGAGCAGACAGAAAGGGGGACAGAGGATCTGAAGCAGGCTCTGTGCTGACGGCAGACAGCCTGATGCGGAGCTCGAACCCACAAACCACGAGATCACAACCTGAGCGGAAATTCGATGTTTAACCGATGGAGGCACCCAGGCACGACCTCCCCGCCCCCACCTCAGTCCTTTAAAAGAATACATCTTTCACTTACCTTCATTTTTAAGCCGGCCACTGGATGACATCAGTGGCTTTTAAAGGAACACACCTTTACCAAGAGGATCATTCTTATCAGTCATAGAAAAAATAAGAATCTCATTATGATTTTTTTTTTAAACTTACTTATTTAAGTAATCTCTACACCTCATGTGGGGCTTGAATTCATGACCCCGAGATCAAGAGTCACATGCTCTACCAACTGAGCCAGCCAGGCACCCCAAGAATCTCATTATGATCTTTCTTTTAAATGTCTGTTTATTTTGAGAGGGAGGGGGGTAGGGGCAGAGAGAGAGGGAGAGAGAGAGAATCCCAAGCAGGCTCCATGCTGTCAGTGCAGAGCCAGGCCCTGGGCTCAGACTCATGAACCATGAGATCATGACCTGAGTCGAAATTGAGTTGGACGCCCAACCGACTGAGCCACCCCAGCGCCCCTCATTAGGCCGTCTTAATGCTTGCTAAACCTTCAATCTTCTTCCCTCGAGAGCAGATTTTGAGAACAAGCTATTGTGTGACTACTGTGCACGTTCATGGTAAAATAGTAGAACGCAGTACTAACGATAGCAAGCAAGGAAGACGGGTACGTGTTTGGGGGCGTGGAAGGCACAGACCAGAAAGAGGATGGTGGAGGTTACCTTCCTGACATGCTGTTGGATCTGGAAAGAACGTCTGTGAGGCAGAGGGATGTGTTAGAGAAAAGGCAGAAGTGGATAATGGCACACGAAATGTGTTATTCTGGAGGCGTCTTTGCCCCCGGGAGGCTGTGCAGTGGCTGACGGTATGGAGTGGGGACAGACCTCAAAGAAGTTATTGCTCCAACTGACAGGCTCCCTGGGAAAACAATATGGTAACAATGAATGAATCCAAGCTGTATGATTTCGAGAGCATTTCTGTGGGAATGCATTTCCCCTACTTTCTCCTACACATGAACTCGCAATAGGAATTCAGCAAATGATGAACTGAAAAGGAGTTGCCTTGTGATGTATCTCTAAATGAACGGCCATCAGATGATCGTCTTTGTGTCTTTTATGTATAAAAACTTAAAGAGGTCCCCCAAACAGCTACTGAAAGAGTTCCTCCAATACTTCGTTTTCACTCACATTATTAATTTGCTCAGGAAACCTTAGCTTTAAAAATTACCCTTCTCTCATGAGATGTAATTAAGTGCAAATAAATGAGATTCGAATGATGTGGGCTGAACTTCATTATGCCAGCGAGCCGTCCACCCGTCTGCTCTTCATTTTTACCTACTACAGACATTTATCTCCGCCTCCAGAATTCAAGTTTCTGTCTGGTGTTCAGGAGAAGCTGATGGTGGCTATGTGTGTCTTATGTGTGGGTTGACTGCCCAGCCAGAAGGCTGGAGACCATCTGCTTGCCCCGTATTCTTGCCATTTCTAGGACGTCACCTTCACAACATCAGATGTCACAGCAAAGTGACAAGTGTGTGTTCACACCTAGCACAGATCCCTCTGGCACCAGGTTATATCCATGCCCCTTACTCCTCTCACTCCAGGTCATTGTTCCCTGGATTTGCTGGTCAGCAAAAGGTATGGCATAGTTGGCTATTATTCCATTTTCTTCTTCTTCTTCTTCTTCTTCTTCTTCTTCTTCTTCTTCTTCTTCCATTTTCTGCTTGTCCTTTATAATTTAAGTATGTGAAGTAGACTTGATAAGATCCTTGAGCAAGATGAAACAGCTCTTTGATCAACCTCCATCACTTACTTTTCCTATGGGACAACTGTCTAGAACCACAAGGACAAAACAGCTGGGAAGCAGCATGTAACTGGGCCTGGACGTTCCAAGGGCGTCTCCACCCAGCTAAGTAGATTAATTAAGTGGTGCTAAACATTTCATGCTGGCCTACTCGGGAGCTCGTAACCTTCAGCCATAGCCATAAAGGTAACGAGTCCTCAGGGAACTCACCACAGCCAAGATGGCACCGAAGGAGCCAGATGGCCAAAGAAAATCACCTGCGACTCTGAACACCACAAAGACCATTTTCAACAAACAACATGCAATGAAAGACACAGACACAGATAGGTGCTTTAATCACTGCCTTAAAAGATATTCTGTGAAAGATATTCTATATTTTCATCAGAACTGAATCTATCATGCACATTCTTCTCGTTATTTTCTAGCTCATGTGACCATAATGCATTTTCAAGAAATGGGAAAAAAGGGCTCATCAAAATGTTGGGTTCTATAGACACGAATTGTCTAAAGAAAAATATGTGCCATTGCTCCTCGTGTTATAAACAAAAAAGGGCCCTGTCCCTTCTGATTTATGTCATCTTTAACAAAACTACCCAGATCCAACACGGTCTGGGTGACCTCTCTACATATCATAGCCAGCAAACACCTCAGATGCCAAGTATATGATTAGGTTAAGGTAAAAATTAAGTTCGCCCTGAATATAGAGCCGGAAAGGCCAAGCATGAATCAACTCTGCCAATTCTGTCATGTATCAACTCTTCAGAATCACAAGAGCAAAGGAAATTGGCATGCCTTTAACAAACCGTGCTAAAGAATGCAGGGATGTAACAACACGCAGATCAGTGACAGGGCAACCACAGAGGCCCCTGGGAGGCCCGACTCCTCTACGGAAGAACTCGGGTTTCTTGGGATTTCTTTTGGGATCATGCCCAGCTCTGAAACACCTCTGGAAATCAGACGGTCCATGGACACTAGTTGGAGTACTGCTGGATGGGATAATCAACGCCTTCTGTTCAAGGATTTGAAACTCCAGAAGGTATCTATCTGTTCATTCACAAAAACTCTGAATAAGTCCTCTACTGCTATTAAACAAACATTTACGTTCTCACATGAGGAGCATACTCAGAAATTTGTATTAACTTGAGAGAGGACTATTTGAGGCTGGCACTATCCCTTAAAACATCCCTAGTGATACCGATGAGAAAAGGAACCTTCAAGACAGACAGTGGCTATCAGTGACACTCCAAGTACGAATGTCAAAGTGCCAGATCAGGCCAAAAAGGCTTCCCAGCAAACATGCCTCCTAATAAGCTGAGAAAGGCCTAGTCTAGCTCCATTTTCTGAGGCTGTGAGGATATGTTAAATGTTTATGGTCTTGCAATGGAGAAACCGAAAGCCATATAAGGAATTTCGTCCTTCCTTTACAATGGCTCACTGATTTCCAGGTGCTCAGATGCCCTGCTGGCCTGCCTTCTGCAGACTCAGTCAGCTTGATCTGTGAGGGTAGCTTACACGCTGCAGACTTCAATTTCTTTTGCAGAGTCAGTAAAACATACAACTAGAAATTCTGTGTTTGGTCCAAGCAGGAAACTATGATTTCCTTGGAAACATGTTGCTGGAGATTCCAGAGATGGGGTGAGAATGTAAAGGCAGGGGCACCTGGGTGGCTCAGTCAGTTGACTCAGGTCATGGTCTTGTGGTTCCTGAGTTGGAGCCGCGCTTCGGGCTGTGTGCTATAGCTCAGCGTATGGAATCTGCTTCAGATTCTGTGTCTCGCTCGCTCTTTCTGTCTCTCCCCTACTCGCACTCTGCCTCTCTTTCTCAAAAATGAATAAATGTTAAAAAGAAGAAGAGGAGGAGGAGGAGGAAGAATGTAAAGGCAAATTGACCAAAACCAGTGGGTGCTGTAAACCTCAGGCCCTAATTACCTGGGAGTGCTTAAATATTCCTTTCTCAGCTTTGCATCATGGGATTTACAAAGGCTATCACATCCTATCCTTATGTGTTGCAAACAGTGGTCACTTTCAAGCCGGTCTTTCAGGATTAGGTAACGTCTTCCTTCCCTTCTCTAGGATGGTATAGGTTATATATTAATTCTAAACCATATTAACAAGAAGTTCATATGACTATTCTTAGACTCAGGGTACAGCTTGGATGCTCGCTGGGGACTGACACCCAAACAGTATACTCTTGGGGATTCAACTCAGTCCAATAAATATTAGCTCGCCTGTATGTGCTGGGGGGGTTACAAAATTACCAAATGAGTTAGGGCTTGAAACAAAGATTGGTGTTCTTGCATAAAACACATCCCCATGAATGAACCATGATTTCTCGTTTCATTTATTTAAAGAGGCCCAAACATTTAATGACAAATCGAACAACTCTCATAAAGGATCATTCCACATTTCTATGCCCATCCCCCACCAACCTTTTTAGTTGTTTGTTTGTCCGCTTTTTTAAAAAGGCTGGATTAGCAACTTCTCTTCCTCTCTCAAATGCATTCACCTTAGTTTTCATAGAGGTAAACAGTCATATGGATGAGGATGTAAGTTCACCCAGCCTATCAAATGTCAAAATGACCATGGTTTCAACGGGAGCAATGTCATTTCTCCCTCATATACTGCAGGGCATAGTGGTCCGGGGCTGATGTGGGATCTCCATGATGTTCACGACCCAAGCTATTTGCATCTTTTTGCTCAGATACTCTCAACATCGCATGGCCCAAGGCCATTAACTGCAGCGCCTGCCACGTCATCCACGTTGTAGCCACCAGGAAGGGGAAAGGGAAGCGGAGAGCACTCCTTTCCTAAAGGTCATGCCTACAAGAGGCATGCGAAGCTTCCGCTCACCTCCTGCTGGCTGGAACACAGCTACATGGCCATACGTAGCTGCAAGAGAGCCCAGGAAACATAATTCAATGACTGGTGGTATCATTCGACTAAAACCTGGGATGCTATTTCCAGAGAAAGGGAAACTGGGTCTTTGGGAACACCCGGCAGAATCTCCTACAATACTCCTTTGATTTTTATTTCATCAACTTACCTAACTTGTAATTGAGAAATTATGCAATTACAATAGCATTAAGAGACTGGAGAATAAACATACTGAGTTGCTAAGAACACAACTCAAACGGTGGAAGCAAGTGCACAGTAGACAAACATTTTCTGTAAAGGGCCAGAGAGCAACTCTGTCATTACAGCACGGGGAAAGCCAAAGACAACATGCAAATGACAGAGCGTGGTTGTGTTCTGCCAACACGTGACCTACAAAAACAGGCTGCAGTGTGGACGTGACCCGTGAGCTGCGCCAGTCTGCCAGGTTCAGGGCGTCAGGGGCCTGAGCCGTGCAGCTACGCGGCAGTGATGGAAGCCGTCGATGAACTCAGCCAGCTAACTGGGAACTGTGCAGAGAACTTGGGCTACAAGAACACCTCCCATGTATCGTGCATGCACCAAGTGCTAGGAAGTGCAATAAGAAGTTTCATTACGTTCTCTCTAATCCTCACTTCAATCTGATAAGGGGGGCAGGATACCCCCATTTTCCAGAAAGCTGACACAGCCAAGAACAGGCAGCACCAGGATCAAAACCCAGGTCTTGCTGGCTCCAACCCGCCCGCCTGGCAAGCCACCGGACAGCAGTGAGATGCAAGATAGCCCTCCTGTTAATAATAAATGAAATAGAAGCACACGATTTCTTGTATCACTGGTGAAGCTGTTACATATGCCAGATTGGACTGGAAGTATTACGGTGAGAAAAGTTTCCTTCTGATCTTAAAATAGACCTTGTTCTAGAAGTTTATCCAGGTTTTAGCAAAGAGACATCTCACCCTCAGGTTCTTCCCAGGTAAAGCTGCTAAGGTCTCAAACTTTAGAACGTTGTCAACTAACGGGAAGGAAAAAGTCAAAGTGCCATCAACAGTCTTGAAAGCTTTTAGAGTCTTTCAAAATTTATCTAAATTAACATAGACTGTTGTTACAGCCATACTCCCCATCCACACCCTGACCCCCTGTGCTTCACTCACACAACTGCTCTGCCCTCCCCGAAGCATGACGGACCACACCGATCTGGCATAGCACTCTTTCCAGAACTTTCTTGACCAGGACTCCCAATCCTTACCAAAACTCCAGGCACCCTTTCCAGTTCACAGGAGCTGGCATGAGACAATAAAGACTTGTGCCATCAAATCTTCAACACTTGCCTCAACAGCTCCCCACTTTCCCCTCTGCTGTTCCCAAAAAGGGATTATCAGTTACTTCTCTTCTCGTCAGTGCCAATGTTGGCTGTGTCTTACTTTACTGAGCACATCTCTTCTTGTTTGAGCAAGCCAGTAGATTCATTCTAGGTTTATAACTTATCTACATGCGTGTTCCTTTTATAACAAAACCTACATCTCGAAATCTTCCTTAGCACAAACAAATATGCTTCTAAAAGGAAGTGTCCAAAATATCTCTGAATGGAGAAACTACGACTATTTACAATTCACGTTTGGTCCAATGACTTTGGAAGGAAATTTATCTGCCACTTATGCTACAAGCTACTCCAAAAACATTCTGTTAACGTCTGATGAAAAGGGAGCCACATTGAAACATACATATGTCACATAATTTGTGATTCCTGCCTACAGGAATAGATATGCTCTAAGTAGGAGACACTAGTAATTTCCAGAAAAATAGAAACTCGCTTACAATCTCCTCCCCTTATCTGAAAATGGAGTTTATAGGTATAATTTTTATAGAATATGAAGATGCTCCACTGATAGATGGGTTTGTTTTCTTTTCCAGAAAGAAAGGCATTTGCCTACATTTTAACTAAAACACCACCATGAGAGGTCCCTGCCTGAGTCACAGAGCACTATTTGTGCACAGCTTCCTGTTCTGCTTACAGCTGGCAAGGAGGCCACATTCACCCTGGGATGATTATGTGACGCTCCCTGGGCACTGCCACACGTGTGTGGGTACCCAACTCCAGAGCACCAGTCTCCACCCTTGAGAAGCAGCAACCCTACATAAGTCAGTTACCAGGGAGAGGGGACATTTGGGGGTTCGAGTCTTTCCCTAACCTCTTCCACATCAGACACTCAAAATGGCAGTCCTCTCTTCTAAGGCAAAGAATTCAGAGTGTGGCCATTCCTCCCCCAATACTGCTAAAGCCACAGAGCAACATCCTTAATAGAACTTGGTGGACTTTACCCAGTGGGTGACAATCATACCCAGGGCAGGCCAACCCCATGCAAATTTGGCTGAAGTAGGGGAGAGAGCTTGGCCTGGCTCGGAAGGCTCATGGGAGCCTCCTTCCAAGACCGTTACTTCATCTGTATCCCTAATGAGGGGATTAGCTCGTCCCTATGAAGCACGGTCACACACCTGTCCTCTTGACCACCACCTCACTTGCGCTTTCTTCCAGGGACGTCCGGGACACTCTCTACCCCCACTGTTTCCCAACTTCTGCACCAGAACACTTTGTGACCTAGACGTCGTGCCATGTGTTGCTATGTACAGGTTTTGCCAATGTGGGACTCAGGAGATGGCAGGCCGTGCGGGCGAGAGAAGGCAGTTCCCTGTGTGAAGGTCCAAGGGGAGCATGGGGATTCGAGAGGCAGTGGAGGAGCGAGGGGAGGAGGGAAAATGAGGAAAAGCACAGGCAAGGGCAGATCAGGGGTAGAGCCGTAGTGCCAGACTTCCTCTCACTCACAGAAGACACTGAATGAAGGAACATTACTCTGGCCAACGAGCCAGAAGCCAAGAAGTCCCCAGGAGGCCATTTTTATTTTCCCATTCAGGGTTTACAGGTGGTTTCACAAGAACCGCTGGGAAAAAGAAGAGAAACAGTTTTAACTCACTTCTGCCTGGAGGTCTCTCCTCTGGAGCTTAGGACGCCTCCTATTAGCCATTCTTACTGGGTTGCCAAGCGGCCCAACAGCCCCAGACACAAGCTGAAATCCCTGAATTTTAGTTGAAAGAGAAGTCTGCTGAAGAAAATGATTTTCAAAGCGACCTTTCTTTCAGCACTGCCAGCTGATGCCCTATTTTCTCAAACACAAAGCTGAGGCATCGTGTTCCTGTCTCCCTGTCTCCATCCCTTGATGAGCCTCTTCTAGAACTGAATAGCTTTTTGTCTCCTGGTCCAAGTTAAGAACGAGGCAGATGGAACTCTTAACTTCCGGTTTCTTCATATATGTGTGTATCATTAATTTGTGTCTGGCAGAGGCCACCCTCTTGGTAACTACTGTGCCTCACCCCCGCTCACGAAAGATTTGAGGTTACTGATAGAAGTACACAGAAAACAAGAGATGCCCTTGGACAATATGATGCACCTTCATCCAGGAGATGCGACCCCACACAGCCTGGGGTCAGAGACAAAGACGGCCTCCGGGCTCGCTCGGCCGGATGCCTTAGTGCACAGCCTATGTGGCCATGGGGCAGGAGGGGGTGGGCTACGAGACCTGATGGGAAAGAAAATCAGAAATCCCAGGGGGAGGGGACATGTGTTCCAGAGGGTTCCGATAACTTGTTAGAGAAGAGCTGTAATTTTACCTCCAAATGGCTAAATCAGAGAGGGAAATACGATCGTTTGCAAGATCACAGGTGCTCACAAGCTTAAAAACAAACCACCTGGACAAAAGACACGTGCATGTCCTGAACCTGAACTTCCTCTTGTGGATACTCAGCTCAGTGAAAGATGTGTTGGGCAGATCTCCTCGCTTCCCCCAAAAGAGGTAAATACTCTCACTCGGCACATGCTCACTTGGGTTAAAGCAATCCTGGGAAGGGTCAAAACACTGCGAATCAAACACACAACCCTCACGGCCCTATTCCAAACAGAAAGAACACGCAGACCATCTAGACCTGACCAGCTAGGATTGCAGTGGGCAATTCTGCAACCATCCCTGGCCAAGCCACCACCTAGACAGAGCGGATGGCCTGCACATGTTGTGAATCCTCCATATAGGTCATGACGGGCAATCGGGATATTCACAAGGATGGGACCACAGACAGCTGAAGTGTTTTCAGTAGAGAGTGACCTATTTTATACTGCTCAAGGCAGTGTTTAACTTATGTATTACTGCTATTAACTACTTTCTGAGGACTTACAAAGGAGCCATTCGCTAAACTAAATATTTAGTGTGGGTTACCATATTTGATCCATAAAACAAACCTATAAAGTAAGCATTATTATCCCCACTTTACTGATAAAGTAAGAGGTTAAGAAACTTGCCCAAGGTCACCAAGCTAGTAAATGGTGAGCCTGGGACCAGTAGCCAGGATTGAAAAAAGTTTTGCATAATTCCAAGACCATGCCTATAGTCACTCTACAGACTGGTTAAAATAGTTGAGTGCTTATGCCTAAAGATATGAGCTTCAGCTGATTGGAAAGCTATTCTATATAAGTATATTCATCAAGAAACAAGACCACTGGACTCCTCTGTTAGGAAGAAATGTCACTGGTTTGTGATTCTGTTAAGGGGCCAGATAAACAGCTTCACCATAGATATCTTCTCAAATGAGAAATGATACATATTTCATAAATATTAAGTAAACATTTTTTTTCTTTTTACACGTTTTAAAATAAAGCCCCCAAATTCTTTGACGTTCTTCTCAAGAAGTGAGGTCCACTTCCTCTCTCTTGAACTCTAGATCCCTTGGTTGCTTGACCAACAGGGCATGGTGGAAATGTTTCTGGGTCCAGTCCTCAGGAAACTGGCAGCTCGTATTTCACACACTTTGATCAAACAATCCCGAAATTAGAAAAAAATTAAGTGGTATACATCACTCACATTTTCATGACAAAATAACGTTCAATAGTATAGTTATAATAGGTATGGAAAAATCCAAAGATAAGAATATTTTGCAGGCATTAAAAAATGCTTCCCAAGTGTTTATATGCCACTGGGGAAATGCCCATGGGGGGAAAAAAAACAGTATACAAAATTGCACATTATCTTATACGATTACCGTAACTATGCCAAGAAAATCCGTCCAAAGTGCTACAAAATAAAACCTAACAGGATTTTTTAGAGTCATTAGACTACAGACGATCCTTTCATCTTTTTATTCATTTTTCCCCATGCTATTTTTATTTCCCCACACGAAAAGTTATAACATTTGCACCCAACACACTTCCTTGGGACCCAGACGTACACAGTGAAGAGACGCAGGAAGACAACTGAATGGCTCTTGCCACAGATCTGCTCATGAGGGGACAGAAGGCTGGGAGTAAGCAAAGCTGACACAATGGGCTCCTCCTCTGTCAGGAGAGCCCTGGGACACATCTCTCCACGCCCCAGCACGCAGCAGCTGGGCCAGCATCTGAAGCCAGGGACCTTGATCACATTTGGGGGATGGCAAAGAATGTCCCCCCCCCCCCCCCCGTGTTTGTAAAATAGAAATCAGCTTTCACAGGAGCTTGATTAGCAGAAGCTTTGGTGGTCGCAGGGGGGGGGGGGGGGTGCTTCAAAGTCTGGAGAAGGGTGCTGCCCATTAACGGGCGATCAAAAGATCTCACATACAACCAACCCACGTTGCAACAAGGACAGACTGCGTTGTTCCCCATGTTCTTAATCAATTTCAAATATTAGCCCAGCTGGGTCAAAGCAGGATTTCACAAGTGGTAAACATTTTCTATGCCTGAGAGAGATTTTCCATGACTGTATTGGAGGATGGAAGAGAACTGAATCACTAATTCCTTCAACAAACCTTTACTGAACGCCTCATATTCCCTGGGGAATATAAACGAGGGGGAAATAGCACAGTTAGAAGTCAACACTAACTCTTACATCAGCCCCCAATCACTTTGTGTGCTGGTGTCGACCCGCTCCAGCTTGCGAGAACCAATTTTGGGCATCTTTTCCCAATTCCACTTTTGGTGACCTCAGGTGGGTGGCCTCACAAGGGATCAACAAATGCTTAAAGATCAGAGCTTCCCCTCCCCCTTCCCCCCCCCCCCCCCCCGCCCCGCCCCAAGAGCCGGATGTTAAACATCAACCAGCACGGCATTCCCAGCAAGGCTCAATGAGGGGCTCTTTGATACTTCTCTCACTCACTTCCCACTACTCTCTCCTTCGTCCTTGTGTGCCAACCATACTGCCCTTTCTGAACATCAAGCCCACCCAGTGCCTCACCACCATCTAAATATCTGTGTCTAACTTCACAGGCTCAGTCCGCTGCTTGCCTTCAAACAGCAACGCCTTCGCTTAACTGCTGTGCAAACCAGTCCAGCACAAGGCAGCATGATCTGGGAGCAATCGAAATTGCTATTACACAGTTACGGTTTTAGAGGCTCAGTGGCCTTCTTCAACCAAATTTTTACGGCTCTATTATGTCATATGACGAGTCAAATAACAATGCTTCAGAGAGTCCCCTGTGAGCAGCCAATATTTTGTTTCCTAATCACTAAAAATGCACATTGTCCTTTTGATGACATTCCAAGACAATCCTGGATAAGGATTAGGTCTGAGTAAAACATAAGCAGATGCTTCTGGACAATCTACCTGGGATCTTCAAGGGGCCGTCCTATCAGTGAGCTTTCCTTGTCCCATGGTTAGCAAGATACTAGTCACCCTTCTTTACCAGGGATTTACGAGCTACTTGTGCAAATAAAATGACGCTGGAGCCTGTCACACACTCAGAGCCCACCCCACTGGGTCAGACTCTGTCTGAAGTTGCTCTCTTCTGGGGCGCCTGGGTGGCTCAGTCGGTTACACGTCCAAGTTTGGCTTAGGTCATGATTTCACGGTTCGGTGTCTGAACCCCGCCATCAGGCTCTCTCTCCTGTCCGTGTGAGCCAGCTTCGGATGGTTGTCCCCCTCACCCCCCTCTGCCCCTGCCCCGCTCGTGTGCGCACACTCTCTTTCTCAAAAATAAACATACATACATACATACATACATACATACATACATACATACATAAAGTTGCCCTCTTTCTGTGGAAGGTAGAGCCCCTAAGTCCCAGCACCCGGGACAGGGCTCTAGCATCATGCAGGGGACCCGAGGGTGACCACAAACTACTTTCATAAATAGTGCTGTCTTTAACCTCCAATAGATCAACCTGTATCCTTGGATTTTCTTGATGTCTGATTTATACTGATTTCTGAAATACCGATCTGGCTAATTCCCCACTTATGAAGCTGTGATGTTCCAAACACTAGCATTTTTTACATGTCAGAATCCATGCTTCATGAGAAGTTACACATGGCTCGGAGGCTCTCAGGCCAATTCACAAAAGCATATTACCTGATAACGTCGCTGAAGAACACAGATGGCCCCGTATCCCAATCCCCTTGCTCCAAACCCCTTAATGAATCCTCACCTCTCTAAATAACATCCAGCCTCCTGCCTGACCCCGCCTCAGCCTCTTTCCTATGCACTGGCCCCCATCCCTGTGCCCCCCTGTTCCTAGCAGGCATCACTGTGCTCCCCTCTCGGGGTCAGTGCTTGTGCTGGGTCTGCCTCCCGGACTGCGCTCTCCCCACACCCCACATGACTGGCTCCTTCAAATCTCAGCTCAAGGACACCCCCTTGGAGAGACTTTCGTGTAAGTACTCTTTTCCTATCACACACACCAAGCATTCCCCCACATTACTGCTAAGACAATTTTTAGCCCTTAGTATCTAAAATACTCTTTCCTGGGGTGCCTGGGGGCTCAGTCGGTTAAGCGTCCGACTCTCGATTTCGGCTCAGGTCATGATCTCACGGTTTCGTGGGTTCGAGCCCTGCGTCGGGCTCCGCCTCACAGAGCCTGCTTGGGATTCTCTGTCTCCCTCTTTCTCTTCCCCTCCTCCCCTGCTCATGCTCTCTCTCTCAAAATAAATAAATTAAAAAAATATATATATATATATTCTTTCCTTATTTGTTTTAACTTGTTTAGTGTCTGTCTCCCCCATTCAGACAGTATGTCCTGTGAAAGCAGGGGCCTAACTCATCACCCTGTCACCTGGCACAGGAAGTGGCCTCGATGCAGCACTTAGACACATACAGAGTGACCCACGGATCTCCTGTGGGGAGTGCTCCTATGATAAGGCAGGTTGAGTGCTCAGTCTTGGTAGCCTAGGGTCCATCCCCCTTCCTGGCAGCTGGAATAGGACACGTGTCACCTACCTAAGCCTCCCCCCTCCCCATTGCTAAAGACACCTGAGGGGCTACGCTGCTGCCTCCACGATGGAGACCAAAATGAGGTGGGGCAGGAAGCCGTGGAGGGCCGGGCCTCTGGCCAGACTGTAATTTTCCTCACATTTCTTGATCCTGTTTCCCTGGTTACCACCCCCACGTTTTTTCCTTCTCCTCTGGCACCAAGTGCTTCCTGCCTGGGTGTCTGCCTTCCTTACCCTGCTTCGGAATGGCACCTTTCACACCCTCTCCCCTCATCTCCTGACCTTGACGCTGGCATGGAGGGTCTGTGGAAGCTCTCACCAAGAGCGTCTATTTCGGGGAACGAGATAAACAGCAAGGAGGAGGAGGAGGGTCTCTCCTCTGCCCCTTCCCCTCCCAGGCACGTGTGCTCACGTTCGTCCGTTTGGTGAAACAAGATGGTACCCTGGAGCCCGTGGACCCTCCGTGCAGACGGCGGTCGGGCCCGGTGTGCCTGGAGCTCCGCAGCGTTTGGTTTCCGCCGATTTCCAAGACTAAATGCAGATTTAGCTCACTGCCTGTTACAAACACTGCCTGTTACAATTCGGGTCGCCAAATTGCAAAATGGGACGAAAGTAACACGAAAAGAGCCTGACTGTGAAATTCAACCAGAACCGGCTGAACGTGAACGCTGAGAACACGTTTTGTCAGCAGCCACAAGCTGTAATAGTTATTTCTCCTTCAGACGTGGCACCAGAGGGAGTTAGCCAACAGCATCCAATCTCAAATGCAGAGAGAGTAAAATTCGCCCTCAAGTGCAACATTTTATTTCTGGCCTAGCTCTAAAATTTCCCCTGGCCTGGGTGCCCTTTCTCACTTTCTGCACAGATAGAGGGAAAAAAGAATGTATGAGGCAAAACAAAGTATTTTGTATAGAAAACCATTAACTGTTAAGAGCTGACATTTACCTTATCAAAATAAAAAAAAATTGGGTGGGGGTCCAGCACTTCAAAGGAGTGAGAAGGAGTTTCCCATTTCCAGAAAATATATTATTAGTCCTTGGTAATAGTCCTAAGAACCATTAATAGATACTCGTATGTTGTATATACTTAAGAGTCGTCTTCTCGCCTGTTTATCCTTTGTAAAAAGCAAAAGATCTTATGTTTGTTTACGTCTAAAACAGTTCATTCCAAATATGTATAATTACCAATAATTATTTACTACTTAATTTAATTGTGATGATGTTACATTTCATTAAAGGCACCTTTCCTACATTTCTGCCAAATCTCTCCCTTTAGTTTCTGAGATGATCAGGCTGCCTAAATATTTGCTGCAGGTGTTAAAATGCTTTATAAATACATTTCATCCAACAAATATTTATTAAAAATGCCTCTCCTGTGCAAAATTCTATGCAGGGAGCTGGGAGGAATGCCATGATGCAAAGAGAAAAAGACAAAGTTCTGATTTCACAAGTGTTGAAATGACATGGCGGGGGACACAGTATCAACAGATCAACCCATCATCTCAAACCTAAATTGGCATTCACACTTCTCTGAAAATGTTTTCTTAACTAGTTAGTCCATGGGCTGAATCTAGGCACTTTCATAAATGTCATCTTTAGGTACTCGATTTAACGTCTCATTTTATGTGGAAAGTTGTTTCATTATTAAATTAAATGTCAACTGAATGTCCCCTTTAATGTACTGGAAAAGAATGTGGAAGAAAATAAAGACTAGAAAACTAAACAGAAGCTTTTAAGGACAGGACTACACCTACACACACACACACACACACACACACACACACACACACACATACACACACACCCCTTATAGCCATGGCTGAAAAGGGATGGGTATTTTGTTTTCTTTTGGTGGCGGGGGGGGGAGTATAGATGACACACAATGTCACATTAGTTTCAGGTGTACAACACAGTGATGGGACAAGTGTGCACATTATGCTGCACCCCCTACAAGTGTAGCCACCACCTGTCTCCACACAGCACTGTTACAATACCACTGACTATTCCCTATGCTGTGCCTTTAAGGGATGCTTATCTTTAGTAGGAGGACAAAAACATATTTTGGCATTCCTGTTCCTAAAGAGTTAGCAGTTTCCACTTTTTCTGACAATAATAAGACTGTCATTTAACTCCTTTCTGTTTTTAACAGCTTTCTTTCTCCTTCCTATCTGAATCTCAATGACCCTACTTAGCATTCCAGTGAAACCGATCCATACAAAGTTTATGAACACAGCCACGGGGCTAGAAATGGAGACTTTCACTGTGGGCACACGTCAGGCCCATATTAGCAGGAATAACTGCCTGCTTCTCTTCCTGGCTCTCCCCCTTCTTAGAGCTCAATGTTAATAAAAACACCGATACAATTAATGTACTGCGGGGGGGGGGGGGGGGTGCGGGGGGACTGATCACATTTCCAAAGATAAGAACTATAGCAAAAAAAGGAAGTATCACCGTGTCATAATGGGTATATTGGTCTAATTTTTAACCTTTAGAAGTGTTCAAACATTTTACAAAATATTCGCTAGCTTAGATTTCCAACAACCATTATCTAAAGTTAAAGATCATCAAAAAATTCAAGTGGATTCTACACGGTGTAGGGGGAAACATTTTGTAAACTTTCAGGCCATACCTTCCTCATTTAAGAAAAACACTTATTCACCTATGTTTCTAGCGTATGTTCGGTTAATTTTAGGTCTCTCTCCTCAGTTTCCCTGGAATTGAGGGGTGGCACTCCTCATCTTTTTGTTTGTTTGTCTTAAACTACTTTGAAATGAATGATAATGCCTTTTAAAAAAGATAACTAGCAAATAAAAAAGACTCAAGAAAAAGTAAATATATATCGCAATTACCTTTGGCCTGGTCCAAAGTCGTCACCTTCAGGCATTTCTGCCCTGTATAAAAATAATGGCCGAGTGGACACGGCTGTAGCACTCGTGTGCTACAATGGCTTCTTCTCCACTCAACAGCGAGTGTCCCGGGGGAAGATCCCCAGCCTTCAAGTTCTTTCCCTTTTGAAAAAAAAAAAAAAAAAGCGCTCCTCCCTTCTTCAGAAAGTAGGTGTTTACAAACGTCCAAAGCACCTGCCTGCCTTGAATGAAGCTAGGAGCCGGGTTATTATGACTGTCCCCTTCTAAAAATAAATAGGTCACCTCTTACTCCCAGTACCGTGACAGGCAGCTGGGAGCAAGCATTTTCTCTCCAGTGGTGTGAGAAGGTGTCACCGCCCAGCTATTAACCTTTATTGGGATGACTTCACCTAGACCTGCCCACCCTTTTTCTTTCCTATTTCTTGTTTTCTTTTCCTGGCATGACGAGGCACCCACTGAAGGGTGGCATGGCCATGGGGAGCCTAAAACTTCAGCCTGGGCCATCATATCTCCGACTCAGAGGAGGAGGCTGGGGGCGGAGAGTGAGATGGGCTGGACGTGCCAGAGCTGAGAGCCGTGTTTGTTCTGAGAATGCTCAGCCACTCAGCGAGAGGTCGATTACTCCAAAGGGGAAAAAAAAGAGAGAGAGAAACACACACCAAGAACAATTGTGTTTTGAGGGACACTGTTTTGCAAGAAAATCTTCCTTTGGGTCATCTCGATTTCTCAACCCAGAATGGGTATGGACACAAATGAGCCCGTGTGTTCTTTTGGGCAACAGGGCTCCTCCCACAGATTCCCCTCTGTCATCAGAGAGCAAGCAGCCTGACATTGGCACACGGCCGGGCCGCGTGCCCAAGATATTTTTATAGCTTGGCTCATCATTACATACGTGTAATCAATCACCAAGTACCCTCATTTGCTGCAGCTTCTATGAGCAAGACAAAAATCACTTCAATTTTTCCTGCTTCTAAAGAGGCTAGAAGGTTGCACCTAGGTGGTCAAAAGGTACAAACTTCCAGTTATAAAATAAATAAGTCCTGGGGGGTGTAATGTACAGCATGGTGATGACAGAGTATAACACTGTATCGTGTATTTGAAAGGTGCTGAGAAAATGGATCTTAAAAGTGCTCATCACAAGAAAAAAAAATTGTAACTGTGTGTGTGGATGTTAACTCGACATCATGTTGATCACTTCTCAGTACATATGAATATCAAATCACTATGTTGTGCACCTGAAATGCACATTATATGTCAATTATATCTCAATTTAAAAAAGAAAGTATAGCTCCTTCTTCATTTAAAAAAAAAAGGCTAAGAAAAATATTACCGAGATTCTTTTAGGAATATACCCTAAAAACTTTGCATAAAAAGTTGAGATCATTTTTTTTCCTGATTAGGAACATTAGGTAAAGTAGTAAGCAGGATCTAATTATTAATAGACAATATACTTTTCGGGTGCCTGGGTGCCTTGGTTGGTTAAGCGTCTGACACTTGATTTCAGCTTAAGTCACGATCTCATGATTTTTGAGATCGAGCCCCATGTCAGGCTCTGCACTGAACATGGAGGCTGCTTAAGATTCTCTCCTCTCTCCTCTCTCCTCTCTCTCCTCTCTCTCTCTCTCTCTCTCTCTCTCTCTCTCTCTCTCTCGTGTGCTCTCTCTCTCCCTCCCTCTCTGCCCCCCCCCCACGTGCTCTCTCTCTCTCAAAACAACTAGAAACAGGGATGCCTGGGTGGCTCAGTCGGTTAAGCGTCTGACTTCAGCTCAGGTCATGGTCTCATGGTCTCACAGTTCGTGGGTTCGAGCCGCACGTCGGGCTCTGTGCTGACAGCTCAGAGCCTGGAGCCTGCTTCGGATTCTGTGTCTCCCTCTCTCTCTGCCCTTCCCCTGCTTGTTTTCTCTCTCTCTTTCAAAAAATAAATGTTAAAAAAATAAAAGAAAGAAAGAAAATGCTTTACTTTTAAAAACATGTGTGTTCCACGGGGCACCTGAGCGGCTCAGTGGTTAAGTGTCCACCTTCGGCTCAGGTCATGATCTCAGGTTCGTGAGTTCAAGCCCCATGTCCGGCTCTGTGCTGACAGCCTGGAGCCTGCTTCAGATTCTGTGTCTGCCTCTCTTTCTGCTCTTCCCCCACTCATGCTGTCTCTCTCTCTCAAAAAATAAATAAACATTAAAAAAAAATTTAGATGTGTATGTCCCATTGTCACTACATAGCAATTTATCTACATTTAATGTATATTTGACATTTACATGTGTCAAAGTGATTTCTAGAGCATTAAAGAACTGAAGAGTTGAAGCAGATAACATATCAATCTGCTTTCTTTGGGATAGTGTCAGCTGTTCTGTGACACACGCATGTCACAATTCTGACAATTTCTTTAATACCTCACACAAGATTGAAAGCTCCAGACTTCAAAGTCTGAGGTTAAGTCAGTGCAGATACTCAAACACATAACTCAAACACTTTTGACCTTGAAAGAAAACAGTCATAGCAGAGTTCTGAAAATCAGGTTTTGCAAATGCCTCTCAGACCCAAAGCAGGGTGCTGTATTGTTAGAAAAGTTGCAACACTGCAAACATTATCAGTGAGAATATTTCAGCACTTTTTTTAAAGTTTATTTATTTTGAGAGAGAGCACACGCAGCGTGGGTGTATGTACATGAGCGGGGAGGGGGTAAGGGGCAGAGAAACAGGGAGAGAGAGAATCCCAATCAGGCTCCGTACTGTCAGCATGGAGCCCAACATGGGCCCCAACCTCGCCATCTTCAAGATCATGACCTGAGCCAAAACCAGTGTCAGAGGCTTAACCAACTGAGCCACCCAGGTTCCCACTCAGCACTTCACACTTATCAACGCCAAAAAGCTAATTCTACGATCTAACTCTCAATTTTAACAATTCTATCCCATTAGTTTTAACTCTTGTTCCCCTAAACTCCCAGTTTACTATTTTTTGAATATCTGAGCGCATGGGCACCTGGGTTGCTCAGTCAGTTGAGCATATGACTTCAGCTCACGTCGTGATCTCACAGTTTGTAAGTTCGAGCCCCGCATCTCAAGCCCTGCATCGGGCTCGCTGCAGCCAACACAGAGCCTGGTTCAGATCCTCTGTCTCCCTCTTTCTCTGCTCCTCCCATTTGCTCATGTGGGCTCTCTCTCTCTCTCTCTTTCTCTCTCTCTCAAAAATAAAATAGGGGCGCCTGGGTGGCTCAGTCGGTTAAGCATCTGACTTCAGCTCAGGTCACAATCTCGCGGTCCGTGAGTTCGAGCCCCGCGTTGGGCTCTGGGCTGATGGCTCAGAGCCTGGAGCCTGCATCCGATTCTGTGTCTGCCTCTCTCTCTGCCCCTCCCCCATTCATGCTCTGTCTCTCTCTGTCTCAAAAATAAATAAACGTTAAAAAAAATTTAAAAAAAAATAAAATAAATAAACATTTGAACTTTTGAGTATAGCTGTCGTCAAACTTAGTTGGTTAGTTACTACAGAACTAAATAGATTCCTGAAATGTGCTTCTCAGTTCAAAGGACAACTGATTAGTGTCCCAACAGATGACTTACTACTAATATGAAATATTTATTAAAATACTTCCTTTAAGTACTCCTTCATGCATTTTTTTTTCAACTTTTTATTTTTTTTTTTTATTTTTGGGACAGAGAGAGACAGAGCATGAACGGGGGCGGGGCAGAGAGAGAGGGAGACACAGAATCGGAAACAGGCACCAGGCTCCGAGCCATCAGCCTAGAGCCCGACGCGGGGCTCGAACTCACGGACCGCGAGATCGTGACCTGGCTGAAGTCGGACGCTTAACCGACTGCGCCACCCAGGCGCCCCTCCTTCATGCATTTTTAAATTACTTGCTCCAACAATGGATCCTCCTTTAGGTATAAATGTGTGAGCTTCTGAAATTCACAAGGATGAGAGGGGGGAACAGGGACAACACCGTAACAGAAACTAGAGTGTAGCTACATCGCTGACACAGCGGGTGGCTTCCTAACGTCAGTGACACCTTCAGCCCTGTGGGGGGCTGGGGTTGCAAGGGTTTCCTCGGCACTGCTGACCTGCAATTCACTGGGCATCCTGGACGAAAGGACTCACAGCATACAGACGTGGGAGAAACCCTGAGGGCCCCAGAAGCCGTCCAACATTTTGGGTGCTGAAGAAAAGGGGCCCGGCAAAGTCAGGTGACCCACCATTGACCAATCAGGAGAGACCCGAGTACAGAGCATTCTTTTCACTTCTCCAGCTGAACAGACAGCAGAAACCACGCATTCTGGCGAAAGCTCGTGTGCCACACACTTCCACAGTTCAAGTTGTCTTGTATCCATACTCCCCCAAAATCTGTATACATTTGGTTTCAGTAGTATATGTTAAACAAGCATTTTTATTTCCTTTGCTGTTCAGTCATATAGGATGACCTAAGGAAATCACTGCCATATCAAAGCTAATTGTCCACTTTTCTTGATGTTGCTTTTTCTCTTCACATAATCATTGGTCTGACTTTTTTCTTCCCACTCTTCTTTGGCAGCATTCACTAAGGCTCTGGAACTTTCTATCAGAGACAATAGGAGGGATCCTCCCTCTCTTGGAGGTTACAGGGCAATATTATCATGAATGGCCAAGTGCTGGGTACCGGTGCAGGAGGGGGGAGTCACTGGTGCACAGAAAATTACTAAGATAGGGAGGGTGATTCTTTGCCAAGCTGACCTGATGTCATTCTTGCTGAAGGGAGGCCAAGGTGGTCAGATATTACCCGGGGAGTTGGGAGATGAGGAATTTGGTCAGAGACTGAGGATGATCAGATGTCAAGGGTGAGGGGTTCCCGCTAAACGGACCTGACAGGACTCCTGCTAAAACTGGGTTCTTGAGGGGGTGCCTAGCTAGCTCAGTTGGAGGATGAAGCAACACTTGATCTTGGGGTCGTGAGTTTCAGCCCCTTGTTGGGTGTAGAGATTACTTAAATAAATAAAAACTTAAAAACAAGCAAGCAAACTGGGTTCTTGAGAACATACCCAAGGATATAGCCTAGATGCAAAAGAGCTCAGAGGAGGCTGACCAAAGAGTCTTTGTCACCTCCTAAGAACAGGCACATTTTTATTTCTTCTATCAGCGTTCAGTGCTACAGAACCGTATAGACTCTAGAGATGCACCGTCCAATATGGCAGCCACCCAGCACAGGAACTGTGGCTAGTGCAGGCTTTCAAGACACAGAAAAAAAAAAAGAATGTAAAATATCTCATTACTAATTTTCATATTGACTACATGTCGTGATGATATTTGGGGTGTATCAATCAAGTAAAATATATTATTAAAATTACTTTTACTTGTTTTTTTATTTTTTGCTGCGGCTACTAGAAATTTTAAATGTTATACGTCGCTTGTATTGCATTTCTAGTGATCTGTACAGCTTTAGAACTTTAATTCTCTACTTCTCTTGCCAAAATTGGTTTAAGTTAGAAATAAAACAAAAGTTCCCGTGAGAGCAGAGTGGCTAACACAATCTTAACAACTGCTTCAGGAACATTTCCAGAATCACTTTTCATCAAAAGGGATAAGGGTAGAGATTTACAGAAGATCTATCAATAGGACAGTACTAAGAAGAGTCCATGGAGCATTTGCTCCATCTGCCAGAATCTTCTCCATCCCTCCTTCCCTCCAGCCTCTGAAGACAAGGATAAGATCCCACAGGTAACTTCTTCAAGGCCAGGGTGCGTCCCAAGGTCTTGATTCCCTCCCTTCTACTCTCCTCCAATTTGTGCCAAAATTATCCCATCTCCTTCTTGCCTCCAGGACCTTTCCAAATTCTACTGGCTCTTTCTCTCAGCCACAAATCTATCCAGGCCTCTTCCAGAAACCTTATCACTGAGCACACATCTCCCAGTTACTAACCTTTGTCTTCTGTTCTTCAAGCCAAAGGTCCTAACCAATGGCCCGTGATCAAGTCACTCCTCACCAATTACAACCTACCTCCTGCCCCCACCATGACTCCGGTACTGCTCTTCAAATGCAGCTGATACTGTTCATCCCATCTGACTTGACCTCCTGGGGGCCCTTCACTGCAGCCCGCTTCCCTCTGTCCTGGCACTGTCCCCATGCTTGGCTCAAAGTCTCCACTTCCTGTGCTCAGCTCCAGCTTCTCTCAACATTCCTTCTTGGTCTCTCTAGGTGCCCTTCTTCTAACTGGCTCTTCAACGCTGGTGATCACGAGGACAGGGCTTCCCCACCCTCGGCCACTCTAACTCCGCAGGCCAGGGATGTGCCATGAACCTGCTCCCAGATGCTGCTGATGCTGCTGACGGGGGACCCACACTTGGAGAGCGCAGTCCCAGTGTTCTAACACCGGCCAAGTCCCCTCTCATGCTATACGATCTCCTTAGGAAATCTCTCTCTTCCCAGCCTTTAACCCCCCACTTGTAGGCCCAAATCTATATTCCCCGTCAAACATGCCCCAGAATTCCAAGCCCATATGTCCTACCACCCACCAGCTGTGGTCTGACTGGCTCATGGAAACTGTTCCTATCTCTTCCCTCTCGCGTCCAGTGGTATAAAATAGGTAGTTGGGGCCAGCGGTGGTGGGAGCCTTTGCACCATGGAAATTGGCAAATGCTACAAATCGGCTGCCTGATCCCTACCCGTTGTGAGTCAGTTGCTCAAAATTTACCCACACGCCACTGATTACTCACCATCTTCACCTGTGCCGCACTAATTAAACAAGGAGGCCGTTAGATCGAAATGGTTCTCATGCTTTAGCAGCACACTTTAACAAACCCAAATGTGAGCCTACAAATGCCTCAAGGGTAATCTAAGGAGGACCGATCTCAAGCAGCCAGTAGGCTTTCCAAAAGAAGGGAGTCGCTTGAGCTCCGTATAACCAATCAGATCATTGCCTTGCTTGGCTCCTACAGAATCTCTAGCAAAGTCTTTCCCTGGGTCCCGTCAGGGGAGTGCTCCAGCCACTTCCAGCTTGGTGCCACTTGATTCAAACTGACTTTCGTGCAGATAAACTCTTCAAATTTATAGTGTGCCTCGATTTATCTTTTTAACTCCTAAAGGCCCACCATTATCTCCAAATACCACATCCAAAGAGGACGCAGCATCTCTGCCCCCTGCCCTTCCCTTAAGCTTTTCTATTTCTTGCCTTTTTTGGAAAGGAATCCCTTGGGGTGCCTGGGTGGCTCAGTTGTTTAAACGTCTGACTTCAGCTCAGGTCATGATCTCCCTGTGGGTTCGAGCCCCGCATCTGGCTCTGAGCTGTCAGCACAGGTGAAGCAAGCTGCAGCCTGCTTCGGTGGGGTGTGTGTGTGTGTGTGTGTGTGTGTGTGTGTGTGTCTCCCCCTCCCCCACTTGTGCTCTGTCTCTCTCAAAAGTAAACATTAAAAATTTTTTTAAAAAAGTAATCCCTCATATCATTCTCAGTCCCATGATTCTGATGCATTTTCTCCATAAAATTTAGCAATATGTCATCTTACTATCTGTTTACACATCAGCTGTTTACACACCAGCTGTCCGAATCTCTCCCTCTCAGAGCAGGCAATGACCCTTCCTGTCCATTACTGTATCTCAGCAATGGTTGAGCTAGATCCTGAAACAGAACTAGTATTTTTTTTTAGTAATTTATTTTGAGAAAGAGAAAGAATAAGCATGAGTGGGGAAGAGGCAGAGAGAGAGAAAGAGGGAGAGAGAGAATCCGCACTGTCGGCACAGAGCCCAATGTGGGGCTCAAACCCACAAACCGCGAGATCATGGCCTGATCCAAACGTCAGACCTGACCCAAGATCATGGCCTGAGCCAAGAGTCAGACGATGAACCAACTGAGCCACCCAGGTGCTCCATGAACAAACTGATATTTTTAGGTGATGTTAGTAATGAATATTAATTATGTGAGTAAAGAAATGTTCCAAATGGCTAACAGGGTCAGAAAAATGGAAGCTGTATGCTCTCTTTGCTCTCCTTCACCCACAGAGAAGATTCTCACCATCAGCTCTAATGCACTGATGTATGTTCGTAGCCCACCCTGAAACTCTGTGCTCACTGTAATTTTTGTCCTAGTTCGGTCTGGTTTCCTCTGCCGCCTAGCCTAAGGGCGGCCAAATACTTGTGATCAAATACCCTGAGCAGTACATGCCCTGTGAATATACTGTGCAATGCTAAGCTATAAGCACATATATACGTTCCATGTCATGTTATTTGTAATATCTTACGTACTTCATAAATCATACAAAAACCTTTTGAATGTAGAGATAAAATAAATATAGGCACCTATAACTGCAAAACAAAACAAAACAAAACAAAAACAAACAACACCCCAAACAACGTAGAGGCCTGTCAATAAGGGATTAACTGAATTTCGGTGCAGTGAAATCCTGTGCTGCTGCTAAAAAGGATGAGATTGTTATAAAAATCTCTCCATGGTACAGTTAGCTAAAAAAAAAAGAGAGAGGAAAGAAAAGGTGTATAGTACCATTCATATAAAAATATACATTTATATCCTGGTGAAAATATCTGGAAAGATACGTATGAAGATACAGAAAGGTAGATCTTCTTAGTTAAGAAGACAAGGAAGGGAGGGAGAGGAAGAAGAAAGGAAAGGCATTTTGAAGGATCTATACTGAGGTGTTAATCATGGTTTTCTCCCCTGGCTGAAGTAAATAAGGAATATTTTCCATTTTATTCTTTTTGCCTGCCTGGGTTCTCCATTTTTCTGTAACAAATATATACAAATTGCTCTTGTAAGAAAAGAAATTTTTATTTTTTATTTATTAATTTTTTAAAATTTTTTTTAACGTTTATTTATTTTTGAGACAGAGAGAGACAGAGCATGAACGGGGGAGGGTCAGAGAGAGGAAGACACAGAATTGGAAACAGGCTCCAGGCTCCGAGCCGTCAGCACAGAGCCTGACGCGAGGCTCGAACCCATGGACCGCGAGATCATGACCTGAGCCGAAGTCGGCCGCTTAACCGACTGAGCCACCCAGGCGCCCCAAGAAATTGTTTTTAAAATACAAAAAAGAAAGATGATTTTTAAATGGAAGGGGAATTCTTCTGTAGCTCGCTATCATTAATGAAAAATATTCTTTAAAAAATGTTTTTTAAGAAAAAAAAAATCCCTGCTCTTTCACTTGGGAAACAGGGCCTTCAGAAGCACATCCCCAGCAGAAATCTCAGGCTTCAGGATTCTCACTTAAGCCAGGCCAGTAACAGTCCCCCTCTTTGAGGAGCTGACTGTTTGGTAGCAGACATATATGGGTTGAAAGGATGAGGGAAAGAGAACCCAAGTGAGCGAGACTGCCCTGCACCCAGTGACTCAGAAGTGTCAGAATTGCCAGGGCACCGGGGTGGCGCTAGTCGGTTGAACATCTGGCTTTGGCTCAGATCATGATCTGGGGGTTTGTGGGTTCGAGCCACGCATCGGGCTCTGTGCTGTCCCTGCAGAGCCTGCTTCGGACCCTCTGTCTCCCTCCTTCTGGGCCCTTCCCCCACTTGGCTCTCTCTCCCTCTCTCAAAAATAAATAAACATTTATCTAAATCAAAAAAAAAAAAGTGTCAGAATTCCCTTTGTCCGTCTTCCTCATCTCCCACCGAAGGCTCCCCGTGTTGCCAAGAGAGAATGTTTCCCAGGACAATTCACAGTATGTATTATGTGCTTTGCAGAAGTGGAATAGAGGTATGGGACTAGGATCAAAGCCAGTATATTTTTGGAATAAAGTAAAAGAGGAACATTTCCTTTAGATAAAACAAAAACAAAAACAAAAAACCAAGGGATCAGATGACCCTATATGTGTGTGGTGTTAGTCACAGCACTCAGTAATCCGATGAATAATCACAACACTCACCCTATCGAGAGGGTCGGTACCGTCTCTCTTGCTCTCCGGCTGGCGGAGTCACACGGAGACCTGTCCTTGGTGCCTTTCAGAGCGACGGAAACTTTGTTTCCCCAAATGCTATGTTATGACAAACTTTAGTACAGAAAAGATACAACAACCAAAAAGAGTTACCCAGGTTTAAATGGGAGCCAGGGCACTGAAACATGGCCTCAATCCCACCCCCCACCCCCCAAACACAGCCCCTGAATCCAGTCCTTGGAAATCCAGAGTTCCTCCAGGTACTCCAGTGGAAAACCTACGACCTAGATCATCTGGATAGCCTGGAAGAGAAAGTGGAAACTTTTTTCCTTGGTCTCTTTTCAAAATAATGAGAACAGAATCAACCCAGTTACCCATTTTATCTTTTTCCTTTTTTTCAAGCTTAGCACATGGAGTGTTTTCTTCAAATTTCTTTTCATCCAAAAATAGCTGGTACTCTAAAACCATAGCACCCCTGAAGACATGGCACCCCTGAAGTCCCTGCCCTCCAGTTTTCTGGTTGACCTTCCTTCTTTTTCTGGAGGTATCACTGTAGTCACCCTATTTCCCAGCCTAGGACAGTCCCCAGCTGCACCTCATGTCCTGGTATGATCAATAACGGACCCCTTCATGCTCATCAGTTTAGGCCACCAACTTGCAGGACCCAATATAGCACCATTTTCTTACCCCTATTTCTTGGAACTTCCATCGTATTAGGTTGTGCTAGAATGTCACATAATTTGTTATGGTCTCAGTAGGGACCCCAACCGGACCCAACGTCGCCACAAACCCTCAGGCTGGCCAGCGGGTGACTCTCACACCCTTCCTGTCTGGTCCATGCTACACCTGCCATCTGACCCTGTCATGGGTTGAACTGTGCCCCACCCCCAAAGTGGTGTGATGAAATAAAGCTTCATGAAGGATGGCATGTGATGAAGGATTACAACAGGGGAGAAGAGTCAGCAAATGGCCGGAGGGAAAGAGGGTCAAGGAATGGAAAGAAGACGGGGGTAGAAAGGCTACTAGGGAACAGACTCAAGAGCCTCCAAGAATCATGTCCTGTGCTAGCTGTGTCTCTGTCACGTTGATCTCTGTGAGGGAACACTAATGTCCTAAATTTCTGACCAAATACGTTTCTTCTCAATAAAAGCTCATTACGCAGTTGGCCCTTGAACAACATGGGTCCACTTATATATGGATTTTTTTCCAATCCATACAGTACAGGACTGTAAATGTATTTTCTCTTATGATTTCCTTAATAACATTTTCTTTTCTCTAGCACTTTATTGTAAGACTACAGCATATAACACATATCCAAAATGTGTGTTAATCACCCCTTTATGGGCTCAGTAAGGCTTCTGGCCAACAGTATGCGATTAGTAAAGTTTTTGAGGAGTTAAAAGTTATATGTGGATTTTTTCAACTGTGTAGGGAGCTGGCACCCCTAACACTCTCATTGTTCTAGAGCTGACCGTTTCTTGGTAAGTTGGGATATACAGGAGTTGTCAACCACTGGGATCCACGAAGCGAAGCATGAACATGGCAAGTAACCCTTTTGAGTAGTCAGTGGGATCACAACAGGAAGGGTCGGGGGTAAGGGATGATGGGGGAGAAGAGCAGGAAGTTGAAATGAACAGAGAGTAGGAGCGTAGCCTCAGGAAAAACACTGACAGAAGGAAGAAGCAGCAATCTGGCAATGGCTTAAGGAAGACCAGGGAAAAAGACTGTGTGAAACAGGGAGGGTGCTGGGACCTCACGCGTCACATCACCCTATGGCACTGGCTCGTTTTTTGTCGCGTCCTGCGTTTCTTGGGACCCACTTTGTGGCACTAAACGTGGCTGCTACAAACTCTGGTTTGTGATCTCCTCTCAGAGGGCCTGTTGGTCACCTGTGACTGGTTTCTTTCCTACTTACTTCCTCACCCCTTCTCTCCTTAAAACAGTTGACATGCCTCTGGAGCAAGCTAATTTCTTTCTCTCTTCCTCCCATCCATCCCCAAACTACCCTCCTCCTCCAAAAAAAAAAAAAAAAAGAGAAAGAAAAGCTTATAAAACTCCAGGAGGAATATACCTACTGACAAAAATCAAAGTCAAATGTTATCATTGGTTCAAACGTCCCTCCGCAGAAGACACCTGTCCTGCGATGTCTTGCTCACTTGCTTCTTTAAAGCTCTCTTCTAAGTCTGCACGTGTATTTCGGGGGGTGAAGGTCCTCGACAGAGAATCTCTGGTTCCAAGAAACTTAGAACAAATAGCCACAGGAGAGAAAGAACTCTGGCAGGCCCCACTGCTCTGAGCAAACATCAGGAAATGGAAAATTTCTGGCCGCAAATTGCAGACACAGAGGTCTGTGTGGACGGTAAGGATCGGGGTGACTCTACAAGAGTGACACACAGCTCAAAACAAACTTCACCTCTTGAACTTTAAAAAAAAATTTTTTTTCAACGTTTATTTATTTTTTGGGACAGAGAGAGACAGAGCATGAATGGGGGAGGGGCAGAGAGAGAGGGAGACACAGAATCGGAAACAGGCTCCAGGCTCTGAGCCATCAGCCCAGAGCCTGACGCGGGGCTCGAACTCACGGACCGCGAGATCGTGACCTGGCTGAAGTCGGGCGCTTAACCGACTGCGCCACCCAGGCGCCCCACCTCTTGAACTTTTTAAAAACATAACCAAAGACGGCCATCGTAACTTTCTGTTTAACTATGGATTGCGTAAGACGTTTGTTATATGTTGATCGTCCTTATCATATTTTGCTTATGTCAGTGTCGAAAATTATTTTTCGTTCCTTAAATAGCACCTGATAAGATGCTTCCTGGCTATACATTCCCCCAGTATTTTGTGGAGAAGCCAAACAAAAATGAAGACTTTTCAGTTCAACAGTCCTACGATAGTTAATCATTATTTCCATATTACTTTTGAGGCTACAGGTTGGGTGACCAGAAAGTTTCCTAGTCCCTTTTCACGGTGTGCCATCTGGCCCTGTTGTGGCCTTGGCTGGGGAGCTCCCCTTGCTGAGGCAGCCTGAGGATGAGAGATCTCCTCAGACACTGAGAGAACCTCTCCTCCAGGCAAGGGGGTATTTTTGAAGAGGAACCGACCCCTTTAGAAGCATTTGCAACAAGAAAAGCTGAACATCTCGTGGTCTTGATAAGTGGGAAAGAGGAGGGCCTTAAGAGACCTCACAATTTCTTCTTGAAGGAAAGGGCAAGTCCCTCCAGTAACCTAATGGGATGGCGTCTCCCTATTGCCTCAACCACTGTCTGATAATAAACCTGATCTCTCGGAAACGTGGTGTGCCTCCTTTAGGCCACTCAGGCTTCCAAATGATATGCTAATAGCAACTTTACGGTGTCCCATTAGTGACATCATGTCTATCAGGGTGTGAGTAAAACCCCTTCAGTGACTAGCAAAACAATGACCTTTAAAAAAAGAGAGAAATAAACCCAAATGTGAACCTTAAAGAGCCTTGGAAGGGAAACTGGATCCAGTGAGCCTCTCATGGTGTTAATCCCTGACTTCCTGTCTCCAGGAATTCCTATGAGAGGTTTCCTCCAGCATCCACAGCTTCTCTCCCATAAGCATACGCAAATTTGTTTTAATACATGTTAAATTTCGGAATAATTTTAGACTCATAGAAGAGCGGCAAAGATAGTACACAGAGCTCCAACACACCCCCCACCTAGTTTCCCTGGGTTAACATCTTTTATTAATACGGTACACTTGTCAAAAACGAAACCCAACACTGGTATATCACCATGACCTGAACCCCAGACTCATTTGTATTTCACCAGTTCCCACCCACACTCACTCTTTTTCTCTTCCAGGAGCCCGTCTGAGGCGCCATATTGTGTTTGGTCACCATAGCGTCTCAGTCTCCTCTGGCAGGAGACTTGCTCAGTCTTGCCTTGGTTTTATGACCTTCATGGCTTTGAGGAGTATCTTGTAGACATCAGGTATTCTGGAGAACGCCCCTCAATTTAGATTTGTCTGATGTTTTTCTCATGATTAGAGGGAGATTGTGGCTTTTGGGGAAAAAGATCACGGAGATGAAGGGCCCTTCTCCTGACATCACGTCAGGGGTCCATGATGCCCACATGACTTCTCCCTGCTGATGTTAACTTGCTCACTTGGATAAAGCCGTGTTTGCCAGGCTTCTCCACTGGAAGGTTATTGCTTTTCCCTTTCCACGCTACAGTCTTTGGGAAGCAAGACTGAGTGCAACTCACATTCAAGGGGCAGGGAGGGCTGCACAAAGACACAGCTCTGCCTCCTGAATGGGGCGGTGGTGACTATACATACTATTTGAAATTCCTCTGCAAAGTAGATTTGTCTCCCTCCCTCATTCACTTACTTATTCAATCATTTGTATCAGTGAAGACTCAGCTGGACTCAGAACTTATCGTTCGGGTTATAATCCAGTGCCATGTTACTGATGGCAGTGCTCCAATCGTGCCAGCCACAAACTGGTTTCTGCCCACCTGCCCTTTCCGAGGACTCCTCGCCTCTTCAGAGACCTGGAGAGGCCACCTCGCTGCCCTCTTAGCACTGCTCCCCTCGACCTACCCAACCTTGGCCCGCACTCTCCGGCTGAGCCCGGTGCTAACCACACTGCACCCCGTGTTCCCCAAGAGCCCCCAAGATTATCTTGCTTCCCTCCCACCCAGTGTCAGCACCAGCCAAGAGGCAATGCCAGGACTGGACCCAGCAGTCAGAGGTGGGCTGACCCAGGGCAACAGACGCCTGTGCACCCATCTCCTTGGACATATGCAAGACAGGGCACTGGGCACGCTCCTTGGGGGAAGCAGTGTCCTTGGAGGTGAGCTGTGAGCATGTGTGAGCTACTCCCAAGGTGTTCTCAGGAAAGCCGTCACAACCTGCCGTTTTTTTCCCTTACTCTGAAAAAACTTCCAGGATTGAAACCAAGTTCAGGTTTCCTTTCCACGTGTGCCATTTGTCCTTACCTTTCATGTTTCTTTCCTATTTTGAGTATTAGAGGAAGTTCATGGTTTAAAAATGGAAACGAGACTTGGCTTCTTACCTGCACCTACTTTTAGCATCGAACCATGGCAACGCCACACACACAGTTCATCATAAATTTCCATAGTGGATTCGCACTGCCAGATGCTGCTTTCAATCCGCTTATTTATAACCAACGTGAATTGTTTATATCAAACTTGACTTAATGAGACAATGAAATCATAAGTCGTATCGAAAACTGTGGAGGGCATGACTCACTTAAGACTCCTCCTGATCTGGCTTCTGTGGCCATCACAAGCAGTTAAAATCTAAAACCACCTCGAGTCCGAAATAGAAGCACAGAGCAAGGGACACACCATGTCAGAGGCTGTAACAGAGGCCAGGAAGCACCAGCTGTGGATGGATGTGCAAGAGGGGACACTATGTGTACCTAATCTCAGGATGATGAGTCCCCTTCTCTCCCCATGAAAGCGCAACTGTCCTCAAGTGAGATGGACTGGGAATCTCACCAAAATGAGAAACAGTTGTTCCCAGGCTCTTCGCCATTTACAAACCCTGAGGGCAAAAGGGAGGCTCCTCCTGGGAGGGGTATTAACCAGGGTTCATTCCCAAGGGGGGACCTCAGAGTCCACCATGGGGTAACCGTCATCCCTTTAAAACATGCTTTGCTTTGTTTCACTTGAAACTAACCCTCAAAAAGAGGATGTGGCCACATGCTTGTGCTCTAACTCAATCTGTCATGTACGAGGGCTGCAACTTGAATTTCTTTACTGTGAGTAGAAAAGAGCTCGGGGAAGAAGAATGGTGGAAATGACATCCATCAATGGGAAGCTTTTAGATGTCATAGGGGTTACTCAATAGAATTGGTAAAATAAAATAAAATTAAATAAAATTAAATAAAATAAATAAAATAAACAAGTAACAACATAACTAAAGAGAAAGAAAAGGGCACTTATCAGATTTCATAATTATTTGTGGGGGGTGTGGCATCACAATTGAAGGGGCTAAGTGTTAACGCAAATACGTCTCTCAGAAATTGATCCAAAAAGGGGTGGGGCAAATGGGTGAGGAGGGAATTAAGGAGAGCCCTTGCTGAATCACTATATTGTACACCTGCAACTAATAGAGCACTGTATGTTAACTGTGCTGGAGTTAAAATAAAATAAAATAAAATAAAATAAAATAAAATAAAATAAAATAAAATAATTTACTGAAAGAGTAATATATAGCAAGCGGTCACATGATAAAGACTGATGGGCAGATTGGTGGCTGCCAGAGGCAGGGGTTGGCAAGATTGGATGAAAGTGGACAAGGGGCCCAAACGTCCAGTTATAGGGTAAATAAGTTCTGGGGACACAACACACAGCCTGATGACTATAGTTAATAACATCATACGTTTGCTAAGAGAGCAGGTCTTAGTAGATAAGAGAGTTCTCGTCCCACGGAAGAAAAATTTGTAACTGTATGAGGTGAAGAGTGTTCATTAAACTTATTGTGGTCATCATTTTGCAAAATTCCATACATCTACCCATTATGTTGTACCTTTTAAACTTACACAGCGTCGTGTCAGTTATATCTCGATAAAATGGGGGGAAAAAGATAAAACAGAGACCGATCCAAACAGTTGTTTACAGCTTAGTACAATTTCCAGTGACTGATTTTTTTTTTTTTTTTAAAGAGCTCCATCACAACTAGGAGTGACGACAACCTGGAAAATGTGTTACTCTCAAAAAGTGGCCCTGGTTTCAACAGAATTGACGTGGAGGGAGACCCGGAAAAGGAGCGTTTTCAAGCTGACACATGACGTAAACAAGACGTGAGTTTATGTTATCAACATAACTAAATTAGCCAACAGTGATTTTAGAGTGACTGTAACCAGTATGAGTAGAAAACTGGGCCCTTTAAATTGATATGCCTGGAAGCCCATACATTCCAGGTGGCCAAAAGCTTTTCTTGGATCCTGGCAGCTAGGAGGGCATTGCATCCGAGGTCCCTCGGTGTTGGCGCATGCCGTGTTCCAAGTGGAATGGAAAATCATCGAAATAGTTAGCTCTGGCTAGGTGTGGAGACCAGGACCAGCTCATCACGATCGAGGAAGGAGAGGAGGCCGGTAGGGATGAGAGCCGGCACCGGTTCAAGGGGATGATGGGGTGGGGGTGGGGGGCTGTCTAGCACATATCCTGGAGGCAAACAGGTTTACTGATTGAATGCAGAGAATAAGGGACCCAGTGAAAACAAGCAGAACTTCAATCTACTCACTTGTACAATTTTTTTTTTTTTTAATTTGGAGAGAGAGAGAATGAGTGAGTGGGGAAGAGGGCAGAGGGAGAGAGAGAGAATCCCAAGCAGGCTCCATGCTCAGCACAGAGCCCAACATGGGGCTTGATCCCATGACCCTGGGATGATGAAATCAAGAGTTGGATGCTCAACCGACTGAGCCACCGGGGACCCCATGAACGCGTAATTTTGAAGATTCATTTGTTGCTTTGCTTCTTCCTTATGAAAACAGATATTCTATTTCTGTTAAGTGTAATGAAATGAATGAATGAAGGAATGTCAGTGGGATCCGTAACATATTAAAACAGGTTGGAAAACTTTTCTGTCCACAGCCACATAGTAAATATTCAAAGGTTTGCTGGCCATATGGTCTCTTCACAACTACTCAACTCCGCTACTGTAAATAGACCATATGTAAGAATAAAGTGCAAGCCAGTTTGCCAACCCCTGTATTTCACACACATGCACAGCCCTACAAATTATTTTTAAAAATGCGTCAGGGTCCCTGGGGGGCTCACCGGCTTACAGCGTCTGGTTTCGGCTCGGGTCATGATCTCGCAGTTTGTGAGTTTGTGCCCCGCGTCGGGCTCTCTGCTGTCAGTGCAGCACCCACTCCGGATCCTCCGTCCCCCTCACTCTCTGAGCCTTCCCCGCTTGTGCTCGCTCTCTCTCTCTCTCTCTCTCAAAAATAAAACATTAAATACAAAGAATGTGTCTATTTGTAACCGACTAAAGAAAACCATGTCAAAGGAACTATCACCCCAATATTATTAGTGATTATCTCTAGGATTCTTACTTTGTGCGCGTTAAGTATTTTCAAAGCTTTTCCCACACATGTATTCCTTTTGCGATCATATAAAATCTACACATCAAAAGAAAGTAAGCCTGAAATTCTACTCTTAAAATCCACAAAGGATTTAATCTCTTCTGGGATTCTGTGTTTTGGTGCCCTGTCACTGACCAGACTTTTTATAATGGTGATTATTTAATATAAAAATGCTTCTTAAAAAGGTCATCAGCAAATAAGTTTTTACAACGGTAGCTGATCAGAAAATAACCTGTGGTTGTATTTCCGAGAACCAGAGGGTGTCTGTGTAAGGAAGGGGGAAAGTTGTTTTTACTGCATTGGCCGAGTCCCTGGAAAAGATTGCATCTTGAATTAGCAGCTTGACTGTCTGCTGTCCAGATAAATATTGTGTTGCTATGACTGAACAGTGTCCTGCCACGTGGGTCATCCTGCCGTATAATTAGCCTCTTATCATATCAGGTGCAAATCAAACCGGCAGCCCTCGCTGGCAGTGTGGTAATTTAACAAACCAGAAACACTCTTTTCATGTATCAACATCTGATTGAATAACATCACCAGCCCGCTGAGGACACCTGAGGGCTGTTTTTGCAGCCCTGCTCAACAGTCAGCTGAACCTGAGAACACAAACGTCGAGTTCCCGGCGATTGCAGCTACTTTCCTGAATTCTTCTTCAGGCCTTTAACTGCATCATTGCACATTCCGTCAGTCCACCCAGAGGTGTCACAAGGTAGAGGGGGAAACTGAACCTTAAGTGTCTTTCGGATGCGCAGACAGTATCCTCAGCACCGCCACCCGCACCCCGCCCCGCGATTCGTGTTTATCCCTCATGGTGGTCAGGTGCATCTTCAACCTCTGTTTCCATCACCATTGATCAAGTCTAAGCAAAGCCTAACGTAGCTCGCCCTGCGTCTAGAAGGCTGCGCGCTATACTCCCGCTCCCGCTCCCACGCCCCAAACCTGCAGGAAGAGACGGCTCTTCCTGCCACAGAAGGCCAGACTGCCTGGAAAGGTCTACCTGCCCTCTGCCCACTCCTCCTTGTCCTCATCCTCCCTTCTACCTCCGGGAAACCCACCCTGACTACGGTCCTCTCCTCTGTTTCTCAAGTTTGACTTCACAAGGGCATTGTAACTCTTTGCCCGAGTAGTAAACCACTAAAGAGCAGAGTCTCTGGCATCTGACCCCCTCACCGTGCCGGGCAAAGTGCATGTGCTCCGAGGGACAATTTTGGCACAGGAACCCTGGGGCCAGCCTGCCTGGGTTCGAATGCTGGCTCTACGACCTACTGGCTGTGTGATCTCAGGCAAGTTACCTAACCTCTCTGTGCTTGTTTCCTCATTGGGAAAGTGGGGTAATAGTAGCATTTCACACAGTTGTGAAGACTTAACGCGTATGTAATTGTTAAGTAGCCTGGATTCAGGATAGCAGGGTGGATGAGAATATAATCACATGCAAAACACTGGGAAGACTGCAGGCATTCTGTCTCACGTAAGTGTTTCCTTTAAAAAAAAAAAAGACACCCAAGGGGAAAAAAATTAAAAATTAAATTAAAAAACACCCCAGAGATGAACAGTTTCCATCTCACCTATTCCACCTTGCTCTCTCCAAGCACAATGATCTTTCCTTTCTCTGACTTTCATCAGCATATCAACACAAGGAAGGAAGGTTTAGATCTCCTGTTTCTTCATTTTTGGTCCCCCGTTACCGCTGGCCAGCTCACTCCCTCTCCCCATGACAGATGATAATAACAGCAGCCAAGGAGTGTTTAATATGTACCAAGGACTTTATGTTAATTGTTTCATATAATCCTTAAAATGTCTTGAGGAAGGGGGTGTCTGGGTGGCTGAGTCAGCTGAGTATCCGACTTGATTTTGGCTCGGGTCATGATCTCATGGTTTGTGAGATTGAGCCCTGCACTCAATCAGGCTCTGCACTCACAGGGTGAAGCCTGCTTGGGATTCTCTCTCTCTCCATCTCTCTGTTCCTCCCCTGCTCGTTCATGCTCTCTCTCTCTCTTTCAAAATCAATGAATAAACTTAAAAAAAAAAAAAAAAAGGTCTTGAAGAATGGTACACAGATACAGAGACTGTGCCCACACAGAGCTTGTCAGTGGCTGAGCCGGGGCTGTTTTCCTGCTCTTGGACCACCCATTGGCTCACGCCACAGTTCCAGACTCATCGTAGATCTTATTAATTACACAGTTTGGTTAAATGATTCATTTATTGATGCCACTGGCTGGCCACGCGGTAGGAGAGCAAAGAGGAGAAATGGTCCCTATCATCCCCAAGTGGAATTCAGGCAAATGAACAAGAGATTACAGAGCAATGTGATCGGTGCCGTGGTGACCGGAAGGCACAGAGTGACATGGAGTCACAAGGCGAGCGTGAGACAGGCCTGGGGGGTGTGGCGAGCAGAGGGGAGTCCCTGGGAAATGATGTCTCAGGGACAGTGAAGCAAGGGTTGGGGCCAGGGGCGAGAGGAGGAATTCGAGGCGGAAACAAGACACTCAGGCACATGGGACAGCCTCAAAGGAACTAAAGGGGTTGTGAAAAGGTTTACTCCCCAAGCGTTAAACAAGGTTGCTTTGAACGAATTAGGTGCTGGACTGCTCTGAGTTGGGCTTCTCTTTCCCAGCACACGCAGTGAGCAGAATGACTAGGAAGACTTCCCAGGCTCCTTTACACCCGAGGAAATGGCACTGGTTACGTATGAGACAATCAGGGGATGTGCCGGACCCTTTCCTGTACAGGGACTGCTGGGAGGGAGGGAATGGACCTACGACCTCCTCGGCCTTGGAAATCTCCCTTAAAAGATGGACACAGGAAGCCAGACACGGAGATCAGACAAGGTGCCCCTGACACCCAACAGAAACCCAATGACAATGAATGTTACTAAGTCTGTTACTGGAGTCTTTGGGTGTCGAGGTGGTAACACAGTTTCTAGAACATCAGAGGCTTTATCTCAGTTCAAAAGTTTTTTTTTTTTCCTTTTGTTTCCTTATTGTGGGTCTCCATGCAGCCAATAGATAATTGCTAAAGCAATTACCTAGATGCCATTTAAAAATTTTTTGCAGGGCCACCTGGGTGGCTCAGTCCGTTGAACAGCTGACTTCAGCTCAGGTCATGATCTCACAGTTCAGGAGTTCAGGCCCCGTGCTGGGTTCTGTGTGGACAGCTCAGAGCCCAGAGCCTGCTTTGGATTCTCTGTCTCCTTCTCTCTCTGCCCCTCCCTCACTCATGTTCTCTTTCTCTCTCAAAAAATGAATAAACATTAAAAAAATTTTTTTTAATTTATTTTGCAAAGAGTACCTATATGATCTTCATATTTTTCAAGACACTTTTGCAAATTACCTGAACATGAAGATAACTGCATGAATCCTCTGCATGAAGTGATGGCTGGAGTGACCACAGTCTAAGTCAGCCTTGAGAAAGCAAGAGGGGTTCCTTCAGTGTTTGTCAGTATCTTTGTTTTGTAACCTCTTCTAGCTCATATAACAGAGCTCGCGTAGAAAATACTGTGGTGAAATTTAAAACAATGGGGGCGCCTGGGTGGCGCAGTCGGTTAAGCGTCCGACTTCAGCCAGGTCACGATCTCGCGGTCTGTGAGTTCGAGCCCCGCGTCCGGCTCTGGGCTGATGGCTCGGAGCCTGGAGCCTGTTTCCGATTCTGTGTCTCCCTCTCTCTCTGCCCCTCCCCCGTTCATGCTCTGTCTCTCTCTGTCCCACAAATAAATAAACGTTGAAAAAAAAAAATAAAAAAAAAAAAAAGAAATTTAAAACAATGACAACTTTGAATATAGATATAATTTAGAATTATTTCACCCCACAAAATGAATAGCAAATCCCAACAGAAACTCAAACAGGAATTCATACAATATGCTACCTGAATTCATTGCATGTGGCACTTCGGAAAGATCTATAAAAGGTGAAAAACTTTTAGGAGGATGCGTTCATCCTGGATTCTAGACTTTAGAGTTGAAGGGAATTTGCAAAGGACTGAAATGCATACTCCAGCAGTTGTCAAGACAAACCCAGAAGTCAAAGATTCTCTTAACCGTTAAACCCAAGAGTTTGATCACTACCCCATTCTTCCCCACCTCCCAGGACAAATGGAAAATTTCGAGTGGGGAGGAAGTAAGTCAAAGGCAGACCAACCTAGATGTCTCCAGGTCTAAGCATTTCTCGACTGGTGCTCAGGATATGATAACCAGCAGAAGTCCAACAGAGAGCCCAAGGTGGTTATGGTGCTATTTCACAGCCACGTGGGTCTAGAACTTGAATGACCAATATTATCAGCTGAGGTTTCTAGTGGCAAGACTGACTTATCCTGGCTGGTCTGAACAGAAAAGGAATTCGCGAAAGGGTAGCTCAGGGAGTACCAGAAGGGCGAGAAAACCAGGTCACAAACACTGCTGAAATCTCACCACAGAACTGTTCCATCAGAAATACCAGTGGAAGCACCCGGGCAGCCCACAGAATGCTGGGCACTCTAGAACCTTCACCACTGCAACCTTGGCGAATGCATGTAATGACTGCCGTCCTCACCAGGATGGATTCCTTTAAGCCTGTTTTCTTCATTACCAGCTTCTAATTCAAAATGGCGTCCACAGGGTGCCTGGGTGGCTCAGTCAGTTAAACGTCTGACTGTTGATCCCATCTCAGGGTCGTGATTTCAAGCCCTGCCTTGGCCTCCACACTGGGTGGGGAGCCTCCTTTAAACAAATAAAATAACAAAATGGTGTCCAGGCATGTGGTGAAGCTGGGTTACATGGGTACCCCTTAGCTTCAACGAAGCCTGGGAAAATGAGCTCTGGCTTCTGTGTGAAACGTCACCATCTCCCAGGACAGAAAATTCCCCGTCATGGGTCTTCAGAAGGTCTACGCAGCCAGAAAGAATGACGTTATGTTCCCTACACCCACTGATTTACAATAGGGAACATTTTAACACCAACAAAAATGAGCATCACAGTATGTTCAGAGCAGCTGAGACTTGAATTACGTGTGAGGACTACACTGACTACACATACTCTAAGAGCCGAGAGAGCCACTGGCTTGAAGCCGTGTGGAGGGATACCCCCCCCCCCCGCCCCGCCCCGCCCCAAGGTTATCATCTGAAGTGCATAGCACTCCATGCTGGCCCAGCCCTGCTGGAGAGCGATGATGTATAGAGCGGGCAGAGAGGAGAGATTACCCTGCTCATCCCAGCCACCCTTATCAAGGCCAAGGCAATCATGTGATAATGTGTGAATGAATCAGAAGGGGTAGCCCGGGTATTTCTGTACTCAGAGCAGCATTCAGACTTCAATTCCAGTCACCTCTCATTTTCCTCTTTTGGGTTTTTACTAGTCACTTCCCACGTGAGACTCAGAAACCCCATCTTATTAACTTGCTGAGAGGAGAACCCCCTGCTCAGAACCGTGCCCTGGACCGGGGACTGCTACACCGGTAAAATATCCCTGCCAGACTTCCGAAAGGCAAGGTCTTCTGGTACCATTTTTCTTCCTCTGGAAATGATGGTCTCTTTATGGGAGTCGGGTCACTCATTCATTCATCAAGCATTTTTACTGAGCGCTTATTAAGGGCCCGGGGTACACAGGAGTGGATAAGGAGGCATGGTCTCTGCTTCATGGAGCTTCCTCGGTGTCAGAGAAGCTGGATATTCAACAAGTGAAGACACGGGCATATAAAGACCCATTTTGTTAGGGGCTGTGAGAAGGTGGGTCCTAAGGAGGTAGCATTTAAACCAGAACACCTGCATTGCTTTTCCTTCCCCTCTCCCTCGAATATACACAAATGTATTTACAGTCAGCATCAGTCCTTACAAGATCCGAGTGCTTTTCTTGATCTCAGTGATGCCAAGGGCAGAGAGTGCACCCGCCACAAGACGGGGGGCATGGTTGCTGAATGCACACCGCGCTGGAGTGGACAGGAGTGCTAGCTGCCATGAGTAACTGATTTCAGATTGCCCAGGAGCCCGCAAGGGTTTGACAAATCCTTCTCTCTCCTTTGGGCCCCACCTCTCCACCCCGCCCCCCCCAACCCATTTCACTCCTCTTGCTCGAAATGGACCATCCACACGCTGGGATGGAGGGACGTTTTCAGGCCAGCTTTCAAGAAGGAAGACACCCGCCTCTTCCCAGAGGCGGCCTTGAAATCAGTGAGTCACCGGCTCTTTCCCTGAGAGAAGCTCTCACAAAATGCCCTGAAGCTGGACAGTGTTGACAGGACCCAAACTCACTTCTCCCATCTTCAAAGGTGAAGAATCTGATTACTCACAGTGGCAACAAGAAGGATATGGGTTATTAGCGCGAGAGAGATCCCCTCGCAAAACACGAAATCACAAACCTGGTTCTGCCCTGGGACCTGGACACATTTCACTGCTCCCAAGGTGCCACTGAGACGCCCAGGTCTCAGGACACATGCGTCCCACTGCACGTCCTCAGTGTCCAACATTAACCCCCTCATCCCAGTGGGACACACACTCTCCACACACAGGTCAGGATACGCTGCATGGAACACATTGGGATCGTCGTGGGGGTGCTCCCGCTGTTTGCCAGGAGACCAGAGAGCTGTGCACAGCGCTGAAGGCTCCAAACGAAAGGATGCCTGAAATGGTGTTTTATACAAATCAGAGTGGGAATGTTTTGTAACTACGGGCATCTGAAGTCATCTCCGCCTCTTGTTTTGGGAGAGCATTTTGGCAAACTAAAAGGATGTTTTGTATTTTATTGTTTCAATTTTTTTTTAAATGTTTGTTTATTTTTGAGACAGGGAGAAGCAGAGCACAAGCGGGGGAGGGGCAGAGAGAGACGGGCACACAATCTGAAGCAGGCTCCAGGCTCTGAGCTGTCAGCACAGAGCCCGACGTGGGGCTCAAACCCACGAACCGTGAGATCATGACCTGAGCTGAGGTTGGACACTCAAACGACTGAGCCACCCAGGTGCCCCTTAAAGGATGTTTTATAAACGTGGATTTGCCTGGGGGGCACCCAACATGCACCCTCAGACTGGGGAGAGCATACTCGTGGTTGGAAAAAGGGCTCTACTTTGCACCTCAAGCCACCACGGTCCAAAGCGGCAAAAGGCCTGATCTCAACTGACAGCCCTTCCAGATTCTTCCCTAAGCTTCCTCTGGCCAGCCCCGTGCCAATCCCACCCTGCCTGTCTGGGACGAGCGGGTACAGCCTGAACGGGACTGACCAGCCGGCCTCACACAGCCGCACAAACTAAACACCCATTCTTACTCTCCGAGGCCTCACCAAGGGGCCAGGCACTTGCAGGTTTCCATGTGCTTTAATCCTCACCACGACCCCCAAACGAAGTAGCACTTCCCACCTATTACCAGCGAAAGAATGAAGTCTTGAGGTTTCGTAAGTCGCCCGGGACCAGGTACCTGTTAAGGGGGCTGGTCGAAGCCGCAGGCCCTGAGCCTCGGAGCCGATTCGGTCAATGCCTCCTCTGTCTGCAGGAAGCTGCCGGGCTGGGGTGCCCAGGCCTCAGCAAGCCGGCCAGCCCCCAACATCTAGCAGCAGCTACCCCGCAGGGCTTTGGAGTGAGTTGTGTCTGGTGGGTGGATGGGACCACGGATCAAACAAAGACTGCATTTCTTTAAAGAGACAGGACGGTGTGAGGCAGGGATGTGGGGGGCGGGGAGGAGGAGAGGGGCTGCAGCCTTCAGCTCCTTGCATTCACACTAAGGCCAAGGAGAGCGGGACGCCCCTGCCGGGGACTGCTCTCTGGGACTACAGGCAGGGGCCACTGCTTCTGGAGCAAGTGTCGGGCCCATAAAGCACAGGAGTCCTCAGCTGTCAAGGATGTTCGCAGACTATACAGGAGTTCAACTCTCAAGTACATTCAAGGATGTTCTCGCGGGAAGAGCACAGGATCCGCTCTGCCCCCTTCCTCTTAACCCGAGGCTGCGAGGTCAGACACAGAGTCGGAGCAGGGCCCCAAATCGGAACAAGATGCCGGAGCTGGCGGCCTCTGGCCTTGGAGAGGATTCGGAAAGTTAAGTGCCACGCCACCCGCCTTCCCCCAAACCGGAGCAGATGGCCTCTGGCTCCGACTCTGAGGACCGAGCCGCCAGCCCCGGGGAGTCTGCGAGCTGACTGCTCTCAGCAGCTGGGGGATTAGTGAGCCTCCTGGTCCCCGGGGGGAGTCTTGCTCTGAACATGCAAATGGCTGCAAATCGGGGCTCTTCCACTTCTCAGGGCAGAGCAGCGTGACAGGAACACTAACGATGACAGCTCAGATGAACGGAAGGCCTGCCGTTCTGTGTTAAACGCTATACGTGCGGGATCCTTCGAGCCTCCCCCAAAACTCTGGGAAGCGGTTTCTGTGATTACACCCATTTTAAAGGTGAGCTCAGGGATGTGAGCTAGAGACTGTCCTACCTCTCGCTGCAACCTCTGACCTCCTTTGACATCCTGCACGCTGGCCAGTGGGGGGGGGGGGGGGGGGGGTGCACAGACCTCGCCCCAGAACCCAGAAGGAATGGACGCACCCTTGTTCAAAGCAAAACTGAGGACTATTCTGTAAGAATCTGTTACGGCCTCGTGTCGCGTTCCAAGATTTCTCAGACATGACTGCAATCATCTCTTCAGACATCAAGCTTGAAATTTCACCATGGGAGCCTCAAAGAATTCTGCTGAAAGACCATTTTTCTGGGGAAGGCCCAAGCATTTCACATCCACAGGGCCAGGGACACCCATAAAGGGGGACACTGAAGGAAGGGGGCGGTACTGCCTTCAGGGTCTGTCACAAGGAGCCTGGGGGAAATAAACAATTCTCTTTGCTCCTGCACTCACATGCTGTGACCCTCAGCCAGCAGGGTGAGTCCTTAGCATTCAGTGACTAATCAGATGATGGGCCGAGAAGCACACCCCTGAATGTCATCAGAGGCCAGGCATTTGCACCAGGAATCCAGAAATAAGCTGTCACCAAAGGGATGTGTGCCCTCTGGAAATAATTTCCAGAACATGTTTCGTAATCTAGGGCTGGGGCTTAGTGAGCCACACAGGAAAGGTCAAAAGGCAGTCCCCTGTCCTGCAGCATCCAGCCTCAATCTCCCCCCCCCACCCCCAACCGCTCATCGGGTCCCCACACAAACCGCCCCCTGCTTGCTACCCCATCTCTGGGCCCCCAGGTCCCTTCCCAACCACCACCAAGAAAGCCAACTGACACAGCCAACCTGTGTCCTGTCGTGTCCCTTCACTATCACTGAAGGCAGGTCCCAGCACTTCCTTGACTTTGACATGTTTTGAGTAACTGTCAAAATTTAATGAGTATTTTATTCACCAGATATTTAGATGTCAACTAATTACGAGTACCAGACTCTCCACTTATCAAATATGCCTGAATTGAATGACATGTTTTAAAATAACTATTCTTTTTAAAGTAACGTTCACTCAGAGTAGAAAATGTGCATGACACTTTTATTTATTTAAAACAATTTTTTTAATGTTTATTTACTCTTGAGACAGAGACAGAGCACGAGCTGGGGAGGGGCAGAGAGTGAGGGAGACACAGAATCCGAAGCAGGCTCCAGGCTTTGAACTGTCAGCACAGACCCCAACGTGGGGCTCAAACTCACAAACCATGAAATCATGACCTGAGCCGACGTCTAATGCTTAACCGACTGAGCCACCCAAGGTGTCCCTGTGTATGACTTCTAAATGAACAGATAAGAATTCTGCCCAAAGGAAGTACATATTCAAATAAAATTTTAAAATGTAAAACGTATTATAATTTATATTCATGACTGCTTTTACAGGTTAGGGCAGAGATTCAGGGAGTAAGTTTACAAAAATTGGTTCTTTGGGGTGCTTTTTAATGGGGATCATGGGAGCCAAAGTGATCAGCTTTCTCAGTCTGGCCTGGATCCCCCAACGAAATTAAATTACCAACACAGTAAGTTTTATTTCCTAGGGCAGTGATCGCTATCCTATTGGTGCATTTTAAGCACCTGTAAATTTCTTAAGAGCAAGCCAATTAGTTTGTTTATTGAGCAGAGTCATCTGTGGAGTCAATAATTGATCAAGCTTGAGAGGACAAAGTGTACCTGTCTAACAGGGCAGAACTGATGGGGCTTGACTCTGAGCTCAGGATTAATGTTTCTGTCACATGGAGGGCTTCTGCAGATACAGGCCAGGACTAAATAATGCATTCACTTCTACTGTGAACTCAATTCAATTAGTCCAAAAAGGATCTTAATAACTGAGAACCTGAAACCCTTTGATTCCGCTCCCTTCAGGAAATTCACGCACCTACAGGTGAATGAATGAGTCACTCTTCGCTGCAGGAAGATCAAATCTGGGAAAGATTTGGGCTTCTAGTGAATAATCTGGAACCAGCTGATGATTATATGCAAGGGATAAGAAGAAGAGGGACCGCAGTATGCCTGGTCTAGACAAGCTTGGGTGCTGGGTACCCCGCATCTATGAGCTCACCTACATTCCAAGGAACCAGAGACAACTTTTCTGAGCACAGAGAGAAGGGATGCTAATGGACTGTGAAGACATCTTTCCCAGCTGGCTAATATATCCTGTGTGCTGTTTGGGGGATCAGGGAGTAGAGAGGTTGTCTAATGGGGGTGATTTGGAACTAAAAAGGGGGGAAAGCATCAATTCAGTCAAGTGCCAAGTAAACAAGTATTTATTATACGGCATCACTGTGCTTGAGACATTCCAGGATGAACACCACCTTGGCCCCTGTCCTGCCCCAGGGCTATCATGTTTGACAGACTAGTAATCATACTTTGTTTTACAGCTCACTAGCTAAAACAAACTGCCTCCATTCCACCTTGACTTTGCCCTTACAAACACAGATGTAAAGAAACAGTACCCAAGTTTAACAATAAAAACTAATCTATAGGCGATGGTTGAAATAGCAGCTACAAAGTTTTATTTCTTCCTAAGAAGAAATTACTCAGGGAGGCAATGATATGATTATTTTATGAAGACATGACCAGGATGTGTGTGTGTGTGCAGGGCCACGATTTTCTACAGCTGAGAGCTGAAGGCAGAAAAAGGTATGCAGTTTCTAAAATAACAACCTTGTTGAGTAGTTTATGGAGAATAAACTACACATTAAAAAAAAAACACATAAAATCTGGTGAGTTTTAACAGATGTCTACTCCCTTGAAACCACCATCGGAAGCAAGATACGGAACGTTTCCAACACCCACCTGGAAAACACCACCTACCCACCTACCTGGTCACCTCCTTTAAAATCCAGGCAACCACCCCTGCTGTCACTACAGATGAGTAGAAGGTTCTAGGAAGACCACAAAACCAAACCCCCTACCTGACTCCTACCTGAAGGCTTTTCAGGTGTTAAAACACATGTGTGTTTCATGCTGCTCCTCTATATACGGCAGCAGCAGGTGACAGGGCTTTTGAAAGACGGAAGACAGGCCTGGGGGCGGGGGGCTCATCTTAGAGTCAGTGGAACTTGTCCTCCGAGCACCCAGGCCTCTTTGGTTTCTGTTTTTAGGACATGCAGACAAGAGGGCCAAAAACCATCCCGTGAGCAAACACAGCTCGCAAGTCAGGTCCACACTTGCCGGTCTTTGTACCGTGCCTCCATACAGCATTTTTTAAAAAGGAGAAATACATCATTCCCAAAAGTCAAGGACCTTTTAATTATTTCAGCTAAAAGAAACACACGCTGCATGGCACACAGCAATATGGAAGGGAGTCAAACAAGTTCTGGCACTCTGTAGAAAACAATAAAAATTCCTGCCGGCTTCTGTTCGCATTCAGGTTTCAGTGTGACTGTTGTACCCACTTTATTCTAAACAGCTTTATTGATGTGTAAGTGGCTTCCAATAAACTGTGCATATTCAAAGTGCATTATTTGATAACTTTTGACACATTTATGCACCCGTGAAACCATCACTAAAATCAATACAACGCACAACGCCACCACCCTTCCCAAGGTTCCTGGTGCCCTTTAGAATCCTTCCTTCCTGCCCTTCCCTGTACCACCTGCTCCCTTCCAAGGTAAGGAACGATTTGCTTTCTGTAACAATAGACAAGTGTGCATTTAAAAATTTTTAGACAAATGGAATCATCCAGCTTGACTCTTTTTGTATTGTTTCTTTAATTCAGACTAGTTATTTCGAGATTCATCCTGGTTGTTTCATTTACTAGTGTATCAATAACTCACGCCTTTTTATTGTAGAGGAGTATCCCACCATATGGATATACCACAGTTTACTTATCTATCCACCTTCTGATGGACAGTTTTCAGCTATGACCAATAAAGCTATGAACACTCTTGTACAAGACTTTGTATGGACATGTGCTTTCACTTCTCTTGGGTAAATACCTAGGACGGGAATGGCTGAATCCCATGGTAGGTATATGTTTACCTTTTCAAGAACCTGCCCCAGTGTTGTAGTAAATGGCTGTGACCATGTAACATGCATCCCCAGAGGCAGAATATGAGCCTTCCAACTGCTTCCCACCCTCACAACACTCAGTAGGGTCTTTTTACATTCTGGCCATTCAAGTAAGTGTAGTGCTATCTCATTGTGTCTGTACTAATTTGAGCTTCTAATAACCAATGATCGTGGGCATCCTTTTAATGCATTTATCTTTGTTAAAGATGTTCAAATCATTTGGATTTTTTTTTAACTGGGTTGTTTTCTTATTAAGTTATAAAAGTTCTTTATCTACTCCGGATGCAGACCTTTTCAGATGTATGGTTTATGAGTATTTTCTCCCAATCTGTGCCTGGACTTTTCTTCCCTCAATACTGTCTGTTAAAGAGAAAAGATTTTTTTTTCATCTCGATGAAGTCCAAAGTGTTAAATTTTTCTTTGACGGATGATGCCTATCGTATTGCATCCGAGAAATCGTTCCTTCACTCGGGGTTATGAAGACTTTCTGTTCACATCTAGAAGTTTTACAGATTTAACTTTATATTTAGGCCTGTTTCAATGCCCTTGGAGTTAATTCGTATATATGATGCCAGGTATCTGGAAATTTTTGCACATGGAAATTCAACATTTCTGTGCTACTTGTTAAAAAGCCATCTTCTCTTTGCTGAATTGCCTCTGAACCTTTGCTAAAAATTAGGTGTCACATATATGTGAGTCTACTTCTGGACTCTACTCTGTTCCACTGACTTATCACCATACTGTCTTGATTACCACAGCCTTAGAATAAGCCTACACACTTTGTTTAGCCAGTAAGGAAACTGAGGCCCAGGAGTTGAACTGGTTTGCTCCAAGCCCAGCATTTCTTCCATTCGGGCCACATCACTTTCTAAGATTTAATTTCTACAGGTGCGGAAGACTATATGCCAAGAAAAAAATATGATATGACAGACATGAACATATTTTTACTAAAAAATGCAGCCTTGTGCTTGTGATGAAAACAAGCATTAACAATATTAGAGGTAAACTTTTAGCAAGAGGAAAGAAACACGTTTCAGTCACAAAAAGCATAACTTGTCTCTCCAACATTTAGAGACACCACCCCCCCACCCCCACCACCACACTGAGTCAGGGCTCGCTGCTTCCCAGCTAGTGCCCCCACGGGCTCTGACCATCTCATATCCAGGCACCTTGGTGACACCAAAGTTCAGTTTGCTTTCTTATTATTGGCACGTGATGAAACATTTTTTTTAATTTATTTATTTTTGAGAGAGACAGAGTGAGCAAGTGAGTGAGTGAGTGACCAGGGCAGGGACAGAGAGAGAGAGAATCCCAAGCAGGTTCCACACTGTCAGTACAGAGTGCCGTGACAGGGTTCGATCTCACGAACTGGGAGATCATGACCTGAGCCAAAATCAAGAGTCAGACACTTAACTGATTGAGCCACCCAGGCACCCTGAAACATTTTAAATTCTTGTTTTAAATCCAAATGATACCTTTTGTTTTTTGAAATCATCTTTCATTCATTCATTCATTCATTCATTCGTTTTTAATTTAAATTTTAGTTAACATACAGTGCAATATTGGTTTCAGGAGCAGAATCCAGTGATGGATCAACTTACATACAACACCCGGTGCTCATCACAAGTGCCCTCCAGGGGGGGCACCTGGGTGACTCAGTAGGTTAAGTGTCTGACTTTGGCTTAGGTCATGATCTCAAGGTTTGTGAGTTCAAGTCCCTCATTGGGCTCTGCACTGTCTGCAGAGCCTGCTTGGGATTCATTCGCTCCCCCCACCCTCAAAATAAATAAATAAACTTAAAAAAAAAAGCTCGCTCCTTTAATAGCCATCAGCCATCTAGCCCAACTCCCACCCACGTCCCTCCATCAACCCATAGTTTATTCTCTATCATTAAGAGTCTCTTGTGTTTTGTTTCCCTTCTTCTCTCCCCCACCCACATGTTCAGCTCTTTTGCTTCTTAAATTCCACGTATGAATAAAATCATATGGTATCTGTCTTTCTCTGACTTATTCTGCTTAGCATAATACATTCTCATTCCATCCACGTTGCAAATGGCAAGATTTCATTCTTTTAATGGCTAATATTCCATTGCATACATGCCGCATCTTCTTTATCCATTCATCAGTTGATGGACATTTGTGCTCTCCCCATCGTTTAGCTATTCTAACTATAGCTTTCTTTGCCTATGTACTGTTTAAGAGGTCATGTTCTAGACGGAAATGGAAGCTGGTTGATAGCAGAGGCGGTAGGATGTGGAGATCAGCCTGCTGTCTCTGGGGAGGGATGGCCATGGTTGAAATCTTCCTTCCATCCCTTTGGTCAAGTTATTTACCCAAGTGTTGGTGTCCTTGTCTTTTAAATGGGACTAAGACTTCCTGCCTCGTGAACTGTCATGAAGAAAAATTGGGTGATGCTGAAAACATTCAGCACAGTGCCAGGCAATATTAAGCACCAACAGATGACAGTTATTGACAGGTCATCAGCACCATCAGCACCATCCAGGGTGGTCCCATTTTCTCAACTGCTCTTTACTGTACTCCAAGCTCCCCATCAGCTCCCTCTGATTCCTGGGGAGCCCTTGAAAGCTGCTTCAGATCCTGGTAACTTTCTAGCCTCTGGCTCCTTGCATTTCTCAGGTCCAGCTTCCATGTGTGATTACTCTGGGTCCAAATAATAATTCTTTCCTGATTAATGCTAGGTTGAGGGGTTTCTGTTGTGACCACAGAAGCTTCCTTGAAAAGACAGGTAAATTAGAGACTCATGGTTCTCCCTGTCCACAATGCTGCTCTGGGTCATTTGGACTCGGTCACTCCAGGGGGCCGGGGAAGTGGTCCTGGATGTGATGCACTGCTGGGCTGGGACAAAATTTATCACAAACTTGCATCCTCTGAGAGAATCTAAACAAGTCCAGTGTTCATGGGCCATGAAAAATAAAGTTACGCGGTTCAATGACCAAAATCCTAAGGTCAAAAAACAAAACAAACACTAGAAATTTCCTTTGGTACCTCTGCTTTTTCATTGCACAAATCTTGAAATTTCATATTCTTGATAAAGAAACATGCAACCTTTGAAAAGAGGCACGTTGTTAGCTGCAACATGTTACTGCAAAGATGCTTTTATCGTTTAAATGCGAGATACAGTTATTACAGCTGATTGGAAAACAGGCACAAAAGAGTATGCTGATATACATGGAAACCATACCAGACTCCAATTTTGAAACTTTAATCAATGGGTACGCCATAAATCTGGCGGCCTGTTTCTTACATTGTCTTAATATTAACGTTTCAATGAACAAAGCAGAATGGACCTAAATACAACCATGGACTTCCTCCTCTCATGGCGTGAGGTACCAATGAAAACTTTTTCTGATGATCTAATACTTTACAGCTCTTTTTATTCGGGGGCCCGCGGGCTCTCTCTCTTTATGTAGAGCAAACAGCAACGGAATCTCTTTAGAATCGTTTGAAAAGTGAATCGACACGGCTTTGACAAATGCCTGCCAATGTACAAGTCTCTTGTTATTTCTACCACCTCTCTGACATTTGAGACCTTCTCCCTTGTTCTGACATCAAGGGAGATACAATCAAATCCTGGCATAATATGCGGTCCTCTGATAGATGTCCAGCAGAGTGCCTTACACACAGCAGGCGCTTACTAAATCTTGGAAGAATGGAGCCATTGACTCACAGTTGAGCCACTGACAGGGAAAGTGGCCCTAGAGTTGAAGCAGGAATCCAAAAGAGCGATGAGCTATTAGGGCCCTCTCTACAGGGTGACTATGGCAACGGCCACCACCTCCCTTTCTCGATCCACAACCAAAAAACGGACATTGGTCAAGGGTCTCATTCCTTCACAAATGTCACAAGAAGTTCCAGTGAAGCATTTCTGAGTCGGGCCAGGGAGAAAAGGTATTTTATCACAGGAAAAGCAGAGCTGCCTAATGAGCTCCTGAACAGGTGCCGCGAGGATTTGGTTTCTTCAGAATAAATGAACATTTAAAAAAAAAAATTTTTTTTTAACGTTTATTTATTTTTAAGAGAGAAAGAGAGACAGAGTGTGAGCTGGGGAGGGGCAGAGAGAGAGACAGAGAGAGAGAGGGAGACACAGAATCTGAAGCAGGCTCCAGGCTCCGCACTGTCAGCACAAGAGGCCGATGCGGGGCGCGAACTCACGAACCGTGAGATCATGACCTGTGCCAAAGTCGGATGTTCAACCGACTGAGCCACCCACGCGCCCCAGAATAAATGAACATTTTAATATGTTCCACCTTCACTTCTGTCCTCTCGCAGAGCCTAGCACACAGTTCTCTTGTTAACTTTGCTGAGTAACCATGAGTGCGTTACCAACAATGGGAATTTACGGTCTTACCCAAACAGTAACTCGTGTTTTAGCAACACTGATTTAGGATACAGATAGGTGGATGGTTTTGCTCAAGAAAACACCTGGTTCTCCTAGGTTCCCCTTTCAATATGCACAGTGAGACCCTTCTGTAAAGGTAAAGATGTACAATATGTTCAGTCCTAGAACAGTAGCTTTTAGAAAGCCCTTTAGCTCTGAATCTAAGAATACACACAGATGTGCCATCATAATGTCAAATTTGCTAATAATTTCAAATACTCGTTATTAGTGTGTAAAACTGTTCTGGTTTTGAAAGAGAGAAGAATAATAAGGTAAACTTCTTAAAATTAGTGCTGGGAAAAACTAATAATTATGGCCCCAAATCTACGAAGCACCTATAAATGCTAAGGGTTAAGAAAAGGTGGTTAAAGTAATTATCTTCAGAAGTAAATAGGGAGACTAGACGTAGAAGCTTTTTATCCCATGAATGAAAAAAAAATACATACAACACATCAGAAAATATTCTGAACATAGGTTAGGATAGTTTTCACATAGCTGCATTGGTTTTTATTCTAACAATAAAAAACCCTAATGCCAGATCAAATTAGGAGTCCCGATTCTTCACTCCCTGTAACAATAGTATTACAGGTCCACACCCTTGCCACGGCCTATAGTGACCAGATATATTTTCCTCTTTTTGGCTTTGAAGTTGGTCATGTGACTTCCTTTGGCTAACTGGATATTAGTAGACAGAGGCTTGAAATGTGCATGAGTGACTGGGTTTGCCCTTTGGGGTTCCTACAGTCTTTGCAAGAGCAATTCGCCTGGGATAGCCTCTGGTCCAGCAAGGCTGCAAGCCTGAGGAGCAGGCCTAGGTACACCCAACGCTTGGAGCCATGACCAGCTGCGTCCAACCCAAAGCAGCCACGTCCAACCCAAACCAGGCGAAGCGCAACTGGTCTACAGCTACATGAGCAAGGAATAAATGCTGACTGTAGGCCACTGAGATTTGTATGCTTGCTACACAGCAGTGCCTCCTCGTTGACAAGTCCTTTCTCGATAAAGAGAAAAGTACGGCAAATCAGGGAACATGACATATTTATTATCGAGCCTGTTTTTGTTTAGCTTCACATGAACTAATATATAAAAAATTTTAAAGATCCTGAGAACGCTGTGTTATAGCCTTCTTGACCAAAAATATTTTATATAGATCCACTTTCACACTTTGTCTGGATTCTCTCCTCCTATACAACATGGATAAGGAGCCAGGATTTATCAGACTCAAGGGTTTGGAGAGGGGAGGGGGATCAGGATCGGCTAATGACTCTGCTCTTGATACTATCTTGATGTTAGGTGACCCTGCCATATGACCCCCACTTCTTCTCAGACCTTACCACAGTGTCAGACCCATAGCAGTAGCTGTCAAACTATCTTTCAAAAGTGTCAGAATGTAAATGAGTGAAGGCAGTATGTGACTGAACATGAAAGGGAACATTTCTTCTCCGTATCTAAAAAGGAGGATCACGAGATGATCCTCAGTTAACTATTTAACTGAAAGGGACTAGCAAACAATCCGTTCTCTGGGCCCCTGAGTGCTGGACAGGTTGTCTTTATGATTTTGTTTCATTAAGATCTTTTCCAGGCTTGGTTTCCCAGCAGCTTCATCCTCCTCTCTATTTCTGCATTCCTAGGCATCGGATCAAGCAATCAGTTCCCTCTATTCCCCCCCGTGATTAAATCCAAAAGGGAGGAATGGGGGAAATGGGCAGAGAGAGAATCTCAGGCCAAGAGTTCACACAAAGTCTAGGTGGTGAGCTCAGCCAACATTAACGGATGCAATATCGGAGTCTTGACTCCAATAAAAGCAGCTGTATCAACTTTTCACTGGCCTCCCTCTACGTCTTGAAATCACTTGCTTAGCAGAGAATAAATAGCTTTTCTCCTAGTCCAGAAATAAGCCGGCGGTACCATAGAGACAAAGTTTTCTCTAGGATTTTAGCCAACTACCTTCTTGCTATTAATTAAATGATCAATCCCAGAGTCTAACCAGCATGAGAAAATTCCTTACCAGCCATGTTTTCTTTCACTGCTGGGAGACTTTTGCACCTTGACAAAGGAACAAAAGCAAACTTACAAACTGATCCCTAACTTTCCATATGCTATACACAAAGAGCACACACAAAGAGCACACATTCCTCAAACCCGGATTCCTTCTCCCCTTTCATTAGGCAAGTAGACATGGTCCGATCCGACGCTCATATGTAAGCGAGACTGTGGAGGACCGTCTTTTTCTACTCCAGTTTAATCAAGACCTAGATTAGAATACTCCTGTTTTGACCTCAAATCAGTTGTAGATCAATTTCTCTCCTTAGAAATATGTTTCTTTTCTTTCAATTACCGAGGCCTCATTTAAAAATTTTCTCAATTACTGAGTCTTCATTACATATTTCAAGCATGGTGCATCCATGAAAAGCCCTTTAAAGCAAGATAATTTCATTTCAACTTAGCCTCAGGGGGGAAAAAATATTTAAATGTGCAATTTATTCAAAATAAACATCCATTTCTGAGTTGAGGATGTTTAGCTTGATAAGCTTTGGAATTCAGTTTTCTTTCCATAGCAGATGACTCTTGAGTCATGACTGAAAATATATCATCACTCGTTTTAATAAAGATAATGACAACCCACCAAAAAAAATTCAGACAAACACCAAGAAACAGATCTGGAAAAAAAAAAAAAAGTGTTTCAGTGGAAGTAAAAATACTATTCAAAATCTAAAATTGGCAGATCAGGAGAAATGAATAGTGAAAGCACTTCTTGTGTTTTAAATGACATGAGATGGCTCTGAAAGTTAGCGTTTAAAAATACTCTCTAAGAATACAAGCCAAATGACTACAGGATTATAAGTTCTCTCTCCCAGTTGTTCAGGTTTTAAAAACAGGCACAAGTAAGAATAGCCTTCAAAAAAACTAACAAATAGCACAGGGGCAATGCAATCTGCCCAATAAGGGTACCATATCATGTACCTTTTTCCTCCTTTTACCAGATACCTCTAAATAATAGCATTGCCCCCCCCCACCTTTCCCTCCTTCTAGCATATTCTCTCCCCTTTAAAAAATAAATAAGAAGCATGACTAAAATGACGAGTGAAGGCACACTCTTGGGTTCTTCCTTCAGAACCAACCCTCTCACTGCTGGAGGCACGGGCACTGCCTAGAACTCAGCTTCTACTCTGGCATCGGGCACCGGCCCAGTTACCTGACGCTACCATCCATCCTCCCATAGGATGTGTGGATGATAAATTTTTTTTTTCAACGTTTATTTATTTTTTGGGACAGAGAGAGACAGAGCATGAACGGGGGAGGGGCAGAGAGAGAGGGAGACACAGAATCGGAAACAGGCTCCAGGCTCCGAGCCATCAGCCCAGAGCCTGACGCGGGGCTCGAACTCCCGGACCGCGAGATCGTGACCCGGCTGAAGTCAGACGCTTAACCGACTGCGCCACCCAGGCGCCCCTGATGTGTGGATGATAAACGAAGCCAACCGCTAGCCCAGGTCCCCTTTCCCCCCAGACAGAACCCTGCCCCCTAGAGACAGTCCAGACTCCCCCCTGCAGCTGGACGGCAGGAACGACAGACAGGCGTGCTGTCTGCCGGACCGAAGCAGTCCTGCCGGGCCACACACCCTCCTTCACCCACAGGGTCACAGTTCCCCGCTCGGAAAACAAAACCAAACAAGACAGAACCAAGCTGCTCCCCGTTCACAACAGCCCAAAGGCAGAAACAACCATAACGTCCACCAACTGATGACTACGCAAGCGACATGTGGTATATCCAAATAATGGAGTAGTTTTCAGCCATACAAAAGAATTAAGTACTGACATACACCATAAGAGGGATGAACCTTAAGAACATTATGCTAAGCGAAAGAAGCCAGACAAAACAAGGCCCCATTATCGTATGGTTTATTTACATGAAACATCTAGACTGAGATGTTCAAACCCACAGAGACAGAAAGCGGATTCGTGGTTGGCAGGAGCTAGAGGGAAGAGGGATGGGGAGTGACGGCTCAAAGGTTATGGGTTTCCTTTGAGGGTGATGAGATATTCTGGAACCAGACGGTGGCGATGGTTGCAGGACACGGTGAACGTACTGTCACTCATGGCAAATTATGGATCTTTTACCATGATAAAAAAAAAAAAAATTACCCAAAAACAAACTGCTGCTTTCTCTTCACACACCCACTGCCAATATTTTCAAATGTGTGGTTCACACTACCCACCTCCATTTTCTCAACCCTCATCTTATCTGTAAGCTCCTTAATTTGGTTTCCCTCTCCAAAAAGTCTCTGCCTCTTCCACACATATAAACAAAAGGCATGGGGAACTATTTATACAGTTCTCCATAGGGGTGCCTGGGTGGCTCAGTCGGTTAAGGGCCATCTTTGGGTCAGGTCACGAGCTCACAGTTTTTGAGTTCAAACTCGGCATCGGGCTCTGTGCTGACAGCTCAGAGCCTGGAGCCTGCTTCGGATTCTGTGTCTCCCTCTCTCTGCCCCTCCCCCCCTTACCTCTCAAAACTAGACAAACATTAAGAAAAATTCTTTATACGGTTCTCTACAAACTTTTTTTTAACATTTTATTTATTTTTGAGACAGTGAGAGACAGAGCATGAACAGGGGAGGGTCAGAGAGAGGGAGACACAGAATCTGAAACAGGCTCCAGACTCTGAGCTGTCAGCACAGAGCCCGATACGGGGCTTGAACTCAGGGACCAAGAGATCATGACCTGAGCCGAAGTCGGCCGCTTAACCGACTGAGCCACCCAGGCGCCCCCTCTACAAACTTTTTTATATAACCCAGTGGCCCTCTGGGGCCAGAACTCTCAGAACACCATTTACAGCCTCCTCCTCGAAACTCTCTTTGCTGCTGGCCTCCAAGCGTGGCGTCTCCAAGACCCTTCTTGACCACATGTTTCCCTTTCTGAGCTCTCTTATTCCTACCTGTCCATTGGGAGCATTCTTCCAGGCCCATTCTGGGCTCCCTGTCTGGTGCTTCTTCAACTGGACCGCTCTGGCTGGTGCTCCAGCCTCCTTGTTTCAGGAGGCAGTTCTCCCACAGACTGGGGTCAAAGTGCATTTCTTCAGTGGACGGAGATGTGAGTTGGCAAATGCACCCTGAACATTGTCTAACAGGGCTGGTTCTTTCACGGGATAAGGAACACTGTTTCCCACTGCTGCTGTAATGAATTACCAAATTTGGTGGCTGAAAAACCACACACTGATCTTCCCTCAGTTCTGGTGATGAGAATCTAAAGTGTGTCTGCTGAGCCGCATTCTTTCTAGAGGCTCTGGGGGAGAGTCTGTTTCCTGGTCTCCTGCACTTCACAGAGGCGGCCTGCATTCCTGGCCCCGAGGCCCCGTGGCCCCGTGTTCCATCTACTCAGCTGACAGCATAGCATCTCTCCCCTCTCTGACCACCTGCCTCCCTCTTATAAAGACCCTTGTGGGAGCGCCTGGGTGGCTCACGTCAGTAAAGCGTCTGATTCTTGATTTGGTCTCAGATCATGATCTGGTGGTTCGGGGGTTCGAGCCCTGCACTGGGCTCCAGGCTGATGGTGCAGAGCCTGCTTGGGATTCTCTCTCTCCCCCTCTCTTTCTGCCCCTCCCCTGCTCATGTTTTCTCTCTCACAACAAATAAGCTTTAAAAAAGACCCTTGTGAATACACTGGCCTACCTGGATAATCCAGGGTCCTCTTCCCATCTTAAAGACCCTTAACTCAATCTCATCTGCAAAGTCCCTTTTGTCGTATAAGGAACACAGTCACACCCAGGCGCTGGGTGTTGGGAGGTGGAAACTTTGATGGTGGTGCTGGAAGAGAGAGGTGTGCATTCTACCACAAATACTCCCAGGTCCTGAGGAAAACCTTTGACAGCCGTTTCTTTTGCATGCTTTTATGACAAGCAGGGACCTTTGTCCTCAATAGTTGACAGGTCAATTCGTGCCCGGGGGCCAACAGCTCACCAAGAAGTCTTCTCTTCACACAAGAGCAAATGAAGCCATTTTCTAAGGTTCCCTATTCAAGGCTACGTAGAGCTCTGGGGGCGGGGGGGTAGGAATCCGTGCATTTCATTTCCAAGAGAGGAGAAAGTTCTACGTCAGGGACAGGTGAGGGAAGAGGAGACTCTGGAGAGCACATAATGAAGAACACGCAGAAGACTCCCCGAGACATTAGACAGAAATAAGCAGGAAAAGGATGAACTCAAAGTAGCACTGAGTTCTCCGCGGCCTCGCACATCACCAGCTTGTTTCTAAACTAAGCAGCATAGTCATTTGTCACTGGTTTGGGCCATTTGTATGTCAATGTCCTCCTCAGCTGGTCTGTCCTATCCCCACAGATATGACCTTGTCACTACTTTTTGTCCTTGTTCATTCCTCCTATATTCAAATATATGTGCATCCTACCCATGCGTGCACATGCACACATACAGACATAACCTATCATTGGATTTTCTTCTTGTACCTGCAGCGACGCAAATATTTTTGCTCTGAAATGTGCAAGTCCTGAAGACTTGCCAGGCAGCTAAGTTTCAACAGCAGCCAGGGCATTTCTAGCTTCTAGAATAGGCTGATGTCCCCTCCCTCACACGCCCTCTAGTGGCGGCCTACACCCGTGTGAACAGTGCCATGTAACAAGAAGAGAGTAATTCTTCAATAGGTTGGTACAGATATCACACACGCTTTCAAATATACAGTATTCTGGCTTAAGAAACTATTTACTTCATGTGTTAGGCATTTACCTTTCTTCTTTTTGCGATTTTTTTCATACTGCCAGAGTAAACTCAGAAACTCAAAGAAGCAGTGAACCGTCTGGTGAAAGAAAATGCCCAACATCCAATGAAAAGAAAACACGTAAATAAGCTGTGGTATGGTCACATGGTGGGATATTCTACAGCAGCAACCTAGAACGAACCACAGCTATACACAGCAACGTGGATTAATCTTTTTGAAAAATGTTTAGTGTTAGGACATTAGTTCTAGAAGGCTACATAAATACGGTACCATTTTTATAGACCGCAAAAAAAAAAATTGGGAACACATGTATATGTAATTTCAATGTATGTATATTTACATATACAGAACTTGGCTGGGATGGGTCGTTCACGAGAGAACATAACGTCTTCTCAGATTCATTCTTGCTTAAATTGGCCAAAGATTATCGTCGGGAGCACAAGGATAGAGATACAAATCCTAGTCTGGATGATACAAAGAGTTTCCAAATCTTGCTGAAGTAAAAGCGCTCTCGGAGCATGCCTCAATCATGAGACTATGCAGTTAGACCCCTCACCTATGCCTGGAGGCTCAACCTCGGGCCTGTGGCAAAGTCTCAAAAAGGAAGAATTCAAGAACTTTTACTCCACCCCTCGGACACCGCCTGATCTTGGAAGTCAATCGCTTCGGTTTATTACTTCACAACACGTGACCACTTCTTCTTCACCCCAATCCCATGAGACTCGGCGGTAAGTGGCACTTGGCCTGAGCAGGGCCCCCCTGTCATGCCTCTGATTTCTGAGGCTCCATCCTTCCTTTGAGCCCAGCTGCGTCTCTGGACTTTGGCCCTGACCTTTGTTTCCAATGACTGGGCCTTGCCAGTCCCTCTCCTGGTAACCAGAGCCCAGTCTCTGGACGGCAGCTCTGGAGCCGGAGCCATTAGGCACTTGGGCAAACTGACTGCCTGCAGCCTTCTGTTGAGTCGCCTCCAACATGCACAGTCACAGACCTCATCCTGCGTGATGGGGCCCCCCCCCCCGACTGTCTCTCTTCATGATAAAAGCTACCATGTTCACTACAGAGAGAGAAACGTAGTAAGGGTAAGCCAAATCAAGAAAATAAAAATCACCTGTATTCCCCTCACACAGAGACACCACGTATGTGACAGCAAATAATTATGATGCACCGTACATTATACCTTCCCGTACTTATTTAAACCTATAGTTTTTTGGGTTTCTTTTTTACACAATTAGCAACAAAGGGGAAATTTTCACATCAGTAAATCCTCTTCTATAACATGGTCTTAATTAACTGCATAATATCCCATTTATTCCAGTTACTATGGCTGCTTAAAAAACAAAAAACAAAAAAAACTTACGGTATAAAATAAAAAAAAATCACCCTCATCTATAGCTCCTGCCTCAGGGCCTTTGCACTGAGTGTTCCCAGAGCCTAGAAGCTCTTTATTCAGACAGGACTCACAACTCACTTTCTAGTCTTTGCTCAAAAATCCTCAGTGAAGTCTTTCTCGAGCACTTGATTATCATTTGTCCCTCCCTGCCCACCCTCACACACCCTAATCCCTTCATCTGGGTTTAGTTTCCTTAAACGTAGTTCACCATGTAACATTATGTAGTGTAGCAATTTATCTCCTGGCTCAGTCACTAGAATATGAACTCCAGGAGGAACGAGTTTGTTGTTTTTTTTTCTTCCACAGATGCCTAGAAGTACCAACAATTAAGGCACTCAATAAAAGTTTGTTTGAAAGGATGAATGAACAAACCCACACATACAATTTCATGAAAAGACTGGAAGAAAACAAACAAAATTGGAAGTGAGTTTAATTTCTGGGTGGTGGATTTCTACAGGATTTAGGTTTTCTTCTTTACAGGTTTCCCATATTTTTAGTGCTCTATATTAGTGGGTACTACTTTTAAAATCAGGGGGAAAATATATTTTAAATGCTACTAGGCAAGCAGGATTATAAATAGACATGTTTGGGAACAGTAAAGAAAGAGACAAAGAGAAAAAAAAAATAGGAAAAAAAAAAAAAACAGATTTCCTTTCTCCCAGGAATGACCTAAAAAGAAAAAAAGAAAAAGAAAAAAAAAAAAAAAAAGAGAGAGAGAGAGACAAAGAGAAAAAAAAAAATACCAAGAAACAGAGAGGAACAAAAGAGAGGCAGAGAGAGACCAAGAGAAAGAGACAGAGAGGCATGAAAAAAGAAAAAAAAAATCAAAGAGACCGAGAGGCAGATAAAAACTTCCAACTGTCTGTGAAGTCTTAATTTATATTCAAATAACTGCAACATAGGCCAGGGTAAGTTAAGAGAAGTGTTAACCACTAATCATTCTTCTTTCTCCGGTTATTAAAATCTAATGAAGCAAGAATGCTAGAAGGCAGCATTAATTAGTCTAGCTTAATTTTTAAAATATATTTATAAATGAATTACATTTTCAAACCCTCAATAACTCAGGATCTACTACCTAATCAAATTCATTAAGCACGGGGTTAAGAGAAACTGAAACATGGATTAAAATGATCCGAGTTGAAATTTTCATCTGCTTTCAAGTGTTCGTAGAGACTCAAGGTGCTGACATGGGAAATGGCAGCGTACTCACACTTTTAAGTATGCAAATATGAAAATAATTCTAAAAACAGGGGTGACTGAACTCACGTTATAAACCGATTACGGAGTGACATTAAAGAAAAGAAACTATCATACACAAAAATTGTAAATTATAAGAAAACATAATATTGAGTGCCTTTCACTTAAGGAGCCCTGAGTTTTAAGTCACTTAGGGCTCCCCTGATGGCTGCTATCCCAGACTCAGGAAGCCCTGACCCCTGGTTTTCTGTCCAGGTTTTGACTTGATAAATCTGTCTGGATACAAGGAGACTATGCTACTCATGAAAGGAATACGCGACCAGAAACAGGTCTAACAATTTACTGCCCTTGTCAGTGAAGCCAGTGGGCTGTGAAATGCACTTCCTGTTTGGTTTTATTTTTAATGCTTCAAGAAATGTATCGGCTGCCGTCAGGAGGGTCCATGTCAATTTCAGGGAGCGCTTTTCTCTGGAACTCACATTCAACCCATGTGCCCTACTTTAGTTTGACGGACTCCTGAGAGACAAGAACAGCCCCTAAATGTCTGGCAGGAGCCATTTTCAAAAATTTGTAAATAGTTTTGTATGTATATATATACACCATTGACGGTGAAGAGAGAAGCGGCAGAATTCTCCGTATCGTGTCCTTCCTCCAAACTAGCTTTAAAAACTGCTTAGAGTCCTTTGTTCCATACTGGTCTTCAAACTGGTCTAATTTTCAAAGCACAATTTTAAAAAATGAATCCAACAGATCGGAATCCGGATGAAGAACTCGAGAAACTTTCCAGACCAAGTCTCAGCAGCTCTGGCTGAGAGCTCGCTATCTATCAGTCACTGAATGGGGCTGTTCTTTCCCGACAGAGAGGAAGAAAAGGGCTTTGACTCTCCATCGTACAATGCATGACTACAGAATAGTGCTCAATTATTATTTTGGGGGGAAAAAAGGGAATAAAAGCCTATTTGGATTTTTATTTTGGCAGGATAGAGACTTGAATAGTAGTGTTTCATTCCCAGGCCAGTCCAGACATCTTCAGCCGAAGACTTACCCACACTCAGATACACTTATCTGAATTTAAGTGTATATTTTTTCTAAACTAAATAATTTAATTCAATCAAATGTATCCTTCACAGCAAAATTCTTTATTTTTTTTTTATGTCTATTTTTGAGAGAGACAGAGTGTGAGCAGGGGAGGGGCAGAGAGAGGGGGAGACACAGAATCTGAAGCAGGCTCCAGGCTCCAAGCTGTCAGCACAGAGCCCGACACGGGGCTCGAACTCACGAACAGTGAGATCGTGACCTGAGCTGAATTCGTAGGCTTAACCAACTGAGCCACCCAGGCGCCCCGGCAAAGCTGTCTTTCAAAGCTCATGGAGATGTGGCTCCCTGTCTACACTTCTGGCTGAAATTAAATTGAAAAAATACAGATTTCAATATTATGCCTTATTACAAAGGTACAGGGACAAGGTTACAAAACACAAGTTACAAGGTCACTTTTAGGCACACTCAAAAATGCCCAAACTGTAAAATCGACTAGTTTCAATGTATGAGTCGATACTATTCCTGTGTCTAACGGCAAAGAAAGGACACCAAATAAGATACCATGTTCAGTGCTTTTTACTTAGTAGTTCACCTTCTCTATGCAATTTTGATAAGGATGATTCATAAATAACCAAAAATGCGGTTTTCACACTAAATTCTATTCCTCAGAAGAGACAATTTAGCAAATGGTAGATGACTTTTCACTTTTAACAGACACACAATGTCGTGCTCAAGGATTTAATTAATTAGACATCCCTTCCTTAAACACTCCAATTTGTTCCGGGCATATGAGCCGGGGCAAGCTCAGGACTTGGGTTTTGCAACCAAAGATTCTTGGCTCCTTTTCGCTGGGGGCAAAATAATAATAATAATAATAATAATAATAATAATAATAGTAATAGAACCAGCTAGAATGTTCTGACTGGCAGTTATCAGGAAGCTGACAAGGCAGAAGGGCATTTCATCCCTCGCAGTGGGGCCACACAACTATTTCTCCTGACGGCAGGGGAGTCAGAACCTCGACCATGTGACCAAGATCCAGGCAAAAAGCTCACAACTCTTGCTAATCCCTGCTGGCTCTAGAAACCCTGACTGTTAATTCTCTGCTATGCCCCTGCACAGTCAGCTCCAGGTAAGGCAGAGTAGACCTGATGTCCTCATGAGTCACTGGAAAGCCACTCCCCAATTCCTGTGAAGGACACATTGCTACAGACATCGGGATTCCAAGGATGTCTGGTAGGAAATCCCAGTGCTCTCAGCCATAATTTTCAAACTCTTTAGTTGCCATGGAAGAAAAAAAAAAAAAAGATATTTTCTGTAAATTGGAACCGAACAATAAAAGAAGTTTTCTGATGCGAATAGCTCCTTAATCTGGTTATAACGTACAAAACTATTAAAGAACTCTGTAAAGAAATTTTGAATGATCTCTCTATATAGGCAAGTCATTTCTGTCAAACTTACACTTCGAAAAACCTGGCCAAAATAAAAACAATTTTAGGTTTTTAAAAGGCAATGTGGACAACATGTCCTTTGTTAACAGATGATTTTATTCAGTCAGCTGCCACAGTCACGTGCAGAAATAAAAAGCCCTTATGACGCTACGGGTCAGGTTGCATTTCAATACTAGGAATGAGCCCTAAGATGTGAATTGGGTTCAGTTGACAGATGGCTCTGGAAACACCCTGTCCAGGTTGTAGAGTCAGTGTTAACTGTTCATTAAGGAAATAGGTCAAGCACGAGCCCTTCTCAGAACTGAAACACTATGAACCACATTTTCACCAAATCAACTTTCCAGGTACAAAAGCTGTTCTGTGAGTAGCATCTGATTAAAATTATCCAGCTTTCATTACTGATGACCACGTCAGACTAGATGCTGGCTTTACCGTCGTTTACAAGTAACACCCACGTGAACACTAGAAACAGCCTTTGTCAAATGTCCAGAGAAACTACACACATATGTAAGTATACACACACGTCACCATCTTCATGCGAAATTTTGAGAGAAATACTTTCGGCTTCACTGACAGAAGCACATTTTCCCCAGGAGGAAGTGACAAGTCTGTGAAAGAAGAAGCCATTAGACTACAGGGAAGGAAGGAGGTCCCTTTTCTTCGGCTTTATTGAGAATACAGTTGACACGTAACATCGCAGAAGTTTACCGTGTACGATATGATGGCTTGATACACACATAAATTGTGAAGGGATTACCACACAGGTGGTTAACGCACCCCTCGCCTCACACAACTGTCATTTTGTTGTGGTGGTGGTGAGAACATAGAAGGTCTACTCTCGGTAACTTTGGAGTCTACTATATGGCGCTGTTAACCAGAGTAGCGATGCTTCACATTAGATCCCCAGGACTCCCGGGGCTTACACCTGCAAGTGTATGCCCTTAGGCCGCATCTCCTCGTCTCCCTCCCCTCCCAGCCCCTGGCAACTCCCAATCTCCTCTCCATTTTTATCAGCAGCTTTTTTAGAGGCCACATATAAGTGAGATCATACAGTATTTCATTTAGACTTATTTCACACAAATAGCGGAATCTCCTTCTGCTTTTATGGCTAAATAATATTCCATCGTATATACGTACCTGTTTATCCATTTGTCCACCAATGGGAGGCTTAGGCTGTTTCCACGTCTTGGCTGTTGTGCATGACGCTGCAATAAACATGCTGGTCCAGGCACGTCTTTGCAAGAGTGAGCTCATTTCCCTCGGGCATATACCCAGAAGCGGGATGCTGGATCATATGGTAATTCACACATATGGTAATTCTCTTTTTAATTTTGTAGGAACCTCCATCCTGTCTTCCATAGTGGCTGCAACCAATTTACGTCCCCACCAATAGTACACAAAGGTTCCATTTTCAAGGGGCTCCTTTTTCATTTAAAAGCATTACGATGGCGTTACGAAGAGAGAATGTCCATTACTTGATTTACCTTTTTACAGTGAACTTAATGATCTTTCAACGAAGCAGTTAAAGCCCCACAGAGAGAAGGCCTGGCCCATTGTGAGACTGAGCACAAACCACTAGCAATATGCGACACAGGACAAAGTAACCAGGAAGTGCAAAGAGCCTAACCCCCCGCGGCGCACATGAGCAAAATGGCGCCTCTCTGCCCCCAAAGATCCTCTTACACAGCACTGCTTTCTGTCCTTCAAAGAAAGTGGTTTTGAATTTTTCGATGTTAAAAACACAAGCACTACCCAGCACGAGACACCAGGAATCACTGCAAGCAACATATCAAATCAAAGAAATTAGAGGAATAAATATTTTAATTCCACATCTCCATGATGAAAAGAGAACAGAATACAATGACACAATAGAAACTGCAGTGAAAAAATATCAGGAAGTATCCCTTCGGAGGTGGATTAAATCACTTTGAAAGAGTCCCTGGCCAAACAAAAACGTAATAACAATAAGAAAGAAACAGGAATGATTCTTTGCTCCCACTTCTGATCACCAACTATAATTCTAGTACCAATTCTGACCTGGGGGGTGGGGGGTGGGGTGGAGCGCAGGAGGGGTATGTTGACCGCACCACCTAGAGACTCCAGGTCACCAGCTGAGTGTTCTACAAGTCAACTTGATTTTGACATTATCTACCTGGGGATAGCGTCAGACCCCACAGGTCAAGGGCTCAGTCCGACAAAATTCCCGCCCTCTTCCCCCACTTAGGTGCCATTCACAAGCCCAGGTAGTCACCCACACTTCTGACCAACTGGCTACAGACTGGAGGTTCCAACGACCCCCTCCCTGCCTTGGTTCCATGAATTTGCTAGAGGGGCTCCCAGAACTCAGAAGCATTTTATTTACAAGATTACGGTTTTGTTACAAAAGATGTGACTCGGGAACATCCAGATGGAAGAGAAGCACGGGGCAAGGTGCGGGGAAACAGTGCTGCTCCCCACAAATTTCTGGGTGTTCACCAACCTGGGAGCTCTCCAAACACTGTCCCTTGGGGTTTTACGGAGCCTTCATTACACAGGCACGACTGATCAAATCATTGGCCATGGATGGTTGATTCAACCTCCAGCCCCCTCCCCGCTCCCCAGAGAAAGGGGGAGGGACTGAAAGTTCCAAACCTCAAATCACAAGGTTAATTCCCCAGCCAACCAACCCTTCCCCCTCCTCCCACCTTCCCTCCTCCCCGCACCGGTCCTTAGGTGTGGTGGAAAAGCCACTTCATTAACATGGACAAAAGACACCTTTCTCTCAACAATTAGGAAACTGCAAAGGTTTTAGGACTCTGTCCTTGAAACTTGGGGACAAAGACCAAATCTATATTCCTATTATAAATCACAACATCTCCAACACAACAAACCCCTCAAATTGTATTATAGACTCTTTACGGCTGGGAGGGACATTTGAAACTATTGTCTCTCTTACCTCCTCAGTCAGCAGATGAGAAACTGAGGCCCAGAGAGAAGTTGGCAAGATCATCAGCTGGTGGGGGGGGGGGGGGGGGGGATGGGGTGAATTGAATACGTATCTGGGCAATTCTGAAGTGAATGTGACCCTTCCTTGAAAAGGTTATTTCCACGATCACGCCTTCTCTGGGGGCACACGGGCACTTTCCCAAAGTAGTGAAATATTACAAATCTACACAAAAGGCATGTTATAAGGTGCTACTCACTCCCTGACCAAAGCCAGTGCACTGGCAAAGGGGGTCCCTGGGTCCTGCTGTGCTCGCTGATACTTTTTTCCAAATCATCATCAAACACTCCAATAGCTTCTAAACAGGCAACGTGTTCTAGGCTATGCTAGAAGGGCTTGGACGGCAAGGCCTCTAGAAAAGCAGGCACGCGATACCTTCACGGGTCAAAATAAGTACCAGTAAACCTGAAAGGCTACTCGCCAGAGAGCACAAAGTGCTTTTTAAGATTCCTGTGAAATCACACTAGCCCACTGGGTGGAATCTTCCCCCTGCCCCAAATTAGGGAGCCGGGTCACTCTCTGGATGTGCACAGAAGGCCAGGACATGCCCAAGGAGCTCCAGCGTGCCTGCAACAAACAGGACTGGGAGCTGGGACCTGTATTGCCAGGCCAGGGGTGGGGTCGCGCCTAGAGTGGCCTGCAAGCCACAAGGGCACCACCGTCACCACACTTTCAGATCGCTCTCTGGTCCTGTTCTCATCAATAGCCTTCTGGTCTTAATTTGATTTCCCAAACAGACACCCATAACCAACTTGGAGAAACCTGACAAGCACCACTTCGGCCAGGTGGTCAAGGTTAGCATCGTGAGTGATACATCACGTCAATGGGAAGCACCCTTGACATGGAGTGATGGAAATGGCACTTCACCCCTGTTGGCTTCTCCCCAAAACCCATAACCCCAGAGTAAAGGGGGGTTCTATAATATACTTGACTAGGACTCCTCAAAACTATCAAGGTCGACAAAAACAAGAAAAGTCTGAGAAACTGTCACAGCCAAGAGGAGTGGAAGGAGACACGACTATGAAACACATTGAGGAATCCTGGACGGGATTCTAGAACAAAAAAAAGAACATTGGGCAAAAACGAGGGAAATCTGCACACAGTGTGGACATTTAGTTAGTAAGAACATATTGACTATTGTTTCATTAATCATCACAAATACATCATGGTAATGTAATAATGTTAACAGAAGAAAGGTGGGGGTGTACTATCTATATATGGGAACCTTGTACTATCTTTTCAATTTGTCTGTACATCTCAACTGTTCTAAAAAATAAAGTCCATTTTAAAGAAGAAGAGGACCAACTATGTATTTGAACCCACTGGACATCTTGGAGGTGCAGTCACCTGCCCTCCGTTAGCCATGACATTGAAAACCAAGTTCCCTACCTTTCACTGAGGCTTCTCCACAACTGTGCACCTGCAACAAGGAGAGGCAAAGAATGAAACATTAATGGAGGCGTTTTTCTCTCGAAGCATTTCTCAACGTAGAAAACTTCTGAGCTATTAAAAAATGCTTAGATGTTGGGACGCCTGGGTGGCTCAGTCAGTTAAGCGTCCAGCTTCGGCTCAGGTCATGATCTCATAGCTCGTGAGTTCCAGCCCCACGTCGGGCTCTGTGCTGACAGCTCAGAGCCTGGAGCCTGTTTCAGATTCTCTGTTTCCCTCTCTCTCTGTCCCTCTCCTGCCTGTGCTCTGTCTCTCTCTCCCAAAAACAAACATTCAATTTTTATTTAAAATTAAAAAAAAATAAAATAAAATAGAATGCTTAGATCTTTCAACTCTAGAAATTATCAAACCATTCAGTATACACCTCTGGTACCAGAATTAATTCAGGCAATGTGTCCACGAGTATTTCAGAGCCTGCTATTTGTAAAACACTTGGATAGGTGCCTTGGGAGATGGAACCCTGTATCACACATGGTCCTGCCTCGGAGACTTGAGTGTTCAGTGGGGCAGACCTAGCATGCACTGAGGCGGTGTATGGAGGGAGAGAGAGAGTATGGCTGCTCGAGACAGTCCCAATAACAGAGGTGCCATTTACTGTGGGCTTTGAAATGGTACCGACAAAAGAAGAACTGAGACAACAGTGATTTGAGAAAGGAGGTTTTTATCTATTCATCCTTTAGGTATTTTGAGCTTATGTTGAGGCTCAAGTGAAATCAACAGAAAAAAAAATGCATACTTGGATCTCATTTGCTTTTTAAAAAAAATTTTTAATGTTTATTTATTTTTGAGAGAGACAGACACAGAGTGCGAGTGGGGGGAGGAACAGAGAGAGAGAAGGAGACAGGGAATCCGAAGCAGGCTCCAGGCTCAGAGCTGTCAGCACAGAGCCTGACATGGGACTCAAACTTGTGAACCGTGAGATGATAACCTGAGCCAAAGCCGGATGCTCAACCGACTGAGCCACCCAGGAGCCCCTCTCATTTGCTTTCTTGATGGGCTTACTTTCTTCATTGCACTGTATCTTAATATTATACACCCAGCTACCAGTTTTAATGGATATTAGAAATGGCCATGAGGTGGTTTCTGCATTTTTCCATCTTTCCAAAGATGTTGTCCCTTTTGTTCTTCAGTATCCCCTATCAAAGATCTATTAGGGGTGCCTGGGTGGCTAAGAGTTGGTTAAGAGCAGGTGACTCTTGATCTCAGCTCAGGTCTTGATTTCAGGGCTGTGAGTTCAAGTCCCACATTGGGCTCCATGCTGGGCATGGAGCCTACTTTGGACGAAAGAAAGGAAGGAAGGAAGGAAGGGAGGGAGGGAGGGAGGGAGGGAGGGAGAAGAAAAGAAAGAAAGAAAGAAAGAAAGAAAGAAAGAAAGAAAGAAAGAAAGAAAGAAAGGGAGGGAGGGAAATCTGTGTGATAAATTCTTAAAATTTAGTCCCAGGGAAAAAAAAAAGTTTCTTGAAATTGCTTGCATTCTTTCATCAGACTATTAGAATTATTCAGTGGATCTAGGTTCCCTTTTTACCTTGGCTGCCAGTAAGCACAGGGATCAATCTGTTGCTCAATTATGGTCACCATATTAGAATCTATTCCTCTACTTACACCTTTTAAAAATAGCCTTGTTTTTTATGTTCCTCACAAGCTGCCTCAAATACTTTGGGGTTAGATGGCACAGCAAACAAAGCAAAGAAACAATTGCAAAGAATCCAAGGGCTTACGAACACTAGTGATGCCTCAGCTGAAGTTGGAAAGTGGGAGAGACTAAATTCTGGCACTAACACTCACCTTGTCATACGACCCTTCTCTGACAGCACCAGCCCCAAGAGTGGAGGAAGTGGGTGACATCATGGGGTGCTTGCTTGTTTGCTTATTAAAAGTGGGGAAAATGAGCATGGTTGCTGGGCTGTGGGGACAAGGACATTCAGAATGGCAAGGACAGCAGACCTGCAGCCACTGAGCACCGAGCAGGTGGGGGCTGTGCAGGACAGAGGGGTGGGTAAGAGGCCGAGCAGGACGGCACTTACCCTGAGGGCAGAGCCGGTTCAGCAGGAGTGAGGGGCTGGGGGCTGGCCAGAGGGTGTCCTGAGGGGTGACTCTCAGCCTCCGTAGGGGTTGCAGACACAGTGCTTCTGGTGGCTCAGGTCAAAGATGAGGCCACGCAAGTGGGTGACCAAATCCAGGTTACAGGACGCAGGGACAGAGAACGGAGGCACACGAGTCCACCCGCCACAATCCCTGATGGCCCATGCTCAACTGTGACCAGAAAATGGAGTAAACGGACAGTGCAGATTTCGCAGGAGGAAAGGTACGAAGGGACAGAGGTTGAAAACGAGTGGCCGCGTGGGGACCCGCTGAGCCCCCCTCCCGCCGCACAGGGCGGTGCTGGAAGAGGATGTTAAAGGGAGCCGGTGGCAGAAGGACAGGCTCTTCTGCGAGGAGAGGGAGGCGGGGGACGGTCGAGCAACAGCCTATGGCTGCAGAGGGATTTTCCACGCTGCAGAAGGGTCCCCCAGGGCCTGGATGAAGGGGCTCACACAGGGAAGTGTGCACTCAAGGTACACAACCGGAGTGAGTGCGAACCCCCCCCCCCCACAGCTGCAGGCTGCTCCTGCTGCCGACTTGTAACCGAGACGTGGATTCCAGCAGGTTCCACAAAGATGAATTCACGTGGAAGATCTCCACACTGTTGCCCACCTCCTTCATATTAAGCATCTGAGATGGTATTAAAAATAGCAATGGGGGGGAGGGGGGGAGAGGAGGAATAAAACGAAATTCATAACAGCAGAAGCGTCAGCTCTTTAGCCAAAACCGTCGTGGGAAGCGGGGACGCTGAGACGGGAGGGGAGAGAATGGCCCCGGGAGCCCGACGGCTCGCTCTTGCTTTCCCAGTTGCTGTCCGAAAGCCAACGTGAGCAGCGACAGCAGCTGGCGGTTCTGGCTGAAGCCATGGCGTCTCCGTAACAGCATGTGGCTCGAGATGGAAGCTTCCCGGAGACCCACTCGTCTCAGCCGGGCCTGGGCTGCAAAGTCTGCAGAGTCAGGCCCCTGCCCACTATCCGCAGGGCTCAAATGGGTCTTTGTCTCCAAAGCCTCCACTAACGGAGGCCGAGGCCGGCACTTGTGCTCCTTCGTCGCGGGCCGAGGGGCGCTGGGAGAGAGCAGAGTTAATCCCGACCTTCTGCCTTTGTGCGGTAGAAATGCTGTATTCGGAGCAGTGCCGCTGGGCTCATGCCCTCAGAGAAAGCCTGGCCTGGGGCAAGCGCCTGGCGTGCAGGATGGGGTCTGAGAGCTCGCCTGGGGCGCCGGGGCCGGGGTGGGCCTGGATGCCCCTGGCAGCCCAGGGCCACCAGCAGGCCCTGAACAGAAAGGCGCTCAGCACAGGCCGCCCGAGTGAACACACCCCATGACGTTCAGATGATGCGGCAGAGCGGACCGGGCCGCACGGAAGCTACTGGGCCCAGGGCACTCCTGTTCCACGGTCTCAGTCCACCCTACCCGGCCGAGCGGCCTGGGTTGGTCTCGGCCGTGTCACGGGATGAAGAAGCTCAGGCTGTGCAGCTGGCGGGATGACGGCCCCCAGAGACGCCAGGTCTCCCATCCCCGAAACCTGCAAAATGCCACTTTCTACGGAAGCGGGATGCACTGTGTGTGATTGAGTCAAGGGCCAGGAGATGGGGAGACTGTCCGGGGCTGTCCAGGTGGGCCCCAAGTACAGCCACGAGGGGCCTTGTAGGACAGAGGTTTGACGAGGATGAAGAGGAGGGGGTGAGCGCCAAGGGCAGAGAGTGGAGGGACGTGGCCCCAAGCCACGCACGACAAGCCACCACCCGGAACCACCCGAAGGAAGAGGCAGGGGATGCTTCCCTAGAGCCTCCGGAGGGGGCACAGCCCTGCCGGAACCTCGATGCTGGCCCGGTGGCACTGATTTTGAGCTGGTGGCCTCCAGAACAGCGAGGGGAGAGATTTCTGTCACTTTGAGCCGCCACATTTATGATGGCTTGTTACCGCAGCCCCAGGAAACTAACCTAGTATCCGGTGGGTCCCCGCCACACTGGGAAGTGAAGCGAACAAGCCCGGACTAGACCCTTCAGGCTCCTACTCTTCCAAGGCCACAGCTTCCGTTCGCCGAGGGCCGAATCCTTGCAAGCGGAGGCGGCCTGCACTCCGTGAACGCGGAGGTCCCGTATTCACAGGAACGTCAAGCCAACGAGTCAAGGCTGATAACAACCTCTGTGCGAGCGTCCGAGAGTGAGAAAAGAGCAGTCGCGAAGCCTTCAAGCCCTGTACTTGCCGGCCACGCTTGTCTGCTCCTACAACTTGTGCCCAAATGGGGACCAGATTTGACTCGAAACGGAAACGATCAAGATGCTCGGCTAAAATGGCTGCTGATACAAATGTGTAAGTGGTTATTTCTTCTAAGATTCCCCTGAGGAAGGTCCTAGAGGGTGAAAATGTTCCAAAGTCTACTGGAGAAAAAGGGTCTCTCCTCTGTCCGTTAGGATCAGGGCAGAGGGGTGCCCGGGTGGCTCAGTCAGTTAAGCGCCCACTCTTGATTTCAGCTCAGGTTATGATCTCATGGTTCATGAGATCGAGCCCAGTGTCAGGCTCTGTGCTGAGTGTGGGCTCTGCTTGGGATTCATTCTCTCTCTCTCTCTCTCTCTCTCTCTCCCTCCCTCCCTCCCTCCCTCCCTCCCCCCCCCACCACCCCCCAGCTCCTCTCCCCAACCTGCGCTCTCTAAAAAAGAGACAATGAAATGAAAAGTTTGAATCAGGGCAGAAACAGGGCATCACCGCAGGTGCATCTGACAGACCCTGTGCAAAACCCACAACGTGAGACCGATGCTCGGCTTCCAGATGGCCTTAATACATCTGTGGTGAACAGAGTACTGGGGCAGGTGTCTGACAGGGAGTTGGGTGTCTATTCTCTGAAACAGAAAAGGGTGGGGTGAAGAGGGAGGGGAACGAGGGAACAACCCGTACACGAATGCAATCTTAATCCACAGATTCATGAAAAGAAGTAATTGGGGGCCACTGGGTGACTCAGTCAGTTGAGAGTCCGATTCTTAGCTTCTGCTCAGGTCATGGTCTCACGGCTTGCGAGTCTGAGCTCCACATTGGGCTCACGGCTGTCAGCGCAGAGCCCGCTTTGGATCCCCCGTCCCTCTCTCTCTGCCCCGCCCCCATTTGCGCTCTCTCAAAATAGATTTTAAAATATATTTTTAAAAAAAGAAAGGAAGGAACTAGACATAAGTGAATTTGTCAGAGGTCTCCTAACCGAATTTCCAGTTTGGCACTTCCCAATTCCAGTGGATTTATTCCTCACATAAATTCCTACAGTTAACAACATTGGGTTTTTTTCACCTTCTCAGATTCACCAGAATGAATTACCTTCAAACCTTCTAATGCAGCAATGTAAACAGTCTTTCTACACATAATTTACTTTAAGAAGACTTAGAATATAAACTAGAGCTCAAGCCCACTGTGGAACATGATGATGGTAAACCCGTAACAGCTGAGATCCCTGGTCTCAGAGTCGGCTTTAGGGAGAACAAGGGTGCTTCTTACAAGGCAGGCCTCGGTACCCTGCCAGGGCGGGAACTCTGGGAAGGTCTTATGCGCATCGATCCATATGGACCCCAGCCAATATTATCCTTCCATGTGGGTGTTACACTGAGGGAAATCAAATGTCTCACTGGAACCTCCTTCTCTTGGCTTTTTTTTTTTTTTAATTTACTTATTTGAGAGAGAGGAGAGCGAGCAAGTGTGCAAGTGGGGGAGGGGCAAAGAAAGAAGGAGAGAATCCCAAGCAGGCTCCGCACCGTCAGCGTGGAGTCTGACATGGGGCTCGATCTCACCAACCCACGAGATCATGACCTGAGTCGAAAGCAAGAGAGTCGGACCCCTAACCGACTGAGTCATCCTGGTTTTTGATCCCATCAATCTTACCACATTTAAAGTTTCCAGGGCCCAATTACTCCAAGGAGGGACTTTTGCTCAGTCACAAAATCTAGCTCAGGCTCTGGTCGGAGGGCCTCTCCAAGTACAGAAAAGCTGGACTCAGATTTATAACACAGACAAATTACTCAGAAAACACCTTGAAAAAATTTCAAAATTAACTCAAAGTCTCATTTTTAAACAATCAGTTCACTTTTCATTATCATGAACTCATTTGTTAAAATTTACTTAACTACTACTTTTTTTAAGTAATCTCTACCCCCAACATGGGGCTTGAACTCAAAACCCCAACATCAACAGTCACGTGTTCTACTGACTGAGCCAGCCAGGCACCCCAATTGTTATTTGTTTTTAAGCCCAGAATTGTTTTTCTTCATGGAGGCAGAGAAAGTTTTCATATAAACGAGCCCATTTTCCAGTGGCCCAAGCTTCATCTTGGGGGACGTTATAAATATTTCACTGTCATCCTCACTGCAACCTGCTTACATATCAAAATGGTCTTTAAGTAGCACTTACAGCCAAAGAGAAACCAGCATGCACACACAAACCTTTCGCTCAGGACCAGTAGCTCTGACTAGGGACATCAGTTAAGTACGTAATACTTGCCAAATAAATAAATATTCAACAAACATTAATAATAGCCAAGTCAATGCCTACATGACGTTATTTTGTTCCCTTCTGCAATGTTTTTATTTATTTTAATAGAGAAAGAGAGGGAGGGAGGGGCAAAAAGAGAGGGGGAGAGAGAGAATCCCAAGTAGGCTCTGCTCTTGGACCCACAAACTGTGAGATCGTGACCTGAGCTGAAATCTAGAGTCAGATGCTTAACTGACTGAGCCACCAGAGCGCCCGTTCCCTTTTAAAACTACTTGGTTAATGTGCCTACACAAAGATCACATATTTGGGGTCTAGCAAATTACATACCATAAAAATGAATTCTCAGTTTTCTTACCTCTAGCTCTGGACAAAACCATATCCTTTATTATTTGCATAATAACACGCCCGAGTATCATGACAGAAATCAGGTGATACACTCTCCATGGAGTCAGTGCAAGGAACCTGTAACAGCAAAAACAGACAAATCACGATTTCAGTTTGACAATTTTCATCTTTTTTTTTCTTAAGTTAGGTTTAGTTCCTAGCATAGAAACGAAGACACAAATTTCAGTTTTCAGAATCACCCCAACGAGACCACATCAAAGTTACTCAATAGGCATCAAAGTCAGCAAAATAAAAGCGCTTGGGCCACGTATGCGTTGGTGCTAGACTTTCCGCTGTAACCTCTAATTTGGGCAGAGGATTCTCTATGCTGGGTGTGGCCCAAATATCACCCTGCTAACAGATGGAGAGTGGAATTGACCTGAAACCAAATCATGAGGCACTAGAAAGGCAGAAGGGTAGGTTTTCCACTATGTGGAGGGGCTACTGCCCTCCCTGTTCTACTTCTATCTACATTCATCCACCAGCTCCTCCCTCCGATCTCTTGGAAACAGCAGTGATTAAGGATCCAAGGCACTAGCCCCTTCTCTTTAAGATCACATCCTGTGGTCTATCCAGCCAGGTCCTCTCCAACGGGAAACCAAGAGTTCTTTATCACGAACAGCACACAAACAGTGCAGTACTTTTTTTTCTTTTTTAATGTTTATTTATCTTTGGGGGGAGGGTCAGAGAGAGGGAGACACAGAACCCGAAGCAGGCTCCAGACTCTGAGCTGTCAGCACAGAGCCTGACGTGGGGCTCGAACTCACCAACCGTGAGATCGTGACCTGAGCCGAAGTCGAACATTAACTGGGCCACCCAGGCACCTTTGCAGTATGTTTTTTTATGATTGGGCTTATAAAGGAACGGAATAAGCCTTCATACAGAGGTTGAAGCCTGCTTACAGACTAAATGCTCAAACTTCCAGTTAGTATTAATTTTGGTGTAATCATAATCCTAAAAAAATTAACATATATGCCGTTTAAAACTAGTTGCAAGGCACTGTAGGCTTTATGGAGAAGGACACACACTGTAAAGAAAGAATCCCGTCTTCCGGGAACTTACTTCCTCATCTGAGACAAACACGGGCCAAGCCAACCTAACAAAATCCAAGGCAAGGAGTCTGAGGTACTCAAGTAAAACATGAGCAAAGAACAAAGAGAAGCAAAAGAAGGAATGATTAACTCAATAATAAGGGAAGATTTTATGGAAGTGGCCCTTGAACTTGGTCTGGCAGGACGGATGAAATTGAGAGGAAAACAGAGGTTGTTCCAGTATTCCAGAATATTCCAGGATACAACATGTACAGAAGATCATAGTCGGGGACGGGGAGGTGTGCCTGGGGCACACTGAGTGTCCTGGGGTGCCCCAGCAAGACATGGATAAAGGAGATATGTGGGAGATGGGCAGATAGAGAAGATACTGAGGGGACAGGCTGTCGGCACACTGTGGCAGGCCCTGAATTATCTGCTAGGGCATTTGGTCTTAATAATACCAGCAATAAAGAGAAAGCCAAAGGTATAGACAGGTATCAGGTAGGAAAGTGGAATGATGGGAGATTTCAGAAGATGCCTGAGAGAATGAGGTAGGAGAGTGAAGAAGCATGGAGTCCGGGACATCTGCTAGAAGGTTGTGTAACGTGTTTGGTGAGAAGCGGCCGATGTGAGATGCTGGTGACGTCATGGGTAAAGCCCTCCGGTGCAAGGTGGGCAACCCAGGTGCCAGCTCTGGTTCTCCTAGTGAGTGTCACCTGGGCCAGTAAAATAAGTGGGTAGAACAGGTAAGTGCTTCGTAAATACCGGTCGCCACTGCCACCAGGCTGCTGCCTGGAAAGCTTGTTAAAATACAGACTCCCAGACCCCACGTTCCTCCCCCCGGTCCCCTGAAACAGGTGGTCTAATTACCAGTGTTTACACTCAGTGAGTACTTACTTGGAGAGTGTCTACACTGGGCCAGCCACTGTGCTACCAGAAGGAAATAAATACTGAGCAAGAGGCATAGAGGGAAAAAGCAGACCTACAAGATAACCCGTAACACCAACATCTCTTTTTTTAGTAGCAGCGATTTCATTTGCTAATCTGGGACTGCTGCTGGCTCTCTTTTTTGAGCTCGTATGTTTCTATTAAGTGAGGCTGTTTTCTGGTCTCTGTTTTCTTGTTGGCTTACCTCCTCCTATCAGTTTATGATCCCTGCTTGCTGTGGTCCACATGCCAGGCTCTCTCTGATCTCCCCACCTGACATCAAAGTGGCAAGTTTTCAAAAGTTCTCAGGGTGACCCACAGTGAGAAATTCACTTACATCTAAATACGTACAAATGAAACCAAAGTTTCAAAAAGTAATATTTATCCTTATAATGTGTAATGCCTTCTGATACCTTCCATTCAATTCTATTATATTTTTTTAATGCTGACTGCAATTCTAAGGTGATTCAGGGCTCCTGCATGGGTTGTATGTAACTCACAGTTTCATTCGCTGCATCAGAGAAAATCTATAAATGTTAAATTAGTATGTTTCATTAGATGACCTGCTGTGCAGAGTCAAGCAAAGCCCTAGGAAAGCTCCCTCAAGTTTAAAGGTCTTCAGACTCAGCCAGGAAACCAGTTCCATATCTTTGAAGAAATAAAGAAATGCAAAAACAACCCAAGCAGTGAAGGTCTTAGTGGAAGTTATAATCTTCCAGGAATACAAAAATTAGGTAATGACAGGAGTGTAACCCTCAGCCCTGGCTGCTGGAAGACTTCACTCGGAGGGCGTTGCCATGGCAACTCCAGTTGGGGGTCCAGTGGACCTTTTGGCCAAGGGTCTCAATGGTCATTAAGAATCCTCAATCATAAAGGATAGACTATTTCATAAATGATGCTGTGATCATTTGCAATCCATCGGAAAGAAAGGAAAATTGTATATCTGTCGCCAAATTAAGGTGAATGAGAAAGGAATAATATTTTGCAACAAGGTCAGCCCATGTTCCCTAAAGGACAGATGGAACATATTTTCAGCTTCGTGGGTCTTCTGGTCTCTGTCACAACTGTCAGCTCTGTCACTGTATGAAAGCAGCACAGATATCATACGAAAGAATGGGTCATGTTGCAATAAACTTCATTTATCAACACACACACACACACACACACACACACACACACACCCGCGAATCCTCAGTCAGAACAAAGGCAATCCATACAACTGCTCAGGAAGGGAATGCTAAAATTGTATGGGATTCCATAAGCATCTCCTAGGCAGGCTAGCATCCTTGACCCCAAGAATTAAGTACAGAAATGTTTGTGAAACTAATCCCTAATATTAATCATTCATATTTAGAAAAACCTATGCATATTTGGTTTTTTAATTATTTATACTGTTTTAGATGATTCATCTCATGGTTCCAATTTAAAATATGTAGCTGTAAAATTAAATAAACAAATAAATAAAATGCATAGCTGTATAGACTTGTGACTTGAAATTAAAATCTTAGGAACACAGGAGTTTAATTTCTTCATTTTTCAGGAACTGCCTAATGTTCAGGAAAGCCTGGGTTTTTTTTTTTTTTTCCAACTTCTACTTTGGTTAATTTCAAACACACATAAAAAGAGAGACCAACTTATAATAAAAAAGAGTCAACAGTTTTGTATCCATGGCCAGTCTTGTTTCTTCTATGTTCCCACCAAGCTCTCCCCCCACCCATCCCCACCACCCAGGATTACTTGAAGCAAATCCTAAACGTCATATAATTGAATTTACAAATATTGCCACCTATCTTCCCAAAAAGGAAATTTTAACCTAACAATAAAAACACTGTCTCATCTTAAAAAAACGTTTTAATCCCTTAATGTCATCAGATATCCCAACAGGATGCACATTTACCCAATCACCTTCTGTACACACATGTGCACACACACACAAAGACTGAAACAAGATTGGAAAAAAATCATACATTGAAATTGATGATGTGAGTTTTGAGTTTCCTGTAATGTATAGGTTTACTGCCTTCTCTCTCTCTCTCTCTCTCTCTCTCTCTCTGTCTGTCTCTCTGTCTCTCTGTCTCTCTCTGTCTCTCTCTGCTTGAAATTCTTTGTGGAAGAAAACAGACTCATTTGTTCAGTAAAATCTTCCAGAGTCTGAGAATCAGTCATTGAATCCTGTGGTTTAGTTTAACATTTTCCTCAATGCCTTGGGCGGACTATAAAAACAGGCAGTTCAATCTAGAGACTCGGCCAGATTTAGGTTCAAAATTTAAACTACATCATAGGTGTTGGTGTGTGTTTCCATCAGGAGGCAGATACGGTCTGGGTGTCTGGGGTCTCTATTCCTGTGATATTAGCAGCCACTGACGAGGTCTACCTATCTTCCTTAGGAGACACAGGAGAGTGAGAGCTCTTCACTCTTGCTTCAGCCACCAGCTGGATCAGATCTATAAAGAGAAACGTCCCCTATGGATGTCTGATTGCCCTGAGACAGGGATCTCACAGGAGAGGCAGGATTAATTCTTGAGTCTTTCTCTTTATTCAGCAGCTGTCAAGATAATGAGACAGTTCCTCAGTAGCCTCTAACGAAAACCACGTTGGTTTTCTTCTTTCCTTTCTGTAGTGTTGTTATGATCATACTCGATATGCTTCAGTCCACTGCAGTATTATTCCTTCTGACCCTCAAAAGTGTCCCATCTTGGCTGGTGAGAGCTTATTCGGGCTGGTTCCTGAGTCCTTTGGTACAACTTTAATAATCTTTGATAATTAAGTACTTTAAAGCGATAGAGAAAATACAAAATTTATATACGTGGGTTAAGATGTTTAAAGGGGTATAGAACTAAACTTTTAAACAAAACATGGGGCACCTGGGTGGCTCAGTCGGTTGAGCATCCAGCTTCGGCTCAGGTCATGATCTCACGGTCTGTGAGTTCGAGCCCCGCGTCGGGCTCTGTGCTGACAGCTCAGAGCCTGGAGCCTGCTTCGGATTCTGTGTCTCCCTCTCTCTCTGCTCCTCCCCTGCTCGTGCTCTGTCTCTGTCTCTGTCTCTCTCTCTAATAAACAAACATTAAACTTTTAAGCAAAACCAATCATTCACCAGAGGCTATCTTAAAAATGGCTATTAAAATTTGCTAGATTGATAAACAAAATGTGTTACATTTTGTTACATACAGTTGCCCCTAGTATTGACATCTTATTTCAGTGTGGCACATTTGTTATAACCAACACACCAATATGGATGCATTGTTAACTCCTTGGTTCACATTAAGGTTCACTCTTGGTGTTGCACCTTCTATGGGTTTTGACAAATGCATAATGTCATGTATCCACCATAACAGCATCACATAGAGTATTTTCACTGCTCTAAAAATCCCGTATGCCACATATTCAGTCCTTTCTCACTCCCCAGAAACCAAGTGACCACTGGTCTTTTAACTGTCTCCACTGGTTTGCCTTTTCCAGAATGACACGCAGTTTTTACCATCCTCTGTGTCTTTTAATGGTTTGATAGCTCATTTCTTTCTATGACTGAATACTAGTCTATTGTATGATATACTACTTATTTATTCATTTACCTACTGAAGGACATCTTGGTTGCTTCCGATTTGGGGCAATTAAGAATAAAATTGCTACTCTGTGTCACATTTTGTGTGGTTACAAGTTTTTCATTCTTTGGGAACAGACTTTAAAAAAAAAAACAGGTTCATCAGCATACCAGCTTATTTTGGATTTATGGGCAGTTAAAACCTCCAAGGATTCTACTTTTTGGATGCAACTTTTGAATCTAAGTATGTCCTATTAAATTTGTTCTTGTCTATGGGGCGCCTGGGTGGCGCAGTCGGTTAAGCGTCCGACTTCGGCCAGGTCACGATCTCGCGGTCCGTGAGTTCGAGCCCCGCGTCAGGCTCTGGGCTGATGGCTCAGAGCCTGGAGCCTGTTTCCGATTCTGTGTCTCCCTCTCTCTCTGCCCCTCGCCCGTTCATGCTCTGTTTCTCTCTGTCCCAAAAATAAATAAACGTTTGAAAAAAAAAATTAAAAAAAAAAATTTGTTCTTGTCTGACACAGCCCGTCATCCAAACCTACAGACCTTAATGGTGTCCCCAACCCCATTCATTCTTTCGTCCAGCTTCTTAACACCTACACATTTGCAGGTCGTTTGTCCTCTTCCACACTATTGATCAAAGGTGTTGATCAGCACTGACGCCCTGTCACTTCCCATTAACAGCTGCTCTCAGAGTGACCTAGATTAATCAGCACTTTATGAAGATGACAGACCACCTAATCTGCCAGTCCATTCTTGTCCCTGTCACTCCACCTTATCCACAAAGACATAACAACAGATTTTCTTAAACACCTTGCTGGAGCCTAATACATCCCTAAGGTCTATGTGTTTCTAAGTGTCGATCTGCTTGACTGATGCTGAGAATTACTTTGAGGTATGAAACAGTTCTCAGTTGCAGAACTAAACACCATTAGAACCTGCCAAAGGGTGTCATGGGGCACAGCCTGTTCTGAACCCTGGGGTGACCTTGCTGATGTGCCCATTCACAGAATTCACACGTGGCCACCACGTCACCCATGGCGGAATTCTAAGGCAAAGATGGCCACACACAGGTGATCAGAGGATTCCTGAAGGCTGTGGAGTAATTATTAAGAGATGAATTGTGGTCAAAATGCAGAAGGCCCAAGAAATCATGAGAAGCAGAGTGATAAAGTACAGACTTTGAAGAGGGAGGTCTGTGGATACACATCACCCTCACTCATAGTTTTCCAGGTCCAGTGCAAGGTGACAATGCAGAGACCTCACGGGGGGTGGAGAAGTCAATACCCCATTTCCACCAGTCTGTAGCCCCAACACATAACAAATGGGTCCCCAAGATATTTCAACCTCCCCTCCAGGGCATGTTTGGGATCCGGATTCAGGGTGGGTGTAAGGGCCCCGACCAGTCACTCCTGAATGCACCGTGGCATTGCCAGCTGGGACAAGGACAGCAAGCACCTTATCTTGAGGCTGCAAAGCACATGCCTGATGAGGACGCTTCTCACTTGTGCTCAGACCCCCCATGAGGGGCAGATGGCCACGGTGGAACACAAGCCTCCCCCATCCTGGGGGATGCAACCTGCCCTCGGTCCTGGGCAGACGACCCTGGGCAGTCACGCAGAGCAGCTGGGTGGGGAGGGGAGCCGGGGCAGAACCGCTGGCAGGTGGCAGAGGGGAAGGGAAGCTACCGGGAGTGGAAGCTCCACCCCCCTCCCCGTGCCCATTCCACTGGCCCATCACGCTGCGCTTACAAAAAAAAAAAAAAAAAAACAAATTCAAACATCGAAGAATAAAGAATTGCCAGACAGCAACTGCAGAGCATTACTCCCCAAGGGTGGGGCCCTCTGAACACCAGACTCTGTGCGACGGACAGGCCACTCACCCACTTAGCCAGCTCTCCCCTCATGATAGCTTGGAGGGCAGGTCCCCAACACTGACCCAACAAAGGCTTTTTTCCTCCTCAATATAGTTCTTAAAAAAGGCCAACGACCCTTAACCAAATTACCCTAGGGACCTGTGATCACATTAGTGGATCCTAGAATGGACAAAAAGCACCACTAATCCCTAAGTCTCCAGCTATCAGAAACATCTTTCTATAGATGGATAGGGTTTTTAAAAAAATTTTAATGTGTATTTATTTTTGAGAGAGAGAGAGAGAGAGACAGAGTGCAAGCAGGGGAGGGACAGAAAGACAGAATCTGAAGCAGGCTCCAGGCTCTCAACCATCAGCACAGAGCCCGATGTGGGGCTCAAACCTATGAAATGTGAGATCATGACCTGAGCCGAAGTCAGACATTTAATCGACTGAGCTACCCAGGCATGGATGTGCTTGTTTAAATACCCAATTAATAGGGGAAAAAACCTACTACCTCTTTTTAAAATTAAAATATCACTGTCTGATACATGTATTTCTTTTAGCTGATGCTGGATATAATTTCTGTCTGATAAAGGATATTCCAATTTTGGAAACCAAGGCAAGTAAACATTATATGTGACAACTATAATATCCACAGACACACCATGAGAAACAGTGCAAATGATAATTCAATGTTTTATATATATATATACATATATATGATTGCATATACGTAAAAACACCCCATTTATTTTATAAAGACATACTATATGGATGAGCTGCTTTGGAAAGGTAAAGTTCCAAATCGCTACGTGCACTTTCCTTTAGCAAGCTGTGTCCAGTTTCTACATCTCAATGAGATGACTATTTTTAAAAATACCACATTGCCCAGGTGACTCATGTTTAGCTTGTGACGATTAGAGCCCATGGACGGCTGCTAGCCATGCTCATATAGCATCATGTCGGATTCACTTTTAGACTGGCTGAATCTGTTTGCTTTCTTCTTACTGTTTTCTTATTTCTCCTCTACTTTCTGCTCTTTCATTCTCTGATTCAGCAGCAATTTTAATCTGGTTTTCAACCAACCTACTGCCATAGTCCACTTGGCTTAGTTGGGATGGTTTACCAGTCATCCTCGTAGGAATGAGTCTCTACTCTGCTCTTTGGGTCAGCTAAGAAATAAGACTCCATCCAGGGGTGAAGGAGAGTGTAAGGAAAACAGGTAGAGACCCAGAGAAAGCCTAGAAGATTCTAAGGATCTAATGGTGAAAGAAAGAAGGAAAGAAAGAGGAAAAAGGAAGAGAAGAAAAAGAAAGAAAGAAAGAAAGAAAGAAAGAAAGAAAGAAAGAAAGAAAGAAAGAAACACAGAAAGTAGAAGAGGCTGCAGGACCCCCTAAATTATGTCCATGACTTTAAGTAAAAAGTTTCCTATCAAATTATGGGCTTTGACTACTGTCAAGTTAGTCTGCACTCACTGCTCATTGCCAGGTGACAGTCAGATGCTCTATGAAGATGCCCAAAAAGGGAAACATCAGGCTGGGAGCTAAATTATCTCAGGTAACCCATCATTGTAGCTTGTTGTGCGTGGCTCATTCAGGGCCACCACTGTTCCTTGTCCTTTATGGATTGTCAAGCATTCCACATGCATGTGGGGCCCTGGAGGTGCCTACTCAGCCTGGGCAACGGGAGGGAGCCACAGCACAGTGGACAGGGCGGCCGGAGCGCCGGGACAGGCACTGGGCTCTGTGGCCGACGTGATGGAGAAGGACGTGAAGGTACCAGAGCTACCTTCTGTGGGCTCTACTCAGCGGCTAATTACAAATCTCTTTTAAAAATTTCTTTCCTAGCTGTGTATCCATTTGACAAGGAAAGCCTAACTATGCCATTTCTTCATGGCCAAATAAAATGGCTCAACAGGCTAAATTTGTCATAAAGCAAATAAAAAAAGAACTCACAAAGCAAACAAAAAGCTTCTGTGGTTATGAATGAAAAGGATACTATTTAGTGTGTTCCATGTGTAAAACTCTAACCCTCACTTCTGGGCACAGAATAACCCACTTTGTCTCATGAAGCGAATGATGTCAATAGCAAAAATACAAAGTGTTTGTCTTCAAGGAAAGGGAGTCTATGTACAAAAACACTGGAAACCTCCATAGTTATAAGGTGGGAATTAATCGGTAGTATTTGCTTTATAAGATAGAGATCTGTTTCCCTTTGCTGAAATATATATAACTCCAGACTTTGCCTAGACAGAGTCCTCTATGATGTTGGCTTTATGTGATACTATGGTGGCTCAAATCATAAAAGGGCCTAAGACATAATGATTTATCCAACATTATTCCAAGTCCAGATCATCACATTTTGCTGGCACATAGTTCTGTCATCTTCTCAAGACTTAGGCGTATGGGTAGCCATCTTCCTTAATATCACAAAATTCTGAATCTCAACGAAAGTTGGCTTTCATTTTTCCTGGCCTTTTATACTGATCGTGCAAAAACGGTGTCTGAAAATGCTTTGTGAAATTAAATTATGCCCAATTAAGGGGGGAGAACTGCCAAATAACCATGACTCACTGAATTATAAGATGAAAATACATCCCAATTTCAGACCTGTTTAAACATGCATGTATGCTGGGGAGAGGGAAATACATTTCTTAAAAGTCAACAAAATATATAGTTTCAAATAATTTGGAAAGAAAGAGGGTAATCATGAAGTGAAGTGAGATAAAGTAATGACTATTAATTATAAATCGAAGACTCAATAAAACTCAGAATACTTTGTTTCTAGAAAAGTACTTTAGGGGCGCCTGGGTGGCGCAGTCGGTTAGGCGTCCGACTTCAGCCAGGTCACGATCTCACACTCCGTGAGTTCAAGCCCCGCGTCAGGCTCTGGGCTGATGGCTCGGAGCCTGGAGCCTGTTTCTGATTCTGTGTCTCCCTCTCTCTCTGCCCCTCCCCCGTTCATGCTCTGTCTCTCTCTGTCCCAAAAATAAATAAAAACGTTGAAAAAAAAAAAAAAAAAGAAAAGTACTTTAGCTATGAGCAAAAATAAAAAGTGAATTAGAAGCAAGAGAGAAGAGAAAAATGAAGGAAAAAAAATAAAGGAATGAGCCGCTTTCTGCAGGGAGATGGGACATTTTGGAAGACACCCACAGGCAGAGAAACATTGGGTCTTAGCCATCAGAAAGGGTATGCTGCAGGGGAGGAGGGAACTAGGCGGTCTCTAGCAGAAAACGGTGGTGATAATCCAGTGAATTCAAGGAATGTGCCAGGTCAGCAAGGCACTGGTGATGAAATACAAGGACAGTGGTGGGCAGCAGCATGGAGCTTGCGTTCTTGAGCCCAGAGAATGGGAGAAGCCAAGGGCATAGCTGGAGTGGCACCAAATCCATGTGAGGTCAAGGCAATGTGAAATCAGGTCTGTTCCACTCCTGCTTTGGAACTAGGAGAAAAGCCATGAGCAAGTCAAACAAGGAGAACCCGGGCGCGCGGTGGGGGGGTGGGGGAGGGGGAGGGGGGCGGTCAATGGGTTCTTTACCTCCACCTAGTGGATGGTATCTGCCAATTCATACTGCCTAGTTACTGCAGCTCAGAAGCAGGGGACTCTCAAGCAGGGTGGGTGACTCAGTCTGTGCAGCGCACCCCAGCTGGGTCACCAGCAAGCTAAATACTACCAGGTTCAGCCACAGAAAGGAACCAAAAGAAGAAAAGACAGACCTGATCAAAGTCATGCATTGCCACGGAGCACAGGAGTATTAAGAGGGAAGAAGGGAAGATCTCTCAAGGTGTTTCTCATTCAAACCTTCTCTGAATCCATGAACTCAAACATAATTGATCCAAATATCAAGCTGAAATTTGGGGCTTCTTCCTTCATAAATAAACGCATATATTGGGTGCAAGGCATAGGGCAGGTGCTCTAAAGGTTTCTAAGAAGAATAGCTCTTAAGCGAGGCCAGACACACACTAATGAATTCAGTGAACCTTTATGGGCACACCCAAGAAAGAAATGAACTGATGTGTAATGAGAACCTACCATATACTAAATATCTTCACATTGCTATCTCATTTAATGCTCTTAAACAACCCGACAAAATAAGATGTATGGCGATATATTCATAAATAGAGTAGGCTGGAGCAGTGTGCCCCAAACCACGCAGCCTGTAAGTCTTATTGACTTATTGAGTCCATTTACACATTCTATTTACATGCCATTTATAGAGCCCTTTGGCACCTCACTTTAATCAACTGATCTAAAGCCCCAGAATGTTCTAGAGAGCAGAGTTGAAAGAACAATTGTCACATGAGCTCCTGCCTTTCAAATGACCATTCAGGAGTGCCTGGCTGGCTCAGTCGAAAGAACATGTGACTCTTGATCTTGGGGTCATGAGTTTGAGCCCCACATTGGGTATAGAGATTACTTAAAAATAAATAAACTTTAAGAAATAACAAATGCCCATTCAGTTGTGGTCAACCACGCATCAGCTCATGTCCACATTCAAGAGCCCACCCCCAACGTACCTGAACCTTTCTAGGGCCCCAAAAAGAATCCAGCCACTCTGCAGTTCCAAGACTGAGGGCACTGTCACAGCTGCAAATGACCCTTTTCTTTCTCCATCTCCTTTAGCCAAAAACTCAAGGGTGCAAATAGCTGGACCTCAGTCCCACGCCTCCATGTGGCACCCACCCTGCCTTGGTTTCCGTTCTGTCCGTCAGCCTGGTTCTCCAGCCCATCGCTACCCTGCTCCTTCTCCTCTCCTTCCTCACAGGGAGCCCTGCCTGGGCTCTGCCTCCCTAGTTCCAGCCAATCCCTTCTCTGGTGAACGAATCTTCATCATAGCCTAATAGCCTAGCGTAGACCTTAATACTTCATCATTCACCCTTTTCACCCCAGTAGGAGAAGTAGACTAAAATAGTGAACCTTTCCATATCTTCTTAATGTGGAATCAATTAATAAAACGCAGCAGGTGGATAAGTGAAATACACAAACGTCAGAGACGACCGCCCCAAGCTCACTTCAAGAGCTCAAGTGCCACAATAATGAACTGAAACGGCCCAACTTGTTAAAAGTGAATTTCTGGACGTGCTTGTTTTTAATGCTTTTCACCTTTGGCCAAAGGGAGCCCTAACATGGGAAGAATGAGAGACCCAGTGGATGAGTCTGTAACACTTTACAGAAGCCACCCCCTCCAACACATTCAGTTTAACACCTCACATGGGGATGGGGCACCTGGGTGGCTCAGTCAGTTAAGCGTGTGACTTCAGCTCAGGTCATGATCTCCAGGTTCGTGAGTTCAAGCCCAAATGGGGCTCTCTGCTGTCAGCACGGAGCCTGCTTCAGATCCTCTGTCCCCGTCTCTCTCAAAAAAAAAAAAACAAAAAAAAACAAAAAAAAAAAACCCAAAAACCTCACATGGGTGACCCAGAAGGTGCTGTCTTTACAGCTTTGTCCATTCCCTGTCCCCTCTCTGTGCCCACAAGGGCAGTACACAGTGGTAGATACAACCCTAACAATTTTCTCTAATTAAACAAGGGAGACAACAAAAAGTTGTCCCTTAGCACAGCCCTCACCAAACTCCAATGGAAAACACAGGTGTCTCCTGATAATTTCACCTGAGATGCCCAAGGCCATATTAACTCTCCAAACAAGACAGACAATACCCATGAAAAACAATGCAAGGAAGAAGAATACAAAATCTAATAAGGAAGATGACAGTTTCTCATTAAGCTCTCCAAATGTGTCTGTGTTTATAACATTTGATGTTAAACATGACCAATAAAACACCTCTCTTCATCCACAAACATAGTGGGTAAGCACTGTGAGCCCGGAGTAGAATATGATCTACATTTCAATCATGAGCTTGCATTTCAATCAGATGACCCTTGAGTGGGAGGTAAGCTGAGCCTACAAACCATAGAGATGCCCTCTGACAGTCAATAACCCATCTTTTAAAAACCACCCAGCCATGCAGTCAGCGACATCAGAACTTCGAAGTTGCCATACCCAAAAGGAATTGGCTATTCTGATCCAGGAGGATATAAGTTCTTTAGCAAAAGGTGTTTGTTTTCAGAAGCCTGGCAAAGGCCCAAGAATAAATCAAGATGCCACCCTGTGAGGGGGCTCACCCTTGGCCACCGTGGCGCTGAAAAGCAGTCTCCTTGGCAGCCTGAGACCACATTAGTCCACCCCGTGGCCTCCGAGGGTAGTCTTTTCCTCTCATAGCACTCATCCTGATTTCTACTTGTGTATCGATTTGCCTGTTCATTTATTTCCCAAACTACAAGTTATAGGAGGGAAGGGGCCATGCTCTCCTGCTGGCCGGTGCCACTCCAGCACTAGGTCATGAGCCAGCTGACAGCAGCTGCTCAACTAATACGTCGTTGCATTGTTGTTCACTCAATATTTCTTTCATGAACGAGTCAGCTACAATAATTAAGTAATCATGGATGTATTAATGTAATCATTTACCACGAATTCCCTAAAGCACACTATCATAACACTAACAGCTTGCCAAAATGGAAAAAAAAAATATATGGGAAGCATCAAAATTTCTGTACAATTTGGAAGACCTCTTGGGGAGCAATGGATAGCATGGATGGCCCTTGGACCTCTACTTAGATCAATTTTTATTTCTTTAAGGGAAGATCTGGCTTCTCATAACCTATTGGAAGTCAGTCTGGCAGTCCTAATACGCCACTGTGCCAATGCCCTGCTGCAATGATGTGGTTGCTGAGGTCAAAGAGGACGATGCCCTGGCCAATTGATGCATCGTCACTCCAGAGGAGTGGTCGCAGATGTACCTCCCTCAAGCCTAAGCAGACATGCTCACGATGAAAGCCACACCAATGCCCACCATAGGTCCGGGCTTCTTTCTGGGCACTTGGGAGTTCTAACTAGAAGCCAAAGATCAGCACTGACATCCTAGGGACTTTAACCCAAGAATGTTTCTTTTGCTAACAGCCATGATCTCGAATGCCCTACGCACGTGGCAATCATGGGCTCATAAGCCTTAAGACACCCACCTGACTGTACCAGGTAATCCCCCGACACAGCAGAGATTCCGGGGCAGCTGAGAGCTGGCAAATAGACAGAATCCAATGTTGCAGTCATACGTGGCATTAATACACAAATTCAGCTATATTTAGTGATGTTATTTAAAGCAAAAAATTTTCATGGAAATGATTGTTGTCCATTTTGATAAAGGAAAGCTAGTGTTCACTAGTACTAGTGAATTTTTAAAAAGCAATTTTTATATCATATTTTCCATTCCCATTGGATTTTATTTTAAAATCTATCCAGGGGGGCACCTGGGTGGCTCAGTCGGTGAAGCGCCGGACTTCAGCTCAGGTCATGATCTCATGGTTTGTAGGTTCAAGCCCTGCATTGGGCTCTGTGCTGACAGCTCAGAGCCTGGAGCCTGCTTCAGATTCTGTGTCTCCCTCTCTCTCTGCCCCTCCCGCGCTCACCCTCTGTCTCTCTGTCTCTCTCAAAACTAAATAAACATTTAAAAAAATTAATTGATCCTAACAAACAGAATCTGAGCTGAAAATAAAACGTCATTGTTGAGTATCTTTAAATATTTAGAGATCATTTTTAACAAAAAGTTGAAAGTTAATATACCATTTTCTCATAAACTACAATAATAAGTAAAGTCTCTCACCAGAAGTTTTTGATGTTATACATGATATCAATGTAGCTGTTGTCCCAATTTTACTGAGACGGTATTTGGAAGTTAAAGTCAAAAGGCGCCCCAAGAAAATACATATTCCTAGAAAGATGTAGAGCTCCACGGTCAATACCCTGTGACACGCCCATTCAGGGTACAGGAACTCAACTGCAGAGAGAATTTCATATAATGTCCTTCCTCCAGCTTCTGAGCCATTTCCTTCTCATAGAAAGGTGGATTTGGGTTTTATGCACTTGTGAGCAACTGAGCCCCAGATGAGCGACTGACCACCTTCTGACTCATGGTGGAATCCTCTCAGACTCCCTAAACCATGCTGCTCAGAAGGACAACTTTGGTCTTTATTTTTCTATTTTGTTTTCATTTCCCATGAAACCTTCAGTTTTTTCACGAACGGAGTGCATGCATGTTTTTTGTTTGTGAACAAGCAGGAGAGCCTGGTGAGAAAAGGTCAGCAGCTCTTTCGAAGACCTTTTAGTCATAACAACAACAAAAGCCCTAAGTTATGTTTGATAACTAATGTATATATTAAAGTGACTCTACGTTCACAGGTCTTGTTAGTGTTGTAGCAAACGCAAATATCAATCTGTAATTCAGGAACATATAAAAACACGTTCCCTTTGGGGACGCCTGGGTAGCTCAGTCGGTTAAGCATGTGACTCTTGATTTTGGCTCAGGTCATGATCTCATGGTTCGTGGGATCAAGCCCCACGTCGGGATTCTCTCTCTCCCTCTCTCTTTGATCCTCCCCGGTGCATGCTCTCTCTCTCTCTCTCTCAAAATAAATAAACCTTAAAAAAAAATTTTAAATGTTTCCTTTGAATAGTAGATGCATTTTCAACTGACAAGAATTCTTCCTACAAAAGGTTTTCTAGGATGAACTTACCCTCATCATTTGAAAGAAGGCTCTTTTCCCATTAGCTGGATACTAAACACCTTGTTTCAGGGAGACCTAGTCGAATGCAAGCCGTTACTACTGACAGAGGAAGTTCTCTTTTGTCAAAAGCAACTTTTGACAAACTCTAGCTCATTTGGTGGTGGGTAAAGACAGAAGCATGAAGTCTAAAGCAAATGTCTGAAGCTCACTGCCGGGAGCTTCTGAGGGTCCTGGCAAATCGCGGGGAGGCCGGTCAACACACTCACTCCAGATTCCCAAGCCCCCAAAGACGCGGTTGGATCAACAGAGCAAAATCTCCACACCGACCTGCAAACCGCCATCGGTGATCCTGGCACTTGGGAGCGTTATTACTTTGCCTTCCCAGGTTTCCTCACGCTCCCGGTTTCAACACGTAGTGGCCTACAGCTTTGAGAAAAAGGGGTCAGGAGGCTGTGACATGGGTCACGCTGTCACTGGCTCATGGTGGAGCACTGGGACTCAGTTTCTTCATCTGTGCAATGAGGTGGTTAAACTGGAGCAAAGATCCTCTCCCTTTGATTTTATTACACAGGTGCCTGCTTTTGAAAGGCTCTAGCTGCTAACAAAATAAATAGCATGGCTTACTGGGTCAAAGCTACTCCCACTTGACCATAGACATGAGCACCTTCTTTGTAACACCGAAAACAGGTTGGTACCTTCAGAGAACTAGGGGGCTCAGGGTCCCAGAGGATTCCAATAGATTCATTCCATCCACCTTTGGCTGAAATCTGCTACTCTGGATGCACATTTCTTGCAGTGCTCCACGGCCGAGCAAAACACAGGCAAAAGTGCCACGGTGGCCGTTTAGAAGCTGACAAGCAGGAATTGGCACCTATGGAGCGTTAAGCTCCAGCCCAAATCTAAAATGTAAACGGCACCGACGCTCTCTCAACTCAGTGCCTCCGGTCTGTGCCGGGTTGGGATATTTGTTTTGAGCGCTGTGCTAACGAGATCAAGGCATGAATTCTCTCCACCTTTTGGTTCTCTTAGGCTCAGCCTCTTCTAGGATCTCATGTGTTCACACAAAGCCAGGCCGCTTGCCAGGCCTGACACCCAGCCCTCCCCCTCCCATCCCCCCGGGGGACGACTGACTCAGCAAAGCCTACAGCATCCAGCCAGGGAAGCCTCCCGGCACCACTCCGGGGAGAGCGGGGGCCCACTCGTGCTGTTTTCTGAGTGAGTACCCACTGGACGCACACAGAAGCCCTGTGTGCAACTCCATCCGCCTAGAGAAAGGACTACAAAAGTCATCCGCAGCTTTTACGAGGCAAACAAACGCTGAGTTCTGAAAGTATGAAAGCCGAAAAGAAATGCTTTAGGCTTTCCCCAAGACCTGAAGCACGGGCAATTACTACACAGCAGGCCAGCCGGCCGCCCGCTCGCCTAAACACCACAAACCATAAATCAAGCAGCCAGGCCAGCCACAGATCGCCTATGAGAGACCAGGCGTTGGAAAGGCATTCGTCTGCTCAAAAGCAACACTGGGATGGAGCAAGAAGACAGGGAAGCTGAGGCTTCAAAACTGGAAGGGGAAATTGTTCCCAACCCAGAACTCTAATCCAAGCCAAACTAGCAACCAGCTGAAAGGGTGGGGCGAAGATGCTTTCTGCACACACGTTCGCAAAACATGTGCTTCCTTCGTGATCTAAGCTGGGGAATGTGTTCTCTCGCAACAGAAGAATTCACCAAGAAAGCATCTAGTAAGAGAAAAAACAAAAACAAAAACAAAAGCAAATGAAGAACTCACAATTAACATGAGAAAATCTTAAACTACCTTGAATGTCCTCAAGAAGAAATGGGACCTCCCTGTTCAGGCTGCTAACTTTCCCCTGACCCCATTTGTAGCATGGATCCAGTAACAAGAGGCTTTACCCCAGGAGAGAAGGAGCAGGTGACGTGCAGAAGTCCTACGGGGACAGCAGGCCCAGGGCACAGTGACACTAGACTGGAACGGGAGGGTGGGGGCTCCAGCAGGGATGGCTCCTGCTGGAGAGGGAACTGAAATGTCAGCCTGATACATCTGCCCTTTATCAGAAGTTTTCTAGAAATGTTGGAGAGTTAAAAAGACCGAACAGAGAGTAACAGCATAATAAAGTTATTCCAGAAAGGAGCTATAAATGTGGCATTCCCCTTCACTCGTGGATGAACAATGCTTGCACACAGTGACTGAACCCCAAATTGTGGCATCCTGATAGTGGATGGAGGAAGGAAAGGTGTATATGTGGGTTGGGGTGAGAGCAAAAAATGTCTTGGATAGCTAAGTCAAGAAACGGCATTTAAAAAAAAAAAAAATCTGTGGAGCACCTGGGAGGCTCAGTCGGTTGAGCATCCGACTCTTGGTCTCAGATCAGGTCCTGATGCATGCGTCATGGGATTGAGCTCCACGCCAGGCTCTGTGCTGACCATGGAGATGCTTAAGATCTCTCCCTGTCTCTCTCAAATTAAAATTAAAAAAAAAAATGTAACTTTGGTGACTGATGTTAACCAGGCTCACTGTGGTAATCATTTTGTAATATATACAAATATCAAATCGTTATGTTGATTACCTAAACCTAATATGTTCTATGTCAATTACACTTCAGAAATTTTAAGGTATTGTTTATAATTGTAAAGGGAAAAAAAAGGAATGGCATTTAAAGGATCTTATTTAGAAAAGCCTAAACAGAACTAAAAAGCAGAAAACTAACAATAGCTGCCTTGAGAAACAGGACTGGGGAACTGGGGAGAGGCAGGGCGAGAGACTGCTGTTTTTTATTAAAAGTCTGTTGGCGTTAATCAGAGAAAGAAAGCGTGTTGGTGTGTATACAAAAAAAAAAAAAAAAGGCCGCTCCCTGATTTTCATGTGCATGATTCTCATCATTACTACATATTCTTTAATTATAGGGTTTTTTCTTTGACCTGGAGGGTATTCAACAAAGTTTTAATAAGTTTCTAAGAATTAGAACAAACACACAGAAAAATAAAATACCTACAGGTTGTGCAGGTGCCATGGAAAATACAGGCAGATCCGCAATTGAAATTAACAGAAGACCCAGCGGGACGACTCACGGAGGAGTTAAATACAAGCCTGAGAAGGGGTGGCCCTGGGGCCCAGAAGAGCTGCAGACCATCAGGCTTTGCACGTGAGCCAGAGAAGCAGGACACATTGGGCTCTCCTGACCTCATCTCGTGCTCCTCCACTGAAGACACCACCATTGGGGCGCCTGGGTGGCTCAGTGGGTTGAGCGTCTGACTTCCGCTCAGGTCATGATCTCAGGGTCTGTGAGTTCGAGCTCTGCATCGGGCTCTGTGCTGACGGCTCAGAGCCTGGAGCCTGTTTCAGATTCTGTGTCTCCCTCTTTCTCTGCCCCTCCCCTGCTCATGCTCTCTGTCTCAAAAATAAATAAAAACATTTTTAAAAATAAATAAATAAAGACACCACCGTCTGGAACGCCCAGGTGGCTCAGTCAGTTAAGTGTCGACTCCTGATTTTGGCTGAGGTCATGATCTCACAGTTCAACAGTGCAGAGCCTGCTTGGGATTCTCTCTCTCTCTCTCTCTCTCTCTCTCTCTCCCTCTCAAAATAAATAAATAAACATAGACAACAACAAAAAAAGACATCACCATCAATGTCAGCCCAACCCCACCCAGGGCATGGCAGAATGCTACTTAAAGACGCCTGGGTGGCTCATTTGGTTGAGCATCTGACTTCGGCTCAGGTCATGATTTCGAGGTCCATGAGTTCCCGCCCCACGTTGGGCTCTCTGCTGACAGCTCAGAGCCTGGATCCTGCTTCAGATTCTGTGTCTCCCTCTCTCTCTGCCCCACTCTGGCTCTCTCTCTCTTTCTCTCTCTCTCTCAAAAATAAACATTAAAAAAATAAACAAAAAATAAAGACAAGGTATCATTTCCCAAACACTAAGCAAGATGTACATTCTAAAGTACATGTTTTAGGTACAGTAATCAGTGGTGTGGCCATCTGAGAATTTGCAAGAGTCCACTTGACATTTTACCTAGAGAAAGAGCCTCCCTGAGTCAAGAGGGCACACACAGGAGGGAAATGAAATATGATAAAACTGGACCATCTGACATCTCAGAGAAATGCACAACCTGTTTTGGTAATTCATGCCTCAAATGGAATACAAAGGTGGCCAAATGGAGCTGTGGATGAGGCCATGGTTGGTACTGAAACGTTACTGGGAAAAATAAATGAACTTCTTTCCCTAAAGCAGGCATTTCCGGCTATGTGGGAGGCAGCTGATGTTTTAATTTGAGAAGTAAATTAACTCTGTCCTGGAGACAGGAGGGATAAGTCATATAAAATCATGTCTCATTTTCTATTTCAATCTCCCCTTGTGGTAGAGTCTAGTTTATTGAGGGAAGAACATACAAGAAGCCCAGTTAAAATACCAGGGCTGGTGCCACATATGGTCACATTGGGGGCAAGCAACTTAAAAGCCCTGAGCCTCAATATCCCTCCTGTAAAATGGGGCAATGATCCTTTGCTGGGTGGTGTGAGAATTCAGTAAGATACAAACCACATCAAGTGCCCAGCAGAGTCCAGTAAATGGTCACTGTTAAAATCAATGACCACTGCAGGCATCACAAAGTGAGATCACGCAAGGCTACAATACCGTGCACCAGAATTTGTCAGATGAAACCTGCCTTGTTCCACAGTAGCCGGATCGGTTTATCTAGAAAGCCAGTGAGCCTGGGTGGCCACAGCAGGAGTGAACTCTCTGCTCCACCTGAGGTGATCTTTCCCATGAAAGGGTCGGCCAGCTGGCTGCCCGTAGGCCGGTGGCTCCTGCTCCTTCCCCAGTTCCAAGGCTCCATCTGGACCGTGCAAGTGGCCATACCTGGCCCAATGTGTTTCACCTGGGTATTGCCACCTTTGTTCCCGAGACAAAAAGATTTCCTTCCCCAATAAACAGAAATCTGTAGAGAAAAAAAAAGCACTAGAGAGAATATTTCAGAAAAATCTTTGAAAATAGTTAAGCATTTTATGCTTCTAAAGGCATGTCTGGAGGCACCTGGGTGGTTCAGTTGGTTGAGCATCGCCTCTTGATTTCAGTTGTCATGATCCCAGGGTCGTGGAATCGAGCCCTGCGTCAGGCTCCATGCTGAGCATGAAGCCTGCATGGGATTCTCTCTCTCCCTCTCCTTCTCCCTCTCCCCTGTCCCCCACCCCTCTCCCCTGTTCAAGTATGCTCCCTCTAAAAATAAAATTAAAAAAATAAAAAACAAAAGCATGTCTTCAATGATACAAGGATACCATGATCTCACTTCTTTAAGCAAATGGAAAATATCCCTCAAAATACTTACTGTTAAACTAATACACATTACTAATTACACATTAGTAATGTGGGGTGACCATATTGCTAAATTTGGTACTATTTCATTTTAAAAAATGCACCCTAGGGGGCGCCTGGGTGGCTCAGTTGGCTAAGCATCCAACTCCAGTACAGGTCATGATCTCAGGGTCTGTGAGTTCGAGTCCCGCATCAGGCTCTGTGCTGACAGCTCAGAGCCTGGAGGTTGCTTGGGATTCTGTGTCTCCCTCTCTCTCTGCCCCTCCCCTGCTCACACTCTGTCTCTCCCTCTCCTTCAAAAATAAATCAACATTAAAAAATTAAATTAATTAATACTGCACCTTGAAAAAGGGGGCAAAGATGAAAACACAGGAATCTGATAAAAATAAATTCACCAAAGAAATGCCAAACATAAATAAAGCCAGGAAAACAATGCAATTGAGCATCTATCTCCCCCAAACACAATCATTTGTGATTTCCTGATATCCTTCCCCACGAAAGCTCTAGCCAGCCTCACACTCCATCAATGTCTTCAATAGTTCCTCCTCCTCCTCCTTCAAAGGGAAATCGGCCCCCACTGCACACTGCCCCTGGCCACCTCCAGTTCAGGCCTGTCCACCTTGCCCATTGTCCTCAGGCATCACAGGAAGAGGTGTCCTTCCAAGCCCAGCCCCCTGGGGCTTCCCCAGAGCCCCCTGTGTCACTTTTCCTGCCCCAGGTCATCAACCTTCCTTCCTACTGCCTCCAGCCCCACAAATCCCAGTGTCCTTGGGAGAACCCGCCCAGGCGTCTCATGGAGAGGACAGGGGTAGGACTCTACAAGAGTGCAAATAGAAACAGCTAACATGCAGCTTCTGACATTCACACAGGTTATCTCCACAGGCACGAAAGCCCGACATTCGAGAGTGGGAATTTCTGGAACTGCTCAAACTCTTGGCCAAGTCGGGAGCCAGCCAAGTTGCAAAGTGGCCAGGAAGGCAAGGCCAGGAGGACGGAAGAGAGAATCAGTCCCTTCTGCTGTGACTTGAAGGCCAGGCTCCTGCAGACACGGGTCCCACTGGGGCCAAGAAGGAGCACTTGCACACGGAATGACCTGGACGGTTATCTGCCCGGCACCTCTCTCTGGGCCCCGCCGTGTCCCAACGCTCCTGCGAACGGGGCTCCTTTTGGGCACCCACCTTGCCAATGACAGTTTCCTCAACACTGTCCTCCAGGCCCTCCTCTCGTTACCCAGCAAGTGCTCCCCCTGGGAATTCCCAGCTACCCAAGCCTGCACCCCCACACACCCGAATCTGTACTGCGACCTTCTGTCCCCCGGGCATCAGCCCATGGAGCGAACCCCACAGGGACTTACTTGGACTTCATCTGGTGGCCCAAAGGCACATCCAATTTAACATCCCAAAACTGAGGTCACCCTCTTCCCCCATGGCCCCAACCCGCTGAACCTCAGGGTCCCTCATACTGGTTCACGCCAGCCCCTCCTCACCTACCCTCGCAGGCCCGCCGGTCCTCTACCACTTTCTTCCCACCCCCAGACCACTCAATCCCCCCGATTATACCTCCAGAGTCCCCCGAAGCCATCTTCTCCCCCCCACCCCCACCGCCTCTCCTCACCACCACGTGCCTCGGTGAAACTCCTCACTAGCCTCGGGCCCCAGGCTCTCGCTCCCCTCCTTCGTCCAGGAGGGCTCAGGAAAAGCCAAAATGCAGAATCTGGCACGGCTGCAGCACCGAGTTCACGCCAAACCAGTGGTGTCTCCCCCGTGCTCACCCAGCTCCCACCGCACGGGGCTCCTTGCTTTTCTGCTAACACCTCAAGTCCACCTCCCTCAGGGCCTTGGCACACACCCTTTCCTCTGTCTGGAACATTCCCAGAAAGGGAGCTAGCTGCCTGGATCATTCCCGGACTCGTTCTTCAGGTGTCTGTTTGAGGTCATTCCTCTGAGATGCCCGCACTGACCGCTTCAGCCAAGTAGCACCTCCTTGTCACTCCTTGTCCCTGCTTCAGTTTTCTCCATCGTGTCCAGCTTCTTCTAGCATTTTGAGTAGTTGTTGCCTTTCTTCTGCTATTCCCACCACTGGAGTACAAGCTCCGTGAAAAAGGGAGCCCTATACGTACATATTTTGTGCCCACTCTTACATCTCCAGCACCTAAAACAGTGGCGGTAGACAAAGATTTGTTGAATTTTTGCAGGGAGGTTTTGGAAGAAAGGGTCCAACATGACGGTATTTACATTAGAGTAATAGACGGAAACTGCTTGTTAGATATGGTCCAAATTCCTCCGCACAGTCCAAGAGTAACCCCTTCACAAACCGGCTCCAACGTTTCTCTTTCCTACCCCACCTCTGGGTATTCCCCAGAGCACATAAAACAACTCTTCCCTCCCCTCTGGTCTCATCCTGTCCCCTCTTCCTTTTCTTTCTGTCTCTTCAACTATAACAGTGAGCAGTGATGAGTGCCACTGTGTGCCCCGTTCAAGCTCCCATGAATTAACCTAGTACCTAGTACCTAAGAGCTCTTCGATAGGTATTAGTTCTCTTTGACTTCTTAGGTACTGACCATTCTGCCTCCTGCCCCGGCCCCAGACCCCCTCATTCAGGATCCAAGGAAGTTCTTTCTATTGCTTCTTCCTGGCCCATGTGTGCTACCTCAGCGTGCACAGCATAACCTTGCATTAGAATTGTTTCCTTACTGGGGCCGACTTTGGCTCAGGTCATGATCTCGCGGTCCGTGAGTTCGAGCCCCGCGTCGGGCTCTGTGCTGCCTGCTCAGAGCCTGGAGCCTGTTTCAGATTCTGTGTCTCCCTCTCTCTGACCCTCCCCTGTTCATGCTCTGTCTCTCCCTGTCTCAAAAATAAATAAAATGTTAAAAAAAAATTAAAAAAAAAAAAAGAATTGTTTCCTTACTAATCTGTTTCTCGCACCAGGGGTCAAAATGCGTCTTAATCATCACTGCATTCCCAGTGGCTAGTAATAATGATACACCTCATTTATTTGTACTCATTTGGATCAATCCAGCAATTTAAAAACAGTCGTGCACAACAGGACAAAAGGGAAAAAGGAGAGTAGCAGAAAGAACCTGAGGTAAAGTTATCGCTCAAATAGCATAAGCCTAAAATTGTGCAAAATGACTAAAGACGAGGTGTGTAGTTATTAAAGAGGAAACCCTGATGGGCTTTCTAGGAGGAGTATCAATCTGGTTAAACCAGCCCCATTTCTTAAGTCCTCAACCCCAAGTTCCCGGTGCTAGTGTACTAAAGTCTGAGAAAACAGCCTCACGCGGGATCTCACGAGGGGCCGCTGGGTCTAATAATAAGCACATGAGACCACCACTCAAGAAATGTTTGCTAAATGCCGAATACAAAAAAGTCCATGACTATTTTCAGGGAACTGAAGCCTCTTCTATTTTGCAAGACCTCTCTTAAACTAGCCCCACCCTATCTAAGCTTGGGGAATACTCTCTAGTTCAGCTCAGTTCACCACACCTTTTGCACATCTAACAACGTTTCCCATCCCACGCTGGTTCCAGGCATCAAGAATAATAATTTTTATTCGTGTTCCCCAGGATGGACCCTCAGCGTGAGGCAGGTGAGTCTCCCCAGGCTGAGAGCATCAGGTACTTAGACCTCATTTATTCCTGGGTTTGTCCTACATGGAAAACCCTGATTGTTATTCTTGCTCGTACAATTATAGCTCTCTTTTTAGGTCTATACGATAATTCGTGCAGAGCTTTCATTAACTATTCCAACCCTCCTGATCTCCGCTATTCCTAAGCTGTAAGGCTCTGGAGACCGTGGCATACAATTCAGACCTGCGGTGTAGCGTTTCAATCAGTTCACTGAAGCAGCCATGCCTCCTAAACCAGAGTGTAAACTCTCAGAGACAAACAGAGACCTGGGGCTTCTCGTATACCCACTGGGCCCACACCACGTAGGCCTGGAGCAGACACTCATCTGTAGCTGCTGACTGTCCAGGTGGAACAGAGATAAGGTGGGGAACATGAACTAGACCAGCTAAGACTCAACAAAATCCCTCCTGAAAGCAACATTCTTCCAACACAGTTATTTTTGCCCTATGGTGAAATCATTAAGTCTGTAATAGTATAAAATGGAAGCCCTAATTGTCGGCTCCCACAATCCTCTATTACTCTCTCGAGTAACACAGTAAAACAAAACACAAACCAAAACAATACTAAATTGGCGGAGAGAGGGCATGGCTTCATGACTATGGTCTAGGATTATGCTATTCAATATGGTAGCCACTAACCATATGTGGCTATTTAAACTTAAGTGAAATAAAATTACAGTTCTTGAGTCAAACTAGCCACATTTCATATGCTCAACCGTCACAAGAGGCTACCACACCAGGCAGCACAAATGCAGAATATTTCCATCACTGCAAACATTCTATTGAATCACACAGGTCAAAGTCATCCTTGATAATTCAGTTAAACTCCTATGAGCCTGTTTCCTCCTGTGTAAAAAGAGAACAGTACCTCCCTCGTCGAGTTGCTCTAAGATTTAAATAAAGTGCTAAATGTGAATGTCCTTAATTTTGGTAGTTATAGTTTGACAAACTATAACTGTATAGTCATATATATATGTATACGTGTGTGTGTGTGTGTGTATATATACACATATATATGAGAATCTAACAATTGTCAATAATAGTTGCTGTCAAAGGGGGTTACTATCAATTAGAATAAAGAAATTCTTGTCTCAGGCTATGTGAATAAAGGAGGCTGTCGGGGGGGGGGGGTGGGTACACACTGCTCAGACCATCTCAGGAATGCTGCATTCAGGAGGAATACAGATAAACTGAAGCATGTACAGAAGAGTCTGGAGAACAGTGAGGGAAGGAGCCCAGAATTTCTCAGTTGGGAGAAAAAAGACTCGGTAGGAGTAAGAAGAGAATGCGGCTTGCAACAAAGGATTACTCTAGAAAGTGGGGTGTGGATCTTGGGCATCTGCAGAAGTAATCAAAAGGTAGGTTGACTCAACTCATTATAAGGAAAATATTCACTTAGAGTTGCCGCCAATGGAAACGCTGCCTCATGGACAAGACGGCTTGTGATCCGGGAAAGTGCTCAAATGCAGTGATTCTCAAACTGAGTGTATAGAGAGTCATTTGAGGAGCTGGAGAAAATTCAGATGTTTTGGTCCCACCTCCAGGGATTCTGGTTCAGTAGGTGTGGAGTCGAGCCCATAATCTTTGTCTCTAACAAGTGCCCAGGTGACGCCCTTGATGATGCCAGTCAGAGACAACTCTCTGAGAGGGCACGACCCCGATGCAAGCTGGAAGAACCCACAGCGACGGGACAGGGGGGCTCTTGAAAGCAAGTGGGAGTTGGACTTTGCAACCTTCCAAACCAACTCTTGAGGACAGTGCTGCCAGGGCTCTCAGTGGGTCCCGGGCATTCTACACAGCACAGACGCCTGGCCTGAGAAAACCCAAAAGGCAGAGTCCCATGTGCCTCTTGCCAGGTATACCCTAGCGTAGTCCCCTCAAGCAAATCCCTTTCTCGCAGTTTGACTATTTACAGAAATGGAAGGGAATGTCACCACGCAACGCCAGAGGCCCTGAGGAAAACGGCCTGTGCAGGGACTGTTCTGTATGTCATGGGCTCCAACCGTGGGTTCAAAATGAAATCACATCAGGGTGGCTTTCTAGGCTGCAGAGGTAGAATGTGCCTCAAGAGGATGGCCGCATTGTAAGGCATTCAATTTCAGCACTTCCAGCAAGGAAGTGAAGAAGATGGGCATTTGGTCCCATCACTTAACTATCCAAGGCAACACAGCCACGCAAGACACGGGTCAGACCTTGCCCCTGTTCTCACCGAAAAGAGACATTTCACACAAAGATCTGGACCCGAATTTTTTACCAGTTTTTTTAAAAAAATTTTACGTTTATTATTGAGAGACAGAGCATGAGCATGGAAGGGGAAGAGAGACGGGGAATCTGAAGCAGGCTACAGGCTGAGCTGTCAGCACAGAGCCTGATGTGGGGCTTGAACTCACAAACCAGGAGATCATGACCTGAGCCGAAGTCAGACGCTTTACCGACTGAGCCACCCAGGCACCCCTCCAGTTTTATTCATAACAGCCAACCCTGAAAAGAACCCAAATGAACATCAACTAGCTAATGCTCAGACAAATTGTGGCAAACACCTTAAGTGGATACCGGGCAACAATAAAAAGGAAAAAACAAAAACACAACAGGGATGGGTCTCAAAACTTTACACCAAGTAAACAAAGCCAAACAAAGGCATCATATTATATTGTATCACTTACATGAAACTTTACGGAAGATAACTCTAATCTATGGTGACATAAAGCAGATCAATCCCCAGAGGTAGGTACTGACAGGAAAGGGAATCAGAGAAATCTTTTGGATTGATGGAGTATTCTAGATATTTTTTAAAAAAATGTTTATTTGGGGGCGAATGGAAGCAGGGGAGGGGCAAATAAAGGGGGGCAGACGATCCTAAGTGGGCCCTGCGCTGACAGCAAAGAACCTGATGTGGGGCTCGAACTCACAAACCGCGAGATCATGACCTGAGCCGAAGTTGGATGCTCAACCGACAGAGCCACCCAGGTGCCGCGGAATGTTCTAGATCTTAATTGCTGTATGTGCATACACAAGCATATACATCTGGCTGTACACTGGAAGTGTGTGCATTTTATTGATGACAGTATACTGCAAAAAAGTTAATTTTTAAAAACAAAAAAATGGGTATTTTCTGCTTTATTGTGTTCATTCTATTTTATGTTGTGCTTAAAAGTGGTGTCCTTCAGCAGCATGCAGAAGAATGAAACTAGACCACTTTCTTACACCATACACAAAAATAAACTCAAAATGGATGAAAGACCTAAATGTGAGACAGGAAACCATCAAAACCCTAGGGGAGAAAGCAGGCAACAACCTCTTTGACCTCAGCTACAGCAATTTCTTGCTGGACACATCTCCAAAGGCAAGGGAATTAAAAGCAAAAATGAACTATTGGGACCTCATCAAGATAAAAAGTTTCTGCGCTGCAAAGGAAATAATCAACAAAACTAAAAGGCAACTGACAGACTGGGAAAAGATAATTGCAAATGGCACATCAGATAAAGTATCCAAAATCTATAAAGAACTTACCAACCTCGACACCCAAGAAACAAATAATCCAGTGAAGAAATGGGAAGACATGAATAGACACTTTTCCAAAGAAGACGTTCAGATGGCCAACAGACATATGAAAAGATGTTCAATGTCACTCATCATCAGGGAAATACAAATCAAAACCACACTGAGATACCACCTCACGCCGGTCAGAGTGGCCAAAATGAACAAATCAGGGGACTATAGATGCTGGCGAGGATGTGGAGAAACGGGAACCCTCTTGCACTGTTGGTGGGAATGCAAACTGGTGCAGCCGCTCTGGAAAACAGTGTGGAGGTTCCTCAAAAAGTTAAAAATAGATCTACCCTATGATCCAGCAATAGCACTGCTGGGAATTTACCCAAAGGATACAGGAGTGCTGATGCATCGGGACACATGTACCCCCAATGTTTATAGCAGCGCTTTCAACAATAGCCAAATTATGGAAAGAACCTAAATGTCCATCAACTGATGAATGGATAAAGAAAATGTGGTTTCTATATACAATGGAATACTACTTGGCAACGAGAAAAATGAAATCCTGCCATTTGCAGCAACGTGGATGGAACTGGAAGGTAATTTATGCTGAGTGAAATAAGTCAGAGAAGGTCAGATGCCATATGTTTTCACTCATATGTGGATCTTGAGAAACTTAACAGAAAACCATTGGGGAAGAGAAGGGGGAAAAAAGGTTACAGAGAGAAAGGGAGGGAAACCATAAGAGACTGTTAAATACAGAGAACTGAGGGTTGAATGGGGGGGGGGGGGTAAGGGAGAGCGGAAAATGGGTGGTAGGCATTGAGAAGGACACTTGTTGGGATGAGCACTGGGTGTTGTATGGAAGCGAGAAATCGTGGGAATCTACCCCAAAACCCAAGAGCACACTGCATACCGCATATTAGCCAATTTGACAATAAATTATACTTAAAAGAAAAGTGGTGTCCTTGATTGCCTCTGCGAGGAAACTGGGTAGCCAGGGACAGGCGTGGGAAAGAGATCTCCAGGCTGTTTAGCCTTTTGTACTTTTAAACTTTTGAACTGTGCAGCGGTATTAGCGTTTTCTTAAAATAAATAAAATTTAAAATTAAGAGAGACAATTTTAAAAACATGTCCTCTGTTGGTAAAATGAGGAAGACCCAGCCCTGAGACTACTGGGCTGGTGCCCAATCTATTTCAGGTTGTGGAAATCCTGCTTCTCGAGACACGCACTATATGGGGTCTACGTTTTATCAAGCTCCTCTGAGCCGTGAGAGCATACCATTTCTTAAGCATTATTTAGCATTCTAGCATTTTTCATAAAATACATCATAGATAAGAACACGTGCACGGGTTTAAAATAATTAGAATTTTAATGCCATGTAACTACCACCTGAGTCAAAAAATAAAACGCTGCCTGTGCCCCAGAACTTTCTATGTGTCCCTCTGTGGTCATACCTTCTCACTCTTCCCAGGCATAAACATTTTGTTGATTTTAGGGATAAGAGTGTCTTTCTAATCTCCTATGTGCATGGCCCTAATCAATACTGTATAGTTTTGCACATTCTAAAACTTTCAAGAAACCGGATCATCCTACATGTATTGTGTGATTCTTCTGACCAAAGTGATGTTTGTAAAATTCATCTATATTGTTGCCTATAGCTGTAGTTTATGTTCATTGTGATATAGTCTTTTATGATCGGAAAACATGTACCAAAATTTACTTACCCGTTAACATATTCATGGACACTGACTTTTTTTGGGGGGGTCCCCATTGTCTATAGAAAAAACAAGTTCAGGGGCGCCTGGGTGGCGCAGTCGGTTAAGCGTCCGACTTCAGCCAGGTCACGATCTCGCGGTCCGTGAGTTCGAGCCCCGCGTCAGGCTCTGGGCTGATGGCTCAGAGCCTGGAGCCTGTTTCCGATTCTGTGTCTCCCTCTCTCTCTGCCCCTCCCCCATTCATGCTCTGTCTCTCTCTGTCCCAAAAATAAACGTTGGAAAAAAAAAAATTAAAAAAAAAAAAAGAAAAAACAAGTTCAAACACATGGTCTGACATTCGAGGTGACCACCGCCCCCAAACATGTGTCCCAAACAACTAGCCAGTCTCATCTCCTTATTTTCTCTACCAACCACTGTGTGACTGCATGAAAACACGAAGTACAAGTTCTTAAGGTTGAAATGCTTTTGACCATATGTTAGATCTACCCCAATCATTCCTGTCCGTCGGGGTCTCGTTCAAGCATGATTGCCTTATGAAGAGCCACAAGCTCTTCCATCCACTTTGCTGTCACTCCCCCCAAACTGCATCAAGTGAACTACTTTCTGATTCTTCTCTTACGCTTGCTTCACGCAACTTACTGTTATACCCATTGGTTAGAGGCATCTCTCAGACTTTGTGCTTCTGGTTCACAGCACGAAAATCTTGCAGATTTTACACATGCAGGTAAAAAATGTTAGAGCTTTTGAGCCCAAACTCAAAATCATGAAAGCTACAGCTCACATCAAGTACTAAACCATTCAAAGAAAAATATTTTTAAAAAGTGAACTTCCACAAAAATGAAATAACACCAATTAAAGAGAAAACATCATCACCATCGCTTAAGATTAGGGTTCCTTACTTTGAACGCTGATCTGTTTTTCTCACGAAAAATACCAAATTTGAGAGTCCCCAGGACACAATGTTAGAGCATCACATAATTTAAGATGACTTGATAAGCACACTATTTAAAGAATACAGTGACTGTGAAAATTGTTTTAACCCCAAAAGCAACAGAGGGGGATAAAACATCAACAGTTTAATGAAATTAATAAATGGGTCAGAAATTGCAATTAGTAAGTATTTAAGAATTTAAAAAGCAGGACAATTATCTTTCTGTCAAAGAAAACATGCACAGAATGTAGATAATGCAAACAGGAGAAGAAATAAAACAGAGAAGCAGAAAGCTGTAATTGGACTGAATGCCTGGCCACTGTTTACCTGTCCATCAGACTCATAAAAATAGATGGGGGTGCCTGACTGGCTTGGTAGGTAAAGCATGCAACTCTTCATCTCAGGGTCATGAGTTCAAGCCCCACGCTGGGCACAGAGCTTACTTAACTATTGCTTTTAATGGATGGAAGACATCACTCCAAAATAACACCAAATATGCCTTTCAATTACTTTATGCAAAAAACATTCTCTTCAATGGCTGTTATTAAAAATATATCAAAAAAAAATGTTTACAACTTACTCATTAGGCTAAAGTTGTTAATATAAAGAGTTCCTACAAAAAATAGGAAAAAGCCCAATAGCACAACTAAAAATATGGACAAAATATATACACATACAAAATATATATATTTATAAATACATAAATAGATAATGCAAAGAAAAGATAATTATAATGGATCTTGAACATGAGAAAAACTGCTCAATCCCAGAGAAATGCAACTTAATGCCAAATTGGGACACACTGTTTCACCTACCTGCTTTTTAAGATCAAAAAGTTTGGTATAACACTTTGCAAAATTAGAGAGGAACAGGCAGTCACCCATATTGCTGGCTGGAGTTTAAATTAATAGAATTCCAAGGACATTCTACAATGATATCCATCAAAATTACACATGCACATTCTCTTGGACCCAAAAATTAAACTTCTGGGACTCTTTCCTACAGAAATGCTTTCACATATGCAGAATAATGCGTGTCAAAGGCCATTAGCTATAACACTAAAATAGCAGAAGTTTGGAAATTATCTCGCTCGGTCTGTTAGGAGACAGGTTAAATAATTTGTAGCATCCTAATGATAGAATCCTATGCAGTTGAAAAAGAATAAGTGATTGCCAAGACATAGGAGAAGAGGAATAGCCCAAATAGTATCTCACAATTTGTGTAGAATATTGCCTATTTGCTAAAACATGCACAATCTGGAAAGCTACAGAGGAAACCGTATCATTGGTTGCCTCTGAGAGAAAACTGGGTAGCCAGAGACAGGCATAGCAAAGACAACCTCGAAATGTGTATCATTTTGTACCTTTAAACGTCTGAACTACGAGGCTATTAACTTATTTTTTAATAATAAGTACAATTTGAAAAATGAGGGAAACACAGCCCTGAGATTATTTGACTGTGGCTCCATATAGCATAATACAATATATCCTCCTTTTTTGAGGCCTTACAAAACTTTATAACAGGATAAAGAAATTTGGAATAAACAGTAGAAACACACACAGCTAGGATACCCAAAGTAAATTCACATTCAAGGACCCTGGTAAGATATCGCTCATTTTAAGAGGAAACCAGGACTGGTACAGATCAGTAGAGAAATCTTCAAGTTGCTCTGGTTAACAAAGAAAATGGCAGACTGTGTATGTTTTGGTTACTTTATATCCTAACTTTAAGGTTAAGAAATCTATGTCGTGTAACCAGGTATCTCCTGCCAAACCCCTGCTTATCCTGCACTGGTGTGGATCATGCTTGTTATGAGGACACAGTTGCAAACAAAGAACGCTTTTCTCCACCCCCCAGCAGACTGGTAACAGAGGAACGGCACGTCCTTCGGTGAAGGAGTGAGACACTTTCCCTGTCCTTACTGGTGAAGGGCTCTTTTTGGAGAGACAAACCTGTTGATCAGGGGCTTTTCAGAGAACATTCCTGTGTGTTCTATCTGTACATCACCTGAAAATACGACTGTTTTCCACACTGTGCGCACCTGGGTGGCGGGGGGAGGGGGTGATGTACCTAATCCACCTGTTTGCCTCCTGTTTTCTCATCAGGGAGTTAGTTAAGAGAGTAAACCCAACCCTCCAGGGAATGGAAAAACAAATCATTCAGTGCCTATCTCAGGTGGCTGATGAAGGCGGCGCAGTCTTGAGCGTGTACCTAAGCTGGTCCAGACGCCTGCTCGGGGTGCGAGAGCGAATACAAGTTCAAGCACGTCTGCACTGGCATGGTTTTGGCAAGCAGGTGAAAACCCGTGAGTTTTCGAAAGCAAAGGCCCAAGTTTCCGGGCACGCTCGGCACACCTGTAGGTACAGGTGCTTGCGGGCCAGCCGACCGCCTCCCATGCCAGGGTGGATACACACACGGAGGGTGACAACTGTGTTTGTAGCGAAGCGCTTCTGCAGGAAAGTTGAAGTGTGTGTCTACCTGTTCGAGAAAGGTGGCCCCGAAAGTGGGGCAGGGCGGACACTTCCGTCGCAGGGCTCAGCGTGTACAACCCCCCCCCCCCCCACACACACACACACCGCGCCCGGGGCGCCCCCTCTGCCCGCTCCCGGGCGCCCCAAGGTCACCTGCCCTCCTGGGCGTCCCCACCCAGCCCGAGCTCTCACCAGAACAGCAGGTTGGCCGCGACGAAGCCGAGCAGGCTGCGCAGCGGCCTCTTCCAGCTCAGGAGCTCGTCGGCGCGGCAGCCCAGCCACAGCACCGGCTCCCCCAGCAGCCAGGTCACGGCGGCGGCCACCCCGCCGGCGGCCTCCTCCACCTGTCGCCCCGCGACGACCGCCACCGCCCCTTCCTCCCGCGCCTCCTCTCCCTGCTCCTCCGGGGGAGCCCGGGGCGGCTCCGCGGCAGCCGGGGCCGGGCATCCCTCCGCGGCGTGCTCCGGAGGCGCCGGGCTCGCCATCTTCGGCCGCGCTTGCGGGCGGGGACGGGCGCGCGCGCGGCGCGTCCGGGTGTCGGCGCGGCGAGGGCGGCGGGTCCCCGCGCGGGGCGCGCACCGCGGGGCGCCGGCGGCTGGGTGCCTCGTGACGTCAGCCCCGGCGGCGGCGGCGGCGGCAGGGGCGCCTCCCGGGGGAAGTGGGTGCGGCCAAGCTCGCGCGGGGGCGGGGCGCTGGGCGGCGTCCCAGGGAGCGCGCGCGCCCCCCTCGAAGGCCTCGCCCGGGACCCGGCGGAATCAAAGGGGCATCTTCACTTCCGCGGGCCGGGGCCGCCGCTCGTCCCTCCGCCGGCCTTGGAGGGCGTTATGGGGCGCCCCTTCCGCGGGCAGCGGATGGCAGCCCAGCGCCTTTGCGGGCACCGCCTGGACAGCTTGCGCGGAGGTCTTTCTTTTAGTCCTCTGGGAATAATGTGATGCTAGACATGCTGGACTGAGAAAGGAAAAAGCAAAACACAAAAGCAAAAAAAAAAACCCCATTTGGGTCAATGAAGGAGCATCAGGCCGCAGCGACGGGGGAGGGGAGCGACTTAAGCAAAGTCCGCTGCCTCAAAAATGCACGTTGGTCTGTGGGAGGTGCAGGTGAGAAGCCAGAACCCAGGCGGAGAAGGGACCCCTTGCGCGTGTCACCTAAGGTTTGGCAAGCCTTGACTACGGTTACTTCTGAGTCACTCTGGTGTCCGTGTCTCAACAGCCAACAGAACCTGGGTAAGGCGGCTGTGAGGGGGTGACAGGCAACCCTGAGACCGCCCACACCCACACCGGGCCTGGCCCTGGTATTGCAGGGTTGAGTTTGGGGGGGGGGGGGGGGCGGGGAGGCAAGCAATGTCATCGTTATGCTCGCTTTTCGCCGGTTGCATTTTTTTTTGTTAATATTCTATTCCTCAATCCTCCTGTTCTCACTTTTCTCTAGAGTAAAAATTCCCCTTCCCTCTCCCGGGGCATTCTACCGGCAGGGAATTAGGGCTGCTTCTATTTCTTGGGGTTCATACTGGCCACCAGCCCGCTTTCACAAGGTGCATGGGGCTCATTCCCAGAGCAATTAAAGCCTGTTGTTTAAAGGGAGCCTCTGGGGAATGCTCGATAATGCTCACCTGGGCCGTCATTATGTTTCTATCTCCATGGATACGTATGTGAAAATTCATTGATCTGTACATTACGGGTGTGTGTGCTTGGCCGTTTAGATGACATGCCTCAAGAGGGTATATTCTTAGAGTTCACGCAAGGGTTTCTTGAACCCCTGCTATGTGCCCAAACGCTTTGCTAAGCTCGGTGGCCACGGGAAGCTCATGGGCCAAGGAGGGGCTAATTACAATGTGATAACCGCTGTGGTGGAAATAATTGCTGGGTGCTGAGAGTCTCCATTTAAATCAAGCTACCCCAAATTAGGGAAAGAGCGGCAGAGTCAGGTTTTAGGAGCTCTTTGTAATAATGGCATCTGCCCTGAGTTGTGAGGAGGAGGGAAACAAGGTGGTGGGCGGGGGGGAATAATTTCTGTTGGGAGATCAACATGAGAAGGTGTGCCCTTACAGATGGGGGTGCACACTTCCTTGTGTGCACCTGCAGGGTGCACTGAGGCCTTGATGATCCACCGGGGCTAGAAAGGTTGGGGTTTTCCAGAAGGCGGTGCAGGATCTCTGGCGCGTCTGACTTGCATTTGAAGAGAAGCTGACAACCGGATAGAACGTGGCCAGGGAGGCAATGAAAAAGCACCGTGGAAACAATTCGGGTGTTTTTTCCGCGGAAGAAAGACTACCTTTTCCCACGTGTTGGTTCGCTCCCTTGGCCCTCTGCTGCAGAAGCTTCTGAAAGAGAAATGATGCTTTATTGTGTAATCTGGCCTTTGTTTAGGACGGGGCACAGCCCCCTGGGGTACGATAGTCTAGTTTTCACTAGACTCTGCAGCTGGAGGAGAACGTGCGGGGCAGAGCAGAAGAGGAGCCAGGTCATCCCCATTGTCCAGACCAGTGGGGAGGTGCTCCCAGAAACATGAATGTGGTTCTTCACATTCCTTCTTCTCCCCCTGAATTCTAACTATTGCTGCGAGGATCTGTGGAAGTAGTAAAAAATGTGGACACGGCACATAAAAGCTAAACTTCGGTTTCTCTGTGTGGTTTGCAACACTTACTATATTTAAGACATATCGGGATGCTTGCGTGTCTCAGTCAGTGATTAAGTGTCTGATCTCGGCTCAGGTCACGATCCCTGGGTTCATGAGTTCCAGCTCCGTGTAGGGCTCCTTGCTGACAGTGCTAAGCCTGCTTCCGATTCTCCCTCTGTCCCTCTCTCTCTCTCTCTCTGCCCCTCCCCTGCTCACATTCTCTCTGTCCCTCTCAAAATTAAAAAAATAAAATAAGAGAGAGTATCTCTTATATCTTATTATGCCTACCACAGGCTATATGAAATCTTTTTTTCTCTCTCTTAAGATTGCTACACAAAAATGCTGCACAAAACTGTTTGTGAAAAAACCTGGCCTGATTGCCCTAATCTGTCTTTTTCACCTCTGACCTCTAATAATTGCTGACAATGTCACAGGAGGAGACACAGACACGTAAATAGGTGCTACTCGGTGTTTGTCTAATTGTCTTTGTGATGTTTCAGCAATTTATTCATTACTAAGATTGCATAAAAATAATACTTATGATTACACCAAGCCTTGTCCCCTAAGTTTCAAGAACCTGTCATGTTTAAAACTCATTTGGGTAACCTCACTGTTCAGGATTCTCTTATGAATTTTGCATCTCTGTATATTGGGAACAGAATGATGAACACCAATGAGCAAGACAATTTGAAAATATGTATCCGAGGAAAATGAGTAAATTGGGAATGTATGGAGGGATGGTGGGGCGGGGCTTAGAAAGAGAGAAAATAGTTGAGGCCACCGAATCTAAGAGATTAGAAAATCACTTTTAGAAAATAACACAACCTCAGCAAAGAAAGCCAAAATACACATAGGAACTCTTAAAAGAGTCTGCTCACTTTTGTCTTCCAAAAGTAGCTGGAAAGCTTGTAATAGGAGAGAAAAATAAGGAATAATTAATTCTCACTTCAGGATCGACGTAGCATCAAGCTAAGCGTAAGAATGAGCTAGCAGTGCCCCAGTATTGCTTTTTTTTTTTTTTCCTTAAAATGTTTTCTGGTAGAATCCTACAGTGAGCCTGTGACCAGTCACATACAAGGAGCCGTGCATACATGTTGTATTGTTTATTCGTCCAGCAAAGAGATGCTTTTGTGTTGATAATATTATTGAAGCAATTTTGCCTTCCTATTCTCACCATATCTAGTCCTTATTCCTAGTTTTCCCTAATTTCCTTGTCACTGAGCCAGGAGAAGTAAGCCCAGATAAATAGGAACCATATTCCAAAATGCAAACATGTAGGAAATGGAAAGGAAAACTGTACCCAGTTTCCAAGGCACAGCTGATAGAAGGAATTGGTTATTTCTGATTTGGGGTTGACTGTTGTGCTTATAAGAATTGGAATATCCAAACTAGAATAGTCTACACTTGACAAGTGTCTGTCAGGGATGTGCTTACCGGAGATGAACAACCTTACATCAAGATGGTGGCCATCTGTATACCAGCTGGGGCACTCAGTTTAGGTATCGCTCCCTGGTGCTACACAAAAGGTTTTCAAGACTTCGGAATGGTTAAAGAGAACTGAGGTCACACTACCGTGTGTCCCGAAAAGGTACAATCTGTCTATGGCAGGTGCACGGGCACGGGCAACAAGAATCACTCCAAGACATTAGCTTCCAAGCCCTTCCCACTGGGCTAGCAGTCACGCCCAAATCAGCAGACGAGCCACTGCCCTGGCCCTATGCCGGAGACACCATCGAGGGGCCGTGACTGTCGGTTGACCCACAGACTGGACCTGGGCAACTGCAGGCTCCCCACCCCTGTCCTTGGGATGTATGTTTTATACATCGTCCCCACAGCGCAAGCCATTTCAAGGGTACAGTCTTGAGGGAGTCAGGTGTTGTTGCTTATCTGGACAGTATATGTGACTGAACCCAGTTAAGGCCTATTTACAGACTTAAGATTCTGGCCAGTGGGTGTGGAGATCTTGCCCAAGACAAGCCCGGTCTGTAAGGCCCCTGCCTGCTTAACCCGCCACCCAGCCCTCTGCAGTGGTCTGCCTCCTCCTCCAGTCTCTCCCTGCCCTCCGTGGGTGTGTACAGAGGTGGGGTGTTCAGATTTCACCTGGGGAGCTCCCAAGGTTGCGAACCACCACCCTGGTCTACAACCTCCTGTGGGTTTTTTGCCCCCTTATGGTCCTGGTTCTATCTCACTGCAATTCTGCATCATTCATCCCATCTTTCTTCTTTTAGTCATCATGAAACATTCATTAAAGGCTGGTTGTGGGCTTCTAGTGAGAGAAACGAGGCTGCTTATGTCCATCCCGGCGCTTAGGTCACGGGCAAGGGAACCTGCAGAAGGTAGCCAGGTGATACACTAATCCAGGAGGCAGAAGGGAGGCCAGCCTGGCCCCGGGAGGAAACCCTGAGCAGTCCTGAGCTAGAGGACCAAGGGGGATGGGCCGGTGGTTGCTCAAAAGGGCCTCCTCCCATGTAGTGATAAGGAGTTTGAGCTTTGGGGTCATCGGGGGGCTTTCAGCAGGACAGTTGAAGGGCTTGGTTTGTGTTTTAGAAAGGTGTCTCTGGACAGTGGATGAAACAGAGCCTGGCAAAACCGCTGGAAGAAACTTCTTCCTTGTCACTAAGGTGGGAACACGTTTGGCCGTGTCAGGAGGGTGCTGGATAGTGAGGTCTGTAGCTTCGAGGGCAGCAGGCTCCTGGCCAAGGGGTGGACCCAGGCAGAGGGGGTGGAAACTCATCTCAGTGCGTTCAGAGGCACCGGCCACAGAGGATGGACTGCGTATGGGATAGAAAATATATTGAGGCTTTTGGGTACGCAGATCAGATGGAGGAGAGTTTTGAGTACCATTCTACAAGCTAAGTCCCTAGTCCCGCGAGCAATGGAGAGTTCCCGAAGTTTGTGGATGGATCTCGTTCTGTTGTTTGTTTGTTTTTACCAAGAACGTCGTAGACTCAAAACACCAGTCCCCTGGGGTCCCAGACACTCCAGCTTGACCTCCATTATCAAAGCAAAACTGTGGTGTGTTCATCTTCAAACCCAGGTCTGTAAATCAGGCCTCCAGCCTCCAGGGGTAGTCTCTAAGCCAGAATTAGATCCGTGGAAAGTAATGAAAATAGCTGTGAGAGTCATAGCCCACGGACATCCCTTCAAAATGTAACAGCTTGTTACCTGTTACTAATTTTAGCTCACTAGAAATTAGGCACAAAACCTGGTGACCCTTTAGGCTGTGATAGTGGCCCAGGGCGTGTTGAGAACACGCACGCAAGGCGTGTCGCCTGTATCCCTCAGGCCGTGTACGACTGGGCACAGCTGGGTGTTTACAGCCAGGCGTGTTCACGGGGACCCCGAAGCTTTACAAGACTCAAGCGTCTTCTGAACCATCAAAGGAGTTTTGGGATTTAACACAGTTCAGAGTTGAGTATGTTTGCAGCCAATTCACTGAAACCGGATGGTTTCTCTGTACCCCATTTGCATTCTCCTGCACTTTCCCCCTGCCCTAAGCCAGAACGACCCCCAAAACCGGAGGCAGAGTCCGGGCTACCTGGACAAGAGTCTGGCTGGGACTGAAGGCCATTCTCCTTTCTCTAGGGAGAAGATACATGTGAACCCAGGGGTGGCCTCTGCTTCTAGGGCTGGCTTTCTGCAGCCCCCCACTTCCCCTGGTGTCGGGCAGCAGGATTTCTTACAGAAACTCTGCCAACAGCTAGCATCCAGCATACCTGTAGACAGTTTATTCTCCTGTGGATGAAGTTGCTCTCGCTCTTGCCCTATCAGGAAGGGAGGTGGGCAGAGTTGGAGCGGAGAGGCTCCTTCTGCAAGAATGTCCACCCCAGTGGGCTCCAGGGAGGGCCCTGGTCACACACCTTGTAAATGAAGCCTGTTCCGCAGGACAAGGGGCCATCACACAGACATGTCCACCATCCCCAGCCCGAGAAGCAGCATTTACAACTGCCTCTTCAAGTACAGTAACCCACAGTCCCAAAGACAGGAAACACTGGAGTAAGTTTTATTCTGGTCTCTCCTTTATTCTCTCCACCTGGAGTAACCATGTGTTAAGCCAGCCCAAAACAGTGCTAGTTTTTGCATGCTGTCTGGCATGGTTATTTTTAAATTTTTTTTTCAAGTTTTATTTATTTGAGAGAGGGAGAGAATCTCAAGCAGGCTCTGTGCTGTCAGTGCAGAGCCTGATGTGGGGCTTGAGATCATGACCTGAGCCCAAATCAAGAGTCGGATGTTCAGCCAACTGAGCCACCCAGGAGCCCCTCTGGCATGGTTATTAATACCACTTTGCTTTCTTTCTCAGAAGTGTCTTGATTTGATCGATAAATTATATGGACTCCCCATCTAACTTCAGGCTTTTGACAATCGCTGAGAGCCCTTCTTTTTTTATTTTTAAGTGTATGAAATTTATTGTCAGATTGGTTTCCATACAACACCCAGTGCTCATCCCAACAGGTGCCCTCCTCAATACCCATCACCCACCCTCCCCTCCCTCCCACCCCCCATCAGCCATCAGTTTGTTCTCAGTTTTTAAGAGTCTCTTATGCTTTGAGCCCTTCTTCTTAAAGGCTCTCGTGCCCGTATCCCTCATTCTCCAGTGTCAGGGCCTCCATGCCTGCTCAAGCTGCATCACCTGCTGCCAGTGTGCCCCCCTCCTCTTCCATATCCAGATCTTCTCAGGCTGTGTTCCTCATTCTTGGAACTAATGAGGGTTTTCAGTGAAAGCCAAAGAATGTGGAATTGGGGGAAGAATTAAACTGGAGCTATCCATGAGTGTAAGATCATGATGTGATATTCTAGCCATGTCCATAGAAAGAGCCTAGAATCAATGGCACCCCATGGCAGTGAGCTCACTTAGAGACCAGGTGTTGCTTTCTATTTCCTGCCAGAAAAGAACAGCGGCTCCTTAGAGAATTGGCTGATACTTGGTCTACGTTAGGAACATCTTGTGTGCCAGGAAGCAAGATATGTTCAAAGATTATTTAAAAATCTATGTCACAGGGACACAGAAGCCAGCTTTGAAAGGGAACCCACTTACCAAATCTGGGAAACTTTGAGGATCAAAATAATCATCTTGGTAAACGATGATATTGAGTTAAAAAAAAATCTTGTGGCTCCATAATGATACTCAAAAGGGGTAGGAGGGAGGCTCTGCTTTATAAAAGATTCTAAGTTAATAAGTATACACTGTAGATTTAGAAAAGCACCATTTTGTCAACTCTCAACGTAATCAGTGATTCAGGCAATGATCATCAATGACCCCCTGGGAAAAAGTCTAAGGAAGATGTGTTTAAATTTTTTTAAGTGTTTTGTTTTTTATGTTTGAGAGAGAGACAGAGCTCAAGCAGGGGAGGGGCACAGAGATGAAGACAGAATCTGAAGCAGGCTCCAAGCTCTGAGCTGTCAGCACAGAGCCTGACATGGGGCCCGAACTCACGAGCAGTGAGATCATGACCTGAGCAAGAGTCAGACACCCAACCCACTGAGCCACCCAGGCGCCCGGAGGAAGACATGTTTACATGATCTCGCAGGTTACTTACTAATCACACAGTGTGTCTTTGCATTGGAGATACCTCCACCTTATCTGCACCTCATCACGCTGAGCATCTCCAGAAGTGGGACAATGTGACCTTGTGAGTCCCCTGACCTGATGTTACAGGAGGGACACAACAAACCTTGCTGGAAGCATTTGACCTGAACCAAATCCTAACAGCAACATCCTACGTTCTACAGGTCAATTGACCTGGATCTTCAGGTGTTTGATATCGACAGAGGAACAGTTTGAGGAGAAGAGATGTTAACAGCCAAATCAATGTGTGAGACTTGATTGGATTCTGGGTCCAAAAAAATGCCATCGAAGACATTTGGAGGAAAAATAAGGAAGATTTGAGTCCAGATTCTATGCTAGATGATTTTATTGAATTAATGTTGCTTTTCTTAGGTGTGATAATGGTGTTCTGGTGACGTAAGAGAAAGTCCTCCTTCTGAGTGGTACAACACGCAGTATTTGGGGGTGAAATGCCGTGACGGCGTTTCAGCACTAGGGAAGTATAGATAGAGAAACAGAGAGATGGGGGAAATGGGTGTGGTGAGATGTTGGTGAATCTATGTGAGGGGTATCCGGCTGTTCATTGTACTGTTCTTTCAACTTTCCTGTGGGTTTGAAATCTGTCAAAAGAAAAAAGAATGTTTTCTAGAAGACTGTGAGAAAATAGGAAATAAAGTTCTCATAGTTTTCTTTTTTTTTTTTTTAAACAGACAGTCCCCTTCTCTTTCCTCTTCCTCAAGACTGTGACCTTCAGTGGTTTCTTCTTTGCACAAACTCTTGCTTGACTTAATATCATTGTGACAACCCCGAGCAAGGGAATCCAATGATGGCAGACACATTGTAGCTACAGGAAATGAGATGTTTCTGTCTTCTCCAGAGAACTGAAGCTTTTCTTTAATTCACTCTTCTATTGAGCAAGAGCCTATGTACTAGGTACTTAATCTGTGTACTGTGTACATTGTTCTATGTACCCGATCCTTATACTTTGTACGAGATCCTATGAGAGGCACCATGAGTGATACAAAGATGAACATCAATATGGTTTCTGCCTTCAAAGGGCTTAAAAATCTAACGCACAAAAATTGGCTCAGTGGACAGTTTTTGAATGGCTGTTATGAGCTAAACAGAAGACCAGGACTAGGGATCTAATTTTATCTATCTATCTATCTATCTATCTATTTTTAATTTAGTCCAAGGTAGTTAACATATAGTGTAGTATTGATTTCAGAAGAAGAATTTAGTGGTTCATTACCTACATATAACACCCAGCACTCATCCCAACAAGTGCCCTCCTTAATACCCATCACCCATTTGGCCCATTCCCCCACCCCAAGCCCCCAGAAACCCTCAGTTGTCCTCTGTATTCTCTTATGGTTTGTCCCCCTTTCTGTTTTTACCTTATTTTTCCTTTAGGGATCTAATTACTATTGTTACTATTAAGATCTATTAGTATCTATTATTATACACAGTCCCTGCCATCAAAGAGCCTCTTGTCTTTGAGAAACACAGACACATACATCAATTTCAAGACAATAAGACTAGCGAAAAGATCTTTATCATTGTCTAAACGCTATGACCAAGCATCCAGGAACAGCTTACGAACGAAGAGTACATCTGAGTTAAGGCTTGAGGAGTAGGTTGGAATGTTTTCAAAACAAGTTGGTAGGCATTCCAAGTAAATTGAATAAAATATGTAAAAGCGTGAAGGTATGAAATGACATGTTTGGGGATCCACAGGTGCTAAATATAGCTAGAATTTGGGGTTTTTAGAGAGGAGTCAGAGATACGGAGCTGGGAATAGAACTTGAACTTGTTGATAAAGAGCTTTCATGTTACATTGAGGGGTTTGAGCTGTATTCGTTAGACCGTGGGAGACTTTGGTGGTGTGTCATGATCAGATTCTTAGGTGACCCTAGTGGTGGAGTAGCTTGTGGATTGGCAGGAGATAAAGCAGAGAGACTGGTTAAGAGACTTTAAAATAGTCCAGGTGAGAGATGCTGAGAGTCGAAAGCAAGACAGGGGACAGGGAGGCAGAGGAAGGGTAGTGGCAGGAGGCATGCTGTATACGGCACCAGTAGGGCTTTGGTGACTGAATGGATGTTGGAAAAAGAGGGAGAGGGGATTGTCAAAGATAACCCTGTGTTGGGGTTCTCCAGAGAAACAGAACCAATGGAGTGTGTGTGTGTGTGTGTGTGTGTGTGTGTGTGTGTGTGTGTGTTGTAGAGCTGGGGAGGAGGGATTTAAGGAATTAGCACCTGCAGTTGTGTGCACAGGCAAGTCTGAAACCTGCTGGGTAGACTTGGAGACTGGAGATTCAGGCAGGAGTTAATGTTGTAGTCTTGAGTCTGAAGGCAATCTGGAGACAGAATTCCTTCCTACTCAAAGGATTTCAGTCTTTTCTGTTAAAGCCTTCAACTGATTGGATGAGGCCCACCCATACTATGGAGGGTATTGTGCTTTTCTCAGTCTACCGAGTTAAATGTTAATCACATCTAGGGGCACCTGGGTGACTCAGTTGGTTAAGCATCCAACTCTGGATTTCATCTCAGGTCCCGATCTCCAGTTGGTGAGTTCAAGCCCCACATCAGGCTCTGCGCTGGCAGCACAGAGCCTGCTTGGGATTTTCTCCCTCTCTCTCTGCCCCTCCCCTGCTTGCTCTCTCTTAAAATAAATAAACGTTAAAAAACAAAATAAATGTTAATCACATCTAAAAAATAACTTCACAGTGACATCTGGTGTTTGACCAAAAGGAAAAAAAAATGGGCACCATCACCTAGCCAAGTTGGCACATAAAATTAAGTGTTGTCACACCTCATTGTGCCACTGCTAAAATATGACGTAGAGGAGAAAAGTTGAGAACAAACTTAGAAAAAAAAAACCCATCAATTTAGAAGGTGTTAAATTTCAATTGGTCATGTCTAGTGGTCAATTAGAATATAGGAGACAGATCTTCCCTTCCTTTTTTTTTAAAATAGATTTTATTTTTAGGTAATCTCTATACCCAATGTGGGGCTTGAATTTACAATCCTGAGATTAAGAGTCACGTGCTGTACGGACTGAGCCAGCCAGGTGCCCCATTAGACATAGCTCTCTAATGGGCCAAATTTAGAGATCTTAGTGGAAGCCATGGGACAAGGTGAGGCTTTTCCACAAAAGACTGTTCATTCATTCAGCAACAAATGCCTCCTCTGTGCCTCTGTGAGCCAGATGGCAGACCACGGTGTACTCAACGTAATGTTCCTCTCCTCCTAGAGCGTAAATGTTAGAAGACTTGGCAGACCGTGAGCAAATATGCATATGGACATAAATCCTAGGCTGTGATGTATCATATATTCTGGTATCGTATACTGCTGTATAACAAACCGTCCCCAAACCCGGCGGCCTGAAACAACTTTTATTTGCTCACGATTCCGTGCACTGGGGTTGGGGAGAGATCAGCTGGAAGGGCGTGGCTCAGATCCACAAGGTGTTGCGGGGTTCACGTGTGCATCCAGCCCAGTTAGCAGGTGCTGGATGGCAGGAGGCTGGGGCTGTCAGCAGATGTGTCTGAGTCATCCCCCGTGTGGCCTCTCCAGCAGGCTGGCTTCAGGCTTCCTCACCTGGCAGCTGGCGGTCCGTGAAGGCATCCCCCAAGGTGCCAGCACGTTGCAAGCTTCTGGTTGGGTCACATTTTCTAACGTCCCAGGGGCCAAGGCAAGTCACATGGCTAAGCCCCGAGTCCGTGTGAGAGGCGACAGCACAAGAGCACGGGGACCATGAACATGACGTAACACAGGTTAAGTGCTGTGCAGAAAAACAGGACAGACTGAAAAGGGGAAGTGCTTTGGAAGAGACGGGGTGGGGGGGCGGGTGAGAGAAGTGACTTTTGAGCAGACTTACATGAGGGAAGACAGCCAGTCACATGGAGTTCTAGAGGCAAGAGCGAGTGAGGATCGTGAAGTGAGAACGAGTTTGTGCTCCAGGAACAAGAAGCTAAAAGGAGAAGAGCAGTGTGACCGGGGACGAGGGGTGGCAGAGGGAGGGAAGATCAGTGAGTGAGGAGAGGAGGGCAGTGGGGCCTCACGAAGGGCACAGCAGACGATGCACGGTTTAGAGTTTGTTCTAAAAGACGGTAGAAAATTAATGAAGGGTGTTGTGCAAAACATGACTTCGTTCAATTTTCATCTCTTTTTAACAGTGTTTTATGTTTATTTTTGAGAGAGAAAGAGAGAGCGTGAGCAGGGGAGGGGGCAGAGAGAGAGGGAGATACAGAATCCGAAGCAGACTCCAGGCTCCGAGCTGTCAGCACAGGGCCCGACATGGGCCTTGAACCCACAAACTGCGAGATCATGACCTGAGCCGAAGTCAGATGCTTAACCGACTAAGCCACCCAGCCACCCCTCATCTTTCTTTTTAAAGTTTATTTATTTTGAGGGGCACCCTGGGTGGCTCAGTCGATTAGGCATCTGACTTTGGCTCAGGTCATGATCTCACGGTTCATGGGTTCGAGCCCCACGTTGGGCCCTGTGCTGACAGCTCAGAGCCTGGAGCCTGCTTTAGATTCTGTGTCTCCCTCTCTCTCTGTTCTTCCCCCACTCGTGCTCTGTCTCTCTCTGTATCTCAAAAATAAGTAAAAATATTTAAAAAATTAAAAAAAATAAAGTTTATTTATTTTGAGAAAGAGTATATGACCACATGCAAGCAGGTGAGGGACAGACAGAGAGCAAGTGAGAGAGAGAGAGAGAGAGAGAGAGAGAGAGAGAGAGAATCCCAAGGAGGCTCCACACTCAGCACTAAGCCCAAGGTGGGGCCCAATCTCAGGAACTGTGTGAGATCATGACCTGAGCTAAAATCAAGAGTGGGGCACTTGACCGACTGAGCCACCCAAGAGCCCCTCAATTTTCAGCTTGAAAAGATTGTCCTGGTCATTGATGAGGAGACAAGCAGGAAGCAAGATCAGTTAGCGATTACCAGACTAGTCAGAGAGATTGGTAGCAGTGGAGATGGTGAGAAATGATTGGATTTGGAACTCATCTGGGACACACAGCCAACAGCAATTGCTGATGCATCCAAAGTAAGATGTTAGGGACAGAGAGGAATTACAAATGACATCTAACACCTGTAGACATAGGGAAGATGGGGGAGAGGAAATTCTCTCTTGGGAGAGGAATTCTTTCTTGGACATACTATACTTCGTATGCCTAATATGGGTCCAAGTGCAGACAAACAGGAAACTGGATATAAAAACTGTGAGCTCAGGGAAGAGAAAGTCAACATCCAAATGACACAAAAGCCCCAGGAATCCATGGGATAAATTGGAAGATGTGGTAGAAGGTACAGTGTTTTCTGCTTGTTCGGTTTTCATAATTAAGTAAGAAGTTGGGGGATGGGAGGAATAGTGACATGAAGTTTAAAAAGAGAGGGATTTTGAGATAGTGGCCTTGAGACCTAGGAAACCATGGGAGTCCCTTCACTAGGGAAGGGTGGGAGGGTGGATGTGATGGACGGCCTCTGAAAATCATGGTCATAAGCTTAAGGTGAGAGTGTGCTTGGGTGTTTCTCCAGCAACATTCAGCCGCTCACATACAGACTTAGAGAATCGGGTTTACCGTGGATGGGTTTTTTTTTTTTTTAGGCTAAGTGGAGAAGAGGAAGGGATAAGAAAGGAGTTGAGGGTGAACACCATTGAATGATTATAGTGATGGACCAGAGATTCTAATCTGGGGCAGGAGGGAAGTGAAAGCGTTGAAGAAAATGGTGGCTTCATGGCTGGAAGGTCCTGATGAGGTAACATGGTTAAAAAGTGTACCTAGCAGGGAGTATGCTAAAAAGCAGTGGAAAGGAGTCAGTGGAAGCTAGAATTTAGAGGGGGAGGAGGTCATGAGGCCGAAGGATCAAGAAGTCAGGGCACCGGGTGGATTGTTCATGTGAAAGAAGTCTGCAGAATCATGCTGCAGAGAAAGTCAGTGAGCCAGATACTTGGATGAGGAGGGAGTGTAGATGGTATGGTCTAATAGCATTGCTCTAAAGATCCTGAGGATTACATCGTGGAAATGAGAGAAATGGTCTGGAAGTACCAAGGGGACAGTTACGGCATAGTAGGCCCGGCGGTACAGGGCTGGGAACCAGAGTCCTCACCCAAGAGGGCTGCAGGGAACATGCCAAGTCTGAGTTAGAGCTAAAAGGTGGAACATTGGAGCACCTGGGTGGCTCAGTCGGTTGAGCAGCCGACTTCGGCTCAGGTCCTGATCTCACCGTTCATGATTTCGAGCCCCGCGTCGGGCTCTGTGCCGACAGCTCAGAGCCTGGAGCCTTCTTCAGAGTCTGTCTCTCAGTCCCTCCCCCCACTCACATTCTGTCTCTCTCTCTCTAAAATAAATAAACATTAAAAATATTTAAAAAAATAAAAGGCGGAACATAAAAGAGGAGGTGATTATGGTCAGTTTGCAGGTGACAGATCACGAGCTGCTGAGAACACAGGGTGCGGCATCGGGAGAGAGGGAGGCACCTGTCGCGTGTGGCGAAAGGGAGGATAAGCTGTTCAGGCTCGCTCCAGGCAGAAGCAAAATCAGAGTCAGCAAAGCTCATGCGGACTTAGCAATTGTTACTCACATGAAGCCAAGTTTTGCTTCTTTGGCCATGTCCCGAACTGCTGAAATTGCCAGATAAGCACTCTATGAATAATTTATCATCATAGGTAATGTTTACTAAGTTTTAATTACGTAGCTCTCTTTGAAGAACTCAATCTCATCCTATATATCTTGGGTATCTTCAAAGTTTTACATTCTGACTTAAGTTTATTTGAAATTAATGCAAAAAACCAGGAATCTAAGGAAGAATGAATGTGAAATCATATATAACATGCAATGAGATGAAGCTGTTCTGACCTGGGAACAACACCACACTTGGCACAGTAGCTGCACTTGGGCCTACTACTTGGGCGACTTGGCCATAGTCCACTGGATTTGTTTGGTTTTTGTAGGTTCCGCATTTGTGCATTAAAAGGCAACAGGATGGGGGCCTCACCCTGAATCTTCTAGTTCTTTGGTGATGATACTAATTCCTGCCATTCCCCCTGGGATACCATAGCACTTTTGATTCACCATCTTTTCCACGAAGGGGAGTCGTTTCAGAGCATTCTCCTTGACGTCTGCACTGTGGTGGTAGTCTTACCCTAAGGCAAGGAACCAATGTGAGGCGAGGTTGTGCAACGACCAAGCATGTCTAGTTCCGTTATATGTTTGGGGTCTGGGAAAATGACCTCCAGATGGGGCCACGGACCCGCTGTAGCCACTGTAACTTGGATCTGGGGCTGGGATCCACTTATTACCTAGCCCCAATTTTCCTGACTCTAACAGAGGCCTATGAGGATGAGTAGAGACTCTAGGTGTTAATGTCTACCAATCCCCTGTCAAAGAGTCGTCAAAACGCTTGGGTATTCCTCAGCATTGTTACCCAAGTAGATCCCTTTGGTGAAGGACCAGGAGATCAGACTTGTGTGGTATGGCAGGGGGTTGGGGAGACAGTCTTGCCTTCAACCAATGGGCTTGGGTCCAAAAACTGGGCCAGGCCAGGAAACCAGGCAAGGACTTGAGACTTTTTATTGGGGTGGTGTCCCCTCAGCTTCCTGGTCATCCATCCTTGACTTTTTTTTTTTTTAATGTTTATTCATTTTGAAAGAGTGTGAGTGCATGTTTGAGCAGGGGTGGGCAACGAGAGAGGGAGAGAGAGAACCCTGCATGGAGCCCAGTGCTGGGCTCAATCACACAACCACATGATCATGACACGAGCAGAAATCAAGAGTCTGACGCTTAACCAGCTGAGCCACCCAGGTGCCCCATCTTTGACTTCTTTTAATCGTACAGATTGAGCAGTCTCTTGTTGGCTACCCATCTGTTTTGCCCTTAGGGATGCAGTAACTAATAGCGTTTTGAGTTAATTCCCTTGGATGTTCCTTTCTGGCTGGGAGAAGAGTTTTTCACATTTGAGGGAAAGAGTCCTCATGAATATCTCTTGGCCAGAGGGACAGACCGTGGCAAGTGACAGCCCGTTGTCCACCGAAGCTTGTTAATACAATCAGCACGTACACGTTCTCCCCTTACGTGATGCAGAGTGTAACTGAAAAGGTAGCTGCCCAGCCTGGAGCTACATTTCCCAGCATCCCTTGCATAGAAGTAATGTCAGGTGATGTCACTTCTAGACTGAGGAGGTTAAAAGGCATATGTTCTTATCCAGTCAGTTGCTCTTTTTGCCAACTTTGTTTGTGGCTAGGGTAACCTCGGAAGATAAATGTTGAAGAAGGCAGAACCCCTGTCAGCTGGGCCCCTGAATAGCTATAGGAGCAGAGCCAATACCCTCCTACCGTTACATCCTTCTTGGTCAGTTATGCAAGCAAGAAATGGTCCTTAATAGCAGTGGGCACTTGAAATGTAGGTGTTCGCCAAAGCAGCTGGGGTTACCTAATACATACTATGCTCTCTATACATTCTTTATCAAATCTACCTAGAAGAAAATCGTTTCTGTAAGGATGGATTTTTACCAGATTTGAAGGCGTGTCTCTGATGGTCTGGCTAGAGTATAGGTTATGTGACATATGTAAACATCACCGGAGAGGCCCAGGGACGTTTTTCAGAGCTGGGCAGTTATTCACAAGTGAAAATGAAGTATAACTGGGGTGCCTGGGTGGCTCAGTCCGTTGAGCGTCTGACTCTTGATTTCAGCTCAGATCATGATCCCAGGGTCATAGGATCGAGCCCTGCACCAGGCTCTGCTCTGAGCACAGAGCCTGTCCTAAGATTTTCTCTCTCTCTCCCTCTGCCCCTCTCTCCCACTTGCACTCTCTCCTCCCCTCTCTAAAATTAAAAGAAAAAAATGAATTATAATAAAGGACAATGTTAATACAATCAACAAGTACACATTTTCTCTGTCCTAAGCTCCTTGATATAAGCAGTCACGTGGGTCCTTGTAGGCTGTACATCTTACGTACCTCCAGTTCTCTGGCCGTGCTTATCCGGGGCTCTCTGGATGCTCTTGCCACCGATTTAGAGGAAACACTCCCCTGGAGGCCATGGGTATCGGTTTCCTATTGCTGCTGTAATAAGTTACCACCGACTCGGTAGTTTAAAGCAGTAGTTTATTTGCTCACAGTTCTGGAGGTCAGAAATCTGAAATGAGACCCACAGGGCCAAGACCACGGTGTCACCAGGGCTGGCTCCTCCCGAGGGTTCCAAGCAAGAATCCTTTGCATGCCTGTAAGTTGCCTGCGTGGCTCCACTGTGACCCCTTCTCTGCATCGCTACAGCCTGTGGCTGCTGTCACCACGTCTCCCACTACTGAGCCTGATCTCCTGCCTCCCTCTTACAAGGACACATGATTGCACTGGCCCCACGAGGATAATCTCAAAACCCTCAGTGTGATCACATTTGCAAAGTGTCTTCTGCCGTAGAAGGTAACCCTCACAGGTCCCGGGGATTAGGATGTGGACACCTTCCAGCCTGCCACAGTGTAGGATGTGGCTTCCATGTGGCTTTGAAAGGCACCAGCTGGCAAGGAAATGGGAGGGGACTGGCTCCCCACCTAGTGCACTTCAGCCAATGGGAAACAGGAGACAGGACCAACTCAGGAAATGTCTTTTCTTCCTTCTCCAGGACGGCCGCTCCGAGGCAGGAGTTTCCTATACAACCTGTGCAGACACATCCCTCGTGGCCCTGGTCTTGCTGAGCAACTGTCGGGTCTCCTGGTGGCCCGCGGGGAAGCAGGTGCGAGCACGGCAGGGCAGTGCTTTGCATGGCTTCCCATCCTTCTCTGCCTCGCTCCCTTACCCTCGCCGCCCCGGCTACACTTCCCAAAGCACTAGCACTTGACCTCTGTTCTCCGGGGGGGGGGGGGGGGGGGAGTCTCAGCCAGGGAGGCCCCCACATTGAAAGTTACCATTTCCTCTTTCGTTTAAGAACCAATTCCTGAGCATCTAGCGTGTTCAGACCTGGTCCTGGTTAAGAGTGACGATAACAAACACAAGAAGATTTCTGCTCTTCTAGAGATGACCTTCTAATTGCAGAAGACTTACCATAAACAATTAAGTTAGAAAATGCTATTTCGTGGCAAGTGCTCCTTACGGCACGGTGATACAGTAAAGGCTCTTCTATATTTGGTGGTGAGGAAAAGCCTTTCTGGAGAGGTGACATTTAAGCTGAGGCCTGAACGACAAAGAGTCACAGGTGCAGAATCAGGGGAAGGAGAAGTGGGCTGAATGGCCATGTGACATCACATGGGGACCCAGTCTTGCCTTCAACCAATTTGCAACCGATGTGCTTCTCACACGGATGGTTCTAGGTGGCACGGTCTGGTTGAACAGCAGCACAACTTTACTTTTAAAAAATTCATGATTCTACCGAGCAACGGAAGGCCAGATGGTTTAAAATGCAAAATAAACACTTGAAGCGGGAGCTTTCTGCTCGCCCGTAAATGGGACTTTCTCTTTGTCGTGAAGGGATGTGTTTTATTTTAGAAGTAAGATTTCCTCCTGCTGTGTTTTCAGCTCAACCTCATTTCAGAGGAAGGACCGTGAAACCAGAAGTTCTGAGTCTCTAGCTCCCTCACGTGTATCAGACAGAAATTGGGTTATAAGCCCATTTCCTTCTGTCTCCAGCGTGGTTTTGTTTTTATGATTAGCTGGTATTTGTGTCACAGTGCTTTCTGCTTTGCCTCATTTCAAATGCTTTTGCAAGATCAATTTACATCATAACTCCGAGCATGGCCTAAAGGAGACGTGGGCTTCGTAACCAGAGGACACAGCATCTCTTCAGATTTTCTCTTCGATAGTAAATGTGTTTAATAACACTGTAAAATGTATTATGAAAAAAAGAAAAGTTATAAATGGTTGCTGCTGCTGTATAGAAATGCAGTTGGGTTTTAAAGGAATTTCGATGTTTTATCTAGTGACCTTGCTACATTCATCAACTCTAATAGAAAATCCAACACGATCGGTTGATAAACTAGGTGCTTCATCACGTTAGCTGTAAATAGTGACACTTTTAAATCTCACCCATTCCTCATACATTTATTCCTCTTTCTGGCTTACTGGCATGGCCAGAACTTCCTCAGCGGGGTGGGGGAGGGGGGCGGCACTTATCTGTCCCCCCTGCGTCAGCTGAGTGGCCTTGCAGGCTGGGGGGGGGGGGGGCGCTGGAGTCATCTGCAGGCCCAGCATTTGCATGTCTGGCGGTTGCTGTTGGGAAGATGTGCCCCTTTGGCTCTAAAAGCACGTGTCCTGTGTCCCGAGAGCCTAGCAGATGTCGTAGTGCTCCCCCCCCCCCCACCCCCGCCCTGTTAGACCTTAGCTTTGGGTGTCATGTGGGAGCCCTCCTGTCACACTCTGTCGGGAGAGGAGAATTAGACCCCACCTTTTCATGGGAGGATCGTCAAAGAATTTGTGGATATGTCTAAAGACAGCACGGTGGGTTCTCCGGCCCACATTATTTACATTTCTCCTTCACACGTTTCTGGGCACGTGATGCCAATCCCATGACTGGGGCTCAGCTCCACTGACTGGGAATCATTCTTCATGGGTTCTTGGATATACCCTGAGTCATCCTTCTTTTTTTTCCATCAGTGCCACAGACTTCTACGCCTCCCGGTTTCCCCTGTGGGAACGACGGTCTCCATGGCAGTTATGGCTGCCCCACGACTGTCCATGGGGGACAGAAAACTTGCCTCTGTTGCACACAGCTCTTCCAGTCCGTGTTAACCAGCTGCACTTGAGAAACTACACCCAACGAGCCTCGTTCACCCTGGAACTTGATTGACGTGACAAAATCTTGGGCTTGAGGCCCGAACCCTGGATGCCGTAATAAGCAAGGCTTTGATGGGTCTGGAGAGGGAGGAAGTGTATTTTGCATAGAGCTAGTGGCTGGAATAATCTGCAGACGCACCCGCGTGTTGAGGTTGAGAAGACAGACCAGTTGGGGGACAGTCCCTGTGGGGCCAGTCTGTCTCTCTGTGGCCTCCTTACATAGGTGTGTTTAGCACAGAATCTTCAGGTTGGTGAGATTTCTTTCCTTTCATGTCTGCCTTGTCCTCCTCAGGTGTAGGTCGCCCTGGCCTCACAAGCTATACGGTATCTGTTCTACCACATTCTATCAGAAGTGGAGTGACTATGGCTGGCCAATATTCACGGGGATTAGAGTTCACCTTTTTTATGGGAGGGTTTATCAGGAAGTTGCAATGTTTTTTTAAATTTTTCTAATGTTTATTTTGAGACAGAAAGAGTGAGTGAGGGAGGGGCTGAGAGACAGAGAGAGGGAACCCCAAGCAGGCTCCGCACGGTCAGCCTGACGTGGGGGCTGCATCTCATGAATCCATGACCTGAGCCGAAACCAAGAGTTGGATGCTCCACCGACTGAATCATGCAGGTGCCCCAAGAAGTTGCAAGGTGTATTATTTTGTTGTTGTTGTTGTTTTAAGGTTATTTATTTTGAGGGGAGGGTGGGTGGAGAGAGAGAGAGGGAGAGAATCCCAAACAGGCTCCACACTGTCAGTGCGGAGCCCAGAGTGGGGCTTCATCCCACAAACCGGGAGATCGTGACCTGAACTGAAACCAAGAGTTGGACACTCATCTAAATGAGCCACCCAGGCTCCCCAAGAAGTTGCAACATTTTTTAAAACTACCACACACGCTAAATTGCAAGGGAGGCTGGGGAATGGATTCTGTAGCTTAGCGTTGACCGCAAGCTACGATTTAGGGGAATTCTATTATAAAAGGTCAAAGAAGAAAAAGGACAAATGGTCAAAGGGCAGATCCCCAGGGGGTGGTTAGCAGTCTCCGCCCCAGGCAGCTTTGCAAGAGATTAAAATCAAAGCCAGGTTGTCACAGCCGGAGAGATTATGAGCAGGGCGGAAGGTCATTTCAGGCAAGAGAAGAATCTGTGTGGACGGATACCTGGAAAAAGGACTGAGGGGGTCACGTGTGTCTGTCTACATCAGGGGAAGCTGGTGATGGCACAGTGGTAAACGAGGGGCGTGTCCACGTAAAGAAAAAAACAAAGGATTTGGATTTTCGGGTAGCTTTGTGAGAGAAGCAAGCTTGGATATGAATGCTCTGTCCCCTGTAGTTTTGTCATTTTTCCGCCAAGTGTGCTTAGATTATAAAAGTGGCCGTAATCCTTCAACCTCTTGAGTGACTTTACAGCAACTTCCATCATGATACGGAGGGGCGCCTGGATGGCTCAGTCGGTTGGGAGTCCCACTTTGGCTCAGGTCATGATCTCGCAGTTCGCGTGTTCGAGCCCCGCATCGGGCTCTGTGCTGACAGCTCAGAGCCTGGAGCCTGCTTCGGATTCTGTGTCTCCCTCTCTCTCTGCCCCTCCCCTGCTCATGCTCTGTCTCTATCTCAAAAATAAGTAAAATATTAAAAAAAAAAAAAAAAAGATATGGAGTCTGGTTCCCCACCTCTTGGCTCTGGTCTGGCATTGGGTCTGGCTTTGGCCAGTAGGATGTCTCAGACGTAACAGTGTGCCAGTTTTGAACGTAAGCCCCAAGAGGCTCTGCCTATACCTACTCGCTTTCACGAGACCTTGCCAAATGCCGAGAATCAGCCAAGGCCAGCTGACTGCGACCAAGACAGAGATCACATGGAACAGAGCTCAGCCCTCCCACTGAGGCCCCAGACACATGAGAAAGCCGAGGCAGCATCCACAGAGTTGACCCGGATGCAACCGAACTAAGTCATGAATGAGCCCAGCTCCAACTGATGACCTATAGAATCGCGACCTGAATAAATTGTTTCAGCCACTGAATGCTGGAACGACTTGTTGCACAGCGAAGCTGTTAGAGCAAGTTAAAGAACCTGCTTTCTGGATCTCAGGATCCTCAGGGTAAACACGGGTTTGCTGGCACCTCCACCATGGCTACTGGGAGGCCACGATGGGAGGGAGGATGGTACGCGAAGCCTGAAACAGAATGTTCTGAGCAAATGGTACGCTAATGTCATGGATCACATCAGAGAAAGATGGTCCAGGGAAAGACACAATGAGAGTAAAAGGAGGCATTACTTAGAAATCCCCATTCTGCTCATTTCTGTCTCCTGGATTTTCCTCGGTCATGTGTTCTACTAGCTTGTGCTCACGTATCACAAATCTGCATTTTTCGGCTCCGCTGTCTTTGAAAACTCCCACCCTCACACTCTCGCTTGCTGGGCCCCTTCCACACATTAGCAGGTGGTCCGATTAGAGTCAACTTGTTTCATCTATTTATACCTTTTACCCCCCAACTTGTCTCCAAGCAATTAAGACAATTTTTCTATTTCCTTTGCAAACCCCACTGAGATAGTGTGTGTGTGTGTGTTTTAACCCAAATAAGGATTTAGTAAATATTTAGTAAATTAAAGTCAACTAAATTATGTTGTGGTTGGTGTTGATCATTGGGGTTACCTTATTTCTGATCAGGAGGCCTGTTACATTTGCTCAATGTCAAGTCACTAAGTAAACTTACAGAGAACAGTTCCCCCAAGAGATCAGAGTTACCAGAATCCCTCATTTTTATTTTCCTTTCTGGCATGTCTTGAGGGATTGATGAGAATTCTAATTCGACAACTAGTTCCCACCAGCAATGTCTGGATGCCTAGGGGGAGTCGACCCTGTTTATGTCTCAAGCCACTAATCAACTGTAATCCTGTTCTTACTTGAAAGGGAAAAGAAGTCTCTGGGAAAACGAAAGATAGGAACAAATGATACACTTTGAAAACCGCTTTAATTTTCCCACAGAAACTTTGCCCCACACAAAGTGCTTAAAGCTTTCTAAGTATCTTTTTACTTGCTTTAGAGGTTTTCTTATGAAGAAGATGCAACTTTCTTATTGAAAAATTGTTGACTGATGTGTCCTTTCTTTGGTGTGCAGGAAGGACCAAGCTTTCGGAGCCAACCACACATCCCATCCAGCTCCACATTGTGATGTCACCTTGGAGCCTGAAACGAGCCATGGTGGGAACGACGGACGCCATGAAAACCGGCCAACACTACAAAGCGGGACTGTTTTCCTCAGGGAGAGCCGATGGCTAAACATTTGCCAGCACATCCCTGCCTAAGCTCCAGGTACCTGGGAATTACAGCTTTCCTCTTCTTGAGCACAGACACAAAGCTTCACCAGGAAAACATCAGGCACCTTTCTCCCTGCCGGGCAGACTACTCTTCAGTGGGGGAGCCCATAGAATGGGGACAAAATGAAATCATGATCAAGATCTGTGCTGAGTAGGGAAGAGGGTGGCGTGAGACAAGGCGAGAGGCAGGCGGGACGGAGAACACAGCCCTGGAGTAGAGATTCGTATGTTGGTGAGACAAAGTTATAGGAGAGCTTTTAGGAGAGGGATGCCTTCGGGTACTTTATAAGGATCCCTCCAGATGTCTGGTCTGTCAACAGCATATATAGGGGGGAGGGTTACTTAGAAATCCCCATTCTGTACCTGAGGTGGTAGAACACAGAGGCCAGTGAAGATGCTGTCTGGAGCTAGGATAAGGGAGTTAGAGCATGGCTCCTGACCTTTGCCCTAACAGCCGCCCCACACCGTCTCCTCCCCCACACCCGCACTTGGGCTGCTTCCAGGGCCTTCCGCCATCCTGCAAGGCCAGCTTAAGACCCAGCACTCCCTCACCTGCAGTCTTCCCTGGCCATCCCGGTCACGTCTCTACCTGCTCTGGACAGGCATGACGCTGGATTTCTTGGGCCATGTGAAGGGAGGACAGTGCCGCTCTCCTGGAGAGGCTTTCGTCCGTATGCTGATGGCTCGAGTAGAAATGAGAGATGATGCTGAGCCAGTCTATGGTGATGAGGATGTGCAGGGAGAGAAGGGAAGCAGAAGGCTCGTTCAAAATAGCGGACAAGAAATGCTTGAAGCAAGAACCTCAAAACTGGGGGCTCTAGTCCTTGTATAAATCGTGGAAGCAAAATCCTAATTATAACGGACCATTGTGATCCCGTTCTGTGGTTCTGCAAAATGTTACTATTGGGGAAACCAGGCGAAGGGTATCTGGGTCTCCCTGTGTTAATGCAGCTTCGTCTGCATCCGTACCGCTTCTAATAACACATTAAAACAAAGGAAGCTGCTGACCTGTAAAGGCCTGTGTGTAGAGACCTGTGTTCTGGCTTTGGTGCTGCTGCAGTGCCTAAGTTGAGGCACTCTGCCTTCCTTTGCCCACTTGCTTCATTTACAGCTGGGGAAGAGGCAGCCTTCTGCGATGCTGGAAGTCACAGAGTGAGTCCCGAGTGGTGAGCAGGGCAGAAGGCCCTTCTGCCAATTTCCCTGTGGGCTGGAAATGAAAAAACCACCACCCATGGAGTCTAGCTCATCTTCCTTCTCATCTCGAGGCCACAGGCGCTCAGCATCACCTGCCTTCAGGGGACTTCCCAGTCCCTGTGGAGTGGGAAGCCGCTCTGGACACGAGCAGAGGTGAGATTCAGAGGTAAGAGAAAGGGACATCGGGGGGACTGGTACCACTCATGCCCCACGTCTGGCCAGGGCAACCAGGTGAGATCCCAGGGTGAGTGCTTGGTTCTTTGGGTAGATCACTGGCCAGACAGGCTGCCTCTGTTTCTGCTCCACAGTGAGCAAGGCTGCAAGCAGGCCGAAGGGTCAGATTTCACCATCCGGCACATTATGGGGCTACGAGACCACTTGACATAAACACACATTTCAAGGCCTTAGACTTCTGGATTTCACTGACTCTTTACTTTCTCTGCCTTCTTGGAGTCCTGCCGCATGTCTAAAAGAGCAGTTAAGAGGTCTACACATCCACTTAAAGATAATTAAGTTATGAGACGTGCAGCTTAGTGATGCCAAAAGCATGACAACCAAACCAACAATTAACAGAACTAAAAGGCAACCAACAGAATGGGAGAAGATATTTGCCAATTATATATCGGATACAAGGTTAGTATCTGAGATCTACAAGAACTTCTCAAACTCAACACCCATAAAACAAGTATTCCAGTGAGAAATGGGCAAAAGATGTGAACACTTTTCGAAAGACATCCAGATGGCTAACAGACACACGAAGAGATGCTCAACATCACTCATCAAGGAAATACAAATCAAAACCACAAAGAGAAACCACCTCACACCTGTCAGAATGGCTAAAATTAAAAACTCAGGAAACAGCAGATATTGGCAAGGATGCAGAGAGAGGGAACCCTTTTGCACTGTTGGTGGAAACTCAAACTGGTACAGCCACTCTGAGGTTTCTCAAAAAATTAGAAATAGAGCTGCCCTATGACCCAGCAATTGCATTTGTAGGTATTTATCCAAAGGATACAAAAACGCTGATCCAAAGGGGCACATGCACCCCAATGTTTATAGCAGCACTATCAACAACAAATTACGGAAAGAGCCTAAATGTCCATTGATTGACGAATGGATACGGAAGTGGTAGATGTGTATATATATATATATATATATACACACAATGGAATATTAAAAGGAAATCTTGCTATTTGCAACAACACGGATAGAACTAGAGTGTATTATGCTAAGCAAAATAAGTCAGAAAAATAGGATTCATTCATGAAATTTAAGAAACAGATGAACATGGGGACGGGAAGGAAAAATAAGATTAAAAACAGGGAGGCAAACCGTAAGAGATTCTTTTTTAAAAAAAAATTTTTTTTTAACGTTTATTTATTTTTGAGACAGAGAGAGGCAGAGCATGAACGGGGGAGGGGCAGAGAGAGAGAGGGAGACACAGAATCGGAAGCAGGCTCCAGGCTCCGAGCCATCAGCCCAGAGCCCGACGCGGGGCTCGAACTCACGGACCGCGAGATCGTGACCTGAGCTGAAGTTGGACGCTTAACCGACTGCGCCACCCAGGTGCCCCAAGAGATTCTTAAAATGAGAGAACTGAGGGTTGCTGGAGGGGAGGTAGGTCGGGGATGGGCTAAATGGGTGATGGGCATTAAGGAGGCCGCTTGTTGGGATGAGCACTGGGTGATCTATGTAGGTGATAAATCACTAAATTCTACTCCTAAAACCATTATTATACTATATGTTAACTAGCTTGGGTTTAAATTAAAAAAAAAAAGCAAACCCAAACCCCATAATGTCTTTCGAGTCACCCTGATAAAGAAAACACACTGCGTGATAGCTAATATCTTTTATTGTCAGACTTTCTTTGAGCCAACAGACCATGATTTCGCATAGCTGTCCTGGAGGGATAAGGCAATTTTTTTTTCTTTCTTTGTGGGTAGACTTAGTTGGCCTAAGTCTTTACAACTTTTCTATATAAAAATAAAAGTCCGAGACCAGATTATTTTTTTTTTCTGGTCATAAACACTGATTTATTTACAGGCACCTGGTCAGACTATCATTATAAACTTGGGAGAAGACGTATTATATTAAAGCCTTAGCATTTATACTGTCAGGGTCCTTTACAAGACTCGCTCATGCATTACACCCTTCGGGAACGTGGCATTTTGCCGCCATATCCATCGTGGTATTTGGTAATCTACCCGGAGCGATCCAGACTAACCTTCAAAGAAAACTTTTTCTTAAATTTTTTTAGGAACTAAAGACTCAAAAAATGACTTCATATCGTTCTAAAAACAGCACTGGAGCCAGCTGTTGAAGAGTGGTTTATAAATACAATTATTTGTATAGGCTGCATATCTGTTTATAATACAGCAGATGCAGAGTGCAGACTTTTGCTACATGTAAAACAGAACGGAGTCAAAAATGTGGTTTTCGAAATACAGCAAAGACAGGAAAACCCAGGATTCTGGTGTGTTAATAAAACCACCTCATAAAGTAACGACTGAAGACTAGAACTCTGAACTATTAAAATATACAGACTGTTTACACCATTGCACATCCTTTTTCCCTTTGCTTTTAATGCTCATGAGACAGTGATTAAAGTGATGAGTTTATGAACACATGGGCGCACAGGCAGGCACACAGACTTAAAAGATGAAACAAAAAAAAGTTAATATATGTCCATGAGGAAGGCTGCCAGCAGCACTCGAACTAAAATATCCTGTCCCCTTGTGCTCCCTCTGTCCCCCCTCCCGGCCCCCTCACCTTCCCTCCAAGTAGGGAAATCAGGCTGGGAGGTTAGTGCAGAATTGATAGATGAACACCCCCCCACCAAGCTTTGTAAGTCTCCCCCCAAACAGGGGCTGGGGGGGCATTTCCCTTCAGTAGCACAGTTAAGGTCAATTAGTGTTGGTTCCACACGTTAAGGCACTTCTGGCTGCTTTGGTGGCAGCGTGGGGGCTTTTTTCCTCTCTGTCTTAAGGCATGTGTCATCTAAGAGTAGTAAAGCTTTCGAAACTGGGCGGACTGTTAAGGTTGACAGCTTAATACAGGATCGCGGACGTCGACGGGGCGAAAGGACCCTGGGAGACGCCTCCCTCCGACGAGGGGCTTCCAGAAGCGGGGGCAGCTCTGCCCTGGCCGGCCGAGGCCAGAGGGTGGCCCATCCGGATGCTGAAGACACGCAGACTCCCTCCCGCCTTCACCTGGAGCTGCCCTGGCTGCTCACGGAGCGTGACGCGCTGTAGCGTTTCTTCACGATCATGCTGATGTAGGCTTTCATGAGCTTGGCCACATCGACCACCTGCCCAGGGGAAGCAGAAGGGGCACACGGTCAGAGTCTCGGCCAGGATGATGGGCCCCCCCCGTCCCCCAGGTTTGGAGGAGGCTGAGAGCTCAGCTGCTTTAACCTGTTCCTGGGCAGTGAGAAGGGAAGTCGTGGCTTCTCCGAATACGGTGTGCACCACCTGGTGGTTCTTCCACACAAAAATGACAATTCTGCGTGGTGTACAATTGTCAGATTTCACACGTTAGGGAAAAAAAAAAACCCGCCCGAGGACACTAAAGTCTGTGGGTATCGTTCGGGCTGGGATCACTATCCCCACTTAAAATGATGGTAAATGAGGGGCCCCTGGGTGGCTTGGGTGGTTAAGCGTCCGACTCTTGGTTTCGACTCAGGCCATGATCTCGTGGTTCATGAGTTCGAGCCTCACGTCAGGCTCTGCACTGACAGTGTAGAGCCTACTTGGGAGTGTCTCTCTCTCTCCTCCTGTCTGCCCCTCCCCTGCTCATCCTTGCTCTTTCTCAAAATAAATGTTAAAAAAAAAAAAAGGCTGGTAAAGGCCTGAGCCCACAATCCCACAATCCCAGCTGGTGAACACTGTATCGTAGTCAACCCGTCATGCTGCGGCTACAGAACAGAAAGAGGCTCAACGGGCCTGCGGACAAGTCACAGGTGCCGGCTGCGACCTCGTATTGGCTCCTTCCCGTGATGCAGTCACCGCCACCCCCTGGGGCCTGACCCTTCTCAGGCTGGCCTGCATCCCTCTTCAGGCATCCTGACCTCCTTCCGTTTCCCTCCTTCCCTCTCCCTTTTAATCCCACCCAATCCCACCCACGGCAGTTGGTAAAACCACGGTCATTGCATCAGACACAATCAGACACCCACAGTGGCTCCCTCTCCTTTCCTGGCGTCCACCAAACCTGGCAGCCAGGCGCCTTGGACCCTCCAGTCGGGGGCCCCGCCTCTTCCGTCTCACTGCAGGCCTCCCGTCAGCCTAGTCTGCCTCCTGCACCGCAGCCCTGGTGTCACTGCTACCTCCCGGCACCCTGGGCGCCCTCCTGGCCTCCAGTCCGTCACTCCGCACCAGTGGCCAAACCGGAAGCCACTCACTCATGTCTGTTTTCCACCTTTGCTCGCTAGGAGTCCCCTAAGCAGAGCCCTTCATAAAGGCTTCTGGATTTATCATGATGCTGATGACTGCATTTTAAGCTTCAGAGCAGATGGCATGCACATTTAAAGGCTTTCTTGCGATCCTGTGAGCCAGAATTAGCTCCGGCCAGGGTGGTCGTGCCCCTCACTCCCTCCAGCTGGCATTCACTGCCGTAATCATCAGCTGATTGGCACGAGGTTCTATTGCCAAACTATACATATTCTGGACATCTACATCATTCCCTTCCCCTTTCCTCTAGGGGTAAGACCCCACCGATAAAAGGAAACCCAAATTTCTCTGCTGCAAACATAGAAGAAACTAGAGATTCGATTTTGGCCCCTGAGGAACCTGAAGCTGGGGAGGGACCGCCACGCTGTAATTTCATATATTTTACAGCAAAACAAAATTACCCAAAGGCCCCAGGAAATGGGGTGTCATTTTTCTGTGTTGTCAAGGCCACAAACGATTTCCTTGGTTCGCCTCTTACCTCACTGGTTTCAAAGAGCAGTTCCCTCTCGTCAACCACAATCTTGTACGTGTTTGCCAGAGGCGCCCCAAACGAGAGGATGTGCTCGTACTGGAAGGCCTCTAACGGTCTTCCCTCCCCACGCTTGTAGACAGAAACAGCGTCCGCGCTGACGCCCAACCAGAGGTCCTGGGGGAAGCCGCCTTCCTTGCACTGCGGGCAAGAGTCAGATCACAAAGCAATTAGGAGCAGGAGAGAGGGAGCCAAGCCCCGTATGCAGAACACCAGATGCACCCAAGGCGTGTTCACGCCTGGGAGAACCGAATGAGGAGATACGGCATCTCCTTGGCTGTCTTGGTTGATTTCTGACCTGTTGACCCATCCTGTGCATCGGGAAAACTTAATCGGTGAATGCCAACATCGTGCTTCGACTCCACCCATGGAGACCATCACTCTCCGCCTCACCGGATTAGCTCTCGGAGGTGGCCCGAGCTCCCCAGCAAACCCACCAGCTTGAGCCCATCTCCTGTATCTAGCTCTTCCTCCGACCAGTTTTTGGATAATTATTCTTCAAATACAAAATCGAAGATCAGGGGAAAAATTCTCCAAATCACTCTGTGCCTAGCAGTCCTGGCTCCTTTTGAAAAATAGGGTTCTCGACGAGAGGCAGCAGTGACCTCCTGTGAGCACAGCGGTAACCAGAATATCACTGGCTTCGTAACAGGCTTCCCTGCATGGATTGGTGTTGGAAAACAAGAGCCCTGATGTAGGGATGAGAACACAGGGCTGATGGGAACCAATACAAATGGCAGGGATGGGGGGTGGGGGGGGGAGTGCTGGGTGGCTCAGACAGTTAAGCATATGACTTCGGCTCAGGTCATGCTCTCATGGTTCATGAGTTCGAGCCCCGTGTCAGGCTCTGTGCTGACAGCTCGCAGCCTGGAGCCTGCTTCGGATTCTGTGTCTCCCTCTCTCTGTCCCTGCCCTGCTCATGCTGTGTGTGTCTCTCTCTCTCTCTCAAAAATAAAAATAAAAAATTAAACGAAAAACAAATGGGAGGGATATACATTAGTGACACCGAAAAGAGGTGTTGTACAAAGCATCTGATTTACACCTAAAAACAAACCTAACTGAACCAACCAAACCCAAGATAGAATCCAGTGAAAAGCCATGAAGGGATCTTGGAAAAGATAATCAATATTTACATCTTTATAAAGCCTCATTTAAAAGTCATCAGATACCAAACACGTGGAAAGAAAAACCAAAGCTCATTTAGACCAGGGGCTGGTAAAGTTACCTGTTAAGGGACAGGGAGTAAATATTTTGGGTTTTGTGGGCCACGTGGTCTCTGTCATAGCTACTCATTACCACCATTTTGGTGTGAAAACAGCCAGAGAAGACAGAGAAAGGAAGGAATATTACTGTGTTCCAATAAAACATGATAAAAGGTGGCGGAAAGGATTTGGCCCATGGACTGCCAAGTCTTGATCTAGACCACTAGTAAGATTTCCTTTCAATAAATGGTCTTTAAAAAAAAAAAAAAAAGAGGTATGAGTCAGTATGGGTTAATGCTAATAGCAAAATTCCAATTATGACACAAATTCTTCCCTGCCAACAGATAGTCATGGGGGAAAAAAAACAAACGTAACATCCTAGTTGACCCATGTTGTTAAACATGGCGTTGAACTGTGCGGGTCCGCCAATATGCGGGTTTTTTTTTTTTTAACGGTATGTATTTTCTCTTATGATTTGCTCAGTAACATTTTTCTCTAGCTGCGTTGTAAGAATACAGTATGTAATACATATAACATGCAATATATGTGCTAACTGTTCATGTTCTTGGTAAAGTTTTTGGTCAACAGCAGGACCATTAGCAGGTATGCTTTTAGGGAGTCAAAAATTATACGCGGATTTTCAACCACCTAGGGGTCGGCACCCCAACCCCAATGTCGTTCAAGGGCCGATTGTATCCAAAATTTATAATTCTATGTACACAATTCTAAAAAAAAATTAAAAAAAATTTTAAATACAGATTTTTACCAGCACTTTTTGATTGGATCTATCTAGAGCTTCCCTCATAAAGAAGAGAGGGGCTCCTGGGTGGCTCAGTTGGTTAAGCGTCTGACTCTTGATTTCGGCTCAGGTCACGATCTCATGGTTTGGGAGAGCGAGCCCGGCACTGGACTCTGCGCTGGCAGCACGGAGCCCGCTTGGGATTCTCTCTCCCTCTCTGCACCTCCCCCCCACGCACCAGTGCTCTCTCTCAAAACAAATAAAATAAATAGAAGTTACTTAAGAAGAGGTGACATCTTAATTTTCCATTCGCTCCTAATGTTGTGAAAGCATTTGCTACCAGACCGTTTGGTGGATGCGAGGGTGTGTTAATGGTAAAGCATGGTGGGGGGCCTCTAACACAAGGGGGCCAGAGAACAAAGGCTCCATCTTGCCCCACCCCCAGCCAACGTAGTCGGCCAAGGCCACACCGAAAGGCACTCTTAGGCTAGTTGATCCCAGAAGCAACAGCCCTCACCTCCACATCAAAGAGCGTCGACCCATAGCCTGGCCACTCCTTGATCAAGGCCATGTACTTGGCCATGGCCTGCTCCTGGCCCATTCCCTGCAATTTCTTCCATTTGTCAATGATGCTGGCCCGAGCCGAGGAGACTTCCTCCTTGATCCACATGTCCAGCAACTGCTCTTCCTCGACCTTCTGTCGGACGACAGACCCCGTCCGGAAGCTCCGCCTCAGCGTCCCCTCCAGGAAGCTTGTCCGCCTCTTCTCCAGCCGCTCACATGGGGTGAAGCTTTTGGTCGACTGGCTGATGCGGGCCTTCAGCCTCTGCACGGAGTAGACGTCCTCGAGGGGCGGCACGGAGGCATGCAGGGAGTAATCCCCCTGCAGGTACTGGAGCCGCAGGGCAGCGAGAACCTGGAGGTTCTCTTCGGGGGCGGGGTAGTGGCCACGGATAACAGCTTCGTGTGCCTGAAAGGAGGCGGTGGGCAGCGGCGGCATTAGGGGCGCGTGAGCCTAAATACGCCAGCTTTCCCCTCCCGTGTCACCTCCCCTGCAAACTGTACCCTCACCCCCTTTGGCTGCTTTACATTTCTCCCTAGCCCAGACGGCATCGAACCCATATTTTATCCCTCAATGTCTCTCTCCCCCCAGCTAAAACAGTTCTTGGCACAGGAGTTCAAATACAACACGCAGTAGTTTCCTTCTAGAAAGGCGTCACAGAGAAGCTGTCCCTGTGCATGCTGGGAAACATACCGCTATGCCCAACCGCTAACCTAGCAGCAGAGTGAACAGGTTGTAGCCCTGTTCCCCAGCAGAGGAATCCATTTCTGCAGGTTCCTTCTACCTGTTCGAACATAAACGCGAATTCCACACTGTCTTCTGGCACGTTGTCTGTGTCCAAGAAGCAGTAGAGTTTGAAGTAGAATTTCCAGGGCCGGTCCCCCACCTCCGAAGTGGCAGCCAGCCTACAGACAGAAGAGACGTTCGGAAAGCACAAGGAGCTGACTTGAGATGGCTCGTTCCAAGGACACAGACATTCTGTCCGTGCTCAGGTAACACGGTGGGGATGGGCACGGAGGCAGAGAAAACAGAACAAGGGCGAGGCTGATTACCAGAGTCCCTTACGTTATTTAGCCAGAGGTGAAAAATGACGCCTTCTTTCTCGTCTCACTTCAAGACCATAAACTTCAGCTAAACTGTGCTAACAAGTATTTTCTGAGTCGCCCAGTCAAATCAGTACTGGCTAAGCCTTATGCTGAGTCCACAGAAAGAAAAGAAACAAAGGCTATATATATATCCTCATTCCCTTTACTAGTCCTCGAGTAAACTACAGTATTTATAAAAATCAACATGAATAGCGCGTGTTTAAACTGAACAGGAATTCTGGGGCGCCTGGGTGGTTCAGTCGGTTAAGCGTCCCACTCTTGATTTTGGCTCAGGGCATGATCTCACGGTTCACGGGATCGAGCCCCATGTGGGGCTCTGTGCTGACAGCGCAGAGCCTGCTTCAGATTCTGTCTGTCTGTCTCTCTCTCTCTCTGCCCCTCCCCCGCTCAGACTCTGTCTCTCCTAAAAAAAACACACATTAAAAAAAATTGAATAGGAATATCTTTTGTGTTACTTAGGCGATAGGGAAGTCATAGATGAAATATTGTATATCCAAGAGATACAAAATGCATTTTGAACGATTTATGAGTTTGCTTGTGTCTGTTAGCCCAGTTTCAAAGCTAATGACAAGTGAAAAGCATAGACTCAAGAAATTCCAAGATAATGAGTATAGCAAGGACCTGAGAGAAAGAATGGGGTAAAGGAACAATCTTATTTGACACAGAGGCTTTATCTAGGAATCAAGAAAAACAGGAACACCAGGGTGGCTCAGTTAAACATCCGACTCTTGATTTTGGCTCAGGTCGTGATCTCTCAGTTTGTGGGACTGAGCTCCGTGTCGAGCTCCGTGCTGACAGTGCGGAGCCTGCTTGGAATTCTCGCTCTCAAAATAAACATTTACAAAAAGAAAAACAGGCAGCAGAAAGATACGGAAAATGAAACATGCTTTAGCACAAGTAAAAGAAAAGGCACTCAAATGCACACTGAAGGTGTGGATAGAAATGGAATAGAAATTCACATCCTCAACTCTCAATTTCTTTGACTTAAATCTGCTAGCACTTGAGGGAGAGGGCACTTACTTTTCAAACTTTGCTAACACGTCAGCTACGATGGTTCGACTTTCAATGGCTTTATCCACGTTTCCGTTGTACTCAAACAAGGCGAACATGTTCCTGCTGTCCTCCATGGCGAGGCCTCTGATCAGCTTCTCTACCACCTGCAAGATATACCCCGAGGGCTTCGGCTGCCAGCACGCGGTTCTAGAATGTGCCTTCCCCTGAACCCCAAGGGAGCTGCCGGCAAGCGAGGGTCCAAGCAGCCCCCCTACAACTGTCCTGTGTGGTCACCCAGAATTTCAAAGGTGCCGTTTTTCCATTACTCTCTAGAAACCAGATTTGTCTTATCCTTGTAAAAAAAAAGAACACGGGGTATGTATTTCACCCACTGGTAGAGAGGGATGGCGGGCGGATTTCTTGCAGACCCATCCTGGTAGGAAAGTGCATGAAAACAGAAGCCCTTTCATCTGATACATCCATCGACTGCCAAGAAACAAGGGTTTCCACCGTGTTTCTTCTTTCCACGCCAGAAGCTTCTCTGTGTTTTACTGTCCTACTTCTTTTAGCCAACTGGTTTTATAATACTAAATTTTAAAAAAGAAAGAAAAGAATATACGCTCTCATCTGACCCATCACGGTAGATTTCTGTTTGGCAAACAGACACCTGATGGCAGACATGCTCCAAAAAATCCCACGTCAGGGCGGGCACACCCGAGTCAGGGAGGAAATCTCTCCTCGACCCTCAACTGCTCGGCACGTCAGCAGGACTGCGGCTCAGGTATTCTGGCACCAGCTTAATTTTTGCATTCCTACTCATCTTTGATGCGTATTTTTGTCTCATCGTACGTGAGCTTCGTCGTCGGTTACGGTTACATACACCCCGCTTACGGAGCCGCTGTACTATGCCGGTCACGACCGCACGCTGGCCCACCTAACTGCACAACTTCCCTGACGTCTGCACGGGGGCGGTCAGGGATCGGAGTCCGCCGCGGCGGGCTTTTCCCTCACCTCCCCGGCCGTGGTGTGGGAGTTGATGGTGATCTTGCAGGAGCCTCCGCCGTGGCAGTGCACCGTGGACGTCATCTCCTGCCTGTGGATCAGTGCTTCTATCTCATCTCGGGAAGGCACAAACTCTCTGCATTTGGTTTTCTTGAGAGATTCATAAATGAAGAGGGAGTATTTTTCCATCTCGGTTCCTGGAAACTGCTCCCGTATCCTAGGAGACAAACACTTTGCTGTTAATGTGCTAGACCGAGGCTGGCCGCTGTCTGGGCGCTGGGCTGCTTCAGCAGGCGGCACATCAGCGGAGACGGTGGCCCCCCAGTGACGTGTGCGGCGAATGCTGGTCACTTCCCAGCTGGGGCCTCTACTGTCCTGTGTAGGTTTTGTTTAAAAGCAAAACGAAAACAAAAACAAAAACAAAAACAAAAAACAAAAACAACCAAAAACAAATCCCAAAGCTTTTGCTGCCAGCTCACCTCCGTGATGCTGGTGACGGTCACGTCTCAGACCATCGTATGAAAACTGTTCTTCCGTAGTTTGCATCAGAGTCTGCATGGGAATGTTTCTGTTTGATCTGGACCAAAAATAGCTAAGGTTTCCCCCCTCCATGTATACAGGCAGCGGTAATTAAATGTATTTGACGTCTGGGGTGCCTGGGGGGGCTCAGGGGGCTGAGCATCCGACTTTGGCTTGGGGCGTGATCCCACGGTTCGTGAGTTCGAGCCCCACATCAGGCTCTCGGCTGTCAGTGTGGAGCCTGCCTCAGATCCTCTGTCTCCCCTCTGTACCCGTCCCTCCCCTGTTCATGCTCTCTCAAAAATAAATATTAAAAAAAAAAAATTAAACGTATTCAGCCTCTTCCGCATGGGGACACTACACTGAAAGTGACCGCGTCCCTGAGACAGCCTTGTGTGGCTTGAGCTGGAGAGGAGGCCTGCAGTGTCAGCCTGCTCAAGGGGACGCACGCATCTGACCAAGAGGTCCCTGACCACGCCAGGTGCCTTCTGTTTCGGGCTCTCCTCATCTGAGCTCCGCCCCGCCCCTGTGGTGTGCAACCCCCCCCCCCCCCCACCTTCTCAGATGGAACCGCAGGTACTTGAGGATGCCCCGGCTCGGCAAGAAGGTGCAGCTTAAGCACGTCAGGATCTGCCAGCTGCACAGGTTGCCCACGCTGCCCGGATGGGGCACCTTGTTGGTCTGTTTGATGAGTTGGCAGTACAGCTCGTCTCGCAGAGGTCGGAGGTCATGCCCGGTCTGCAGGATGCCCTGGATGATGGGAATGGGGTCGGACATGGATTCCAGTTGCTGGAGGGAATTGAAGATCTTGATGGCTTCATCCTGAAGGGTGGTGTAGCCTTTGTCTTTGAGCACTAGGAGGAGGAGACACACACAAGTCACACAGAGGGTTTGGCCAAGGTACAATCTGAGCATCGCACAGGGGGAAGGAACGGGGACAGACGTCGGCTTCATGACCCAGGGCTCGCCACGTTCCCTGAACATCTGAGTCAGGCGAACACAGAGGTGAGAGCGTTATGCTCTTTTGTTACGCAATTCACCTATTTCACTCTACAAGACGCTGGCTCAAAAGTTGGTCTGTTGCCAGACAGGTTCTCTATTTTTAGGATCTGGGACTAGACTTTTAATTCTCTGGCAAATTAAGGCAACCCTGAGTTCAGAGGCAGGGCTGGCATTTCCTGACTCCCTTGAAAATCGTTCTCTTAGTTCCACAGTCCTCTTCTCACCACAAGCAACAGATGCTGGCTGGACAGAGAGGCAGAGTCGGTGACCGGGGAGAACAGTTACGGTACCGAGAACAGCGGGGCGCGGGCGGGGTGGGGACTCACGGTTCAGGTTGATGTCTCCGTAGGGCAGGGGCAGGAGCGGCGAGTGCAGGGGGTGGTGTGTGTGACGGAGGATGGGGTTCCGTTTGTAGATCTGCTCCACCACATCCGAGTTCAGGCAGTTCTCCTGGAAAGCAGAGGACCCGGTAAAGCCAGCCAGCCGGCTCATCCAGAACACATGCACATAAATGAACAAAATCATCTGTATTCTCCCACACGTGAACCTCTCCCAGAGTCTAAAGCGTCCGTGGGCCTCGGGACGGTGGTGAGGGTCTAGCATTAATAATTCAAGCGCGAAGATACCGGCAATCTGCGTCTGAAGGCAAATCACAAATACACGTTTTTCTCACAGCTCAGTCCATGTGTGTATATTTTCCCACGTTATAAAAAAAAAACCCAAAAATTTCCACTGGAGATTACATATGCTTCAAAAACACTGAAGTTCTCTTGCTATTTAGCCACCAATCATGTAGCCAAACCATGTATTTTTATCCATAATTCTTTTAAAAAGAACTGGGTGGCTCAGTTGGGTAAGCGTCTGACTTCAGCTCAAGTCATGATCTCACCGTTCGTGAGTTCGAGCCCCGCGTCAGGCTCTATGCTGACAGCTCGGAGCCTGGAGCCTGCTTCAGATTCTGTGTCTCCCTCTCTGCCCCTCCCCTACTCAGACTCTGTCTCTCTCTCTCTCTCAAAAATAAATTAACATTAAAAAAATTAAAAAAAAAATACATTGCTTTCGTTCTTTAAATGATCTTCTGTATTTCTCCACACATAAAAGTTACACGTTAGGATGTTATTAGTGAGACCGTTCAACATGCCTGCCGTCTCTTTCTTGAAATTTAAGAGATCTCATAGCAATTCATCATGCACTTATGCTCCTAAAATGTTAATGGGGGATTCAAAAAAGGCAAAGTTCCTTTTAGAACATTAAATAAACAGAAAAGTTGGAGAGGCAGTGAATCATTCTAGTGTGGTAATTTCCACTATGAAACTTTTTTGGTTAACACCCAGTTAGTTAAGAGCCAGAAAAAAAGAAAAAAAAAACAAACTATTTCAAAAATTTTGTATGGACTTAATTAGGGCAACCTAATTTTTTTAAAAAAAACATTGCTTCATATTTGGAAAATTCAATTACTCTTTTAATGACAGATGTCAAATTAGAGAAGATAAGAATACAGCTGACATAGCTTTGAAGAGAAAGTTCAGCTGATGTGTTTTTTTCACTCCTTTCTCAAAAGGAAGCTTTAAAAACAGTTTTTTAAATGCGAAAAAGGAAGTTACTAGTATTTAGCACCCTGGGTTCCATGGAAAGCTTTACAGAGACTTGGAGAATAATTAGCTTGGTGGAATTGAGCTCCAAATACCCAGAAAATGCACCACTTTGGAATCAAGAGGCAGATTTGTGTTTGGTGGGAAATTGTGCACTACTGCATTATTAGACCCTCTTCCGCGTCTGCAAAGGCAGAGCTTGCCTCCTGGATCTGCTTAATTTTCCTTGATGTAGATCAGTAAATACCTATCTTGCTATCATTCTCACATCTTTTCTGTCACTGCTCCAGCTCTTCCCTTTGTATTGGCAATCTATCCGAATGGGTAACTTGGAGGAACAGCGGTAAAAATAATCCCCTTGACCCGGTTCTACACTGGGGACTCACCAGCTACATGAACAGCGCAGACTATTCTGTGTCTGTTTCCATTCCTGAAAAATGAGTGGAGTACCCCTTATGAATAATGCTGCCATTTCATTATTCACTCAATGTATACTCAACTGAGCAATTAATCTTTATAAAAAGGAAACGAAAATTTAACCAGGTTAGGGGCACCTGGGTGGCTCAGTCGGTTAAGCATCGGACTCTTGGTTTCGGCTCAGGTCACGATCTCATGGTCGTGAGACGGGAGACCCGAGTCAGGCTGACTCCAAGCTGGGCACGGAGACTGCTTGAGATTCTCTCTCTCCCCCTCTGCCCCTACCTTGCTCATGCACTCTCTTTCGCAAACAAACAAACAAACAAACAAACAAACAAACAAAAAGAAGGTCAGTGTAGGTCCAGAGATTGGGACGCTTCCTGTTGAGTTTGGGGGTGCCTACTAAAGGTTCCAAGTTTTCTAGACCAATCCTGGCTATTTGTGTACCCACTTGTGTGGTCCACTAACTGTATCATAAGGATAGGATTATCGTGTTACTCCTAGAAGGTCCCCAACCCAGGGCTGAAGGGCAACTTGTGGCACACGTCATCTCCACGCAGATCACCGCACGTTCCCGTCACGGGGAGTTCTGCACCCCAAACCACAGACCATCATTCCTCTGTCTACACAACACAAGCCCACATTTGCCTCAGTGGCAACATGACACCTCTCTGGAGACAAAATATTTTTAGCGTAAGCTTTCGCCTCAGCTCTCAAATTCAGATTTCTAAAAGCAGTGACGTTCCAACAGAAAACCAACCAAAAGTTAGTTTTTGATTACAGAATAAAAATGGAGCTTGACCAACGTCTTGACGTTCCAAGGGTGAGAACCGGTGAGCTACCTCCCGTGAGCCACCCTGTCTCGAATCCTTACCTTGATGTCTTGAATCAGCTGCTGGGTGGGAGTGTCGATCGGGGCCTTGGCGTCTGTCACATTTTGAATGGCGCTGGACCACCTGGTGGCCTCATTGAGCAGCTTGGTGTAGAGCCGGTAGCAGTGCTTGCGGCCGTACACGGTGACATTCCAGTAGCCTGTGACAGAGCACACACACCACGGGCGTCAGCCTCCGCAGGGACGGTCTGGCACCAGAGTCCCAGAAAGCCAGAAACTCAGCCCTGTTGTCAGAGCCGGTGTCCTCTCCGCCTGAGCCCCTTTAATTAGCTAATTCAACAAATCCTCTCCCGATTCCTACACGCGCCTTGTCCTGTGCTAAGCACCCACATGTCCAAACGAGGAGCGTACAGCTGCCGAGAGGAAGACACATAAAGTAAGAAACCCAGGAGTAAATACATAAAAGGGTCACGTTTGCTCTGGAAAAAAAACAGGCACAAACTGGAAGTTCCTTTCCCAGCTCTGGACAAGAGTGAAAACGCTTCCCTCCCTTCCTGCTGTTCCTTCTCCCCTCCTGTTTCTTCTCCTTTCCTTAGGCTCTCCCTTGAGAAGAAAACACTTCTGCTAAGCAAACAGTCTGTGTGTCCAGAAACAAGCTGTCGCAGGGGACAGAGGAGCTATGTTTGCAAAAGCGCAAAATCACAACTAGCAACAAAACCCAAACAATGTAGAAATATCTTCGTAATAGTGACAAGGGAAAAAAAAAAAAAAAAAAAACTAAGCTACCATCAGTGCTCTCTATTCTACTAGGTGAAGCTCACGGACAGTCAGGATTGATCTTTCTTAGGCTGCGTTAGGGCTCTCACAGCACAAAGACGAAAACGCGGCATACAGAAATAAAGCTCCATACAGGAGAATCCCTGTTTATATGTGACTGTCCTCAGAAGAACATTTCTGCAAATCAGTTAAGCGGGGACCTCTTCACCACAGTTTCAATACTAAGCGTGCATACAGCTAACCAAACTCCTCCCTCTGGTCCGAGCAAACCCAGGCCTCCTCAGGCTCTAGGTGCGAGCTTTCGGGCCCGGCTCGTCACAGGCACACGGCACCGTTACCTGTGTCTTTGAAGATCTTCTCGTCCGGAGGCACCACCGAGCACAGGCTATTGAGGACCAACGTGCCCAATTTCAGAGCATTCTTCTCTGAGCTCTTGTAGTAATCCAAGGAATTGTGGGTAAGCACAAACCACCGTTTTTTTAGTTTTAACGAAGACATCTTTGGACTGTTCTTTACTTCTTTGTGCAGCCACCCTGGAAAGGAAGATCGGAGTGTAAATTAAAAACTAGGAAGACAGACACCAAACATCAGGTAATAATTTGCAGGATGCTTCTAATGGGTCATATCTCTATATATTTGCTAGAAAGGGCCACGACCCTTTCTTGTGTTTTTGTTGTCTGTCTGCTTGTTGGTCTGTTAAGCAAGTTCAAGAGTCAAAATTACTCAGGAAAGCTGCTCAAAGGGGCAAGGCCGTGGTGGCAGTCACCTCTCACGATGAATTCCTGGCCCTCCACTCTTGTGTCCCCCTTGGACCTCTGCAGCAGCGTTATCCAATGATGCATCTCCTCTGGTGTATCAGCGTTGCAGTGCAGCACCCGGTTGGCCGTGATGATCACAAACGAATTGGGTCTGGGCGACAGGGCAAGAAGGAAGCCAAGACTTAGCGCTCTACTGTCCGCATCACCTGCTCGAACCAAGACCAGCCGCCTCTTTCCTGGCTTATGGTCAGCGGGACGAAAAGCGCGGTGCTATTTGTGGTTTGTGCTAAGGCAAATCTTGCTCATTTCTGCAGGATTTATTTTATGCATCATTAACCTTTAAACTTGGAGCAACACATTCAGGAGGCCCTGGAAGGGGAAAGATTCCTTCATGCAAAACTTTCCAAATGAAACTTGGTTCCGGGAAGGCTAAAATAAGGTGACGGTGGGGGAATTTTTTTTTTTTTTCTGATGCCTCTCCAAAGTAAATTTCTCTCTGCCTCTGGGTACTGCCTTGGATAATATTTCTGTGGGTCGGTAATGAAACGTCAGACACCAGTAATAAAAGCAGATCAGTAAATAGGTGTAAATGGAACATCTTATACACTTGATTATGCTTGCTACAAAAAGCCACCTGGGTCCATGTTTTCAAAGCAATCTAACAAAGGCTTATTTCCCAGTCAGGGATAACGTAATAATGGAAATTTACTTTCTCCTTCACCTCTTTTTGTCTGGCAATGCCCTGAGTCTCTCCTAGGCCCTAGCTCATACTCATGCCTATATTGAACCACTTAAGCTGGTGGCTGTGAATTTCTTGCAGGCTTTCAAATGCTCGCGGCAATTAAGCGCTGCAAAAGTTCAAGAAAAAGCAAGATTAATGGGACTGTAGTAGACAGGGAAAGACAGGTGCTCCTAAATAAAAGACACTTCTCTTGCTGGGAAGGAGGTGGGCACTTGAGGAAGAGAGAAGGATGTGAGTAGGAATGGAAAGTTCTAAGCATGGACCCTCACGTGGCCCAGCCTGCTGGAGCGAAAGGGTTTAGGAGACAGATGTAGATAGGGTAGGAACTTGGCCGTCAGAATAAAATCTGGGCTGAATATGGACAAAACACACGTGTTAAAGGTTCTGAAGACTCTAGATAATTCTACCTAGTAGGCACTATTTTTGTTGTCAGTTGGAATGCATTTCTATCCACTTTCTAAAGCTACCTTACTGAAGGCAGAAGCCAATTTTGATTCTTAATGCAGAATTCAAAGAGCAGCAAAGAAACACAGAGAAGACAAAGGTCAACGGTACAGACTCCTGAGGGCATCCATGAAGATGGTTTGCCTTCAAAAAAACAAAACCAACACATGCTATTTTAAGGGTACAAATAAGGTTGAGATGTCAAGGGAAGAATGTGGTTTAATTTATTAACACTCCACATATACGTTACAACAAGATCCTTTTTAAATTCCTTATTAAGTTTAGGAAGGGGAACAGCACCCTTCCCTATGGTAGAATACTATTTTCCTAAATAGGTATTTTCTTCCTCTTTGAATCCTGGGTTTACCCCTGCACCCAAATGAAGAATATTCCTCTTGTGTGTATGTTTGTTGTTTTTTTTTTTTTTTTTTTTAATTTTTTTTCAACGTTTTATTTTATTTTTGGGACAGAGAGAGACAGAGCATGAACGGGGGAGGGGCACAGAGAGAGGGAGACACAGAATCAGAAACAGGCTCCAGGCTCTGAGCCATCAGCCCAGAGCCCGACGCGGGGCTCGAACTCACGGACCACGAGATCGTGACCTGGCTGAAGTCGGACGCTTAACCGACTGCGCCACCCAGGCGCCCCTTGTGTGTATGTTTTTAACTGACTGTCTAAATTAGGTTTCCACGGTCTCTCCCAGCAGCCCAAAGATACCCAGAGAGGATGGCTTCTGCGTGATATACAGCTGGGCACAAAGAAAGAAGACTGGAATTGACCAGGTGACAACATGCAGCCTAAAATCATTTCACAGCTCAGAAAAGAAGGGACCTAGAAGCAGAGAGAGCTGTGGGAGCACGCAGGTTACTAATCACTTTCGCCAAGAGTCACATCTGAACTTACCTCTCGGGGCTGTCAGAGGCACACACAGAGTCTATCATCCCCACATCCAAAGTGCCCTGGAAAGGAGCAAAAACAGAGGGAAGAGAACCACTGAAATACAGCACACATCATCATAATATCCTTAGATCACAAAGCTCTAAATAGGCAAACAAACAAAAAAAGCTCCTTCCTTTTGTGTTAAATGCAAAATAATCGTTATCTAAGAAAGGTCCCACCTTCAGTTAGTGAGTACAGCCTCTAGACAGGGGAGACAGTTCACTCATGAAAAAAAAAATATATAAGTTAATCTCCCCGTCTTGTTTTCAAAATACGTTCAGGGAAAAGTGTTTACAAACTTCTTTCAATAGTACAAATTTTTCTGATTTACACTATGATCTATTGCTAAATTTTACACGTACTCTAACAAACTTTTTTTATTTTCTTAAATGTTTATTTATTTTTGACAGAGAGAGAGAGAGAGAGAGAGAGAGAGAGAGGCAGAGACAGAGACAGAGACAGAGCATAAGTGGGGGAGGGGCAGAGAGAGAGGGAGACACAGAATCCGAAGCAGGCTCCCGGTTCCGAGCTGTCAGCACAGAGCCTGACGGGACTTGAACTCACAGACTAAGAGATCATGACCTGAGCCGAGGTTGGATGCTCAACCGACTGAGCCAGCCAGGTGCCCCAGAAACTTTTTTTAAATAGAACTTTCTTTCCCCCTTTAAAAAAATGTTTATTTTGAGCACTGGGTGTTGTATGGAAACCAATTTGACAATAAATTTCATATATTGAAAAAAAAATGTTTATTTGGGCGGGGGGAGGGGGGAGAAAGAGAGAGTTCGTGCATGTGTGAACAGGGGAGGGACAGAGAGAGAGGAAGAGAGAGAATCCCAAGCAAGCTCCATGCTGTCAGCACAGAGCCTGATGTGGGGCTCCCTCTCGTGAACCGTAAGATCATGACCTGGGCCAAATTCAAGAGCGGGTCCCTCAACTGAGGAAGCCACCCAGATGCCCCTTACTCTGCTGAGAAACTCTGATGTTAAGTAGTTCTTATGAGAAAATAAAACTTATTTCTAAAATATGATTTTATGGTTCTGTGTATGTATCTAGGATAGAACGAAGACTGAAAACACATAATTTAAAATTCACGAAGTCCTTTGAAGGAAAGTGTAATAAATATGCTTCCATGTCAGAAGACTTGGGATTTGTTGTCGTTCTTTTAATGGCTTAAAGTGGGAGAACTGGAATCTATTACTACTGATAATCTTCTTTAACTTATTCTATTTTTCTACATGACTTCTAAACAAAATATTACTGGTTTTCTCTTTAATTATTACACTTCATACTGCCTAGAAACTCCCAAGCCCCCTGCCTCCCTCGGACGTTTCCCGCCACTCCAAAATGCTCACGCACCACGGCGTTTTGTGGGTTCGCCTGCTCATCGTGCATCTCCCGGATCTCCTGGTCCGTGGACGCGTGGACCTGACTCAGCACGCTGAACCACTGGCTGTGGGAAGGAGAGAGTGACCGTCAAGGAGGGGTCAGCTGTCGCATCTGCAACACAGTGAATGATGCCCTTCCCCACGATCTCTGCGAAAATCACATGTCCTCTGAGCACCTTTGCTTCTCGTCTGCCGACTCCTCAGGGGTTAAATGTGGGTTTCATGCTACCAACGGGCAAGGGGGGAAGAAACAGCCAAACTGCCTTTGGGTATCACCTGTGGCAATGTGAGATCAATGAGAGACCCTCTCCTCCTCCAGCTCCCCCAGACCTTTAGACATTTAATGACGATGACAATGAAATCCTCAGTTCTACCCAAAACATTTATAATCAAGGATCTTTACTGAAAATATTATTTCTAACCTAGGGAATATTCAAGGACCTTTTCATTTATTGAAAGTAAATTCCAAGGTAAGAAGGCCACTGGTGTCTATTTTCCCTCCTCACTACCAGGATGGGGTTTTCCAACCACCTGATGGGATTTTCTACCGAAGTATGAACAAAACCATAGGACATCAGGAAACAGAACACAACTGTTTGAAGTAGAAAGTGATTTTGATGGAGAATTCTTCCATCTTCTCTTCAAATGAGTTTTCTCACTCTCAGACTCATTAGAATCAGGCAATAAAGGAAAACCTGTCAACCTCAGAAAAGTCAAGCTGAACAGAAGTCATGATGTAACTACAAACACAATACGTGCTTGAGGAAAATGACCGTGAATATTCATTCATCTATCTGTCCGTCCATCCATCCATCCATCCATCCATCCATCCAACATTTATGAAGCAACTATAAAATGTGAGAGGTACCAAATGTGAGATGCTAGGACATCCTTCTCCTGCAGGGCCTCATTAAGACAAATATACACACTCCTACTAAGTAAGGCAGAGGACCAAGTGCTTGGTATACAATGGTATATTTAAGCAAAAAAAAAAAAAAAAAATTATACCTATATAGAAAGTTAAGCCACATAAAGTACTTATAGCAAAGCACTAAAACCTATCCCGTGTTAATTCTGAAGGAGAAAAATGTGGACAAGAGTTTCTTTTCTTTTTAAATTTTTTTTTAATGTTTATTTATTTTTGAGAGAGAGTGCACAAGCAGGGAAGGGGCAGAGAGAGAGGGAGACACAGAACTGGACGCAGGCTCCAGGCTCTGAGCTGTCGGCACAGAAGCCGACGCAGGGCCCGAACCCATGGATTGCGAGATCATGACCCGAGCCAAAGTCGAACACTTAACCGATGGAGCCACTCAGGTGCCCCAGTGACCAAGAGTTTCAAAATAGCATATACAGACTCTTAGGAAACAACCAAGGGAAATATTTAATATAAATTTGCTTCATCAGTTCTGGTGAACTCTAAGGCAAGACTTAAGACTTCACTTACTGCTTTATGAAGCTCAACAACTTCCCAGATCAGGCGCTGAAAAACACATACATTCCAGATGTAGGCCACATGTGATCACACACACACACACACACACACACACACACACACACACACACAGAAAATAACATTTGCTATGCTTTCGATCTGTTCAGGTGATACTCTTAAATTTACAAATTTCTCCTCATGAATCAAGTTTATTTAACTCAATCCGAAAAGGAATTTTTAAAAAACACATTCTGCTGGTCAGGGGAACAAGTCCTCAGTTAACAGATCCCCAGTGTTAAATTTCGCAGGCTCGTTACGGCACAAAGCAGAGAGGACGGCTGCCGAACGCAGGGCCTATAATTCAGCCGAGAACTGTGGGCCTTCCTGGGACTGCAAACAACCACAAGTGGTCTCTAGGAGTCCCAGATGGAACGAGGGGGCTGTAATTCCAGGTTTGCTTGGTTTTTCCAGTTTGTGTCATAATTTATGGATCCAAGCAGGGTTTTTAGTGTGTTCCCATGGGGAGAATTATTTTCTTTGCCCTTGCTGTGGCTACCATGGCGTTGTATCAACTCAAACATTCAAAGGGCAAGGGGTAGCGAAAGGCAAGGAGAATTCATTAGAAGATCCTAATGATTTCTGAGGTGAAAAGTAAAGAACATAGGCGGAGGGTCCTCTCTGGCATTGCTCAGAGGAGCCAACAGATCCCTCCAACGTAACCTTGTGGCTCACAAAACACAAGTGGACAAACAGACGTCTGACCGTATCTCATCCACCGTATGACCCTGTGATGCATCGCGCTGGGAGCACACAGCCCTTCTCCTTGACTTTTTCCACGTCTCTCCAGCACTAGGATGGAAACCTGAGGTCCAGAAAAGTTAGACCGCTTGACCCAGCCAACGGACGCCACACTGTCCTTGGAACTCAAACATTCAAGCTCCTTAAGAAACATAATGCCTCTGTTCAGTAGAATGAACTTCTGTTACTTCACAGATTATACTGCCCTTTCTCTTACCTGAGTCTCCTACTCGGCAAAATGTGTTTAAGGGTAACGATGTGTAATAATACACGTGAAACATGTCACCACATTGCCTGAAATATAGTAATTCTAAGTGTTGACTATCTCTTCTACCCTATTGAATTTTTCAACGTGAAGACCTTCAACACTCTCTCAATGCCACAGTGCTATCAATTATTTAAACACCCAGTGGTGAGTGCGCCTGCCTTCTCACTCCTTAGGCAAACACAAGCTGTTCCCTTTCGAAGCTCAGAAGCTTCCAAAGGGTGGGCTTTCGCCTCTGTGTAGGTGCATGGTTGACACACGCTGCCGGGGACAATAAAAGCCTGAGCCAAGATACCAAGGGCTCTAGTGGCATTCGAAGCTGGAAATCCTCGACTGTGTGTGGTAACTTGGACACCTTAGCCCAGTGAAAGATACCCCAGGGGACAAAAACGTCAATCTCATGACGCGGTTCTTCAACCGTCCTAACAGACAAGCCCAACTCGAAAAGCCACTAAAAATCTTTTCAGAGCCGGCAGGGTAAACACTGAACTGTGTGGCGCCCAGGCCTGTAGGGGAGTAAAGATGTAGTTCACATGCAGTCAACAGCAGTGTCTCACCTGGCATCTTCAGGGGATTCCGCAATCAGGTGGAAGGTCCTATCGGCCATGATGATGTCAATCCCGTTCTCTTTGCTGGTGTTATCTATGATCTCTCTGCAAAGTAACACAAGCATCAGATGCAAATCAGGGCTACGGGATTCTCAAGAGGAAGCGAGCAAAGCAATTTCACCAAACAGATGGCTAAGTTGGAAACTAACCGAAAAATCAAACGCCTACTTCAGCCCGACCTTGTGGCCTCCGGGGGGGCCGGGGCTCCTCTCTGCTCCTGAGAGAGGAAGGCTGAGGCCGGGGCCAGGGCTAGGCGCCTCCTGGACACTTCCAGGGAGGAGTGTCTCTCCTCACTCTGGCCTGCCCAAAACACGTCCCTGCCGAGACCCTAGAAGGCTTGGGGCAGGAGTCCCCTTCTTGGCCCGCACCTTCCCTTGGCCCCTTTCACTGCTCTACAAGGGAAGGACCCCCGACGAGGGGACTAGTCTTGAGCTCCTTCCTAATTCCTCATGGCTTCCTGCTGCGGTTTAAGGCCTTGGCCGACACGTGTGACCTGGTAAGGGCACATTATTTCCATTGGGGGCTCAGAAGATTTGGGTGTTTCTGGATCTCCGTGCCATCCCGATCTCATCCCAACATGCCCTGCACAACATTAGAGGTTTAAAATCGATGGAGCAGGTTAACAAGATCAGGATGAAATACAAGCAGGTGTTGAGATGGGACCAGATGGTAAAATATTTGGTGAAGAAGGGTCTTGGGGATAAAGCCAGCTTGCTTTGCCAACCCAAGTAGTACCACTCTTCACAGTAAAACACGGATTCCACATCTACAAAACTCAACAGGCTTGCTAGTTAGAAAAAATAAAAACCTTACAGCTGGAATCACACAAGATAAAATATTTTTAAAAGTCAAGATAGCGAGGATTCCTGCCCTTGCTGAGCAGGAGGCGAGAGGTGATAAGTGGGCGGCCACCAGCCAAGCGTCTGGTTAGAGGGGCCTCTCGAGTAGGGCTCCAGGGGAGTGTCCAGACCGTGTCATACTGGACCAGCCGCTTTGCCTCTCGGGAACTCAGCAATCTTGTATGGGAAATGAGAGGGGACACGGATCTAGTCGTAAGGCTGTGCGTCTGAACCACAGTGGCCTATCCGAATCCTGGGAAACTTTCAGAAAACCCAGATGGGTGCTCTCTGGCGGGGGCAGGGACCCACACTCGTAAAAAGCTTCCCTGGAGATGAGTGAGTGATGATATTGTCAGGGTCACAGTACACATCATCTGGAAACTCCGTAGGATAAATGTGGTGGCCTCATCAGTGACAGCGAGTGAGTGAAGAAAACGATGGAGGGGAATGCTGTACAAACCGCCAAAGGCTTGAGAGATGGGCCAATTAGTTAAAGATTACAGACCTTATTTGAATTCTGACTTGAAGAAATAAGCCAGCCCGAACCAAGGAGAGCACTATCGCCTCTATTTACAAGACAGCTGGATAAATTTGAACAATGACTGGAGCTTGGATGACTAAAGAGTTATTTTTTAACTGTTAGAGTGTGATTATGTATTGAGAGTCTTAACCTTTAAGTGTCTACTCAACTATTTAGAGACAAAATTATATGATGTGTGTTTTACAGAACAGTTAGTAAGGGAAGGAGTGCAGGGTGGGGTTATGGGTGAAACACTTCGGCCCTGGGGCGGGGGTGGGTCTCTGCTGAAAGCTGGGGAGTGACCACAGGCACTTCGTTATATTCTCCCACCTACTCCTGCATAGGATTGAAATCTTCTTTAATAAAATGAAACATTTTAATTAATCTCAACAAAAAATCTTAATGTGGCGAAACCCTAAGAATTTAATGTCCTTCCTCTACAGAGTAGGACAGAAATGACCGCATGATAGCTAACATCTCCTTAACTCTGGAATTCTCACAAAGCACCTGGAAACGGGGCTTTATCAAGCAGCACAGAGTCAGGTGCATGAGGACATATACATCAATTTCCACCACTGAAATTCTCTCTCTGCCCTCCTCCTCTGAGCTTCCTGGCATTTGTGGGTGGGCCTTCTGTGGGGTGAATCAGGAGGAAGAACAAATACACAGAGCTGAGAGGCAGAGGCACAGGGCTGTGTCGTGCTATGAAAATTTCTTGTAGGGTTTAGACTCCCGATCGTACACACTCACTCTTGTTCTGGAGCCTGGGCTCCTAACAAACCCCGAGGGGCAGCCTGGAAAGTCTAATACTCTGCTGTCTGCACTTCATTGTTTGCCCTTAAAATTAAATGCACAAAACGCTTTCCCTGTTTAACCTCCCACTTTTCAATAAAAAAAGTTCAAGAGTTGCCAGTGCTGGTTGGAAACAAAATGCTAATTTCAGGTCTCGTGATTTCAGGAGTTAATCTCATGTCTCGTAGCTTATTTTACTTATTTTCTACATATGTATCAAGCTACCCAGTTGCCGCTAAGTCCAACTTCCTGAATTTTTAACTAAATAATAGTCCACTAGTCCAGTGATTTGGTTCTATACAAGGGGGGGGGGGAGCAGAAAAAGGGGGTTTGTTGGATTCAAAGCCTAGCTCTGTTCCTGTCATTGCTGGGAATGAAGATGGCTGGTATATCCCACGTTAGTAAAAGACAAAAAAATGCATTCCAAAAAACACCTCTATGAGTGAAAGGTAATCAAAAAGAGAAGAGGGGAAGGGAGGAGGGGGGAGGAGGGGGAAGAGGGGGAAGAGGGGGAGAGGGGGCACTCAACCCCTACTCCAGCCCGCGGACCGGTGGCTTTGGAGGAAGCGACACCCACGGTCCGGCAGCCCCAGAGCGCCACCCACCGGGGCCACCTGCACAGTCCATCGACATACTTTGCCGTGCGGACTTCCAAGGTGCCCTTGAGCTTCTCCTCACTGTCGTTTTCAAAGTACATCAGCTTGGACTGGCGGAGGACAAACCAGCGCTTCTTCCAATTTCTCCTGGACAGTGTCGAGGAGCCGCCGCCTTTTTTGTGGAGCCAGCCTTGCTTGAGGGCCTCCTGCTTAGAGCGGAACCACAGGAAGGTTTCGTCCTTGAGCACGCACCAGCGACGTTTCCAGGAGTTCATTAAGCCACCTGTGGCCCCCACATTGGGTAGGGAGGGGTGCAAGAAAAGTCGATCACATTGGATGACAAGTTCAGCAGGTTTCGAGGTTCTGCCTTCCTTTCACCTCACCCAGCCAACCCACCCCCGGACGCCCCTCAACGAAGCCTCGGTGCCGCTGGCTTGTGTTCAGGAGGCGGAGGGGGAGATGTTACGCTAGCTTGGTTGGACCACACGGGAACGCTGTCCCTTCCTTATGTCCGGAGCACTTCCTACTCAGCTGGGAAATCCTGGTGAGGGGCTATCAGAAACGCAAATGACGAGCTGACACTCTAACCCCCAGCACGAGTCAAGGGCCATGGTGCAAGAAGCATTTCTGTATGTATGGATCATGCGGATCTCAAATGCCCCAGAAAGGAGAAATTAATTTAAAATGATGTCAAAGAGGGGCGCCTGGGTGGCTCAGTCGGTTGAGCGTCCCACTTCGGCTCAGGTCATGATCTCGCCGTCAGGGAGTTGGAGCCCCACGTCAGGCTCTGTGCCGACGGCTCAGATTGCTCAAATTCAATTGCCCAGATTGCTCAGCCTGCTTCAAATTCTGTTGCCCTCTCTGCCCTTCCCCCGACTCGCGCTCTGTCTCTCTCTCAAAAGAAATAAACATTAAAAAAATTTCTAATTTTTAAAATGGTGTCATTTTTAAATGGTGTCAAAAGTTTACACATTCCTTATTTGGTCAATGTGGGGATCCAGACTGAAAACTTACACAGGAAAATAAAATAGGACTTTTTCGGGTAACCATATTCTTTTCGAAGAAAAGCATCACCTGAAAACGGTTTATATGTAAAACGTAGAAGATTTAGAACATGAAACAGTTGTGACTGGGCCTTAAAAATGAGAATTCAGGGGCGCCTGGGTGGCTCAGTCGGTTAAGAGTCAGGCGAAGCTGACTTTGGCTCAGGTCATGATCTCACGGTTCATGAGATCAGCCCTGTGTCAGGCCCTGTACTGACAGCTCGGAGCCTGAAGCCTGCTTTGGATTCTGCGTCTCTGTCTCTCTTTGCCCCTCCCCCACTCACACTCCATCTCTCCCACTTACTGAAAAACAAACCTTAAAAATTTTTTTTAAAAGGAAAAAAGCAAAAACATGAGAACTTTGCTGTAACTTATTTACTAGAAATATTTTTGGTTAAGAGAAGGCAGACAGAATAAATTTATCTTTCACAAGATAAAAAGTATTTCTAAAGGGTATCCGGGCTGGCTCAGTCGGTGAGGCATGCGACTCCTGATCTGAGTTCGAGCCCCCACACTGGCTGTAGCGATCACTTAAAAATAAAATCTTAAAAAAAAGTTTGAATCTTTTTTCTAGCAGAATAATTTTATCTTAGTATTCCAGATTTCCCGGGTTGCCTGAGCAGCTCAGTCGGTGGGGCGGCTGACTGCTGGTTTAGGCTCAGGTCACGATCTTCTGGTTTGTGGGTTGGAGTCAGGCTTTGTGTGGAGCCTGCTTGGGAGTCCCTCTCTCCGCCCCTCCCTTCTCACGCTATCACAATAGACCTCAGTATTCTAGATTTCCCAAGGACACTCAAAGATGACATCTTAACCACCATTAATCAAAAATCTCTTAACAAATCCACCAACTAATCTACTTCATTAATGTATTATAAAGTGACAGGTTTTTTATTTTTATTTTTTTGACCAGCCAGTAATAAAAATAAGGCACCCTGAACACGGATACTGAAAGAAGAAATAAAGAAAATGCTTTCTTTTACAAATCGCATATAACTTGAAAACAGACCTTCTCAGATTAATTTCTTCAACGATTTGCTTCAATGGCTACAGACCTAAACCTCACCCTGGAACAAATGAAGCCAGGACGACACTGGTCCGCGTTTGGTGTGCAAAGGGACCTGTTTTTGTCGCACACATCGATGCCTTCTTAAACCTAAAGCATTTCGTGCTCACCTAGCTGTGAAGTCTGTGACCACACCCTGCTCCAGAGCGGTTTCCTTCACAAACTACGAACTCGCAAAGGGCTACCGGAATTAGACTTTTGCTTTCTGATTTGTGGCTTTAATCTGGTTTCTCAAAACAAGCCCGGAGGAAACTGTTTTGTTTCTCAAAACAAGTTCAGAGCCTGGAGCCTGCTTCGGATTCTGTGTCTCCCTCTCTCTCTGTCCCTCCCTCACTAGTTTTCTGTCTCTGTCTCTCAAAAATAAATACAAACATTAAAAAAATTTTTTTTAAAGGTGATTCATTTTGGGGCGCCTGGGTGGCTCAGTTGGTTAAGCGTCTGACTTTGGCTCAGGTCATGATCTTGCAGTCTGTGGGTTCAAGCCCCACGTCGGGCTCTGTGCTGACAGCTCGGAGCCCGGAGCCTGTTTCAGATTCTGTGTCTCCCTCTCTCTCTCTGACCCTCCCCCATTCAAGCTCTGTCTCTGTCTCAAAAATAAATAAACATTAAAAAAAAATTTTTTTAAAGGTGATTCATTTATATAATTTGTTTTATTAAGAGGAGTTTGCCAAAAATTTACTTGCTTACCTTCTTGAGCTTTTAATGCTTTAATCTTTTTTAAAAAATGTTTATTTTCGAGAAAAAAGAGAGAGAGAGAGAGAGAGAACAAACACAAGTGAGGGGCAGAGAGAGAGACAACAGAATCTGAAGCAAGTTCTAGGCTCTGAGCTGTCAGCACAGACATGACCTGAGATCATGACTCATGACCTGAGTTGAGATCATGACCTGAGCTGAAGTTGGATGCTCAACCGACTGAGCCACCCAGGCACCCCTCATTGTTTAATCTTACAATTTTGATGCTTTGAATATAGCTTTACTTTTCCCTAATCTCATTTGCTTTAATCAGACAATTATGCAATAAGCCAATGTCATATATTCTAAGTAAGAGTGACGTATAGGGAATTTTTAAAGCTCATTTAGGGAACCAGATTAATTAGGGGCAGGGGAAATATAGTAATAATAAAAAGCTTATATTTATTCTGAGAAATGCATGACAGAATATTTTTTTTTTCCTTATACGAGAAAATCTCAGAATGCTGATTCGATACTTATTAGATTAGGTTCTGATTTGCGATTAATTTTTTTCTTTCATCGATTATTCCAATGAACACTTGGTTGCTTGGTTAGGATTTTTCAATCTTTTTCATTCAGCACAACCATAAAAATTTCCACTAACCAGTGACTCCAGGCAATAGGAAGATGGTCCCTAAACTAAACCTGGTGGGGTTTCCATGAGCGCCTTGGGGATCTGGGGCTGAGCACAGCAGAAATTTGAAAAGCGAGTGACTGATGTTAGTAACTAGACTGATGTTGAAGACGGGGACGGAAGTAGCAAAAAAAAAAAACAAAAAAAACAAAAAAGAGAAATCAAATTAAAAGAAAAATGTAAGTGAAGAAAAGAAAAAATACAGAGGAGGACAAATGATATGAAAAAAGAAATATGTCAGTAGAAGACGAGAGAAGCAAAGAACAGAAGGAACAGGGAAAGGGAAAACAGAAGAAAAAACTTTTCCATGAAGGAGAAAAGAAGGAAAGGCAAAGCAAATGAAGAAAGCAGCCGCAGAAAAGAAAGTGAAGAGTCAGAGAAGACGCACTCGCTGACCACGAAACGGGGAAGGGAAAGAAAAGGCAGGGCGGAGTGAAGGGTGCCATCCGGCAGACAGTGGTTCTTATCCCTGCCTCCTCCCCAAGATCCAGACCCCTTCCCGCGTCCAGTCGAGGGGCATGTGGGAAACCAGGCAGTCCCTTCCTTCAGTGATCCAAGTGAAACTCCTACCAAAACATGGTGATGACGGTGACTTCTCACACTCCCTGTCACCGATTCAGAAGTCAGAGTTGACAACAGGAATAAGGTAGGACTGTAAGGTTCTAATTAAGTTCTTTTCCAAAAGCAGAATGCTTCCAAGTCCTTAAGTATTTTATTTTTTTAAGTTTCTGTATTAATTTTCAGAGAGAGAGAGAGAAAGAGAGGGAGAGAGAGAGGATTCCAAGCAGGCTCTGCTCTGTCAGCACACAGCCTGACGCGCGGCTTGAACTCTAGGACCAAGAGATCGTGACCTGAGCCTAAATCAAGAGTCCCACACTTAACCCACTGCGCCACCCAGGCGCCCCCGAAGTCCTTAAGTATGAAGGGTCAGCTCAGCGCGTTCAAAATTTAATACTCAACCCACACAACCAAAATCCTCATCATGAAGGATGGGGCAGACAGCAGGTGTCATAAGCAGTCAAGGCAAGGTGCACCATTCTCTCAAATCTTTACTGTTCCCCCATGGATATGCAGGAAACCCTTCTGGGTTCTTGGACACTGGTGTGGGAGGGAAAAGTGTAGTGTATCATTACAATGGGCTATACCAACTCCTGCAGAAACACGTGTGTGTGTGTGGACACGCGTGTGTAAGAGAGAAAAATTGGGGGCAGGGGAGGGGAGATGTAGGAAGAAAGGAAAAGAGCACAGAAATGAGATGGGGAGGCAAGAGAGAGGAGCGAGGGATGGAATATGGTGGCAGGGGCTGCAGCCTCTGTCCTAACACGGTGCACCAACTGTGGAGAGTCAAAGCAGCTCTCTATGGCATGATCACGTCACCCATGTCATGGCCCCAGGGCACCCTTCACTCACCTAAGAGGACCTAACACCAGGGAAGGGGAAGGGGGAACGGAGATTGACGTCCCTGGTGCCCCTCGATCAGCCCAAGTGATAAGGCTCCACCCCCAACCCTGACACCCTGGTGACACAGGTCATACCTTTCATGTACAGGAAGCTGTGGAAGTAAGGCAGGGTGACACAGCTATACACAGAGTCCCGCCGGTAAGAAAGCTCATCGTCTGTATCAAACCGAGAATCAAAGTCCTCTTCGCTATCTTCAAACTGGACAAGGAGAAGAGAGAGAGAGCCAGTGGTGAGCAAAACAGAAAAAGCAACAAAAATGCCCAGCCATCGATTGACATTGAACAAAACAGAAACTGACAAAGAGGCAACACGTGGATTCATACCATTACAACACCGGTGGTCATCAAAAGAATCTCCAAATACTGACTTTTAAGGTCGAGTGGCCCACCCAATGGATACATAAAATGCGAGACAGACTTGAATCCAAAGGCTGTTCTAAAAACACTGCTGTTCAAGGGTATAATTTTAATCAAACCATCCAAGAGTTAATTCCCTTTAAATTACTACGATAAAAATATCTTCAAGTCTTAGAAAATCAAGGGGGTATTTAATGCGCAGTCAATGGGGGAAAATTAGAGTAAACTATAAATAAACCCACAAGTTGGAAAGAGCACATATAAGCACTAAACGGTCCTCCCTTACAACGCGCACAGGGTAGAACATCTCGTGGGGTGGACCGTGAAGCTACCGTAAGGGCCGCTTCTCCAGGATGCCCTTGGCAATTCTAGCTCTAATTCCGAGCGGGTCATATTTCCCAACCTGCTGGGAAGCTAGGACAGGCCGACTCAAGTTTCCACGGACAATGCCAGTTTCCTTAGACTCGGGGCAAAACGCAAAATTGCAATTCCGGGCTCTGTTCAACCTACAACAGGCACCTCGAAGTTCCATTTGCTGATGCCACTGCTTTCGGCAAGAGAAGGGGGTTTGGGGAGCATCTTCAAGAGCCTGCCTTGGAAATCTTGGCTCGTCCTCCCAGGAGAGGGGGCACCCAGGGTGTGGACTGCAGACCCCCCCCCTTCCCCCCCCACCGTGGTCCGCACTCACCGAGGACTGCGCCCCTTCTGAGCTAAAGCGGTAGGCCCCGGAGCTGTTGTAGGTGCCCACGGAGCACCGGTAGTCCGGGGACCACTGGCTGCCGTACGAGTTGGAGAAGGTCACGCTGCTGCCCGAGGTGATGGCGCCGTCCTCGTAGTCGTCCTGGTCGTAGTCGTAGTCGCCGTCCGGGGAGGGGAGGCCCCCGCCGTTCTGGGGCAAGCAGTAGGTGGGCTCCCCTCCGGACGAGCCGCGCTCCGACGGGGCGAGGAGCACCGTGCTGTCCGCGCTGGGGCTCGTGGGCACCACCGTGTCGTTCATGTAGGGGTCCTCCTCCGAGGACTCGTCGCTGGTGCGGATGCCGCTGGTCCGCTGGTCCGAGTGGCCGCGCTCGCTGGGGTTGGGCGAATCCTTGAAGGCGTCGTCGTCCGCCTCGAAGCCCTCGTCCACCTCCTCCTCCGGGTAGGGCTGGCTGAAGTTGAAGCTGGGCTTCTCTGCGCACGCGCTCTCCGCGGGCGCCGCCGGCTCGCCCGAGAACTCGCTGCCCACCGACAGGGAGCGCTCGATGTTGCGGACGCACTCGTCGATCTCGTCGAAGTTGAGCGACTCCAGGAACTCCTGCGCCGCCCGGCACGCCTCGTCCTCCAGCCTCTTGAGCTCCTGGTCCCGCAGCTGCTGCAGCTTCTGCAGGGAGGCCTCGGTCAAGGACAGCTCCTGCCGCTCCTTCATGCGCTGCAGGTCCTCGATCTCCTTCTCCAGCCGGAGGATCTCCTCCACCTGCTTGTTTTCCTTCTGCTTCTCCAGGTCACGGCGCAGCTCGGCCTCCCTCTGACTCTTCTGCAAGGCTTCCAGTTCTTGCTGCTTCCTCGCGGCTTCCTCCTGGGCCGAAGAAGAGGGAAGAGGTCAGCCAGGGTCACTGCGAGGAGGGCAAGCATCGTTCCTCCTTTGCAGTCAAGAAGCGTGAGGAGAGGTAGGTGTTAGGGGAAGACTGTGTGTGTGTGTGCCGCCCCCTCCAAGCTGATGCCCTGAAACCTCATCTTCAGTACCTCAGAATGTGTATTTGGAGGCAGGGCTTTTATTTCTAAAGCTTATTTTGAGAGAGCGAGAGTGAGAGAGCGCGCGAGGGCACGCACAGGGGAGGGACAAAGAGAGAGGGAGAGGGAATCCCAGGCAGGCTCTGTGCTCTCGGCCTGGAGCCCCACGCAGGACTCGATCTCACCAACAGCAAGATCATGACCTGAGCAGAAATCAAGAGTCCGTCGCTTAACTCACTGAGGCCCCCGGCCGCCCCCGGAGAAAGGGCTTTTAGAGAAGTGACGGAGTTAGAACAAGGCCATGAGGATGTGACTGTCACCCAACGACTGGTGTCCTTATAGGAAGAGGAGACTGGGACACACGGAGACACCAGGGATGCACGCACACAAACGTAAGACCTCAGGAGGACACAGGGAGAAGGTGGCCGTGTGCAAGCCAAGGAGAGAGGCCTCAGAAGAAACCCAATCTGCTGGTAACTTCCTCTTGGGTGTCTAGCCTTCACGATCATGAGATAACCATTTGTTGTCGAATCCACGTAGGCTGTGGTATTTTGTTATGGCAGGACTAGCAAACTAATACAGTCTTTATACTCGGTTGTAATGGGTTGCATCGTAAAGATCTCCTTTAAAATTCTTCTTGTAGCTTTATACTTTATTTTAGCTTCAGATCCTTGATTCAGCGTGTTTGACGCGGGAAGGAAACGGGTAGACGAGAGGCCGCGTGGTTGTGGCACTCTTTACCTGTTGGGCGCGGAGCTCAGCTTCTCTTCGAGCCCTCTCTCTTTCTCTAAAAACAGTTAAAAAAAAAAAAAAAAAAAAAGTGAAAATAAACCGAAGCAGAGAAAACATCCTAGAAGCACTTTTCAGAGAGAGCCAACTTTTTAAAAAAAATGCTTTGCTCAAGACAACTTAAAAAGAATGAAGGATGGGACCCTTATCCTTTGGTAAATTAATCACTCTGTGCATGAGTAAGAACGCACAGAAGTCAGCTGTCAATGCTACCAAGGAATTTTATCCCCAAGCCGCCAAGAGGTAATGTTTCAAATAGATGGTTCTGCAGCATCCATTGGGAATTCTTGCTGCAAGAATAGATATTGACTTTAAAACTCAAAAGGCGCCCTCCTCATCCGAGCAAGAAAGCTACCATACCTCTCCTCTTCCTCCCGTTTCCTCTGTTCCTCTTCCTCCCGTTTCCTCTTTTCTTCCTCCTCCCGTTTTTCCGCCAGCAGCTGTCTGTAAACTCTCCGAGCGATCTGACCTCGGAGTTGCTTCTGCAAAACTATGGCTGCTTTTTTCAGGTGCAAAAATCTCTTCCTCAGAAGGAACGCTCTGTAATTCTTCTGTATGGTCACCACGCAATAAAGGACCTTTCTGTATTGCTTCCTGAAAATGAACACAGAGCAGCACAACAGAATTGTTGAGGTAACGAGGCTCCGAGCTCTCCAGAGGAGTTTACGTTAATGCTACAAGACAAAAGAACAGGGCCTATTTGGAAAGTCTCATTATAGAGACGGGAGTGAACAGGAGGCCCCTTTGGACAAAACAGAAGAAAAACAAAAGAATAATAACAAACAAAGCTAAAGTAAGAACCCTATCATTGTCTTGGCTAAATAAACCCATAACCCCTAATGCTGACTCTGAATGGTCTTGGCAGAAGTTGGGTTGTAAACAGGACCAAAAGAGATTTGATATGGTCTCCTGTTCCCATGATGGGGGCAGGGGGAGGGGGTGGTGAAATGCCACAGCAGGATGGTTTTGTCCTTCAGAAAATGTCACGGCATGGGGTTTCATGTGGCGCTCAGGTCCGCAGAGATGGACAGGACTCAAGTGCACCAGACCAGAAGCTGCCTCGCTGGGCAAACACTGGAGAGCGGGCCTCTGTGGACGCGATGAGATAACAGCAAAGTCCAAACAACCAGACTGCCCGCAGCTTCCATACACGATACAGAGGAACTGGGTAAACGATTTAAGTATCTCAGCACTGTCCTCTCCTGCCATGGCTCTAATGGAGATACCAGAAGGCCCCTTTCCTACTTTCTGTCCAGGTCAAGCCAACTGGGCATCTGGCATCGCTAGTTACGAGCACTGACCCGAGACTCTCCAGAGCCTGGTCCTAACCTCCATCCAGGTCTACTGTAAATGAAAGCAAATGACAGGGGCTGCCCCGCCCGGGGACACATAGTATGGAAGCCCTCCTCTTGGCGCTTGATGGCCTCTCCCCTCCCCTTACCGTGCTAAGTAGCCCAAGATGTGGGCCCGGATCACCATGGCTGCCCTCGTAACTTCCTCCTCCCGCCGCTTCTCCAGTTTCTGCTCCAGGGATTCCCGGAGGAAGACCTGCCCGAGGGAAAGTGACACATCAGAAGCAAAGAACATGGCTGGTAAAAGGAGATTCTTTCTGGGTCAGAGATCTGTAGGGGAGGTAAGGCTTTCTTCTCTCTCCATAAGTTTGCTCCAAACACACAGCCGTGCATTCTAGAACTCAAACTCCAGTGCTTCTCAAACTCCCCTTGGGGAAGGGCTGCTTTGTTTTGTCAACTTTCCCTCTGTCACGTACTAAGACATTTGTAAAATATAGTAAAAATATGTTATTAGAAAGAAAAAGCAAAAATATGGAAAAGTCCCATTTTGGGGGGTTATTAGATTCAATAGTCATAACGGGCTATGAAGTTGCCATTAAAGTTTATAATCACTTATCTCATCATGGGACAAATAGTTCATGAACCAGCACCAGTCCTACACGAAGTGTAAGTCACAAGAAATATAGAGACACCCTATGTTAAAAAAAGGAAAGAGGGGCGCCTGGGTGGTTCAGTTGGCTAAGCATCCAACTTTGGCTCAGGTCATGATCTCATGGTTCGTGGATTCGAGCCCTGCATTGGGCTCTGTGCTGGCAGCACGGAGCCTGCTTGGGATTCTCTCTCCCCATCTCTCTGCCCCTCCTCCGCTCGCACTAGCTGTCTCAAAAGAAAGAAACTTAATAAATAAATAGCTTTATTTAAAAAAATTGAAGACTGAGTTTGAAATCAGAATGGCACCATTTCCACCCCGTCTCAGTTTGGCCATCACAAGAATACCAGAATTGAGACTACACAGATCGTAGCTATTGGCTGGCCTGTATCTGGGAACAGACACCTGAATCCCACACTCATGACATAAGGGGAGTGTATCTAATTACTGGCGTTGTATCAGAATTCCCACGATTTGAAAAGATGTGAAAATATTAAGACCCTCCCTCAATCAAGGTAGCTTTTAATTGTGTAATTTCAGAATTACTGCATGCATAAGAAATTCTGAATCATTCCCTAGAAAAACTAGGTGCCACGTTTTTATGCTCCTCTATTAACAGCGTGGAAACATTTTGGTGGCAGTGGGCAGGGGGCTAAATGACACTCTCTCTCATGATGTTTTGATTTATGCTCCGGTGAATCATTCTAGCCTATAATGATGCATTATGTTTTCTTAATAGCACATTTCCCCAGACTCTGTTCTGTCTCTTCTGACATGTGGGCAAAAAAGCAAATAAAGATTCCTACCACCATGTGACTCACAGAAGCTTTACTTACTCCCACTCTGGATTCCCGAGCACTTGGCAAAACTCTACCACAAACAATTCTCCTAGAAAAGTGTTTCACGGAACCCTCTTCCTATAATTGCAATGATACGCTCGGTTGATTCATGAAGAGACTACATCTTTGGCAAAAGAAAAAAAACAGGACAGAAGCTACAAGTATAAGGCTTATTTGTTTATTTTTAACATTTTTATTTTTGAGAAACAGAGCATGAGTTGGGGAGGGGCAGAGAGAGAGAGAGAGAGAGAGAGAGAGAGAGAGAGAGAAAGAGAGAGAGAATCTGAAGCAGGCTTCAGGCTCTGAGCTGTCAGCACCAAGCCCAACTCAGGGCTCGAACTCATGAACTGTGAGATCATGATCTGTGTCGAAGGCAGACACTTAACTAACTGAGGCACCCAGGCACCCCAGCTTATTTTTTTTAATAATAAAAAGTTTTCAGAAATAGGAATCTGTTTATCAAAACCATGGATTAGAAGTAGTTTTCATCAAGACTGGACTTTAGGTATTTTGACTTCTTTGAAACTATTTTTTCAATATGAAAGATCTTCCTCTAATGCTGTTGCTTTGATGAACATTTAAAAGTAAGAAAGTTGGGGCGCCTGGCTGGTTCAGTCGGTTGAGCGTCCGGCTTCGGGTCAGGTCACGATCTCACGGTCTGTGAGTTCGAGCCCCGTGTCGGGCTGTGCTGACAGCTCAGAGCCTGGAGACTGTTTCGGATTCTGTGTCTCCTCTCTCTGACCCTCCCCCTGCTCGTGCTTGGTCTCTCTCTCTCTCTCTCTCAAAAATAAATAAACATTAAAAAAAATTTTTTTTTTAAAGTAAGAAAGTCAAATCTTGGGGAAGTATGGTAGTGGGGAAGCTATGATGAAACAAGTGTCAGTTCTAATGAGCAATATATTTGTTCCATGAACAAATAGAAAGTTTTATGAAGGAAAGAGTGTCCCACACCTTATCGGGAAGTCTACGGAATGCCTCGGCTTGAATTACAACCAGAGAAATACCTGCTTTCGTGTTAAGTTTCGCGCCCATCACAAAGAGCTCTCTGCTCTGCCTACTAAATTTACTTCCACATCTTTTTCTAAACTTTCTTTCACTAACCTCAAGGACAAACAGAGCAAATTCCTTCTAGAGACCCAACTCAGCTTCACCCCCGGGCGCCTGGGTGGCTCAACTGGTTAAGCGTCCTACTCAGGTCTCGATCTCACAGTTCGTGGGGTCAAGCCCTACGTCGGGCTCTGGGCCAACAGCGTAGCACCTGCTTGAGATTCTCTCCCTGCCGCTCTCCCGCTCATGCTCACTTTCTCTCTCTCAAAATACATAAATATAAAGAAAAAAAATTAAAAAGAACACCCAGTCTGAATTTCTGCAACGACACACAGAAAGTCACATCACTTTTCCCGGCGCAGTGGTGACCTGCTGTCACGTCCCCGCCTTCCTGGGATGCGGCCGAAATGGAGTCGGCACGACCCGGCTGCTATGAACAGACGTGCTGCCCTCGCCAGGCCCTGTCAAGCGGCTTAGGAAAGGGCAGTGCCCACTCCAGGGACTGCTCAGCTGAACTCGACTCATACACAAACAAGCTCCTGTGGCTTTTTTTTCATCCTTATCCTCATAGCTCAAGAGCCTAAGGATGATTCTAGTAAGATGTCTATAAAAATACCTCTTGCGGGCTCTATTACCAGAGAATAAGGGGGAAAAGGTCTGGCAATGTAGTCCAAGTGGTCAGAGAACTGAAACGTGTCAGAATCACAAGGCAGCGAAATCCAAACCAGGTCACCCTCCCCTCAGCCTCTCGGTGGGGACACACCTGGGAATCCCCCGCACGGGCTGTTCACCGGGGGGTTCAGGCGGGACTCTCACCTTCAGTACGAACACTTCCCCAGCCGATATGAATCCTTGCCTTCCAAGAACTCAATGTGTTTTATGTAAGCCAACTAATTCAGACCTGGTGCCACGTTTACTTTGCTGACTACAATACTGTCCCCCCCCCTTTCCCTCTGTCACGTACGGTGGAAATTTCTTTACCAGAAGACCCAGATGGTCATTAGTTTCAAGGCTTTCAATACAAAGACCTGGCAGCAACAACAACCAAAACACATACTGGTGTATAATTAAGTCAAGCACTGGTCGAGGTCAAAGCTATTTAGTGGACACAATCGCAACGCTCTAATGTTTACATTTACTTCCCAGTGTTTCTGTGAACGGTCACGCTTCCGTCCCACTTCTACTTCCAATGTGTCGCCAATTAAAATGTAACTTCCCTTTAAAGATCTCCTCCTCTGCAATGCTTCCCTGAGCACTTCAGTCCACGGGGAGCCCTCTCCTGAAGAAGCTGTGTCTTTATTCCTAGAGGCGATGATACCATATGGCTTATCGTTTGGACATGCATGTCTTCTCTCCCAGCAACGCAGTAACCTGGAGGGCAATGCCCCTGTCATTGTGTCTGGGCGTCCCCTGGGCTATGCCTGGCCCCAAGCCTTGCTTGGGCCTGATTTTCATAATGTAATTGTAGGTGAAGCTGGACTGGTCCTTGAGAGCTCCAAGAGGTATTATGTGAGACATCACGATCTCTGCTGTTACTGCACTGTATAAGGCAGCAGCACAGGGGGAATACATCGGTTGATCGAGAATGCAGGATGTTTGTGATTGAAAAATGTCAGAGCAGATTCATATTGTGTTGCCAAGAACTCCACTTGAACCGTCTTATCTAGAAAGTTTCCCCCCCGGGTGGCTAAATGGGGAATTTCCTCGTTCCATCCCTCACAGATTTTTAGCACTTGACAGATCACTGACTGAGCTCCTAGTAAGGGCACTGTGAAGAAAAACACACAATTAAGTCTACATTCTCTACTGGGGATTGTAGAGAAGGCAACAGGCGATGCCAAGATGGCACGAGAGCACGTCAAGGGTCACGGTGGGACTGAGGTAGAGAGGAGGGAGCTTGACTTGGTCTGGGGGGGTGTTTTGCATGCGGGGTTCAATGGAGAACGTCAAAGTCCATATCTAAGCTGAGACTGGAAGGATGGGTTAGCTAAATGGGTGGGATGGAGCGGGGAAGGAGGGGAATTCCAGGTAGAGAGACCTAGAAACCTGTGAGGACACATCCCGAGGTGACCCCCAGGGAGGTACACCCCTGTTTAATCCTGCAAATGTGGGTGAAACCTCCTGAGACTTCCTTCTAGCAAACAGAATATGGAAAAGGTGATGGGATGTCACTTCTGTGAACGTGTTAACTATGTAAGACTCCCTTGGACGAGACTACAGCGAGATTCCCCTGCTGGCCTTGAAGAAGTCAGCTGCCATGTTGCCAGAGGGCGCTGGAAGGATCACGTGGTAACTGTGGGGGGCTTCTAGGAGGCGAGAGCAGCCCTAGGGGGCAGCCAGCAAGAACAGGGACCTTAGTCCTACAACCGCAAGTAACTAGACTGTGGCCCCACGTGAGCTGGGAAGAGGACCCGAGCTCCAGAAGGGAATGCAGCCCGGGAGACCCCGACCGGGGACCTAGCTGAGCCACACCTGGGCGTGGGACCCATGACACTGTGAGATAATAGACGTGTGTGGTTCAAGTGACGGGGTTAGTGGTAGTTTGTTACACGGCAACAGATAATTAGCAGAATACCTCTGCCTGCCATCTCTGACCGGTTAGGTGTTTGGATCTTAAATCCCTGGCAAGGATGACGTTCCTCGAGAGTAGAAGAGTTAGGTCCATCCTACACTTTCCCTTGCTGAGGGTCCCCAGATGAAGCCTCCGTACTTGTCGTTGAGGTTATGGACTGAATGTCTGTGCCCTCTCCAACCCCCAACACGATGGGATTTGGAGGGAGGACGTCTAGGAAGTAAGTAGGTTTGGATGAGGTCAGGAGGGTGGGGCCCCATGATGGGATTGGTGCCCCAGTAAGAAGAGGGTGAGAAGCCAGAGCTCTCTCCACGTGAGGACACAGGAAGAGGGCCCTCACCAGAACCTGAACTCACTGGCACCCTGCTCTCAGACGTCCAGCCTCCAAAGTTGTGGTAAATAAATGTCTGTTCTTTAAGTCAGTGGTATTTTGTTACAACAGCCCGAATGGACCAGGACAATCATTCTCCTTCCCCCACTCCCACCCTTTTTTTTTTTTTTTAATGTTTATTTATTTTTAAGAGAGAGACAGCGCAAGTGGGGGAGGGGCAGAGAGAGAGAAGGGAACAGAGACTCTGAAACAGGCTCTGTGCTGAGAGCAGAGAGCCCGACGCGGGGCTCAAACCCACAAACTGCGAGATCACGACTGGAGCCCAAGCTGGAAGTTTAATCACCTGAGCCACCCAGGTGCCCTCCCTTTTCTTAAACAAAGATTTTTTGGCTGAAAAGAATGTCACAGGGGGCACCTGGGTGGCTCAGTCAGTTTGGTGTCTGACTCTTGATTTTGGCTTGGTTAATGATCTTGTGGCTTGAGCCCTGCACAGGGCTCTGCGCTGTCCCACAGGGAGCCTGACTGAGATTCTCACCCTCCCTCTCTCTGCCCCTCCCTCGCCTGTGATCTCAAAAATAAACGAACATTAAGAGGCACCTGGGTGGCTCAGGGGGTTAAGCGTCCGACTCCAGGTCAGGATCTCGCCGTTTGTGGGTTCGAGCCCTGCATCAGGCTCTGTGCTGACAGCTGGAGCCTGGAGCCTGCTTTGGGTTCTGCGTCTCCCTGTCTCTGTGTCCCATCCCTGCTCATGCTCTGTCTCTCCCTCTCCCAAAAATAAACATTAAAAAAAAATTAATGAACATAAAAAAAAAAAAAAAAACAACGTATAGGAGTAGAAACTTTAACATACTTTCCTGGTGCTACACAGCCTCTCGGGTCAGATCGATCAGACAGGAGGACCACATCTTACCTTTGACGACATGCATATAGTCAAAGGTCGAACCCCCCAGCAGCCTGCCTTTCTGCGCCCCGAGTCACATCTCTGCCTTCCCCGTGTGATGGGGCCCAAGAGCAGAGTGAGGAAACAGGAGCAGAAAGGCAAATGAGGTTTCTGGCAGTTCCCGGATACAGGGAGAACAGGTGACACCGCTGATTTTGCGGCTAATTTTTGCCATCGGGGCCGAACTGCCTGCCGTTCAACTCCTGTCTGGAATAAGGGGTCAAGGCCCCACATCAGCCACACCAGCATGTTCAGAAAATGGACTTCTCTTGGTTTTCTGGACCGGATTTGTGTCAGCCCGATGGGATTTCAGACTGCTGGCTGGTTTCCCGCACGACGGCTCCTGGGGTGTCAGGACAGCATTCAGCAGCGGAATTATCAACAGTTACCAGGGTCTGGGGTCTCCGTTCCTGGAAGTCAGAGCCCAGCATCTCATGGCACTGAACCGCTCATCAGCCAAAACTGGCCAACTGACTGCCTGAATGAAAACACACGCCTACGCACTCAGGAGCCGATGTTCCAGAAAACGGAGTTCCTAGAAAGCCAAGGACTTCAGATAAAATATTAACCATCCAGGGGACAAGAGGATGGAAGTATGGCAGCGTATCTCCCCCGAGTCAAAACGTAGTTGGTTAGCAGGGGCACAGAACAGGTGCTCAGGAGTTTGGGGGCATGATCGTGCTTTCTCTGCGACCTCACCTTGGTCTTCCCCAGCTGCCACTCGCTGTTGGACGAATCGTAGAGCTGCAGCAGGGCTGTGCACTTCCCCCGGATGTCCTCGGGCACGGCCACGTTCCTCATCAGCACTTTATACCTGCAACAGAAACACGCCCGGCGTCACCTTCCTACGACGGCTCTCTTCCCGGCTCCTCGGAAAAGAAAGAGCATCTATTCGGCCCTGCCTTGCCTTTTGTAAAAATCCTGGAAGGGCCTTCGGACCGCATACCCGGCTTTCCGGATCCTCACCGTCTCCAGCATCCCCGAGTATCGCAGCTGGTTTAGCACAACCGCCTGGTCAAACTGGTCTGGCATCTGAAACATGCGAGACGGGGACGCGTTAACGAGGCCACCCCGTCACCGTTTTGCACACACAGATCCAGACACACACACACACGGAACCTGCACAAAAATACAGACTAGAAAGTGAACCCCACCCCCAGGTACCCATCACCTGGCTTCAAGGGCCACCACCTTGTCAATCCTGCCCGCTCCCTCCACGAGCCCTTACTCCCTGCCCTTGAATTCTCTGAAGTCCTAGACTTCACATCCTGTCATCGATAAATACGGTCAATACCATTTCTTAATATAACCACGACACCATTGTATCTTAACAGAGACCGATAACTTCCTGGTATTAATATCCACGTGCAAATCTCCGTCTTAACTATCATAAAACATACAACCATGTTTCATACTGCTTTTCAAAGAACCTAAAGTGTCATCCAGATGTGACTTTATTTACGTTTTGAACTTCATTTTCAAGGCACTGAAAGGGATTTTTTTCGCCAGAGAATATAGTGACCCAGTGAGGGGCTGAGGGAGGGGTGGGCGAGGTTGGGGGTGGGGAGAAAGAGAATGCACCAGTGGACCAAAGAGACAAAAATGAAAAAGAATTGTAATTTTCTCGGTAGCTAGTCAAATACTCCATTTATTCAGGGTTCTACACGATGCTCACTCGGTAAATTAATCCCAGAAAATGCAAACCAAACACAAAAATCAGACCAAGACTTAATGTTCTGAAATGTATTCTCCTATCCACTCAAGTTACCAAACAAACTGGCAGTGAAGACAGGACAATAGTCTTTCAGAGTAAAACCCGAAAGTAGGCCATTTCCCACTTACGGCCTTTTGGGCAGCGATTTGTTTTTCGATCTAAACAGCCGTCCCCTTTAATTAATTTGTATTTTGTTATCCTACACAACTGTGAACAAAGTGACTGAAAACCAGGGCCAGAGAATGTAAGTATATTGTTACAAAGTGCAGAAAGAAGAAAAAAAAAGAGAAAGGAAAGTGACTTAAGTTTGCAATCCCCATGAAGGCAGTCATTAACACAAATTTAGGCTTAAAGCCATGTTATCCTGTACACTTCCCAAACTAGCTAAGAATAAATGTGAAGAACGTTCTGCAAATCTCCCCTACGGCTTTTGATGGAACAGCCTGCCATCATCTCCAGCAGGCTGACTTCTCTTATATTTAATTTAGTTTCTTCTACAAACAATGTGGTCAACTTGTCTTTACTCAGCAGTATTCTGGCCGAGTACAGCCAATAAGTTAGGGCAAACATCCAAAAAATTGTGGCTCACTAGTTTTTCGTCTTGTTAAACATTCTTAGAAAAGAAAAACATAAAAATACAAAAACAAAATTAAATTACCCTTGGTTACTCTTACACCTATCGTTATGTTAAAAAAAACAAGAATGGAGAGAGGCAACAGTTCTGGAAGTATTTGGTTAAAAGGCTTCTGTTATATATATTTGGGAATATAATCTGAGCAGTTGCAATGCACGAAGATTAGCATAGAGCTAAAATTAAAAAAGCACGGAATAATGCACCAGACTTAGCCAACTTTGTTAAATTCGTAGTCAAAGACACCTACTAATTTAATATTGAATCACGCGACGCTCAAAGACTTTTCTCGATCCCTCTCTCAAGCTCTCCCCACTCCTGACCCATACTGTTTCTCCTTGCCTCTTGTCTTCCCATCCCCACTTAACAAAGTCCACATGATTCCTTAGCTCGGCACCAGTTCCTAGAACGTCCTAAAAAAATATCACAAAAGTGATGCCCCATCCAGAAAGTTCGGCCACACTCACCATCTTCAGCCTCTCCGGGGAACATTCCACCTTCAGCTTGGCTCTCGGGCCAAAATTCATATGGAAACCGACTGCCACACTGACCTTTCCGCCACAGCTAAAGACACTGAACAATAATGAACACCATTCCTGTGCTTTAAAAAGTGCTCGGTCGCCATGACAACCCCTTCCATTCTGGGGCTAATTAGTGTGGTGTGGTTGTAGGATTTCATACAGCCCAGGGAGGGAGGGAGCCACCAGGAGCGGCCACTCTTTCCAGGCTCCCAGCGCGATTGTGTTTCTGCCCCTTTCCTCGTAATTTAACCAGGGAAGGGGGGACCCACAGGCAGATTGTCGCCACGGGCAACCCACACAGCAATCGCGAGGAGGGGGTAAGCCTGCATTTCCACTGGTTGGTTCTCTTTTTAGTTTCAGCGTCCTTCCCCGGGGAATTTAATGCTCAAAGATGACACAGCTGGGGGCTGGACAAATCACAACTTAAAGGCATGTTCCTTTCAAAACTTCACCAGTGCACATTGGTCTTTGCTGGTAACTAATTTCCCAGAACCAGAGTCCTTGCTGACAGAGACTGCCTGCAAAGTACGAAACGGGGAAGTTTGGATGGCAACCCGTAACATGGGCTTTGGAAGGAAAGCTATAAAGCAGGAAACCAGCTGGTCTTTAAACACCTGTTATGTGCATGGTTCCATGAATCACGCTCGAGGAAGATTAAAAAAAAAAAAGAGGGGCTAGATGATTTATTTTTCCCTTTAATCAACATCCCCCACCACAGTGGTGCATTTGTTACAGCTAATGAATCCGCACTGACACCTCATCACCAGCTAGGGTCCCCAGTTTACATCACAGGGCTTAGTCTAGTGCATTCAAAGGGTTTTGATGTGTAAGGACATACACCCACCATTAGAGGATGACGCAGAATAGTTTCTCTGCCCTGTAAGTCCTCTGTGCTTCACCTACTCATCTCTACCCCTCCCAAACCCCGGGCATACACTAATCTTCTCAGTGTCTCCGTAACTGTTGTTAAACATTTAATTTTATTATCTTTTTCTTATTGTTTTTTAAATATAACTTACGTCAAGTCGGCTAACATACAACGTATACAGTGTGCGCTTGGTTTCGGGGGTAGATTCCCATGATTCATCGCTTACATACAACGCCCAGTGCTCATCCCAACAAATGCCCTCCACAATGCCCATCCGCCCTTCTCCTCTCTCTCCCGCATCCCCCCCATCGACCGTCAGTTTGTTCTCTGTAGTTAAGAGTCTCTTATGGTTGGCCCCCCCTCTCTGTTCGAAAACTATCATTTGATTTTTAAAAAAGCAGTTCTACGGGGTGCCTGGCTTGCTCCGTTGGTTGAGTGTCTGAGTTTGGCTCAGGTCATGATCTCACAGTTCGTGAGTTCAAGCCCCACACGGGGCTCACTGCTGTCAGCAGAGCCTGCTTCAGATCCTCTGTCCCCCTCTCTCTCTGCCCCTCACCAACGCTCTCTCTCTTTCAAAAATAAATGAATATTTAAAAAAAAAGTAGTTTTAGGTTCATAGCAATTGAGAGGAAGTTACAGAGACTTCTCTTAGGCCCCTGTCCACACACACACAGCCTCACAGGGCCTGGATTCTGCTTCCCAGGACCCTTAAACTTGGAAGGGTGCTATGTACGCCAATCCTCAACTCCTCATATAATAGCTTAATATGAAACCATATCAAAAATTGAAATTAAGTTCCTTGGGAACACAGAAGAAAGAAAAACATGAGGGGCTACAGGTGGCACATAATTGGAACCCAGGTCTGACCCGGAGTTTGGGCTCGGACAGCTTCTATTCACCACTGCAGGGGAAGGGGCGGTCCTCACACGAGGCAGAACCATAGCTAAGAGGCAGAAAGAGAAGCCGGCATGGCCAGTAGGCAGACTGGGACAGAGAGGGGCGCAGTGGAGCCGGGCTGCTGTGCTTCCTGCGTCCAACGTCAATGGCAATGGTTTTTAAGATAAGGGGCCAGTGGAGGCTTAGAGCACGACATGAATGCGGTCAGACCCAGGTGTAGAAGGATCCCTTCGCGGGCAGCGGCAAAACCGGAAACAGGACCAGACGGATCGCCAAGTTATGTTTCGTGCACATCACGAAATAGCATGCAGCCATTAGATACAAGACCCAATGACAGATGTACCAGTTGACGCTCTGTCCTTTCTGCAAGGTTGAGAAGCGATGCAGAGAAGTATGTATACGATGACCCTCACCACCACAACAAAAAACAACCCAAAACCAAAAAAACACAAAACCCCTATTTATTAGGTGCCCACGATTATGCAGGCACACCTCACTTTATCCTGCTTCACAGGTACTGTGTTGTGTGTGTAGTTTTTTTTAAACAAACTGAAGGCTTGTGGCAAAGCTGTATCAAATCTGTCGGCACCCTTTTTCCAATAGTATTTGCTCACTTTGTCTCTGTGGCCTGTTTTGGGAATTCTTGCGATATTTCAAACTTCCTCGTTGCGATGATTATGACTTGCTCCGAGCTCAGATGATGCTTTGCATTTTTTTCTTTTTTAGCAATAAGGCATTTTTAAGTTAAGATAAATACACTCCCCCCCCATTTGTCTATTTTCCTTTTCTTTATTGCACACTCAATAGACTACAGTATAGTATAAACCTAACTTTTCTATGCACTGGGACACCAAAAAATTCATTTGGTTCAGTTTTTGTGACGTTCACTTGACTGCGGTGGTCTGGAACCAAAACTGCAGTATTTCTGAGGTATTCCTGCCTAAGTCTAGATACCACACGTGCAGAAGAGCACAGGAAGACACACGCTAGCTCGTTACCTAGTAGGCGGCTTATGGGTGCCGGGAAGAAAGACTGCTAAGAAAAGAGAGAATGAAAAAGTTGGGCTGCGCTGAAAGAAGGAAATAGCCACATATATACAATATGACTATTTTTCTACATGGCTATAGGTTTTTGAAGGTATTTAATGAATAGTATATATATTTTTTTACAAGGTAAAAACCCAGATATCGAGTAGAATCCAGAAGTCCTGCATGGAATAGAGCGAAGAAGGGAAAGAGAAACAGGGAGACCCAAGTGCGAAGCCACTAGGATATTTTAAAGTAGAAACAACCTAAATGTCCATCAACAAATGAATGGATAAGGGTGCCTGGCTGGCTCAGTTGGTACAGCATGCGACTCTTGATCTTGGGGTTGTGAATTTGAGCCCCACATAGGGTGTAGATTACTTTAAAATATATTAAAACAAACCCCAAGTGAATGGATAAATACAATATAGTACATCTACTCACACAATGGCATATTATTTGGCCAGAAAAAGGAATGAAGCCCCAATATGGGCTATATGAAACGTTAGAACTTTATACTAAGCGGAAGAAGCCAGTCACAAGAGACCATGTGCACATTATTGGATTCCATTCATGTGACATGTCCAGAAAGGTAACTCTGCAGAGACAGAATAGAGGGTGTTTAGGGCTGGTGGAAACGGTGGGGGCGGGGAGGGGGGGGCAGGGGGAGCAGAGGGAAGGGATAGCCAATGGTAGGGGGTTTCCTTGTGAGGTGATGGAAAAGTTCTAACACGGCGGTGATGGTTGCACTTATCCACGAATATACAAAAAAACCCGAGACAAGATCGAATGTATTTAGTTTCAGGTGGTTCAATTATTAAAAAAAAAAAAAAAAAAAAAAAAAAAAAATCAGAAAAATTTTTGGCCCCTACAATCTTAAAAAATAAGATTTCAGAATTCCTAGACAAAACAAATGACTGATAGCAGAGCGTGCTAAGTAAGACCTCCCCTAAATCCAATTACAAGGAAGCCTGACCTTCTGCAGCTTCAGATCGAAATAAAGGGCAAGCGAGGTGCTGATAAACAGGGACCCAGGGCAGGGGAGACGCTTCACAACTGGAGCCAGAAATAAATGCATTTATAAGTTAATGCATCTGATTACCCTGAACATTACCTCGCCCTTCATAATTCTGTAAATATTGCATAAAGATCCTAAGAAGTATGAAAGCAGACTTGGAAATAGCTGCCTGTCTGTAGTTCAAGGACACTCAGTCTGTGCTTACTGCAGAAAATACAGTGAGTTCATGATCGGTGCATCCTCAAAGGCCTAGTGTTTCTCTGCATTTGAGAGATCTCTCAGAAACCAGCAGAGGAGCCCTGAGAAGTCAGGCAGAGTGGGAACCCGGCCTGCCACCCACAGGCACAGGGGTTTTGGCGGGGGCCGGCTGGTACTTCAGGGAGAAGATACTTCTCTACTGGGGGGTCAGGGTGATTAGAAGGGTAGAGGATTCTATTTTGTAGATGAGGAAACTACAGTGAGCAAGTCTCCATGACCTGGTCAAGCTTGTTTTAATATTTCCTTAAATCAAAGAGTTAGAAAATTAAGTCTCAGGGGCGCCTGGGTGGCACAGTCGGTTAAGCATCCGACTTCAGCCAGGTCATGATCTCGCAGTCCGTGAGTTCGAGCCCCGCGTCTGGCTCTGGGCTGATGGCTCAGAGCCTGGAGCCTGTTTCCGATTCTGTGTCTCCCTCTCTCTCTGCCCCTCCCCCGTTCATGCTCTGTCTCTCTCTGTCCCAAAAATAAATAAACGTTGAAAAAAAAAATTAAAAAAAAAAAAAAGAAAATTAAGTCTCAAAGAGCTTAGCATTCCCAAAAACTAGTATATGAATCAAAATTGTACACAACAGGGACACCTGCCTGGTTTGGTCCATAGAGCTTACGATGCCTTTTTAAAAAAACAAAACAAAACAAAAAACGTTTATTTATTATTGAGAGAGAGATAGAGAGACAGAAGATGAACATGGGAAGGGCAGAGAGAGAGGGAGACAGAATCGGAAGCAGGCTCCAGGCTCTGAGCTGTCAGCATGGAGCCCGAAGCAGGGCTTGAACCCACAAACTGCGAGATCATGACCTGAGATGAAGCCAGACGCTTAACCGACTGAGCCACCCAGGCGCCCCGAGCTTGCGATCTCGGGGCTGGGAGTTCAAGCTCCACAATGGATACAGAGATTGCTTAAAAAGAAGATCTTAAAAACAACAACAAAAAACGTGTACACATCATTTTCCTACCGAAGTGTTATAAAATCGGGGGCATATTTTCATAGGGTACAATTCTCAAAGGAATAAGATGCAAACTTCTTCAGGGAAAAGATGGGGATGGAGTCTAAGCAGAAAATGGGCCCTACATCCCAGGAGCATCCCATCTTCTGGGAATACAGAGACATCTGAGGATGTCAGCATTAGGAGAGGCCTCAGGGACCAACCTGCAGGTGCTGAGTTGGTCTAAATACTGATGATGCAATCATCACAACTTCAAGGGGAACGTAGATCAGAAACTGGTTCACCACGCTGTGAGTTCAGCCACATATATTGACATGGCTAGTGAAGAGAGAAAATTTCGGAAAATGAAATAGCAAACTGTGAGCACATCCATCTTTGGTCACTGTGGTCCCATTAACACAGGTGGTGAGAGGCTGATGACATCCTTATGAGCCTCAGATGACGAACAGACCGTGCAGTGTTCTCGTCACCCACTCACGGTTACACCTACACTTGCATTTCTTCTTCCCTGGGTACCTGCCATGGCCGGATGTTCCAGAAGAGTCGGTACACAACAGTGCACAGACACACTCGGAATGCACTGAGCTACACCCCATGGAACAGGCCCACCTGGGATAACGTACTTCATAATGACGACTTTTGCTTTAATAACAAATACCAAATACAACTAGGTAACTCGTGTGGATGCCTCTGAACACTGGCTACAATTTATTTCTAGAATGAGCCCTTCCCTCCCTATTTTGGAAATACTTAAATTACTCAAGGTATTAATAACTAACCACTGGACAGGGTCATAATGTCTTGAAGATTAGGTAAAAGCGGACATTATTTCTTAATCCGTCAAATGTATTTATTAAGGACCTTCCAGGGGCGTCTGGGTGGCTAAGTCGGGTAAGCATCGGACTTTGGCTCAGGTCATGATCTCACAGTTATTAGGGAGTTCAAGCCCTGTGATGACAGCTTGGAGCCTGGAGCCTGTTTCACATTCTTACTCTCTCTCTGCTTCTCTCCCCCACTCTCTCTCAAAAATAAACAAACATTAAAAAAACAAACAAACAACTTTCCATAGACTGAGGGCAACCATACAGGTAACATCATGCAATGCACCTGTCCCTCCCTGGACTCAACCAACGCAGGCCTCGCTTTGGCTCCAATCTGCTTAGAATGCAACATGGCGGAGAGCCCTAGGCCCAACGATCTAGGTCCTCGGAGCACAGAAAAATCAGACAAGATCTGAGCGTCATACCAACAAGTGCCTTACTGCTGTTAGCAGCTTAATAGAAAAAAAATTTTTAGCTTTCTATCTTACAGGAGTTAATCTCCCACCCCTTCTGGTAGACTGTTTCTCCAAGTGAGTAGTATAATATTCTAAAATTAAAGAGTTCTACTTTTTCTCGTATTTTTTTAATGGATCCTGACCTTGTCTTTGTTCACAAGTTTGAGCCCTGCATCCGGCTCTCTGCAGTCAACTCAGAGCCTGGAGCCTGCTTCAGATTCTGTGTCTCCCTCTCTCTCTGCCCCTCCCCTACTCAAGCTCGGTTTCTCTCTCTCTCTCTCAAAAATAAATAAAAACATTAAAAAAGATTTTTTTTTTAATTAAAACAAACAAACAAATCCCACCTCCAATAACCCTTCTTCAACTTTAGAAAATCAGAGATTGGAGAAAAGCTTGCTAGGTCGATTATGTTACACTAATAACAAATCATTCCCACCCCTATAATGACTGAGAAAGTCTTACAATAGGGCTCCTGTCCACCTTACTCATTAACCAAAAAATAAATAAATAAAAATAATTTAAAAAGATGCCACGCCTCTCAATCTTTATTCGCTGTGTTCGCCACATCAGATTCCCAAAAGCAGTTAATAAATATTGAACAGAAGTTTATCGTGCTTTGAAGAGTTTTCAAAAGCATGGTTACTAAAGCAGCCTATATAATCTTCCTGACCTTGAACAGGCAATAAACAAAAGCCAATTAAACCAGCAACAAAACTTCTTTGTACGTAATTACCTCTGTCATTTCACCCTGGGCTGTGACACATTTTACACAGTTGTTGCCACTTTCTAATTTTCACATTTTGAGCCAAGAGGCAGAAACCAAATTCTCCCAGGAAAAGAGGCAGCCCCCCTCCCAGGTGAGGAACAGGAAGCTACTCGGTCACGTGACTGGCTAAGGCTGCGAGTCAGTCCTGGAGGTCAGAGTATAAAGCGTGGAAAGTTCTCCCTCACCAAGCACAGCCTTCACATTACTGAAGCGCAGTCACCATCCTGAGCAGGAAAAGCCAAACTACGACAGCGGGAAGCTGCTGTGTTCACCTCAGATCCATGCAAACGCCAACTACTCAACAGAAGAGGAGCTAGAACAAGTAACACACACACACACACACACACACACACACACACACACACACACACACACACACAATCCTCCTAAGCCACAGCTTTAGCCAGCACATACCAAACTGAGACAAACCTTCCATTTCACATTCAAGGGCCCACAATACGGCTCCAGTCTTCCATCCAGTCAGCTGGAGCCAGCCCCACCACCAGAATGTTCTGTTGTCTCCCACTGTTGAGTTTCATGGACCTTTGAGGGGTCTCTCAAACATAGCCCCCTCAATAAAGAAATCTGTTCCTAATGCATCTGCCAACATCTGTCACCTCCCTTTCCTTGGTGGCACACGTGCAACTTGCCTTAGGATGTGACCTTGACCATGCACTTTTCCACGTCATGCATTTCTGCACGTCCATTAGACATATCTGTGTGAAGTCCCCATTAGGTGATGCATTCTTTCAAGGGAGGAGCTGAATTTTATGAATTAATAACTAAATTGGACAGGACATAAGATATGTATACACTTATACTACTGTACTGCATACATTAAACTATGGGGGTGCCCGGGTGGCTCAAACAGTTAAGTGTCTGACTTCGGCTCAGGTCATGATCTTGTGGTTCCTGAGTTCAAGCCTCATATCGGACTCTCTGCTGTCAGTGTAGAGACTGGACCCTGTTTCGGATCCTCTGTCTCCCAGTCTCTCTGCCCGTACTCGCACTGTCTCTCTCTCTCTAACATAAACATACACACGTACATACATAAAACTGTGGTTCTGTTTATAGCAGTTTCCAATGTACTTATTTAGCAAGGACATAGAAATATTATCAGAAGACAGTACATAAAAGGAAAAACGGACAGTTGGATTTCCTTAAAATTAACTTCTCTCTGAAAGACACTTGTTAAGATAATGGGAAGACAAGCAACACAGTGGGAAACTATTTTTGAAATACTTATTTGAAAGAATAATGTATCCAGCATATAGAAGGACACTTAGCAGTGAACAATACGAAAAAAAAACAGTCCAAGTTAAAAATTAGGGAAAGACCTGGACACATCATCGAAGGAGACATAGACATGGCTAATAAGCATATGGAAAGATACTCAACAGCAGTTGTTTCGGGAAATTGCAAATTAAAATAACGAGATAGCACCACACACCTGTTAGAACGATTAAATCCAGAAAGCCGACCCAACGATGGCGAAGATGTGGAACAACAAGAATGCTAATTCGTAGCCGGTTGGATGCAAAATCATACAGCCAATTCGGAAGACAATTTCTCACAAAGTTAAACACAGTCTTAAAAATGATCCGGCAATCATTCTCTCAAGGATTCAGCCAACGAACTGAACACACGAAAAGCTGCAAGTGACTGTTTGTAACAGCTTTATTCATAACGGTCAAAAAAAACCTAGAAGCAATCGAGATGTCCTTCAGTCGGTGAAGGGACAAATAAACTGTCCATTTATCCATACAATGGATATTATTCAGAGATTTATAAAAAGGAGCTATCAAGTTCCCCCCACGACACAGAGGAACCTTAAATAGTCCGTGCTAGATGAAACCAATCTGAAATGAGCATATGTATGTACGATTTGATTCCAATTATATGGCATTCTGAATAAGGCAAAGCTATACAGAGACAGTATAAACTCCAGGGGTCACCAGGGGCTCAGCAGGGAGGGATGAATAAAGCACAGGTGAAATTTTGGGTGGGTGAAACTATTCTGTATGATACTGTAATGGTAGATACATGACGTGATACACTTGCCCACATCCAGAGAACTGTAAGCACAGGAGTGAAGCTTGGAGGACCCCAGGAAATAATGCGTCCTGTCACAAAAGAATCTAGATGTATTACAAATCCATGACCCAAGCTCACTGAAGGACTGGGGGCGGGGCAGGCTTAAGTAAATGTGGAAACGGGCTCTGTAAGACTAGGGGCAAAGGGAGCTACATAGGTGAGCACAGGTGGCTCAGCAGGTTGAGCTTCGACTTCGGGTCAGGTCGTGATCTCGCTGTTTGTGAGTTCGAGCCCCATGTCGGGCTCTGTGCTGCCAGCTCTGAGTCTGGAGCCTGCTTCGGATTCTGTGTCTCCCTCTCTCTGCCCCTCCCCTGATCATACTCTGTCTCTCAAACAATACACAAACAAACAAACAAAAAAGAAGCTACACATAAGCACTGTAAGTAGTATAGCTGATGCAGTTTCTACCCTCGGAATACAGGTCACAATTCTCATACTCTACAATTAAATGGATGGCGGATGGCTGGAGTCAGGTTTTTCACTGTTTGCAAGAGAGAATGTTTGCAAGCAAACCTTAATAAAACTAATTCCATCCAACTAGATTTATGAAAACAGCAGGAAAAACTCCATTCTTTTTTTTAAGTTTTTAGGTTTATTTATTTTGAGAGAGAGGGAGAGTACAAGCAGGGGAGGGCCCGAGGGAGGGAGGGAAAGAGAGAATCCCAAGCAGGCTCCTCATGGACAGCATGGGGCCCAATGTGGGGCTGGAGCTCACGAACCGTGAGATCATGACTTGAGCTGAAACCAAGAGTCAGATGCTTAACTGTCTGAGCCACCCAGGCACCCAGAAAAATCCGATCTGATGTTGGCTTACTTGGCACTCTAAAAGCTGCCGGCCACGAGGTCCCAGCCGTCCTCAAAACGTGCTTCTATAGCACATGCCCAAAACACAGTTCAACATCCAGTTATGTTTTTTAACTACTTATGTGACATAATCAGAACGTGTTTCTATAGGAAATGGTTCAGCTCCAAAATATGAAGTAACTTTCCAATATAGTTTGAGGACAGACGTGAAATAAATTGGGAGATAAAGGCAGGTTCATTTTCTCCATTAAGTTGTTGTTAAATACCAGAATAAGGCATCAAGGTTTTTTTTTTCTAGTTTATTTTCTAAAGAGAGAGACAGAGAGACAGAGAAAGCATGCGTGCACATAGGTTCAAGTTGGGGAGAGGCAGAGAGAGAGAATCCCAGGCAGGCTCCACGCTGTCAGCATAGAGCCTGACATGGAGCCCGAATCCACGAACTATGAGATTATAACCTGAGCCAAAATCAAGAGCCCAGCCCTTAACCAACTGAGCCACCCAGGCGCCCCCAAAGGTTTTGGTTTTTTAAATCAGAAATATGGAGAAGGCATACAATGAAAATCCTGTGTGTCTGCGTATGTTCTATGCACGCATAAACATACAACTGTGTGTGCATTATATCCACAGCTATGAGCACTTACAGGTAAACACCCACTTTGTTTAAAAAAAGGAAGAAGAAGAAGAAGAAGAAGAAGAAGAAGAAGAAGAAGAAGAAGAAGAAAGAAGAAGAAGGAGGAGAAGAAGGAGGAGGAGGAGGAGGAGGAGGAGGAGGAGGAGGAGGAGAAAGGCATTTTGGTTTTCTCCCCTTCAGAAAGAAATCCCTGTTAGGACACACAGGTGTCCAACATTCTTTCCACAGCTATACAGCAACATCACCACCAGAAAGCATTTCATCAGCTCCCTAAGTGAGGACATTTAGGTGGTTTCTAATCTTTGCTGCGTTCTCTTCAGCTTTCACTGAATGAAAGGAAATAAGAAAGGGGAACAGCAGAGTCCCCACACGAGCGAGTCTCTTGGAGGTGTGGACGTCCATCCTGGCCCTCCAGAGTCCCTCTGTCTCATGGCGAACGCACTCCTGTACTTCTGACGGCCGATGGCTAGGCGCTCGGAGACCTGGAAGGTGACCGCTCCCACGTGGAGCTTTAGAAGCCCCCCCCCCACCCTCCACCTCTAAGGAAACATGGTTACAGAGACAACATCACACTGCGGGACGCCCTCAGCTCCCATCTACATAAAGTGTCACTGTTGGTTTGACACTCTCATCAGTCAGAAGGTAATTACTGACCAGAAGACTCTGGTGACTTAATTCTGTCCATTTTCTACTACGTTCTAGTGTGTCAGACCATGGAAATTTGGGAGTTTATCTATCACACTATGTAATAGGGTCATTTTCATAGTATTTCTAGTCCAAAGGACGGAGAGAAGTCTTCAGGGATGGGTTGTGATAAAAGGCTGTGTCTTAAACCAATTTAGTAATAAAAATAGCAGCTACTACTCACTGAACAGGGGCCCTGGTTCCACCAATGAATTAAGCGTCCTACAGGCAACTCTCTCAGTCCTTCCAACCGCCCTATGAATTACACCAGCCCATGATATCAAATTAAATGTGCGATACAAGGCAAAGAGAGACAACTCTTCAGGAAATGGGACTAGCTAACATTTGCACGGCACTTTGCAACTTCCAAAGTCCTTCACATACACGGTAGCACGTGCTGTTCTCCGCCACCCGGTGAGGCAGGCAGTGCAGCTGCCAGTATTTTCATTGAACAGGTCCAAAGAATGGGTGACGGAGACACATCAACAGCAGTTACTGGGACAGGCACCACTTCTAGTATCGGAATCTCTGCAGGTTCTGCGATCGAGTCCCCAGAGGGCAGGGCTCCTCCCCTCGTCAACAAGTCCACGTCCAAAGGGACGCTGTGCCAGCAGCTGCTATGATCCCCTGCGGGTGGCCGATCAAGTTGATGTGTTCCTGTTCTGGTCTGTATTGATGAATCCTTAACGGTGGTGGTGGTAATGACAGTGATAATCCTACGTGTAGCAACAATGAACTCATGTACCAGGAACTTATCATGTGCCAGACATTACACTAACTTTATAACGTTAGCTTGTTTTTGCTTTTTTTTTTAAGATTTAATTTTACTTATTTATTTTTTTGAGAGAGAAGGCACAAGTGAGTGAGTGACCGAGAGAGAGGGAGAGAGAGAGAAGCGGGGCTTGAACTCACAAACCGCGAGATCATGACGTGACCTGAAGTCAGATGCTTAACCGACCGAGCCACTCAGGTGCCCTTTAAGATTCTATTTAAAAATTTTATAAGTAATCTCTCTACACCCAACGTGGGACTCGAACTCACAACCCGAAGATCAAGAGTTGCATGCTCTACCGACTGAGCCTGCCAGGCACCCGCTTTTAATTTTAGCAACTCTATTAAGGGACACACCTAAGGCACAGAGAGGGCAACTTACAAAGAGTCACAAAGCTCTTGTGAGACAGAACCAGTCTCGGGGGGGCCCAAGCCAGCACTACAAAGAGCTAGGCTGCACCGTCCGCCCTGTGAGGGCCAAGTTCAGGAGGCGGGGTGGGGAGTTCCTGTGGTTCTTCTAAAGTTTTTATTATTGAACAACGGCCTTTGTTTCCTGGCACGTTTTTCCTGAATATTCTTGAATGAAATTCATCACAATAGCTATATCTTGGTAGCAGACTTCATACCAAAACAGAAATGAACTTCTGAGGATTAAAAGTCCAAGAAGACAATACACTTAGTTAGGGCAGGGGTTGGCAAACCGCGTCCTGCGGGCCACATCCGGCTTGCCACCTGTTTTTGTAAATACGGTTTTCTTGGAACACAGCCATGCATTGTCCGTGACTACTTTCACGTGACAATAGCAGAGCCTAAAATATTCACTGTCTTGCCAGTTGCAGAAAGAGCATGCGGTCGACCACTGAGAGAATGAAAAAGCCCGGCAAATAAAGCACTCCGACGGTGCAAACCGAACTGCGGTCTGCACACAATTATATATCCAATTTCCCAAAAATCAGCATGAAAAACATCAGAGAAGCCCTCATTAATAATTTTGAAATGCATCCCGTGTTGGAATAACATTTTGGCTATGCTGGGCTAAAACAGATTATTGAAACTGATTTCACAAAAACCAACTTCTTTTAACATGACTCGCATTTTATTTCTACTGGACAGTGTGGCTCTAATAAATCAGGCTGAGCCTCTGACTCTATGAGGGCTTGGAGCAAAAGAGCAAGGCTTAACATTGTAGTTCTATTTGCACTTGATACTTGGAGTATATGTTTATATAAATGAACTGTCAGACTATTTTAATGCAAGGCTTATACAGAGACCGAAATAAAATATATTACTTTGCACACAGTATTCGTGACTCAAAGGTGAAAAACACGCAAATACTGTGAAAGACACCCCATGAGTATTTCACACAAGGCTCATGATTCTAAAGAAATCAGACGTGAGGAATATCCATTAATTTCAAATAAAGTGCGAGCTGCCAACAGAATTCTCAGACAACAACAAAAAATGCACGGATTTCTTTTTTTCCTAATATATTTAGTGTCTAAAGTCACTCCAGAAGATTCCTAGGCCCTTCAGTTGGTTTTATTTTTGACAAGCCATTGAACCCAGCATCTCCAGCACCTATGGTAACAATAAAAAAGGGCACCACTGGGGGAATGTGTAATAAAGCTAGATGGGAACAGGCCAGAAGGAGGGCACTCCGATCTACTTTCTCCCTCAAACCTGGCCAGTAAATGCTTAGAAAGGCTACGGCTCACGGCCAGTCCCCCTGGGTCCAGAACAAGCACTTTGCCTCTCATTGTGTCTGTAGGACGTTTGCTCATTTGAATCGTAGCTACCATTGTGCCCACATCACGTGCCTGCTTCCCAACCCCACAAATAGCCTGAAAGCCACCGGTATTTAACGTCTGGTCTAACGCTTCCTTGCGTTACAAGAATGCAAACCTGCCCCTGTCCACAGCTTCTTTCTTCCATTCTTATTCCTTTCCGGTTTCCTGCTTTTAACAACAGCGTGCACCTGCTGCTCTGACTTCTGTTCCTCTCCAGGGCCGTGGTGGAGAATACAGTACACTGTGGGGTTTCCTTCCCTCCTTTCCTGCACACGCCGGATGCAGACGCCCCCAACTCTGCCTCCCTCTGGGCCATGACTTCCCAGGAAAACCTGCAGGAAGTTCTCAGCCTTCAGGCCTGCACACCAGACCCCTCTTGGGGGGCAAGGCACCTGGAGCTTCCCTGTGGCCACCCTCTGCCAGTCATGTGGGGAAGAGAGAAAGCAGCGTGTTTCTGCAAAAAGGGAACCCCTGGATTGTTAAAAGGAGGGCTGGTATTTAATTATTACGGAAGAGAAAAGCTATGGCCTTCTCCTTGATTTAAAAGTGAAACAGCAAACAATGGTATTTAATATTTAAATGTGGGCTGTTCTGCACAGATTTTTTCATTACCTCAATCAAATCTCACACAACCCCTTTTTTTTTTTAAATTTTTAAAAAATGTTTATTTATTCTTGAGACAGAGACAAGAGCGTGAACAGGGGAGGGGCAGAGAGAGAGGGAGACACAGAATCGGAAACAGGCTCCAGGCTCTGAGCTGTCAGCACAGAGCTCGACGCGGGGCTCGAACCCACGAACCGTGAGATCGTGACATGAGCCGAAGTCGGCCGCTCAACTGACTGAGCCACCCAGGTGCCCCTCACACAACCCTATTAAGGCAAGGGGGGGTGCCAGGAATAGGATTTCCTTATGTACATGAAGGAAGTGAATCGATACAATTTGAGTGTCTTGTCCGAGGGGGTGTGGCTGGTAAGCATCAGGACCTGGAATGAGATTCTCTGCTCTTTTTTCCTTATGGAAAAACCAGAAGGGCATCACTCCGAGTGTGGCTGGTGACAGGCAGCAGTTCATGATGAGCGGGACCCCCTGAGAGTCAGCCCTCAGGAACTTACAGCAACAGGACACAGACACACCATCAAATTACCAGTCCACAACAAATTGGCAATCATAAAAAAAGAACTGCTCTTTTGCCACAGTGGGAAAAGTGCTGTTCTAGAACATTCCAGTGACAATGTTGGGTAGCATGTTCTAAAATATGACAGGGACAATGTTGGGTAGTGTGTTCTAGAATATTCCAGGGACAATGCTGGGTAATGCTTATGAGAAATTTCCTGATAACCAAGCATACACAAATCTGTTAGTACAACATCAATTTTGCATTAAGTACTAGATTCATTTCCCTTTCTATTGTTTAGTATCAAATCACGGTCAATAAATAAGGTGAGTGTATTTATCGAACTCCTTCCTCAAAACCATTACAAGTGTAAAATGTCTGTTCAGAAAATCTGATCTCACATCCCTGCTAAAAGCTCTCTGAATTGTACACAAGATACATCCCAAGTATTTTTGTATTTCCCTCTTTCCATCTTCATCCTCTCCACTCCTCACTTGCGGTTTTATTCTCTGATGGGGCCCATGAGCCCTCCCCTGCTAACGGAACTCCCTCTGTATTCAGGGCAGCCGTCCTGGGAATGAGAGGTCATTCCATGCCCACCAGGCAAACCCATCCACTCTGCCAGATACGCACTCTCCCAAGCTTCTTGTGGGGTGTGGCTCAGCCACAGGCCCTGTCTGGTCCTCAAACCAAGTAGAGAAACCAGCACCGAGGAGATGGGAGGCAAACCCACGGAGGGGCTCCTGGGAAGATTTTTCCTTCCTAAGCCGATTCCTTTCACAGGTTAATATTTACTCTAAGAGAACAAAGTCTCTGTTTTCTTTATTCAGAGATGGATGGATCCCAAGGCGGCACACAGGGACTCAAAACCTAGCTGTTAAAAGAACTGAATGAAGATATTCTGTGAAGATGGGATGGCTGCCCCTATGGCAGCCATTTTGCAACCTTGAAGAAGGACCAAGAGAATGGAAGACACATTGACGCGAAGCCCCAACACTGTGGAGCCTCTAAACAAATGCTTATTAAGTGTGATACTTGTACGTATATATTGAGTCGGCTGAGTTACTGTGTCTTGTTGCTTAAGAGTCAAGGTTTTTCCAAAGGGAGACTGAGGGGTGGCGAGTGTGTGTGACAAGCCTGTATGATCACTGGTTAGATGGAAGAGATCCTGTGAAGGAAGGGGCACCAGAGGGGAATGGGCTTAGGCTCCAGAAAGATCAAGATCCCTGGTAGAAATGCAAGGTTGCCGTATAGCTTAAAACGCTATTGTGGTGAACACGGTAAACTTCAAAAACATCCAGAAGGCACATCAGCAGCACGGCAGAGGTCAGCACCGACAACACGAACTGGTACGCGATACCAAAGCCAGATGGCCATCACAGAGCTGTGGTGGAGTTCAAATCTAGGTCAGAGAAGTCAGAATCAAAGACAGAACGCATGGACTGAGCGCCTGTGGCCAGAGTGAGAACCACGAGTTGGTGGCCTCATGGGAAGCAGCCAAATAGACAAGAGGCCTGGGACAGGGCAGTTCTAGGAACACAGCACTCAGAACGTCGTGAGAACCTGACGGAGGGAGGGAGAAATGGGGCACTGTGGAGGAGGGCGGCGAGTTGGCTAATGACAGATGTTCTCAGTCCCTCTGCTGGATTAAAAGGTGAGGTCATGCGCTGGAGTGGGAAGGTTGACATCAGGGTCACGAGCGTGGGAGGGCTTGGAGGGCAGGGAGGTCTCCTCCTCCAGGGCGGACACAAACATGTCCTAGAACCAACCAGAGCACATTTCTTGGTATCATCCAGCAACATGGCAGAATCAGAGAGGAGAATGTGGGTTAGTGAGCCAAGGGACCAAAGCAAAGCCACAAGTTCATAACCAAACCGCTCTCCTCCCTATGTGGGCCACTGTTTCGATCTCTGGGCTCATGCAGTGATCATTCAAAGCAGGCTACTTATGATCTGAGCACTTTTAAAATATGTATGCTGTGTTCCAATCAAAAAAAATGTAAGGCCCACCAGTGAATCCAACTGAGGCAAAAAAGGACTCCAGAATGAATCCATGGGGGAGACAAAGAGAAACCAAGGGGCTGAGGTCCGGGCCACGCAAAGAAAATACATTCCCTCAAACAGAGTAAAAGCAATAGAAGAATGAGAGGGTGGGCTGGAGGGGCAAATTTAAATTCTGAATTGGTCATATATATTTAAAATTAGAGGTTTGGGAGTTCAAGATATACCTGGATGTATAAATCGATCCTGAGAATCAACTAATGTGTGCTGAAGGAGATGCAGAAAGAAAACAGAGAAATGGGGGGGCTGGGGGTGGAGAGGGAGACTACAGGTTTGTTCTAAACCGACCACAGACCCCAGTAAAGACACCAGAAGGTCCAACCCTCAGCATAACTCCCATCTGGAAATCCTCATAAAGCAGCCTCCCTCTTGGGTATAATCTGTTGCCATTTAATCTAATGAGTGTAATTAAACCCTTTATCTTGCTAAACTAAAACTCAATCTCACACAATTCATCACTGTTCTATTTCAACTTCTCCGTCCACCATATTGAATAGGTCATAGGCCCCTTTATTCACGCTCGCTCTGAAAAATCATGGCGAGAAATACAAATTAGGAGGGCAGCTGTCTCTCTTTGTAGATGTTGGCAAGGAGGCGCCGATCAGTCACTAAAATACTAGAATAGCCGTGGAACGTACTGAGTCACTCACACAATCACCAAGGTTCTGCCACTGCTATAAGGATGCTGAGTTCGAAAACAAAAAGCAGGGGATGGGGAAGAAAACAAGGGGAACAGGTGCCAGTGGCCCTACATCCTTCTGTGTCCACAGCCTGGAAAATCTGTCAAACTGGCATCTGTAAGGCTTGGCCAGAGCTATTATTTTTTTTTTTTTAATTTTTTTTTTCAACATTTATTTATTTTTGGGACAGAGAGAGACAGAGCACGAACGGGGGAGGGGCAGAGAGAGAGGGAGACACAGAATCGGAAACAGGCTCCAGGCTCTGGGCCATCAGCCCAGAGCCCGACGCGGGGCTCGAACTCACGGACCGCGAGATCGTGACCTGGTTGAAGTCGGACGCTTAACCGACTGCGCCACCCAGGAGCCCTAGAGCTATTATTTTTATAATGCTATTTCAATAGGTACTAAGATACACCACGATGGGAGCACGAATTAGTGCACAGATAATTATCAGGACAATATACTGTGTGGTTGCTTGCTTTAAGGTAATTGAACTTCAGAGACAAAAAAAAAAAAAAAAAAGAAAGAAAACCCACAACTTCTGAGCCACTGGAAGATGAAGATCATTCGCCATACTTAAGTTTAAAAGAAATTTTTATTTTTTAAGTTCGGACACAAGAGGAGAAAACTGGTTCTGAGAGACCACTGCTACAAAACCAAATTAGGAATGAAGAGTTTGAACAGTTATAAGAAGTACGGAAATGGAGCGCCTGGGTGGCTCATGGCTCAGTCAGTTGGGCATCCGACTTCGGCTCAGGTCATGATCTCGCGGTCCATGAGTTCGAGCCCCGCATCGGGCTCTCTGCTGACAGCTCAGAGCCTGGATCCTGCTTCAAGTTCTGTGTCTGTCTGTCTGTCTGTCTCTCTCTCTCTCTGCCCCTCCCCCACTCACTGTCTCTCAAAAATGAATGTTAAAAAAATTTTTTTTAAAAAAGTATGGAAATAAAAATGGCAGCTCAGAAAAATATGCGCACCAAACTGGAGATGTCAATTATTAGAAAGAGCAGGATTTCATTAGATTCATGTTAGCTGAGAGCTGGAAGCGGTGTGAGAATCACCCCATCACCTCATTTACCCAGGAAGAAGCAGAGATGAAGCAACCGCTCTACGTTTGCTTAAAACAATACAGCTAAGGAAGGAGTTACTCTTCGGCAATGGATGTAGCGGACTTATAAACATCCATGAACCCTGGCTGGGGTATCAGAAAAAAATGTAACAGAATTTTACTTGAAAACGGTTCAGCGCAGCCTGTCCTGAGAGAAACGGTCACGGATTTGCAAGCCCTTCGTAAATTTTACTTATGTTCTAGAAGGAAAATGAAGGCTTGGTGGCAAGGGGGTGCTGGTGAGCACAGCTTCCTAGGAGTCCTTTCTCTTGCTTATTCATGTATTAAAGTAGCTGTTTGCAGGTCATAATGGGAAATTAGCCAGCCTTAAACACAGCCAATATCTGTTAAGTATAAATTAGGAGCACCACAAAATATTCCACTGAGCAGTTGAGAGTTGCTAGGAAACAAGAGGTCAGGCAATGCTCCAAGGCCAGGTTATTCCCATCCCCGGGGCCCCGACAGAGTCCCAAACACTGCAGCAGCCAGACCGAGGGCCAGGCTTCTGAACTGTTTGGCTCAAGATGCTTAAATTTGATGCTCCTCCCCCACGGTCCCCCAAATGGGGAAAGAGCCTAATGTGTGATGGGCTGCACTAGCTCGTCCGTAGCCTGGCACTTTGCTTTAAGGCACTGATGCCTGAGAATCCATATGAAAGAGGGTTTTAAGTTGAACACTAGTCCACTAAGCAAAATGGTAAAGAAATAAAAGGGATATATACAGAGAACAAACACGTTCCTAAATCCGACGCACAGGAAAACATGTATGACAACAAAATGCTCTTTCCTCTTCACCTCTCTCAGAAGAACACATCCACCCACTTCCTTTAGCGATCCCATTTACTTGAACAGCATTCCCCAGTTCTGGATTTAAAGAACGGTTTTCAGTGTTCTTTTCCCACAAGTGTATCTTTTTCTACATTTGCTTTAAAACGAATGTACGTCCTTTATAAATTCTATCTGAGGGTGCGGTGCCAACTTCAGTAAGTGGTGAAGAGGCACGACGGACAGACAGGTCAGGGAGCCTGGGTGGCTCGGGCGGTTAAGCGTCCAACTCTTGATTTCAGCTCGGGTCATGATCTCACAGCTCGTGAGATTGAGCCCCGCGTCAGGCTCTGTGCTGACAGTGTGGAGCCTGCTTGGGGTTCTCTCTCTCCCTCCTCCCTCTGCCCCTCCCCTGATCATGCTTTGTCTCTCTCTCTTTCAAAATAAATAAATAAACAATAAAAATAAATACAAAGGACAAGTCATGAGAGGAAATGAACATCTCTATTTGCTGGGACAGCCACACAATTACCATCGATGGTCTCTCCCAAGAGACGTTCGTTACCTCTTTCCATGACAAACAGAATTATTATTATGTACTAGCCAGGAGAGACCATCCGTGGCCATTTGTGTGCCATTGTGAGCTGGGAGTTTTACAGATATGATCAGTCAATCCTTGTAACCACCACCCTAAAAGGGGTAGACTTCTGTCCTTACTCCATCAAGAAGAACACAGACAACCTAAAAGACAGACCAGGGACATGTGGTAGGACAGCATTTCCTAGAAAACCTCGCTCAGTCTACCACGATATGTGGCCTCCTGATACATCTTCATAATTTTTTTTAAGTTTATTTATTTATTTTGAGAGAGGGAGAGAGAATGAATATGTGCAAGGGAGGGGCAGAGACAGGGGGAGACAGAGGACCGGAAGTCACTTCATACTGACAGAAGAGAACCCAATGTGGGGCTCAAACTCACAAACTGAGACCATGACCCAAGCCAAAGTCAGAAGCTTAACCAACTAAGCCACCCAGGTGCCCCACATCTTCATAAATTATTTTAATCCAAAAATGTTTCAGTAACCCGTTTTATCATCCGGTCACCGATTTATTGTCTACAGGACACACTGCCTTATTCACTAGCAAGCAGCAACAAAATCAACTTGTTCTCTGAGAGTGATGAAAGTCTTATGACATTAGCCCCAGAATACATAGAGAAACAGTTCCAGGTTAGTAGACTGCTACAGTCACTGAGCTGGGCAGGATAGGTGTTGAATTAGAGTTTAAGTTCTGTGATTTAGGCAAGAAAACTGCTGGGATTACAGCCACGATGATGATCTATCATACTCTGGGGAGCGCTCAACAAATGCTCCGGGGTCAGTCTCTGCATTTCCCCACGTCGGTGTTTCGGCATCTGAGGCCAGTCTGTGATTACGAGCAGAAACAGAAAGGATTCAGACATGATCCGTTCATGGCTTTGCTCCTTCCTCCATTTTGGCACCCGGTCCTCAACATAGTTAATATTCAACTGAAGAGCGTCCATTCCTTTATGCCCATACACCAGGGCCCCCCTCGGCGGTTTTTACAACTCCCACCGCACCTGCCAGAGGCGTGTTAGGCACGGTAACCAAAATGACCAGAACGGAGAACAGAAAAGCCTGGGCATCCAGGTCGGTTGCTAAAGGCGCTTCCCATAGTTCCAAACCACCTTCTCAATCATTTAAAAACGTCAACATGTTGTAACAAGGAGCGTGGATGTGCTGGGAGCAGGCAAGGTGAGTAATGGAGAACAAGCAGCTATTGTATTGTAGCTAATTTTTTCTAATCGAGCATGAGAAGGGAAAGGCTTTAACTCTGTGGACACTGGCCGAGCCCCAAGTGTGTGTAAACCAGGAAATGCCTCCAGCACAGCTCCAGAGAGCAGGAGCTCCCAAAATCTGCCGATGCAGCAGGGCTCCAGACAATGACCGGTCTAAGAGATGGTCACTTACAAGGAGCTTTGCGGTGTTTTGTATCTTTTGCACCTTTGACGCCTGGCCCTGAGTGCCAGCAGGTGTGTTCGAATCCTGGGAATCCAAATCCAAATCCAAATGACGCCATTATCAGGTCCAAACTGCCCTTGCACCTCGGCGAAGGACCTCCTTTCCCTAATTTGCATGGGACCTGGGAGTAACAGCCCCTGGGAGTAATTTGCATGGGACCTGCAAGTGAGGTCTGATATAAATCGAACTGTCAGAGTTTCAATGGAATTGATTGATGCAGTGACATCAGTGAATCAAACATATAGGGCCAATGTGTCAGAGTCAATACTAAAACAAACGAACCCCCCCAAAATAGAGAGAAGATAGAGAAGGAAATGAAAAGAAGCCAGGCTGATTTTCTTTCTGCAATTTCTCAAGCCACAATGAACATATTAAAGACGCCTTACATTTGGCCCTCATCATCTTGTGGCATTTGACTCCACAAAATTTGCTTTAGTGTTCTACTTATGTACTGTAATATCCCTAATGAAACTGTCCCAGTGGAAACAATATCCAGGTACCCAAGAGTTCATCCCCGAACCCTTGTGCTTTCTCTGCGGGCTCAAAGGCAGAAATCTCACCCAACCTTATGATGCATATTCCTACTTCATTTTCTCGTGTCTCTGAAGGGACTTTTAAAAAAGCTTTACCTGACCGTTTCTGAACCATTCGTTTGGTAGCGACATTTTCACCGTTGTAAACGTGGAGGGGATTGAGGCGGGAACGCGGCAATATTTTTCACAAGGACACTGGTCTTGCATTTCATAAAGGCAAGCGGAGTATAGCCCAGCGTAACTCCAAAGCTAAACAGTATTCCTTTTTCAGTGCAACATTGACAAATGGGGCATCTGGCACCCTTTAATGAGCCGTTTTAGCCTTTCAGAGCGGCTGAAACTAGGCCACCCATTCATCTGAGAAAGTGGGTAGCACAGAGCAATTACGTAATCCTGCCAGGCGCACCGATATTAAGGGCACCCCATCCCACCCCCACTTCACGCGTCCTAGTAGATTACGTACTAGGAAACAATACATGTTAGCAAATGACTCCATCGATACCTCTGGAAAAATGTTAAGCGATATGAAATTTTCTGTTTTCACCACACAGCCAACAGCAAAACACGAGGTTCAAAGCCCTGACAACTGGTGCAATGCAAGTTCAATTGTACACAGATGCCATTTTTTTAACCGCGAGCAAAGGAAAAACAGGATAAACACCAAGAAATCATCTGCATGGACACCATAACCCAGCGGCCGCCCACCAGGGCGATTTTGCCTCCTGGGGGGAGATTTGGAGATGCCTGGGGACAACAGGGCTGTCGCTGGCATCTACTGGGTAGAAGAAAGCAGGGTTGCTGCCATTTATTCTACACTGCCCAGGACAGGGCCCCAAGGCAAAGGATCGCCCCGTCCGACGTTGTCAACGGCACCGCGGTGGAGATCTCCTACTATAACCTGAGAAATCAGAAACACCCGGTTAAACAAGGAGGGGGAAGGTAAAGACGGGGAAATTTAATTATGAACGCATTCTAACCTGAAGTGTGCTGCAGGCGATAGGGCAGCCCAGAACTAGCCAACTTTAGGAAACTAGAAAAGAAGTCAGTTACAAAATGAGGCTACGGGGCCAAAGCCTGAGGAGGAGGGCCCCGGGCTGGGAAAACACGGTGCTGAGGGACTCACCTAGCTGCGGGCCGGAGGAGAGAAGGGAGCCTTTCTGCAGGAGCGGCAGGTGAGGAGGAGGGCAGAGTGTGGGGCCAGGCCTACAGCTCGGGAACCAGTCAAGAGAAAGGGGGAGGGGAGAGGCCCAGTCAGACAGGTGCCAGGAAGGCGGGGTGGCTGGCGAGGTCACAGGCCTGGGGGCCTGGGGGGCGCGCGGGGAGGGGATTGGGAGGGCGGGGCAGCGAGAACCCAACCTGGAAGCTTCCGGCACCAGGGAGGCCGGGGCAGTTTAGAGAGCAGAGCGTTAGAAATAAGTAAACGGGCATGGCCTCTCTTTGCAAACAGCGGTGAGCGCTGTCCAGGGGAGCATTCCCCATACACTCCCACCTCCCCGCCCCCTTCAGTATAGACTTCTATATTAAATGTTTCAGACTATTTAGAGACATTGGATATAAAGAGAGTGTGACCAAGGAGAAGGAACCCTGAGCAAAGGAACGTTTGACAGCACAAGAGGGAAAAACGGATGGAAGGCTGTCCCGGAAGAGGCAAGGAAACGCTATCCAGAACACAGGATGAGACTGGTCTTGGGGAAGGCTGCCACAGTGGGAACTCCCCGGGTGCGTTAATGGTCGTCCCTGCCCCTACCACCTCCGGACGTGTTGTGAAAAAGCAACACGAAACCAAGAAACTCATTCAGTCTACACACTGGCAAAATAATCTCCCTATTTCTTTGATCACACTATTGAAGTCGCAGGCCATTTTCCATTGGCGTATCACCTTTTGCGAATTTCGCATTCATGTGTTTCACTCACTTTTCTATCAGAACATTGGATTTCCTTACCGATTTCTAAGGGCTCTTTTTTAAGGCTACAAATCCCCTGTGAAACACGTTGCAAAATATTTTTCCTGTTCGTTGTTGGCTGGCCTTAAATGAAGAACAATTTGGCCCTGTGTACATATACGTCAAAGTCACGACAGTGCATGCCATGATTTAGCAAATACACTGACAAATTTTACCTTTAAAAAACAATCTTGAGCGTGCACCGGTATTCATACACATGAATAATGCAGAAACACTGTTGACGACGAGGAAATAATCCAGTAATAGAATCTATTTGAAAGCACAGCCCCCGACAGAATTCTGTAGTCATGGGGGAAAAAAAGGCACGGGAATGTTTTAAGATACAGTAAGCTAATAAAAAGTCAATTACAAAATGAAGAGTAGACTATAATTTACATAAAGGTTAAACCATTTGAATTTGTATTTTGCACCTTTTCCAAATAGTTTAGAATCAAGCAGTAGTGCCTTCATACTGAGGAGGGTTGAAGGCAAACCCCTGTGGTGGTGTTTGTATTATTATTACTATTTATTGTAGTATTTCTGTGTATCAGGGAAAGAGCCAGCCTGAGGAAGGACACGAACACCCCAGGGTCAAAGGGCAACACAGCAAAATGCTGAACAAAGTACGGAGGTGCAGAGGGCCTCCTCTAAGGCTGTGAGAAGATGCAGGGAGGCTGACTCTGAGCCCGAGCACCAGGCCGCAATTCATCCCCCAGTTCTACCCTCTGGTCTGGGCTCAAACCTGGGCCCTTTGCTCCAAGGTCATCGAGGGGAACCGGCTCTTCCTAAAGTTGCTGGGCGGCAGTGGGGAGTTTTAGAACAAAGTCTCTAACAGCAATCACTCACACTCTCACACACACACACACACACACACACACACACACACACACACACGAAGGGGGCTGGTGAAAATGCCAATGCAAGGCCATTTAAGTTAGACGACCAAAAAACCCCACAAACAAACAAACAAACCCACCGCCCCACAGTCTGCATAAAAGGGACAGGAGGGTCTGGGATTTGTTCAAATGCTGGAGCGGGGCTGCTATTCTGATTGGTCGCTATTTCCAGAAGTTCAGGAAGAAGAGCCAAAGTAAAGATGCACAGTGGGAGGGCTGAGGGCTATAACCATCTGATACGGTGGGCAGGAGGGGGGCGGGGGGCGGGGAAAAAATGTTTACCCCATCGTGGCAGCTGTCACTTCCCAGGTAGGAAGCTCGCAGTGCAGATGGGCTGGTGTCTGTAATCAGTCTTCCCAAAAAGTATTCTTTAACAAGCTGGGGCACTCATCAGGGACAGCGAGTGAGCGAAACAGTGCTCAGCAGAGTGACGTGTATGGTGTCACTCTAGCCCTGGGGCCAAGCAATGGGATTCTGAAGCTGGGGATCTACATACTTAACCAGCACGGAAATACGGGTAAGGAAAGTCAGTACGAGCGAGGCAGAGATAAGTGGTAATTTCCCACTGGTGACTAACACTCTTCCGATGGCATTTCATTTTATGTCCGATTAATTACTTGTAAGACTGTTAAACCAGATGGTAAAACACATTCTAACATTAGGTTTTCACCTAGCGCTGGAAATTTATTTCCATGAGAGTAGATTTAGCTAAGCAGCAGTCAGCCACATTATTATTCCTTTCTTTTAAATGTAGCTCGATTTAATATGAAAGACCACCTTCACATTTAAAACCTGCTCCCTTAAAGGGCACTTTTAGCAAATGAATGGAAATCCACAGAACACATTCAAGTGTCCGTGGAGGCAGAGATTAGCATTTCAGACGCTCTTTATTATGTTCTTTCTTTGGGGACACCTACTTGGGGACTAAGAGAATCTCGGCCAAAAGTGCCTGATCTGGTTTCTCTGGGCAGATTGCAAACTTCTGGCATGGGTCTGCTTGTGTGAAATCAGCACATGATAGTCAATGGATGACCAAAGGACTCCCATAACTTCTCCATTTCCACATCTGTGTACAAACCAATTTATAACGCAATTTAAAAACCAAAAATTCCGCTTGGGCAGATTTCCTTAAAAGGTTCACACCAAGCACAAGGAGAAGCTGCAAGCCCCTAACGTGTAAACTTTTAAACGGACACGCCTCGAGATAACAAATTCAAACAAAAGAAACCACCGCGAGCAATCTCCCCTCCCAACCTCACATTAAAAAATGGTTTTTCCTGTAAAAGGTGAACTGCCTCTCAAAAGCATATCCCATTATCCACGCCTTACGCGATCATGTCCTTCATTCTTACAAAGCGTTAGCAGTTCAAACTTGGAAATGCCATCAAGATCAGTACTTACCCACCTGTTGAGAAATTAAACAGGTCTGGTGCTCAGGGAGACGGAAAACCCGTCTCTCCCCGGTTTAAAGAATGTCTCCACAGAATTTCCCGCTACCATCATCGTTCCAAGGCACGTGAAACTTTGAAGCGGCTCAAGTAAGAGAAGAGCTCCTACCTTGGGTTCCTTGTGCCCGTTCAGCTTTTGTCCCCTGTAAATGGCGGCATCTTTAGCAGTCCGGACTACAGGCATCTGAGGCAACGGACACAAAAACGGGCTTTCTTCGGCTCGCTGGTGTTCCCAGGCTTTTATGTGGTGTCTTGGGCTCTGCCTGCTTAATTCATTCCCGATTCTACTGAAAGGAAGTCCAGGCTGGCGGGGATTTGCAATTGCTGACGATACTTCTAACTGCAGGAGCTAACTAACCCGCCCCCCCCGCCCCCCATTGCACCAAGAAATGTGTAAAGACATGTGAAGGCCGCCGAGATCTTAAAAGATGGCCCAGGACTAAAAAAGGAAAAATAAAAATCAAAAGCCACGGGACAAAATCACGCAATTTAGTTGTGACCTTGCAAGGTCCGCCCAGAGAACAACTCTCTTCACTTGAGCGGGGCTTCATTTATGGCTATTTATCCTCGCCTTTGCAGAGCGGGACTGAATAGTTGCCATGACAACATGGTAAACAGGATTCGAGTGACCACGGAGGGGTTTAATGGGATTGTTTTGTTTGGGGGAGAAGAATGGTGGCTTGAAGGCTTCCTTCACCAAAATTTCCTGAAAAGGTAAAAGCTGTCTTTTTAGAAGTCGTCCGTATGTGACGTTCTCAAAAGTTAAAGACGCTGGCAGTGGGCACTCCAGTTACGGGAGAGCAGACAACATGAGTGGCAGTCAGAAAGACAGGAAGAATTATGGAAGGCCACTCAGGGCTAAGTGGGCATTTTCCAGTAAGTACGTGGAAGAAACAGAACCACCCCTACAGGCTGCAAGCCTAACTGAACGGAGAGAGGAGTCAAAGGGGCTGACAATCCAGGTAGTTCTAAAATGTCCTTAGCTCCCTGGGGCTCCAGATGCTTTTGCGCTCCCTACTTGCTCATGTAGTTTTTTTGTTTGTTTGTTTCTTCTGCAGAAAACCGTGTCACTCACATTTTATCCTGTGCAAGAGAAACCACATTCTCAGGGCCTCAACTTTTGTCCCACTGGAAACAATCCCGTTCTTATAAAATATTACTTGAGAAAGATGTTCATTGTACTGTGAGTAGATTGGGAACATTTGGCATTTTGACACTGGATGACAGTGTGCGTATGTCAAAGCTCAGAGAGCCTTACAACACAGCTAACCTGAGATGTGAGCTTTAGGCTTTAGAATACTGGTTCAGGAATTATCATAAACGTGCCACACTCGTGTACCATGTTAATAAGAGGGGAAATTGTGTGTGTGTGTGTGTGTGTGTGTGTGTGTGTGTGTGTGTGTGTTGAGGGGCATGGAGAATGACATGGAAACCCCATGCTATATGCTCAAGTTTTCTGTAAATTAAAGTCACCTTTAGGGACACCTGGCTGGCTCAGTTAGTAGAACATCTCACTCTTGATCTCAAGGTCATGAGTTCAAGCCCCATATTGGGTATAGAGATTACTTAAAAAGAAAAAATAAAGTCAATTTTAAAACACCCGAAATAAGGGGCACCTGGGTGGCTGAGTCAGTTAAGCGTCTGATTTCAGCCCAGGTCATGGTCTCACGGTTCGTGAGTTCGAGCCCCAAGTCGGGCTCTGTGCTGACGGCTCACAGCCTGGAGCCTGCTTCGGATTCTGTGTCTCCCTCTCTCTCTGCCCCTCCCCACTCGTGCTTTCTCTCTCTCTCTCTCCAAAATAAAAACATTTAAAAAAGTTTTTAAAACAACTGAAAGAAACGTTCATCCCATAACAACATCAAGGACTTAAAAGGAAAAGGTCTGGCAACAGCCTTAGGAAGCTTTCCCCGTGGTCCAGCATAAATTGGGGTTTGCATTCACGAGGATGGAGTGAGCTGTAAAATGCTGAGCACGGTCTCTAGCCCCAACCTATAGCGCGGGTGTGCAATCTTTCTCACGGTCCAATGCAGCTGTTTCGTGTCCCCCTTGGCTCATTTAATACCTACGGCTGCTTCCGTACACGGGCACTGTCCCCAGACACGCCTCAGGGAGGAGGAAGCAAACCCAAGGCCAGGGGACCGCTCAGTGACAAGAGCGTGGGACAGAAGAGAGGGAGACAGAAGATTCCAAGCAGGCTCTGCACGACAGCAGCGAGCCCAACGAGGGACTCAAACTCACGGACCGTGAGATCATGACCTGAGCCAAAGTCAGATGCCCAATTAACCGAGCCACCCAGGCACCCCTAATTTTTTTAAGTGGCAAGTTAGGTCTAGATCTTTGGCAAAGTTAAGCCCTCGTGTACCGCGAGTGGGTGTACAATGTACTTGGATTAGCAATTCGATTCTGTGCTGACTTACTGAGCACATCCTGTGGCCGCAACACTGAGCTATGCAGCAGGACGCAAAGGCGGGCAAGGCAGGTCCTATGAAGCTGTACTTGGTTAAGATCCTCTGTACGCATGGAACACTTTATTCAGAAAAATAAGATTAGGGTAGAGAGATCAAAGACGAAAAAAAAAAGTTGCTTCCGTAAACTTCAGTAAGGCTGATGAGACAGAAGATGAACAAAATGAGATACAGGAGATACAGGAAGAACAGGACAAAAATTCAAGGTAGGAAATATGCCACATTATCATCAGCATTTTTAAAGAAATGTTTGGTCTTTGTTTAAAAAATAAAAGGGGGGGGAGGGCTGGCTCAGTGGGTAGAGCGGGTAACTCTTGATCTCAGGGCCAGGAATTTAAGCCCACATTGGGTGTAGAGCTTACTTAAAACCCAAGGGGCGCCTGGGTGGCGCAGTCGGTTAGGCGTCCGACTTCAGCCAGGTCGCGATCTCACACTCCGTGAGTTCGAGCCCCGCGTCAGGCTCTGGGCTGATGGCTTGGAGCCTGGAGCCTGTTTCCGATTCTGTGTCTCCCTCTCTCTCTGCCCCTCCCCCGTTCATGCTCTGTCTCTCTCTGTCCCAAAAATAAATAAAAACGTTGAAAAAAAAAAAACCCAAAAAAACGGGAAAAAAAAAAGAACAAAAACAAAAAACCCACAAGAAAGCAAATGGCAGGCAGCATCTGGATGACACAAATACAACCCCCCAGGACTACAGGTGCCGAATTCATTAATTCATTCATCGAATCATTATGCCTCTGGAAGCAGAGGGTTAGGTTCTCGTAACGCCTGCACACTGTTCTCACTTCCTGTGCGGTCCCAGCCTGTCTCCAGTGTCGTCCAACTGGGGAATCTAGTCTGGTATCAATGGTGGCACCATGAAAGAGAGGGACACAGGTCATCGGGATTCATTGAAGTGCAAAGCACGGCATCCTCTCCAGTCTTTGAAAGACGATTGTGTGAGAAGGCTGATACGTCCATGTGTCTCAGGGTACACAGACAGTGCTTCCAGACAAGCCACCATGGTCAGGCTAACCCTGTGCCTCCCGCTCTGTACTCCCACCAGATATTCCAAAGTCCAGCAAATATGACTGCAGTCCTCCCTCACAGACCCCATGGTTTCCCTTCCCTGGGGCCTGGTCTCCAGCCTTCCCTTGGCATGGACGCCCCTCTCCTCACTCTTCCCCTCTTCCCTTAGGAAAACCTCCCTCCAAGCAGCCAGCTTGGCTAGAAGCCTTCCTCCACCAGCCACCGGCCTTGGGGAGATTCAGGTGACCCAAGTCCTGCCTTTTTGGAGGAGACTCTGACAGAATCTTTAAGGACGCGGCTACGTTGGGTTAAAAGCTTGAAGAAGATGCTGCAAGGAACCGAAGGCTTCCCCACCTTGGAAGGCGAGGGCTCCTCAGCTCACAACTGCAGAAGGAATGGTGAGGACGGCCGGCCAGCCATGTTCCTGACAAGTGACAGCCCACATCGTCTGCAGGAAGTGGCCTCGCTTTCCTCCCATGGGAGCCTGGGAACTGCAGACAGCCAGTGCTCACACCCCCGAAGGTTTTCCTGATATTTATCAGTCCGTTCCCTTCTTTAATTCTGTCCTGCACCTCCTCAGGGTTTTTCTGAGGAATGTTAATGACAGACTCTTCTGACTAGAACTTATTTGCTAAAATACCAGGCGGGGAGAGAGGGGAGAGATCACAGGCCTTGGGACACCCTTGGGGAGAAATTCTGATGAAGCAAGGCAGGTTTCCTTTGTTACGGAAATCTGCTGTTGGTTTGGACCCTTTGAGCCAGAAACTACCACTGCCTCACAAGCCACAATAGACAAAAGCTAACAGGCTACATTGCCAACTAAAAACTGTCTCATGGAGAACTCTGCCCCTTGCAAACGCCACAATTCTAAGTCAAGGAGAAGATTACATCCTTCAGTGCTATGTGTAAGCCAGAGAACTGACTGCTCACTACCCCCTATGGGGAGGGGGGCTTACTTTGCAATTTTATTTTAAATTTTTCTTCCAGTATAGTTAACACCCAGCGTTCTGTCCGGTTCAGGTGTCCAATTCAACACTTCCTTACTACACCCAGTGCTCACAACCATGAGCGCGCTCCTTAATCCCCACCACCTATTTCACCCATCCCCCACCCACCTCCCCTCTGGTAACCAACAGTTGGTTCTCTACGGGCAAGAGCTTCCTGGCTCTCCTGTCTTCTTCTCTTTGCTCCTTTGTTTCTTAAATTCCACATAGGAGTGAAATCACACGGTGTTTGTCTTTCTCAGGCGTATTTTGCTTAGCCTCAGACTCCAGCTCCATCCATGTCGTTAGCCAATGGCAGGATTTCATTCTTTGTTTACGGCTGAGTAATACTCCATCGTCTAAGAGGCAGGCTTTTTCAGCTTCACCTTGTGACTCAGCCCCAGGATTCCTCAACGCGAGTGAAATGTCTTTTATACAACGCCTAAGATCAGCTTCATGTTGCGCGTGACAAAAAGTCCACAATTATTACAGCTGAACTGACATAATGTCCTAGCATTTCAGTCCAATTCTCCCCATTTGCACTTGGCCTTCAAAGCAAAACACAAAAGTGCCAAGTAACAAAAACCCTGTAATATTTCCAGCAAAGGATTTCCCAATGCTTTAGGCCCAAGGACCCACTCTGAGCTTCACGCATTTGCCAAGGAGGGGAGGCAGCCTGCCCTGCAAGCTTGGGGCCCACTGAGCGTGTACTCACGTTCACAAGGCCACCATGGTAACCTTGGATATGCTCCCCAAAGCACAAGGCAACTCCTTCACTTTTTCTGAGGCCACATTTCTTTAGGTCACAGACTTGAAGGCCACTGCCTTTATCCCTCTGGTCATAGAGTTGTCAAAAATGAACCCTCTAGAATCTGCCCAAACCTATGACCCATGTTCCTGAATGAGGCGCAAAATACTTCCATATACGTAAGTTCAAATACATCCTCTCAAGGTCCCGTAAGGAGCAAATGACCAGAAAAGGGTATGAAGTAAGAGACACGGTCTCATCCCTTCATGCCAGAAATATACACTCCTCTTCTATGGGGCAAAGGCTGGCAAGATTTTCCCCATGAGATTTCTAGAAGCACTGATCTTAGGACAAAAGAAAGCTCACAATAAACTCCAAATGAGGGTTGTTTACATACATGTCATATAACATCATCAACAGGAGCACTCAGATATTTTCAGTGGAACCAAATGAATGCTAAGCAAGCCATAATTAATGATTTCCAGATTCTAATTAGCATCTTCGCACTTAAAATCACACCTACGTCTTGGGCCTCAGACCAGAAGGTTCACGTGTCTGTGCCTTCACTTTCTGGGTGCATCTGAAATGGTACTGAGATGTTTTTCCAAAGTCTCCTACGGTCCAACTCTTGGTGAGTATTAATTAGTTTCTGCCACAGAACAGGTGATGGGAAGACTGTGAGAAGTACTTATGAAACATGAGGTGGGGTTGGCTCTTTTCTTTAAATGCAAAAACCAAAGCAATTACGGACAGTCACATCCCAGCAAGAAAAAAATAAACATCAGTAAAAGGTAGTCTCTTCAATATTCTGCCTGCTGAAGACTGTTCAAGCAGGTCTAATTTCAAAAGCTATTACAATTTCAAGGAAAAACTCCATGTCACCCAAGAAAGGAAACAAATACATGCGGGACTATGTTTTTCAAATTCAAATTTCTCTCCTTATAACAGTGCTGACATATGGCAGGCCCCCATTTTACTGAATCTAAGACACCGACGCCTACAAACCTGCATGATTATGTCACACATACCCCTGAGAAAGGCACAGCGCTCCCAATTAAACTATTGCTCGCCAGAAGTTGTAAAACGCACCCCTAGTACCCAAGTCCTTAAATTGGGAACAAACAGCCTCTTTGAGCGATGAAATACGGTATTATTATCCCTGTTGTGTAAAGAGGAAAAGTAAGAGAGGTTACACAGCTCCTGGGAGTATGTATAGACCCAAATCACGAAGTCCATATATATCGTAAAAACTGCCTATTGAGGTTATAAAGTGAAATATAGGGGCACCTGGGTGACTCAGGCAGTTAAGCGTCCGACTTCTGCTCAGGTCACGATCTCGCGGTCTGTGAGTTTGAGCCCCGCGTCAGGCTCTGTGCTGACAGCTCAGAGCCTGGAACCTGCTTCCGATTCTGTGTCTCCCCCTCTCTCTGCCCCTCCCATGCTCATGCTCTGTCTCTCAATTATAAATAAACGTTAAAAAAAATTAAAGAGAAATAGAAAACAGCTGGCATGGTATCTTGCTAGGTTTTAACTAGTAATTTCCGACGTTATGGCCAAAAACTACATATTGTTTATGCTGCCATTTTCTGTGATAATCTAAAACATTTTAATATAAATTCGAGACATGGAAAGGTGAGCTGTTTTTTTAAACCGCCAGAACAGAGGCACAGATCTTCCATGTAAGACCAGTCTCCGTCGGCTGCTTTATGCCACACAAATACCAAATTCTCACCATCATGGGCTCATAGTGACATAGCAAACTTAACAGGTTACTCGTCCTTACAGGCAGCATCCATTTTTACCTTCCTAGAAGACAGAGAGTTCAGTATCGTGGTTCTTATGAACATCTTTTTTTTTTTTAATTTTTTTAATGTTTATTTATTTTTGAGACAGAGAGAGACAGAGCATGAATGGGGGAGGGTCGGAGAGAGAGGGAGACACAGAATCAGAAGCAGGTTCCAGGCTCTGAGCCGTCAGCCCAGAGCCCGACGCGGGGCTCGAACTCACGGACCGCGAGATCGTGACCTGAGCCGAAGTCGGACGCTCAACCGACTGAGCCACCCAGGCGCCCCATGAACATCTTTAAACTATAAATGAGGAACCACTAATAGTAAGTCAAGGGCAACTGGGAAACAAGGTAAAAAATAAGATCTAGTATCAGCAAAGTTACTAGAATATAACCTAAGTCTCAAGAGAAACAGTTTCAGGTCAGATTCCTTCTCTTACGCCTTATGAGAACAGCATTTAGTTTTTTAACAAGAGGGGCTGCTGACATTACTGTCTTGTGGAGGGTTTTCCTCTCTTCGGGGAGATTACGAAGAGCTGATGTTTCCCAAAGCAAGACAATTTCTATTTTTCAACATTTTACGGCTAGTTTCCCATTTAGTCTTGGATTCAGCAATGACATACATTGAATACTAAATTTTCTTTGTTCAGACAGCTTCCTGTAACACTCACATTGTTTCTGATCAGGCTATGGCATTAAAACACTAAATTCACAGAGCCTACCCATGAAAACACACGATGACGCTCTATCAGGAATTATCAAATTAGGCATGACTACCTGGTCAGAGTCCTTAAAAAAGTCAGCACCGCTATTTAGAATACAGACACTTCATCATGCTTAACAAGAAAGCAAAATGAAAAACTAAACCAACCACAAAACATACACCAACCATCTCTTCCATAAGAGACAGCTGCCCAAGAATTTCAAACCAAATCCTTAAAAAAAAAAAAAAAAAATTGTGAAGGTTTCACAAGGTTTCCTTTTAAATAGATTTCTCTAAAGCTTAATGGCATCATTCAGAAGCAGAGAAGTAGGCCCAGGAGACAAAGGGAATTTTTCTATTTAATGTTAGGTTATAATAATGTCATATATGCTCCCAACCCTCTATGATGAAAGGGCTTTACAGACAGTGCCTGGGAGGCGGGGTCCTTAAAGACACAGCCTCAGTCTAGCGCTGCTGTAAATCTTACCTTCTGCGTGTTTGGCTTGATACAGCGAACAAAGAAAGGATTAGAGCAGCTTAGCGTTGCCATTAAGGAATGCAGGGAGTCCTATTAGAAAGAAAAAAGTATATGTTGATTTAGTCTCTTATTATGTCATTCTTTAGATTTCTCAGCATCTCAGGCACTCCTCAGAAAGAGGAAGAAACAATAGAAATCACAGGAATAATTTTTTCCTGATTAATGGAATATTAAGTTATAACACTGTCATCCTCATATAAGATAAGGTCAAGGTGCTACAATCTATAGTCACTGAAATTACTTCACAATATACAAAACTCATTTGTCACTTCATTGGAAGAGTATCATTGGGGGGGGGGGGGGGGAGGGGGAACAATATTCTGTTAACCACCAGAAAGCAACTCTGGGCTATTTCGATGTTTGGTACAGAAAATCTGGGCTGAATGCACTGTCCCACTGGAGGTTTTTTCCTCCTAATTCATTATTTCCATTAAGATGACAGTCTGTACCAATAATTCACTCTTACCCTGAAGTCACCAGGCAGATCAAGCTTCCATAATACTGCTTTATTATTATTTTTTAAATTTTTTGTTGCTATTGTGATGAATTTTTAACATTTCCCAATGCAGACAGAGCACGTAATGAACACTCATCACCAGCTTCTGCTCATGGCTAATCTCATTTCATCCAATCCCCATCTGAGTACACCCTACGCCCAGCCCTTGTAGAAAACGGCGTTTTTAGTTCATCCCTCAAGATTTCATATGTGCTATTAAAGGCTAAACATTTCCAAACCTGTATGTAACCACCATATCATCATCCGAAAAAGCTTGAACCAGAATTCCTTAATTCCAATCTTAAAAGAAGCAGGTGTCTCAGATTTCATACAAAAATCCTCAAGTGCCTCAAATTTCATAATTTTTAACCGGTCTGTTCCTTGAAATCAGAATGCAAATGAGGTTCCTGTACTGTACTTAGGGTCTTTCAGTCTTTTAATCCACTGGGTTTCCCTCCATTTCTTTTTTCTTCTTACAATTTTGTGGAAAAAACTGGGTCATCTACAGCACTACATTGGTTAGTTACTTCTTGGGTTCGAAAGCTTTAGGGTTTCTCACAGGTGACCAAATGGCCTGGCATGTGTGGCCCTTCATATATATATATATATATATATATATATTCATATATATTCTGGTGCCAATTTAACTCCCTATGAGACATTCTGTCTGCTGGCCTCACCGAATCAGTCTTCCGGGAACACAACTCAACGTTCCTGCCTCAGGACTCCTTCTCCTGCTCAGTCTCTCTACCTGGAAGGCCTGACCGCTCTCTGCCATTTCCTTGATTCCTAGTGCAATTTAATCCCCAAATATCCACAAAGCCTCCCAAGGCAACTCCAGACAACACTGCTCTAGAAAAAGGTAATATAACAACTCCACTGGGGGATTAGAAACCTAGGTTTTAGAGTCAGACAGGTACAGTTCAAATCTTAGCTTTAGTCCTCAGAGGGCCTGAATGGTCTCCATTTCTCCAAACCTCAGTTTCCTCATCTATAAAATGGGGACAATAGTATGTACTTATAAGATGGGAGAAATGAACAAGATCATATACGTGAAGTGATTAGTGACTGGCACATAATACATACACAATAAATGGTAACTTTTTTTTTTTTAATTTATTTGAGACAGATACCGTGTGAGTGGGGGAGGGGCAGAGGAAGGGGCGGGGGAGGGAATCCCAAGCAGGCCCCGTTGTCAGCACAGGGCCCAACATGGGGCTCAAACTCACAAACCGTGAAATCATGACCTGAGCCGAAACCAAGAGTTAGATGTTTAACTGACTGAGCCTCCCAGGTGCCCCCAAATGGCAACTGTTTTTATTATATCCTACCTAGGTCAAGCCTGCCCATCACATCTCATGATCCAGCTTTGTTAGCAAGGTTGGTGAGTATCTGGCTCATTGCCAACTACGTTGTACAACAGGCCTCACACAGAACCCCACCGGATGCATCCAACTCTGAATAACTAAGTGAAAGACTCTTTGAAGGCAGATTTAATAAATGTCTATTGACTCATACGCCTCTCTTTCTCTTCCTATTAGGATTTGTTACTTGGGGGTAAAACAGAACAATTAAGGTCAGAAAATGGTCAGGGGTGCCTGGGTGGCTCAGTCGGTTCAGCGTCCAACTTTGGCTCAGGTCATGACCTTGTGGTTCGTGGGTTCGAGTCCCGCGCGTCAGATTCTGTGCTGACAGCTCAGAGCCTGGAGCCTGTTTCGGATTCTGTGTCTCCCTCTCTCTCTGCCCCTCCCCCACTTGTGCTCCAGTTTCTCTCTCTCTCAAAAATAGACATTAAATTTTTTTTTTCAAAAATGGTCTTCACATGCTCTACCTCTAAACTTTCTAAAATGGCTACATATTTAAAATACAAGTAGGAATGGTCCCTATTTCCCTGAATTCTGGGTATCTGGACAAGGTAACTGACATGGATCTTATTTAAATGCGTGCTTGCTCAGTCGTTATTCCCAGTTATGATACTGTAAACGTACCCGGGAAAAATACAAAAACCAAACATGGGAAGAAATACACTCTATATTCATACGAGCCTCTAAATACAAATCAAGGTGACCCCAAATGGCCAAACAGTCCTTCGACTTAGAATAGGTAGCTATTTAACAAGACAAAAAAAACCCCAAAAACAAAAAAACACAAACCTACATGTTTTCATCTCAGAAAAAGTAGATTTTATTTCGAAAGCCCTATCTGGTGACATAAAAGAAAAAATAAAATAAACGCTTTCCTGGACCTCACATACGCCAATCCCTGTTTCCAATTCCTAAAATCACAGCACCCATAAAAAGCCAGCAGGACAGACTAACCTTGAACTGTGAGCTCACTGTGGGCCGTCGGTGTTTGCTTCCACATTTCAAGGTATCCTGGTTATTGCGGCTTGAAACGTGTTCAAACAGGTCATAGATGAAGTCGAATCTGTGTGAGCAGAGAGGAGCAGGGCCATGAGGGACACGCACCCGGTTATCAGGGGCTGGATTACTATAATTACAACACACTTTCCCGATGAAAGTAACACATCGAGTCCAGGAAGAGCTAAGACAACTTCCAAAGATTTCAAAACAACCATTGCCCGAGGGCTTTAGGCATTGGGGGAAAAAAAATGGTGGCCGCCTTCTGAGCCCCAGTCTTGCAGGAGACAAACGGATTGGGATGAAAGTGACCCGGGGTGGCATGCCAGCAAGGAGCCCTGTGTTTCCAGAGTGCCACCTATGCTTCTGCAGCCCTGATGTCTTTGCCCGTAGGAGGGAGATGTTTTCGCACATCTCACTGTATTTCGAAGATCCAACCAGTTCACAGAGGGAAAAGTGAGATCTGCAGTGAAACACAGTAGGGTTTCCATCCTGCCCCCACCTCTTCCAAGCTACAGGACCAGGGCAGATGCCTGACTTGGCCTCATTTTTCTCATCTGCAAAAGGAGGGTAAGTTAAGAATTTGTCCCACTGTGCTGGCGGTGGGGTGGGGAATGAAATGAGAAAATGTATACAAAAGGCTGAGCACGGTGCCCGGCACAGCGTGAATGATCATGTTACTTTGTTGCTGTTAACGCTGAAAAGCTCTATAAAATTGCCCCTACTAATAAAAAGTAAAAGGCTTCCAATAATTTTTTTTTTGTTTACTTACTTTTGAGAGACAGAGAGATAGAGTGTGAAGAGGGGAGGGACAGAGAGAGGGAGACACAGAATCTGAAACAGGCTCCAGGCTCTGAGCTGTCAGCACAGAGCCTGACGCGGGGCTCAAACTCACAGACCGCGAGATCGTGATCGGAGCCGCAGTCGGATGCTTGACCCACTGAGCCACCCGGGTGCCCCTCCGATAACTTTTTATCTTTCTTGCATGGAAGATGCTACAGCTCTGGGCAGAGGAGTGGGGATGAGTGGCTTCACTGAGACCAGGAAAGGCAGGGACGATGTCTGAGGATCCACACCTCCCGAGGTGGCACCATCAAAGGCGGCCCTGTCACCTCTCACTTTGCCCCATCCCTTTTTCGTTTTTGTTCCAGGGTGCTATTACGTGCTCTTTGAAGTTCTCTAAGTGTGCTTTGAGCGCTTCGGAGGAAAGCTCTGTTTCCATGAAAGTGTCACAGATGTCAAAGGTCAAAGAGCATAGACCAAGCAACAGCCCAAGCCCCTCATTTTTGCAGAGACAAACCTGGACTAAGAAAGAAACTCTTTTACTCCAGTCACAAACCCACTTTACGTTTTGACCGAGGTGACCAGCCAAATGTCACCTTGCTGACCTCCACACCTGTGATCTTTTCACAGCAAAATGCTTTTATTTAACATGAAGGTCATCTTTAAATGTATCAATTAAAATCTAATAACTAAGAAATTGCTTTGACAGCGGATAGAAAAGTACCATTGCTATGGTATTTTGAAAATACCACCATTTTTATTATTGTGTGTATATATATATATATGTATTTTTTTTTTAAAGTAAACTCTATCCCCAATGTGGGGCTTAAACTCACAGCCCCAAGATCAAGAGTCACATGCTCTACTGACTGAGCCAGCCAGGCATCCCTGAACATCTCCATTTTTAAAGAGCTGAAAACTCATCTAAAAATAAGAACAGCTGGGGAGCCTGGGTGCCTCAGTTGGTGGAGCGTCCGACTTCGGCTCAGGTCATGATCTCATGGTCTGTGAGTTCGAGCCCCGTGTCGGGCTGTGCTGACAGCTCAGAGCCTGCTTCAGATTCTGTGTCTCCCTCTCTGCCCCTCCCCTGCTTGTGCTCTGTCTCTCTCTCTCTCTCAAAATAAATAAACATTAAATTACAAAAAATTACAAAAAAAATAAAAGCAAAAATAGCTGCCAATGTTGTAAACAGGGAATCTTTACACAGGAGAGTTCAAACAAATCGAAATACCTTCCATTTCTAAACTCCTATCTGACCCTGTGGGTGGGCTTCCTTCACCTCAATTCAGTCTATGTGACAGTGTAGCCACATGGGGTTGACATTCCTAAAAGTATTACAGATTTTTAAGTAATTGTGCTACTTTCCTAACCTAGATAATAAAAATGTTTCTGTCACAGATTCACTCTGGATCTGAAACAAGTATCGAAAGCTTTCCCTCTGGGTGATTCTTCCCCTTTCTCTCTCACACAGCCTCCTACAAGCAGCTAAGCTAACCAACTACCGATTTAAGGGCGTGAATTTACGATTCGTGCACGAATCAATGCATGTGGAAGTTTGTAGCTGGATGGATGTTTTTTCCTGACATCCCTTCAGCTAGAGACACACGGGTCCTTCGGACCAGAGGATGAAAGCAATTGAACACAGAGCTCTCGGCCTGTTGAGAAGAAAGGTCATCCTGGGCAAGGCCTTCTGTTCTTGAGCCAAGCAGAGCAAATCAAAACTAGCTGTGCATTCATGGGCAAGGCCCTGAACCGCCCCCCAAACTACTTCCCTCATCTGCTTAACAGGACTGACAGTATCTACGTCATAGATACGCTCTTCCTACGGTACCTCATTAAATGGTGGTCAATGCGACTCATATTATTTTCTGTATCGAGGTCATTTTATTAATGAAATATTGCCCATGAAAGAACACAGTAAACCAAGCTGCTTCCATACCGATTTTTTTCTATGTTTGTAAATCTGCACAAGGAATGCTTTGCTTGCTAACGACATATGGGGTTGGAGACCGACATACCGGCTTTCTCGGAGCAAGTTGAGAAGATCATCTCTGAAGGTATCTCTGTTCTTCTCCAAGATGCCCTGGACGTCATACTGCACCTGGGTTAAAAAAAAAAGAAAAAAAAGAAAAAGAAAAAGAAAAACCGTACAGTCGGTCAAAAGAATGATTTCAGGTCATATGCATCCCCTTTAAACACCAGACCCATGAAAGAAGTCATTTCAACATATTTATGTTGGCTTCTGAAATCAGCTATTTCTCTAGGTACCAGACAGGCAAATACCCACAAGGATCTCAAGCAAGAAGTTACCTCTCCAGCGTAGTGCTTCACTCCAAAATTGTTCACTGCAACTCTAGGCTTCACGTAAAAGTGGTTATTCTAATAAAAAAAAAAAAAATACAAGCGCCTAATTTCACTTACTGATTTGCACAGACCTCCAGAAAGAATTGACTACCAGAGATATTGAAAACAATCGCAAAGCCCACCACAGAGCAAAGGTTGAGGACAGAGCATGTGACGCAATTTTATCGAAACCATGGAGCTCTTACCTGGCCTCACAGCAGTGATGTTAAATTCTAAACTCATAAACTGAATGTGGGCATATTCTGACAAGGAGCCCCAAATCTATCCTTTTAACGGATTTCAATTTAGTTCCAGCAATTGGAGAAGAGCTTTGGTTTGAGAAGAAAATTACGTGTGGGGAGCAGAGGAGAGCCAACAGCACTGAAATAGCTTGTGTGTAATCTTAACCCACAGATCTCCTACTCAGACATAATTAAGAATTGGCAGGTTTTGACATACAGCGTGTTGATTGTGTAACTTCTCCAATAAGGTGCTGTCTGTGGCTTGAGGAAAATGGCTTTCTTCATTGATAAGAGCCAGGAGACCAAGTTTCTGGAAGACAGAAGAAAGGTGAATTGAATTCAAAGCTGAACGTCGACCTCAAAATATTTCCTCTCTACTCTCTCAAGTAAGTGGTTAAAGGAAAAGTCATAGAAATTTCTTGGATTAAAAAAATTCAGGGGGCGCCTGGGTGGCTCAGGCGGTTAAGAGTCAGACTTCAGTTCAGGCCATGATCTCGAATAGGGCTCAGCCCCGACAGTGGGGAGCCTACTTGGGATTCTCTCTCTCCATCTTTCTGCCTCTCCCCCACTTGTGTGTGTGCGCACACATGCGCTCTTTCGCTCACTCGCTCTCTCTCTCTCTCAAAATAAAGGTTAAAAAAAAAATTCAGAATACTATAAAGACATCCAATGAATTTAATTTCCACACACACATGGAAAAATGGAACCCACCAGAATTTTGTGAACAAAACTTTTACACTGTCCATTCTACTGGTGCTGGCGAAGCTTTTGATGCTGACTTAAAATCCAAGGGAAGCCAATTCACACACTGTTGATTCTAAAATACGTTGTTCAATGAGACAATAAGTTTGAAGCAGCCAACTATTAAAATTCAACCTTGCACATTTACATGTATGTTTCCAAATGGTCCATTGTGTTCTAAACATTCACATCTTTGATGTGCATGTTCACACAAGCTATTCTGTTCCCATAAATATGAATCAGCCCAGCTGGACACCCTTGGGACTGGTAACAAGCCTGCAACAATGTTACCTTCTCAATCAGGTCCAGGCATTCTCCATTGTCTATCCAGTCAATATCTTCCCACACCAATCCTTCCCTGTGGAAAGATTTAAAAGGGCTAAGTTATAATAAAATAGAGTTTTAAAACTAATTTACGGCTTTTTATTTTTTTTTTTTACTTTTAAATGGAATTCTACGAGCTCTTACCTGCTATATTCTAGTTGTTCCAGAGAAAAAATATGCTTGTTGAAATATTCCTGAAGTTTCTCATTTGCATAGTTTATATTGAACTGCTCAAAGTGATTAACCTAAGGGGGGGAACCATTCAACACGTATCTTTAGTGCCCTTCCTATTACATACAAAGGTGAAGAAAGGGCAAAAAAGAAAAAAAAAATCTGCAGAGAAAAATACCAGTATTCATGTGAAGAGAGTGAAGTCAATAAGTGGATAGAAAAAAATTCATGCATCCCACCCATGAGAAGCATACCTCGAAGTTTTCAAATCCAAAGATGTCAAGGATGCCAATAGATTTGAAGTCATCTTTGCCTTTGATCCTACTGTTAATCTTCTTAATCACCCACTCGAAGCAGCGTGCATAAAGTGCCATGGCCAAGGAGTCTCTGCTGTCTTCTGCCTGCAGGAGAGGGGGACACGGTCACCGCCTCCCACTGACCACGGAAGCCCAGGCAGGTGATTCCATCCCAGACCCCTCGGGGGACACACACTGAACAGGAAGAACACCCGTGCACCCGACACCCAGAAAGACACGGATGTCTCAAGAAAGAGTAAACTGGAGCTCACTCACTCGCTCTACACGCAGGAGTCACCGAGACTTCTTTCATTCGTATTATTTTTTTAAATCTAATTTATTGTCGAACTGGCTCCCATACAATACCCAGTGCTCATCCCAACAAATGCCCTCCTCGATGCCCATCACTAAGACTTCTTTGAAATATCAGGCTTTCAAACTCAAGTTTTTATGTTAATTGTAGGAAAGAATCTGAACCAGTATGGGTAGCTACAAGTTTTGTCATGTTTAAAACATGGGGCACCTGGGTGGCTCAGTCGTTTGAGCGTCCGACTTGATTTCAGCTCAGGTCATGATCTCGCAGTTCGTGGGCTCGAACTCTGCGTGGGGCTCTGTGCTGACAGCGAGGAGCCTGCTGGGGGTTCTCTCTCCCCCTCTCTCTGCCCCTCCCCAACTCGCTCTCCCTCTCTCTTAAGATAAACAAACTTAAAAAATAAATTGATATTAGACGGGCTGGCACATATAACTGGCTTCAGACAGTAACAGAAGCAGAAATACATAATACTACATAATAATAACAAATAATCATGGTTAGTGTTTATTTAGTGCTTACGTATCTAGCACATTTATTACTATCCTTACAAGAATCCTACGGCTTAGGTATGACAATTACCCTTGCCTTACAGAGGAGCAAACAGACACAACGGATGCATTCTCCAAGGACAGAAAATAATATGTCAGGACTCAGACTCAGGAACCCTCCATCATGCCCGGTCGGTCCTCTGGAACACCCTGCTACGCTACCTCTAAGAAAACGAACAACTCTGGTCTATTCCCTTCGGCGTGGGTATCTTCTTTCTTTCGATCATGAACCAAACCCCTTTGAGTGGTGTGCTGTAGTGCCTCATTTGAATCAAAGCCACAGATCTGAAAACCCGGGGGTATCTGCTAAGACGAGTTTTGGCGGCGAAGCGCGTGTACCTGTTGAACGGTGAGGGGCGTAAGGATCTCCTCCCCCCTGAGGAACATGGACCTCTGCGTCAGAGCATCCGTGAGCTGTGCTGAGTCCAACCCCAGTAACTCTGCAGACCTGCCCAGGGCTGGAAATGAAGGCAAACAAGGCAAAAGTGACTGACCCAAGAAGGAACGGGCCACGGGACCCCAAAGGGACCCCCACGCAGAGACATGGGTTCAGAGCCAACTCCACACTGCGACACGTGAGGCCAGAGAACATTCCTAAATCCCGCGGGTAGAATCTAGAGAACGCACATTTCGTCACTCGGTTAATCACTCCCTTGATGAGTCTTAGGCTAGTGGCCTGACGTCCGGACCAAGTGTGGTCCTGAGACCCCGGCTCCAAGACCCCGCCATAAAGGTTTGCAAGGTCCTAACTCTTTTCAGTGATCCGAAGAGGTCGCTTGCTGTTTCCTTTAACTCGGAGTTTCCAGTGGCTACATGACATGAGGGAGCTCACCAAAGTGACTGCAGCAGGTAAGAGAACCCGGCTGTCCTCCCCGACCTCTGATATTTTCAAAATGTGCAAAAAATGTAAGCCAATGTCGCTCTTCTCGCGGATTTTCTTCTGTTTGGGAAGATAGTCTTTTGAATAAAAACACACTATTTATTTCAATACGCAAGGGGCTTCTGATGGTGATTGCACAATTAATTTTCAAAAACATCTCAGTTTTTATTTCTAATGCGATAACATGAACAGACATGACCCACATAAAGGAAAAAGCCCTGGGGCGTCCTCTACGGTTTGAAGATGATTGAGACGCTCTGGGACCAAACGCGTGAGAACCGCTGACCTACAGCTCTGGCCTCATCTGAGGCCACTTCAAACTTTAACTCATCTGCCCCCCCCCCACCCCCCAGCCCTTGTGCCCTGACACGTGGCTTCCATCAGGAAAGTCTCAAGAGTAAACACATCAACTACTTCTGGAAAGTGACTATTGACGTGGCGATGTGCATATTCACTCGTTTAATCTTGACAACACGGCCGTGCTTTATAGACCAGAAGTCAGTGGTGTTGAGGGGACACGTTATAACCCAAGGAACCGGCCTGTGGCAGAGCTGGACCCTGAGCCAAGCGGTCAGGCTTGAAAACAGCGTTCACCATTACACTGCGTCACCACTCGAGAACTACGAAAAACTACAGCGACACTACGCCCCTGACCCGTAACATTTATCCCGGTTGCTCCCATTTCTTTACCGGGTCCATTTTCCTCTTTTCTTGGTAAGAATGAGAACACAGCCACCATGCCACCCAGCAATCCCTTCTTAGATGCTTGGACCCTTTCTCGGCTGATCATTCGCATCAAATACAAAGTTCTCTGTCCCGGGCTCAGAAAGCCCTTTCTGCAAAAGGGCGGATAGTAAATACTTTAGGTCCAAGTTCCCTAGGAGGAAAAAGCCAAGGAAGGGAGGAAGGGAGGAAGGCAGGGGTCATCTTACCCGTTTTGAAGGACACCTGGGCCCCACCAGCCGTGATAAATTCTATGTTCCCAAGATGTAATACACCAGCAAGCAACCTCAAAATTTCCCGAACTTCTTCCTTGCTGAACTGCATGACTTCCATCGCCGTCTGAAAGACAGTAACTGTGTTCAATTTTTTTGCGGGTGTTTTCCCCACGCTAAAGAAAATGAAAACCTCCCCGCTCAATAAAAGTGTCAGGTATTGTTCTACAGGCAAGAAACCAGGAGACAGACTCACGGGCCCTCAATTTCAAGGGATAAAGACCTTGCAGAGCCACACAGAAAATAACGTGATGTTAGGGAAGAACTGCAGGGGCACCTGGGGTGGCTCAGTGGGTTGAGCGCCCGGCTCTTGATTTCAGCTCAGGACACGATCTCACAGTGCAAGCGACGTGGCCCCGCGTCGGGCTCTGCAACGGCCACGCAGAGCCTGCCTGGGACTCTCCCCTCTCTTCTCTCTCTCTCTGCCCCTCCCCTGCTCACCTTTCTAACTAAATATTTAAACGCTAAACAGACATTGAAATTAAAAAAAACATTAAGAAAAAAGAACTGTAGAATGTGGAGTGCTCACCCCACCAATGGGGAAAAATGAGATATTATACGTAGAGGCTTCCCAGTTATGTCACAGCAGAATCACCTCAGAGAGTCACAGTAATGACGGTGATAAGGAAATGCTTTTTCTGTACATACTGAAGCATAACGGAACATTTATTTTCTTCCACATGAACTGGTGGGGTGAGGGTGAGACTTCATGGGGCTGCTCCAGCGTAAACTCTGGAGCCTTCCCTTGACGGTTAAATGCAGCAGGGACCCAAATCGGGGGAATAACATTCTTTCTTAGGAACTCTGTAGACAGGAGAGTCTCTGCTCCTTTTATAATAGATCCTCATGGAACAGATGAATGGAGAAAAACACACCAGCGACTACAGGAGACGAGGTCTGTCCCCAAATACAAGTATCCTGACAGCGGAAGCCAGGCGTCTTCTGAATCCCACCCAAGATGTGCTCATTTTCTAGCGTGATGTAGAAGCCACATGCTTGTCAAGAAGAAACCACCCCTCGCCCCCAACTGAGGACAGAACTGTTGGCCACACTGACGAAAATAACCCACCAGGGGTTACGTCAGACCCACAACGTAATAACTACGACCACGACAATCACTTTGGGAGACCAGGAAGGAAACCACGCGCCATTTTGAAGCAACAGAAATTAGACAAGGAAACAACCAGAGATTTAAAAATGTGAGAAGTGTAACTTCTTTTTAAGGAGAAGACAATAAAGGGAAAACAAAGGGCAACAACAATAGGCAGGAAAATTTAAAAATTATAAGGGAAGGAGCCATCGCTTAAGCTGTAATAAAAGACACATGAGCAAAACAACGCAACAGGCATTTCTTATTGGAGCAAATGCAGGATAATAACTTCTATTAAATTAGCCAAAAACTTGTGGATGTTAAACCTAAAACTGGTGAAACTGGGACATTTATGCACTGATTACCAGTACACAAGTTAATATAATCTTTTGAGAAAACAAGACTATATGGTACCACTGTGTTGGCCACAAATGTGGATAACTGTCGAGTGTTCAGAGAGGTTAAGGAACTCTCACAGGGCTACCCAGCCAAGATTCAAAATCGGGCCCCACGAACACAGAGTCCACGAACTTATTATCCAGCCAGATGCTATTACTTTCTAAAGACATAAAAAAGAAAACGCAATCTCCTGCATTATCTTCCATAACTTCAATGCTAGAAATTTACTACAAAGAAAATCTCAACACAATAGAAGTTCTGTAAAATATCCCCCACGGTGTAATCTTAACACGTTAAGAGAAACTATTTACTCAGGGGTGAGAAGACTCATTTCATGGGTGCAAACAGAAATTGGCACAAAGAATAAAAACGATTAGTCAAGTGCTTATCAATTAAAAAGAAACATATGGAAAATTATTCAAATTCACTTATCCTAAAAGTTAAAGGAATGACAGTTAAGGAATACAAATAATTTCTTATTCTCAAGCCTCTTGAAAAGGTGGTAAGAACCAAACTAAACAGCAAAATAATTATAAAGCACGTCCACTATGCTAAAGTTAGTATTTTCCATCTCCATGGTTAAAGTTATCCTCCTATATTAATAAGACCTATTCAACACTAACTTATAAAAATTCTTAGATCATAGAACGATATGGAAATGTAAGTCTTCACTGTTTAAATCAACTACTTGGAGTCTATATAACACTAAGAGGAAGTAAGACTTTAAAAATACTAACTTTGCAGTAGCACAAAATGTCAAGCTATCAAATGAAAAATATCGAGAGATGCCCCATGAAAAAATTCTCGAAGTTCCTAAAATACATACAGAAGTTATACATGGAGACATGAAAGCAAATGAATCAAATGTGCTTACGGTATTAATAAGTTTGACTACTTGCAATCTAACCCTAAGTGAGTCAGGAGCGTGGTGATAAGGAATAATTATATTAATCATACTATGGGGTAATTTAATGGGTGCAACCAATTACCAGCAATGTGGACACGCATGCTAAAATTACTGGCAAGACCCTTTACTTGTGTCCTATTGTCTTGTTTAAAATCTTTTTAGTCACAATCTCCACCCCTTTGGCAAGAGGAGCCACTTTCTAAAAAAAATTTTTTAATGTTTATTTTTGAGAGAGAGGGGGAGAGAGAGAGAGAGAGAGAGAGAGAGAGAGTGTGTGTGTGTGTGTGTGTGTGAGAGAGAGAGAGAGAGAGAGAGAGAGCGAGCAGGGAAGGGGCACAAAGAGATGGAGACGCAGAGTCCAAAGCAGGCTGCAGGCTCTAAGCTGTCAGCCTGATGCGGGCCTCGAACCCACAAATTGCAACACCGTGACCTGAGCCGAAGTCAGACGCTCCATCGACTGAGCCACCCAGACGCCCCAAGAGTAGCCGCTTTAAAGCTTATTATAATGATCTTATTTTCTCAGCAGTAGGGCTCAAGACTCAAAAAACCGTGGTGGGAAATTCTCAGGATAGTTCAGAAGCACTGAACAGCAATTTAGTTACGAAACTGGCAAAAAATTACACAGAGTATTTTCAGTAATGTCCTTATTAGGCACAGAGAAAAACAGGTGTTTGGGAAACTGGGGGCTGGGGGTGGGGGGGGATGACAAATATGTGATCTGGTCCCAACCATGAAGAGACAAAGGAAGCCAGGCTCATCACCCTGGAAATGAATAGAAAAGAGGGGCAAATTTCAGATGCCAAAAGGTATATCCACTCAGGGTCTCAGGCAGTTGGCTGTGAGGTGCGGAGATGCCATTCCGGAAGGCAAAGGGGCCACAGATGAATCTTGAACAAATGGTGCCCCTGGAATGGTGGAAGTGGAGGCTATTCTGGCCATAGTAAGTTCCAAATAAGCAATCTGATAATAATTTATCATGGGGAGCCTGACTGGCTCAGTCAGTAGAGCATGTGACTCTTGATCTTGGGGTTGTAAGTTCAAGCCCCATGTTGGATGCAGAGATTACTTAAAAATGAAATCTTAAAAAAATCATAATTTATCATGTAACGCTCTATGAGGCAATATTATGTTATTTTATAATATAAATTTGCTTATGCTCCCAAGTTCTCTACCACTGAAAGAGACTGAAGTTTTCACATTTGGCAAAATTAAGGTATAAAGTCCGCCTTAATAAAATTGGACTCATGTGGAATGAATTTATGTATACATATACATGGGCTCAAAACAACTAAAAACCCATGGATATATCCAGTAAGGCTGGGTCCAGTCCTGGTCCGCAGCCAAGCACTCTAAAAATATTCAACATTTGTGGCATAAGAGAATCTGAAAAGATTATCACCCAAAGACTCCTGTTATTTCTCACACATTTCATCCGCCCCCATTCTGGTGGGTCAAATGCAAGCAATACAATAAATTAGTTGCTCTCATTGACTTGAAATAGCTTGCATCTAAGCAGTTTCTAGGGCAACTTGAAAGGCTGCATAAACAAATGGTTATGAAACACAGAGTCTGCCCCAGGGGTGAAAAAAAAACAAACAGGTCCCCTATAGCTCCCATGATACTTTACAGGCACTCATTTATATTCATGCCAAGTGGTGGCAATGATAAACTCTAAAAATACATAAAGCAAATTCTCAGTAAAATAAAGAAAATCCTTAAAAGGTCCTATTGCCAGAGTATACGGACATTAAAGTTGATGGATCATTTTTTTTAGTAGCTAAGAATGAACACCAGAAATGACATTTTCATACAGAATTCACAGAAACAATTTCTCTCCATGAACATTTCAACATATTATGCAAACAAATGTCCTTCAGGCTTAACGGAATGCGGTTCCTTTCCTTCCTTTGGTCCAAAAACCTCTGGGAAAAAAGCTTCATGAAATTGAAATATGAAGATACCAATTTATTTTTTTATTTAAAAAAAAATTTGTGGGGCGCCTGGGTGGCGCAGTCGGTTAAGTGTCCGACTTCAGCCAGGTCACGATCTCGCGGTCCGTGAGTTCGAGCCCCGCGTCAGGCTCTGGGCTGATGGCTCAGAGCCTGGAGCCTGTTTCCGATTCTGTGTCTCCCTCTCTCTCTGCCCCTCCCCCGTTCATGCTCTGTCTCTCTCTGTCCCAAAAATAAATAAACGTTGAAAAAAAAAAATTCAAAAAAAAAATTTGTTTCAGAGAGAGAGCATGCATGCCTGGGGGAGTTTTTAACCATTCCTGTGTCACTCCTGGTTACAGAGTGCTGCCTAAGGCAGAATAGTGGGCTGGCTGGCATTGATAGGATACTTACGATTATATTCCCATATTACAGAAATGACAATTCTGGGAATGTAATCATAACTAGGTAATCACAAAAGGCAGCCTATTTACTGTAAAAATATAACACAGAATGATAAAATAAGATTGTAGAATTCTGCCTCACGAGAGAACATTTTTTTTGTTCTCAGCCTTCTTTCTGCACACGTAATTACTACATGAATTATCGTATATCAAATTATACATAAAATTTTTTTTTAAATAAAAGGATTATCTAGTGTTGCAGCTTATCTTTCTCAGGTTTAAAATAAATTTTCCATGTAATTGAATATACTTGAACGTGTTTTGCTTGCTGTAATGGATCTTATTTTACCAATATAACAAATTATTTAAGCCATTCCCCAATTTGCGATTCTTGCAGGTTTAGCTATAGAAAAGAGAATTTTTCCTCCTTTCTGAAAAGGTGCACATCGTTTTTCCTTTTCTGACTACATTGCTTAGAACTTCCAGAAGGTTAAATAATAGTAAAAATTACACGTTCCTGATTTTACTTACTAGCAGCTAAGTTTTCATTTACATTTCTGGTAGGTTGACACTAAAAAGTAATCACAACATAAATATAGAAAATTGAATACTTGTAAATACATAAACGGAACATTTGTAAGCTTGTTGCGTACCTCTCTGTCAATTTCACGTACAAATTGTTCTTCCTTTCTAGATGATCTTTCCATCGTAAGATCAGATTTTAAAGGCCAAAACCTACTCTTTCAAATAAAGAATAGGAGCCAGCAATCACCGAAGGCAGGGCAAGCCTCAGAAGTTTACCAGTAGTTAACAAAAAGAACAAACGATTCTCAATCAGAAAACGAAGCCCCCAGAGGAAAGCAGAGGAAAGCCATGGGAGTAACTTCTCAGGGGCACTTCCAGAACAAGGGGAGGACTGATGCCCAGTGCACCCTAGTGGCCAGCGAGCTAATCAGTACAAGACCTGCCATTCTTGGATAATTATCTGTCTTCTGCCACAACGTCCTTTCATCACAAAGCATGGTTCTCCAGCTTCAAGAAAGAAGAAGAAAACAGGAAAAAAAAATCCCAAGAGAAGTCTTTCTTCACCAAAAATGAGTTTTTATATTTATTCGAACACACAGTAAAGACCATAATAAACGAACTGAAACGGGATGAAGTCTGAGTAGTGACAAATCCAGGGGCCAAATGAAACTGGGAAAGAAAACTTAAAATACTTAAAACACATTTTGGAAAATCCAATTCACAGGGCCAAATCCCCTGCTGTCCAGCCTACGCAGCAAAAAGGCACCCTCAGCAGGGGGCTTTTTTTGTTAACAGGTTCAAGAGAGGAGATTGGGCAAAAGAAGTCCAAGCCCCCCGCCCCCTGCATTATAAATGACAGATAAAAGACCCACAGAGGGAAGATGATCCTGATATTTGAGCCAATCCTGCTTTTAATTTCATTTTCAACTTAAGACGTGAAAAAATGATGTTATGAGATGCATTCACTTAAAAAAATACCCTGGTTTCATTCCACAAGGCATTTTTATGATGAATCTAGAAGAGCAAATGGGGATAGTGAAGAGAGAAGCGTTGACAGATGTAAAGATAAGAACCTGACAGACAAAAGCAGGTACCACCGACCTGCCTTGTGGTTTAGAGTCTTTGGAGTTAAACCTTCCACACCAGCTCTATTAGGTACCGTGTGTGGTTAGGCTGGTCACCAACCTCCCCGGGTCGCAGGGTGCAGACAGCCGGGATTCCTACCCTCAGGGTTCAGAGCAATGAGAGAGATGGCCGGGGAAGTCCGTACGGTAAGTGCTCGATGTCAGCTGCACTGACAATGGTGACTCCACCCTCGATCCGCTGTCTCCAGCTACTACAGTAGTGACTCTGGCATTTCTGGAAGAACCACATCAGCAAAACCGACCGGCCACTCTCAATCAGGTGGGGCTGTTAATAAAGCTTCACAACCAGGCTTCCTGAATGTTGTCACCGTATAACAAGTCCTTGTGATATCAGAAAACTACAAGACGCTCACTTATCCACACCTCAGAGTTGTAAGGTGACTATTCTTGCAGAGAAACAAACAAGATCCTAACAGTTACTTGGTCTAATGGTTGACAGGTTTGTTTTTAGCCATGGAAATGGTTATTACAAAACTACACACACACATATAATATATACATATTTAATATGATATATTATATGTATATTTGTAAGCTCAAAAAAGAAAGCTTGGCACGATCCAATGTCAAGCCTATGATTTTTTTATTTTTAGTAGACTGTTCCAAGTCAACCTCCCATCTGTCCTGAATGTCACAGACATTCATCCAACTTCTAAAGAAAGAGGATTCTCTTCCAGTCTGGAACAGTCTTTATCATGAGTGGGAACAAGAAGCAAGCACCTGTTCTCGCACAGCGGTGCAAATGTAATTACTTCATTAACAAAATATTGTTTGAAACAGAAAATGAAACGTGTCATTTTTTTAGGGGGTTGTCGCTCTTAAGAAGGCAAAAGAACAACGTAACTTACAATCACTTCCCTAAAGGATTCCTGGTCACTGATTGTCTTGTCTTCTACACATCCAGACTGACTCAAGTAGTGGTAGTTTTCTGGCACAGATAAATAAAATTCTTCTGCAAAAAGACAACGAAAAATGCGAGTATCAGTACTTGACTGGCCAGGATAAGACAGAGTCCAAGAGAGTTTTCACTTTGTAACTTCAAAAGATAAAATACATAAATAATTCTATGCTAACAGCCCCCTATTAAAATACAGAGCTCTGAATCATCACCTAGAGAAAGCAAAAATAATTTCATTAAATTAGATGGCGTGATAGAAAATGTTATTTAAAAAATAACTGATGAGGACCCTGTCTTGGCTGTTCTCTCTTAAAAACCAAATGTTTAGAAATTAGCTTTATTTGAGTGTGGTTTAAGAGTAAACCAGTTACGAGGCGTTATATAGTTTCTCATCAATATTGTACAAGTCGGAAAAGTCTCAAGATTCCAAAAACAAACAAGACATTTAAGACTTCCCTTTTGATGATTTCCCCCCTACGTTATTTGGCTCTAAAATGGACTCAGCATCTTTTGGCCCGTCTCTCCCACGTTTTGTTTCAATCGATGGAACACCAACAAAGCCCAAAGAGAGTTTTTGCATTTACCGACGGCTTTTCAAGGGAAGACAAGTTGCTAGTCCGTGTTTCCCCGCTGGTCTCCCACCACTCACCTCTCTGTTCATGTTCTAGCCCTGCCAGCAGTGCATAGAATATGTGATAATTCCTTTCCCCGGGGTTTTGCCTTACTACTCGGTTCTGTGGGGAGAAATCAGATTTCGACTCAGAGAGGTTTCCTCTGTTTAATGAGCACAAACCAGTAATTTCCAAAGATCATTACTACAGAAGAAAATGTGAATTAAATGTTTACTTACTTTTTCTAATAAATCTTCATGCGAAAAGCAATGGCAAGTCAAGGAACAAAACAAGGAGATCACATGCTCAATTACCCTTCAATTTTCTAGCCTTTGTGACCCAAATAATGACAAATCCTTGCTCTCTGGGCACCTAGGTGGCTCAGCCGGTCAAGCAGCCGACTTCGGCTCAGGTCATGGTCTCGCGGTTTGTCAGTTCGAGCCCCGCGTCGGGCTCTGTCTATGCTGACAGCTCAGAGCCTGGAGCCTGCTTCAGATTCTGGGTGTCCCTCTCTCTCTGTCCCTCCCCCACTTGCACTCTGTCTCTCCCTCTCCCTCTCTCTCAAAAATAAACATTAAAAAATAAAATAAAATAAAAACAAATCCCTGCTCTTTGACACAGAGACCTCCAGTGCCAAGAGACAAGCCAACAAAGCATAGGCTATTTCACCTAAATCCAATTCAAACAGGACACATGACCTCCTCGGAGGTGCCACGCTATTTGACAGAATTCATTCCAAACAAAAAAACCTGACGCTTGATGAGGATTCCAATTTTCCTGATTACAGACAGTATCGAAGTTTCCGAAAGAAAGATGGTTCTCCTAGAATAATTAATAGGTCCGACAGAGTAATATTAGAGCAAAACCTGGAATGTGTCACATTCTTTAACTGCCCTTGTGGTAACCAAGAACAGTTCGTCCTTTTACAGAGTCAAACACTCAAAACAAGAACCACAAGAAACAGGATACAATCTACAATTCTCCCGCCCTGAATATTCCCCTTCTGGCAGATGTTCAGCTGAACAAACTTCCCAAAGCGACTGGAGTTGTTGTTGTACACGGTCTTCGCGTTGCCGAAAGCTTCCATGATGGGGCTGTGATAGAAGTGAGGACAGCTTCGTTATCAAATAAACAAGTCACAAGATGTCAATTTCGGCACACCGGCTCTATGTCGGTAATATCGTAACACCCACACACGGTGACAGCCGGTAAGGACACTTACCGCGGGGATCATCTCATCACGCGCAGAAAACCTAATCACTGTGATATACGCAACTAACGGGACATGGTACGTCATTATACTCCATAAAAAAAAATTTAAAAAAAAAAAATTTTTTTTTTAAATGTTTTATTTTCGAGACAGAGAGAGACAGAGCATGAACCGGGAAGGGGCAGAGAGAGAGGGAGACACAGAATCCGAAGCAGGCTCCAGGCTCTGAGCTGTCAGCACAGAGCCCGACGCGGGGCTCGAACTCACGGACCACGAGATCATGACCTGAGCCGAAGTCGGACACTTAACCAACTGAGCCACCCAGGCGCCCCCATAAAAAAAAAATTTAAAAAGAAGACGCGAGGACCGCAGCAAGTGTTAATTAGGGTAGATCTAAAAACCGCAAGAGCATTCCTCACCAATTGTCTAAATATTCAATTTCGAGACAAATCTGAAAGCAACGGGACCCACAGTGACTAGGTTTATTTACAGAAGAGCCAGCTTTCCAAAGCCCCTGCTGAAATGGGTTTATGACCCTCATCATTTTGAACGAGAGACCTTACAGCTCGTGCAGGCACAGGATACTGGAGCTCAGGGAGTCACTACGGTGCGATCTCACACAAATTAACTTGGGCTTATGTACATAAGCCAGGGATCGCGCAGGAGAAGACCCCCACTTAAATTTCGGCAACTGAAAAAGTCCCAGTCCTGGGCATTTCACCCATCTGTTGTCTGTCCTGGAGCAACTCATTTATCAGTAACTTCTTTGCATCTTCACCTGTAAAATGGTGTCAGACCAGTCAGGAGGTGGAAAAGTTTCTGTCAAGAACCAGGTAACAGATCTTTTAGGGGCCTGCGGTCTCTGTTGCAAGCACTCAGTTCTGCCACTGCAGCTTGAAAGCAGTTATCAGCAATAGAGAAACAAATGAGCGTGTCTGTGTTCCAATAAAACTTTATTTACAAAACAGGCTGCAGGAAGATGAAAATGTTCTGAAGATGGATGGTGGTGATGGTTGCACAACATGAATGCACTTAACACCACTAAGCTGCACGCTGGAAAAAAATGTTTAAAGTTATAAACGTTATGTATATTTTACGACAACAGAAAAAAGTGTGTGAATGCTAAAACAGAAACAGGCCACAGGTTATGCGCGTCTGGCTGTAGTGTGCTGACCCCGGGACTAAAATCTAAGTAATAGAATCTGTGAAGTCCTTATTGGTTCTAAAATCTTATAAGGCACAAATCAGATGTTTGGCAAGTGCACATTTAAAATAAAAATGCAGGGGCGCCTGGGGGGCTCAGTAGGTTAAGCGTCCAACTTCAGCTCAGGTCATGATCTTGTAGTTTGTGGGTCTGAGCCCCGCCTGGGGCTCTGTGCTAACAGCTCAGAGCCTGGAGCCTGCTTTGGATTCTGTGTGTCCCTCTCACTCTGTCCCTCCCCCACTCACGCTCTTTCTCTCTCTCCCTCTCTCAATAATAAACATAAAAATATAAAATAAAAATTCAGAGGATACCTCCCCACACAGCCCTCTTTCAAAGGCTCGCTGCCATCAAAGGTCTCAGTGACCTTCTGCCACGTGGGAGGCTACAAAAATGCCATCTTGGGGCGCCTGGGTGGCTCAGTCGGTTGAGCGTCCGACTTCGGCTCAGGTCATGATCTCGCGGTTTGCGAGTTCGAGCCCCGCGTCGGACCCTGTGCTGACAGCTCGGAGCCTGGAGCCTGCTTCGGATTCTGTGTCTCTCCCTCTCGCTTCCCCTCCCATGATCATGCTCTGTCTCTCAACAATAAATAAACATTAAACAGATTTGTAAAAAATGCCATCTTGCCCACATGGTGCCTCCACAGGGCTGGATGTTGAGCAGAGGCTCCCTCATCGCTGTGCTAAGACCTCTGTTACACAGTGGCCAGAGGCTGAAATTTCTGCCCGTCACAAGGCCTCCACAAAAGCGAGTCGAGGGCTCGCTGTAAGAGGAGGCTACAGAACGTTCCTCCAAATCACTCAGTCACCTCCAACCTGGCCCAGGGGTGGGGACGGGGGGCAGCGGGGGAGACAGGTCAGGTTATTGGAAACTGCTATGTGCATGCTGGGACTTCTCGAGGAATTGTAAAAGAGAAGAAAAAGAGAAAACAGACCCACTGATTCTAACTCATCCTTAAATTCGCCAACAGGGAGGACAGTAAATCCTATTTATCTGAAAGAAGGAACATGATCCCGACATACCTGCTTTCGAGGATAGCCTGTTCGACACAGGATGTCTTCTCTTTTAAGGACAGTTCCAAAGACTGTTGACTGATGACCGATAAAAACTTGAGGATCAATTTGGTGCTTTCGGTTTTCCCTGCCCCACTTTCGCCGCTGCAAAACAAAATGCACAAGCTTGGGCTTCTAATTACAAGGAGAAACAAACAAACAACCAAAAAAGAAACGAAACTCGGTGTGACCCACGTCCCTCCAGTTTGTCCACAGAACACCTGTTGGAAGGCGGGAAAACGGAGGTCGAAACGTCGGTCCCACGAGGCAAGCTGAAGAGCAGCGAAAGCTCTGGCCACACCGTTTCTGGCACTTGCAAAGGCCTCTGTGGCGTCGGAGGTAAACGGAACCACCCCCACTAAGTTACGGTGAGAGGCTGGAAGGCGCCTATCCTTCCAGAGAGGCCCTGAAATGAGCAAGGATCTCTGCTTTGGTCACTCGAGCGTGCCCAGCCATCTCCACAGCACCTCTGGTGCTGGTGACAGGCACTTGGTATTAAGTGCTCGTCACATGAACAGGCACACCAACAACGTCATTCTGGGGAACTGAAAGCAGGCAAATAAATATGCACAAAGATGCAATTATTCATAAGTATGATTGAAGGGGACAAGGGTACCCCACAGGTACTTGACCCACAGTGAATCATTTTATCATCGCTTTCGCAACAGTCCTACGAGGGAGGCAGCGGCGAAGCGTCCGAGCCAGGATGTGACGCCAGGTCTGGGTCCAACATCCTGCAGAGATCACGCTTTCGTGACAATTAAGGGCCAAGGGAACGCAGCAGCACACGGGGAGGGGAGGCCGGTGAGAGAAGTAAACAAGGTTCAAGTTGCACCTTAACGGACCGGCAAACGTGAGTCCCACGGAGAGGAAAGGGAAAGAGTTGGGCACCAGGGCCAGATGAGCTCGGGAAGACCCACGGAGGGGCAGGATTCTGGTTGGGTCAGCTGCACTAAGATCAGAGGCGGCAGAGAGAGAGAGAGAGAGAGCCCACAGGATCCAGTTTGATGGCTCAGAGCCAACCGCCGGAGACAGGAGACAGACGGCGAAGACTGAGCTCATCGAGGTGGCCTGGAAGGAACACGGCTCTGGAGGTAATGCTCCAGAAGGAGCGCGAGGGCTCTCGGGAGATCAGCTGTTGCTGGTGGTCACGTCCCGGACAAGCTCAGCCCCGCCGGATATGGACAAGCAGGCATGGAGATCAGGGATTTAAAAGGAGAAACTCAATTTTGTGTAAGGCACCATGTCCGGTACTTTGGGGAGAACAGAAGCAGCCAAAGGCAGGGAACTTACAAGAAAAGTCAACTAAAGGTCTAAGCAACAGAAGAGCAACACCAACAATATATGAAAGCAGCGCCTTCCTAACTGCTAAGTGGGCAAGATACACGGATGAGCTCCGCGTGGTCCTGAAAAAGCTGCCCTCGCTGAGTGCCACCATCTGGGAAGTTACGCAAGAGGAATTTTGCTGAAATGGGAAATGATTAACCACACGTAATAAAGGAAAGGGAGTGACTCAGAGATGACAACAGCCACGTCCGGCTGGGTCCCACAGACCCACGGGGAATCTACACTGGTCTAGGCAACTCTCAGTAACACAGTTCCCTCTGTAAGTGACAGGGTAGATCACGGGCTGGTGCGAGGACTCCGGCCGGAGAGACTTCACGTCGAGCGTGCTAAGGGCTCGTGGGGGGCTTTGTGTACACACAAGAGACACCAGGCAGAGACCCCCCCCCCGCCCCCCGCTGCAGACAGTACCTGGGAATCCACACCTATCTTGGGACAATAATGCAAAAGCCAAGAAAATCAGAGAAGGCCCGGCAGCCATGGCTGAATCCCCAGACCCGAAACTGCCCTGCCCGGTGCTATCTGAGTTGGGACAACTTCGGCTGGGTTTTCTGTTACCAACAACCAGAATCTTGCTAGTACGCACATCTTCACATCACTGGCACCTGTCTAGACCAGGGTCTGGCACACAGAGGGCATTCGGCAGTCAAGCACTGAAGGAATGACATAAACTAAGAGAGAAAAACTGCAAGAAGAGATTTAAGTAATGCTTGGCATTTGAAAAAATATATATATACATCTATGTAGTTGTTGACTCTATTACACACACACACACACACACACACAGAACTTAAAAAACCAAGTTCTCTAGTTAAAACGTATGAGACAGAAATGATGTCACGTGTTCCCCAAATGCATTTCTTTGTCCTGCATTCTTTGCCCACCACCTGGGTGCCCTCAGGGTTGACACATCTCTAAACAAAATGACACGCAGAATAAAGTCAAGTCTCTTGCCTTCCCTTGTGGGGCTGCAAAATGAGCAAGAAGTAAAGCATTCCTGTGTAATGTTCCTGAGATTTGGGGGGGGGGGGGGCGCTGTTTGTTACAGCCATTAGCTTACCCTGACAAATATAACATGTTAAAGACTCGATCACAGAGCAGATACGGTTCAAATTCAAGAGCGAGACTTGGTCAAAGAGAAGAAAACCCAAGACTCTCACTGCCATGAACCAGTCATGGATATCGGTCTATAGCAATCTGCAGTCACATTTTTTCTCACTCTAGCATACTTTTTTCCAGCACCTTCTTTAAGTACATCTTTTTTGGCACAGAATTAAATCTTGAAACAAAATAAAACCCCGACTTGAACGGTGCTCTGTGACCACAGTTCTCAAACTTGGTTGCACATCAGAATCACCTAATACACCTCTAACCTGAACTGTAAGGCGTAGAACTCAACTGTCGGTATTTTTTAAAAATTTCCAGGGGCGCCTGGGTGGCTCAGTCGGTGACGCGTCCGACTCTTGGTTTCAGCTCAGGTCATGATCTCCCGGTCTCGTGGGTTTGAGCCCCGCATCGGGCTCTGCGCTGGCAGCGTGAAGCCGACTTGGGATTCTCTGTCTCCCTCTCTCCCTCCCCCTCCCCCACTTGCACTCTGTCTCTCTCAAAATAAATAAAGTTGAAAAAAAATTAAAATTAAAAAAAAAAATAAAAATTTCCAGAGGATTCTACCATGAGGCCAGGTTTGGGAACTGCTACTCTTGAAAGCAGTTTCACAAAATTCAGAGAGGACGGGAGCAGGAGGGGACAGGTGGGGGCTACCATATATGGAGCCACGGAAGTGTTACCTGAACAAGGCAGAGAGTAAAGGTAACCTGATCACAAGGTGACAGGACTCTCCGCAGGTCATACACCTTTAAGGAACACTCCCCCCACCCCCCTCCACTTCTCCCTCCTCCTCCTCCCGCCCCTGCCTGTGACGTGAAAAGTTTACTGAGGGTCAAACCAACGCAATCTTCGAAGCAATGGAGGAAGAGCATCTCTGCAGGTAATTCCTTCCCTCCTTAAACATCTGCGCACCCGCTACGTGTCAGGCTGCACTCAGGGCTCCGAAAGCACGGATGCGCAAAATGGCACGGTCTGTCTGTGATCTAGCAGCACAAAGATACCGAGCAAGGAGTCACAAGTGTCCCAGAGGACAGGAAAGTTCAAATTTAGGTGGACGGTAAGGGCTCAGTAAAGACCTTTTTGGGGGGAGCAGGAGGGTCGGGCGGCACACTGATAGGGAGACCAAAAAATGAAAACATGCACAGGAGACAACTGGGTGAAAATTGAAGGGAGAGCAGGGAGACCCACGGGAGGACCCTGCTCAGTGCTCTGCAGGAAGGAAAAGCAGCCAGCAGGGCCAAAGTCCAGGGGACTGAAGGGAGGACAGTAGGGCCCCACTGAGAGGTCACTGCTGTCCCGTCAAGTAGTTCTTTTAATAGAGGGGCGCCTGGGTGGCTCCGCTGGGTAAGTGTCCGCCTCTTGATTTCAGCTCCAGTCGTGATCTCACAGGTTTGTGAGTTCGAGCCTTCTGTCAAGCTCTGGGCTGACGGCAGGGAGCCTGCTTGGGATTCTCTCCCCCGCCCCCTCCTTATTCACTCTTTCTCTAAAGAAACAAACAAACATTAAATAAGGGAGTAGGGTGGTGAGGAAGATCACCAATCATCCCCAATCCAGACATTTTCAAGTTAACCATCATTATTATCTATGCAGCATATAATATACATGCTAAATACATGTGATAGTGTGATTATTTATTATAATATATATTGGGTCCTCATCCTCCTTTCTGACAGAGCTCCTAACACACTTGGAATTTCCTAAATGATGACAGCAATAAAGATGTCATTTGTTATGTTAATGAGGTGACTTTTGGAAAGCACCCAGGTAACCAAAGACTGGGCGGGGCTGGTTGCCAGGAGAGCCAATAACAGAATTAGAAGGTTGGGACTTTCAATTCCTCCCCCCACCACTGGCCTTCGGGGAGGGGAGAGGGGCAAGAGATTGAATTCAATACCCATCTTCAGTGATTTAATCATTCATGCCTAGGTGATGAAGCTGGCATAGAAATCCACGAAAATAGGGGTGGGAGATGCTGTTCCGGCAGCTTCCGGATTGGTGAACCCTTGGAGGGAAGCCGATGGCCTTTTCCCCATATCTCATCCTACCCATCTCTTCCAGCTCTTTCTGAGTCATATCCTTTTATAATAAACCGGTAATCCAGTAAGGAAACTGGTTTCCTGAGTTCTGTGAGCCACTCTATAGCCCGGCGAATCAGCAGCACAGGTGACAACTCGGAATTGTGACTGGTACCTGAAGTGGGGAGTGGGGAACACGGAGACGGCAGTCTTGGGGGACTGAGCCCTTAACCTGTGGGATGAGACATCATCTCCAGGTAGACCGTCTCAGAACTGAGTTACTGCTAGGTAATGTGGAGAATACGACAGAACACGTATGTTACAGCACAGTGATACCCAGAACTAGGTATCCCCTTCCTTCCTTGTGAACCGTAATCACAGAACTAGAAAGCCAAACTTAAGAATACAAGCGAAAGTAATACTTCTCCAGAGAAGACATCCAGACGGCCAACCGACACATGAAAAGATGCTCCACATCACTCATCATCAGGGAAATGCAAATCAAAACCACAGTGAGATATCACCTCACACCTGTCAAAATGGCTAACATTAACAGCTCAGGCAACAACAGATGTTGGCAAGGATACGGAGAAAGAGGATCTCTTTTGCGTTGTTGGTGGGAATGCAAGCTGGTGCAGCCACTCTGGAAAACAGTATGGAGGTTTCTCAAAAAACTAAAAATAGAACTACCCTATGACCCAGCAATTGCACTACTAGGCATTTATCCAAGGGATACAGGTGTGCTGTTTCGAAGGGGCATACACACCCCAATGTTTATAGCCACACTATCGGGAACAGCCAAAGTATGGAAAGAGCCCAAATGTCTATCGGTGGATGAATGGATAAAGAAAATGTGGTATATATATACAACGGAGTATTACTCGGCAATCAAAAAGAATGAAATCTTGCCATTTGCAACTACGTGGATGGAACTGGGAGGGTATGATGCTAAGTGAAATTCGTCAGTCAGAGAAAGACAAAAATCGTATGACTTCACTCCTGTGAGGACTTTGAGAGACAAAACAGATGAACATAAGGGAAGGGAAACAAAAATAATATAAAACCAGGGAGGGGGACAAAACAGAAGAGACTCTTAAATATGGAGAGCGAACTGAGGGTTGCTGGAGGGGTGGTGGGAGGGGGGGTGGGCTAAACGGGTCAGGGGCATAAGGAATCTACTGAAATCATTGCTTCACTATATACTAATTTGGATGTACATCTTAAGAAATAAAAAATAAAGTTAAATCAAAAAAAAAAAAAGAATATAAGCAAAAGGAGAACGCCAAAAAAAAAAAAAAAAAGTCCAAATGAACAGGACTAATTCTAACCTACTGGTTAGCGTCACTGCTTTGTAGCGTGACGGTCTCACTACCTGGGTGCGGAGCCTGGTGTCTTTCTTCCACCATGGGCGGCGTGGTGACTCGTTTCTTCCACCTTGTTCCTTTCTTCTAGCCGCCGTACAACAGTGACTCGTACAGCGATTACGATGTTATTTTACCTCCATGAAAAGCAAACACATCGCTTAACACAACCAGTCCTACATTTTTCTCATCAGCCCATGGCAATTACGGTCCTAACCCTTGGTGCCAACATGACTGCTGACACAAATGTGGGCTTCAGAGAACACGTGTTCTCCCAGAACCAACATGAGCTTAGCCTGCTGAAAGCGAAACAAAAAACTATGAAAACAACAACAAAAAAAAAAAAAAAAAAGAAAGAAAGAAAGAAAGAAAGAAAGAAAGAAAGAAAAGAAAAATAACCCCAATCACTGATATGGGAGCCTCACAGGCCATATTAAAAGCTTTGAGAAGTTTTCACAGGCAGAATCAAAGTCACAAGACAGTTTTTTGAGCAGGAGGCGGTCATGACCAAGTTCATGGTGTTAAAGAATCGCTCTGTGCAGAGTATGGAGTGTGGTGAATGCATGGAGGGAGGCCGGAGAGGACGCAGGGAGACAGACGTGAGGACAGAAGGGGAGTTAAGAGAGGGGGAGGCGGAGACGAGAAGTGAGCGGCCCCGGGAAAGATGGTGGGGGGTGGGGGTGGAACGACAGGGACAGCCCCCGCCAGGAGGGTGGTAAGGGACAGCGACATGCAGGGAAGGACCCCTGAGAGCCCGGGGAGCTTGCCAGGGGGATGATCCTAGTGTTGCGACACAGGCCTGCACAGCTGGCAAAACCCAGGAAGCAGTCTCCGTGAGATCGGGGTGCTTTACTGTGTACGATTTTACCTTAATGGGGGGGCGGGAGGGGGCATGTGGAGGAGAAGAACTTCTAGTTCCAAGAAGGACTTCTTGACTTCAGGTGGCATGGAGTCCACCTGCTGAGCATGAGAACAGGGGAGGAGGGACACACGTCTGGGAGAAGCTTCGGATGAATGTAGGACGTGCTCTGAGATGCCCATGAGCCATGTCTGTGATGGGACCTCAGAGGCACTTGGACACACATCTGGAACTCAGAGGAGAAACTTGCGGGGGAGGGTGGAGGGGTCTGAGGCCAGGGAGTCCTGCACACCCGGAGACGGAAAGGTTGACGGAAGAGGAGCTGGTGGAGGATGACTGGGGAGCCCCAGGGAACAAGGAAGCGACCCACAATGATGGCGCACCATGGAAGGAGTGGGGGAGGTGTGTGGCCTAAGGGCGATACGGAACCAAAGGTGAATATATTTTTTTAAAGGATGGAACCTACTAGAAATGCCAAGGACCCAGTAGAAAAGGAGAAATCAGAGAATCAGGGGCAGGGAGGCCCAAAGACAGAGAGCAAAGCCCGCAAGAAAGCAGAGAGGAGGGATTCTGAACCCACATGAAGGAAAGGGCCCCTTGATGTGAACAAGGCCCTTGACCCACCCACACAGGCTAGTCTCCCAAATACCTGCACTGGTGCCCACAAACTATGGCCCCGGATCCGCTCTGCTGCCTGTTTTTATAAATAAAGTTTTATTGGAACACAGACCAGCTCGTGAGTGTTCTCGTCCTCAAAGGGCAGAGTCGAGTAGTTGTAACAAGACCGACTCACAACGCTTGAAGTATATATTCCCGGCTCCTCGTAGAACACTTTGTGGACACCCGGCAAACATTCTCAGTCCTGTGTGAATCAAATTCTTAAATTCACACGATGCTCTCGAGATCCTTGCTTGCCAGAGGACGCAGGCGAGTGTCCACCTACACGGGATTCAGCGCACGGGTCTCCGCAAGCAGGACAAAGCCATGAACACGTGTCCTGCACCAGCAAGGAGGAGTCCGTTCTAAAATGACACGGGGAGACTGGAGCTCAATCGTGGGTCTACTGCTCACAGCTGAGGCCTCTGGAAAGTCACTTAACAGCACAGAGCCTCAGTGTCCCCGCGGAAAGTCCTCTTGGGCTTGTCTGGGGATGACGCACACACGTGTCTTTCAATTCCCTTTCCTTGCCTTTCCAACCCCAGCCCTTCGTGTCCCTCAGCAAACCCCACAGCCTCATGGGCTACTTTCCACTTCCTAACTACCCTTGTTGGTCCAAACATCGATGCTTTTACAAGCGCTTCTGTGCCCTTCCTCTCCTTCATGCCGGCCATATTCCCACACATTCTCTGACTCATAACCATACACCCTTTTCTCCATGAAGTACTGACCGAGCTCCTTCCTGAGGACCTACCACCTCCTCTCTGAGCGACCATGGACACATTTCTAGTATAGCTTTTGGTAGCCTATGTTGAAATTACTTAGCTCTATCAGTTTCTTCCCATCAGAGAAGTTCCTGAAGGCAACGATTGGATTTTATTTCATTTTTTCTTAATCCCCAAATTCTAGCACAGTAACCTGCCATATTACATGAGCACGAGGCATGCATGCCTCATGCCTAATTCAGGTTGGTGCCTTTTAAAAAAATATTTTAATGTTATTTTTTTTGAGAGAGAGAGAGAGAGAGAGAAAGAGAGCGCATGAGCGCAAGCATGCCCAGGGGAAGGGGCCAAAGAGAGAGAGGGAGACACAGAATCCGAAGCTGACTCCAGGCTCTGAGCCATCAGCACAGAGCCCGACGCAGGGCTCGAACTCAGGGACCATGAGATCATGACCTGAGCGGAAGTCAGACACTTAACCGACTGAGCCACCCAGGCGCCCCAGGTTGGTGCCCTTCTAATCCAGGACACAAGTTTTGTTCACTGTTCCAACCCCATCATTTCTAAGTACACCACTAGAAACAGAAAAAGATGGAACACTTAATTATCATTCCAGAATGGAAAAGAAATCGCTCCAGTTTTGGAACACTGAACATGCAAGGGAAGCAAAGGTCCTAAACCCAGCCACTCTGGACACCCCGGTTGAATGCTGGCCCTCTTACCAGACCCTCGGACAGTGAGTTTCATGGATGAATCAGGCACAGGCCTGACTTACACGACACACCTGAGAAGGTCACGTATCCTGATAGGCCCTGATAAACTAAACCCTGCCTGTCCAATCAAGGTGTGAGAAACTGAGGTCAACGTAGAATGTACCAGATCAAACAAAATCAACTGCTGATCTTGCCAGCTAGATGAAAAAAAAAAAAAAAAAAAAACAGAAAAATTCTCAAGTTTCAAACATAGATTGATATTTTAAAAACTGTAATAGCATAAGCATTTGCTTAAATGTGCACAAAAAGGCAAAAATTAGAGCTTAGGAGAGGTAACAACCTTCTAAGTAAAACCAACACGAGAGGCTTGGGCTAGAAGCCTAGAGACTCAGCTTGCCACCAAAGAGATGGGGACCTTGGCCAAGGGACCCAGGCTCGTGAAATGAGGGAATAATTGATGTCTGAAGTCCTAATTCCCAACAGGCCTACTTTCTGATTTTAAGGGATCGCATGAGAAAAGGTTTTCAAAGTAGTAAAACACATTGTATCCACCAGGGGGCAGATCACGCCTGAGGAAATCTACACAGGGCTACATACAGTAACCTGCAATTTGTATTTTTATACTCAATTTTCTGTAAATTCCCACAGCCCCCATCCCCATTAAAAAAAAAAAAACTGGAGAGATTAAATAAGACACATTTTAATGAGAACTCTATTCTTAAAGACTCCATTTCCTGAGTTAATTTAGATAAATACAGTTACTCCATTCACATCAGTATTTCACAATGAGAGCTTTCTAGCCGGGATCCACTCACCCTCTACCTCCCCCCTTATTTTAAATACCAAAGTCTTGGGCGTGAAAATGCCAACCGCTTTCCGTTTTATTACACACACACACACACACACACACACACACACACACACGCACGCACACACGCACACATGCACAATGATCTCATTTGATTTTTCACTTTCTTCCTAAGCTACTCTGTCGAGCAAGTAAGTGACAGATAAGGGATCCTCTCATTTTTTTCCAATGAAAGTGGGTAACACAGGCCATTATCACTGGCAAATAGTTAGGTACCTGAGTGTGGAAAACCAATCTTCTTAAAATAGATGTTTTCTTTCTTTCTGTTCATCTTATTAAATTATTTTCTGCAGGCTGAAATGGTGATCTTAAAGTCTAAGTTCTGAGCCTTGCTGAAGTCATCTGGAAAAGGCTTCAAACAATGTGCTTGCAGTCACAGGGCAAGTTCCTTTACTGGCAATGGGACCCTTGAAAGCCCCCCCTCCCTTTTTAAAAAAATACATTGAATAGTGTCATTCCTTTTTTTAAAAAAAAAATTTTTTTAACATTTTATTTATTTTTGAGACAGGGAAAGACAGAGCATGAAGAGGGGAGGATCAGAGAGAGGGAGACACAGAATCTGAAACAGGCTCCAGGCTCTGAGCTGTCAGCACAGAGCCCGATGCGGGGCTCGAACCCACGGACCACGAGATTGTGACCTGAGCTGAAGTCGGCCGCTTAACCGACTGAGCCACCCAGGCGCCCCGAATAGCGTCATTTCGATTAGCCTCAAGTCATAACGATTCATATTTGCCCCCCTAACTAAATGGGTAGCCCCTCTACCCAAGTTACTTGCACCGCCCAGGACGTGAGCACCATAAAAGTGATAAAGCCAAGAGAGTGTATCTGCCCGGATGCTTCCCTCCCCTATAAGAGGCAGAGAGTGAGGTCGAACGAGGAAGAGGAAGGCAACGTTCTGCTGTTCTAGTGGCATAAATTCTGACCTGTTACAAAAAGCAAGGACCCGTGCACAAGGCCAACGGGTGAAAATGGTCAGAAGAATACAATCCCTCAAGCAGTTTTCTGCGTGTGGCGCCTGCAAATACCAACAGAACAGCCACGCGCACCAAAGGGCCGTCGGAAGGTTTCAGTGAGTTGATGCCTGAAAAGTTCCTGCCCGGCGTCCACCTCACAGCCAGCCTTCAAACCCCGTGAGCACATTCATCCCCAAACACATACCGCGTGGGACACTGTGTCTCCCAAACGTCCTCGGCTGGGGGCCCCCCGGTTCCCCTCCCCGTGCCCCTACGCTCCCCCTTTCCTCCCTACAGGAGCAAGGACAGCTTCCCCGACAGGTGAGCCGGGGGCGGGGGGGGGGGGGGCTGGTCAGGGAACTGGCTTCCCGCAGTGATCGTGATGGAGGCCACCGCTGACCTGCCCTGTATCCGGATCAGGGGGTTCCGTCTAATCTGGGGCTGCGGTGTTAGCCAGCCCCACTGGCTGCAAGTCTAAAGTTAACATATGGCTCCCCATCGGTCTCACTTCCATGGAATCAGAAATCCGGAGGGGAAAGGAGGGTCTCGTTGAACGTCTCCTCCAAATCCAAACGGCCTTGTCCTTCCCGCTTGAAATAACAGACTTCTTTAGCCACAAGTTGGGACTAGAAAGTCACCAAAAACAGAAGCCACTATCTTTCACACCAGCCGTTTTGGTACACCACAGGTTCTCAGTGACGGCCGTGCCCCGTGAATGCAGCCCCGGAAGCAGGAAAGAATCCAGGCTTCGGTAACTGCACGGAAACCTCACTGGCAGGGAGGCTCAGCACATCTGCTGCGAATATCGTCCCGGGGTGTTATAAGGGATAGAAAGATCCAATTGGATGTCCCTAGAGTTTAAGTGATGAGGCCAATCTGAATTAGTTAGTAAAAATTAAGAAATACCTGTCTTAATGTGTATTTTTGAGAGAGAGAGAGAGAGAGAGAGAGAGAGAGAGAGAGAGAGAGTGCACACACGCAGGGGAGGGGCAGAGAGAGAGAGAGACAGGGACACAGAATCTGAAGCAGGCTCCAGGCTCCGAGCTGTCGGCACAGAGCCCGACACAGGGCTCGAACTCACGAACCGTGAGACCGTGACCTGAGCTGAAGTCGGACGCTTAACCGACTGAGCCACCCAGGCGCCTCAAGAAATATGTTTAAGGAAATGTACTCTATTGCTTTTTGAGACAGTTCCTAGTGATCGGTTGTGACAGTGGGTCTTTTGGTAGTTTAAGAAATGAGTACAACTTGGCTGAAACAGAGACGTCCAGACCCTATTCCGCTGCCAGAAAAAGGGAAATAAACACGTCCTTCCGTCATTCCCTCAGCACACACACGGCAAGCGCCTTTTCTGTCGCGAATTCAAAGGTACACTTCAGGAACACCCAGTGCAAAATCATTAAAGTTCTTCAATTTGGGCAATGCTGTGCAACCTTATCAAATCAGACATAGAAAGACCTCTTGCTCAAATATACATTCTCACTCTAGCATACCTGTCACTTTTTAAATTTGAAAGAATTACACGTTTTCTTAAATGTATAAAAGGACCATGCCACAATGGAAGAAACCAAAGAATAATTAAGGCAAGTAGTGAAAAAAAAAAAAAAAAGAACGAAAAAGAAAAAGAAGGGAGTAATTCTTCTGAGGCCCAGAGTGAACAACTTTGGTACGTCTTGCTTTTTTTTTTTTCTAAGCGAGCTTGGGTCTTTTGAAGGCCGTAGGGATCAAGCCACTCAAAAGAGAAAACTCCACCGGAGAAACTGGGGCACCTAGTAGACCTGTTTCTCGTGAACATTCTGAGCAGGTTTCGTGCTCTGGGGGCCGGCGGAGGCACCAGCTCTCCGGGGGGTCCCCTTTCCGTCCCTCCGCCGCCGGCCTCACGGGGGACGGGTTACCTGATGAGGACACACTGGTTGTCGTGACGCTTCCACAGGCAGCGGTAGCACTCGTTGGCGACGGCGAAGACGTGGGGGGGCAGCTCCCCCAGGTGGCATTTGCTGTAGCGCTCCATGGTGGCACGCTCATACAGGCCAGCGATGGTCTTGTAGGGGTTCACGGAGGCAATGATGGAGCCGATGTAGGTCTGCAAGCACACGGGAGGGGGAGACAGAGGAACGCCAGGTTATACGGGGCGCTGGGGGGCCGGGGGTGCGCGCTGGGGCAGACACAGAAGAGTCTGGATGCGGCTCCATGCTGGTCCACACTCGGAAGGGGAGGGCGGCCACAACTCCCCAAAGCCACCCGTCCTGGGCTTTCCCGGAAGCCACCTGAGGGTCCGTGAAGGGGAAAGACAGGGTTCCCCTCTGCATGTGTTTCCTAGACGCCTCTGGGATAAAACCTTGGCATCCTGTACAGACAAAGGGAGCCATTTCAAAGAGGACTCACAGTGAAAGGCAAACCGGAGGCCCAAATCCCTGCTCCCCTGTCCCAGGCACAGAGGACTGTCCCCTCCCATCTTCTTTCCGGTTGGGTGTCTATCAGGAAACAGCGGGGTTAAAGAACTAGAGAGACGCCGAGGGGCTGGGGGAGAGGGGAATGGAGAGTTACTGTTGAACAGGCGCAGAGTTTCTGTTTGAGATAGTAAGAAGATTCTAGAGACAGACAGAGGTTATAGTCACACAGCATTGCAAATGCATTTAAAGCACCGAATTGTTCACTTAAAAACAGTCGACATGGGGGTGCCTGGGTGGCTCAGTCGGTTAAGTGTCCGACTTCGGCTCAGGTCACGATCTCACGGTTCGTGGGTTCAAGCCCCGCATCGGGCTCTGTGCTGACAGCTCGGAGCCTGGAGCCTGCTTCGGATTCTGTGTCTCCCTCTCTCTCTGCCCCTCCCCTGTTTGCGCTCTGTCTCTCTGTCTCTCTCTCAAAAATAAACATTAAAAAAAATTTTTTTTTAAAAAAGACTTTTTTTAAAAGTCAAAATGGTAAATTGTATGTCATGCATATTTAACCATACCTTTTTAAAATGTTTATTTAGAGAGAGAGAGAGAGAATACGCATGCATGAGTTGGGGGTGCAGAGAGAGAGGGAGAGAGAGAATCCCAAGCAGGCTCCGTGCTGTCAGCACAGAGCCCGATGCGGAGCTCGAGCACACGAACCGCGAGACCACGTCCTGGGCCAAAATCAAGGGCGGGTCACTTAATTGACCGAGCTACCCAGGGACCCCTTAACCGTAACTTTTAAAAACCAAGACCATTTTGAAAATACTGGTGCTGAATAAGTGATCTGGGACTCAGATGCCGGACAATCTTAACCCTTCTGGAACAAAACCCAAGCTAGAAATGAATCAAGCTCTTCAGAGCAGCAAAGCTGAGGCCACGATCATTAAAATGTGAGGCCTGCTGCCTCCTTCACGTGCACAAAACCGTCCGCTTGTACTCCTGCCAGAAACGCTAACAGAGTGCGGTTATCGGGCTTCCCGGCATAGACACGGCTGAAGCAGCAGACAGAGGGGTAGAAGCAGACCCCAGTCACCACCACTACCTTTTACAGCACATGGGCCCTGTGCCAAGTGCTTCGTGGAGCCTTCGGGGCTGCACGGGAGCCTCCAAAATTCCTGCGGTGAAGCCCTGACCCCTAACACCTCGGAAGGGGACCGCGCTTGGAGCGAAGGCCTCTAAAGAGATGATGAAACTGAAACGAAGCTGTTAGGGCAGGTCCTATCCAACGGGACTGGCATCCTTTCAGGAGGAAAGGTACATGCTCAAAGAAACACCAGATGTGTGTGCACAGACAAAGACCACGTGAGGACACAGAAGGCAGCTGTCTGCAAGCCGAGGAAGGAGCCCTCGGGAGAAGCCAACCCTGCCAACACCTTGACCTCGGACCTCCAGCCCCCAGGACGGTGAGAAGATCAGTGTCCGTTTAAGCCGCCCCCTCAGTGATACTTTGTTGGGACCTCCGGAGCCGACCACCACACGGGGCCCCTGTAACACTCACCAGAGCCTAAAGAGCTCCGCAGCATTACTACTCCCATTTTTCAGATGCGGAAACTGAGGCACAGGGAAACAATGGCACGTTCGCCGATTGCAGTCAGTATGCGGTAGAAAGCAAACCAATTTGCAGAAACGTCTTATATCCCTTGGCAGGGCACGGCAGTGCAGCAAGGAAAGGAAAAGCAAGCGACGCTAGGCAGAAGGTGCGACCCTCCCGAGAGCGTCTGTACCACACGCGACGCTGCAGCATTTAGCGATCATCCACTTTCAGAGCGTCTGCCTCGAGCACGCGGCACGGTATCATATGCTCCGCGGAACCGTTTCCAAACGTAAGGAGGTTTCCAATATGTTTTGGGAACGTTTTGAACCAAAAAAGGTTAAAAAACATAAAAGAATTATTACCGTATGACCAACTCCTAGATATAGAACCCAAAGAGTTAAAAACAGGCTCTCCGACAAATAATAGCATTTTTCGCACTTACCTAACAGTGGAAACCACCCGAGTGCCGACGATCAGAGGGGCCGGTACACGAGAGAAGGTACGTCCATACAACGGACTATTATTCAGCCACACAAAGGAATAAAGTACTGACACGTGTTACAATGGAGAACATCGCAAATACCACACTAAGTTAAAGAAGTCAGACCTGAAAGTTCACGTATCCAGAAGAACAATGGGGAACACGGAAAACATTACACCAAGTTGGAGAAGTCAGACCTGAAACTTCACGTATCCAGAAGAGGTAAATCCATAAAGACAGACGATTGGTGGTAGTTACTATGGGCAGGGGGAGGAGGCCAGAAGTAGGGGGTGACCGCTTAGTGGGTCTAGGGTTCCGTTCAGGGTGATGAAAATATTTTAGAACTAGACAGGGAGGCTGGCTGTACAAGAACTGTGGGTGTACGAAATACCACTGAATCGTATACTCTAAAGTGGTTCCTTTTCAGTTATGATAATTTCACCTCAATTAACAGAAGAAGACATAGCACGTTAATGGGTAAATGTTCAGGTCTTTGGAAACCTCAACTCTCTAGAAAGCCCATCTTCCCCTGCCAGAGCACTGTAGGCAAGATTTGGCCATACATACGGGACTGCTTTCTCCTCTGGGGAAGGAAAGTCTCATAAACATACATTTTATGTTTATTTTGAGAGAGAGCGTGTGAGCATGCAAGCACGGGGTGGGGGGAGAGAGGAGAGAGAGAGAGACAGACAGACAGACAGAAAGAGACAGACAGAGAGAGAGAGAGAGAGAGAGAGAGAATACCAAGCAGGCTCTGAACTATCAGTGCAGAGCCCGACTTGGGGCTCGAACTCACAAACCGTGAGATCATGACCTGAGCCAAAACCAAGAAACGGTCAACTGAGTGAGCCACCCGGGTGCCCAAGCCTCCTACTTCTAAAGGACAACAGAGAACGACTTGGTTCTCTGGAGGAGGCCGTATGTCTTCCGTCAATGCTTTGACCACAGGTACTGGTGCCTTCCTTCATGTCAACTGTTTGCAGAGGTAAAGCGGGCAGGCAGACGGTGTTGAGGCTCTGGGTGTCTTAGCCCCTTCCACTACGTTGCCTAAAATGTCAGAGCTGTTTCTATCTTTTGGTAGCGGAATGATTATTTTTAAGCATATTTTTTAAAGTTCGTTTATTTTTAAGTACTTTCTACACCCAATGTGGGGCTCAAACTCATGACCCCCAGATCAAGAGTCACATGCTCTTGGGGCACCTGGGTGGCGCAGTCGGTTAAGCGTCCGACTTCAGCCAGGTCACGATCTCGCGGTCCGTGAGTTCGAGCCCCGCGTCGGGCTCTGGGCTGATGGCTCAGAGCCTGGAGCCTGCTTCGGATTCTGTGTCTCCCTCTCTCTATGCCCCTCCCCTGTTCATGCTCTGTCTCTCTCTGTCCCAAAAATAAATAAACATTGAAAAAAAATTAAAAAAAAAAAAAAAAAAGAGTCACATGCTCTTCCGACTGAGCCAGCCAGGTGCCCTGACTACTCTGCATCTGGGAATCTCAAAACTGTTCATTTTTCTGTGAGATACGTTCTTACTTTTTCCCTCCGCTGGCAGAAATCAAGACACTAACGGCTTCCCTCTTAAAACAGCTCAGCAGGCACACACTGCAATACTCTTTCTCAGTTACAAGTAAAATATAAAAGCCACACAGTATCAAACTGCGCATTAAATTAATATTAGGGTATTAACCTGTTAACAACACACTTTTTAAAGAATGATCCGGGGGCGCCTGGGTGGCTCAGTTGGTTAAGCGGCCGACTTCGGCTCAGGTCGTGATCTCACGGTCCGTGAGTTCGAGCCCCACGTCGGGCTCTGTGCTGACAGCTCGGAGCCTGGAGCCTATTTCAGATTCTGTGTCTCCCTCTCTCTGCCCCTTCCCCGTTCATGCCCTGTCTCTCTCTGTCTCCAAATCAATAAACGTTAAAAAAAAAAAAAAAAAAAAAAGAAGAAGAATGATACGCCCTGGGGCGCCTGACTGTTACTCTTGAGCTCAGGATTCTGAGTTCAAGCCCCATGGTGGGGGTAGAGCCTACTTAAAAAGAAAAATAACACAAAAACAAATTGAAAAATGATATGCCCAGCCCACGTCTTGAAAATTTTGCACACCCTGCTCGTGTTTGAACAATTGTTAGACAATTTTAAGGTGAGTCTTTTCTTTTTACGTTTATTTACTTTGAGAGAGCAGGGTGGGGGAGAAGAGAGAAAGGGGAGAGAGAGAATCCCTCGGTCAGCACAGAGCCTGACGCGGGGCTCGAACTCACGAACTGTGTGTGAGATCTTGACCTGAGCCGAAATCAACAGTCGGAGGCTCAACTGACTGAGCTGCCCAGGCGTCCCTCCAGGAGCCTTTCTTTAAGAAAGTATCGATTTACTCATTCAGGGTATCATAACCTTTTTACAAACGCTTTACTTTGAAAGTGATTCTCTTGGTCACAATCTTGTAGGCCCGCTGTCCCCTCCTGGTTGGGCCACCCCAATGGTCATGCAGTATCACTTAAGAGATCACTCATCCCGGAAGTGTGGATGACACGGTTTTTGTACGGGGGCAGGGAATCCAAGGGCATTAGAAGCTTGTTAGCGCAGATCAAGTTGGAACATTCCAAATGGTCTTAGGCCTGCTTTTACGTAACTTGCATTGCAGTCTGTAAAGTGTTTCAGAACAGTGTGGTTGGTAGCTAAGACATCCCCATCCCCAACCCGCAGCGATTCTAGAGGGGAAGGGAAGCCAGGCACTCTGAACAAGCATTTGTGCAACAGAAAAGCCGTCTGCAGAACTGGCAAATACTCCATCGGTGGTCATGCACGGCGGACCCACTAATGCATCATGACATCCTCCCCACCGAGCACAATCACTGCCACACAGCTGCAGCACACTTTTCCCGAAACAATATTGACCTCCGTGTCTGATTTTCACAGCAAGATGCGGAAACATGTCCCTCGTCTTTCAATCTAGTGAACTGCCATCGAGAAAACTGGTCCTGGGGCACCTGGGTGGCTCGGCTGGTTAAGTGTCCAACTCTTGGTTTCAGCTCGGGTCATGATCTCACGGTTTGTGGGTTCGAGCCTCGCATTGGGTTCCATGCTGGCAACGTGGAGCCTGCTTGGGATTCTCTCTCTCTCTCTCTCTCTCTCTCTCTCTCTCTCTCTCCCCTCCCACCTCGCCGACTGCTTGCTCACTTTCTCAAAATAAATAAGTAAACTTTATTTAAAAAAAAAGAAAGAAAAAGAAAATGTGGTTCTTTATTACACATTCTTGAGAAATTAGAAGTTCCCCATAAATATTACAAAAAATAGACTTTCATCCCTTTACACAAGAATGCCTGATTTTTCCCATGTTGATGGAATACTTCTGGAAGCCTATATAGCACGTGCCTTTGTGTTCCCAAACCCAGGTTAGTGAACCTAATTTACTCTTTTAAGGATTTTTGGCCTTTTTCCGTCTCTCAGCCTATGAAAACAATGCCCGCACCGAATGAGGCAGACACAGTCTTACGTGCACTAACCCCGCCCCGGATCGGAGCTCCCGACTACTGCTCCCACTGCGGCCTCTCGACCTTGCCACGCGCCCCACGTAGCACCAGTTGAGGGTGCATTTCAAAACGATGTGCATTTCAACCGCTGAAACCTTTCACCATCCAAGTAAGTGAGGAGCCCCTTGGCAGCTACGTGTCCTTAACCATGTGACAATGCTTCACACCCCATGCACACATCTGTATCATTACACCAGATGAAGGGTTGAATTCCTCTGTCCCCACAATGTTCAGGACCCTTCTTGATGGGTGCAGAGAGGGCACTTAAGGCTAAAATTGCTGCATCCGATTTCAAAAGATCAAGCATCTGTTGGCATATGGCTATATTCCAACAGGACTCTAAGAATGCAGGCACTCCTGTTGGGCCCCTTCCACTTTGTGGTTGAGGCTTCCAGCATATAAAACACATAATCTACAAGGAAGAGGAGAGGAGAGGAGGGGAGGGGAGGGGAGGGGAGGGAGAGGAGAAAGAAAGAAAGAAAGAAAGAAAGAAAGAAAGAAAGAAAGAAAGAAAGAAAGAAAGAGAAAGAAAGAAAATCCCTACAGTTTAGACCATGTTAAATACTCTAAGCAAAGAGAGCTAAGCTACACACATTTATAACAGGTCTTGAATCTGTTCCAGATTTTCCTTAAATGCATGTTCTCCAAGCACTTTCTTGTTCTCTTTGCCGTACTCCTGAGGGAAGAATGGGTTTTCAAACTTTGCATTCTACAGAGCATATAAAAAATACTACCCAGTAGCTAAAAGGTGTCAGCAACCCAAGCATCCACCAATGGATGAATGGATAAGCAAACTGTGATACACACATACACTGGAGTATTATGCAGCCTTAAAAAAGGAAGGAAGTTTCTGACACACACAACATGGACGTTCCGCTAAGTGAAATAAATCAGTCACCAAAGGACGACTATCGTGGGATTCCACTGAAACGAGGTACCTAGAGTAGTCAACTTCATAGAAACAGAAAGGAGAGAGGCAGTTGCCATGGGCTGACGAGTGGGGAATGTAGAAGTTAATGGGAACAGAGTTCCAGTTTTCGAAGTTGCAAGCATTCTAAAAGATTCAAAACGATGTGCACATACTTAACGCTACTGAAGTATACACTTTCAAATGGTCAGGATGACAAAGTTTATGTGTATTTGATCGCAGCTAAACATTTTAAAAATTAAAAAGATACGAGAATTTTGGTGCTGATAGAATACGTTAATCTCTTTTTTATAGTATCAGGGAGCGATCTGAAAACAAGCACAGAATTAAGGGTAGTAACAAGAGGCATATGCGCCTTCCAATTTCAACCCAAGTTGAGAAAAATATTCTGGTGACAAATTACAGACCGTTTAGTAAGGGAGAGAATGAAAGGCACGCAGGTTTCCAGGGGCGACATAATCTGATTCGAGTTCGGAGATTAATAACTACACAGGTTGTGGCTGAAAGTATATTCAACGGATGGGAATCCCACATACCAACATTGATAGCAAACAGCCAGACTGAATTTGAGCCTAAACTCAATAATCTAACAGGGCACCTGGCTGGCTCAGTTGGTTAAGCATCGGGCTCTTGATCTCAGCTCAGGTCTTGTTCTCACAGTCTTGAGTTCAAGACCTACATTGGGCTCCACGCTGGGTGTGGAGACTACTTAAAACAAACCAACAAAAAATTCCATCTGAAATCTCTATTGCCCATCTCTCCCCATGTACTGTTTTGAAATCTCTTTACAAAAAACAAAGAATATGTAAAATGTGTCTGGTTGGTATAGACTGAGAACTCAATTTTTTAATTTTTTTTTAAGACGACAGGAAATCTTACTTCATTTAGAGTTCAAAATGCCTCCCTAATATAAGTGTCTCCATTTGGCATCAGGGGTTAATCAGGCTCTTCCAACATGAATGCACAAGTTTTATATTTCACCTTCTCACTAATGGCCTAAGTAAGTCACTTCTTAAAAGGCTTGTCAACAGATTTTAAATGACAATTAAGCCCACATGTCTCCAACACAACTTTATCTGACATTTCGTAATTGTGGGGCAAAGACAATCCTACCCACGGAGACACATCTCCGCAGCCCTCATCTGCTCCTACGTAACCTCGAGATGTGGGCAGGCCAGAGGCCACTGTTCTGCCTCCTCTGACAGATGAGGGAAAGGTAAGTGCTGCCCCTGTAGTCACAGGGCCAGCGGATGAAATCGAGGACAGGACCCCGGGTTCCCGGCGTCCCACACTGTGGGCCTGCGGTGGCCCGCATTACCACTCACCCACATCCGGACGGGAATTATCCCAGACTCTGTCCAGCTCATCACCCGTGACCAATGCCTCCACATTTATACGCCCCACTTTCCATGAACCCCAGAACCTATCTCCTTCCTTCCCTTCCATCCCCCACCCTGGCCTCATTTGCTTAGATGTCACAAATGTCCCATTCCTCACTGATTTCCCACCGTGGCCTGGCATGTCCAATCCAAGCTCTAAGCTTGCCACGGGAATTGCTGAACAGGACAAGTCTCCTGCTTAGAAAACCCTTCCTCACCAAATCCCACCATCTCTGGGGGTCACCCACTGGGATATTTAGGAAGACAGTCTGAGCCGCTCCCAAAAGGTGAGAGAACAGCTTGAGTCCTAACGAATTATTCTCATGACAGTTGTGGAAGCTGGGGGGCGGGGGCGGGGGGGGGGCTCCAGCTACTTAGTGAGTTTTCACCGTTAGCGCCCACGTTTGAACCTCCATAAAACAGAAGTACGAAACAACATGGGGACGACAGCAATAGTTCCTAACAGCTTATTGAAAGAAGGACGAGTCAGGTGGAATCTTAGAGGTCTATCAGCAAAAATAATTACTGCCCAAGACCTCTTATCTTTCCCCCACTTCCTTAAACATACCACTCTGCCTGGGTAATTTTATCCCTAGAACAAAGGCTGCGTGGATAAGAGATTCATCAGTATTAGTAAAAATGGTGACCTGCAAGCGAAGGGGGTCAAAGAAGAGCCTGGCTGTAAATTAAGTGCCAAGTGAAGCAAAGGTCACATGTGGTAAGAAATTCTAAAAGCTGTGACACACACTGGTTACGTGTCGTAGCGTTTATCACTCTATAAAAAGGTATCAGTACTGCTCTACATATGGCCACCACCACCCCATGCGGTTTCAGACTGTGGACACATGAAACTCTCAAACATGAGGCAGGACCAGGACTACGACTGGTCTCCCCATACTGGATTCCAAATTCCACAAGAATAAATAGCTTGGTCATTTTCACAGCTTTTCAGAAACAGACCATTCTACTTTGAAGCACATGACACATTTTTCTAGTCACAAAAGTTCCACATAACTCCCCAAAGAATACATTTCCTTGCCCGTTTTAATAATCTGGAACGGCTGTCGCACATACCGCTTAAACACGTTGGAAGAAACTCACGGCATCTCTTCAATCCAAAGTCCACCAACTCAAGATTTTCGAAAGGCCATCAGGGTGTCCTGCCTGGCATCCCATCTCCCTCCAAAAGGACCGGGGGTGACGAAGAAAACGAAAAGTGACCCAGGGGCCTCAGATGCTTTGAGATACGGAGGGATCCATGCTGCCATTAAGAAGGCACTGTTCAGGGGCGCCTGGGTGGCGCAGTCGGTTAAGCGTCCGACTTCAGCCAGGTCACGATCTCGCGGTCCCTGGGTTCGAGCCCCGCGTCGGGCTCTGGGCTGACGGCTCAGAGCCTGGAGCCTGTTTCCGATTCTGTGTCTCCCTCTCTCTCTGCCCCTCCCCCGTTCATGCTCTGTCTCTCTCTGTCCCAAAAATAAATAAACGTTGAAAAAAAAAATTAAAAAAAAAAAAAGAAGGCACTGTTCAAACATGGGAACAAATGGTCTATGCGACAAAGTTTGGTCATCAGAACCCAGAAGTCCTTAGCCCAGAGCACCTTGCCCCAGAACACTGCTTAACCCCTCCGGGCCTACGCTTCTGGTCAGTCTAACCACATATCCTCTGATGACCCCCACCTGACTGCTATGTGAGAGTACTACATAAATCAGAGGTATTTATCGTTTTTGTTAATGAGGATAAAAACCACAACTTGCTTTTCCCCATGTGATCCTGAACGTAGCTGGATACGGAACAGATCATCTGAAATGCGTTACAGAAATCGGCTAGTCAGGGCCCTGCCATACTCTGCTAAAGGGAAAACCGATTAAGAGGTGGGGGTCGTCTGGAAATTTATTTCCCATACACCCTTCTCCTCTTTCCTTCCCTTTTGGTCATCACAGCTCAATATGCCAATAACTTACTTCCTCAACCCTCACCTTCAATGCAGCTTCAGTTTTACATCACAGATCCACACACTCAGTGGCCCACTGGACATCTTCACTTGGATGACCCTTAGCTCCAACTCACATGGACGAGGCTAAGCTCCCCCCAAACACCCATTTCTTCTCAGTGCCATCTTGACAAAGGCACCACAGTCAACCCAATGGTTAATCCAGAAATCGAGGAGCCATCCTACAGAAATTCACTCTATCGGCCCCCCGCCCCCACCCTCTCAAACACTTGCATTCTTCCTCTCGGTATGCTTCATACTCAAACTCTCTCAGGATTGGTGTGGAACGCCATCGTTTCCCATCGAGTTAGCTGGTCAGCTTTCTCCTCCTAGGCTGGATACGTCCCGCACTCATCCATCACCTCGCAGGCGGAGTGAGCTCCCCCAGAACTCCTGTTTAAAGTCGTCCCACGCGGCCTTCACAGATCTAGTCAAACTCGTTCACGTATACACGGAGCCCTTCCTCACCTGTTCCCGACCATCTTGCCGGACAGCTGCCCGCCACAGTGATTTCAGCATCTTGATTTCCCACAGTTGGACAAACGCACCCTACTGGCCCACGTGTTTGGCACGTGGCAATCTTCTGCTGGAAATGAGCCACTCTCTCTCTCTCTCGGCCAAACTAGTGCCTCTCCCGGGCATCACTTTCCTCTGACCCTTTCCTTCTTTTCTCCTTTGGGTGCCCGGTCTTGATGTTCCAAAGTACTTGTATCACACGCACCGCACCCTGAGCAGTGGTCAATGGTGTGCCTGTGTCTGTCTTCGCCAAGGAACCGTGAGGTCTTCGAGAGGCGGGATCTCTCATTTATCCAATCTTTCAAGCAGCAACTCCTGTGAACAAGAGTACTCTTGCGTCCTTGGAGGTTAGCGCTCAGCCCGGCCCACGGGAAGGGCGACATTGACGTAGCTATATTGGGGGCACGTGATTTGACCACAAATAAATTCGTGTTTTAAGCATGTTGCAGCGCTCTAAGTCCACTACCTTCTACATAAAAATACAAAAAACAAAAAACAAACACAACTGCTTGCCGTCATTATCCAATTAAACCATTGAAAACATTTTTACACAATTAAAAACAAACTGTGAAGCATTCAGGTTAGTTGAAAACCAGATGGCAAGTTAGTCGGAAACTTCAGTCGATGCTGCAGTCAAGCTCTGAAATTCAGAAGCGACACTTCCATTTAATGGGAGTAACCTTCGGGCCAACATTCCCTCCTTGGTCAAAGGAATCTGACCTTCGAAAGAGAGGCAGGAAAGGAAGAGAAAACATCAAAAAACAACGTTCCTAACCTCATGTGCTGATACGGAAGTGGCCACTCAAGCGTACCAACGTTCGGCAAAGTTTAAAAATACATACGGTCAAGGCAGATGGGTGATCATCATTTTCTGGCAACATCAGTTTTGATTTCATGTGAAAAAACGCCTCAGACAAACCACACTGGGTTCAGCCGTTCCTGGTATGAGGGAGGACTGGCCATCCGGTTTTAAGGCCATCCCTGCGTCCCTGAGAGGCACGTGGGTACGGGACACTGGCTTTGGAAAGGGACAGAAATGAATCCCCCCCAGGCCCCCCCACCCCAGTGGGGGCTACTTTGGGGAAACTCAATGCAAGGAAACAACGCGCGGACTTGGATTTCCAACCCCATCCCACGCCCAGTCCCACCAGTACAGACGGCCCGGGGCTTCCCCACGGGTGAACGCCCTCCACCTGCCGGCTGCAGTCACCAAGTCCCCAGCCGGCTACTGACCGTGAACACGCTGCGCTGGGCGGGAAGAAGCCGGCTTCCGAGCTCACTCAGAACATGGTCAGGCCACACTTACCGACTCGGTCTGGAACGGCACCCGAGCAGAGGGGAGGTATTTTTGAAACCCCCCAAAACACGGTAGCTTTTGTGCCTACAAACAATCTTTTGTGCCTACAGAAGCGTTCATCTTTGGGCCCGGCCCCAGCTTCTCCAAACGGACTCGTCTGATCCTGATGTCTGTGCTGTGGGTTCGGCAAGCCCAACGAGGGGACAGGCGGGCTGGGTGTCCCCCCTCCTCCTTCCTCTGGAGCCATCCCCGAGGCCATAATTGCAGAGGAGCCCTGCCCTTCCCTGTGGCTCCCTCCCTGATGTGGTTTTGAGCCATTCCTTAGAGGCTGGGGGAGGAGCCTCCCCCGTGCAATTGACCCAGAGCGCGACAAACCCCGGCACTCCCTTTGCTTCTCTTCCGTGTGGCTGCAGACCAACCTGCCGCACCACGGAGCCCGCCTGGCAGACCCCGGGCTGACGTGCAACACGACAGAAAAACCTCATCTGCCCTTGTCGACACTGTGTTTAGACGCTGGGTACGTGACAATCCGAAACGAGCCAGGCTCCAGACGACACGCTAAGACAGGGGTCCGAAACCAACCCGTCCTCTCCCCACGCTCCTCCCCTGGAGGGGCTGCCGGGACCCTCAGCGCCAAGTTCTCACGGCCACGGGGGCTTCACAAGGCCCCCACGCACCCCTCCTCCCCCACACTTCTAGCTCCTTCTTCTCTGGCTCCCGACTCTCCCCGCCCCGCCCCGGGCGAGACCCCCTCCGTCTCTTTGTCCCGGCGTATTTGCGACACTCTCTCTGCCAACCTGCCCTCCCTGGCCCGTATCACAGCGCTTCGCCATCAACACGTCTGAGTTCTTCCTTGGGGAAACCCCCTCTTCAAAACCCTTTGGCAAAGACGGGGTGGTCTGGGTGCCACCAAGCCCAGACGCTTCTGACGGACTGTCAGCCGATCAAGGCCTCTCAACCTCGGGAGGACCGACATCTCAGGCCAGAGGACCCTTTGTGGTGGGATGTCAGCCGCACCCCTGACCTCTACCTGCTAGATACCGTTACATCCTCTGCCTTCGCTATGCAGCCAGAGATGCCCTCCAGATTGTGTCGAATGTCCCCTGGGGACAGGTCTCCCGGCTGAGGCTCAGTGCTTTAAGGGTATTCTGACCCCAGCCTGCCCCTCCCGCCTGACTGCTCGACGGTCCCCAGCACACCGGATTCCATGAGCAAAGGGACTTGCCCCGACTGAGGCCATCGCACTGAATTCACTCTCGTCTCTCCATCTGCACGTGTGGCGTCCTCGAGCCTTTCCTTCTGACCCACTCTTATCCCTGCCTCTGAAGTGTCATTCCTGTCACCTCCTCTCGCCCTATAGGGCGTCTCACGACCAGTTCAGGCTTTCTCGCCCACCTGCAGGTTACCTCTCCCTACCTCTTCTTTGTCCCATAAACACATGCTCCTCTCTCCTCTGTCTTTCGGAACTTACAAGTGCGGGTATCTGTCCTCACCCGGTCTCATGAGTGGCAGGAAGAGACAGAGGAATGCGGGACCCTCGTCAGACCCTCTCCTGAGGAGAAGCAATCAGGGGACAGTCTCTGTGGCAGGAAGCCCACAGCAAAGAGGCCGAGGGGGGGAGTCTGGGACAAGGTCCCAGGCTGGGAGCTGTAGTGTTAAGCAGGGCTAGGGTCTCAGAAGTTGCCAGAGGGTGGGAAAGATGAAGCGGAGCCTTAGGCACCAGAAACTTCAAGTTCCAGGAAAACAATCCAGCATTAGGGCCGAAGGAAGGGGCCCGCGCAAGGCAATCATACCAAGAGCAGAGCTGCCCTAACCAGGAGTCAGGTCCCAAAAGGACGAGTGGCGAGGCTAGGGTCATGCAGACCCACACAGTGACAGACAAGTCTGTTCCGTTCCCGTCCTCAAGAGCCCAGGGCCAAGCTCCAAGCTCCAGGCAGGAGCTTTATAAAGACCTCGTAGTACAGACGACTAAGATGGGGGAAAGGTACAAAGGTAACGACATTCCAGAAACTTTCCCCTTGTCGCTTGATTTTAAAGGAGTCCCGTCAGATATGGGGGTTATGACATCTGACCTTTTAAAACACATAAATTAAAAACCTGACACACGGGGGCGCCCGGGTGGCTCAGTCGGTTCAGCATCCGTCTTCGGCTCAGGTCATGATCTCACGCTCTGTGAGTTCGAGCCCCGCGTCGGGCTCTGTGCTGACAGCTCAGAGCCTGGAGCCTGCTGCAGATTCTCTGTCTCCCTCTCTCTGCCCCTCCCCAGCTAGCTCTCTCTCTTTCTCTCTTTCAAAAATCAATGAACATTAAAAAAAAAAACAAAACTGACACACAGATTAAATTATTAATGTAGAGCCCAAGAGAAGGTGGGTAGAGAAAAGCATGCTCACCTGGGATTTGTCTGCTCTGAGCATTTATCCCTTTAGAGCTGTCTACCCCATTTTATTTTATTTTTTTGAGTTTGTTTATTTTGAGAGAGAGAGAGAGAGAGAGAATATCCCAGGCAGGCTCTGCACCATCAGCACAGAGCTCAATGTGGGGCTCGAACTCACAAACTGTGAGATCATGACCTGAGTGGAAATCAAGAGCTGGATGCTTAACCGACTGAGCTACCTAGGCATCCCTGTCTACCCCATTTTAATGGAGGATGGTAACGGCGGGGAAAAATATCTTCCTGGGGTCTGCTGAAGTCCTCAGGCAGTAAGGGTGGTCCCCAAGGAGGAAAACAGCTAAGTCCTTTTTCACACAAGACAGTAGACCTTCCCACCTGGAGAGGAGTCTGCTCCCCGACGACCTGTGTCACCTGCCACTCGGAAGAGAAAGCCAACAAATAAAAATAATGCAAGATCCAGAGTGCCGGAGAAGACCCACGGGGGGGGTCCCTTCTCAACAACATGACTCACAGGAGGCCACCTACGGTAGACAGAAGAACGTGCCCCTCCCCCACCCCAGACGTCCACGCAGAATCCCCGGGACCCGGGACTCTGCCGTATGCACAGGGCTGTGGGGATAGGATTCAGGCTGGAAACGCCGAGACAGGGAGAGGATCCAGGTGGCCCTAACTGCAGGAATCCCTGAAAACTAGACGTCTTGGCTGCAGAGAGAGAAATCAGAAGAAAGGAGGGGAGAGGAGAAACACGAGAGGGGCTGGGTCCACTGTTGCTGGCTCTGAGGGTGAAAGAAGGGGCCCCTCAGAGGCTAAGAGCAGCCCTGGCTGACAGCCAGCAAGACCACAGGGACCTCGGTCCTGGAACCGCATACAGGACCAGAAGGAGCAGGGGACAGATCGCCCCCTACAGCCTCCAGAAAGGATCACTGACCTCCCCACACCTGGGTTTTGGGCTGGCAAGACCCCAGCCGGACGACTGACCTACAGAACCATAGGACAGCACCTGCTGTTTTAATGGTGGCCATTTTTTATGCCAGCAATAGAGAACAGATACAGCACCCGTGGCACAAGTGATTTTTTTTTTCCTCTTAAAGACACAGCCAGGCATCACTCAGAGCTGGGAGAAAAGGCAGGAAAGCGGTGGTTTTTCTGGCAGGGGGTGGTTTTGTTTTGATGGGGCAGAGCCTGGCTTGTGTGGTCTCCACCCCAAACAGCTTCAGCGATAAGAAAATCAAGGTGGCTGCTTCATGATAATACAATGATCCAAGTCTCACAAGGCAGGCGCAGGAGGGCAGTATTAACTGAAATGACCTGCAAATTGACGTACAAAAATCCTGTGTTTTTCCCTCGGAGCAAAGGACAAAGGGGCACCTGGGTGGCTCAGCTGGTTAGGCGTCTGAGTCTTAGTTTTGGCTCACGTCACGACTTCGTGGTTTGTGAGTTTGAGCCCCACGTCGGGCTCCGGGCTGACAGTGTGGAACCCGCTTTGGATTCTCTCTCTCCCTCTCTCTCTCTACCCCTCCCTTACGCTCTCTCGCTCTCTCAAGATAAATAAATTAGCTTAAAAAAAAAAAGGCGGGGGTGGGGGAGAGGAAAAGTTGTTCATTGTAGGGAATAAGGCCAATATCCCATTCATAGGCTTTAGTGGGCAATTCAGCTATCAGGTTTAATATCCTCATCATCATGAAAAGAGGGGGAGGAAAACTTAAAAAAAATTTTTTTAATGTTTATTTAGTTTTGAGAGAGAGACAGAGAGCCAGAGTGCAAGCTGGGGAGGGGCAGAGAGAGAGGGAGACACAGAATCAGAAGCAGGTTCCAGGCTCTGAGCCGTCAGCACGGAGCCCGATGTGGGGCTGGAACCCACGAGCTGTGAGATCATGACCCGAGCCGAAGTCGGGACGCTTAACCGACTGAGCCACCCAGGCGCCCCTAGGAAAACTTTTTTAAAGACTCTGCCTTTTAAACCCCTTTGGTAGTTTTCCCCCCCTTCCAATTGGATTTTTCCTGACTATTGAATGTAGAGTAAGACCTCGTATCTAAAGACAGAAGAGTTTGAGTCCCGAAATACCTACAAGACGCACACACCGATAAAGAACTTTTAAATCTAGCCTCACACTTTCTCATCAACTAGAATGTTATTTCTAATACGTCTGGTGTTTATTTTTCAAACATTGATTACACAGCTACCAGGTGCCTGGCAATGTCCTTGGCTCAAGAAAGACAAAATAAGTCCTTGACAAACCGAGCAAGGAAACTGCTATGACGAGACAGTGTCAAATACTTACTCCTAAAGGCACAGGGGTGGTGACCTGGACACATGTAGTGGCTACTCCCTGGGAAGAAGGGAGTTCGCTGGTCAGCTGGAGATTCTTTTTTTTTTTTTTTTACGTTTATTTATTTTTGAGACAGAGAGAGACAGAGCATGAACAGGGGAGGGTCAGAGAGAGAGAGAGAGAGAGAGAGAGAGAGAGAGAGAGAGAGACACACACACAGAATCCAAAACAGGCTCCAGGCTCTGAGCGGTCAGCACAGAGCCCGACGCGGGGCTTGAACTCACGAACTGCGAGATCATGACCTGAGCCGAAGTTGGACGCTTAACCGACTGAGCCACCCAGGCGCCCCTGAAGATTCTTGACATGGGGACAGAACAGAGCTTTGCCGGCACACACATAGCACAGAGCAGGCAGCCATTCACGTAAACACGTAGAAATGTTACCTTTCCTGAAGAACATACGGAAACTACTATAATCTAAAGACTGAGTGTAAGCAAGCTCAGCCAGTCAGAGGACGAGAACACCACGGCATTTCTCTAGATCAGGCTGTTTAAAACCACGCGGCGAACGTCAGGTCAATCTGGCAAGCATGAAACTCACTATGTAAAAAGCAGAGGAAAATTAAGCAGTAAACCTGCACATAACGGATTCCTCCTCCTTTCCCAGCCCTCCTCCCCCTTTCTAAGGGTAAATAAATAAATTGGAGGAACATGGATACCACGCAGGCCCGTCTTGAGTTTTCGTTAGCACCTGCTGGCTTGCTGTGAAGGCTGATGCTACTCATCAAAATCACAAATATATTGGCAAAATTAACCGTAACTGCTAAAGAACAAAAATTACTAAAAGATCAAGAGTTTTTACAATACTAAAACTTGAGGTTTTTAGGGACAAACCTGTATAAATTTGAACTTGACAAGAAGAAAAGAAAACCCACGTGTCAAGAGTTGCCCCCTTTATTATCAAGACTTGGAAACAGGCAGATGAAAAAAAAAGATAAAGTCTGCAGGCTCACCTGGACAGTTCAACTAATCTCCGTACTCTAATTTCAAAAAGTACGTATCACGGAAATGACTTTTTGAAATGATTTCTAAATACTACTTTCATTAACACCGATCTGGACCGCGAACAGAATGCGCTCGTAAAAAGAGGTCAGATCACCTCTTTCCAATAGAAAGTAACGATCAAGGCAAGAAACGCGAGAACACGCTTTCTCGAGCCACATTTCCAGTTTGGTGAAACACCCGGAGACACAGTCTGACTTCGATTAACTGGAGGTTCTCAAAAGGCCAGAAAACACCCTCGCAAAACAAAAATTAACATTCACTCAAACCTGAGGGATTTTTACAGAGACTTAAAGTTGGAACTTACGTATATTTGATTTCTCTTATATCGCCGGTACAAGTTGTGCATGATGGAGCCCCCGTGGAGCTCCGTCAAGGTGGCCATGTCATCGACGCCCTCTTCGCTCACGGGGTGCATGGCGGTGACCTTCTGGTGGGTAATTGTGCTCTGCTTGTAAGTGAACACCTGGGAGCAGAATGAATTCAGTTGTTTAGTTATCGGCGGCGAATGCTCTCCACAGACGTCTCCCACCTTAAAATACGATCCCAGTACCAGTTTTAGCAACAAGAGCCTGAATTGGCCAAGAAAAAGTACACTGCAGAGAACTTTCTCATTTTCCCTGTGCGCCTATCTATTTTTAGAGGAAGCAATCATTTGACAATTGCTATTAGATATTCCTAAAAGACATTATTAGCTCAAGTACTAGCCGTCCCTTGGAGGACACAGAAATCTTAAATTCACAGTTCACTTCTCTGCAGATTTCTCCTGTTGCTATACATCAGTAAGGGTTAGGACCCTGGGTAGGGTAGGATCCCAGGGTTAGGACCCTGGCTAACCAAACTTTTAGAAAATAATTTGGCTTCCCTGCACAATGTTTCCCATGGGATCATACAGCATATCTCAAAACTTCATCATAAAAGCTCTTCAATTTAAGTGTTACATAAATTCACCCTGGCAGTCTCCACGTTTGTTCAAAGAGTGGAACGCACCTTCCCAGGAATGTTCAAAAAGATGTCCTTGGACTCTATCTCCTCTCCACCAGGATATGTAGCAAACAAACGCCTTCTCAGATTTCAAATAAAACTGGGGTGTTTGCTCGATAGTCTACCTTGCTCAAAATTCCAAACACCATTGATGAGTGCCGCATGACAGAATTCTGATATTTTAAGACTGATTACTGAATTCCCATGCATTTCTGAAATGCTTTTGTGCCACTGATTTGATTTAGGACTTAACCATGTTGGGGCACCTGGCTGGCTGGCTCAGTTGGTAGAGGACGCGAGTCTTGATCTTGGGATTTTAAGTTCAAGCTCCATGTTGGGTGTAGAGATTACTTAAAAACAGAATCTTACAAAAAAAAAAAAAAAAGGACTAACCATATTAAGTCAGCTCCCATCTGATGATCAAAGTTTGGCCAGCTTTACATATAAACTCACGTACATAACCAAATCATTTGATTATGGTGTCTACTCCATAATTATTCACTTTATACTTTTATAATACTCATCCTTTAAAGACATGAATATATAAAAAGGACCTAAATAACATGAAAAATGCACAGTCTTCACAGGCACACGTACTTCACATGTGCACATGCACAAAACGGCTTTCTGGAAGAGTATCTGCAGAACTTCCTGACTGGGGAATTCTATTTTTAAATATCAACCAGATGCCTACATGGCAACAAATAGTATGTTATTGCAAAAGAGAATGACACACAAAGGAAAGCAAAAGTACCAATCCCATGGTTTCCAGTAGCCATGAAAAAGGGCATGTTTTATTTTTCTAGAGAAAAAAATAAAACTTCAGCCGTGGCATTTCGGCCACATGAACCACAAAAGTTGGTCAAAACCAGTCCTGAGAAAGTGCTGGAGGCCAGGGCAGACACCAGAACCATCCTTTCTCAGGACGAGCCACTCTCCCCAGCTGCTTCCTGGCCGCACATCCACCAGGAGATGCTCCAGCCCCAGCGGCCCCACCTCCTGGCAAGGAAGCCAACCCCCCACCTCACCCCCTGCCACGGAGGCACCCACAGGGCAGGCCAGGCCTGGGGCCCGCGTGGGGAGTGCAGGGTGGGGTATGCCACGGCCAGGATAACAGGTATTAAAGAAAACGCACAGGGACATTCAAGAGCGTAGGCATGCTTCTAAGACACTGACTTTCCATCCTAACTCATGGAGGAACATGGAAGGAACAGAGATTTAGGTCAAATGTAGAAGTCGTCTTGGGGCAATCTGGAAAATCCCAGAAGTGAACGGCTAAAAAAAAAAAAAAAAACCCTCTGCCCTTCCTCAGCTTTGCCTCATGCCAACGATGCTAATCCAGGCGGGTTTTCTGGAAACACTACCCATTGGGCTGGCACTGGGGTCTTCACCTGCAGTGACTGTGACGGTGGGGGGAGGAAGCAGAACTTGTCTGGCCCTGTGAGTTCCCAGCCAGCTGAGGAGGGCAGAAAAGAGTCCCCGTGTCCCCTCTCTGCTCCCAGAGCACACGGGAGGCGGCTCTTCTCACTCTGCTTGCTCAAAGCTCCTGCCACACAGCAGGCGGGGTGGCTGCCCCAGGTTCCCAGGAAAATGTGCCCACAGGAAAGACGACAAGGCACCAGAGTGGGCGCGACAGGCTCCCGCTCGAACTCCCCCGAGACTCACCATCGGCAAGTCCCTCCCACGGTGGAAACAGCCCTACCTGCTGCTTGAGTATGCCGAGAATTCCAGAATTTGAGGACAGAAATGTTTTAGAATACGGACATGTCATCTGAATTTACATGGAGTCTGCCTTTTGGAAATAATCATATACAGCCCACAATACTTAGACACTAAGTGTTTATATATGTGTCTATATACATGAAACTAAATACTCATGTCATCTGTAAACATTTCGTTGTCTTTTTTCATGCCCTGGGAACAGCAAGACAATGCGTGAGCCAAAATACAGAGGGGGGCACACGGGCACTGACAGAAATGGCTACACACTGTAGAGTTCCCACCTTCATACGTTTATTTGTCTTCAGGTTTTCAGGAACATGCTATAAAACGGGGACACGTGCAGTGGGAAAATCCAGAGAACTAGACCAATCCTTCCCATGGCCTCAAGAAGACAGAATCAAGAGGGCAGATAATAGTTACATAAATAAGAGGGGCGCCTGGGTGGCTCAGTCAGTTAAGCGTCCGATTTCGGCGCAGGTTGTGATCCCGTGGTTTGTGGGTTCAAGCCCCACATTGGGCTCTGCGTCGACAGCTCAGAGCCTGGAGCCTGCTTCGGATTCTGTGTCTCCCTCTCTCTCTGCCCCTCCCCCACTCACATTCTATGTCTCTCTCTCTCTCTCTCTCAAAAATAAATCAACATTAAAAAAAAAATCAAATAGTTACATAAATAAGAGACGACGAACAGAAAAAAAAAAAAAAAAAAAAAGACCAAAACATTATGCCAACTGCAGCTGCTCAAAATACTGATTACTCCCAGAGAAGTAGGGTATGTAGAAAATGTATTTGTGAAGGAAAGGCAAGGATAACCATCCCTTCAGAGATGGGCTAATATCTGCAAAGATTCTAGAATGGTGCGTGGGGCACTGTAGATGCTAAATAAGTGGCTGAGAAATTAAGGAAATGCATTCATTCGAGCAAATATTTACTGGTGCGGTCTAAGCCCTGGGAATATGGCTTACATTCCAACAAGGGGAAGAAAATAAAACCAAATATACACGTAACTATCACACATGGTCATGAATCTTTTTTTTTTTTTTAACATTTATTTATTTTTGAGACAGAGAGAGACAGAGCATGAAGCAGGGAGGGTCAGAGAGAGAGGGAGACACAGAATCTGAGACAGGCTCCAGGCTCCGAGCTGTCAGCACAGAGCCCGACGCGCGGCTCGAACTCACGGACCGCGAGATCATGACCTGAGCCGAAGTTGGACGCTTAACCGACTGAGCCGCCCAGGCGCCCCAAATCTTTATGAAGACATAAATCAGGGTACAGGGACCAAGTACCACCAAGGCTTATTTAATGCTAAATATGTGAGGACAGCCTCACTGACAGGGTCTCTACGTTGATGTTACCCTAAGGAGGTAAGGGATGGGATCCCCCCCTGCACTCAGTGTATTAATGTGCACTGGACGAATTAACACCTGATTTAATCTAGAAAGATTTCAAAAGATTCATGACAGTCACAGTCTTATTCAAAAATTTTAAGGAGAGTCCCTTGAAGCATCAAAAGTCACGGCTACGTGCAACAATTAAGAGGGTGTTAGTTGCACAAGATTATTCCCAAATAGCAGGAGAACTCTAGGTTTACAGAACGGGATTCTTTTTACAGGAATTTTTTGGGAACAAACAGCCAGAATACCAAAATGTATTCCTAAAAATCCAATTCAGAATAAACGGACTTCCTCCATCGGAGCATATACTAGGAGAAAGGTGGTAAGGTTAAGAAATGGAACAGAATATGGAAAGATTAATAGACAGGAAACCAATTTAGAGAAAATGCAGCCTCAGAACAAACAGCTCCTGTTATAGAAATCCAAGCCGCGGGTCACAAGACAGGCTGGATTAAGCATGGGAGAACAAAGGAAACCAATCAACATGATTGGAAAAACAACTCAGAAGGCTTGCCTAACGCTGGGTCCGCTTCTACACGAAGAATCACAAAGTCTGAAGTCAATTAAGTAAAACATAGCTGAGCTACTATCCACTTTTACCTTGAAAAGTTTTTAAAGTTTTATTTATTGAAGTCATCTCTGCACCCAACGTGGGGCTCAAACTCACCCCCCAGAGATCAGGAGTCGCATGCTCTTCCGACTGAGCCAGCCAGGCATCCCGATCTACTTTTAACCTTAGCATAGCACTTACATTGCAAGGAAACTCGCACCACGTGAATGCAAGAGTCTCCGTAACACCAAGTTATGTATATGTGGGTATATGTATACATCATGTCCTCCCCTGATGAACAGATGGGGTAGAGGGCGTTCTCAATCTGGGGAACCTCATCTCACTACATCATAGAATTTCTGCTATTTTTTTTAATGTTTATTTTTGAGAGAGAGAGAGAGAGAGAGAGAGAGAACATGAGCAGAGGAAGAGAGAGGGAGACAGAGGATCCGAAGTGAGCTCCACGCCGACAGCACAGAGCACAAGGTGGGGCTCGAACTCACGAACCGCCAGATCGGGACCTGAGCCAAAGTCAGACGTTTTAACTGACTGAGCCACCCAGGCGCTCCGTCAGCTAGAGTGGTTCTGAATTCAGCACCCCTCCTCCACCCGCGGAACACGCGGCCCTATCTGCAAACAGTTTTGATGGCCAGAAACACCACAGGATTATTCAGGCCAAATGTCAAGAGGGCCAGGTGGAGACACCCTGGTCTAGAATGGCCAACCCACCAGGGGTCTACACAGATCCTAGGAAGAAAATGATGCGAACGAGCCAAGGCCTATGAACAAAACCTTTCATCAAATATAAAAACGTTTTGGAAGCAAAGACAGAAAAACACTGAATAGGGTTCATCAAAGGTCAGCATGACACTATTCTGCAATTTCGTTTTTGGCTCTTTCTTATTTGTCCTAAGTTAAGAAGGGTAGGGGTGAAAATAATGACAGTTTCTAGGCATTGGGGTTTGCTTATATTTGTGCTCCCTTGTTCTGTATGTGTTCGTACGGATACCATCTACCTGTACCGTATCATGGTCAGATGCTCATGGGCCAGTTCTTTCTTGTTCCTACCCCGTCCAGGGCGGCCCTCCCGTGTCGGGGCCACGCACATCCCGCTACCTTCCTTGAGGCCTCAGCCCCAAGGTGGTCCTCCCAGAAGATGCCGATGAGGTCAAGGGCACCACGTCGGATTCCTCTTTATTCTGCTGTGGGTACTCTCTTCCTAGCTCCCGGGACAACCTGTAATCGCTTATCTATTATCTCACGTGTTCAGAATCCCCCTGTGGGTCCCCCACTCTAGGACCTCAGGTCAGTCTCTTTTAACTCATTTGACCGCAACCTACAGTTAAAAAGGTTTTATTCCATGAACTACCATACGCACAGTTTCATAAAACACTTGTCGCAATGTTCGACGCACCTCAATCCTTTCTACTCTGTTTCTTTTAAACGCCGGCTGTGACCCCGTAAACTGATTTCACGTCTGTTGTGGGTTGCGAACTATGGTTTGAAAGCTTCACGAAGGCAAGGAGCATGCCTACCTCGTTCCCCAGTGCCACCCATGCCCACTACACGGACTCAATAAACACAGCATAAACACAGAATAAGTGGTCCTCGCTTTCAAAACGATTATAACACGGGGCGCCTGCGTGGCTCAGTGGGTGGAGCGTCCGACTTCGGCTCAGGTCATGATCTCGCGGTCTCTGAGTTCGAGCCCCGCGTCGGGCTCTGTGCTGACAGCTCGGAGCCTGGAGCCTGCTTTGGATTCTGTGTCTCCGTCTCTCTCTGCCCCTTCCCCGCTCATGCTCTGTCTCTCTCTCTCTCTCTCTCTCTCTGTCAAAAATAAACATTAAAAAAAAATTCCAAATGATTATAACATGAAAGGAGAGGCAAGGTGGGGTAATGACCAAAACATGGCCTTAGACGCCTGGAGGCAGATCCAGCTGGATTCATTTCTGCTGGATCTGGGCTTCCGATCGTTTCAGGAAAGTGAGCAAGGTTCTTGGACCTGCTCTGGCCCATGATTTTTTTCCACCTGCAAAGTAAGAATGGTAATAGCAATACCCAACTCGGAATTATCACGAAAGCTAAGGAATGTAGGTAAAAGTCACAGTGACTGGCACAAACAAGGGCTCCACAAACGGCACCTATTCCCACGAGGGGGGCGTAATGCAAGGAAGAACAGAGAACGTTCTAAAAGGAAATGAATCAATTGTCCTTGCACAGAGGAGCCCAGACTCCTTAGACTTGAGCCTGGAGACTAGCTGTGTGAACGAGGCAATGAGCAAAAGGGAGGGGTACACATTCAGTTCTACAAACTTCAGGACAATCTCAACTTGTACGTTATCTGATGAAAAACCAACATATACCTTCTTCTATTTCGATTCCCTTCGCCCAAATCCGGTGGGCCTTGTTTGGGTTTTCTCTGGATTCAACATCGCTTCTGGCGGTGCCTCTCTTAATTCAGTTTCCTACTTTCTTTCATTTATTGACTCATTAATTCATGACTAAAAGGATGATCAATGATAGAGGTTAAGACTTCTGCCTCCTGACCTGTGGCTAAATTGAGCAATCGTGGCAACCAAAAACGAGCTTTCTCATGGCCAGCCCCTCTGACTCAAGGCTCTCGGTGGCGACGGGTGCCCTTAGGCGCACTGTGGAGTCTAAGAGGAAGTGGCCTCCTGTTTTTGCTGCTGCCGTGGGAGCCTGCAGAAAGTAGACGGGGCACAAAAATGTAAAGTCCACTAGAAAGTTCCACGGAAATCTCATCAAAAGTAAAAGTACTCTCCCAGAGTGCAGGGAGGAAATGGCCACGGTCCCTTGCGTTCAGCTCCCATTCGTCAGAGACTTAGCATTTTAGTGACACAGCACAGGGGGTGAAAAATCATCTTTACAGGTTGATGTACAGATCCTTACAGATCTGTAAGGGTTTGGTGACTAGAATCTGCCCTGGGTGAGCTTCTGGATACCCGACGACTAAATACAGATAAAAGATTGAGATTGTCTTTTTCAGAGATTCAAATAGTTTGTGAGATGAAGCCATGTTTTAGACGTTCAGGTGATTTATTTTGAGAGAGAAAGAGTGAGGGGGGGGGGTGGGGGGCAGAGGGAGAGGGAGACAGAGAATCCCCAGCAGGCTCTGCGCTGGTTAGATGCTGGGTGATGCAGGGCTCGAACCCATAAACCACGAGATCATGACCTGAGCCAAAATCGGGAGTCAGACACTAAATTGACTGAGCCACCCAGGAGCCACTGATTAAGCCATTTAAATTGTCATCAAGTTTTCAGTGCCTGATGCCACAGGGTGCATGGCATCTGGGCCAAAACCAGCGTAAGGGAAAAGGTTGGGCACAGGCACAGGGCACCCAGTGACGGCCGGCCGTGTGCACCAGGCACACTGAGGATATTCCCTCATGTGATCCGAGGCAGAGGAGGCCACACTGTTGCTCAGTCTTTTGGAGGATGAGTTCACAGAGGATCAGAGAAGCTAGGGAACTTGCCCAAAGGCACACAGCACAGCTAGCATTTGATTCCTTGGGACTGTGGAAAAACACACACGGTGCAGTCAGACCTGGGGGGGGGGTCACCAGTTCAGAGATAGCATTTTGCATTCCAGCTCTGCCACTAACTGGCTGTGAACCCTGGGCATTTATTCCGCCATGTTTCACTTCTTTACCATTTCTAGTTCCCTCGGTTGCCATCTGTGGCAGGCTGTGAGCTGGCCCCTGGGAAAACAAGGGTGACCCTGGGAATACAATAAACGGCCTGTCGTTCAAAGAGTCTCCCGATCACCAAGAAATGAGAAAAAAGAGCCATTTCCACCGTGTGGTGGGGGCCAGCGCAGAGGAAATTCCCGGGGTATGGTGGGGACCAGCCACGTGGGACAGACCGCGGCCGGGGAAGAGCAGAGACAAAGGCAAGGCAGTGCAGGGCACCCGTGGAGTGGGGCGTGACGGGGGCAGGGTGTGGGGGGCCTCCTGTGCCCTGCAGTGACGCTTGGCCTCTGACCTGAGGTGGGGGTTGACACGTCTCCACTTATTATTCATCATCACAGACAGCTGATGTCAAACATGACCCCGCGATCGCTCTTCTAGGGAAACAGAGAAGACAGCTCACTACAAAATGTAATTCAAGGAGTCCGACTTTCCAGAAACCCCGCAGGAAAGCGATGCCTAAATCACTTCAGGCGTAATCACTACAATCAGTGTTGTCCCCAAAGTGGAGGGTTTCTTCCTGGGGCGCCTGGGGGGCTCAGTTGGTTAAGCACCAGACTCTTGATTTTGGCTCAGGTCATGACCTCAGGGTTGTGAGATCAAGCCTCTGCTGCCAGTGGAGCCTGCTTAGGAGTGTCCTTCTCTCCCTCTCTGTCCCTCCTCCCCTCCTCATGCGCATGTTCTCCCTCGCTAAAACAAAATTAAAAAAACACTTTTTTAATTGGAGAGTTTCCAGGCACCTAGGTGGCTCAGTCGGTTAAGTGTCTTTTTTTTTTTTTTTTTCACGTTTATTCTTGAGAGAGAAAGACAGAGCATGAGTGGGGTAGGGGCAGAGAGAAAGGGAGACACAGAATCCGAAGCAGGCTCCAGGCTCTGAGCTGTCAGCACAGAGCCGGACGCGGGGCTCGAACTCACAGACTGAGGGATCATGACCTGAGCTGAAGTCGGACGCTTAACTGACTGAGCCACCCAGGTGTCCCAAGCGTTTGACTCACGATCTAGGCTCGGCTCAGGATCTCACTGTTTGTGAGATCGAGCCCTGCATGGGGCTCTGGGCTGACAGTATGGAGCCTGCTTGGGATTCTCTCCCCCTCCCCTCAAAATAAACAAACAAACTTAAATAAAAATTGGAGGGTTTCTTCCTACCTTCCTGTGCGCAAATAACACACGACCAAAAGCATCAGCAATGATACACACAACGCAACAAGGACAGGAAGCTTCGGCGGGTCACTGAGCATGAGTCTTTCTGAGGATACTCGAGACTTCACAGGCAGACCAAGAAGATTATGAATCTGAGTAGTCTCATGGCATCTAGGTGGCTCAGTCAGGTGAGCGTCGGACTTCAGCTCAGGTCATGATCTCACGGTTCACGAGCTCGAGCCCCACTTCAGGCTCTCTACTGTCAGTGCAGGGGCTCTGTCCTCCTCCTCTCTCTGTCCCTCCCCCGCTTGCTTGCACACACTCTCTCTCTCTCTCTCAAAAATAAAATAAATTTAAGCATCTGAGAAGTGTAAAACAGCAGGAAGCTAACCTGTGGACAGGACATCGGCCAGTGGAGAAGCAGAGCCCTACCACACAATGAGCGGTGCAAAATCAACTACCTCGTCCACATGGGCAGCTGCCCCCAGCCTGGAAGGTCTAGGTGATGCCCTGGCCCTGATCTCTGCTGGTGAACTTGAGAGAAAAAAGTTAACTGTTATAGTGAGTTGGCAGAGTCGGGAGGAATGACTATCACGCTCACACACATTAAAGAACATACTAGTACTTGCTAGTTAACGAAATTAAATGGAAAAGAAGAAATCGGAACTTATAGGCAACATTTAGGAATGGTGATTTTACAGAACAATTATGGACAGATTTCTTTTAAATGCTAAACTGTACTGCTTTTTTATTCATAAAAGAAATTTTAGGAAAATCTGCCTGAAAAAAAATTACACTTGATCCTAAGCTGTGCTAGGAAGTGTCTTGAAAGCTCTCTTGTATATATCACAAGACAGTCATGCCCCTTAAGCCAGTCTTTCCATGTTTGAAGAAGTTAGAAAGAAAAAGATGGCTTTATACAAATTTTTTTGATGTTTATTTTTGAGACAGAGAGAAAGAGAGAGAGCGAGCTGGTGCATGCTAAAGCAGGGGAAGGGTGCGGGGGGGGGGGGGGCAGAAAGAGGATCCATAGCAGGCTCTATGCTGACAGTAGAGAGCCCAATGCAGGGCTCGAACCCATGAACTATGAGATCATGACCTGAGCTGAAGTCAGCCACTGACCCAACTAGGCCACCCAGGCGCCCCAAATATTTTTTCATTACAATCATACTAACTTGATTTATGACAAAATTATACTAGGCACACACATAATATAATCCTATGTTTATTTTTTTAAATGCATGCACATAGATACACACACACACACCAGCAACTCTGTGCCCACAGATACACACACACACAAGCAACTGTATTCTTGGGCACTCCTTCTATATAAGTGAAAACTTACATTTGCACAAAAACATGCACACAAGCATTCATAGCAGCTTTTTGTGTAAAAGGCAAAAGCTGAAAAAGCCAGTCCCAGAAGGTGACACCGGCTACGATCCCACTTACAGAATATTCTTGAAATGACAAAATTGTAGAGAATGAAAGGCAAATTGGTGGTTGCCACAAGTTACGAAGGGAGTGGGGGCAAGAGGGTAATGGGTGTAGCTACAAAGGGGCCACATGCTGGGTCCCAGCGTTGATGGAAAGGTTCTGCATCTCGACTCTATGTCAAGACCCTGATTGCGCTATTGTGCTTGAGTTTTGCAAGATGCTATCATCAAGAAAGAATAGGTAAAGGGTATATGGAATCATTCTGTATTATTGCTCACAAATGCATGTGGAGCTACAGTGATCTCAAAACAAAAAGTTTCATTACCAAAAAGTATAAAAATATATGCAAAAAGGCTATAAGAAAATATATCAGAACTCCAATAATGGATCACAAGCTTGTAGGGGTTTTTCACTTTGTTTTTTATACTTTTCTATCACTCTTTTCCTATTTGCTAAAAGTTTAAAACATTTCTAGCCTTAAAAAAAAAAAAAACAAATCAGTCCAGGGGCACCCAGGTGGTTCAGTTGGTTAAGCATACAACTTCAGCCCAGGCCATGATCTCACGGTCCGGGAGTTCGAGCCCCGCGTCGGGCTCTGTGATGACAGCTCGGAGCCCAGAGCCTGCTTCAGATTCTGTGTCTCCCTCTCTCTCGGCCCCTCCCCTGCTTGTGCTCTGCTTCTCTCTCTCTCTTTCAAAAATAAACAATTTAAGAAAGTTTTTTCAAAAAATCAGCCCAATCAAAAATCACTATCAGTGAACATATCTGGATACATATAACTGATTCAATTAAACAGTGACTATTATAGAACTATTTTCCCCAAGTAACAAAAACAAAATGAAATAATACCCTCCCAAGAGTCACCAGCAATTAGAAGGAGTATAGGGGCTTCTCCTCTAATCCACTTGTAATAAGCATAATAAGTTTCAGCCCAGAGAAACCACAAAGCAAGAGGCAGGTATGGGACAAAAGCCTACAGACCCCGGGTTCTTGGTCCCGTGCTCCTGAGACAACTGGTCCACCAGCTTTTGCTTCTGAGGCTCCTTACTCCTGGTCCTAACGTCCTGATCCTTGTTCTAATTTTGTGTGTTCCTTTTGGTCCCTCTCTTGCAAGTCAGAGCCCAGACTCTGATAGCATGAACTTGAATTCTGGTATCAAAGCTCCATTCCTAGAATTCCAAACCATTTTGACGTTTCAAAAGCACCTCTACACACACACACACACACACACACACACACACACACACACACACACACACAGACCTCCACAACTTACCCTCATCTCTTCCTCAAGAATGACACCTTTGGCACCTGCTGCCCAAGCTAGAAATTGGAGTCAACCTCAAAACCCCTCCCTACTGCTGACCACGTCTTCTCTGCAAGTCCTAGGTCAGATGATCAACACTGTCCAGAACCCATCTGCTCTCCTCTTCCTCGGCCTGCCTCACATTTTTCATCCAACCCCTACAACTACTTCCTAATAAGTTCCTCTGCCTCCGGTGTCTCATGGCGTGAATCCAATGGTCCTCAAATTAGAGTCCAAGAAACATTTTTTTAACGTTGAATTTTAATTTTAATGACTAAAAACATTTTCTACTAGTTTTAAAGATAAGTTTTCTTGGCCGTGATAACTTTGAATTCAAAGAAATTTTCAGAGATAAAATTTTGGTTTCTTACACTGGTGTTTCCCAAACTGGGACCAACTAGGATCTTTTAGCGGATTCCATACAAGCCTGAACAGCACAGACCTAGAGGGCTTTGAACCCAGTCTGCTTCCCATCAGCTAAGCAATCTTAACCTTCTCCGGTTACGCCACATGCTAGCCCTCAGTTTCATCATCTATAAAATAAGGATGATAATACCTACACGTCAGAGTGGTAGTGAGATCAGAGTAAGATAATGCACATAAGGAATTTAGCACAGCTCTTGGTACTGAGCAAGCAACTCAAATATTTCACTGTTAGCCGTGTTACTGTTACCAGTGACATGCATTGATTGGAATTCTCACCATTTGTTCCCAGTCACTTCCAAGATGAAGAAAAATCTCCTTATGTGGGTGGATTCCCTACAATGCTTTCCTGAGGGGCCCCCGCTACTGCTCCTACCAAACTGACTCCAGGATTATAGACTGACTTAGAGTTTCCCGCCCCCTCTTTCCAACCCCTCACCATGTTCCATACTCCATGAACTGTCCTGGGATCCGTCCTGCACTCCTCCAGATGACCCGTCTTCCAAGCCTCCACCACCATGCCCAGCCTGGCTGGAGTGCCCTTCTTTCCCACAGCACCTTGGACAGAACCTCTCCTGTCACTTAACCACACTACGCTATCTTACCCTCTGTCTTATCTCTGCCGAAGGACCAGGACTGGCAGAACTTTCAGGCTCCTGTGTGGAAGCGGTGATTTCCTGGGGCCCCATGATGAAGATCTGCGGCTGTAGGTGGGCTGGTGGGGAGGAGGGCGAGACCAAAGGGGGATGCCACAGTAGTCATGGATGCACTATCGTCCTCATACCGGACCAGTCCGTGAGGACCTGGGCTGTATCTCGCGAAAACGTCTGAGTCCTCTTTGCCTCGTCAAACATCTGGCACCAGTAGCTGCTTACCAACTGTCTGCCAAAGTGATGAGCACCAGCTTCCTTCCATGGTGCTGAGATCATATACTTAGCACCCTGCACTGGTCATCTAAAACCGAACTCCAAAGGCTGAGCTGTAAATCAACGTTTTCCATTCACTGGCTGCTTTGAAACAGCCTTAAACTGAACGACAGTAATTCCTTGGCTGTTCTTAAGTGAAATGTGAAAAGACTTGGTCTTTGAGCCAAGTATGTGTCCATCTCAGAGTTCAAAAAGAGCCTAAATAATTTTTATAAATCTTAACTTTAAGCATTATGTGTTTTGCATGCCACTCATTTCCAAGTGTCAAATAAGAAGAGACTCAAGTTATTTATGAATGCAGTGAACAAACCCAGATTCAGAATGACTCCCGATTGAAGCCAGAAGTCAGTTTGGCTACATATGTACAAAGAAGTCTGCTGGACTCGAACCTATGGTCCAAGAAGTAGGAGGAAACACCACCCAGCTAATAGGAAAGGCCAGAAACACGGCACAACAGATCAGAACATGGAAGAGCTCCCACACTTCCCCTGTGGGCCAACCCCTTACCCCAACCCCCTGCCAAGAAAATCTCTAGAAATGGCAGAGAACTCTATTGGAACTACTAGACGGATGAAAAAGAGGCAGAAGGCCTGAAAGACAACAGACTGAAAAAAATAATAGGCTACTAAGTGAAGACAGAAAAGATCTCTTTACAAAATTATATTTAATGAAAAATAAAACACAAAGTACTAAGATATTCTTGCTAGGATACGGACCATGAGCAAAGTAAGGGGGCTAAAAAGAATACTGCTGGTCTTTCCCTAAAAAGGTGCCAGCAAGAAATTGTTTCTCCGCAAATGTCTATGAACGCAAAGGACATAAAAGCCCGCCATGCCTTCTGCTGGAAATCTGGCCCAGATACCTAAAAGCCAGAGTCACCAAGCTTTAGAAACTTATGGGAATCTGGTTGGAATCTTAATCTTGAGAGCCGAGGTCACAAGGAGAAACATGGCCATGTTTTTGTCAATATCATCCTCCTCCTGTTAGCTTTCCCAAAAAGGGAGTTAGGAGAGCCTTCTTTTCCGGTGATCGATATCCTTATGATAAGCCTGCCTCCCTTCAAATTTCGACTTTAGGATGTGACAGAGTCAAAACGCAGTATAAAGACAAAAGGGCCCCTACAGCGTCTCTGCCACCACCACATGGTCACTATTCCCACCAGAGAGCAGCTCCCCCTCCCGGGATGTAGACCCAACACTATACGCTTCACTCCCCACTTTTACGTCCAAACTCTCACACCCGCACCTGCTCTCAGGCGTCAGCTACCAATGTTGTTCCGCCTCCATCTGCTTTCCAGGGACAAAGATCAAAGATCCTGGAGAAGATGGAAACCAGCAACTGAGCGACCCCACGCACACGACACGAGCAGACTGATAAAGAACGTGATGATGGAAATGTACCAGGGGACAGCCGCCCACCTTGCGGGCGTCCGAAAACCGAGAAAGCTGCATCAAACTCAGAGTAGTCCACTCCCTCTCTCCGAAGATTTGCGTTAGAAATGAATTCATCCACATTCTTATCACTCTCTATATTTTTAAGTAATTTTTTAAATGCTATCTTACTCCCTCGATAGCTAGTAATAGAGGCTACCATCAAGAGGACAGGAGCCAATGCAATGCCCGACGGAATGGAAAATGACGCAGCTGCTTTGGGAAGCGGTCTGCCAGCTCCCTCCAAGGGGAAACCTAACGTTACCATACGTGCCGGCAATTCCACTCCTAGATGTATACCCAAGAGAGGTTAAATCAAGTCCAGGCAAAAGGCTGTACATGAATGCTGACAGCATTATTTCTATTTGTCCGAAAGTGAAAACAACCCAAATGCCCATTGACAGATGAACAAATGAAGGTCACGAGGCATGCCTGTACAATGGAAGATAATTCCAAAAAAGGAATATAGTACGCCACAACGCGGGTGGACCCTGAAAGCATTACGCCAAGGTCAGAACAAGGTCAGACAGAGAATACCACATGTTATAGGATTCCATTTATATCAATGTCCAGAATAAGCAAATTTGGAGACAGAAAGTAGATGAGTGGTTCTCAGGGCTTGGGGGGTCGGCGGGGGGAGTTGGGGAGTGACTGCTCATGGGTTTGAGGTGATAAAATGTTCTAAAATGGACCATGGTGAGGACCGCACAACTCTGAATATACTAAAAATCCCTGAACTGTGCACTTTAAATGGGTGAATCCTATGGGGCGTGAATTATATCTTAATAAAGCTGTTTTGCAGAGGGTGGGGGGTGCCTGGGTGGCTCAGTCGGTTAAGCGTCCAACTCCTGATACGGGCTCAGGTCATGATCTCACGGTCTTGAGATCGAGCCCTGTATGGGGCTCCACATTGAACACGAAGGCTAAGATTCTCTCTTCTTCTCCTCCTGCCCCTCCCCTGCAAGCACTCTCTCTTTCTCCCTCTCTCAAAAACAACAACAACAAAAAGTTGTTTTGTTTCGTCTTGAACAAATGCTTGAATCAGGCACTTGGCCCAGGAGATGGCAGAGGAAGACACGGGAGCCTCCCCCTCGCTGTGTGCCGGGCCCACCTCCCATACTGAATGTCACCCGCTGGAGCGCCCTCAGACATCCTGCCGACCACCACCCTGCTGATTAAAAGGCAGGCACCAAAGGGGTATGATGGAACCGCAGGCAGAAATGGGGTAAAACGGGCAGTTCTGGAACGAGGATGGTCAGCCTGCACACAAGTGGACCCACCCTGCAAAAACCAGGAGCCCCGGGCTGACCACAAGGCATTCTGGAGAAGAGAAGGCCAGGAGCAGGGGAGATGGCTGAGTGAGCGCTCAAAGGATTAGGCTGAGGATGCCCAAGTCTCCTTCGGCTCAGACCAGCCTGCTCACTGACCCTGTGCTCCCTACACTCTGGGTGTGCCTTCCCCTCACCCCCCTGTTCCCCTACTGTCCTGCTCCATGGATGTGTCGGCCATCTTGCCACCAGTCCAACCCTTCCTGGCTTTACGCTACTTGGGTAAAAAACTTCAACACTGGAGCGCCTGGGTGGCTCAGGCGGTTAAGCGTCCGACTTTGGCTCAGGTCATGATCTCGCTGTTCATGAGTTCGAGCCCCGCATCAGTTCTGTGCTGACAGCTCGGAGTCTGGAGCCTGCTTTGGATTCTGTGTCTCCTTCTCTCCCGCCCCCCCCCCCCCCAACTTGTGTTCGGTCTCTCTCACTCTCTCGCAAAAATAAACAAAAAAACCTGCAACACTAACCCAGGGGTCTCACACGAGCGCCCAGTTCAAGGTAAAGCGCACTTGTGGCATTCGGCCGGGAGAGTTCTTTATCATTCATGGGCAGGTATTTAGTGCCCAGACCCTGACCCTGAAATGTCTGGCCTCAGTTTCAGTGACCAGGGGACAGAACCCCGCACATCTCCAAATGCTGTAACGCCCCCGGCTGGAAGACACTGGAATGCACAGAGCATGGGCATCTCCAGCGTAACGAAATCAGGCAAACACAGGCACGCAAAGCTACACCTGGGGTTTAGGTGGAAAACTCAGAAGTCTTGAGAAGTCACCAGCAATCATTCGCTTAGTCTGTCTTAGACGCCTGTGCTTGAAATCACTTTATTAGGCATTATTTCAGATGACTGGGATATCTCGAAACACCTCATTCTATTTCATTAACAATAAGCAAAAAATAGAATCCTTTTGGCAGAGTAAAGGGGTCCTGAGCACCGGGCTGCATAATAAGTCAGGCTGGCATCTCCTACAAGGGCAAATCTGTGCACGTGGCTGCCGTCCTGGCGTTGCCTGGGCACGAAGTCATGGCAGTCAGCTACCATTTCCTGTTCTAAGTGCAAGGTCCCGTGACATCAAGAGACAGGTGCAGAGAACGGTGGGTATTCATAATGCCAGGTGGATGCCCATTGCTATAGGCTTCCTTTCTGATCTCCCCAGCGGTCTTGTCACTTTCCGCAACTTTGCCGGCACGTTTACGTGAAGTCCGGCAAAAAGGTGCCACGCAAGAGATCCAATTTCTTCGCTTGCAAGGGACCTGAGAATAAGATATATTTTTTTTAAGTCTGTGGGAGTATTTTCTGTAAGACGGAAAAGGATCTCTCTGCAATTACTAGGTATGCTATTAACACTTACTAAAGCCCTCAAAAGTCATTAAATCGAGTTTACTGAGAATTTAAGAGCTACGTTAACAGATCTCTCCATACAACTTTCTACGACAAGGTGTTTTCCGTCTCTCCACCAGGACTGTGAATGTTAAGGAATCAACTGGTGCATTTGGCTCCATTTTTCTCTCAAATACAGTACTGACTCAGGCAGAAATGAGGCAAAACCAGAACTCCCAGGAACTTTGATAGTCTGCAGAGAATTCTACAATTTCGGATTAACTCTCAAACTAAGAACCGCTGTTTGGGATTCATCCTTGTTTTAAAAAATTCGCTACTTCAAAACCAGTAAGTGTGAGAGCATCTAGCAACAGCCATGTGATCAATGGGTTTTTACAAGAAACATCCTTCCCCCAGAACGTACAGACCGGTAAGTAACCCAGACTGAAAGTCACATGGTAAATTTCCTACATCGGCACTGTGACTACCTCGGTGGGTGGCGGTGTGTCCCGGGAAAGCTGAGAAGTGACATTTAATTCTCCCATAAGGCGTTTTAGTGTGACGGTCATTGTGACTTAGAATCAGCACTGTTATTCTGCTTTTCTGTTTTTTCATTCTTTCATAAACATTTTTATTTGCAAGTACTCTCTACACCCAAGGTGGGGCTTGAACTCACAGCCCCAAGATCGGGGGGGGGCACACGTTCCGTCAAATGAGCCAGCCTGGCACCCCATCGCCTTGCTTTCTGAACTGGGTTCTGCCATTTCCCTGAATACCTAGTTAGAAATGCAGAGTGCTGTGCACGGCCCCAGAAGAAGGAGCCTGGGTCGGTGCATAAGACCCAGAACAAAGGCCAGGCTGAAGCTAGACCTGGGGGGGTCATCCTCATCCTCCAGCTGTGTGGAGGATGTGAAGAATTACCAGAAGACGCTGTCACCTGGGCCCCACCTCCAGTGGTTCTGATGGGTAGAGGTCCGGGGTGGAGCCAGTGAACTGGGTTTTGGCAAATCAGCTCAGATGACAGTGGGGTTGGTGACAACCAGGAACCACTAGACAGCATCTGAGATCACAGTCTCCCCTCCGGAGGACAATCTGAGAGCCCTTGCTACAGCCCCTGCCTGAGACAACACGAGGTAATTTGAGCAGAAGCCTCATAGGACAATGAGACCACGGTTAGAAAGAGCATGGTGTGGTACGCAGCCATGCTTAACAGATGCCATTATTACTCCCAATACTATACTTAATGTACCTAGCCCTGTGTGATGGGGTGGGGAAAGCGAATGCAGGCAATGGGTCCCATGAAACAGCCAGCATGAACAGATGTGGATCTGAATTCAAGGACTATCAGCGCACAAGGAAGAATCTATAGAATATTTAAAAAAATTTTTTTTTCAATGTTTATTTATTTTTGACAGAGAGAGACAGAGCATGAGCGGGGGAGGGTCTGAGAGAGAGGGAGACACAGAATCCGAAGCGGGCCCCAGGCTCCGAGCTGTCAGCACAGAGCCCGACGCGGGGCTCGAACTCACGGACCGCGAGATCGTGACCTGAGCCGAAGTCGGACGCTCCACCGACTGAGCCACCCAGGCGCCCTGAGAAGCTGTAGAATATCAACCATCTGAATATCAAGGAAGAAGAGTTTCAGGGTCTATGTGCTTGGGTGACTTAGTAGCACATTTCGGGGGAACAAGAATTCAGAAGCAAGAATTCAGATCTGGATACCAAAGCAGTGATTAACATCGAACATTGTCTATACGACCGGGGTTCAAGCCTCGGTTCTCCCATGCCCTGTATTTTGGCAAGCCACTCCGTTACAGTTCAAAGAGGCTATCTGTGCACGGTAATTCCAAGTTTAGCGGGAGGGGGAGGAACAGAGCAGCAGTGCGGGCGGCCAGGTAAAAGTTGGGGAGATCTGCGGATGCAAGGAGGAGAGGAGAATGGGGTGAACAGAATGTCGCCAAGCTCTGACAGTCTCTGGCCAGGTTTCCTACTGATGACCCATAACAGAGCAATTAAAAAGACAAAAACAGGGGCGCCTGGGTGGCGCAGTCGGTTAAGCGTCCGACTTCAGCCAGGTCACGATCTCGCGGTCCGGGAGTTCGAGCCCCGCGTCAGGCTCTGGGCTGATGGCTCAGAGCCTGGAGCCTGTTTCCGATTCTGTGTCTCCCTCTCTCTCTGCCCCTCCCCCGTTCATGCTCGGTCTCTCTCTGTCCCAAAAATAAATAAATGTTGAAAAAAAAAATTAAAAAAAAAAAAAAAGACAGAAATAACACGGAAGCGTTTAAGCACACCTGCCCCATGAGGCTCTTTGCTTTGTATTTCTCAGCAGCAACACCTGATTTTTCTGTGTTCCGATAAGCCCTTGTGAAAAACGCTTCATGCTCTAACCCTTGCTCCTAGGAGGAACAGAGCTGCTACTCGCACACTGGAAACTGAGCCGAGTATTAAAAATGTCGGGGCCCCTGGGTGGCTCAGTCCACTAAGCATCTGACTCTTGATCCCTTGGCTCAGGTCATGATCTTGTGTGTGAGTTCGAGCCCCATGTCGGGTGCTGTGCTGACAGCCCGGAACCTACTTAGGATTCTTTCTCTCCGCCCCTCCCCTTTTCATTCTCTCTCTCTCAAAATAAACAGACATGTAAGAAAAATGTTTCTATGTCTTCAGAGGAAAGGTGATAATTGCCAACACGGTACAAAAAAACCCCCCAACGGTGTAAACACTTAAAGTAGCTGCTACCAACAAAACCAACATATGGGGGGAAAAGAAAGATTCAACGTAGGGAAGGTATCGTTACTTAAGAAATAAAAAGAAAGTGATTTCAAATGTTTAGAAGCTGCTTACATAACCCTGAAGACCGACCCAGAAAAAAGTATTACTCAGAAACAACGCGTGGTTTCAGATGAATTCAGTTTTAAGTCTTTTCACGGTGTGTTAGAAGAATTGAGATATTACACGTAATCATTTTGTGGGTTGGGCAAAGCCTATTCAAACGGAGACAGTATTTCTGCACCGAACCAAAGGTCAGAGCAAATGATTAACAATGCCAACGATTCTGTTGCCCAGGCGGATAGTCCGGCAGATTTTCCAGATTTTAGAAAAAGAGCTTAAAATGTCTTTCTTTACCTTGCACTGACACCAGACTGGTCTCTGCAAATACTTTTTATTTTTATTCTTTTTAAATGTTTATTTATTTTTGAGATAGAGCATGAACGGGGGAGGGTCAGAGAGAGAGGGAGACACAGAATCTGAAGCAGGCTCCAGGCTCCGAGCTGTCAGCACAGAGCCCGATGCGGGGCTCGAACTCACTGACCGCGAGATCATTACCTGAGCCGAAGTCAATAAGCTTTTTTGAAAGTGTGTCTAAGAATAAAGTCGATGATCTCTTTTCCTGGCCGCCTTATTCCAGGCTCGGGGCCTTGGGAGTTTTGTTGTTTTTTGTTTTTCCCTAAACATGAGGCACATATGAGGCCACAACTAGGCACAGCCATGAGACTTCCTGCTGAGATTAGCACAGTATCTGATAACTACACAAACAGGCCTCAATCACAGAAGCTGGGAGACAAATCTTTCGGGAGTATCGTTAGCAGGGCGGGTAGGATTACATAACAAACAGAAAGTCAGGCGGCAAGTATATTCTTGGTTTCACAGTATACGGTCAGCCCTCGGCCAGAGACCCTCATAGGAAACCCTTCACACGTACGTGCACGCTTTAGAAAACGTGTCCCCATGCCTGTCGGAGTTTAAATACATGTACTTTCTGATGTGTGCGCTGACCGAGCCGGGGGGGGGTTAAGTCGGCCTGCCTGCCTCTTGCCAAAAGCTCTTTTGTTCAAAACGTACTGACGCCAGGCCTGGGCACTGTGCAAGAGGCTGAGAAGATACAGTCAAGAGAGGGAGCGGAGATCCAGGGAAGGGAAGAGGCAGAAATGGATCCGGAAAGTACCTTTAAAAGGTGCCGCACTAAAGGTCTGCAGGGGCAGACCAAGTTCACCAGGGAAATCACCTCCTCACGATGGTCCTGACACTTTAGTGATGCGACCTGACGCGGACATGTCCACTTTTTGGAACCTTCCTAATCTATCCCAAGGCTGCACAAACACCTCCCACTCCCGGTCACAGGGCTGTTGGAGCATCAGAGAGGGTGGTTACGATGCACAGGTGCAGGGGACCGAGAAGCACAGGCCAAGAGAAGCAAGCACGGCTTGATGTGATTTAGCCCACTGGCTCAATCATGAAACTGTCAAAGGCTTGTCTCCTTGAACAAGCCTGCTGTGGCTTCTGGTTCTGCTCGCCCTGCTTCCTCCCATGACCTCTGTGCTCTCAGCCCCGAGCCCATGGCCACACAGCCACAAGGCCCTTCCCTGCCACCTTGGCAGCCAGCTGACACCACGCCCAGCTGGCCTGGTTCAGCACCCGCCTTCCCGTGTCCCAAAACCTCCCACGTGCTCCAGTTAGAAACCTGCCCCACACCTACCCTCACCTTGGAAAGTGCTCCGCCAGGGGCGCCTCGGGGGCTCAGACGGTTAAGCGTCTGACTCTTGATTTTGGCTCAGGTCGTGACGTCACGGTTCGTGGGTTCGAGCCCCGAGTCAGGCTCTGTGCTGACAGCTGGGAGCCTGGAGCCTGCTTCGGATGCTGTCTCCCTCTCTCTCTGCCCCTCCCCCACTCGTGCTCTCTCAAAAATAAACGAATGTAAAAAAAAAATAATAAAGTGTTATGGCAATGACCCACTCACAATATTCTTATAACCTGTACGTGCACATCTACATACACATATACACAAATATCTCCACACACATATGCATATACATATGCATATATAATTATTGCAATTCTTATCTGTATAACCTGGCAGATGCCTATGTTCCATCTGGCAATCAGCCCTCCGGGCAGGTGCTACTCTAATCCCCAATTTATGAACAAGAAAACTAGGACCCAGAATGTCCTTATTGAAGGTCCTGTGGTTAGTACGTAGCAGGCAGGGTTGGGAGTCCAAAATGCCCCATCAGAGCATGCCAGGCTGCTGCCGAAGTGCAGGCTTGCGGACAAATCAGTGTGTGCGATACTTTCCGGGTTCAAAATACTTGTTTGTTTCCACAGGTCCTAAGACTCCCTTATCTAATGTTTTAAATAAATTTTTTAGTTTTTTAAGTATTTTTTTAATGTTTATGTTTTGAGAAAGCATGTGTGTGTGTAAGCAGGAGAGAGAAGGGGAGGGAGGCAGGAGGAGAGAGAGAGAGAGAGAGAGAGAGAGAGAGAGAGAGAGAGAGAGAGAGAATATATATCCCAAGCAGACTCTAGGCTGTCAGCATGGAGATTGATGCAGGGCTCGATCTCACAAATCACGAGATCATGACGTGAGCCGAAATCAAGAGTCAGACGTTTAATGGACTGAGCCACCCAGGCGCCCCTAAATATTTTTAAAAGTCACTCTGTCCACCCATTGCTAAAAATCAAAATTAAAATGGAACAGCATTTTAAAACCGCATCCATGCTACGGAGTTGGACTCCAGTATAATACATCAAATATACAGTGACGGATAAAATTACAGATTTTCTTTTGTAAAGAAAGTAAAACATCCCAGACAACGACAACTGGACATTAACACTCAGCCAGAAAGCTTGCAGGTCTTCTGAACTCACTAATAGCTTCAAAACTGGTTTGCACAGGTTAGGCTGGGAAGGCTAAGCGAGGACACCAATAAATAATAATTACAAGGTTGCATAAGAACTTCAAATACTGAACCCATAGAGCTTTATTATACTTTATCCCAACAGACCAAAAAGACTGACACACGAGAGGGAAAAAGTGGGCACAACAGGAAAAGTGGGTTTGCCCGAGTCTCCAGTCGAATCGGCCTCTGAACTAGTCACAATACACAGTCCACTCTCTTATTCTCCGTTGCCTACTCCCCTCTTTAAACCTGGGGAGCTGTTTCTGTTTCCATCTTCTTTCCCCTGGGCATCCTTACAATGATTCCTTCAAATCATACTATCAGAAAACGATTTTCTTCCAAACAGTTTTATCTACTTCTTTTTCTCTGAAGGATCGATTCCTTTTCCAGCTCAAGGCTGATCCATCGGGCTCCGAATTCCTTATGAAAATCACAGAAGAAACACGTTGCCCTGCGATCAGGCCCACAGCACACATTCACGCAGACCTTTCACTTCCACATAATTTGTTTTGTTTTCCTTCTCAAAGCACCCCTTGATGAGGTAGGTGGAACAGAGAACAAAGATTTCTGAAAATCGAGAGTATATCCAACGACCCACTACACTTTCTCCAGCAACTTGACTAACTGGCTCTTTGCTTTCTCCATATTCACGATCAAAAAGGGCAAATACATAGTTATGAAAGCATGGCAAGGGGGATATTAAAAAACAAACAAGAGGGGCGCCTGGGTGGCGCAGTCGGTTAAGCGTCCGACTTCAGCCAGGTCACGATCTCGCGGTCCGTGAGTTCGAGCCCCGCGTCGGGCTCTGGGCTGATGGCTCAGAGCCCGGAGCCTGTTTCCGATTCTGTGTCTCCCTCTCTCTCTGCCCCTCCCCCATTCATGCTCTGTCTCTCTCTGTCCCAAAAATAAATAAACGTTAAAAAAAAAAAATTTAAAAAACAAACAAGAAATCTTACTCAGTTGATCTTTTCGCTAATAAATTAACCTACCAGAACCAAATGGCTGGTTGGTTTTTTCTGTTTGTTTTTTGAAAAGCAAGAGAACCTGTATTCCACCACTAATTCTCAGTTTCACCCTGTATTCTAATTTTTGTCCTTAAAAGTAGGCCAACCCAACTATGAAATAAGGTGAAAGTCATAGCAACATTAAGAATCAGTGTGATACTGATTAGATCATTCTCAGCGGTTTTCAAGTCAAGGTCTGCAAAACTCAAAATGTCACAAAAACCCCAGTTAAGACACGAAGGGGCTTATGCAGTCTGGACAACGTGTAAGCTTTCCAGTAAGATTTTATCTGAAGCAGAGGGATTCCAGATACATATTTCTTTTTTTGAATATAACCGTCTTAATTATCTTACCAAAACATGTAACCAAAGCCTTAACGAGCTGTATAAAAATAATCAAACCTTGTCCTTAAACTTAAGGAATGAGGGGCCTCTGGATGGCTCAGTCAGTTGAGCATCTGACTTCGGCTCAGGTCATGATCTCACAGCTCACAGGTTCAAGCCCTGCATCGGGCTCTGTGCTAACAGTTCAGAGCCTGGAGCCTGCTTCGACTCTCTCTCTCTCTCTCTCTCTCTCTCTCTCTGCCCCTTCCCCACTTGCACTCTCTCTCTCAAAAATAAACATTAAAAAAAATAATTAAAAAAAAAAGACAACGGAACTAGTTTTTCATAAAGCTTAATTTCCTCCCTTTAAAAAGTTATCCTTTATTCCGAGATCACGTCTTCCCCACTTTCAGTATGTTAATACTGTCTTTTAAAATTAAAATGATGGCAAGAGTTATTCAATGCCCTTACCTGACAATGTAAGAGACAGGATAACTATGTCGGTCTAGAATCTCTGGATGCAGGAATCAGAAGGCCTGGGGACCACCGAGCTGCAGCACCCAGGTGAGGAGGGACATCAAATGCACCGATTGTGGCCAACTGTGTGCTTGGGTTGTATCGTTGCTTTTTTGTCAAAGTGAAATGGGGCCAAACAAAAACACAAGCTCCTGGAGAATTAATTACAACATTACTACATTTAAGTGTCATAAGACTAAAGAGGATTTGGATGAAGGCTGGCTTGCACCAAGCTTTTTCGCAACACTGAAAACCACCTTGAAACCACTGAAGGGTGGCAGTCATTTCTGGGTGTGAGACAGTATGTTCTAGAACGAATCTGCCAGATCCCTTTTCTTCCTTCTCTCCCACACCCAAGCAGAAAGGCTAACACCTGGCTCCCAACAGTCCACGACCATAAAAAAATTCTTTTAGATGTTGGTCATCACGGAACAGCCCAAGTGTCACTCACCAGCTCCCAATGCTGACATTCTCTCACTTCTTTTTGTCAAAGCAACTAAAACGGGATGGAGAGAAGCTGGGTGAGCACAACAGGTTTGTAATGAGCCAGCTGGCACTGAAAGGCGGGGAATCATTAAAGGACAGGGTGTGCCTTTGGGACGACACTTTCTTTTTTAAAAAAAAATTTTTTTTAACGTTTATTTATTTTTGAGACAGAGAGAGACAGAGCATGAATGGGGGAGGGTCAGAGAGAGGGAGACACAGAATCTGAAACGGGCTCCAGGCTCCGAGCTGTCAGCACAGAGCCCGACGCGGGGCTCGAACTCACGGACCGTGAGATCATGACCTGAGCCAAAGTCGGCTGCTTAACCGACTGAGCCACCCAGGTGCCCCTGGACGACACTTTCTAATACGTGACAGGTGCTAAGCATACACAATGCCGACTCATCCCTAAGCACCCTCATATACCCCCCCCTTTCCTCAAACCAACCCTGAAAGGTAGAACTGTCACCGTGTCACAGGTGAGAAAACAGATGATTAATGTTATGTAACTGTCCTGAGTTCCTCAGCCGGTGGCAGTCAAGCTGGGACCCTGTTGTCTTTATCACCAAAATCATATTTCATTGCGGAGATACATCTCTTCAGACTACTTAAGATAAACCACTGCCCTCAACACAGGTGGCAGGGTGACAGAACTTGAAATGTATACAGTCTAGAACACAGCTCATCTTCATTCCTTCATCCACTCACTATTTATTGAACACTTGTTAAGTGGCAGTGTCCTGGGAGGTGCCAAGGTGATGTAGAACAAAATAAACCCGGCCTCCGCCCTCATGGAGCTCAGAGCCCAAGAAGAGGGACACACAATAATCAAACACACTCCTTAATGGTTTTTTAAAATAGGAAGGCATCCAAACGGTACTTCCACAGGACTCATCTCCTAAAGACAATGTTGCTATTAGCTGATTAATGCTGATGAGAACCCAAATGAAAGTAGTGATCACAAAAAAGGAACCAACATCTGGGTCAGCATTTCTCAAAGTGAAGTCCTGTTAATGGGCATTAATTTTACCAATAGCTTCTCCTGGTGTTTGGGACTAAAGAGAGAAGAGAGGAGGGGAGGGGAGGAGAAGACAGGAGAAGACAAGAAGGAAAAGAGGAAGGAGGAAGGGAGGGAGGGAAGGAAGGAAGGAAACAAACATTATTGTAGAAAGTAAGATTAAATGTGCTTTTTAAACTTCTGAAAAATAACGTAGCCTTTCCCAAACTTGGGTTAGCCAACACCCCCCCCCCCCACCTACTTCTCCTGACACCATTTAGGACTAGTCAAGTCTTTGAGAAACACTAGTAGCTGATATCTATCGGCTATGAAGAGAAGGACCAGTCTCACCACCAGACAACTCAAGAGGCTGGTGTCTATCTCAGGATCATCACCACCATTACTGGAACCAGTTGCCATGGCTGGTTACGGTGTTTAAATACAAGTCCTGGACGGTACAGATCAAGGCTCCTCTTGAGCTGTGCCTAGGGCATCGGCATCCCTCGTGGGCAGGTAAGTTTTTTCAAATACACTTGGAAATAGGAGTATCACTTAGGAAGATTAAAATAATAGGAACTAGAGAAGCAGCACTTTCAGTCTTTATTTGAATGACTTATTTTTAAAGCATTTTTCTCCTCCCATTTTGATAACTGAAAGTAGCATCACTCCATAATCCGCACGTTACGTGCATTTACAGATTGCCACGGCCCAAGCTGCAAACTGCTGGTCAACAGTGATTTTATCCCCTGCCCCACCCATCTTTTAAACAAAATGGCTTTTCCAAACATAACTAAAAATACACTCACAAGACCGCTTTCGGCATAATCTTAAGAGCAACAAATTCACACAGAAGCCAGTTATGACCAAATTTGTATTAACGACACAGTCTTCATGCCCCTAGAATGAAGTACAACTATACGAGCACAAGGTGGCAAAGAAAAAGGTCAAATCAGGACGATACATTTAGAGACCGATGCAGACTTTTGTGGTTGGGAAGAGGGACCTTCCCATAATACATTAACACCAAAATATTTCACGTTCTGACATTCTCTGATATACGCTGAAACCAAATCATTGCTGCGGGATCCAGACAGAAGTTAAACATCTGGCAAAAACAAAACAAAACAAAAAAACCCCCAGGGGCGCCTGGGTGGCTCAGTCGGTTGGGCGTCCGACTTCGGCTCGGGTCATGATCTCGCGGTCCGTGAGTTCGAGCCCCGCGTCAGGCTCTGTGCTGACATCTCAGAGCCTGGAGCCTGTTTCAGATTCTGCGTCTCCCTCTCTCTCTGACCGTCCCCCATTCATGCTCTGTCTCTCTCTGTCTCAAAAATGAACAAACGTTAAAAAAAAATTTTTTTTTAAATAAAAAAATAAAGAAAAACAAAAAACCCCCCCAAACCCTAAGATTAACAACAAATTTAGAGAAACATCCAAATGGTGTTAAATAAATGGACTTATTCCAGAGGACACTTGTTCATGCAATATTTGCATTAGTAGACTTCGATGGAAAGAAAAAAAAAAAAAACAACCCACCAATTTATGTTGTTCTTCCCCAGCTTGGTTTGAAATCTTCTCAACATCTCAAAGCAGCTAAGATCCATGCCAGCCACACCAAAGAAATCAACATGGTAGACTTGTACATCTGCCTTGACCTCACAACAAAAGCCGAGTTGGCTCTTTCAGAGCCAGCGAGATAAAAGCACAGAGGGGCCCAGATGGCTCACACTTTATTCACACAAAGTAACTGAGAAGACGAACATATAAACTATTTATGCAGCAAGTCTGATCCCAACGGCAATTTGAGGCCTGGAATTTCTGTAAGACAAAGAGGGATGCTTTTAGGCGAGTAAAAAATTAATTGGTCTACACAGAGAGCCCTTGGAGTATTAGCCCTTCTGCCTAGCCCGACAATCACAGGAAAGGGACTTTCATCAAAGAACACCACCAATTCACCCAGCTATTTCTTATTTATACTGACCTGACATTAAACCCAACACTCCAACTCCCAGCTGCTCACTTTTTTTTTTTTTTTTAAAGAATTTTAGAGGGGTGCCTGGCTGGCTCAGTCAAAGCGTGCGACTCGTGATCTCGGGGTTGTGAGTTCGAGCCCCACGCTGGGTGTAGGCATTACTTAGAACCATAAAAAGTAAATACATCGGCAAGGACAAAGAGGAGGAAAAGGTTGTGCATTTATAGGGAAGCACAACCTAATAGTAACACTGATACCTTAAAACAAGCTCTAAAAAAAGCTGGGGTTAGGGGACAAAGTAAAACAAACAAACAAAACAACTCACCCTGGATTTTTCCTGCCATGTAAAATGACTTTTAATTAAAACAGCAGACAGCATAAAAACTTTATTTCTACCTTGGGACTGAACCTGAAGTCTTGCAGGGACAGAATGAAAAAGTAGCTGTTAGGTTCTGGGACCTTTTTCTTAACCCCTGCATGGTTTCACACTTTGTAAGGAAAAGTCATCCTTAAACCCAGAGGAGATGGTCCCTTAGGAATGAATCTCACCCCCAGCCACCTAGCTTTTATACCAGGAAGTCAGGTCCCAGACACTGATGGACCCCAAAATCGCTTCTGTCTACGCAACAGAGAAGTGGTAATAAAGATCCTCTTACGTGACATTTTAAAAATCAGAGATTTGGGTGACACGTTTGTTATAAGGATCAAAAGAAGATCAATCCAATGAAAATACTTTACAAACCACACAGAGTGATATAAATGTCAGGCTTGTCCAGCACCTCTACACCACATTTGGGGGCTCACAGGGACCATGGGAGGTAGTGACCTTTTTGAGACTATTCAGATTTGCAGAACAGTGATGGTGATTTTTATTTCCTGAACTGGGTGCACCGGGAAGATCCAACCAAATAATGTCAACTTAGAAAACAAACTTTTAAGTATCAATATACAAACATGTGATATTGCATACAAACATGATATTACTTCTATAACATTCCTCAGTTTGGTTGAGGAAATCAGAAAAGATGTGCTCATCATTGGTTGGGATGGATGGACGGAGACGGAGATATAGACACAGTGAACAAACCCTGTAAGAACAGAGTCTTAAATAATTTCAACCACATTAAAAAAGCCATACACTCGAGGACATCGGTTTAAAAAAAAGTCACCAAGTAACGAGAAGTACAGATTCTAGGTCACACCTGTGCTGTCACTGAGCAATCACCTACACTGGCTTAACACTGGATGTAAAGAAACAGCTCTCTTCTCCTTCGCACGGGGAAAATCAACTCATTCATTGGGTCTTATTTTCAGTTTTATCCTAAGTGCATTCACTCACAATGGTTTACTGGGCAGCAGGTGCCAAAAACTTATTTATTTATTTATTTTTGCCTCTGGCTTCCAGACATTAATTCAATTTCGTAACGGGTTTTGTGAAACCCAGCCACGAATCCCTCGACAGATGGCGGCTGGTTTAGCCCCTTGCCTCTTCCGGTTCATCCGGGTTACTCTCCAGGCCGGGACTGGCCGGCCCTCATTACCCTCAAGCAGAAGACAGCACACAGAGGGATATGAGGCCTGAGCCATACAAGGGAAGCCCTCTGTGCCCACCGTGCTTGTTTTCACGCTCAGATGACTTGGACAAAGCATCCGGGGCCACGTCCACTCAACACACGAAATGACGCAGCAGAACGACGTGATCCGCTCCGCCCTTTCTTCCCCCAAATTACTCAATAAATGCTTGGCGTAAAATGACCTGTGGGAGCCCTGGCATCCCTTCCAGGAATTCCTCCAAAGCCTCTGCCAGGCAGTCCTAGAGTGTAGCTGAGGGACAACAGTAAACTGTCCCTGGGGGGACCGGCAAGGGGCAGGACTACAAACAAAGTGGGGATGGTTTGAGACACCACTGAGAGAATCTCAAAATTCCACTGCAAACAGAATTCAGTATCACAGGTCACTTTTTAAAGTTACATCTTCTCTTTTTAAAAATTGTTCCATTTCTACGACATCGTCAAATGTCAAGGCGACCTACAGTGATTCTCAGCTGTGCTCCTGAGTCGGGACGGCGATACAGTCTCGCCTGTGCAAGGAAATATCCGTGACCATCTGTCACCTGCTTAGAAGAGGCTGGAAGAAACGATCCCTGGAAATCCTCGGTTCTAAGATCCCTAGCATTATTCCTTTTCCAGACAGATGAGAGGCCAACTATTTATTCTCAAAGGCGAAGGAAGCCAGCCATCCCTTCTGCTGTCCTTCCGTAGTGTCCTTGACATCCTCCGGGTCAGGATGTCCCTCCCCACCAGCTTTCCTAGCTGGGCTGACATCCATTTTTCCCAGTGGGAGAGAGGAGCTGGTCTGCACTATCGATGTAAGTATCCCATCCGCTTACACTAACCTACTGGCCTCCTTCATGCTGTATAACCCACGTCCTGGGCTGCTTCTGTAGAACCCATTTCCTAAACCTGAATGATCTTGCGATCTTCCCAGAACTTTGAAAAAAAAAGTACCCACTTTCAGATGTGAGAGCATAATTAGAAATAGTATCTAAGAAGGACACCTGGGTGACTCTTAAGCATCAGCTCTTGGTTTCAGCTCAGGTCATGACCGCATGGTTTGTGCGATGGAGCCCACATTGGGCTCTGTGCTGACAGCATGGGGCGTGGGATTCTCTCTCTCCCCGCCTCTCTCTCTGCCCCGCCCACACACGTTCTCACACTTCCTCTCTCTCTCAAAAAGAAATAAAAATTGTACCTAAGAGAAAATCTAAAGTGTTTTTTACAGTAAAATATCATCCTTACTTTTGGAAATATTACCTGTGTGACCCATTATAAACCATATAAAAAGTGGGCTTATACAGCTGGCCATTCATTTTCTTTTATACTTTTCTGTTCTACCAAGTTTAAAATTTTTTTAAAGTTTATTTATTTTTGAAGAAGAGAGAGTGTGTGAGCAGGGGAGGGGCAGAGAGAAAGGGAGACATAGAATCTGAAGCAGGCTCCAGGCTCTGAGCTATCAGCACAGTGCCCAATGCAGGGCTTGAACTCACAAGCCACGAGATCACGACCTGAGCCGAAGTCTGACGCTCAACCAGCTGAGCCACCCAGGCGCCCCTGTTCTACCAAGCCTTAGAAGACTATTCCTTTTAAATCAAATGTGGCATAACCATACGATGGAAAATTACCCAGCAATAAAAAGGAATGAAGTGCACACGTCGCAACACGGATGAACCTTGAAAACGTCATGCTACGTGGAAGAAGTCAGTCGCGGAAGATTATTTGCAGGATTTCACTTACATCCAGAACAGGCAGATCCATCGGAACAGAAAATCACTGCCTGGGGTTGGGGGTTGGGATGGGAGTGTTTAGGGGTGACAGCTAAGGGGTACAAGGTTTCTTTTTGGGGTAACCAAGCTTCCCAAACAGACTCTGGTGGTGGCAGTTACACAAATCTGTGAATATATTAAAAGCCACTCAAATGTACACTCTTAACGGGTGAACTGTTGGGGATGCGAATCACACCGCAGTACAGCTGTTAAAAGAAAAACCATTCCTTTTCATTTCAGACCACGGCTCAAACTTGCGAGAGTTATTAACTAATCATATCATATCCTAGGTGCTCAAATGTGGCTACAGTCTCTCTTCCTCTTTTAGCTAAAAGTAACATCTGCAAACTATTTTAAAGTCTCCATCAAAGATAGCAACGAGCCAATAATGGATACTTCTGAGTCTGACTTTCCTCAAAAGGCGAGAATTATTTTCTCTATGGTATTTACATCATCCTACCATCGCGGAGAACGACCCAAACGGAAACATCCAAAATAAGTATGCGGATCTGGATGCTGACGTCTCTGCTCACTAGTGCTAACCTCCAGTGAATGTTTACGAGCCCCATGTACTGTTTGCTGAGGCAAGTCCTCTTCGATGTAAGGAGGAAAAACAAAGAATATATTTTTTTAAGTGAATGATCTTCAAACTTTAATTACGAACGTTGTTTAAGTCAGAAAAAAAAATGCTAACATGGAAAAATCTGCTATTTTAATGTCCCTGGTTGATCACTGCTCGGGGAAGGAAATTAGGTTAATCGGACAGGATTTGCCTTCACAAAGGCATGCTTGCTGGCAATATGCCCCAGTGGCCTGATCTCTTTTGAGTCCTTCGTTACAAAAGCTTCCTGAAACTGAGGACAGCATATGTTCCAGGCCACGGTCACGGGAGCGAATGTTTCTCAGAATCACCCCGTAAACATCTGTCATTAGCTCCCTCTGCAAGAATAAAAGCAGATGCTTGGAGCAAGCCACTGTGAACTCCGACACGGCAGGAAGGTGGATCCATTTCAGAACAGAAGATCATTCCAGAAGACAAAAATACTTGAATTCTCAAGGGCTGGCTACTCAGTTACCCTTAGTGGAAGACTTAAAAATACCATTACATTATTTAAAAATTATTACAAAAATGATTTGGAACGCCCCCACCGCAGCTAGATCAAAGACCAACTTGAACCTCTGAAACGAAGGCAGTTGGAACTTCTAATACGGTCCACGTGCTGAATTTGTAAATGCAATGTTGCAGTTTTATAAGGGATTGCACAAGCCTGCTCTGAAGCCTTCATCTAGGAAACCCTTGGGGGATAACTGTCCCCTCAAAACTTCCTATGAATATTCCAAACCATTATGACACCCTGCAGTGCGCACTGCAGTAATTTAATCCTAAACAAGTTCCCTAAAATGTACTGACACAGATTTTTGAAAACTATCAAAGGACCGTTGGAAATGAGGCATGTCAATGAATCACTGCAGCAAAGCAAAGGGAAGGGGGAGGTTCGAGTCTACAGCTGGCCTCTTGTCCTAGAGAGGCTTGCTTAAGCTCCCAGATTTTTTTTTTAATTTTTTTTTTTAACGTTTATTTATTTTTGAGACAGAGAGAGACAGAGCATGAATGGGGGAGGGTCAGAGAGAGGGAGACACAGAATCTGAAACAGGCTCCAGGCTCTGAGCTGTCAGCACAGAGCCCGACGCGGGGCTCGAACTCACGGACCGCAAGATCGTGACCTGAGCCGAAGTCAGCCGCCTAACCGACTGAGCCACCCAGGCGCCCCATGCTCCCAGATTCTGATCAGGGCCAGGACTAGGGGGAGGCAGGTGGCCAGGGTGTACAATTTAAGGAGCAATCAACTGGGGGGGAGGGGGAGGGGAGGAGGATGCAAATTCGTCCTGACCCTGACTGAGTGCTTCTTTATATTTTGCACTGAGCACCAGGCTTACCTTACCTTAGTCCCGGTCCCCTTCCTGGTCACCAGCCCAATGTTCTCTGTACCCGGGTGGCACGGATAATGGCAAAAGGTAGCATATCAAAGCAAAACGAACCGTCAAAAGCTTGGGGGGTCCTACCCACAGCTTCTAAATACAGAATCGCTCTCCTTCCTCTCTGCTTCTGGCATTTCCCTTAGAAAATGAGGGCTATGTATTTGCCCAGAATGACAACTGGTTAACCATTTAATTGCTCTTCAATATTAGAAAAGGCATCGGGGAGGCACCCGGACGGCTCAGTCAGTTTAAGTCTCCCACTCTTGTTATCGGCTCAGGTCGTGATCTCACAGTCGGGCTGAGACCCACGCTGGGTTTGCACTGAGCATGGAGCCTACTTGGGATTCCCTCCCTCCCTCCCTCCCTCCCTCCCTCCCCCTCCCCCACTAGCTCTCGTTCTCTCTCAAAAATAAACTTATATATAAAAAAAATAATAGGCATTAGGTGTCCAAATCTGCACAGTAACTTCTGAAGGTTGTGTAAAGGCACCATCAAGTCATTTTTGCAAAACTTTTTGGAAACGTGCTGGGATATAATTAACACACAGCACATTGGCTTTCTTATTTTTGCTCTGCCTGGGAGTGGCTCTCCATTGACCACCACCGCCCCTCAAATAGCCGCTTACAGACTAAACCATTAACAGGTGTTAGTATTTAAAACTAAGATGGCCAGACGACGTCTCGTTTTTGACAAGACACCTTTCAAGAATGCTTCCTTTATGGCTATAGCAGTCAAGAACAGTACCTGGACTGTGTGAGTGACCATCCGTGTTTTTAAAGAACATGTTCTGGGGAGAAGACTGTGTATGAGGTGCATTTAGAACACGGATTAAAAAAACGCAGCAATCCATACATACAACCGAACAAGCCCTACAAACCAGTTCTCAAAGTGTGGTTCCCAAACCACCAGCATCAGCAGCATCCGGGAGCCTGTCAGAAATGCACACTTTCAGGCTCCACTCGAGACCTGCCAAATCAAACTGTGAGTGGAGACGCAGGATCCCGTGGTTTAATAAACCCTCCTTGGGGAGGGGTCAGGGGGAGTCTGATGTTCAGAGGCCTGTTCACTTCTGACAGCCGCTGCCCTATAGGGTAGCAGGAAACCTGGGTTTTGTCACTGATGACATTTATCCTCGTGGGCAAGACATTTCCACCTCACAAGGAAAACAAAATGATGGGGCTTAACCACGAATCGATCTGCTAGTCGGGGTTCACAGCACAGACTCCTGCCGGCTGGTTGCCAATCCGGATTCCTGGGACCCCCCTTCAGAGAGGCTATACCACTGGGCCTGAGTAGGGGCCCAGGAATCTCCATGAGCAGTCCCTCAAGGGATTCCGATTTACAGCCAGGACTAGAAGCCACCAAAAGGCCCTGGCACCAAATAGCACATCAGAAGTAATTGGGGAAAATGATCCTTTAGATCAGGGTCAGCAAACTTCTTCCGCAAAGGACCAGAGGGCAAAAAAGCGTTTCCACCCCTCTAGGGTGCCGCTGGAGTCTGAAGGCAATCTCACACGACCAGTCAATGAATGGGGATGGCTGTGTTCCAACACCTCCTCATTAAATGCGAATTTCAGGTCACTTTCACGTGTCATGAAATACTATTCTTTTGATGTTTCCAAACAGTAAAAAATGTTAAAACCATTAACTTGTAGGCTCATGGGCTATACAAAAACAGGCAGCAGGCATCGGCCAGGGTTTGCTGCGGCCGCTTCACTGAACACTGGAGTAATTACACAAGCTTGGAGGTCAGCCGCGTGTTGGTGCACACACTTCAATGCAAACAGCTGCCTTCAGGAAAGCTAGATGGTGTTTTTAAAAACTGAAGTTTACTTTGCACACAGCAAAATACACAGCTTGAGGAACCACACGGAACACACTGAGCATTTCCATTACCTTAGAAAGTTCACAGGTGTCCCTTCCCAGCCAAAATTCCTAACTAACCACTTAGTTCGATTCCCTACGTTTAACAGGGCGATGCAATTGGTTTGAAATAAAAACTGGAAGCTCGTGCTTTCGCTGCTGCTTTTAGAAACCGACACTCCTTAGATGGAAGTTGCTAGAATAGTTATCCGCTGGGCAGAAGCGCCCTTTCCTCCTGAATGTGGGGCAGCTGCTTGGGATTTACCCATCCCTTCTTTATGATGCCTCTCATCCAGCCCCGTGGGCTCTTTCCGGGCAGGATGGCAGGTGCACCGCTCGAGGAATGAGGAAACAAGCCCCCTCCAGGGGAGACCGCCTTCACCCATCCCCACCCAGGGCTGCTCTGAACGCCGGGGCCCTTGCCCTTCCTTCCCACCCCAAGACCCTCCCTCTCTTGAAAGAGAAACAGGTCCAGTTTTCCTCAGAAACAAATGTAATTCAATTGAGTTGCTTAAACTCAAGCCCATCACTGATGGGCTCTGTGCTCAAACTTGAGGAAGCGATTTCAGGGGGCGCCTGGGCGGCTCAGTCGGTTAAGCGTCCGACTTCGGCTCAGGTCATGATCTCACGGTTCATGAGTTCAAGCCCCCCCGCGTTGGGCTCAGAGCCTGGAACCTGCTTCAGATTCTGTGTCTCCCCCTCTCTCTGTCCCTCCCCTTCTCACACACTCTCTCTCATAAATAAACCTTAAAAAAAAAACAAAAAAACAGGAGGGGGGATTTCAGGAAGCTGCTTTACCAGTGGAACGTCTCCACTGACAAATTAGAAAAACCTTCATTGTATCTTCAGCTGGAAGGAAAAGTCCCCAAACACTGGGTTCTGTTCCAGACACAGAAGGAAAAGGGGGTGGGATTGTGGGTGAGGGAGATGGGGAGAATGAGAGAACCCAACCTGAGGGTCACGCCATCAGGAGCACAGCTCCTCCCCCTAGTCCCCTACCCCACAGGGCAGGGACCAGCCCCCTTGGAAGCAAACAGCAAATCAGACAGGGAGAGAAAGGTAAGGAGAACGGCTCTCCAATTCATCTCGGATCAATACACCCACGGAGTCAGCGGTTCCCTAACTTCAGGGCCAACAGAAACAGGTGGGAACCTTGTTAAAACACAGATCCCAGGGCCATCTTCACAGAAGTGGATCCAGGGAGGGGCCAAGGAACCTGCATCGGCGACAAGGGCAAGTGATTAGGAAGCAGCTAGTCAGGGAGGCACACTCGTGGAGAAACACTGCACTCGAGTTTGGGGCATTTAATTATTTTTTTGTTTGTTTTGAGACAGAGAGAGAGAGAGAGAAGGTGAGAGAGAGAATCCCAAGCAGGCTCCACACTCACCATGGAGCCTGACACAGGGCTCAATGCCACAACCTGGATCACGACCTGAGCCAAATTCAACGGACACTCAACCGACTGAGCCACCCCGATGCTCCCCGAGTTTGCGACACTTAAACCCCAAAGTCCCACTCAGAAGGAGTGTCCAATGCGATACGGAGGGAGGAGAAAAGAGATGAAAAGCTCAAGAGCAGGTACTCCCTGAAGGGAGAGGAAGACGGACAGACGGACAGACAGAAGGGGCTGTAGTCAAAGACTGTGGGCAGAAGAGACCTTTCGCAGAACCACCAACTATGTCCAGGAAAGCAGCCGTGCGGGGGGGAAAAGCCAGGCCTAGCAATGATGGGTCACGAGAGGATTTTCTAAGCCCAGTTTGCAAAAGGCCTTTTCAACAACTTTTGCCATAATATTTTGAGACGATGCTCATTCAGTCTGTGAAATAGTTCTGCACCTGGCTGCATATTAAACGAGGCACCCAAGAAGCTTTTAAAAAGTGTACTACGGCCTGAGTCCCAGCTGAGAGGCTGAATTCATCGTCTGGGGCCAGGGCTGAGAAGGACTCTTGTCAGCAGCACAGAAGCAGGATTGTGCACACAAGACGATGAAACATCAAAACAAAACGTGTGGGTTTTTTCCAGACCTTTCTATCTCCCTAGAGCAATAAAACAAAACAAAAGCCACCGCAAAGGAGGGGTGGGGGAGGGGGCGGGAGAACCCGCCAATCTTGAAGAGTGACTTTGGCAGAAAGCTTCAGAAGTCATGCTGAGGAGGAAGACCACGGGTGCACCCCATCCCTGGGGCCCACAGAGAGACGCGCCCCCAGCACAGCGGCCAGGACGGGAAGCGGCAGGTGGGAACACAGCCCCCTCACTTCAGTCTGCTCCTCAAGAAGTAACATACGGGGAAGATGGTCAACTCTGGACCCAAGCCCCAGTTGCACCCCTCGTCACCAGCCAAGTGTGGACGTCTGGACAGGTCACTCCACCTACGTTCAGCCTCCAAAGCACTACCATGCGGCTGAGGATGCCTTCCCCACAGGGGAGCTGGGAGGACCAAGAAGCACAAGTGGCTGGAATGTACCAGCGTGGTTCCTGGTAGGGAGAGGTCACCAGGCACCCCCCCCTTACCTATCCTCCATGCCAACCCTGTTGCGGAGAAAGTGGCTTAGAAAGGAGGTACCTCCAGAGGCGCCTGGGTGACTTAACCGGTTAAGCATGATTTCGTGATTTCGTGATTTCGGCTCAAGTCGTGATCTCGGATTTCATGAGATCGAGCCCCACGTCAGGCTCCGCACTCTGAGTGCGGAGCCTGCTTTGGATTCTCTCTCTCCCTCTCTCTTTCTCTCTGCCCCTCCTTCACTTGCATACCCTCATGCGCTCTCTCAAAATAAACATTTTTTAAAAAAAAGGAAAGAAAAGGAGCACCTGTGTGGCTCAGTCAGTTAAGCATCCACATTGGCTCAGGTCATGATCTCCCAGTTCGTGGGTTTGAGCCCCGTGTCGGGCTCTGTGCTGACAGCTCAGAGCCTGGAGCCTGCTTCGGATTCTGCGTCTCCCTCTCTCTCTGCCCCCACTTGTGCTCTAAGATAAATAAAAACATTAAAAATTTTTTTTTAAAAAAAGAAACGTGGTGCCTCCTTTTTCCCACCACTTGCCAGGGAGGTGATCACGGGAAGAATATGATCCCCTAATCCCACCGCAGTGGCATCCTGGGGTGGACCTCTGAAACCGTGTTTAAAATTGGAATCAGGCAACAGGGGGCTTCTGCACCGCCCCAGCGCACTGTGGGTACCCGGGCTTTGTACACGGACTGGACAATCAACTCCCCAAGTACAGCACAGAGTCTCTGGGAAAACTGGTTCCAAATTACAGGCCTATAAATGAATTTTTGGAATGGAATGCAACTTCGTCAGTCACACAGACAACCACCTGGATTTGTTTTAACAAACGGCCTCTGCTTTTTCTGCTGAAATTACAGCCAGTACTATCGGGTGCCATGTCGGATTCCTGCAGATAATCTGTAAACTGTCTTGTTTCCAAACAGGATCTTCACATGTATTTTTCACAAAATGATACTCATCGGAAGCAAATGGTATTTAAGTCTCCAAAATATAAAAAAAAAAATTTTTTTAACCTTTATTCATTTTTTTTTTTGAGAGATGGAGAGAGAGCAAGCAGGGTAGGGGCAGAGAGGGAGAGACACACACACAGAATCCGAAGGAGGCTCCAGGCTCTGAGCTGTCAGCACAGAGCCCGACGCGGGGCTTGAACTCAGAGACCGTAAGATCGTGACCTGAGCCAAGGTTGGCTGCTTAACCGACAGAGCCACCCAGGCACCACCCCCCCCCAACCAAAAATCAAGTTTTGATGTACTATTTTCTGTTCACCTCTTCCAGTCATAAAATGCAACCTGGTCTGGGCTGAGCACATGGGATTAGTTAGTTAAGTTCAGTTCATGGGTACCAGGAATGCAAGAGAGCATCCTGCTAACCTTTAAGTAGGAGCAATTTAATTTGCCAAGCTAACCACAAAATTGAAAGTAACAATGGGACTGATGGCACAAGATGTCAACCCTTCTCTGCGTGCCCGCACATTAGCGCTGCTGGAAAAGTCTGGATGTACCGCAGGCTCACAGAGGCACAAGGAGAGTGTGCCACCCAGAAGCAGAGCCTGGAATCCCAAAGTCAACTGAAGATGAGAGGGACAGGCAGGTCAGAGGCAGGCTCGGCTACAAACAGACCAAGCCTAAAGGATGGGAAGAAGAGGCTCATTCCAGAGGAACAGAGCGGCCCAAGTCAAGAGAGATCCACAAAGGAGAAAAGGAAAAAGGCACCAATTTGACCCACTGAAGGAGGACAGGAAGCCAACGAAGGTCATGACCCGTGGCAAAGGCTATACACATTCTCTGGGACAGAGGGAGAGAGACAGAGAGGGAGGGAGGGAGAGACAGAGAGAGAGAGTGCACGCGCGCGCACGTATTCAGCTAGAACCTCACTGGGGCCGATAAATACTACTAACAGCATCCAAGTCCCTAGCCACCTGTCTACCTAGCCAGTGGTGGGGCCATGCAAGGTGGGGCCCAGCTGTCCAGTCCAAAGGGGATAGGGAAAACACCCCGGTCTCAAAGAGAAATACCCTGGATTCTAAATCCACTTAAGCTGGATTCACATAAAGGTGCAAGGAGGCAGGCCCCCGAGACTGGATTCTTCTTAGGTCTTACTAAGGCATTTTTCACTAGTACTGGGAATATGGCGGGTAACAACCCAGAGATGGTGTGCCCTCTTAGCAAGCTAAGGTGGGCAGCGCTTGACACAGCCCATGTGCCTCAGAATACCGGCACATCCTGTCATGTTTATTACTGCACGTGGTTTCCCGTTCCAATGTAGATGTTGTTCAGGGCAGATGTGGACGTACATGGGGTAACAACCTCAGGTTTCAAAATGCTGAAATTTACAATAGTGAATTCAATTTGCAACACACAGAGCCATGCAGATCAGCAAACATGCACATGTTTTCTTTCTGGAGCTAGGTTCCCTAATAAACAAGCAGATCCTTTTTTTTCTTTTCTTTTTTTTTGCTGTAGTCCCAGAGTGAAAATGAATGGAAACATTGGACTTTCCCTCTGTGAGGCACAAGACGCCCAACCAAATTCTTGGAAGAGTTCTAGAGAGGAAGACTCACTTGGCCTTCAGAGCGTAAAAACATTTTCTCACTGAAAACCAAGCACTTTGGACAAAGTGCATTTTGCTTGGGCTTCAAAGCAGGACTGAAAGTCCCAGCGGTGTTCAGTCTCTGGAGTGCAGATTTCTAAGAAACTCCCCAGACTGGCGTTTAATATCCAGCTCAGAGACGGGTATTTCCAGGACGAAGTAGCAAAATGTGGGAAACACACAGAGAATTTAAGAGTTTCCCAGCTCAATGCTGTATTTTTAATGCAGCTGCACTGTTTTGATTAAAATGACTTCCAAGAATAACAGATGGACCCATTCTAAAGTTTCAACAAAAGAAGCCAACACATCTGATTTTTAAAAATTATCTGTTACTTGTCACCAGTGTGCCCCTTTCTCCCCCCTTTTTTCTTAAATTTATTTATTTATTTTGAAAGAGAGAGTGAGGGAAGGGCAAAGAAAGAGGGAGAGAGGGAATCCCAAGCAGGCTCTACACTGTCAGCACAGCGCCACAGGGCTCGAACTCACGAACTGTGAGATTATGACCCGAGTTGAAATCAAAAGTGGACGCTTGCTTAACGGATGGAGCCACCCAGGTGGCCCTCCCCTTACTTTTAGATGGCTATGCGGACACTTCCCTTTTGAGAAGGGAAGAGTTGGGGCAGCACCATGCATCTACACGGGCACATCACGTGGCTAGTGCGGATATTCAGCAGCGGTCAGCATCTCCCCTAGGAACCTGGAGGCTACAGCAAGTTTTTCTTGACATGGTCTATTAAGAAAGATACAAACCAGAATTTCTAATGTGCTCTTGTTTTCTGAAAGCAGCACAAGCAAGGGCACCCGGACAGTAGTTTAAAAATAAATTACACAGGGAGTTGGTGCTTGATGGGTACAGACTTTCTATTTGGGGTGACGGAAAAGTCTTGGAAATAGTGGCGAGGCTTTCACGTATAATGTAATTAATGCCAGCAAATTCTACACTTAAATACAGTTACGATGGTCGATTTTATGTTATGTATATTTACCACGATAAACACACCCTCAACAGGAGAGGAAAACCCAAACTCCGTTTCCAAAAAAAGCGTACCCCGATTCATTTTTCTTTCCACTCAAATCTGGATGTTCACGGCAGAAACGGGTCATAGCAAATCATTTACACACCTGGAGAAAATGGAAACCCCAAAAGGGAATACAAATCTCGCAGCTCGTCACAGCTGTTAACAAACACACATACCCAAGAGCAACAGAATTTAAGAAGGCAGTCATACTCCAAAAGCCAGGGCTCTATACTGTGTTAGGGATACGCTGTGCCTCTTGACTGGACTGCAGAAACACCATCTTGTTCAACTTTGCTGGAAGCCACCAGGAAAACTCAATCTTTTATTCCACCTTCAAGTCATAAGCATCTCAATAAGCTACGGCACAAAACTGAAATAGCGGGTCACAAACACGTTCTTGGGCTGAACCACATGGAACCACCGGCATTCAATCCTCTCGGCCAAGAGAAATGGCGATATCACATGGTTCAACTGGACCCACAGGTTAATTCGGTTGGAAGCAGCCATTACGATACAAGGGACACTCGAGCCTTGAGAGGCCGCAAGGGGCAAAAATGTAAGTAATCTAGGTTTTTTTCCTTTTGAAAACAAAAGAAGTAACCTTTCCCTCAAACTCCGTGCATTAATGCGAATCTTCCTCTCCACAAAAAAGGAAATAAGAAGGTTGAGAAGGTGATAGAATATACTTACACGACAATAACAACAACAATATGAAAGCAAGGGAATTCTGTCCAGTCGGCGGACTGGAAAACATCTATACTGTCGTCTCAGAGCTTGGCCCTGAGACTCAAGGCACCCTAGTGACACTGCTTGTGCATCATGAATGCTGTCCCCAAATTCCTTTTCCTCCACCTTCCTAACTAAGTGTCTCCCAGCTGGTCTCCCTCTTCCCCTACCACTCATCTGAGTGGTCCTGGGGCGGGGAAAGGGGTGGGTGGGGGTGCCGGGCCACCCCACCTGGGGGGACGCACCAACTGCCATGCACAGAAAAGGAGCTGGCGGGGAGGCCTCTTTCCGCAGGCAGCTGCCTCGACCCACAGCTGGCTTTGCACGTGAAGCCTTGTGGAATGCTGAAATCCAGGGCATTCCCGAGCTCTTGGGGGCCAGCTGGGCCGCGGGCTTCCTTGCAGACAAGATTTCTAACTCAGTTAAAATATCTAGAATCGACTACTTCCCATTAGCAGTCAGATCCAACCTGCTGCCCCTGGAAATGAAATCACAGAGTTTTAGCCATCTACCTGACAGCGCGTGGGACCAGGGTCCTGTTTAGTGCTGTGCCACAGGAGACGTGCTGGGTCGCCCCACCGTCCATTCTCCAACACTCAGCAGGCTTGGGGGAGATCTCCCCAGGACCGCGGAGAGGACACACGGAGTGCACGCAGGGAGAGGGTGTGCAGCACATGACATTCGAGGAGCACACAAAGACACCCAGGGGGGCAAAGTGAAGGGAAACCGGCAAAGAAAAGCAGCTGGACCGGGTAGAAAGTGTGTGAAAAGGACCAAAAATGCATCCAAAAAAAAATCACTACACTAATCCATTAGCAAGTTTCACAAAACTGGGCCCAAAGTATTAATTCCAACCAGTCAAAACCGGAAGATCAAACCAAAAAGGTTAGAGACGGCTTTAAACGGGAGGTGTGATTATAAATATTTAGTAGTGTTGTCTCCTGCAGGGCCGGAGGAGGTCTGAATTTCCTGAGGGGCCGAGGACCGACTTGAGAGCACCAGGCAATCTAATGGCCTTTATTGTGAATTAATAAAATGAGAAGAATAACTTTTAGACCCAAATCTAATCATACTTACTGCAAGCAAATAAAAAGAGAAGGGCGAGGAGGAGGGCATTCATTTGTAGACTGGGGCCATTAAATCCCCAGCCAGGAAAATATTTCTGAAGACCCCATAGAGAGACAATGCAAACAAAAAACCCAACAGAATCACTGCAAAGAGTAATCGTCTTGATTAAGTTTACTGGGGTAAGTTAAATAACTACCCCTTAAAACACAATTAGGTAAATTATATCACTGTAAGCTTTTTCCCGAGCAATCAAATTAGGTGCTTTTCAGAAAAGATAATAGAGCTTACTCTCAAAGTGAAAAATCTAATTTAGAACTTATCACTCAATTTACAACGCTCCTAGAGGGTGCTATACTGATTGCCTGTGCACCTCGTGGATGTTCCAGAAGTGTTCAAGGCTGTTCAAGGCTGTCTTCCATCCTATGCTTTCCTAAGAGTTGATCTTTTAGCCATACTTGTACCCTGCTAAGCCAGGGTGTTCTTCTGAGACTCTGTCCGCAGCTTAGCATCCAAGAAGTACAGGTGTACCTCGGAGAGATCGCAGGTTCGGTTCCAGACCACCACAGCACATTGAACATGGCAAAAAAAGTGACTCAAATGAATTTTTTGGTTTCCCGATGCACACAAAAGTTAAGTTTACACTACACTGTGGTAGCCACCAGGCCAAGAAGTGACTGTACTACCACAATCTATGAAGGCGACAGGCCTAAAAGATAACATACATACCTGAATGTACAGATACTTGCTAAAAGAATGCTAACCATCATCTAAGCTTTCAAGGAGTCAGAATCACGGATCACCGTAACAAACAGGAAAATGAAGAAGTCTGAAAACTCGCAAGAATTACCAAAATGTGACAGAGACACAAAGCGAACAAATGCTGTTGGAAAAATGTCACCAACAGCCTTGCTGACGCTGGGTTGTCACAAACCTCCAATCTGAAAACAAACAACGAAAAACAAAAGAAGACACTAAAAAAGAAAAACAAACCCCAAAAAACAACCCACAGCACTGCAAAGCTCAGCAAAACAAAGTGCAATAAAACAGCGTATGCTTGTAAGTAACTTTCAGGGCAAGTGCTAACCTGCCCATGCGCACTGCGTCCTCCACAGGCCACAACTATGCGTATGTTTCAACAAAGCCTGTTAGCATGTCTCTTGCACATTTCTTTTTCCATCTGCAAATACTTCCCAGCAAGGAGAGCAGAAGTTATAAATCAAATGGGAACATTCTGGTCCTCTCTATTCCCTGGACCAACCTACAGTAGTTTAAATTTTAGTGTGGAATGAAATTTTAAGTTAACAGTAAAACTATCTCCCTGGCAAAAAAAAAAAAAAAAAAAGCTGAGCACGCGCACACAATTCTCAGCGACTCAATGAAATCAGAGAACGTGCCCTTCGGTGCTCTCACCAAAAACGACACACTATTATCATCCCCTAGCCAGGGTCCGTGAGGTCCCACTTGAGGATTTTAGTCACACATGGCTCTGCTGGGCTTCCCACACCAAACAGGACTCAGAAACTGCTTTGCGGTCCACTCGAGCATCATTTTGTGGCAGTTGGCCCAACCCGGCCATGCTCGGGGTGAAAAGATCCTAGGAAGGGAGGGCACAGAGCAAAGCGAAGGGAAGAGCTTTGGAAGCCAAAGGAAAGTTCTCCAGCTTTTTGTTTTTTGTTTTTTTTTAACGTTCATTTATTTTTGAGAGAGACACAGAGTGTGAGCGGAGGAGGGGCAGAGAGAGAGGGAGACACAGAATCCGAAGCAGGCTCCAGGCTCTGAGCTGTCAGCACAGAGCCTGACACGGGGCTCGAACCGGGGAGATCATGACCCACGTCAGATGCTTAACTGACTGAGCCACCCCTCTCCACCTTTACCTAAAGCCCTCCGTCAGACCCCACCCCAGACCTGTCAATCCGAATGTGCATCTGAAGAAGACCGCCAAGGTGATTCCCGTGAAGTATGAGAGGGCGAACTAGTAGTTTCCTAGGCTGTTGGGAGAGTTCACGTTTTAGTAACAAAAATGTCACTAGAATTGTTTTTAAAAATGCAGGAAAAACTGGGGCACCTGGGCGGCTCAGTCGGTTAAGCCTCCGACTTCAGCTCAGGTCATGATCTCACCATTCAGTTGGTGAGTCTGAGCCCCGCATTTGGCTCTCTGCTGTCTGTGTAGAGCCTGCTTTGGATCCTGTCTCTCTTCTCCTCTCTCTCTCTCTCTCTCTCTCTCTCTCTCTCTCTCTCAGCCAATACCTTCCAAAGTTACCATAGTCAGGCTTGACCAGGACAAGGCCACGCTCTGTGTCTTTGACCCTGATTCCTTCCAGAATCTGTCCCTGCCCAGTTAAGGAATAGCTGTTCCTGTCCTGGGGACCAGAACCAGTTCATGAACTTGCCCTAATCCCTGGTGAACACACCCATATGTCCCACAGCAAACTTGGGATGTGGGGAGAGGAAGAAGTCGGTCAGGAAAGAAAGATACTAGAGTCCTCCGCCACTCTCAATTCTTGATCCTGGTCTGAACCCAGTTCTTTCCATCTCATGTCACTCTTCTTGTATCTTAAACCCTGTAATTCCTACACAAATCTCCAAGCTAATTATACTTGGGAATGACAGAGTGGACAATCCAAGACCAAGTATTTGATGCCCGATGGAAGGAAGATTAGAAGTCAAAGTTGAGAGCTGCTTTCATGTTTAAGTGCATGTTATTCTGGTTTAGTTCTTTCTAAGCCCACAATCCCTAAATACTGTCAACAGTGACCAGAACTACTGGCCTGACCAGCCCATGCCACCTCTGCTCACTGGGGTCTGACGGAGGGCTTTAGGTAAAGGTGGAGAGGGGTGGCTCAGTCAGTTAAGCATCTGACGTGGGTCATGATCTCCCCGGTTCGAGCCCCGTGTCAGGCTCTGTGCTGACAGCTCAGAGCCTGGAGCCTGCTTCGGATTCTGTGTCTCCCTCTCTCTCTGCCCCTCCTCCGCTCACACTCTGTGTCTCTCTCAAAAATAAATGAACGTTAAAAAAAAACAAAAAACAAAAAGCTGGAGAACTCCTGCTCTGGAGTCTGTGTCTTCCCCTCCCCCGCTCGCACTCTGTCGATCGGTCTCTCTCAAAAATAAAATAAACGTAAAAAAAAAGAAAAAAAAAGAATTCTCTTTGGGATCAAAAAATAAGTCCATAAAAAAAGAAAATTCTACTAAAAATCTATTTCACGACACTTTCACGAACCGAGTTACATCAAGTCAGGTGCACTGTTTAAACACTGTTCTCCTTTTCCACATCATCTTAAGAAGTAGGCACAGAAGCTACAAGGAAGGGAATTCTCATCTGGAGGAAGTAGGAAGGGAAGAGGGACAGGATAATGGCAAGACAGACAGAGGCAGACCAGCTCTGCGTGGGATTGGAAACACTGAAGCAGTGCGTGACCCAAAGCTGGGCAAAAGTCACTTAGCCTGTCCTTAGTTTACAGATCATACTGTACAACCCGAGAATGTGATGAGAAAGCAACCAGCCCGGGGAGCAGCACGGCATCCACGCTGGCCGTGACCGTCAGACACGGGATCCATTGGCCGTCTCTGTCCGTTCCCCGCAATCCACACCTACGAAACACAGCTAGGTCTTTACCACCGAATGCTGAGCAACTATTCAAGAGTCTCAGATGAGAAAGAAACTGAGGAACCGCAAAACAGCCCAGGAACATCGCTGTTTATCAAGCCAAGAAATGAGAAACGTACCAAGTGGACGATCTCTGAGAAGTTTCGATACGCGAGCAGCCCCCTGGCCTTAATCAACTCAACACTGACACCGAAGCTTTTGTTCTCAACAACCTTGCAGACCAGATTCAGAACCTGTGAGCTTTAAATACTGGGCATTATGACCCCCTTCTCTCTTCAGGTCTTAAATCTTTTTTTTTTTTTTTTTTGAGTCCTTTGGTCGTACTGATATACTTAGAATATAGTAGTAAAACAAGTAGGTTGTTTTTGGACAAAGACCGTATTCAAGACCTGACAGAGGCAGATAAAACAGGAGTGCATTTCCATTTTGATTTAAGTAACCATATGCTTTTCCAAGTTTTTCTTTTGAAGTTTACCCCTGGGTAAAACCTAGTTTCATCCAAGTCATCGACTTGGGATACAAACACTGTGACACCTCTCCTATTTTACAATTAAACTAACAGCGATTTTTACTGTCACTTACCAAATAACTGCTTGCTATTTTACAATCGTTTGCTGAATAGTTGCCCTCTGCCCTGATTTTCAGGATATTCAGTGTAGCCTTCTTAAGACTACATCAACCTCTATTCCTTTTTTTTTTTTTTTTAAAGTCCAAGGTAATGAATATATAGTGTAATAATGGTTTCAGGAGTAAAATTTAGTGATTTGTCGCTTACACATCACACCCAATGCTCATCCCAAACAAGTGCCCCCCGAATGACCATCACCCATCTAGCCCATCCCCCCAGCCAACACCCCTCCAGCAGAGGTCTTAAAGGGCTCCCTCTGTAGCATTCAAATTAGTTTCCTTTATAAAATAGAGACACCAGCCTCCTTTCGCAACTGCCCAAATGTAATATTCGGTTTCTGAATTCACCTGTCTGTTTTCAGTGATACTACAGCCTTCATGTTACACTAAAGAACCGGGAACCAGAAGCAGCCCACATTCTCACTGGCAGACGGGTTATTTCCAACCCTCTCAGGAATCTCAGAATTTTAAGGGAAAGTGGAAATGAAACCAAGATGCACGTATCAATAATTGGGCAACTTTTCTCAAATGCTTGCACCCCTGTCCTTCTGGATCCTTTGGCGGGATTCCCGGGGGAGAGAATCAGCCAAGTCTAGCGCTTTTCTGCCCTGCACTGGCTAGAACACCGTGTGTGTTCCATTTGGAGAATTGGATTGCATCTCGCACGCGACGGTGTATGTTACACATTCTTTCCGGGATTTGGTGTTCCCACTTAGAAACAACTCTTTAAGGTATGGAGGGTGGGGGCAGCGAACATGCATGCTCTAGTGGAAGACAACCCCGGGAGGTGGAGCACGGGCACCCTGAAGGCTGCAGGTCAAGCTCACCTGACCATAGTCTGTCCGGAAGACGACGACGCCCTCTGCGCAGGAATTGACAGTACTCGGAAAATGCTGGCCATTTTCTCTCAGCCAGACCCGTGTCCCCTGTAAACAAAACACACAGGATTGAACTAGGAGTTTGGACTGTGTTTCGTGGCAAATCACCACTCTCGAAATTACTGACTACGACATTCCTTTGCGGGGGAGAAAAAAAAAAGGTTTCAAGAAGGAAATGTTTTTCTCAGACAAGAATGGCTCCCCGGGAAGCATCGTCCCCAGCCTTCACTAGACCCCAAGCGTGACCCGGTGTCCCACCAGAGAATGCGGAGGAGGGAAGGAGAAAACGGTAGCCCCGTGCTGCCGAGATACAAGCGCTTTACGTGGACGATCTCGGTTTCCCTCACGAACGCCCCCCCGAGGCAGCCACTGTTGGCAAAGTCAAGTCGGAGAAGTGAAGGCCTGAAGGCATAGTAGCAACTAGCCCAGCATCACAAGATAGAGAGCACTTGACCCGGGCAGTCGGGTTCCAGAAACAAGTTTAACCAGGTCGTGACAATGCTGCACCTCGTGATGAAGACTCTTTGGGACCTGCTGGCTCCCATCTTCCCAGGGCCACGCCCCACACACGTGCCCACAAGGAGGGCATCAGAACACCCCACTGACTTCCGGCTGCTACCAGATCTAAGTGTCAGATGAACTCTCCAAGGGAGGGACTAAAGTTTTAGTAAAGATCAGAACCCAATCCACAGGTGACAAGTTTGCTAGAACTCCAGCGCTCAAGACAGCAACTTCCAGATCCCAGTGTTAACCCAGGGTGCTTTTTTTTTTGGTGTTGATTTTATTTCCATCTTCTGTTTCCCCACTGGACAAATGAAACAAGCATAGTATTTACCTTTCCAATGATGAATTTCCTCTTCCTTTGATTTCACAACATGAGAACCACTTGTTTCTAAGAACCAGTGATAAAAGTCTGAAGGAATCACTGGGGGGGTTACCGGTCAATTTGTAAAGAATTATCGCTATGCTGTACGCCCACGTGATGGAATGAAACACTGACCGCATGAAGTTATTTCAACTGAGTTCAGTGTCCTCAATCCCAACAAAATTGACAGTAAACGAGCACACCCTTAGGACACAATGTGTTAATGTGGAAATGCTATACCTAAGTTATCTCTCAAAACGGCACATACAAGGGCGCCCGGGTGGCTCAGTCGATTAAGCATCTGACTTTGGTTCAGGTCACAATCTCACACTTCAGGAGTCTGAGCCCCACCTCGGGCTCTTTCCTGTCAGCTTGGAGCCCACTTCGGATCCTTTGCCCCTAGCCCCCTTCGGCCCCTACCCAACTGGTGCACACAAGCTCATGCTCCCTCACTCTCTCTCTCTCTCTCTCAAAAATGCATAAACATTAAAAAAAACTTCATGTGATAAAAAAAAATGGTATTTACATCGAACAGCTTTTTCTAGAACTTTTAACCTCATTTTATTGGTCTACTTAATTTGTTTTGATTTCAAATGTTAAGTGAAATATTTAAAATATGTTACTTATAATTTATTCAGCTTGCAGTTTAAGGGACTACAACTGGCTTCTTGATAGAGCTGGTAGGGGATAAATAATATAGAATTAAGTTCATCATGGGGCGCCTGGGTGGCTCAGTCGGTTAAGCGGCCAACTCTGGCTCAGTTTATGATCTCACGGTATGTGAGTTCGAGCCCCACATCGGGCTCTGTGCTGACCGCTCAGGGCCTGGAGCCCGCTTCGGATTCTGTGTCTCCCTCTTTCTCTGCCCCTCCCCCGCTCATGCTCTCTCTCTCAAAAATGAATAAATGTTAAAGTAAATAAATAAACTTAAAAAAAAGAACACACAGAACATCAAGTGGGAGAAGTTCCCATCTCCGCATGCGTCAGTCACATACCTCTGATTGGCGGTTTGGGCTGAGACACAGGGAACGCCAAGAATGACACTTACAACTGCCTGTCCCTCCCGATTTATCAGCAGGCAGCTGCTTCAAGAAGGAATATTTACTCCTGGCATCCTCTAAGACTGTCCTGTCAAATATCACTCCATACCGAAACCACACCATCTGTAATGACCTAGATAAAGACTTCTAAGTGCCTGAAATATTGTTTTCATCTTCTTATTTTTGTTAAGATTTATTTATCTAAGTAATCGCTATACCTAACATGGGGCTTGAACTCATGATCCTGAGATCAAGAGTTGCAGTCTCTACTGACTTAGCCAACCAGATGCCCCATTTTATATATATATATATACATATATATATGTATATATATATATATACACACACATGTATACGTATATATACATATATACGTATACATATGTATATATATATACATATATATATATATATATATATATATATATATATATATATATATTAGAGCATGCGTGTGCAAGTTGGGGAGAGGAGCAGAGGGAGACAGAGAGAGAATGAAGTAAGTGTCACACTGCCAAAGGGCCTGATCCCAGGACCCTGAGATCACTACCTGAGCCAAAACCGAGAGCCGGACATGCAAACAGTTGGGCCACCCAAGTGCCCCCCCCCTTTTTTTTTTAAAGTAGGCTTCACGCCCAGCATGGGGCTTGAACCCACAACCCTGAGATGAAGACCTGAGCTGAGATCATGAGTCAGACGGTTAACTGACTGAGCATCCAGACACCCCATCTTTATCCCATTTAATTTACACATCAGAGACTGCAACATTTTAAAGTTCTGAGATACCTACACACACACACACACACACACATACACACACACACACACACACACACACACATTCAAATGGAAACTTTCAAAGTTCTATAAATAAAGTGAGAACTTTTACTCATTAGGTACAATCATGAAATCATAAACCACAGTCGTTCCTCCACCCTCCAAGTCCTAAGTCCAAAAGCATTGCTTGCTAGAACCGTCACCTGCACTATTTTTTTTTTCTTACATCAAAATGGATTTCATGTGCTGCCCGATTATTAAAATTGTCTGTCAGGGGCGGCTGGCTCAGTTGTTCAAGCATCCGACTTCGGCTCAGGTCATGATCTCACAGTTAGTGAGTTTGAGCCCCGTGTCAGGCTCTGTGCTGACAGCTCAGAGCCTGGAGCCTGCTTCCGATTGTGTGTGTGTGTGTGTGTGTGTGTGTGTGTGTGTGTGTGTCTCTCTCTCTCTCTGTTCCTCCCCTTCTCACCCTCTGTCCCTCTCAAAAATAAATATTAAAAACAGTTATTTTTAAAAATTGTCTGTCTGGTACGAATCCGATATTTCGTCACGAGACATTGCCGAACTCACATAAATTGTCACAAGGATGAACACAAACCTCCCGACTTCCAGAGGCTATACGGCATGCAGACTCTTTCACTGGCTGCGGTGGTCCCTCCTACCTTCTCAGGTGAAGGTACCATAAAGCCCTCTGTTGACACAGTCCTACATGACCAAACACACAGTTCACCTTCCTTAGTCCAAAGGTCTTTTTCAACAGGTGTGAAGAGCTGCTCATAAGCAAGTTCTAGGAAATCCGCCCAGACTGCCAATCGGAAGCTCATGGCCAGTTCTACTAGACCTACAGACAGCAGCTGTCTGTCACAGGTAGGAAGGGAAATGCATGTAAAACGTTCCCTTTGTTCCTTGGAAAAGCCTACACCGGCAATGTTCATGAAATCAGACCTGCAAAGCAAAACCAAAGTAGGTATTTTTCCATAGATTGTTCTGGGTGGTTTCTCTGAGCCCCCGAATGTTCTGCTTCCATTCTATTCGAATAGAACACATATGCCCAGGTCCAGTAAAGAGGTCACCCACAGGCATTTAAAAATGAAGTCACAGGCAGACATTTACCAGACCATCCAAGTTGGAGTGGGGAAGAAAAGTTTGCCCACCATATGCAAGTCATTATATTCTGTCATTGTTAAATAAGGCTGATAATGTACAATATGGCAACCTAGCATATGGAGAAAGCTCACAATTGGAGTTTAAAACTGTCTTTAAAAGTTTGATCATAACATACACATTTTATTAAAACTTGGACAAGTTTCCATCCTGATCTCTGAGACGGATATGTGTCAAGTTTAATAGCTAAAAATTTTCCTGCGCATAATCAATCACCGGTAACATTTTTTTACCATACAAAGCACTTGCTCAAAAGTTCCCATCTCCTTTGATCTAGAGCAATCCTGTAAGATAAGGAGGCAAGTAATACCATCCCTTCTTCAAAAGTGAGGTTCCTAGGGGTTCCATTTTCCATCACCAACAAACGATTTTCTGGATAGGATTAAAAAAAATACTATCGGTGTTAGTGAGGATGTGGAGAAACTAGGGAGGATGTAAAATGGTACCCCCATTTAGAAAACGGTTTGGAAGTTTCTTAAAAAGCTAAACACGATCTTGGGGCACAACTGGGAGGCTCAGTCAGTTAAGCGTCTGACATTGGGTCAGGTCACGATCTCGCAGTTTCTGAGCGTGAGACCTGCATCAGGCTCTGTGCTGACGGTGTGGAGACTGCTTCAGATTCTCACCTGCGCCTCTCTCTCTCAAAAATAAATAAAACTTAAAAAAAAAAAAAACTAACCACAATCTTACCCCAGGTTTCAACAATTGACCCTAGAGATCTACCTCCTTGAAAGAAATGTTTCAAAAGTCGTGCGTGCAAATATTTGTAGCAGCATTTTTAATGGCCAAATACTAGAAATCATTCAAATGACTATCAACTGGTATAGAGACAAAATGTAATGAATCCATGCAATGGAACTCTTCAGTAATAAAAAAAACAAAACAAGAAGCCACTGACAGAATAATCAATAAGGACGGATCTCAGAAACATTATGCTAAGTGAAAAAAGCCACACACAAAACAGTTCATAGTGTAGGGTTTCATTTACATGACATTTCTGGAAAAGGCAAATCCGTGGACACAGAAAGCAAAGGAAAAGCTGCCCGGAGCCAAGTGTGGGAGGGACACTGAGCACGAATGTGGAAAAAGGGAGCCCGGGGGTGACGGAACAATTAGAAAGCTGGATCGTGTGGATAACCTTGCAGCTGTATAGATACACCACAGCCCCTTCAAATGTGGACATGTCATTGGTGAATTTTATTGTCTGCAATTAAACCTTGGTGATTTCAAATCATTAGGAAAAGTTAATTTCCAAACCTATATACTTCCCAATTGTACACGCACATTCTTAAGCATTCTATAATGGGAAAAACCCAATCGCGTCTCTGTAACTGGGCAATGAGAGACCAAGAAACATACACACACATGCACACACACACACACACCCATAAAGATTCAGGGTAAGGGCTGAGTGAAAACTCCGAAGATGTGTGTTGAATTCAAGCCCCTGCTCTCTACTAATGTCAACAAGGGGGCTAAGCGGCCACGCTGGAGACTTGCCCAAACGAAAGAGAAGCCTGGGGTAGAGTGTATCGTTGTCTCATGATGCTCAGGTATTAGCCCCTCACCCTGGAAGATAATTCTTAATCTCCCGCCTATTGCCGACCTGGAGTGCCTCCTCCCTGGGCAAGGAATTTTATCCGGCTTTTCCCCCTGACCGTGGCCACGCGAAGTCGCCTGGAATTGTGACCTCCTGGCCCTTGACGCACACACAGTTTGCTGATCCCTACTTTAAGCTAACGAAGGTAAAATCGCCAGCACAGATTTCAACCTACTGTCACCCTTTTCAAAACTACCGCATTTCTCTTCTGGTTTTAAAAATGATTTTCTCTTCTGAACTCTGAAAACACTTAAGTTCAAAAATAAGGTAGGGAAACAACCCTAAAAAGAGATAATGATGATGGGCTGTAAATACCATGCTGTGTGGCATGTTCTAATTACAGAGTCACAGAAAAGAGAACATTCTTTACCCAAACACACAACTGAGCCTTAGACCCAGAACAGAGCACACACCTACTTTTCTCTTGTAAGTGCTTACTTGGACTGTGGCAAGGGCTACACTTCAGGATTCTCTAAGAACCTACACCATAAAATCACAATGTGTTTGGAAATTTGGTATTTTTTTTTTTTTTTAAGTTTTTTTTTTTTTTTTTTTTTTTATTTTTGGAACAGAGAGAGACAGAGCATGAACAGGGGAGGGGCAGAGAGAGAGGGAGACACAGAATCGGAAACAGGCTCCAGGCTCTGAGCAGTCAGCCCAGAGCCCAGACGCGGGGCTCGAACTCACGGACCGTGAGATCGTGACCTGGCTGAAGTCGGACGCTTAACCGACTGCGCCACCCAGGCGCCCCAAAATTTGGTATTTTTTTAAAGACAAAGGGGACAAATAATTTTGTAACGGCTACATCAATATGGCTATTTAAATCTGTAGTAAATGCAGCAGCCAAAGGAAAGTTCTGTTCTTTTGCCTGCAATGATTTTTTTTTTTTGAATGAGAGGAACACGAATAGGGGAGGGGCGGGGGGGGAGAGGTGGGGGAGAGAGAATCTTAAGCAGGCTCCACACCCAGCACACTCCCTGATGAGGGGCTTCATCCCACGACCCCGGGATCATGACCTGAGCCAAAAACCAAGAGTCGGATGCTTGACCGACTGAGCCACCTGGGTGCCCCTCTAACCTGGCATCTTCTAAGGTGTCTAATGTCGAAGTCGGGCGCAGGGCAGGGGCCAGGGGACCCTGCTCCTGACGATACTGAATTCCAGAAACTGGATGTAGATAACATATCATAGTATCAAGGACTTAAATGGTACTTTTTCTCCATTTTTTTAAATGGAGATATATTTGACACGTGACATCAGCGTCAGGTGTATGGATTCAATATTTGCATATATTATGAAATGATAAACACAGTAAGTCTAGTTAACGTCCATCGGCACACATGGTTGCAAGTTTTTTGTGTGATGAGAACTTGGAAAATCTCCTTTCTTAGGAACTTTCAAATACACGATACAGTATTATCAACTATGGTCGCCATGCTGTACGTTACATTCCTAGGACTTAACTCTAACTAGAAGTTTGTGCCCTTTGACCTCCTTTACCTACTTCTCCCATCTCCCCCCACTGCCCCCCACAAACCATTGAACTGCCCTCTGTATCTATGTTGTTTTTTTGGGGGGTGGGGTAGGGGTTAGATTCCACATATGAACGAAATCCCTCCTGTTTCACAGTCAATGGTTTTTCCACTGGAAGTAGAAACAACTCTTCAACATATTTTTTTTTTTTAATCCTTCTATTCCAATCCACCTTAAAAGACACATGGCTTTTATAACAGACCAAATGCTAATGCGAGCTCCTCAACTCGGCACTCGCGACATTTTGGTCGAGGTAATTACTTCTAGGGGGTGAGGGGACTGTCTTAGCTGGAAACCACCAAGCCAGAGTCATACAAAGTTCTGGAGCCACAGCCAAATTAGAGTTTTTAAAAGCCACTCATCGTCCGTGACCTAATTGAAAGCAGACTCCATTGTCTACATTCTAAGAATTTCCACCACCTCCCAGAGTAGGATCAGCCCCAGATACAGCAGACCTGGGACAGATCTAATTTCTGGTGACATTAGAGCAGGTGCGTACAGAAGGGAGGGGGCGGTGAGAGCCTGCCAAGTGCCGGACAGACATAAGGAAAGAGGTCCGGGAGGCAGACGGCTTGATGATGGGGTTAGAGGGACGCTCTCCTTTTCCTCCCTCCGTCCAGTCTGTTTTGTTTTTCATGTGAATTACAGCTGACTTTTGACGCTTGAACTGTACAGACAAAAACCTGTCCTCTGTGCTCACAAACCCCAACACAAAACTTGCCAGAAAGCTTGGAGACGGTGCAGACAGGAATGAAGAGAGGAGCAGAAGCCCGTGTACAAAACGAGTGTGGGAAACGCGGCACGGACACAGCAGAGGGGGCAGAGCCCGCAGATTAGAAACACACGGGGAAGGTGAAGTCTACACCGCCTCCCCTCCAGAGGTGGCCCAGGAGGGGGCCTGGAAATGCGGTGGAGAGGCCGGGGAGACCACGGTGTCCTAGCATCCCCGCAGCGGCGGGCGGTCTCCCCACGCCCTGGCCACACAGCACGCACAGTGTGGGGCCCACGGGGTGAGTGATCTCGGGCTCATTGCCTCCCCTCGTGACTGCAGGGGCTCGGACCTGAGGCTGGCAATCACTTCTGAACAACCGTACCAGATTCCGAAGAGGCTCGCCGCAACCAGGCTCTAAGCGGAACCCGGGTGGCATTAGGCTCATGTCCCAAAGGACGCAGAATTCAACCAGGGGCCGAGGCCACTGCTCCACACCCTGCCCCGGCTGCTGAGGAGGGCCAGGGAATCAAGGGGGGGCTCAAGAGAGAAACGGTGAGCATACAGCCCGTGATGATGGAAACATGTGGCTTGAGGACCCCAAGTCTGTCCCGCTTTACCGCTGGCTGTGGAATGGCGACGCCTTTCGTTTTCCATACGGGCAACCCCGACGACCATCGTACGCCCACCAGAGCTGATGGGCCACTGGATTCCAGAGGAAAACGTGTTGCTGACGTTCTGCTTCAGACTCAGAGACACAATCCACCCCCGTCCCCCCGAACCCTAAGATTTTGCCACAAGGGTTAAGTAACTCCACAGACAGGCCGACCCAACTCCTTGAGGGTATTGCTGAAGTACTGTATATTTTTATAAGAAATGTATGCCAGCTGTGTGTATGTACATTATATTTGTGACTTTCAGCTACATCATCCCCGTCATTATTAACATCATTTCCTGGCCTCACCTATGGGCCTGAGACCCATAGGTAGACATGTAGTGTCTCAAACAACTCAAGCACATCTTTAACAGTATGGCTGCAAAGAGAGGAACGTGGGCATTCACGATGCAAAGTTCACAGACAATCCGTCCCATGTCTTTAGATAGGATCCCATGCCCCCACCTGCCAAGAATCATGAGGCACTCCCATTTTTTCCTGTTGTCCTGCCCAGAGGGTCAAACTCTGTTACCGCCATCGGCTACCTGGACGGCAGCTTCCTTGCAGAGGATCACATGAAAAATACACACATGACAGGAGGTAAAAAGCAAGGAAAAGAAGAAAACCGTCCAGGAAAAAACTAACCTTTGCTCACTCTTCCCCAGATACAGGTACAAAGGCTCATTGGTATCCCCCACTCTCGATTCAAAGTCAAAACCGAGCAAATGGTGCTGAAGAGCAAGATGCCTCAATTATGAACATGTGATGCTATCAAGCGTTCATGCCACGGTTACAGGGTTCCGACCTTGCCAACCGATTCAGCCCTGATTTTATATTCTATTTTTTTCTACCTTCTTTACAATTCCTTAAGATGGCTTTTTTTAAAAATTTAATTTTTTTTTCATGTTTATTTTTGAGACAGAGAGAGACAGAGCATGAGCAGGGGAGGCGCAGAGACCGAGGGAGACACAGAATCCAAAGCAGGCTCCAGGCTCCGAGCTGTCAGCACAGAGCCCGACGCGGGGCTCGAATTCACGGACTGTGAGATCATGACCTGAGCTGAAGTCAGACGCCCAACCGACTGAGCCACCCAGGCGCCCAGATTTAATTTGATTTAAAAAAAAAATTTAATATTTTTGAGAGAGAGAGAGAGAGAGAGAGAGACAGAGTGTGAGTGGAGGAGGGGCAGAGAGAGAGAGGGAGACACAGAATCCCAAGCAGGCTCCAGGATCCGAGCTGTCAGCACAGAGCCTGACACGGGGCTCGAACTCACGAACAGTGAGATCATGAACTGAGCCGAAGTCGGACGCTTACCCAACTGAGCCACCCAGGTGCCCCAAGATTTTATTTTTTAAGCAATCTCTCATACGCAACACGTGGACAGAATTCATGACCCTGCGGATTAAGAGTTGCACACTCTAGTGACTGAGCCAGCCAGGCACCCCCTTAAAGTGGCTTTTCGGTTGCTCTTTTAAACTACACTGACTCGAAATTATCTCAGAAACCATTTAAATCTGAGGGTAATGAGACATCTCCAAGTTGCTGAGCTAATCTCAAACACTGAGAATCCAAGGAACAAAAATCAAACTAGTCCATCCGTTAGTTAATCGTTTATCACACAGCCAACACACGTTTAAAAGAAAACAAACCAGCACTAAGCAATCAGTTAGTACACCTGAAATTTATTCATCTATGTATAAGTCACTTAATCCATAAGGCCATCCATCCATCCACCCACCCACAAGTCCATTCATCCTATAAACATCTTTTGAGGCCCCTATTATGTACCAGGCACTATGAAAGGTTCAGCAGAAACAAAATCGCTGCTGCCCCCGAGAGCTTACAACGTATCCAAGAGAAAGTTTTCCTGTTCTAATACCTTCCCCATCGACTCTCTTCCAAAGGAAATAATAATTACAAGGAGACCAAGACAAGAGAGACAAAGGAGCAAATGGAAGAAAGGACGCGTAGATTTTATAAAATGCAGAAATCTGTTCCGGTGCTAAGAACTCTCAAACACTACTGAGAAATCCTCCCTAAGGGACTTAAAACTGAATTCCATTCTTCCTTCCAGGGGAAACAGGACGAGATACAGAACAGAAGGGGTAATAAGAGACCATCACAAGACGCTTGTACTCTTCATGGAATAGAATACCAGACATCCTTTACCACTTACTCCCTAGAGTTTATGGCCCTTTCCTAATCTTGACCAGAATAATTAAAAACAAAAAACAAAAAACAAAAAACCCTACAGATAAAAACTGACAGGATCATCTTAATGAAATCCTGTCCTGGCTGCTATCTATTTTTAGGGGGAAGAAAACCCCTCCAACTTACTTGGAACAGGACTTTGTCAGCATTTCCTAAAAACAAATAAACCAAGAACACAGTAGGAAATAAATAAACTTAACACAGCTATCTCTCACTTCTGTGGCACACACAGTGATTCCTTTGCAGAATTTTATTAAATTTCAAAAAAGTTATTTTTCATACAATCATACTTCCTGAATTAAAAGGTGCTTAAAAAAAGAATCTAATCGGGGCGCCTGGGTGGCTCGGTCGGTTAAGCGTCCGACTTCAGCTCAGGTCGTGATCTCGCGGTTCATGGGTTCGAGCCCCGCATCGGGCTCTGTGCTGACAGTTCAGAGCCTGGAGCCTGCTTCGGATTCTGTGTCTCCCTCTCTTTCTGCCCCTCCCCCACTTAATGCTCGCGCTGGTTTACAAGCATCCACGCTCTCGCTCTCTCTCAAAAATAAACATTAAATGTTTTTTTATTTTTTTTAATGTTTATTTATTTTTGAGACAGAGAGAGACAGAGTATGAATGGGAGAGGGTCAGGGAAAGGGAGATACAGAATCCAAAGCAGGCTCCAGGCTCTGTGCTGTCAGCACAGAGCCCGACATGGGACTCGAACTCACGGACTGTGAAATCCTGACCTGAGCCGAAGTCGGATGCTTAACCGACTGAGCCCCGCAGGCACCCCCCCCCCAAATTTTTTTTAAAGAATCTCAATCAATCAAAAAGGCAGATTATATATTGGCAAGAATTCAGAGAAACTAGAACCCACATACACTGTTGGTCAAAAGGCATAATGGCACAATTGCTCTGGAAAACAGACTGGCAGTTCCTCCAAAGGGTAAACATAATGCTTCCATATGACCCAAGAATCCCACTCTGAGGCATATAACCAAGCGAAATGAAAATATACATGCACACATCAAAACCTGTATACGAGTGTCCACAGCAGCCTTATTCACGACAGCCCCAAAGTGGAAATAACCCTCATAGCCCATCAACTGATGAATAGATTTTTCGATGTGTGCCCCATCCATTCAATGGAAGATCGTTCAGTGATGCAAAGGATCACATTACAACGTGGATGAGGCCCGAAAACATCGTGGCAAGGGGAAGAAGCCACAAGGGACCACACGTTGCCTGATTCCATTTCCGTGAAATGTCTCGAAGATAAATCCATGGACGTCGAAAGCAGGCGGCTGGCTGCCTAAGGCTGGGTGAAGGTAGCGACTGGGATTGGGGAGGGATAGCTAATACATGTGGGGGTTTGGGGGTTTGTTTTATTTTTGTGGGTGGTGAAAACCTTCTGGAATCAGCAGTGACAGTTGTGCAAGTACTCGTATATGCTAGTATTAATATATACTAACGTACTTGCACGAGTAATTAGTGAACATGCTAAAAACCACTGAATTGTGTGCTTCAGGAGGTGGATTGTAGGAAATGGGAATTACGCTGCAAATCAAAGAGGAGAGGAAGAAAGGCCAACCAGAAATCCAGGAGGAATCACTTCTGACTTCATTCCCTCCCTGGATCCAACTACCCCACGGCCATCTACACCCCCGGCCTCCCTCACCCCATACATACGTCAAGAAAGCCTTTTCGGTTTACAACTGCTTTTCATTGAGTAGCTTTCCCAGAGAGGTATCAGTTGCCATCTTTGTAAATGCATGAATGTCATGACTTTCGGGAGACATCCAGAAGGCAACTGACTCAACAAGAAACTTACACCGATGACCACAACCGGTTTTTATATGCCTTCCCCAGAACATCAAAACCAGAGTTATTTCAGTGCTTTGACTGTTTGATGTAGGACAGGTTTTAGGTCATGAGTATGAACAGGAGGCAGGAATGGGTTGGTTTTACTTGCTGTTGAATCTCCAGCACCTGGAACAGGGCTGGACATCCTCAGGGAGGATGAAGAATTAATTAATTCACTCTCAATCGAAAACCCTACCCGAGTGCTCTGCTCAGTGCCCAGCAAATGCACGCGCCATCTGCTAGAACAGTGCTGTTCACAGACATGATGGACCGCAGAGGGTTTCAGTACAAAGTCTGAGAAACCCTACTGGACGCTCCCTAGAAGGTGTGGACTCAGACGTGAATTAGCTGAGGGACCATCCAGCTTGTCTGTTACACAGGGCATGAGAGGACACGAGATGGGGTTGACATGGCTTACGGAAACGCTCCAAAGCCATGGGGCTCTTTGACCCATTGTGGCAGCACCTACATCTGGGGCCTTGCAGGCACCTTCGGGTCACATCTAGGATGGCTTTCAGCCATCATATTGCTTTCACAACTGGCTTTGGAAAGCCTTGCTAGAGAATCTAAGAACGTGCAGGCCTAGTTTAACCATGTAAACCAACCTTTTCTCCAAAATTACAACTTTGGATGCTTTTCAGTTGCAAAAGACTTCAAAGTAACTTATCAAGGGGTGCCTGGGTGACTCAGCTGGTTAAGCGTCCAGCTTCGGTCTAGGTCATGACCTCACCGTTCCTGAATTCAAGCCCCGCATGGGGCTCTGTGCTGACAGCTCAGAGCCTGGAGCCTGCTTCAGATTCTGTGTCTCCCTCTCTCTTTCTCTCTGCCCCTCCCCTCACGTATGTTCTTTCTCTCTTAAAAATAAACATTAAATTTTTTTTTAATTAGAAGAGAATAAAAATAACTTAGCAATACAAACTACACCCACCAGGAGAGTGATGGGGGTGGGGGCTGAAGAGGACAGAAACATTTTTAAATCACGTAAGTGCCTGTATTTGTTCTACTTGATATATACTGAGACTTTCTCTAAATAAAATTATTTCTCTCCTATACCAAAGGCATTTTCATGTCTCTCCATATTCAATATGTTTTTGGGTTCCACAGAGATCTGGGAAACAGAATGACACTTATTAAGAAAGGTAGCATGGGGTGCCTAGGTGGCTCAGTCGGTTAACAATCTGACTCTTGATTTCAGCTCAGGTCATGATCTCAGGGTTGTGAGATTGAGCCCTGGTTCAGGCTCTGCTCTGGGCGGGAAGCATGCTTGAGATTCTCTTTCTCTCTCTCTCTCTCTCTCTCTCTCTCTCTCTCTCTCTCTCTCTCAACAACAACAACAACAAGGCAGCATGTCTAACAACCCAACGGCAATGCCACTGGTAATTCAGGACAAGTTGAAGGAGATGCTCTCCCAAGGATGTGGGCCTGTGCACCTGACCGTGAGGACCAGTGAGGCATGAGGACACCAGGGCACCTACAGTGTGACAAGCCAGACAAGTTGTGGAATGGAATGGGATGTGTGGTTTTAACTGTTGTTTTAAATCAATTTCTGGGGCGCCTCAGTGACTCAGTTGGTTGAGCGTCCAACTTCAGCTCAGGTCATGATCCCGTGGTCCGTGGGTTCGGGCCCCGCCTCGGGCTCTGTGCTGACAGCTCAGAGCCTGGAGCCTGCTTCGGAATCTGAGTCTGCCTCTCTGCCCCTCTGCTGCTCGCGTTCCATCCCCCGTTTAATGGCCTTGACAGTTTTGGGGAGTGCATGTCAGGTATTTTGTAGAATATTCCTTGGTTGGGGGTTTTTCTCCTGGTTGGCCTGGAGTTCGGTGGTTTCCAACAATGGTTCAATCCAGGGGGTCCAACTGCTTCAATGGGAATCCTGGCTTTCCTGCATCTTGGCCACGTGGCTTGCAACAAATTAAACCTCTGTGGCTTTCCATTTCCTCCTCGATAGAAGAGGAACCCAGCTCCCAGGTCACTGTGGGGATTAAACCAGCTAACCTGACAATGAAGGTGGGCACGTAACCAGAAATTCCCCATGAAGAGAAGGGGCCACCCTCTGAGTGAGCAACAATGATGGGGGGCCAGAGTCACAGTCCTAAGATTACTTCCAGAAGCTTGCAGTCCAAGGGGGACAAAGTTTAAATAGAAACCTTAAGCTTGATGCCATAAGGACTCATCGGGGGATGTATACACGGAACCTGCACTTGGGGTAGGGGGGTGTTGACAAAGGAAGCAGGCCTCCCGTGGGCGAAGAACTGGACGGACTCCCCTAAGGCAGGTGCAAACCAAGGTGACAGGGCAATTTTCCGCAAATCAGCCAAGCGCCAGTGTAGGCTAAGACAATGCAAAGTGGCTTACCCGCTCTACTTAATCTCCGTCCAGAAACTATTAACAGCCCCACACAACTGAACAAAGAAGGCATTCACCTTTGTCCGGCCCAAGAAAAAATAAAATCTCAGACTCTCCCGAGCAAAGCTCTAGAAACCGCAAAGGACTAAAACTACCTCCCCACTTACCAATAAAATGTAGGCCAAGTAACATTGTTTCACAAATGCAACAGACTTTCTTCCAACTATGTTCTTACAAAAACAAGAAACAAAACGATACAGCAGCCAAGTCATTTTGAGGTATCGACTTTTAATCCCCCCCTCCGTTCAAAAGACTCTCCAAAACTTGGAGATTCTCAAGACGTCCTTGAGCAGAATCAACAGGCCAACAGAAGTGGGGGGCGGGGCATGCCCTGCAGTTAAGACCCCCCACTGGGGTAGATGAGACTAAGCCAGGCCAGGGTGGGCTGAAGTTTGAGGCCGGCCGGACAAATCTGGCCCGATCCCATCGGGGCAGGTAACACAAAGCCCTGGGTCCTGAAGCTAAAGGAACGTTCCTCTCTGTTTCTCCTGGCTTCTCGTCAGCTTTATCCCTGACTCCTGGATGCCAGGCCCTGTCTGGTCCAGAATGAAGGCCCTATGCGCCCCTTTCCACACCCAGGCAGCCACAACCGACCAGCGGGAAGAAGAGGCTCATCCCAGCAAAGGAGAGGTTTCCCAGCAAGAGACCAGAAGACATCTCCTAGGAATGGAGTCCAGCAGCCCCCCCACCCCCGCTCCAGCCTTCTAGAACCACTCCAGCCGCAATTCAGGCACTCCTCCCCCAACCACCTCACCCAGTTAAAAAGCCTGACTCATGGCCGGAAGCAAGGTCATGCATGCAATAAAACCCCTCAATGGTGAACCCCAGGCACAGGGGCTCCTCTTATAAAACAGAGCAGGACGGGAAGGAGGTTTAAGCAGGGCCGGCAGGAGGTCAGCTGAGGCAGGATGCTGCTCCCAAGCCCAACTGCGGACCACCCCCCGGCCCCCAGTCCCCCTGGCCTGGCTGCCCTTCTTGGAAGAATGGAGCCCATCCTCCACTCCACCGGCTCACGAAGGAAGGGAACCACAGGCAGAGAGAAAGCCCACGAATCAGGTGCCACAAACACCAGTGGCCAAGCCAACTTCCAGTAAACCCTTGTGAGACAGAAAACTGTGCAGAAGGGAGGCTCTCACCTCTGACTTTACAGCAGAATCAAACACCCGTGGAACTTGTAAACCTGGACAGTGCCCAGGGACCAGCTCCAGATGTGCACAGCTGGCGTCTTCGGAGGCCCCACCATTGGGGCTTCTGGGCCCAGGGGGGGGTGAGGAAGCGCTCCTTTGCCGGGCTAGTCCTCAGCAGGATAGGTGGTCACCCAAAGGAACGAGGGCTCCTTCCCTTCCCTCCCCCCTCCCCAATTCACCACTTCGGTGGCTCTCAAACCTGGTCTGGCTCCGAGGGAACGCTTGGGGCTCTCTTTGGAACCCCATGCAAAGCAAAACATCAGCTTAAGAGCACTGGGTTCAAAACCACCAATCCAAGATAGCTACTCCTAGCAGGGAAACCATTAGGTCTAAGCAAAACCAGGAAGGAAGAGCAGGAGAGAGAGAGAGAGAGAGGAAGGAAATAAGGAGGTTAGTTAACATACATACCCTGTCCACACATGGAATGCATCGCTCCTGAATAATTTACTACACGATGCTGGCATGCACCCCCCGCCCCCCACCCCGTCGCCCCCCCCGGCCCCGCAGTACTCATTTACTCAACAGTTAACGTCCGCTGCGATCCAAGTGTTTGTTTTGAAATTAGCTGAAAGTCACTTTTCAAAACATGTCATTTAAGAGCCATTTTAGAAGTCCCCACAAAACTGCACCTATAACACAGCCGGCTGGCTAAACATCACCTAAAAAAAAGTCCTCTATTAGCATTTACTTAGGGACTCTGAGATCCCGCCACAAATATTCCTATCATCATACCCAAGACATAATGCAAAACGCCTCCCCCGGGGGCATGAAACCAGCTTCCCTGGATAAATCCCATTAAATCAGTGTTTAAGCCCACAGCTCAGCTTTTCAAGTGGCAACGGGTCCCCCCTACAGGCTTCCACAGAATACCCACGCGCTGCCCTCCCCTGCTAATGACACCAGGCAAACCGGAAGGCATCTTAGATGGTACCATCCAAACTCCCTTGTTCCCCATACGGATGCCACAGAGGTTGGTCCACAGGCACTGGAAATCTAGAGAAGCGACCACTTACCTCCAAGGCCCCAAATTACAGGCAATACACAGTGCCAGCTGTTGCTGGGGCCACCCTGCCATGGGCTACGAGCTCTAGCAATTTGGAAGGGCAAACACAAACGGGTTCAAACCTCTTCCCTCGGCAGAAAAAGCTCCCGAGGAGGTTTGTTGAAAAATCCCAGCCGGAGGGGCGCCCGGGTGGCTCAGTCGGTTAAACATCTGACTCTGGATTTCGGCTCAGGTCACGGTCTCACAGCTCGTGACGTCGAGCCCCACGTCGGGCTCTGCGCTGATCGCAAGGAGCCCGCCTGGGATTCTCTCTCCCTCTTTCTCTGCCCCTCCCCTGCGCACACGGTCTTTGTCGAAACTAACAAACAGAAAAAATTAAAAAACAAACAAACAAACAAACAAATCCCAGCGGATCACAGAAAAGTAGCCCAGACAAAACCGCCTAGGTGGCTGACACAGTAGTCAGAACAATCTCACAGGTATCTCCCCAAATGCTATCCGATATCTCAAGAGGGTCACTAAAACTCTGCAGACCCCACTAATCTCAAGAACTCCTTGAGCTCTCTTTGTGCCAAAGAGATGACCTCCCAGTATGCGTGTCCTGTGGCTGTCATCGATTACAGGCCAGGAGAGAAACAGGCAAGGGACCCCTGGAGCTGCTGAGCAAAGTCACAAAGGAAGCGGCGGGGCCCTCCCTGGGGGGACAGTACCAGCAGTCATCACAAGCAGCTGAAAGGGCTCCAGGGAGAAAACTTTGAAGAGGTCCCCGCCAGCCGGCTGCTCGGTGGGTCTCTAGGAGCCTGTCTTGCGTCCTGGTAAGCCCATCTTCAGATCGATGTCCCCCAACACAAAAGATGCAAGCCACGTGTGGAAGTTTACATTTTCTAGCAACCCCATTTTTTTTTTCATTAAAAACGGACACACAAGATTGCCTTTCGCAGTTATTTAACCCCATAGATACAAATAGTGTCACCTCAA